>NC_087354.1:32616971-33871971 GCF_030014295.1 Loxodonta africana | reverse complement strand
AAAAATTTAAATTTAAAAATGAGCGGATACTACAGCTTTCCAAACTCTTCTGGATCTCAGAGTGTGAGCAGAAAGAAGAGAGGAAGGTGGGGCACCAGGGAGGTGGACAGGCGCTGGGGAGTGAGGATGCAGGATAGGGGGTGCCCCTTCCCCCGCGCGGTGCGCGCAAGCGCGCGCCTCCTTCAAGAAAAGATGCGGATGGCCTGAGTGACCGCGGTGTGGCAGACCGGACACTCGGGCTCACTCTTTTCGCAGATGCGGTTGGCGCACTCCATGCAGAAGAGGTTGTGGCCGCAGGGCACCAGCGCGGCGATCACTTCGCTCTCGAAGCACACAGAGCAGTCGCGACTGCCCTTCCGGCGCAGCCCGGAGGAGGAGGAGGAAGAGCTGGAGGAAGAGCTGGAGGACGAGGAGGAGCCGGATGTGTCCGAAGGCTGCAGGCCAGGCAGCTGCGCCCCCAGCCCATTGGCATAGGAGGAGTAGGCCAGGCCCCCTCCGCCCGGGTCGCTGCGCACCCGACGAGCCAGGTGGTGCTCGCCCGCCCCCGGAGCCATGTGCAAGGGCGGAGACAGGCGCGGGCAGCTGGTGCCGGGGTGCAGCCGTCGATGCACCAGCAACCCCAGGTTGGCGTTGGAGGGCGCAGTGGCACCGCCCCCGGGAAAGACCACTGAGGAAGACGAAGCAGACGAAGATGCTGAGGAAGAGCAGGAAGAGGACACTGGAGCTGCAGGTCCACCTCCCGGGGATCGCTCAAACTGGGCCCAGAGGAGCGGCGCCCCAGGAGGAGGGGCAGGAGCTGGGTCGAAGGTGGGCTGCAGCTCTGGACAGCCGTCGGGGGACGGCACAGAGGCTTCCCCCGCCGTGTAGGTGTACCCGTTGCCGTTGTTGTTGTTGTTACCGTTGTGGGCGAAGCTGAGCGCGGGGCTGGGGGGGCTGTAGTCCGCCAGGCGCGGGGTGGCGGCTGTGCTGCCGCTGGTGCCCCCGCCGAAGTAAGAGTCTGTGGAGGCGCTGCCCAGCGAGCTGGAGCTGTCGTTGCGGTAGCTAGAGAAGGGCTTGCGGCCAGGGGTGGGCGTGATGCTGGGCGTGGGCTTGCTCCAGAGGCTGCCCGGGCCGGACCCGCCGGCCCCGTGGTGCAGGTCGAAGCCCACATCCGTGCCGTTGGCATGGAAGTCGTTCTCGTCTGTAAGTTCAATAATGCCGCCAGTGCGCAGGGCGATGTGCGCCTCAATCTCCTCACGAGCCCGGTCTACGTTCTCCGGCATGCCGGTCACCTCAAACACCGGCTCCTTGTCGCGGCTGGGCGTCACGATGTACGTGTGCGTCTGCTGCTGGATGCGCTTGATCGTGGCGCCCTTGGGCCCCACCACGAGCCCCACCACGCGGTAAGGCACCCGCACCTGGATGGTGGTCTGCCCCGGCAGGTTGGGCGGCCCGGGCACCGCCCCATTGAGAGCCGTGTTCTTATTCCGGGAGGCGCGGATCATGGAGAAGTGCTCGGCGGCGGAGATAATCTCTCTCCGAGCCATGGCCACATCCTCCTTCCTGCCAGTCACAACAAAGACAGGCTCCTCCCCGCGAACCGGGGTCTTGATGTAAGTGTTGGTCTTCGCCCGCAGAGCTTTGATTTTACAACCTGGGAGCCGGGGTGCGGGGGAGGGAGGGGGAGAGAGAGATAGACACGCCCATTATCCCGGGGTAACCGCGGAGACCAGGGACAGCCCGCGTCCAGGACAGCGGAACGGCAGGCCGAGGGATGGGCGGAAAGGGGGCGGCTCCCTCACTGACCTGGGGCCGCGCCACGGGCTTGAGAAGCGGGTTCCACCCGCGCGGCGCTCGAGGAACAGCCCATTGGCTGCCCAGTCCTCCCCCAGTGACTGCAGTCGTCCTGAGCCAAACCCGAGAATCCCAGAAAAGTCAGCTAGGGAGATGCCGCTGGGATCCAGCGGGGCGCGCCGCCCGCCCTCAAGACTAGGCGAAGGGGTTCGGGGAAGGCGGCAGGAGTCGTGATCCCCCAGCGCGAAGGACTGGAGGGGGGCAGTCCTGGGACCCATTGTTCCTCCTCTGGGCTCCATTCCGCTTTGCAGAAATCCAGAATCCTCCTCCCATCAGATGCTCGTTCCTCCTCCCCCCTCCCAAAGGACCGATCCAAGGCCCCCTCCCCCAAGCATCTTATATTTAAATTATATTTCCCGGGGCGGGTTGGGTGGTGGCGCTTAGGGAGAAGGCAGTGATTTTAGCAGGAGAAAGTGCATCCCGCCGCGGCTGCAGCGCGGCTCCGGGAGACAGCCTGCCTGCACTTTCTTTGTCTAGGGCGCCGGCCCATCGCGCGGTTCTTCCTCCTCCCTAAGGCTCCCCGGCGCCGCAGATCCCGCTCCCGCAAGCGCTTTCTCAGCGGGGCGGTGGCCCGTGACTCCCTCCCCAGCTCCCTACCCCTGCGGGACCCACCTTGCCGCCCCACGATCTCGGCGACATGCTCAGAACTGGGCACCGGCACGCACTCGGTCATGTTCACGCTCTTCTTGCGCGGCTCGCTGTCGTAGAGAGAGGCGCCCTCGTCACTGTCCAGCCCCAGCAGCGAGAGCTGGTCGAGCGCGAGCTGCAGGGCTCTTTGGTCATCCAGGGTCTCTCCCCCACCGCTGCTGCTGCCGCCTCCCCCGCCGCCGCCTCCCCCTCCGCCGCCGCTGCCGTTGCGCTCCAGGTCTGCAAACAGCGAGCTGGGCATCGCTCGGCGGTGCGCGCCGCGCCCCCGCCGGCCCTCGACTCGGCGGCGAGAAGCTGAGGCCACAAAGGCAGCCGGGAAGCGGGTGGTCAGGGGCGGGGAGGCCGGCCGGCTGCAGAGGGCTCCGTTGCTCCTTTCTCGGCGCCAGGAGGAGTGGGTCGCTCCGTGCGGTCCGCACCAGGCAGTGGCTGCAGGAGCCCCCGCCTGGGTCCCCACCCCAGATCTGCTGGCGGGTGGGGTGGGGGCAGAGTTCGTTCGGCGGCCGCGCGTGCCCCCCGACTGCCCGGCTGGCTGGCCACAATGCCGAGCGAGAAGCGAGCAGGCGAGCGACAGCAGCGTTTCTTTAAGGAGCCCCTCCCCGGCTCCTCCACTCCCTCCCTCCCGCCCTCCCGCCCGCCCGCCCGCCCTCACTCAGCGCTTTTTCCTCCTCTCCTCCCCGCCTCTTGACTGAGCCTCTGCAGCCAGACGGCTCCGGAGGGGGACGAGGGAGGTGCAACGTCACCGGCGGGAGCTGACACTACAATGCTACTGACACTATCGCTGGGGGAGGCGATTGGCGCGCGCCGGGCCGGGGGCGGGCGGAGGCCCCGGGCGAAGAGCTACCCCCCGCCCCAGCGCTCGCCGCAGCCCGCCCCGTCCTCCTCCCGGCCGCGCCCCTCCCCCGCCGCCGCTAACGCCTCTCTTTGTTGTCTAATGCGGGACCAGCAGGCTCGGGACACTTGTTTGTACCTATCAGCGGAGGACAATCACTGTCTCCAGGTTTCCTCCCTCGCCCAATTGAGAAAAAAGCAAGCGCCCAACTCTGATGCCAGGGGCCCGGCCCTGAGACAGCGGTCCTTACAAAGTCCCGTTAGTGCCCCCAAATATGAACCACCCCTGGAGCCAAAGGTGCGGCTGGGAGAAGAGTCTATTGTCTGCCCAAAAGGACGGTCCAAGCCCTCGGACATGGAAAGCGGGACTCGATGACCTGGCGCGCACGGACGAAGTGGCTCCCGGCGCGGGCTGCCCACCTGCACCGGAGCGCAGGAGACACAAAGGCACACTCCCGCCCGCACCACCACTCGCGCGCGCGCGCCCGCGCCTGCATTTCTGTCCCCTTGGGCTGCACTTCGCCCAACTGGTCCTGAAACTGCGAATAAGAAACGGCCAGAAGCCGGCTGCAGCGCGAGAATCGCCAGCCCAGCGGCCAACGACCTCTGGAATGCACCGAGACCGGGTCCTGCACACGCCCAGCGCGGCGGCCGAGACCCCGCGGGCAAGGCACGCGCACGAGCGCCGCGCAACCACCGCGGGGACGCCGGCCACAGCGCCAGCGGGCGGCGCGGGTGAACGCGCCCGCTGCTCCTCCGCCCTCCCTCCCGGCCGGGCATGCGCGGTGTGTGTGAGGAGCTGGCGGGCCCTTTAAGGCAGGCGCGGCGGCCCCGCCCGCGGCCCCGCCCCGACGGGCGGAGTGCGCTCGAGGCCCGGCCGCTCTTTGTGCGCTTCTCGGGTTGGGGGCGACGGCCGAGGGAGGGCGCGATGGGACCGGCCGGCGGGAGGGGCGCGCAGCGAGGGCAGCGGGCACGGCGAGCTGCGCCCCCTCCCGGATCTTTCGAGGGCCGCCTCCGAGCGCGCGAGAGAAGAAAGGAGGCTTTGAGGGGCGCTGCCCGCCCGCTCGCGTCCCCCTCCGCCGCCGACCCGAGTAGACGCCCCTGCGGCCCCGTGCGCACTCCGCGCCTTTGTTCCGGGTGCTGCCCGGCTCGCCGCGTCCGCTGCGCTCCGCCACGGGCCGAGCCACGGAGCGGCCTGAGTCGCGGTTCGCCGAGACGGCAGCGCCAGCGCAGCGGCGCGCCGGCGAGGACAATGAAGCCATGTGGCTGCAGCCGCAGACGGGCTGACTCGGGAGACCTCGTGGTGCCGCGAGGCGACCCCGGGGCCTGGAGGCAGAGGCGCCCCTGCTCGACCCCGGGAAGAGGGAGCTAGCGCCCGGGGCCTGGGTTTGTCATCCGTAAAGTGAGGGGAAATAATACCTGCCCTACCCACCCTGTCGGTTATTCTGAGGATGAAATGTGACAATAGATGTTAGTGCCCTTTGTTATCAGACGGGCAAGCGCCTTCACTTTTGAGAACACTAGGGTGACCCGTTCCCGACTGGTTCACCTGGCGCTGTCTTAGGGCAGAGGTGCTGATTATTTCCCTTGGGAAATGAGGTTCAGAAGCCGCTTACAGTGGTTGTTTCCTCAGGATGTTTACGTCAGCTTCCCTGAGCGGGCTGTGTGTGTCTGTCTTGAAAGGGAATGCTCAGTTTGGGCTCGGGGGAGCGGGGTGGTGCCAGACCTCCATGGAAGCCACCAGTCAGAGCTCCAAGGGGGAAGCCCTGTCATTTTTTATTCTGTGAACTCGTGTTCAACTAATTTGGGATTGAGGACGGAGGGCCCTCGTGGGTTCGTGCGTAATCGGAAGGGCTCCGAATCAAGGGTCCTGGGTAGGGGGAGGCCACGGATGAGGCCCAGCCTGGTGCCCTCACTCAGGGCCTGCAAACGCCAAGGCAGAGAGGAAAACCACTAGGAAGGCCGGAGCCATTTCCATCTTGCCAATGCAACTGACTAGTTTCTGGCCTCTCAGCTTTGTTTCTAGGAATTTAATAGCTTCCAATTGAGCCACCTGAGGGTTCTTTCTTTTTAAATAACATGATAAGGTAAAGTCGTTCCCCTGCTTCCATGATGCTGAGGCTTGTGCACCGGTAAATGGAGAGTAGAGAAGGATCGCTCCTCCCCTGGGCCTGCTTGTGCTGGGGAGCCCTGCCGCAGCTATTTTCAGGCCTGCCATACATAACGCCTTCTCTTCCTGCCTGCGGTGTGAACATTTCAGATGAGCTAATTCAGAAATTCGTTTAAATTTACAGGATTAGATGGTTCAGAGATGGGGCTCCTGGGGCCCCTGGGTCATTACCAGGAAGGTGAATGCAACACTCCTCCAAAGTGACGTGCTTAATGTCTTTCTTACCTGCTAGATCACGAAGGGGGCCGGAGACTGTACCTACCTGGAACTGCAGCTCTGACAGTTTCAGATGCAAAATAGAGACCACGTATTTGTAAAATAAAATCACACATCTTAGGATAAGTTGAAACTCTGACCACAGGAATTCATGGAAAGCTGCCATCCTGAGATGCCCAGGACATTCCCAGTAGCCCAGGTCTCAGTAAAACCTATATGGAGATCAGCAGCGACCTCTAAAGACACCCAGGAAATCAAAGGTCCTGCTGAAAGTCTAGTGCGGTAGGTGGAGCCATGACACCTGGCACATCTGGTCGAGTGTCAGCTCCACCTCAGTGGTTCTACCTACCTACCTCACAGGGTCATTTTAGTGAGATGGGTAATGACAATGAATGGTAATGCTTTGTAAATTTTAAAGTGCTACACAAATGTATACGCATTGGTGGTTCAGCGGTAGAATTCCCTTCCATATGGGAGACCCAAGTTCGATTCCCAGCCAGTGCACCTCATATGCAGCCACCACCCATCTGTCAGTGGAGGCCTGCATGTTGCTATGATGCTGAACAGGTTTCAGCAGAGCTTCCAGATGATAGACTAGGAAGAAGGGACTGGTGATCTACCTCTGTAAGAATCGGCCAGTGAAAACCCCATGGATCACAGTGGTCCTACCTGCAACTGCTCATGGGGATGGCGCAGGACTGCACAGCATTTAGTTCCATTGTGCAAGGATCACCATGAGTCAGGGGCTGCCTCGACAGCAGGTAACCAAAAAACCAAACCCAGTGCCATCAAGTTGATTCCAACTCAGAGCAACCCTATAGGACAGGGTAGAACTACCCCATAGAGTTTCCAAGGAGCGCCTGGTGGATTCGACCTGCTGGCCCTTTGGTTAGCAGCTGTAGCACTTAACCACTACACCACCAGGGACAGCAGGTAGCAACCACATAAATGCGGTGTGGGGACTTAGCCCAGCCACTTCTCGCCTTCTCTACTTGTACCTAACACTGATTGGCCAGGGGATTTTCTGACACTTGAATGCTGTTACAAATGTTAGGATGTGGAAATTTGCATTCCCAATTAGTGACTTTAATATGCCAAGACGTCATAAAAATTGCAAAGTCCAGTTCAGTTTTTTAAATAGATACTACACCCTAATGCCATAGTTCTGCTTAGACTTTCCCAGGCTTCTTCAGAACCCCAGAGCTTAACTACTTTTCCTGATACAGAACTTGTTCCCTAAGGACTTCCCCTCCATTGCCTTATTATTTTTATTAGCACAAGAGAGAAGTTTCCAAAGTGTGGTCTGGTAATAGAGAATTTTAGTTGTTACAAAATTAGAAAAGATTGTCACACAGAAACAAAGATTAAGACAGCTTTGTACTTGTGTTTCCAAAGGCTTCAAACGGTTTTACACACATCTTGCTTGCTTTTGCAACAAAATAGTTGGCAAAAGAAAATCCTGGTGGGAAAACAAGCACACTTTCAGTCATCTCATTCAGTACTAATTGAGCACCTGCATCCTTTGTTACAGGCACAGGGGTATGCATGCTAACTAAAAAGAAACAAACAAGGGGGGGCCTTCCCTTAAACACGGGTCATGTCCAAACACAGTCACATAGCATGAGCCCAGATGGTGGTGAATCTGCCTGGGGTCCAGGGAAGACTTAGAAGAGAAAGGGACATTGGAGTTGTGCCTCCAACAAATGAGATGTGAGAGGTTAATTGAGACCTGGGTCTAGCACCCTGTATGGTATCTAGTAGAACCTCAATGTTTCTTAAATGAATGGCCAGCCAGGATGAGAAGCCTCAAAGGTGTAACTTTCTTAAGTATGTACATGAATAACGCAGTCTCTGGGAGGCAACTCATATGACTACAGCCATAACTACATGATTTTGCATAATAATAGTGTCTTAGTTATCTAGTGCTGCTATAACAGAAATAACACAAGTAGTTGGCTTTAACAAAGAGATATTTATTGTCTTATGATCTAGAAGGCTAGGAGTTTGAATTTGGGGTGCCAGCTCCAGAGGAAGACTTTCCGTCTCTGTTGGTTCTGGTGGAAGAACCTTGTCATCAATCTTCACCTGGTCTAGGAGCTTCTCAGAGCAGGGACCCCAGGTCCAAAGGACTCACTATTCTCCCAGTTCTTGTTTCTTGGTGGTGTGAGATCCCTCTGTCTCTCTGCTTGCTTCTGTCTTTTATATCTCAAAAGAGATTGACTTAAGACACAACCTAATCTTGTAAATTGAGTCCTGCCTCATTAAAGTAACTGCCAATAATCCTACCTCTTTAACATCATAGAGGTAGGATTTACAACACATGGGGAAATCACATCAAATGACAAAATGGTGGACAATCACACAATACTGGGAATTGTGGACTAGCCAAGTTGACACACATGGGGGGGGCACAATTCAAACCATAACAAACAGTAATTGAAGGTAGTATTTATTAAGCACTTACCATGTGCCAAGTGGAGTCCCTGGGTGGTGCAACTGATTCCCACATTCAGCTGCTAACCAAAAGGTTGGAAGTTCTAGTCCACCCAGAGGCACTTTGGAAGAAAGGACTGGCAATATACTTATGAAAATTCAGCCATTGAAAACCCCATGAAGAACAGTTCTACTCTGACACACATGGGGTCACCACGAGTCGAAAGCAACTCCACAGCAGCTGATTTTTTATGTGCCAGGCAGTTTGCCAAGTGCCATACAGTGGGCTCCCTGTGTAGCACAAGTGGTTTGGGATCAGCTACTAACCTAAAAGTTGACAGTCTGAACCCACTCAGTGGCACCATGAAGAAAGGCCTGCTTTCATAAAGATTATGGCCAAGAAAACACCGTGGAGCAGTTCTAGTCTGAAACACACGGTGTCACCATGAGTTGGAATCGACTCAGTGGAAATGGGTGTGATTTTTTGGTTTTACAATACAGTGCTTTGCTTAATCCTTGTAACCACTCTGAGGCAAGTAGTTTTATTTTCCTCATTTTACAGATGAAAATAAGTCGCTTGCCCTAGCAGAGCCAGATTACCTTGGAGCAGAGGAAGCTTAAGCTTCAAGGCCCCTCACTAGCATGGGTCCTTCCAGGACCCTGGGAGAGATTCTAGCAACTCTAGCAATGTGTTTATAAGATCAGATGCTTTAGTAAAGTTTGCAAGAGTAAGTTTTTCTTTTCTTTGAGGGGGACCCCTAAAATTATGTAAGCTTCAGGCCCAACAAATCTTAGACCCACTCTTTCATCCAAGGTGCCTGTTATTGGTTGATTTGTGTCCCCCCCCCCAAAAGGTATGTTGACATCCTAACCTCCACCTGCCCTGTACCTGTGACTATAACCTTGGTTGGATGTAAGGTCTTTGCAGATGTAATTAGTTAGCATGAGGTCATACTGGAGTAGGGTGGGCCCTAGTCCACTATGACGGGTGTCCTTAGAAAAAGAAGAGACACAGACAAAGACACAGGGAAGAAAGTCATGTGACATCAGAGGCAGAGATGGGAGTGATGCATCTACAAATACTAAGGAACGTAAAGGATTGGAGGGAAACATCTGAAGCTAGGACAGAGACGTGGAACAGACTCTCTTTCAGAGCCCTCCAGACAGAACCAGCCTTGCCAACACCTTGATTTTGGACTGCCAGCCTCCAGAACAGTGAGAGGGTAAATTTCAGTTGTTTTAAGCCGCCCACTTTGTGGTACTTTTTATGGCAGCCCTAGGAAGCTAATACAGTGCGACATAGCTAATAAGTGGCACCCAAGCCTGTGACCCTAACCAGCCTGACCTTACTTCCCATCTCTGAGCTGGAAGTTGGAAATAGTCTCAGCCCTGCCTCTCACACAGGATTGTAAGGATGACGCACACAAGGCGACGTGAAAGCACTTTGTTTTTTGGTGTTCTTCTGTTGTCTTTGTATTTTTAACATGTGTGTTCTATATAACACATGCAACAGACATATTTTTGGAAAATATTTCAATAATATAGGAAATGCCCTCCTTATGTTGAGTGAATGAAAAGGAGACAAAAACTCTGTGTGTGTGTGTGTGTGTGTGTTACAAAACACTCAATAAGCATTAGAAAAAGTAAGTGAATAGGCTATAAGGAAATACATCAACATTTTAGCAATGGGGTCACTATGAGTTGGAATCGACTCAATGGCGACTGGTTCTTTATGTAGGTCCCTGGGCGGTGCAATTGGTTTGCTAAAGGTTGGTGTTTTGAACCCACCAAGCAGTTCCATGGAAGAAAGGCCTGGAGATCTGCTTGAGTAAATATTACAGCCAAGAAAACCCTATGGGACAGCTCTACTCTGTAACACATAGGGCACCCTGAGTCGAAATCAACTCCGTGGCAATGTTTTTTGAACAGGTTATTTTTTAGGTAGTAGAATCACAATTTGATTTTCTTTTACTTGTATTTGTTTCAAGTTCTGGACATACATCTTTGCTCAATTAATTTTTAAAAATAATATGTGTTTAGTTTAAAATTTTGTTGTTGTTAAGTGCTATCCAGTCAGTTCTGACTCATGGCAGCCCTGTGTACAAAAGAACAAAACACTGCCTGGTCCTGTGCCATCCTCACAATCATTGCTATGTTTAAGACTGTTGTTGCAGCCACTGTGTCAGTCCATCTCTTGAGGGCCTTCCTCTTTTTTGCTGACCCTCTACTTTTACTAAGCATGATGTGCTTCTCCAGGGACTGGTCCCTCCTGATAACATGTGCACAGTACATAAGATAAAGTCTCACCATCCTCACTTCCAAGGAGCATTCTGGCTATACTTCCAAGGCAAACTTGTTCGTTCTTCTGGCAGTCCATGGTATATTCAATATCCTTCGTCAACACTGTAATTCAAAGGCATCAATTCTTCTTTGGTCTTCCTTATTCATTGTCCAGCTTTTGAATGCATCTAAGTTGATTGAAAATATCGTGACTTGAGTCAGGTGCACCATAGTCCTCAAGGTGACATCTTTGCTTTTTAATACTTTAATGAGGTTTTTTGCAGCAAATTTGCCCAAAGCAATACATCGTTTGATTTCTTGACTGCTGCCTCCATGGGCTTTGATTGTGGACAATGGCATCACTAGGGAGGTATGGGGGTGGGGATGGGAAGGGTGACACTGTCAGAAGGGGTGACAGTAAAATAACTATAAAATTTCTGTGCAGTGTTTCAGCAGAAATTATTATTTATAAAAATATCCCAGTAGTTAGCTATAACAACAAAAATTTTTTCATAAGCTCGTCTTACATGTATCAATAGACCTACAAAGCTAAATCTCTATACTACTTTGCTTTTTCAACCTTCTAATATGCTCTGGTCAGAGCTGTCATTATTACCCAATTACAATGACTCTTTGAAACATGCGGTTTTGTCGGCATGAGCTAAAAGGATGCGCTGTTTTCAGGCACCAGTGTTTTTATAGTCTCTGATTTTGTCACATGTTCTGGTGTTTTATCTACAATATTGTAGTAATTAGCATAGGGGGGTGACACTAGGAGTTATTGCACTGGGTGACACCAACCCTAGGAACACCACTGATTGTGGACCCAAGTAAAATGAAATTCTTTACAACTTCAATATTTTCTACATTTATCATGATGTTGCTTACTGGTCCAGTTGTGAAGATTTTTGTTTTCTTTCTGTTAAGGTGTAATCCATACTGAAGTCTCTAGTCTTCGATCTTCATCTGTGAGTGCTTCAAGTCCTCTTCACTTTCAGCAAGCAAGGTTATGTCATCTGCATAATGCAGGTTGTCAGTGAGTTTTTCTCCAATCCTGATGCCCCAGTCTTCATATAGTCCAGCTTCTCAGATTATTTGTTCATCATACAGATTAAATAAGCATGGTGAAAGGATGCAACCCTGATGCACAATTTTCTTGACTTTAAACCACACAGTAACCCTTTGTTCCATTCAACTGACTGCCTCTTAGTCTATGTACAGGTTCCTTATGAGCACAATGAAGTGTTCTGGAATTTCGTTCTTCACCATGTTATCCATAATTTTTTATGACCCACACAGTAGAATGTCTTTGCATAGTCAATAAAACACAGGTAAATATCTTTCTGGTATTCTCTGCTTTCATCAAAGAGCCATCTAACATCAGCAATGATATCCCTGGTTCCACATCCTCTTCTGAATCCGACTTGAATTTCTGGCAGTTCCCTGTTCCCTTGTCCCATGTCCTCTTCTGAAACCGGCCTGAATTTCTGGCAGTTCCCTGTTGATGTACTGCTGCAACTGTTTGTGAATGATTTTCAACATAATTTTACTTGTACGTGATATTAATGATATTATTTGGTAATTTCCACATTCCATTGGATCATCTGTCTTTAGAATGTGCACATATATGGATTTCACCCAGTCAGTTGGCCAAGTAGCTTCCTTCCAAATTCCTGGACAGGCACGTGAGTGCTTCCAGAGTTGCATCCGTTTGTGGAAACATCCCGATTGGTATTAATTGATTTAAAAACTAAATTGTACTAAAAGGCTTAATAAAATAAAATCACCCCCCCCATAAAAAAAGAAAAAAAAAATTTTTTTTAATAGAGAAAAAAAGAAATCTGAAGCTAATCCTAGCAGACATTTATTTTTATGAAAGCTTTTGGGATTATGAAAGCAGAAGGAGAAAGTTGCATAACTCATAACTTTTATTAACTGGGCTTTAAAAGTAGCTTAACTCATAAAGAATGTCTGCCTTGAGCATTGTGCCCTTTTAAGATCTATCTATATGGGATTAAATTGACAAGTGCAATTCAAAACGGTAGACAAGAAACTTAGGGGGTAGTGCGTTTATGTCAATGGGGGAGGAACAACTCAGAAAAGGAGGGTGAGAATGGTTGCAGAACTTGAAAAATGTAATCAACGTCACTGAATTGTACATGTAGAAACTGTTGAATTGGTGTATGTTCTGCTGTGTCTATTCTCCACAACAACAACAAAAATAAATTATTTAAAAAGTAGCTTGATTTCCAAAATTTAAACATCACTTAGCTAATAATCAGTAATAATCATTCTGCAATATCAGAAAGGAAAAAGAGAAAGTAATTTAAAAGTCTCTCAGGTACTTGGGAATCCAAGGAGCCCGAGAGCTCACCATTCTTCAGGAAGAAGGTAGTTTTCCTTCCTTCTGAGCAGAGACAAATGAGATCTTCATAAATCAGGCACATTTTTACTTTGAACACTCCGTCCCCCCCACACACACAATCTCAGGTTGAACCCCTGTCTATAAAACACACAAAAGGGACTTCCCTGCTTCCAGGAGGGCCCTGCCCACCTGGGCTTTTCATCCTCCCCACCCTTACGCTCAAAAGCCTCCAGAAGTTCCCAGAACACAGCCCCAAAACCATAGCAGGTTAGAATCACAGAATGTGGTCCAACAACCTCTTTTGACAGTGAGGAAATGGAAGGCCCAAAACAGGACATGGTCATCCCATCAAACTGCTCATTGATAGTGGAGCTGGATGGGAACCAGAGTCCTGACTTCCAATGTGATGTGCTCTATTGTTCCCAAATTTAAGGAAATCTAGGATCACCCAGAGTGAACACCTGCTGTCTTTCAAGGTTCAGCCTTGGGGTAGTCTCACAGTCAGAATTGCTGGCATCAAACCTGAAAAGAACTCTACAATTGCTCCTCAGATCTAGGTAGCAGAGGATATGGAAGGGGGCGATAGTGCAAGATATCTAAAGAAGTCTCTCTCACCTTTCTGCCCCCTTCTCCTTTCCCTGAACTAAGCAGAAGGCCTCTTGGTGAAGCAAATGTTTCAAGGAGTCACTTAACCCTGTGGAGCCAGAGAGGTGAAGCACCAGCAGCAAAGTCTCCAGTGGTCACAGTGGTGCCATGTACCCTTAGAGGGACTTCCAGACCATGAAAATAAAGCAAAATAAAATTTCTTAAAATTGATAATATGCATTGGCATATGGTACAAGTTAGGCACAATGCTAAAGATTTGGATACTTTGTCATTTAATTCCAACAGCATATCAATAAGGTCTATATTATCATTTATATACATTAACTTTCACAAGGTCACATTTCTGGAAAGAGTTGGAACCAGGATTGGAATCCAGTAACTCCAAAATTCAAGCTCCAGCTGACCTTCTCAAATAGAAGTGTCTCCAGAAAGGGACAACCAGGGCTGTGAAAAGATTCAAAATCATGATGTAGAGAAATAATTGAAGAAACTACGACTGTTGACAGAGGGAAGCCTGAGGGCTAATAATATTTATTCCTCAGAGTTGAAGATGGCAGTGAAATAAAAAAATAAAAATCAATAAAGTACCTAGCAATCGTAAATACTCAGTAAAAACAAATCAAAACCAAACTCATTGTCATCGAGTTGATGCTGACTCATAGTGACCCTGTAAGACAGTGTAGAATTGCCCATAGGGTTTCCAAGGAGGAGCTGATGGATTCAAATTACCAACCCTTTTGTTTAGCAGCCAAGCTCTTAACCACTGTGCCACCAGGGTTCCTTAAAAATAACATTTATTGAGTGGTAAAGCGAGGTTTAAAACAATCAAAATTGGGAAAGGGTGATGAATAGGGAGAAAATTGACAGTTGTCTTCAAATATTACATATATTCAATGGGAGGCTTGTTCTATGAGACTACAGGGGCAGAACAAGGATAGATAGTACCAGAAAGCAGATACCGGCATAAGATAAGGCCTTCCTTAAGCTTAGAGTTGCCTGAAGGTGGAGCGGACCACCTGAAGGTTGAAGCTCACACATACCTGAGGACCGCTTAGTCAAGAGACGTCTACAAAAGGTTCATGCACTGGTTGGGTAGATAGTTGAACTTGATCGGTGGTAGCAATTTGAGTTTTCTTCCAACTGGTCTGTTGACCAATTGTCATCTAATTTCTGAGCTTCAGTTTTTCTCATCTGTACAATAGCCCTTACTTAAATAAAAGTTGCTGTCCAGCCAGTTCCGACTCATGGTGACCCCCTGTGTGTCAGAGTAAAATTGTGGTCCACAGGGTTTTCAAGGGCTGTGATCTTTCTGAAATAGATTCCAGGCCTGTTTTTGGAGGCATCTCTGACCTTTTGGTTAATAGCCCAGTGCTTAATGATTTGCGACACCAAGGGACTTGTCCTTACTTAGACAGGCAATAAATGTGATTCTTTCCTTGCCAGCGAGATGAAGCTATAGTCTAGTGGGATAAGGTTTTTCCTATCAGTCCCCCTATAAAGTGATAGAATACAGAGTGGGGAAAAAAAATTAAAAACCGTGTAATCTTTTTCAATACTTTAATTGTGTGATTGATCATCCCTTCTCTGCTCTCATAACTAAAAAAAATCAAAACACACTTTTATAACTTAATATAGACTTTTTCATCTATACTCAATATCACACCAAAAGATGCCAATTAATGAAATAAGGCTGTGATAACCTCAAAAATGCTCTGAACTATTATTGTCCATTTTTCCTTATGATAAGATGATTTCTTTTTCATGCATTTCAGTTAAAACGGTAAAAATTTATCATTGCCAACAAAGCTATTGCAATTTTAACTAATAATAGAATCATCTTATTTGTTATTATATTAATAAAACAAATCTTCTACAATTTCATTTGTTAAAATTTTACATGTATGCAGCCATGATGAGAAGATTTACTGATCTTGCCAACCAAAGAAATACAGAGTAAAGAATGCTTTTGAAAAGGCGCAATCACTCGTAAACTTAACCGAAGAATTAAAACATAGATCACAATTTAAATTCTACATCTCAGGAAAAAAAGAGAAACTATAGCCTCTAGCCAAAAAAATTTAAGATACATTAAAAATAGAAAGCAGAAAACAATAAACAGGGTACAAAAATAAAACAAAACAAATAGAGCAAATACCAACAAGTCAATAATAATAGATTTAAGAGAACACACTCACCTTGAAAACAGAGTGATTCTCAGGTTGGATTTGATCCATCTTGTAGAGGTTAAGATCGTGGCCCCTGGAGCTAGACAGTCTGGGCTTGGCTTCTGGCCCTGTTGCAGACTAGCTTTTATGACCTTGATCAACTGTCTTGTCTTTCTATGCTCAGTTTTCTTATCTGTAAAATAGGGGTGTTACAGAACCTGCCTCATTGGGCTGATGTGAGAAGTTGGCATGAAAACAGAAAAAAAAGCGTAGCCTCAGTGATGCCTGCAGATTTCACGTGGGGACACTCACGTAATTGATAAGACACTCTGAAAAAGAAAAGGAACGGCCCTTGTACTCTGCTTATTTAACAATGTTAAACCAAATGAAACCCATTGCTATTGACTTGATTCCAACTCATAACGACCCTGGAGGACAGGACAGAACTGCCCCATAGGGTTTCCAAGGAGCGGCTGGTGAATTCAAACTGCTGACCTTTTGGTTAGCAGCTGTAACTCTTAACCACTGTGCCACCAGGGCTCTTTAACCATGTTACCCATGTTAGGCACCTACAAAAATTAAAACAGTGTATACTGACATCAAAGAAAGCTAGATCAATGAAACAGACTTGAAAATTTAGAAGAAAACTATTTACTATATGATGTTGGCACAATTGGCTTTTTAGAAATAACATATTAGGTTTGCTTTTTTTTTTTTTTTTAATAGCCTCACAACATACACTGAAATAAATTCCAGGTAGGTTAAAGAGTTAAGTTTTAAAAATGAAATCATAAAGGAACTGGACGGAAATGTATGTGCCTGTAATGCAAGCGTTATGTGAGTGACGTGTTTAGAAGACACAGCCTTAAAAAAGAGAGATGAAAACTTTATGGATGAGAAAATGAAGTTCTAATGAAGTTAATTCTCTAAGAAGCAATTTATAATTAGAATTGTAGACAATTCTAATAAAAACACAAAAAAAATTTGGAGGGGGTCTTTCAGGAGTTCATCTAAAAGAACACAGGAAGAGCCTGGAGATGCTGGGTAGGACTCACAATACATCCTATGTCACTGAACAAAGTGCTATCAATGGAATGCAATAGAAAGTTCAGAAACAGACCCAAGATTGCATAAGGGTTTAGCATAGATATCCATTCTCTCAATAAATACTTGGAACCCCTGTCCTTCGCACTGGGTTGGGAGCTGGGAACAAAATGGTGAGCCAAAGACAGATATGATCCTGCCCTCTCAGTACCTGCAGTCTAGAAGGATAGATAAACCAAACAAACCAAACCCTTTGTGGTCGAGTTGATTCCGACTCATAGCAACCCTAGAGGACAGAACAGAACTGCCCCATAGGGTTTCCAGGGAGGGGCTGATGGATTCAAACTGCATAGTACTGATTATATCACAGGCATTTGTCCAAAATCGTAACAGTAACAGGTGCTATATAAAGAGGAGCATAGTGCAATGACAGCTTATAAAAGGGGGGATTGACTTGTTATTTTTACATTGTTGTTGTTGTTGTTGTTAGGTGCCGTAGAACCAGTTCTGACTCACAGAGACCTTATGTACAACAGAATGAAACACCGCTCGGTCCTGCTCCATCCTCACAATCATGGCTATGTTCGAGCCCACGGTTGCTGCTAGTGAGTCAATCCATCTTGTTGAGGGTCTTCCTCTTTTTCGCTGACCCTGTACTCTGCCAAGCATGATGTCCTTCTCCAGGGACTGGTCCTCCTAATAACATGGACAAAGCCATCCTCACTTCTAAGGAGCATTCTGGCTGTACTTCTTCCAAGACAAACTTGTTTGTTCTTCTGGCAGTCCATGATGTATTCAATATTCTTTGCCAACACCATAATTCAAAGGCATCGATTCTTCTTCTTTCTTCCATATTCATTGCCCAGCTTTTGCACGCACATGGGATGATTAAAAACACCATGGCTTGGGTCAGGCGCATCTTAGTCTTCAAGGTGACATCTTTGCTTTTCAACACTTTAAAGAGGCCTTTTGCAGCAGATTTGCCCAATGCACTGCATCTTTTGATTTCTTGACTGCTGTTTCCATGAGTGTTGATTGTGGATCCAAGTAAAATGAAATCCTTGACAACTTCAGTCTTTTCTCCGTGTATCACTATGTTGCTCCTTGGTCCAGTTGTGAGGATTTTTGTTTTCTTTATGTTGAGGTGTAATCCATACTGAAGGCTGTGGTCTTTGATCTTCATCAGTAAGTGCTTCAAGTCCTCTTCACTTTCAGCAAGCAAGGTTGTGTCATCTGTATAACGCAGGTTGTTAATGAGTTTTCCTCCAATCCTGATGCCCCGTCCTTCTTCATTATTATATTATTCACTAATATTATTATTGCACAGAGATCTTATTCTCTGGTCTAGAAATAACTATTGAATGAGACAGGAAGATGGTTCCATGTGTGAAGTGAAAAAAACGAGAGTAATTTGTTATTTATGAAGAACTTATTATATACCAGGACTGTGCAAGTTGCTCTCAATAATACAGTGAAATAGGTACTATCGTTATCTCTACTTTTGACCTGAGGAAACTGAGGCATCGTTAGGGGTCATGCAGACCCAGACAGACAGTCCAAAGCTAGGGTCCTCCCTCACTCTTAATTATCTTAATCACCATGTTATGATACCAAGTGAAATACACACACACATGCACACACACACACATATGTACAGGGACATATATATGCACTCACATATATATATATTGACTCATGGCTGCAATCCCATGTGTATCAAAATAGAACTATGCTCCAATGGCTGATTTTTCAGAAGTAGAAAAATCGGGCCTTTTTTCTGGGGTGACTCTGAGTAAACCAAAACCACCAAACTTTCAGTGGCCAGGCTGAGCGTGTGAACTATTCACACCACCAGGGACTCCTATATACACACACATGTATACATGTGTAGAGCCTTGGTGGCACAGTGGTTAAGAGCTCAGCTGCTAAACAAAAGGTCCGCAGTTCGAATCCACAAGCAGCTCCTTGGAAGCCCTACGGGGCGGTTCTACTCTGTCCTGTAGGGTCACTATGAGTCAGAATCGACTCCATGGCAACGGGTTCGGTATATGTGTCTGTATGTGTATCCCTAACATTTACCCACATCCCATATATTTAAAAGTTATAAATCAAGAAGAAAACTGTTGAATAAAATGTTCTAACCTCCTACCTTGACTAACAGGCCTTTGGAGTGACCTGAAAGGCCAGGAAAGAATTTAGAACTCTCAGCCCCCTGGGAGTTCTGTTCTGGGCCCTGGCCACACAGGGAGAAGTGGTCTTGGCCACTGGACCCATGGCTCCTCCCCTTCTCTTCCCTGCCTCTAGCCGTAGGCTCCAGCCCATACCAGGACAAGGTCTTGAGCACACCTGTATAGACACCTCAGCTCCATTCACACCTTGTCCTCTCTAAACAGTAACCCGTTGGACACCCTTTGGACCTAGGGATGCCATGCTTGCAGTGAAGGGACAGAACAGACTGTCCGGGAAGAGATCCACTCAGACCCTGAGAGCCCACCTGGGGTCTTTTGGTCAGGGAAGAAGAGCAAGGGCTTCAAAGGAGCATGGTCCTCTTGGCCTCTCAGACTTCCTACTCTCTGAGGAAAGGTACAGCCAGAGGAGAGCTAAGAGGGAACCGCAGAAGCATGGGGCTCAGGGCAAGGCCTCTTTGGCCTGACACTTATAAAATAACTATCTAAGTACTATTATTTTCTTCATTATATATATGTGAGAAAAAAGAGTTTACAAGCAAACCTATCAACCACTGGACAAGATGGTTATAAAAAGTCCTTCCATATGTGACGTTTCTCACTTTTTGAAGGTACAAGCGCAAGGCCTTGCTACTTCTTTCCTTGCTTCCTTCCTTATTTCACCCTCCTCCTCTCTCTCAGCTTCCCTCCTTTCCTCCTTCCCTCCCTCCCTCCCTTCCTTCCACAAATAGTTATGGAGTGCTTTGTATGTGCCTGTACACTGGGGTGCAAAAAAAAAAAGAATCCCAAACCCTATTGCAACTATTGTGACTCACGATGACCACATGTGTTACAGAGTGGAACTGTTGCATAGGATTTTCTTGGCTGTGATCTCTACATGGGGGTCTCCCTGAGTTGGAACCAACTCCATGGCAATGGGTTTGGTTTTAACTGCTATGAAGTAGATCACCAGGCCCTTCTTCCGAGGTGCCGCTGAGGGAGTTGGAACTGCCAACCTTTAGGTTAGTGATTGATGGCAATCTGTTGTGCCACCCAGGGACCTGAGTGCAAGGGGGATCAAAACAGACCCGCTCTTAGGGAGTTTACGATTTAGTGAGCACACTGGCACTAATCACACACAAATAAATGTGTAGTTACACACCAGTCTGAGTGCACTGAGAGGTAAGCAGGTGTTGATTTGTTGGCTACCTTTGATTTCCTGCTTCCAGCTGAGACAGGGAGAAATGTTACTGTGCTTTTCTCTGGAAGCCGGGGGCCTCACGTCCCTCACCACCCTCCAAAATGGATGCATTTCATCTAGCTAACCGGAATTGGATATACTTACTACAAGCATATGAGCTAATTTTATTAAATTAACTCTCCAACTTTATTGCTATAGTAAAACTTGACTAAAAACTCCAGGACACAAATTCCTCTGCAGTGTCATGGAGCCACTTGTTCAATTACAGAAGCTAGAGGTTTTACCAGACGACCCTGGTTGCCAAATTCTTATGGAAACACAAGGGGGGAGATTTCCAAGCGCTTCTGGGAGACCCATTTTAACCTCTTCATGCCCCTGCGAACCACAAAAAAAGAAGAGGAGGAGTTAGGATGAATGATGCCCAGTGTTTCATGACTTTTCTTCCAATCACCCTACACCAGGCGATTTCTAGTAAATTAACGCTCAAGGTGTGGGGGACAGGCAGCAGCCACTTCAGACCTAGACAACAGCCCAGCTGGACACCTCCGTCAGCCAAGGGCAGGGCCTTGGCTTCAGCTCCTCACAGCCATACCCAGGTTCATGAAACTTTTACACAGCTATTAATGCTCTCCGCATGGATTTAGGCAACAAAAATCTAGTAGCACTTAATTTTTAAATAGCTTTGTATTAAGGGGCAGGCCCTAAAAGGAAAATCTGCTAGCGCCGTTAACATTGGCCATATGGATTTTTGATTGCCTGCTGATCTTATATCTTTTCAGCAAGGGTTTTCGTTGTTTCTGGTAGGGAGTAAATCCTCATGAAATTTACCTTGGGAAAGGAACGATTATATCCTTACCATACTTAAGAGTCAATTATGCCAACATTCCCCAAGAGGTGAAAGCAGCCTATCTTCCCCCGCCCTCCCCACCACCCTCTGGCACTAAACATTCCAGCTTTTTAAAAGTTCTATCCCCTGCAGGGGAAAACCTTATTTTTTTAAGCTGTATTTTAGTTAAAACATACATGCGTTTTCCTGCGCCTCCCTTTTTTAGGTTTGGTGACTGGAATCATGTCGGGGCTGGAAGACGCCCACAGGAGCTGGCACGGCTAAAGTGGGTCTGGAGCCCCTCACAGGAGCTTCTGCTGCTGAGGGGCAGGGTTCCAAGGCTGCACTAGGAACCGGCCTCACTACTGAGAAGGAGCGCCCCACCTCATGCCCTCCACTCTCCTGGGAAAAGCACCTGTGATGCGTTTCCTCTACCTTACCTACAAACCGCAGGGAGTTATGATGGCATTTTCTTTCTTTGGGAAAACATCAAATACCAGAATCAGAGTGGAGAAAAAAAATGAGCAAAAGGCTGAGGAGGGGCGGCTCTCTTGTCTACAGAGCATCTTTTACCCAAAGATATTGTCAGTTGCTGGGTGGAGTGGATGCTAACCAATGGCAGATCCCATGTGTGACAGAGTAGAATAGCTCCCTGGGGTTTTCTTGTCTATAATCTTAAGAGAAGCAGATGGCCAGGCCTTTTCTTAGGGGCGGTACCACTGGGTGAGTTCAAATCACCAACTTTTAGGTTAGCAGTCCATGGCAAACAGCTCGCACCACCTAGGGACCTTTACCCTAGAATACTGCAACTTTTTATAAACCTCTCAAGTGCCCCAAGCAGGGAGTGAGCTCTAATGATATTGTCAGCTTGGTCAAGGTTAAGGCAGAGTGGGATAGAAACCAAACTCCCTAGGCAGGCCTCTGAAGAGCTCTGGACTGACCCTAACCCACTGTTACCACTAGGACTGCTACTACTTCCTCTTCCTCCTCTTTCTACTCTTCTTCTCTCTCTTTCCTCATCTTCTTTTTTACTTTTTCTCCTCCTTCTCAAAAAAATTAAAAAAAACACACACACATTGCTCCGGAGTCGATTTCCGACTGGTAGTGACCCTGAAGGAACAGAGTAGAACTGACCCATAGAGTTTCCAAGGAGCACCTGGTGGATTCAAACTGCCGACCTTTTGGCTAGCAGCCATAGCTCTGAATCACTGTGCCACCAGGGTTTCCTCCTCCTCCTCATTGCTATCATTTTGATTATTTCACTATTACACAGACGCACTTTTTAAGTTTGCAGGCTTGGTAGCTGCACTAGATGTACATGACATTCAGCAGATGCCTCTATTTTCGCACTGGTAAAGCAAGGCTGGTCATGGGGCTAACTTCAGAGAGCTGTTCTTTTAAATGAGTTGATATAGGTAAAGTGCTTCACACAGTGCCTAGAAGGGCCCCATAAATGCCAACTGTTATTAACTCAAATTCTGCTCTGTTTTCCCACCAATGTGCTGTAGTTCACCACAGTCTCTCATAAGTGTCTTGAATGCCCCTCTTTTTTCTTTTTTAAATGTTCGTTTCATAGTTCTTATCCCATTTGGCCCTGTACAAATGCCATCTCCTCCATGAAGCCTCCCAGGCCTACCCCAGAGTCAGAAGTAATCACTCTCTCCTTTCATCTCCCAGCCAAGCGCTTGTGTCTGTCCTTGGCCCCCTGCCTCCAACCTGATACTAAAGTGCTTTGTGGACCTTCTTCCCTCCCCTGCTAGGCTACGAGTCTGTTTTGGAAATTTCCACTCCACTTTCTTCTGTGTTATATCAGCAAATGACTTAGCCTCTGAGTGTCAGTTTCCACCTTCAGAAAATGGGAATATTAATTGCACCTCAGTAATAGGGTCAGTATGGGAATTACAGAAAATGCTAGGTGGAAACACAAATACAGTCCCAGCATAAAGGAAGCACTCTCACATAGCAAATGCTCAGAAAACATTTGTGGGATGACAGTAACTGCAAGATACCCTGCCAGGGCTTCTGAGCTGACCTGTTTTAAAGCTGAGTGGCGGGCCTTGGGGTGAGAAGGTCTAATGTTAGACGTGCACAGTGCTGTGCTGGTGAATGGAGTCAGCAGATGTGAGGGCCACAGATAGCCTTAACTGTTCCCACTCACAGAGGGCAAGTTTGCAGGCACACAGATGTCACTGTCCACACAGCTGCACGATTCAGAGGGGGTGGGTTTTGAACTGCAGGCTCCACTGTTCCTGAGGGAGCCACATCTGCAGTGGGAGTTAGGACACCATATGTGCCCTGGCCCCAGCACGTGTCGGGGGCTCCTGGAGGCATAGGCGGCACTGTGCTCCTAGTGCCGCATCTGCAGGGAAGCCCAGTTGCCTCTAACAGAACGGGGCCAGCTGAACTTTAAACAGATTCAAGACACATAAGTAGGTAAAGAAAACCAGCCATTACAAGTGAGTCTGAAGGAAATCTCATTCAACCATCAGGCATTCAGCAGCCTCACCAGCCCCTGCTCACAGAATTTCAAAGAAAAGTATTCATTATACCTTCTTCTCCTGGAGGAGTGAGCAATTTTTTTCCAAGGTCATTTTTGTTTATTTGACTTTTTCATTTGTTTGTTTTTTGGACATAATTTCAAATTTATTTAAAAAAAAAAAGTTGCGGAAATTAGAATACTACCAGAACATGCCTGTACCCTTCACTCAGATTCATCAGTTGTTAACATTATGTCCTATTCACTTTATCATTTGTGCAATGTTGCAATAGATAGATGATACATACATACATACATACATACATACATGCATACTATTCATTTCCGAAACATTTGACAGTAATTTATATGCTGTCGTTACTGTTGTTAGCTGCCGTTTAGTTGGCGCCTGACTTGTGATGCCCCCCTGTGTTACAGAATACAACTGTCCCGTAGAGTTTTCTTGGCTGTCATCTTTACAGAAGCAGTTTGCCAGGCCTTTCTTCCATGGAGCTGCTGGGTGGGTTTCAAACGGCCCACCTTTAGGTTAGCAACCATTGCAAACCGCTTGCGTATACACTACATCATGGCCTTTTGGCCCCAAATACTTCAGTGTACATTTCCTAAGGATCAAGATATTCTCCTACAAAACCAGACTACAACTACCAACTTCAGTAAATTCAACATTGATACAATACTTTGATCTAATCTACTTCCTTACTCCAACTTTGTCAATAAGCTCACTGCTTTTTAAATTTTCTAGAATAAAAACAATGAAAATATCAATCAGATCAAGTAAAGGCATATTTATTTTAACATCCTCAGCTTTTAGAGGAAATTTTTTAAAAAATCACAAGGCTTTAAGCAAACCACCTAGATTTTTGCCTTATATTCTTTTAAGTTCCTGTTTTGTTGTCAGAAAAGACCTCAGAGCCTTGTATCAATTGTGTAGGGCGATGTCACAGGTGTTCTAGCAAGGGAAGCCTGGCAGTAATTAATACCTCAGGGAAAGATTTACCTAGAGTGGGGTCTGTCAAAGTGGCAGTGGATTTGGACATTTTTTTTGGCATTTATCCATCAGCACCTGCCCTGAGCTGGGCATTGAAGATACAAATATGAAAATAGTCTGTTGCTTATGTAGAAGTTAAGAGGACAAACTTCGAATATGGACAAACCTGGAGGCATCACAGCTAAACTGCCTATTTGTGGTGAGACTTGGGTAGGTTACTACGCTCTGAGCCTCAGTCTTCTCAGATGAGAAATGGAGGTAATAGTCAAAGCCACCTTATAGGGTTGCTGTGATAATCAAATGAGAAAATAACTGCCCAGGGCTTGAACAGTGTCTGGTACAAGTAAGGACTCAGTGAGTACCAACTGCTCTGATTGGTTGGGAGATGGGCCCATAAACACACATAGTACTGTTAGCAGTCCCTGGGTGGTATAAATGGTTAATGCGCCCGGCTGCTAACCGAAAGGTTGGAGGTTTGAGTCCACCCAGAGGCACCTCGGAAGAAAGGCCTGGCAATCTACATCCAAAAAAAATCAGATATTGAAAACCCTATGGAGCACAGTTCTACTTTGACACACATGGAGTCACCATGAGTCAGAGTCAATTCGACAGCAACTGGTCCAGTACAACCCAGTACAATTAACAAATTGTTATTATGGTGGTCTAGAGTGCAGACGGATCACAGGAGATGAAGCCCCCAGGTCTTTCAAGTGGAATCAGAGATGTCCTCAAAGGAGACATTTGATACCGAAGTTTGAAAGGTGGCTTAGAAGCTGGCTGTTGGAAGCCCAGAAGCCAAAGGGAAGGAAGGGGAAGGGAAAGAGGAGCACCCCATATTCCAAATGCAAAGGAAACTGCACCTGCCAACCATGGAGGGCTGAGGGACTCACATTAGTGTGATGTGGAGCACTGGCAGCACAGTGGTTAAGAGCTATGGCTGCTAACCAAAAGATGGGCACTTCGAATCCACCAGCCACTCCTTAAAAACCTTATGGGGCAGTTCTACTCTGTCCTGTAGGGTCTCTATGAGTCAGAATCAATTTGACAATGAGGTTTTTTTTTGGGGGGGGGTGTGGCTGGGCTCAGAGTTAGAGGCTTAGGTCAGTACGAGATGAGGCTGGAAAAATACCAGGAACACAATGGCAACAGTGACTTGCAGGGAAAATTCCTGCAAACAATTGCACACTAATATAACCAATCATACTACCCTTTATCATTCATGCACAATCAGGCACGGGCCACCAGATGAGGCAAGAACAGGGCAGGCTAAGCTGCTGTGTGCAGGTTTGACCATCCCTCCCTTTTAATAGTTCAAAGCAGGCAGCCACTTTTTCACTAAAAACATTTTTTTTGATGATTGTAAAATTAATAATGCTCATTGTAGATGGTTTTGAAAATATATTTTAAAAATACCTTTTCCCACTTTCAACTAAGTAACTCTCACCTAGTAGTAGCTTCGTTATCTGACGTGTTGAGTTAATTAAAAGGCTGGTTAGCTAAATATTAAGTTATTTAACTCCCAGTGGAAGAAAGGCCTGGCAAACTACTTCCATAAAGATTACAGCCAAGAAAACCCTGTGGAGCAGTTCTACCCTGTAACATATGGGTTTCATGAGTCAAAATCACTTCGACAGCAACATTTTTGTTTTTTGCCTTTTTTTTTCAGTCTGCCCCTTCTACCTTCCTTCCCCTGATCTGTAAGTGTGAGGAAAACCACCTTCTAAGCACCACTTTCCAGGGCTGATCCTGTTGCTTTTTTCTTTCCAGGTACATGAGTCCTATCACAGAGTGAAAAGTGCTGTTTTTCCCTAAGGTAACCCATCTTAAAAGCAACGGGTTTCGCTGGATGTAAAAACCTAAGCTTTTAAATAAGACCCATTAACAGTGGTTCTTAACCAGAAGCTGGAAGCAGTATCGTCCAGGAGCATTTTCTGCAGGCAAACGCAGCCGTCCCTTTTCCATTCTGCTTCTGTAACACTGGGAAGGGGGGCCCTGGGCACATGTATTGGGCTCCAGCACCCCAGATGATACTGATGCACACCTCTGGCTAAGAACCCCTCCACCAGAGGGTTTTGTTTATTCATTTCACAACTAGTGGGGAGGGACCCCAGAGGGAACTAGTTAACCACAGCCCTGAAGCTGGAGTCCCCTCATTAGAGTTCCACTCACCCCATTGTTCCTTTAAATAGCAGGCTCCCCGGGCACTTTTAAAATACAGTTTACTTGCAAAAAGTAAGTGTTTGCTCCTTCCCTTCCAGTAGCAGATCTGCTAAGTGAAGTGTAGCAGGGCCTTCACAGCAATTAGTGAAAACAGCACAAAGCAGAGGGTTGATTCAGCTATGTCATTTGTCATGTTGACCTTGTTTGTCTTTTTTTAACAATAAGGTTTCTGTGAGTTTTCTTTCCTGATTTAAAAAATATTACCTTATACAAATGCTAATGAAGGGGTTTCGTTTCACTTTGTAGATTTTAAGATATAACAGGAGACTGTAGGTTCCCCTCAAAACCAAACCAAACCGGTTGCTCTCCGGTGAACTCGGACTCATGGCAGCCCGCTGTGTGTCGGAGTAGAGCTGTGCATCTGTGCAGAGAGTTCTAGGGTCCTGGGTACCCAGAGGAAACCCTGGTGGTGTAGTGTTTAAGTGTCACGGCTGCTAAGCAGAAGGTCTGCAGTTCGAATCCACTAGGCGCTCTTTGGAAACTCTGCAGGGCGGTTCTACTCTGTCCTATAGGGTTGCTATGAGTCAGAATCAACTCAGAGGCAATGGGTTTGGTTTTTTTTTGTTGGGTACCCAGAGGAGTCTCCGGGTGGTGCAAACAGTTAACGTGCTCGGCTGCTAACAAAAAGACTGGAGGTTCAAGTCTAGCCACAGGCAATCTACTTCCCAAAAATCAACCATCGAAAACTCTATGGAGCACAGTCCTACTCCGACACACACGGGGTTGCCCCAAGTCAGTCGGCTCTGCAGCCGGTGGTTTTGGGGCACCCAGAGAACGGCCTGAAAGGGGAGGCACAGATCTGAGTGTTGTGCTTCTTGGCCCTGCAGACTCCTGGCCCTGAGAGCAGGGTCACACTGGAGGATGGCCAGGGAGGGGCTGCTGAACATGTGGGGCCAGGGCCAAGTCCCTCTTGGCCAGGTGTCAGGGCAGTTCCAGGCTGAGGCTAGGCACAGGTGAGTTGGTGGTGTAGCAAGAAGTTAATTTTTGGCCCCAAACCATGCTGGTTCCTACCCTATTATTGGCATTTTTGTTTTAGTAAAGTTTCCGTATTATGAATTTATATAAAACATTTAGGATCTTAGTGTCTGATTAAGCCCAGGGCTACTGGGTTGCCAAGAACTAACTCTGTCAGGGGGAGGTGTTTGAATGACATTCCTGATGCTGTCTCTTACTCCGAGATTCAGTGGTCCCATCAGCTGAAGACATGTTTGCATTAGAAGTTAATTTGAATAGGAATGACCCTAGTTTGTCACAGGGTACACACCCTAAGTAAGGGCTGAGTAACTTACAGAATTGCAACTTACTTCCCAGCATCATAAAGCCCTGTGAATGCTGAATATACATACACAAACGAGTCTCCTTTATCAGTTCTGCTGTGAGAATATTGGCAGCTGCAGCTATTTCCAAGAGACTCCTGTCAGGATTGTTATGAACATGTTACTTGGTGTCTGGTGGGAATAAATTTAGAAGAAAAGTGGATATAGTGTTAAGGACCTATATGGGATTCAACAAATAAAACTTGGAAGCTCATAAACAGATGGGGGTGCCTATGTTGGACTATGCAATTTCCGTCTTTGCCATTGGACAAGTAAACTCTCTGAAGCTTATGTATACAGGGTGTCAGAGAATAAATTGTGTCCTCCCCCCCCAAAAAAATGCATTGGAATCTTAACCCCTATACCTGTGGAGGTAATCCTGTTTGGAAATATGATTTTCTTTGTTAAGGAGATCATACCTGAGTAGGGTGGGTTCTAAATCTAACCACTTCTGAGATACAAAAAGAGCAGATTAGACACAGAGACACACGCAGGCTGGGAAAGACAGACGCCACGTGAGGATCATTACAAGCGAAGGAACCCAGGAATGCCCAGGGCTATAGGCCGGAAGGATTTGACAAGGCCAAGACCTTGATGTGGACTTTTTGACTCCAGAAATGTGAGAAAATAATTTTCTGTTCTTTAAAGCCACTGACTTGGGCTATTCCTGTAACAGCAGCACTAGAAAACTAAGACAAGGGTGTCAGGACTGCAGTGGCCCTTAGAGATGACCAAGTGCATCCTCCCTGTTGTGCATATGGGGGACCCGCACCCAGGTCACCCAACCAGCTTACCACAGAGAAGGACCAGCAGGTCTCACCATATTTGACATCTACCCCACACTAATAAACCTGGCTTCCAAAAACACCAATGGAAAGGGCCCAGAATGGGTAAGTGATTGAGAGATTAGGTGGCTTAGATAGGTCAAGGGCTGCTTCTCCCTCCTGAGTCCCCAGCTCTGCTGAACGCTGTGATTTGATCCTTTGAAGATACCCCTGGTAAGACACAGGAGAGTGACTCCATGGTTCTCTCCAGCTTAACAGCCTTTCTCGTTAACAGAACCCTGAGGACCCGTTAAGCACTGGACTACTAACCAAAAGGCTGGCGCTTCGAACACATCCAGGGGGACCTTGGAAGAAAGACCTGACCATCTGCTTCTGAAACGTCACAGCCTTCAAAATCCTGTGGAGCAGTTCTACTCTGCACACATGGGGTCACTGTGAGTTACAATTGACTTGAAGGCAACTAACAACAACAACCACAAGGACCTGTTTAACTTGGGAAGCTGAAAAGGATCCTTTTAACACCAAGGGTGAACTATATGAGATTACCCTAAGGAAATGGGCACCAGGCCTCTCTTTCAGGGTTCTAAGGGCACAGGGCAACATTCTTGTCCTGGAATAGCCTCACAGCTCTAGACAGGCTTAAGCCACTTCCAGTGTTTGAGGATTCCAGTATATTTTTTTTATATAAGGAAGAAATGCCAACATTGAATTACAAAAATTACCATATATATTAAATGTTTATATCAAACCAATTATAATGCCATGTAGCTATGTGAGTTCCCAGATAATTATAGGATTTATTAAAAACATTCATAGTGTATCAAAAGCAGTGCAGTCCGGTCAAGATACAGAAGCATAAAAGTGTTAGGTAAACTTTTCTCTTTTTCAGCCTTGTCAGTGATCTCTGTGACTGTGTTATAACTTCATTTGGGATTAACTTCAAGTCTGAATTTGAGCCTTTCCTGAATGGGAGGTCGAGCCACATGGTCCTCTGTCCCCACCCCGGTTCTGCATTCTGGTGCTAGGCTGGTACTGATCCTGGATCTGGTGCCTGTGCTTAGACGTCTGACCTGTGGTGCTGGTTCTGAAGAGCCACATGGTCTCTTCAGGCCAGGGTTGCTGTTCCCCCAGGTGGGTTTTCAGCATGTTTGCCTGCAGATACCCAGAGGTCACCTTAAAGGAAATCTTTCCTGCATCATTCACCCCTGTGCAGAACTCGGCAACTGCTCTGAACATTTATTAACCCTCCTTCTGCTCCTATTGTTCTTACTCTTCCTGCAAATCCATGCAAAACCCTTCTTCCTTTAAAATCCAGTTCTTTCCTGAGCTGTGTCACAGTTATAAGCGCTTGCTGGGTTGGGTGATGGAGATGCAAAGCTGAGCAAGAAGTTTCTGTTCTCCAGGACCTCGCAGCCTAGTGAAGGAGAACTACCCAACCCACTGCCGTCGAGTGAAGGAGACAGACAGCTAAACAGATGCTCACCACACGGTTAGGTCATGTGGAATTCTTTTCGGTTTACCGTTTCCTCAGTGACACTGTTTGTCTCCCCAATAGATGCTAAGGCTCATGAGGATGGATGGTGTCTCTTTTGTTGTCTTCTGTCTGTCCAGCACCTGGCACATAGTAGGAGCTCAATAAATATTTGTTGAATAGATAAATACCTTACAAGCTTTTAAAGAGCCCTGGTGGCTCAGCGGTTAAAAGTGCTGGGTTGCTAACTGAAAGGTCAATGGTTCGAACCTACCAGCTGCTCCACAGGAGAAAAATGTGACAGTCTGCTTCCGTAAAGATTTACAGCCCTGGAAACCCTATCGGAAGTTCTTACTCTTGTCCTACAAGGTCGCTATGAGTCAGAATCGGCTCAACAGTAGTGGGTTTTACTGGCTTTTATATCCTGTTATTTTGTTCAAGAGTCTTAGTGCATAACATGTCAGAAGTATTTTTTTTTAGAATTACATTATCTTTGTAAACATCAGCTTTAATGACCACATGACAGCATTTGTTATATTTCATCTATCAGTGTTTTCCAATGTGCCTGCAGATAAGAATCACCTGAAGTGTCTTTCTAAAATAGAAATTCTTGGGCACCATCCCAGACCTACTGAATCAGAATTTCCCAGGGAGCGTGGCAATAAACTGTGTATTTAACAAATACCTTGACTGATTTTTATGATCAGGGGAATCTGGGAAATTCTGAATTCTAGTGAATTCTTCAAGGATTACTTAACCTACGACTACTTAGATGATTTCTAAAAAGTTTGTTTTTCAGCATATAGAATGATTTCTTCAGAACATATGCCACCAGTATAATTACAGGGCTAAATGTTGCAAATTGCCTTCCCACAGGACTGTATCAATGTATTGGTGGTCCGGTCACACCAGCAGTGGGCACACAGCCTGCCTGACGGGTGGCCAAGGGGCAGTGCGTTGTGGACAGAGTTTGGATACGTGGACTGGGGTGTCCACACACGTTCACATGAGGCCCTTCCCCATGCCAGACAGACTAAACCAAAAATGAAACCAAACTCATTGCTGTCGAGTGGATTATGACTCGTGGCAAGCGCATGTTTTACGTAGAAGTGCTCCGTGGGGTTTTCTTGGCTGTAATCTTTATGGAAGCAGATCGCCAGGCCTTTCTTGAGTTGTGCTGCTGGGTGAGTTTGAACTGCCAACCTTTGGGTTAATAGTCGAGCACAAACCATTTGCCCTACCAAGGGACCATCCCAGAGAGACTGTTTTTGTTATTGTTAGGTTCCATCCAGTCTGTTCCGACTCATAGCGACCCTATGCACAACAGAACGAAACACTGCCCAGTCCTGCGCCATCCTCACAGTCGTTGTTATGCTTGAGCTAGTTGTTACAGCCACTGGGTCAATCCATTTCCTTGAGGGTCTTCCTCTTTTTCCATGCCCCTCTACTTTACCAAGTAGATATCCTTCTCCAGGGACTGATCCCAGCTGACAACATGTCCAAAGTATGTGAGAAGTAGTCTCGCCATCCTTGCTTCTAAGGAGCATTCTGGTTGTACTTCTTCTAAGACAGATTTGTTCATTCTTTTGGCAGTCCATGGTATATTCAATGTTCTTCTCCAACACCACAATTCAAAGGCATCAATTCTTCTTTGGTCTTCTTTATTCATTGTCCAGCTTTCACGTGCATATGATGAGACTGAAAATACCACGGCTTGGGTCAGGCGCACCTTAGTCTTCAAGGTGACATCTTTGCTTTTCAACACTTTTAAGAGGTCCTTTGCAGCAGATTTGCCAGATTCACTGCATCTTTTGATTTCTTCCATGGCTGTTGATTGTGGATCCAAGTAAAATGAAATCCTTGACAACTTCAATCTTTTCTCTGTTTATCATGATGTGGTTTATTGGTCCAGTTGTGAGAATTTTTGTTTTCTTTATGTTGAGGTGTAATCCATATTAAAGTCTATAGTCTCTGATCTTCATCAGTTTGTACTCCCTCAAATCTGCTGTTCAGTACCTCCTCTCCCTGATCTTACTCCTTCAGTGCTCTTCCTTCTCAAACCTTTCCTCTGTGCTTTCTAGAGCTCCCAATCTGTCCTGTGATCAAACTCCAGCACACCCTCTCCTCTTTACTAAAAAATGTCATCTAACTTCAGCCGTAACTGCCTCCTGTTTTGTCCTTGAGCATAGGACTTGGCTGGAAACTTTCTCATAGCTGCTCTCTCTTTCTCCCACCCTGTGTATCTGAGGGTCAGGAGGTAGGTCTGGTGTCTTCTTCCATCTTTGAAGATGCTTCTGAGCCATTTTTCCTCACCCTGATGTCTAAACTCACTCCACTGAGGTTAAGTTCAGCTGGTTGCATGACCACTTGGTGGTAGCCTTGGTGCCTGGATCCTAGCTTCCATTCCTGTCCATTTCCTTCACCATTACTCAGAGAAGATAACCTTGTCTAGAACTTTACAGGCATTTAGAAACCATCAGAAATAACTCTGTAAACTTCTCTCCAAAAACTGACAAAAAAGGTGGAAATAGCCCAAATGTCCATCAGAGGATAAACTGAATACAAACTGTGGTATATCCATACAATGGAATATTATTTAGGCAGCAAAAGCAATGACAATCTTTTCTCTGTTTATCATGATGTTGTTTATTGGTCTAGTCGTGAGGATTTCTGTTTTCTTTATGTTGAGGTGCAATCCATACTGAAGGCTGTAGTCTTTGATCATCATCAGTAAGTGCTTCAAATCTTCTTCACTTTCAGTAAGGTATAAAAACCAAACCCATTGCTGTCAAGTCGATTCTGACTCATAGTGGCCCTATAGGAGAGAGTAGAACTGGCCCATAGAGTTTCCAAGGAGCACCTGGTGGATTTGAACTGCCATCCTTTTGGTTAGCAGCCGTAGCACTTTACACCACCAGGGTTTCCGCAAAGTATAGGCATTAGTATTTACAACACATACTTTTGAGGGTCACAATTCAATCCATAACACCTTTCCTTGTCTAAACTGTCTCCTTCCTCTGCCCTGGCCCCTCCCACTCCACCTGTCATGGATTGACTTGTGTCCCCCAAAAATATGTGTCAACTTGGTTAGGCCGTGCTTCCCAGTATTGTGTGATTGTCCTCCATTTTGTGATTGTAATTTTCCTATGTGTTGTAAATCTTAATCTCTGCCTTCAGTTAATGAGGCAAGACTAGATTATGCTAAAGAGGATTAAGGTGGGATTGTAACACCCTTACTAAGGTCAGGTCCTTGATCCATTGTAAAGGGAGTTCCTTGCGGTGTGGCCTGCACCACATTTTATCTTACAAGAGATAAAAGGAGAGGGGAGAGAGCAGAGAATGGAGACCTCACACCCCAAAGAAAAAAGCACAGGGAGCATAACATGTCCATTGGACCCGGGGTCTCTGAGCCGAGAAGCTCCTTGATCACAGAAAGATTGATGACAAGGACCTTTCTGCAGAGCTGACAGAGAGAGAAAGCTTTCCCCTGAAGCTGACCTGAATTTGGACTTCTAGCCTACTAGACTGCGAGAGAAGAAATTTCTCTGTTAAAACCATCCACTTGTGGTATTTCTGTTATAGCAGCACTAGATGACTAAGACACCACCACTGCCGTGGTCCCTCCCACTCTGCCTCTGCCCTGGCCCCTCCCACTCTACCTCTGCCCTGGCCCCTCCCATTCTACCTCTGCCCCCTGGCTCCTTCCATTCTGCCTCTGCAGCGATTTTGCTCCATGAGTTATCCTCTTTCAAACTCAAACTCAAGCTTGCGCTGTGTCCTGTGTCTTCAAATTCTGCCTCACTGCTGCTTCCTTCCTATTACAATGCCGGCTGACTTATGGATTTTGGAACACAAGGCTGCAGGAATCTCCAGTCTGTCACCTGACCTACAAATATTAGATTTGCCAGCCCCTATAATCTTGAGAACCAATTCCTGGAAATAAATTAACCTCTCTCTCTCTGTTCCTCTGTCTCTAAACACACACACACACGTACATACACATATGTAAAAAAAAAAAAAAACCCGTTCCTGCTGAGTAGATTTCGACCCTGTAGGACAGAACAGAATTGCCCCATAAGTTTTCCAAGGAGCACCTGGTGGATTCAAACTGCCGACCTACGCCACTACGCCACTACGCCACTAGGGTTTCCATATACACTATATATATGTATCTATATATACATTATGGGTTCTGCTTCTCTAGAGAACCTTAAGACAGACACCAACCCAGGCAGTCTGGCTCTAGAGCCCCAGCTTAGCCTTTGCTCTGTGGACCCTGTCCTAGTGCTTCTTCCAAAACCTTGGCTCAGCATGTAAGATGCTTCCTGATCTGACTGACTTTCTTGCCAGCAGTGCTCCCCCGCACCCCCTGTGCCAAAGCCCACTCTTTGCTCTAGCTGAATACCTCCTAGGGTTCGTACATACTGTTCTTTCTACCCAGAGCACTTTTCCTGTCATTCCATTCCCTAGATAATTCCCATCATCCTTTAGGCCCCAGCCTAGCTACCTCATCCTCTGACCCCCAAGTCTGGGATGAGATCTTCCCCTGTGTATTTCCAGAACAGCCCCATGCTACCACCTCGTAGCACACTGTGGCTGCCTGTTCACATGCCTGTGTCCCTTCCAAGATCGTGAGCCACTGAAGGGACACATCTGTACTTAAAAACCCCTGTAAACACAGTACCTGGAGTACCTGACATGTGGTATAAATGGACTTATCCTCCAATTTCTTTTTAGGGTCCCAGTAACACATAAAATAACCATTTTCTGCCTTCTTTTTCTACAGTGTTAAACATTAAATTCTTATAGTTAGCTGGGCCTTTTAGCCTGTTCCATTGGTCTATATTTATTTGTTTTGAGCTTTCACAAACATATTTTAATTATTGAATTTTTAATAGCTGTAATGTAAATGTTTCCTCTTTGTTTATTAAATAAATTTTGGAGTCATTTTTGTATATTTCCATTAAAAAATCTTTGTTTTTTTATTGATTATATTAAGCCTATAAAATGTCAGATAAAGAAAAACCATCTTTCAACAACATTTAGCCTTTCTGTATTAAGTGTAGTATATTTATTTATTCAAATCTTAAATCTTCCAATAATGTTTTGTTTTCTTTGTAAAGAGTCTGTATTTCTTAAACTGGGTTCTGAAAGCTCCTTTCATTATTTTGCCTTGCAATCTCTGGATATATTATATATATTCAATTGTGTGTCTAAAACATTTCAAAGATAATAAGATCCTAGTCATTGTTTCATCTCTGGGGAGTCCCTGGGTGGTACAAATGGTTAACACACTCGGCTGCTAAGTGAAAGATTGAAGGTTCGAGTCCATCCAGAGGGTCCTCAGAAGAAAAGTCTGGTGTCCTACTTCTGAAAAAATCAACCATTGATAACCCTGTGGAGCACGGAGTTCTACTCTGACACACACAGGGTCTCTATGAGTTGAAATTGACTCAATAGGAACTTTTTTTTTTTTTTTAGCCATCTCTCAATTATTTTATTCTGTTGCAGTAAAATACTTGCATCGAATTTGCAAAGGTGATTTCTCTTTTAATAATTTATTTAAAGCTTTTTTTATTGTAGTGTATTCCAGAATGCTTTTTTGGATATATTCATCTGGTATGTAATAAGGTATGATATTATGTCCACTGAAAAAATGATACCATCCTTGTTTTTCTTGCCAATACTGTATTTCTCATGTATTTTCCATGTCTAGTCACATTGTCTGATCTTTTTATTACTTCAAAAACCCATCCTCCATCACTTTAAGATACAGGAAGAGACAGTCTATGGCTCTGATGGGTGGGTGACTCAGAAGTAGTCAAAAGTAGAAAGGCGCCGAGATTCCATGGAACCCTTTATTGATGACCACACAGAGGAACAGTGTTCCCAGATGAAGACCAGGGAGCTAGTGAGAGAGCCTTTCTCTATTTTAACTCATATAGACACTAGGCTATTAAATCCACATGCAGTTTTGACAAGAAAGTTAGCCTTCCTTAGGAGATCAGAACATTGGGCAGTAAACAAATATGATTCTAGACTTTATTTTTGCACTTAATTTCCTTCAGGCTACTCCCAGTTCTAAGAGCCTACTTTCTGCTTCTTTATTTTCTGCAAAATCATGACAGCCAACAGTGTTTGTTTATTAAGTGTCCGTGGTAATGAGTCCTTGTAATTAATTTCTGAAGAAAGAGGGATAAATAAAGAATTTTCCTCAGGCAATATGTACCTATCTCCTGTCTGTTTTGAAGCCTCACCTACCCACACCCCTCCTGAAAGGTGCCCGACATGCCTACTCATCTAAACCGCCTTCCTTTCTGTGCCTCTGCTTTCTTATTGACTAAAAAAGGTCGTTGGACTAGCTGACCTCCATGGCCTTGTGGGAATGTTCAATATGTTGACAACACATTTCCTGTCAGAATTAGCTTGTTGATTAATGGATTCGTTGATGACGCTAGGAGAATGAAAGGCGCTTCTATGGTTGTGAGTCCAGGAGCTAATGAAAAGTCACGTTAGGGGGTAAATTGAAGTTCAGTTAGAACTTCAAGGCCAGTCTTCCCTTCTGAACACGAGTGCCAAGGTTCAGGATTTCAGAAGTGAGTATTTGAGCGTATCGTTAAGCATTGCCTCCTATGTGAGGCCTTTTCAAGTGCCCTTCAGAGAGAGTACTTAGCATGCCTTCCTGCATGCTAGTTTGTATACACCTCTGCTGTAGATCAAACACGTCCTACCAAAAGTTCTGTTGAAGCCCCAACCCCTGTACCTGTAAATATGATCCTGTTTGGAAATCAGGTTTTTCTTTTGTTATGTTAATGAGGCCATACTGGAGTCGGGTGGGTCCTAAACCGAATCTCTTTCAAGTAGACTCTTGTAAAAAGAGAAAACATACATGGAGAGACACACAGACATGAGGAGAAGCCATTTGACAATGGCGACAGATGTGTCCACAAGTCTAGGAATGACAAGGATCGCCGCAGTCACCAGAAACTAGAAGAGAGGCTCGCCAGAGTTGACGCGGCTGAGATCCCGATTTCAACTTTTAGCATCCAGAACTGTGAGGAAATAAATTTCTCTACTTGAAAGTCACCCATTTTGTGGTGTATTATCATGGCAGCCCTAGGAGAGTAAGGCAGCCTCCATTCCTGCCCTTTCCACACAGCAGTTGCAATCATCTCTGCTTGTTCTTTACACCACCCTACTGTGTGTGAACGCGGTAAAGGCTGCAAACCCTCAGCTTGGTACCAGCCAGGCACTCAGAGGCTACCAAGAGAATGTTTGTTGAATAAATGAATGACAGAGAGTGACTGAAGTTTAACTATAGCTTCGTGGTCCAGAGCTGCGTTGTCTAATACAGTAGCCACCAGCCACACAGGGCTACTTAAATTAAAATTTACATAAAACTAAATACAATTAAAAATTCAGTTCCTCAGACACACTAGCCACGTTTCCGCTGCTCAATAGCCACGCGTGGCTGGTGGTTGGTAGGTCAGATTATAGAACACTTCCATCATCATAGAAAGTACTTGTGGATAGGGCTGGAGTTCCTGAATGATGTTAACAGTTTGCGATCACCCACTAACCAAAAGGCTGGCAGCTGGATCCCACCCAGAGGCACCTCAGAAGAAAGACCTGGTCATTTGCTTCTGAAAAGATACAGCTTTGAAAACCTTAGGGAGCAGTTCTACTCCGACACACATGGGGCTGCCAAGAGTCAGAATCAACTCCACAACAACAGATTCGTGTTTTGGTTTTTAGAGGGAAACTCTGTCTTTACTACTCACACACACACAGAATTATTACAGGGACATTCAATGGAGTTACAAGGAGGGTCATCCCACCCCAACAGACTTAACAGAATCACTCCCAGAGGGCAATCTCACTGCTTGTGGTGGAGGAAGTAGAAAGTTCTAGAAGAAGTTAAAAGGGACACCTTTGTCCCTAGACATCTTCCAGTCCCTACTTCAAACCTCTCAGAGAGCAAAATGCAAGGGGAGGCCCCACCACCACGATAAGAAGCAGGATTTCATTCCTTTCTTAGACAATAAGCCTTTCCTCAGATTCCCATTACTCTGTACTTTCGATTTATGAAGGGAAACTCCCAAGTCTCACATGATAAATCATTTTTATTTATGTAACGCTGGGAGGGGGCCAAAGGCAGCCAGTCAGTGGCCAGCATGCAAAAACCACAGATACCCGCCTGCAGAGCCCTCACGGGGCACAAACCCTCAATCCCTCCTGATCCCATAGCACTCTTTGTGGTGGAATGTTTGCTTGTCATTTCCAAGTGTTCTGTGTTTATGTCCCCGGGGCTTGGTTTCAAGCTCTGCTCGTTCGTCACCCCCAGAAGGCCCCTCCTTCAGGGGGATGCTAGAGATGACAGACTCCTTTATCCCGGTATAGCTGTGCTCAGAAGTTGCCAAGGCCTACCATTCCCTTTTTGGAAACAATAAGCAATAGTTACTGCCTGCAGAGAGTGTGAGATCAGAAAATCCCTGGGGCAATAACTGGACTCTTAATAAAAATCCGAGATACTCATGATCTTCTGGGCAGCACATTCTATGAATGGAGTATTTTACAGGAAAAAGGTCTCAGAATTATACCCAACAACAAATTTTACATGAGCCAAGAATGGCCACGGTCATTACAATCTTAAAAACAAGTTGTTATTGAATGAGCTCCTACTCATGGCCGCCCCATGTGTTTCAGAGTAGAACTGTACTCCATAGCAGGGTTTTTGGTGGCTGATTTTTCAGAAGTAGATGGCCAGGCCTTTCTTCCAAGGCACCCCTGGGTGGACTCAAACCTCCAACCTTTCGGTTAGTAGCAGAGCATGCTAATTATTTGCACCACCCAGGATTCTGTCACAATCTTAGGCTGAACAAATAGAAAAGAACAATGACATCAATAGAGTAATTATCCTACTATGCTCAGAGCTGGGCAGGACACCCCAGTTCAGGTCTGGGGACAACACTTGGGAAGGGTGGCTAGAGGGAAGCGCTTAGTCCTGAGGTAAGTGGCAAGGTCATGAGAGACCACTATCTTCGGAGATGGAAGCCATACGAGCTGAGATTTCTCTGCAGAGGCGAATAAGAAAACTGAACAATCTCATCAAGCTGAAATTGTGACAAGGTGAATCTCAACCAACAGGAAAGAATCTGGCAGCCTTAAAAGTAAAGTTCAGCTTTTGGGCTCCACAAATTTCATTGCAGAAGTAGATACCTAAGAGTTTCAGAGGGCCACAAATTCATTATAAGCCAACAGCACTATTAGAATATTAAAAATAAAATTAACACCCCTCATTAATGATATGAGGTGGGTGGAGTGGTTAACAGTGCCCCTTGTACCCTTCACACATCAGACTACATCCAGGAAACACCTAAGACCAGTGCTTACTTCCAAGTACCATCTTAAGGTTCAGGAGAACGGGATCAGGATGGCATGGGTGAACTGGAAATTTATAGGAAATGACTGGAAGTGTTGAGTCTGGAGAGAAGTTATCAGGTGTAGTGACAGATCTCTGCAGATTTTTTAAGTGTCACCTACAAAGATCCCTGGGTGGCATGAGTGGTTTGCGCTCAACTACTAACCTAAGGGTTGGTGGTTCAAACCCACTGGCACCATGGGAGAAATGTCTGGCAATCTGCTTCCATAAAGATTACAGCTAAGAAAATCTAAGGAGTGCAGTTCTACTCTGTAGCACGTGGGGTCAGCATGAATTGGAATCAACTCGGTAGCAATGTGTTTCAGTTTGTTTGTTTATGGAGTAGAAAGCAGATGAACGACTTGATCTACATGATTAATTGTTCTGACCAGTTGACTGGGAGCTGAACAAAGAAAAAAGATGTTCCTACCCTTTACTCCGTGCTAGGGACACCATGCTGGGACCCCATGCTGGACGCATGCATGATTTCACACAGTTCTTATGATAACCCGAGACATTACTACCCTCATTTTTTGCAGGAGAGAAAAATACTTACTGAATATCAAGTTCCAGGTCACACAGCTTGTAAGTGGCAGAACTGCGGTTCAGATTTGCACCTACCTGACACCTGAGTCCCCTTCCTCCAGGAAGTCTTCCCTGACTATGTCAGGAGCACCTTGACCTCTGACCTCCCTCTCCCAGGTATCACCCCTCCTCTCAGACTGCTCCTTCCCAGGCTCCTGAAGCTCCTCCTCTCTCCGTCTACTCCTTATGGTTCTGACCTCTTCTCCCCTCCCCCAAACTCACATACAAGGTTTCAACTCTCATCTCTCTGCTGGCAAGTCTCAAAATTGTCTCCTACGGGGGCCCACCTGCCAACCCCCACTTCCACATTTTTATCCCCTAATGCAGAGTTTTCTCACCTTTCAAGAGGAAGACCAGAGTTTGACTCCCAGACAGTGCACCTCACACACAGCCACCACCCATCTGTCAGTGGAGGCTTGCATGTCACCTTGATGCTGAACAGGTTTCAGTGGAGCTTACAGACTAAGGCTAGGAAGAAAGGCTTGGCAATCTACTACCAAGCATCAGCCAGTGAAAACCCCATGGATCACAACAGTACAATCCCCAGCTGATCATGGGAATGGCTCAGGTCCAGGCAATGTTTCTTTCCTTTGTGCACGGGGTCGCCATAAGTCCGGGGGCTGACTCAACAGTAGCCCAGGACACCAGCAGAGTTTTGTTAATGGTAGGTGCTCAAGTTATGGTGAATGAATGAACAAATCAAGTAGTATTTCATGAACATCTATTAGGTTGGGGGTGTCTGGAAAACAACCAACATGAAAAAAGAAAAGAAACATAGCTATAAATACCAGACAGTAGTCATTTGCTTGTCAAGCAGTGCATTGTCTGTGCCAGACTGGCTAGTACTCCGTCCCCAGTTTCCAGGAACTCTAGAGTATTGAAGAGAAAAGACAGGCCAACAAAGCATGACAACTGCCGTACAGTGGCACAAAGGAGCACAGAGTGGGAAGAATGGGGGTCTTTGCTGACGTCACAGGCAGCGCCCTAGGGGAGTTGGAGGGACAGACAATGAGGGGAGGGTGTTCCACACACAGTGTCAGTGGAATCGAGGGCACAGCCTTCCAGGCATGAGGCCTGCACTTCTCAGAGATGTCAGCAAGTGTGGGGCGATACTTGGTGTTAATCATAGAGGTCAACGTGTCAGCTAACAACAACTAGCAAAGGTGAAGAAGAGGCGGCGGACGTGAAGCGCACGACCTGGTCACTCATGCTTGTGATTCATTAAGCTTTTTATTAGAGCAAGAGCACACAGACTTTTTGGAGGGAATTTTGATAGTAGTGTTGATCAATCACAGATACCTATATCCTCTGATCCAGCAATTCCACTCCTAAGACTTATCTTACAGAAATGCCCATTCTTCTTTTCAGCATTTTTTTCACAGTGGAACACTAGAAACAATGGAAATGCCTTCCGATAAGGAATTATTTAACAAATTATCAAGCATCCATACAATGAAATACTATGGAGGTGATAAAAAGGAATGAGTTAAATATATATATAAATAAATAAATAAATATATTTTTTATTTATATATACATATGTATCAACAAAGAATGATGACTATGATGGTTAGTATTATGGGTCAAGGTGATTAGGCTATAAAAAACCAAACTAAAAAGCTTATTGCCATAGAATTGATTCCAACTCGAAGCGACTCTATAGAAGAGAATGGAACTGCCCCAAAGGGTTTCCAAAGCTATAATCTTTATGGAAGCAGACTGCCACATTTTTCTTCTTCAGAGCTGTTGGTGGTTTGAACCATCAACCTTTTTCACTTAGCAGCCAAGCACTTAACCATTGCATCACCAGATCTCCTTGGCTTGGATATCTCGTTATCATTGTTAGGTGCCATCCAGTTGGTTCCGACTCATTGCAACCCTAGATACAACAGAATGAAACACTACCCTGTCGTGCACCATCCTCACAATCATTGCGACATTTGAGCCCATCATTGCAGCCACTGTATCTATCAATTTCTTTGAAGGTCTTCCTCTTTTTCACTGGCCAAGCATGATGTCCTTCTCCAGGGTATTGGTCCCTCCTCATAACATGTCCAAAGTACATGAGACGAAGTCTCACCATTCCCACTTCTAAGGAGCGTTCTAGCTGTACGTTTTCCAAGACAGAATTGATCATCCTTCTGGCAGTCCATGGTATATGCAGTATTCTTCACAAACACCATAATTCAAATGCAACAATTCTTCTTCGGTCTTGCTTATTCATTGTCCAGATTTCGCATGCATATAAGACGATTGAAAATACCAAGGGTTGAGTCAGGCACAACTTGAGATGTCCTCAAGGTGACATCTTTGGTTTTTAACACCTTAAAGAGGTCTTTTGTAGTAGATTTGCCCAATGCAATATGTCGCTTGATTTCTGGACTGCTGATTCCATGGGCATTGATTGTGGGTCCAATAAAATGAAATCCTTGACAACTTCAATCTTTTCTCCGTTTATCATGATGTTGCTTATTGGTCCAGTTGTGAGAATTTTTGTTTCCTTCATTTTGAGGTATAATCCATACTGAAGGCTGTGGTCTTTGATTTTCATCAGTAAGAGCTTCAAGTCCTCTTGACTTTCAGCAAGCAAAGTTGTGTCATCTGCATATCGTAGGTTGTTAATGAGTCTTCCTCCAGTCCTTATGCAGCATTCTTCTTCGTATAGTCCAGTTGCTCAGATTATTTGCTCAGCATATAGATTGAATAAGTATGGTGAAAGGATACAACCCTGATGCACACCTTTCCTGACTTTAAACTGTGCAGTATCGCCTTGTTCTGTTTGAACGACTGCCTCTTGGTCTACGTACAGGTTTCTCATGAGCACAATTATCCATCATCCATTGCTGTTGAGTCGATTCTGACTCATAGTGACCCTATAGGACAGAGTAGAACTGCCCCATGGAGTTTCCAAGGAGCTCCTGGTGGATTTGAACTACCGACCTTTTGGTTAGCAGTTATAGCTCTTAACCACTATGCCACCAGGGTTTCTGAGCACAATCAAGTGTTCTGGAATTCCCATTCCTCACAATGTTATCCATAATTTATTATGATCCACCCAGTCGAATACGTTTGTGTAGGCAATAAAACACAGGAAAACATCTTCCTAGTGTTCTCTGCTTTCAGCCAAGATCCATCTGACATCAACAATGAAATCCCTTGCTCTGTGTCATCGTCTTCTGAATCTGGTTTGAATTTCTGGAATTTCCTTGTTGATGTACTGCTGTAGCCATTTTTTAATTATCTTCAGCAAAATTTTACTTGCAAGTGATATTAATGATATTGTTTATAATTTCCACATTCTGTTGGATCGCCTTTCTTTGGAATGTACACTGTTTTAGGCTGAGCTCTCTAGAGAAGTGAAACCAGTGAAGCATATATAACAACAACAACAAAAAAAAAAACCTTTTGCCATTGAGCCAATTCCAACTCATAGTGATTATATATATATATATATATATATATATATATATATATATAAAGAGTGAGATTTATATCAAAGAAATGGCTCATGCAGATGTAGAGGCTAGATAGTCCCAAGTCCATGGGTCAGGCATCAGGTTGGAGGCTTCTCCTCACTCACGTAGTTGAAGGGGCTGATGAACCCAAGATCAGTGGTCAGAGGGCAGGCTGCTGGCTCAAGTCCCAAGAACCAGAGTTCAGATGATGACGAGCCCAATGTAGCATCCAGAGCAGAGCAAAAGTTAGCGAGCTTTGTCACGAAGCCCATATATATTGGATGCAGGTCATACCCCTAAGGAAACTCCCTTTCAACTGATTGGCTACTCATAGCAAATCTCATCATGGAGGAGATTACAACATTACATAGCTTCCAAACCACATCGTAACTGCCAAACCACGGAAAATCATGGCCCAGCCAAGTTGACATACAATCTTAACCACTACAGGCACAAATATGGATCTTTTCCAGTTGGTTGGCCAGGTAGCTGTCTTCCAAATTTCTTGGCATAGACAAGTGAGCACTTCTAGAATTGCATCTATTTGTTGAAACATCTCAATTGGTATTCAGTCAATTCCTGAAGACTTTTTTTCTGCCAATGCCTTCAGTGCAGCTCGGACGTCTTCCTTCAGCACCATTGGTTCTTGATCATGTGCTGCCTCCTGAAATGGCTGAATGTTGACCAATTCTTTTTGGTATAATGACTCTGTATTCCTTTCATCTTCTTTTGATGCTTCCATGTCATTCAATATTTTACCCAAAGAATCCTTCCACATTGCAACTGAAGGCTTGAATATTTTCTTCACTTTTTTCATCTTGAGAAATGCCAAGCCTGTTCTTCCCTTTTGGTCTTCTAACTGCAGGCCTTTGCTCATTGCATTAAAATACTTTGACTTCTTGAGCTGCCCTTTGAAATCTGTTCAGCTGTTACTTCATTTCTTCCTCTCTCTTTAGCTACTCTACATTCAAGAGCAAGTTTCAGAGTCTCTTCTGACATCCATTTTGGTCTTTTCTTTCTTTCCTGTCTTTTTAATGACGTTTTGTTTTCTTCATGTATGATGTCCTTCCACAATTCACCTGGTCTTCAGTCATTAGTGTTCAATGAGTCAAACCTATTCTTGAGATGGTCTGTAAATTTAGGTTGTACTTTGTCTCTTGGACTTGTTTTAATTTTCTTCACCTTCGTCTTAATTTGCAATGGAGCAATTGATGGCCTGTTCCACAGCTGGCCCCTGGCCTTGTTCTGAGTAATGATATTATCTCTTTGATTCACGTGTCTTTTGTCTGGCAAGATCCACATATATAGTCACCATTTATGTTGCTGAAAAAAACATATTCACAATGAATAAATCTTGTTGTTGGTCTTGTAAAATTCTATCACGTGATCACTGGCATCATTTCTATCACCAAGGCTGTATTTTCCAACTACCGATCCTTCTTTTTTTTTTTTTTTCCAACTTTTGCATTCCAATCACCAGTAATTATCAATAATCTTGACTGCATGTTTGATCAATTTCAGACCGCAGATGTTGGTAAAAATCCTCTATTTCTTCATCTTTGGCCTTAGCGGTTGGTGCTTAAATTTGAATAATAGTTGTATTAATTGGTCTTCCTTGTAGGTATGTGAATATTATCCTGTCACTTAGAGCATTGTACTTCAGGATAGATCCTGAAATGTTCTTTTTGACAATGAATACGATGCCATTCCTCTTCAATTTATCATTCCTGGCATAGTAGTCCACATGATTGTCTGGTTCAGAATGGCCAGTACCAGTCCATTTCAGCTCACTAATGCCTAGGATGTCTATCTTCAAGCATCCCATTTCATTTTTTGACATCCTCCAATTTTCCTAGATTCATAGTTCATGCATTCCACTTTCTGATTTTTAATGGATGTTTGCAGCCATTTGTTCTCATTTTGAGTCATGCCACATCAGCAAATGAAGGTTTCAAAAGCTTTACTCCTTCCACATCATTAAGGTCGACTCTACTTTGAGCATGCCACTTTTTCCCAGTTGTATTTTGAGTGTCTTCCCCGCTAAGGAGCTCATCTTCTGGCACTATATCAGACAGTGTTCCACTGCTATTCATAAGGTTTTCACTAGCCAATTTTTTTTAGAAGTAGATCATCAGGTTCTTCTTCCTAGTCTGTCTTAATCTGGAAGCTCAGCTAAAACCTGTCCACTGTAGGCAACCCTGCTGGTATTTGAAATACTGGTGGCATAGCTTCCGGCATCACAGCAACATGCAAGCCACCACAGTACAATAAACTGGCAGACAAGTGGTGGGCCTGGAAATAGTATCCAGTTATTTAGTCAAACACTAATTTATGTATTGCTGTAAAGGTGTTTTATAGGTGTGGTTAACGTCCACAATCAGTTGACTTTAGATAAAGGAAATAAACCTCAATGCATGTGGGCCTCACCCAACCAATTGGAGGCTTTAGAGTAAAAACTGAGAATTCCCAAAGAAGAAGAAATTCCACCTCAAGATTGCAGCATTTCCAGTCTGCTGGTCAACCCTACAGAAGTCAGACTTGCCAGCCCCTACAATTGCACGAGCCAATTCCTTGAAATAAATCTCTTCTCTTCTCTTTACGGCGCCCCTGTAAGAAAAACTTGGGTTTCTCTCAACAATGTGTTATTTGCAGCTTCTTCCTGAAAGCATGAAAAGATCTCCTTAGCTTTAGCCGTGGATCCCCGCATCCCCTTCGGTGTAGGAGAGTCTGCTGTCTAGCTGACCCTTTCTCTCCTCACTATCAAGCCCAAATCTTTCTTATTTGACCCCTCCTAGCTAAATTAGAAATAAAGGAGCATGGGTGGAAGTACACAAAAAGCTTGAGACCACACATTGGCACTTCTAATGAGGAAATATTTATCTTAGTCTTCACATCTCTACTTCATTCACCCTTAACTAAACTCCCCCTTCTTCTGCGTGAATGCATCATTTCCATATGGTTGCCATTTTCTAGACTCCTTGATTTTTTCTTTTTTGAAAGAATGATTCAGTTGGGCTTTTTTAAAGAAGACAAAGAGGAAAGGTCTCAATCCTCACCGACTTAAGTCCCATAGTCCTGTTAGAACTTAGATATAGCTTCCAAGTCATCCCAGCTAATCAGTGTTCAGGGCCTCAGTAATGATTAATTTGTTCATAGTGTTGACCACATACAGCCAGTCCACAAAGTTCCTTCTCTGACTCTGCATCGAACTCATGAGTCACAAAGCTCCCTTTCTCCAGTCGAAGACACTCAACAGTGCTCTACCACCCTGCGGCTACAGAGAAACGTGTTTTCCCGCCATTGCACTGGGCAAGCAGAGAAAATAGACTGTCAGAGTGCAAAGGGAAGAAGAGCTAATCCAGGGGAGCCTGGTCATCTGAAAAGACAAGGAAACCAAAGCCTCAGAGAACCAAGCAACTCATCTGAAGTGGGAAAGCTGTATGAGAACCCATCTCCTAACTGGCCAGCTAATACACAGGGCCTGACAGTAACCATGGCCTGATTGCTCGCTTCCCTTACCTAATGTCACACTCACCTTCTTGTGCCTGAGCTCTTAGAGACTTGAGATGTCACTTTCATAAATCTCACCTAAGCAGCCCCTGGGTGGCGCAAATGGGTTAAGCACTTGTCTACTGTTATGGATTGAATTGTGTCCCCCCAAAATGTGTGTCAACTTGGCTAGGCCAGGATTCCCAGTATTGTGTGATTGTCCACCATTTTGTGATCTGGTGTGATTTTCCCATGTGTTGCAAATCCTACTTCTATGATGTTAATGAGGCAATTTCTTTTGAGATATAAAAGAGAGAAGCAAGCAGAGAGACAGGGGGACCTCATACACCAAGAAAGAAGTGCTGGGAGCACAGCACATTCTTTGGACCTGTGTTTCCTGCACTGAGAAGCTCCTAGACCAGGGGGAGATTGATGACAAGAACCTTCCTCCAGAACTAACAGAGAGAGAAAGCATTCCTCGAGAGCTGGGACCCTGAATTTGAACTTCTAGCCTACTAAACTGTGAGAGAATAAATTTCTCTTTGTTAAAGCCATTCACTTGTGGTATTTCTGTTATATACTAGATGACTAAGACAACTAACCAAAGATTGGCGCTTTGAACCCACCCAGAGGTGCCTTAGGAGAAAGGCTTGACAATCTGCTTATGAAGGTCACAGCCTTGAAACCCCAGCGGAGCAGTTTACTCTGTATGCGTGGGCTTGCCATGAGTTGATATTGATTCAACCGCAACTTGTTTGAGCTTTTTCGTTTATTTAAAGCTAGCTGTCCAGCAAACTGGCTTTTTAAAATGTAGCCAAAGCTGGAAGTGAGAAAAAAGACTTCCGAGCAGCCAAAATAAATGAAAAGAAGTTCATCCACTAAAGTTTATTACGCATATTCAAAGGCAAGCCTCACAACCTCTCACTCAGAGCCCATGTGCTCTTACTTTATTGGCAATTCTAACAAGCTAGGATATCTGGTTTCTAAAATAACAGCAGATCAGAACTGATGAACTAGAGATGGAAAAAGGAACGTACTAATAGCAATAGAAAGTGACACCTGACAACCTGATGGGTCACAAGGAGAAAGATGGTACAGAAGAAGTCAGTGTAGAAATCAGGGGCCATTATGTGCACACCCCAAGTTCTCAAGGGCTTATTACAAGGTAGGACCATGCCATGCATTCAGCCAGTCTTTACCAAGTCTCTTCTCTATGATAGGGCCTTTGCTAGTATGTTACTTAGCATTTGGCTGCTAGTTGCAGAAATCCAAAATAACAGTGGTTTAAACAAGCTGCAGCAGGAATATTTTTCTCTCATCATAACTGGAAACTGAGGTGGGGAGCTCAACACTGATATGGTGGCACTTTAATTTCATTAAAGACCCAGCTCCTTCTATTTTCTGTTCTATCATTCTGAGTATATGGTGTCCATCCTCGGGTTCACCTCATGATCACAAAATGGCTGCTTCGATTCTGGCCATTACATCTGCATTCTAGTCAGTAGGGAGCAGGAAAGGGGAAAAGCATACTTCCCATCTGAACCAACCTCTTTCAAACAGCTTTAATGGAAGCCCTGCCCAATTTTGCTTACATCCCAGTGGCCACTTCTATGTGCAAGGAGAATAGGAAACATAGGTTTTTCCTGTAGCCCCCAAAAATACATAAATTCTGTTAGTAAGGGGAGAAGGAATAGTGGGAAGACAGCTGCCACAGCTGGGCTCCACGCTTGATGTATCTCTGCCTTCAAGAAGCTCAGACACCGGGAAGAACAATTTCCTTCCAAAATGGATAATATACTTGGTATTTTGAGACATAAATCTCATCTAAATGAAGACAATCAGTAGTCTTGGACCCCACTTCCCCAGAAGATTCTACATTGCTGAGACTTTTCCTGAGTTCTTGTTTTTTTCATTCCATAAGAATTCCATTTCTGTCTGTGAGATCTGCCCGGACCCTGCTCCCATTCACCAGTGTGTATATAACCCTTATGATCCTCCTAACTGTGGGAGAGGAGACGGGAGACAAGTATCCTCAGGGCTTCTCAGCCTGGGCTCCCTGAAAGACAAATGACAAGTAAAATAGGAGGACACTGTCATTCTGTCTTCCCCTCCCCCCTCCCTGGGGTTACTCTAATTTTGTTCAGGTGGTGGGCATCAACAGCTTTAGTTCCAACTTTGTGGCAGCTTTATTGAGAAGTCTTCTATGAGTGTGCAAAACCCCATGACCTTACAAAAGACATGGGGGGATCTTAAATGCAAATTGCCACATGAAAGACGCCAGTTTGAAAAAGCTACATACTGTATGATTCCAGTGATTTGACATTCTGGAAAAGTTAAAACTATAGACAGTAAAAAGATTAGTCATGGCCAGGGGTTTGGGGCTGGGGGAGGGAAGGTGAGGGATGACTAGGTGGAGCACATGGCATTTTTAGGGCAGTGAAACTGTTCTGCATGATACTGTAATAGTAGACACATGACATTATGCATTTGATAGAGCTGTACAAAACAAAAAGTGATCTGTAATATAAACTATAGTGAATAACAGTGTATCAATATTGGTTCATCAATTGTAACAAATGTATCCCACACCAATGCTTGATGTTACTAACGGGAGAAGCTGTGGTAGCGGGAAAGGGGGTATATCATCACTCTGTACTTTCTGCACAATTTTTCTGTAAATCTAAAACTGCTCTAAAACTAACATCTATTAAAAAAAAAACCCAATTATGCATTATTTGACTATATATCAGACATGAGAGATGCATTTCTCTATTTCATTTTGAAATCTGATTATTTTCTTAGATAAAGTGAATGTGGTAGACACTGATGGGTTTCTATCACAGGGAAGGAATGTGGATTTTAAGCTGATTTCTTGTATTCTGATCTCTGTCAGGGGTGGCACATTTTACCTCTGCCATTCACCTGTGCCACCTGCTCTCTAACTTCTCAGGGGCAGCCTGGACGCTCAGGTGCAGGTGGCTATGTCCTGGTGGGAGGTGGCCCTGAGAGGAATGGTGGAGCCCCAGAGACTGCCTTGGGGAGCATAGAGGAGAAGAGAGACCTGGGTGCCCAGGAGGACTGTGAGCAGCATCCATCCAGACACCCACATAACTCCCAGAATCCACTGTCGTTGCAGGTGTGTCCAGCCCAGGGGCACATTGACCGATAGGCAAGGTAAGCACGGTGCTGCCCACCTTGTGTTCATTTGGCAAACACTCACTGAGAGCATTCGTTTGTTGGGCACCATACAAGGCATTAAATATGCAAAGTCACTACCCTTGTGGTTTTGGGAGGTAGATGGAGCAGGCAGGTAGACAGTAACGAGGTCTAGGTAGAGGTGAACACAGGGCCTGTGGGAGCTCAAGGAGAACCCCCAATTCAGGAGACTCAAAACTGAGTGTCTTATTTTCCTACGGCTGCTGTAACAAAGTACCACAGATGGGTGGTTTTAAACAACAGGAATTTATTGTCCACAGCTCTGAGGCTAGGACGCCAAGTCCAGGGCCAGGTCCTGTCTGACGGCCCTAGGGGAAGATCCTTCCTCGTCTCTCTCAGCATCCGGGAGCCCCAGCGACGCCTTTGCTTGCAGCTGTAGCGTAACGCCATGCCACGTGGCTGTCTCTTCTATGCCTGTTTCTCTGTGTCTCTTCTTATAGGAAACATTAAGGATTGAATTATGTCCTCCAAAAACATGTTCTAAATCCTAACCTCTATACCTGTGGTTATAATCCCGTTTGGGAATGGGTTGTCTTTGTTATGCTAATTAGGCAGGATTAGTGTAGGGTATATTTTTAGTCAGTCTCTTTTGAGATATTAAATAAGCAAGCAGAGAGAGGATGGGGTAAGATAGTTGCCAAGACACACAGAGATCTCCAAGGAACCAGGAAGCAGAAGCTGAAGAGACAAGGACCTCCCTCCAGAGCTGACAGAGAAAGAAAATCTTCCCCTAGAGCCGGTGCTCTAAATTAGGTCTTCTAGCCTCCTAAACTGTGAGAAAATAAATATTCTGTTTCTGAAAGCCACACATTTGTGGTATTTCTGTTATAGCAGCACTAGATAACTAAGGCAGACACCATTCAGGTTGGATCAGGACCCATCCTACTTCCGATAATGTCGTCAAAAACTGCATTTCCAAACAAGGTCGCATTCAGGTTGTGGGGGTTAGGACTCCAGCATATCTCTTTGAGGGACACAGTTCAATCCATGCCACTGACTTCTAAAGCATCAGGCAAGTAGAAGCGGGTGCAAGGCTTGTGCGGAGCCCTCTGATCTCAGCCTTTGCACTCCTGAGTGTGAGGGTATGGTGCAGGGTGAGGCTGGGCAGCCTGGCCAGGGAAGGTGAGGCTGGCCATGTGAATGTGGCTTAGTCTTGACAAGGAAGATCATCAGGTCTCTGATGTAGTTTAAGCCAGGAAGAGCCATAGACCTGTATGGCTGGATGGAGGACCGCTTGAAGCTGGGTGTGTCTAGCGGTCAGGCAATGAATGGGTTAGGAAACTTGTTATCTGCACAAGCAAAGACAGCCTAGCTCAGACTTTCTAGGGCACCAGAGACCAGGGGGCAGATGCCCAGGTTGCTAAAGAGACAGAATCAATAACAGTTGGTGAGTAATTGGATGAGGAGGGTAAAGAAGGAGTAATCCAGGAGGGTGGCCTGGTTTGGGGACCAGGTGATTTTGCCCTGCCCCCACCTCCTATTAGGGGAAAGATGGTGAGCTCAGAACGAGTCACACAGATCGAGTGGTGTGGGTCAGTAGTGGAGCCCTCTGATCACCTATGGGCGCATGGACCTAGCAAACCCCACCTCTTCTGCTGCACCCCACAGCTCTGAAGACAAAATGTGGTGTAACTCTTGTGGCAAATACGCCTCAGGGTCCCTGGTGAATGAAAGGTTCCTGGTGGGGCAAGCAGTTCACACTGACTACTAATTTAAAGGTTGGTGGTTCAAACCCACCCATCGGTGCCACAGAAGATAGGCCTGGCAGTCTGCCTCCATAAAGTTTACTGCCAAGAAAACCCTATGGAGCAGTTCTACTCTGAAACACATGGGGTTGCCATGAGTTGGAATCCACTTGAAGACAACAAATTTTTTTTTAAGTGAGGGTAAAGGGCCATGAGAAAGAATGGGAAAGCCTTACAAAGAGACGGGCATTCTCTCTGCAGGTTCTCGTATTGCTTGTAACAGGGCAACATATTATTTTCATATACATTTCTCTACTGATCTTTCAGAAAACTGATGGGTAAGTGCTAGTAGCAGTAGATCCATTTGACTTATAATGAAGCAAAGAGTCAGAGGCGGAGAGTGACTTCCTCAAGGTCACCCAGCCAATTAGTGTCAAAGAGGAAGCATGTTCTAGAAGGAGGAAGTCTAACCCAGAGGGTAGTACGTGGACTTTGGAGGTAGGCTGAGTGGGCCTTGAATCCCAGTTCCACCACCTAATAGACTAAGCATCATGGATTCAATCGTGTCCTCCCAAGTGTGCTGGAATCCGAAACCATGTATCTGTGGATGTAATCCTGTTCGGAAATAGGGTTTTCTTTCTTATGTTAATTAGATCATACCCAAGCAGGGGAGTGAGTTCGAACGCCAATCACTTCTAAGTTCTAAAAAGAGCACATTAGACACTGCGCACAAAACCTGGAGGAAGCAGACGCTGCGTGAGGATTGTCTACCACCCAAGGAACCAAGGAGTGCTGGGGCTGCCAGCAAGGAGGGATTTGATGTGGCAGAGGTCTTGATTGGGACTTTGATACAATAAACTCCTGCTCTTTAAAGCCAACCACTGTGGTCTTTCTATTACAGCAGCAGTAGGACACTAAGACTGTCTTTTTTGAGCTCCAGTTTTGTCACCTGTAAACTGGGGAGAATGATGGTATAGGGGTGCTGTGAGGCTTGAATGAGATAGTGCGTGCCTCTGATGCACTTAAAACGGTGCCCGGCACGTGGAACCTCTCGGTTATTATTGTCGTTACTTAAATGAGGCACTGGAGTGGGCCCTGTTTAGTGGTGAATCATGAAAGCATGAAGCTAGGCCTGGGAGACGGAGGAAGAGGCAGTCAGTGTAACGTGACTGGGTTGTTTTTCTTACCCATCACATCAAAAGAGCTGAGTTCTCGTTCCCTCCAAACTGAAAGCAAGCCAAGGTCTGGCCCACAGTTGGGGCTTGGGGGAAAATTTAAACCCACTTCTCGGTGGGCCTGACTTACACTCAAGGCAGGGTGTGACCCTCACAGCAGAGACAAGCTGGGCCCCTGGGCTTTGGATCTGTTGTGCTCAGCTACAAGGCTCACCCTTTCCAGCCTAGTCTTCCTCCTCCCTTTTTGCATAATCCTTCCCTCCAGGGGTTGGACTCCCTGGAGTCAGGGCAGGGATGGGTCAGGCCCTGGCAGGACATCAGAGCCCTGACCTCAGGCTGGGGTGTGGGCAGGAGCAGGCAGGAGGGGTCCCGTCAATTTGGGTGGGGGAGGCGTTTCAAAGCTTGGCCTTCTGCAGAGCAGTGCCAAGGCCAGCAGAAGGTCTGACTCAGCCCGCTCCTTCATCTGGTCCCTAATCACATGCTTGTGGCCTGGACCACAGGGCCAGTGATGGCGTTTATACAGCAGACAACCCCTCCGTGCCATTTCTGGTACGGCCCCAAAGGAGTTCTTGAAATCTTTCTTGTTTGTGTGGTTGGTATAGACCAGACATGCTTTTAATTCTAAAGTTCAAATGCAGCCTTTTCTTTAAAAAAAAAAAAAAAAAAGAACGAAAGAAATCTGCCACAATTCCAAGTGAACTTTGTTTCTACAAAAAGGGGGGAAAAAATAGTACTTTTTTTTTTTAACCATAGCCCAAACTGGAACATTTAAATATGAGATGAATATATAAATACACATACTTTCATAAAAATAGAGTGGTTTTAGTTTATGTCATTTTTCCCCTTCATTTGTTGAACATCATTGGGAATCCATGAGAAGCCATGGTGCATGAGTAGCGGCAACTCAACGCTGTTCACATCTCTGGCCCCCTACCCAAGCTCACTGCCGTCGAGTCCATTCCAACTCATTGTGACCCTCTACAGTTTCCAAGCCTGGAAATCTTTACAGAAGTAAATTGCTACATCTTTCTCCCTTGGAGCAGCCAGTGGTTTCAAACCGCTGATCTTCCAGTTAGCAATCAAACACTCTAACCAGTGCGCCACCAGGGCTCTTGCCCTCTACAGCAGACAATTTTCAATACCAGCAATGAATCTTAGAGCTGCTTGCAGGGTATCTTAGTTATCTAGGGCTGCCATAACAACAATAGCTAAGCAGGTGGCTTTTTGCAGTGGTGAAACCTAAAAAAACTTCAGCCATGTGATCAAGGTCAACATCAACAGTCATAAGTCATGTTGCTAGTATATAATCTTAATGTGAGAGGATGGAAATAGTGCTTTACCCTCTCTGATCTTCCTCCCCAAAACCAATAACCCCTGTCTAATCATGACTAAAAGAGCAGATAAATGCCAATAGAGGAGAAGCCTACAAAATACCTGACCAGTTCTCCTCAAAACTGACAAGGTCGTTGAAAACAAGAGAAGTCTGAGTAAATGTCACAGCCCAGAGGAGCCTTAGGACACGTGACAACTCAATGCAATATGCTATCCTGGATGGGATCCTGGAACAGAAACAGGACATTAGTAAAACTAAGCAAGTCTGAATAAACTATGGACTTTAGTTAATAATAATTTATCAATATTGGTTCACTAATTGCAATAAACCTACCACATTAATGTAAGATGTTGATAACAGGGGAACCTGTGCTGGGGGCAGGGGAAGGGTGGTATACAGGAACTCTGTATACTACCTGCTTAATTTTCCTGTAAATCTAAAATTGTTCTAAAAAAATTAAGTCTATTAATACAAATAAAAGAGAAGATAGTTTTTTTTATTGTGGTAAATATATATGCAACAAAGCATTTGCCGTTTCAACAACCTTCACATGTACAGTTCAGTCACACTAGCTACATCCATCATGTTGTTTAACCGTCATCCTTATCGGTTCCTAAGTGGTGTCATCACCCCTAACAGAAGCTCAGTGTCCCTAAAGCATTGAGAAGATAATTTTTTATATATGCCTCTGAAGAGCTGACATGAGGGAAGACATGGTTAGCATACCAGGTGAGGGGAAAATGGAACACCGCGTACCTACCAAAGTTGTGAGAAGATGGGCAAGACCTCTGAGGGGAGCCAGGGAAAGAAGCCCACGTCAGCAATCCAAATTCACAGGTTGTCTGCGAGCCTGGTGTTTAACATCTACACATAAGATGGGGCATTTTTTATTCATTAAACTCGGGTTCATAAAGGAGGGAAAATGTCTTCGCTATTTATAACCACAATGGCCTTCTAAGGAAGGAGCATCCTGTTGTCTTGCCAAGTGCTTGTATGGATTCGGATATGCCTGGAGCTGGGTTTGGAAAGGGATGAGAGGGAGGGATGGGAAGGAAAGGGGAAGAGAAGACCCATCAAGATGGCAGAGGCTGAGGGCTTCATGGGGGAAGGGTCCAGTGACAATCCCTCCCAGGAGGTTGGCTAAAAAGACTTTTGTAACAGGAATGTCAAAGACAAAGTGTGGTTTTAAGATGTTTGCCACAGGCCCACTGTGTAGACTTCCTCAGTGACCTACAACTCTTCAGGAGAAGTTCTGAAGCAATGATGCAGGACGTCCCCACTTGCTTTGTCTGGGGAGGAAACAAGGAGAAGAGTTTACCAGAGAGGTTCCTTGGGCAGAGATAAAGAGGCAAGTGCAGAGCACAGAGCAGGAACAATAATTCGGTAGATGGAGGAAACTGGATATGGATGTGACTGTGAGAGTGTCAGACCCACAGGAGCTCTCAGGCATCTTGTTGAGAGTTTAGATATCCATGCGTCCATCCACGTGTGAGCCAGCATTTCCTAGACCTCTAGGGGCCAGGAGATGCCAGCTGATACCTGGCTGCAAGACTTCACCTAGTAGGTCTTGTCCATCTTCCCGCAACTTTGGTGAGTATGAGATGCTCCATTGTCCCTGACCTGTGCACCTTAGCTCCGCTGCCAGTGCAGCTCTACGTAAAGGGCGTGCTGCCTGGAATGTGCCCAGTGAACATGGTGCAGTGCTGTTCTTCCATCTGGGTGTGTGTTTGCTCTGTTGTTAACAATCCTTTCTCATGGGTAACAATGAACACACTACTCACTAATTAGCACCCCCAGAAAACATCTGGTTTTCTTCTTTCTGGTTGACATTGGGAAATCAAAATCACTGAGGAGCTAAACTGATGCTGTGTATGGGCAGTGGGAGTAAGAGAGTAGGGAGGTGGCCAAAGGCAACTCTTGTTTAAATCCCCACTGCCACCTGCAGCACTCTGCAGGGCACATAATAACTGGCCTGTGTTAGGGTTTCAATAAATGGTGGTTATTATTGAGTGCTGGAAACCCTGGTGGCATAGTGACTGCTAACTAAAAGGTCAGCAGTTCGAACCCACCAGGTGCTCCTTGAAAACTCTGTGGGGTGGTTCTACTCTGTCCTATAGGGTCGCTATGAGTTGGAATCAACTAGATGGCAATGGGTATATTGAGTGCTGGTGGCACAGTGTTTAAGAGCTATGGTGAACTGCAGCTGCTAACCAAAATGTCATCAGTTTGAATCCACCAGCCGCTCCTGGGAAACCCCATGGGGCAGTTCTGCTCTGTCCTATAGGGTCGCTATGAGTCGGAATTAACTTGACTGCACACAATAACAACAGTATTATTACTGTTATTGTTAGGAGCCACTGAAGGGTGGGCTAGGGGTTGACAGAGGAGGAACATCACACACTTTTCACGTCTTAAGATTTAGCTGGTGGCCAAGTGGAGGAAGGCAGAGGGTCCAGGAACAACCGGGCCTTAGGACATCAGACGTGGGCTGAAAGAGGCTGTTGGAGGGGCAGCAGGAGGCCGGGGAGAAGTCAGCACAGATCTGGGTGGAGACCAGCCCACAAGATGAGATGGAAATGATATGGAGGGCAGTGACCAGGGGAGAGGACCCCCAGGAGGCTGAGAAAGGGAGTGTTTGTGCACTTGGGGCCGACCACAAAGCTCTGGTGTGGGCTCCTAGCCCCTAAAACAGCCCCACAGGCTAGCATTTCATCACACTTCCGGATGGCCAAAGCCCGTTCTCGTCCTCCGCCTGGCTCCTTCCCAGTTCCTAATGTCCTTTCACACCTGCTGCTGCTAAGCCAGACCTCCTTTCTGGCATCTATGCAGCTGTCAGCACCACGGCAGCATTCAGGCCTATCGAGATATTTCCTGGATCCTAATTCTATCATCTGATATTTCATCCAGCCCTCAGAAAATCTGGGAACGCTGTCCACTGACAGTCAAGGAGAACCTCATTCACTAAAAGGAGTCCTTGAAAAAGCTCCCCCAACTTCCAACTCCCAAGCAAGGAGGTGCTCTGCTCTTCTGCGCTTATGTTGCTGCTACGCCTGGGATGACGGTGTGCCATCTGCCTGGTACCCCTCAGCAGAGCCCCACACAGCAATCTGCTCCCCTGCCTGTTGCCTGGAAGCACAGGCACCCCTCCCAGTACCCTGTCCTTACCCTGGCCCAAAGGGCAGCTCGTGAGTGGTCTCCACCAACCACACATTACTCAACAGCCTCATTACTCCTCCCAGACCTGCGGATCAGGCCACTTTCTTCTCTTTTTCATCCTAAAACTGCAAAGCCCTAATGGATCATCTAGAAATTTGTAGGTTAGAGAATTCTGGCTCCTCTAAAAAACAAACAATCCCGTTCACCGTTGGGGGCCAGAACAGTGACAAGGAAAGCCCAGACATTAGGAATATAGTTGCTAGTCTCTTTCTGACTGTAATGTATAGTATACACTATGTAAGATGTAATTGTATAAAGAATATAATGTATAACATATTATATATAATGCACAATGTATAGTATGTGTGTGGGGGGGTGTATCCCAGAAACTGGCATATATGAGGCTTTCGACAAATAGTAGTAGTTATTACTAGTATTTGGAGTCCCTGGGTGGTGCAAACAGTTAACATGCTCAGTTGCTAACAGGAAGGTTAGACAGTCGAGTCTACCCAGAGCACCTCAGAAGAAAGGCCTGGTGATCTAGTTCCAAAAAATCAACCATTGAAAACCCTATGGAGCACAGTTCTACTCGGACACACATGGGGTTGCCATGAGTCAGGGTCGACTCAACAGCAATAGTTTATTACTATCATTATCACTATTTTAAATCATTAATTAAATATATGATACCTCTTTGCAATCTTTTTTTTTTTTTTTTTTTTCTGCAACAAAAAGAATTCCAGCTCCTTGTCAGATTACCATAAGACTGATTCATTGTAAGGAAGTTTCAGAATTCTAATCCAGGTGAGGAATTTCTACATTAGCAAAAGAATGAAACTTCCTTAGAGTTCACAACCATTCCCCACTTGAGGAGGGCAAAGCTGCCAGGGAGGAAGTGAAAGGACCCAGCAGAGCCCCTCCCCTGCTCTTGACTCAGAAAATAAGTCCCAACCCATGGCGGGGTTGGGAGCAGACGCTAATCCCACAGAGCCTCCAACCTGGGTAACCTGCTTTATAACCTGCTTTTTGTAGCATCTGCTGTTACGTGTTCACCAACCTATATCTACCGCATAGTTTGTTTCTTTTTTTAATGTGCTTTAGGGGAAAGTTTACAGTGCAAATCAGTCTTATCTTTCAAAAATTTGTACACAAATTGTCTTGTGACATCGGTTGCAATCCCCCCAATGTGACAGCCCTCTCCCCCTTTCCACCCCGGGCCCCCTGTGTCCATTTGTCCAGCTTTCCTGTCCCTTCCTGCCTTCTCATCTTGCTTTTGGGCAGGAGTTGCCCATTTGGTCTCATATATTTGATTGAACTGATAGGCACATTCCTCTTGCATGTTATGACCACATAGTTTTAACAGCATGCTATGGTCTGATGTGCCATGTTTTATTTAATCAACTCCCTAATACCAGACACTAGATTGCAAAGATGGAACACTTCAACACCCCACCAGTGACAGAGGAGAAAGCATGTTTCTCTCCATTCTCACCAAATGGGATTTGGCATTTAAAAATATATTTGCTAGAGCCTTCCAAAAGTTTCTGTGTAAATATCCTTAGACATACTAACCCCACATTTAGGAAACTACCCTAATGAAGCATTCACATAACGTCTACAAAGATACATGAACAAAGATGTTCAGTGAAACAATGTGGTGAATAACTAGCCAGTTCCTGCTGTAGAACGCCAGTTGCTGTGGAGTTGATTCTGCCTCAGGGTGACCCCATATGTTGCCTTCAGGATGCTACTGGCTAAAGGGGATCTCAGCTTGATCTTGTCACCCTGTCTCCGTCAAGGACAGCGACGGTCTTCCCATTGCCTTGGGATATTATTGGGATAATTATTGTTAATATCAGTATTTAGTATTATTATTGTATCTTAACTCTCTTATCCACCCTTTATATCCAGACCCCAAATAGCAGTGTTTCCATCTAGAGACCATTGGTATTCCTTGCCTAGCTCTGCACCCTCATAGCTTTTGACCCCAGGCTCTTTGATCAGATCTACATGCCACTGCCAAATCAAACTTTGGGAAAAGAAGCTTTTAACACATCACACATTGGCTCAAAATCCTCCAAGGTTCCTCCTTCTCGCCATATGCAATCACTTTCTAGACCATGCCCCATTGGGTTCTCCCTAATTCTCTAGCCCCTTCCCCCTGCATCAGTCCCCAAGACTGTGAGCATCCAACTTGTTGTCACACAAACCCGCCTGTGAGCACCCTCTGCTCCGTATTCTCTCTTCCCTACCCACCACCGAGTGCCTGCTGCTCAGCCTTCTCTGCAGAAGACCTGGGACATTTAGAGAACCTCGGGATTTGGGAGAGAGTAAGGGGGACACTGAGAAGCCGGAGTCCATCTCTAGGTGGACTTAACCTCCCTTTCCTTAGTGCCAGAAATGATCTTCATCCACTCAGCCTGGTTTCAAAGTTCCATTTGTCTCTCTGCCTGATATTCCACTGATTAGGAATTCATGTGGGTGAAGCACAGACAGTCTTTAAAAAGGGAAATAATTTCCTGGAGGGTTAAAGTACCTGAGACTGACATTAGTTCAATAAGCTTTTTTTTACTCTAAACCCTAAGCTGCTATCACCTGCACTTGGGAGCTGGTAAGTGGGGTGGGATGGGGTGGGGTGGGAGAAGAGCAACCTGATGAGGTGGGGGGATGGGATCATGTTAAACCTCTAGGAAAGAGCACCCACAAGAAAGGGGAGCATAGAAAAGGAAGCAAAAGGATGCCCAGATTAATTTTGGCTATATCCAAATCTCACTTTATGCAGAAAAGGACAAATATTGTATGATTCACTTATATGAAATAGTTAGAATGGGTGAATGCAGAGTGATAAAAGTTTGTTGGTGGTTTATCAAGGGTTGCAGGGAGAAGGGTATGAGAGTTGTTGCTGAAGAGGGCTGTGTTTCTGTTTAGAGTGATGAAAGCTTTTGGAAATGGAGAGTGTGGTGGTAGTCCAACATGGCGAGTTCAGTTAATGTCACTGAGCTATATACTAAAACTATGGGTAAGATGGCAAACTTTCTGTTAAGTTTATTTCCCCAGAATAAAGGTTTAAAAATAAGTAGGATATTGAGCTAAACTATGGTTTGGTTTTAAGAAGACCTCAGGGGATATTTTTGCTTTAAGTGTTAAGGTTTAAAGATTATCTCAGGGCAATAGTTTCAGGGGTTCATCAGCCTTCATCAGAGACAGTGCCGTATCACTGTTAACCAAGAGAAAACACAATGTCTAAAACTAGATACTAAGCTCCATGAGGGTAGGGAGCTATTTCAGCTCATTTGTTCTCTGTTGAATCCTCAGCACCTAGAACACTGCCTATACAGCAAAGCCCCAGGATACGAACATCTGACTTACAGACAACTCGTACTTGCCCTTTAATGTTATGGAAATTTGCCCTCACTTTGCAATGATTGAACCAACACCTGCTAGCAACAAATTCTTCATTATGATCACCTTCGTTTGCTGCATGTGCAGTTTTTAAGTCATTGAAAAGGCTTTGAGTCTTTTCTTGCACTAAACCAAAAACAAACAAACCCGTTGCAGTGGAGTTGATTCCAACTCATAGCGACCCTATAGGGCAGAGTATAAGTCTCCCATAGAGTTTCCAAGGAGCGTCTGGTGGATTCAAACTGCCGACCTTGTGGTTAGCAGCCATAGCTCGTAACCTCTATGCCACCAGGGTTTCCATTTCTTGCACTAAAGTAAGGCTAAATAAGAACCGTAAGTACCTTTTCTGACTTACCTACAAATTCAACTTAAAGCAGGGCTTTGAAGGTCCCTTCTAGTTTGAATCCCTGCTGAGAACTTTGATTTCTAAGAAGTTCCCAGGTGAGGCAGATGCTACTGGCTAGGGACCAATTCTGAGAACCACTAGTAGAGCAGTGGGTCTCAAAATTGATTATACATAAGAATCACCTGGGGACCTTGTTAAACTGTAGATTCTGATTCAGTATATCTGAAATGGAAATGCAAATTCTCAGCAGTGGTTCTAACTGGAAATGAACCAGTTTAAAGCCCTGACTTAAAGACACACTTAGAAAAGGAACTCATTTATAACCCGGGGACTGCCTGTATATATAATAATTGATTGTTTTGGGTTGAATTGTGTCCCCCCAAAATGTGTGTCAACTTGGCTAGGCCATGATTTCTAGTACTGTCTGATTGTCCATCATTTTGTCATCTGATTTGATTTTCCTATGTGTTGTAAATCCTACCACTATGAAGTTAACAAGGCAGGATTAGAAGCAGTTATGTTAATGAGGCAGGACTCAATCTACAAGATTAGGTTATATTTTGAGTCAATCTCTTTTGAGATATTAAAGAGAGGAGTGAGCAGAGAGACAGGGGGAGTTCATACCACCAAGTATGAAGAACCAGGAGGGGAGTGTGTCATTTGGATCTGGGGTCCCTACACTGAGAAGCTCCTAGACCAGGAGAAGATTAATGACAAGGACTTTCTCCCAGAGCAGACAGAGAAAACCCCTGGAGATGGCACCCTGAATTCAGACTTCTGGCCTCCTAGACTATGAGAGAATAAACTTCTCTTTGTTAAAGCCATTAACTTGTGGTATTTCTGTTATAGCAGCACTAGATGCCTAAGACAGTGATCAATAAACATTTATCTATTAAAAAATGGCACTTTATCGGTTAAACATGAATCTAGGAAAGGGAAAGGAAGCCCTCTCCTTGCTCCTCTCCTCCCCACCCCCACAGCCACCATCTTTTTGACTCGGCCAGGCCACCCCTTGCACAGAGCTCCGCCCCCACAGCCACCATCTTTCTGACTCGGCCAGGCCACCCCTTGCACAGAGCCCCGCCAGCCTTCTCCTCACTCAGGGAGCAGTAGCACTGCCGCAGTCACCGTAGAACTCTCTTGAGACAAGGAAAGGAATTTTCCAACCCATGGTTAAGCGTACTTTCCCCAAGTGTAGAGGAAAAAAAAAAGTTAAAGGACACTTTATGAAGTGGACCCTTTAGTAACAAAAACCATTTTTTTTAATCATTACTTCAAGCACTTGTCTTTGCCCTTGCAGGTGCAAAAAAAGGGCTGGAGTCATTTGAATTCAATTCTAAGGCTGCTTTTCTGGAAGGGAAAACAGGGAACCATTTAGAACAATGATCCAGTTAGGAATCCCAGCTTTTTTCAAAGAGGGACCTAAGTTCAAAGAGCTGAATTTAACCTTCCATAGGCTGCAGCTAGTAAGAAGCAAAGCCTGGACTGGAACCCCTGCCTGTCTGGCTCCCACAGCCATGCTCTTAGCCCCTCACAGCACCCCATGATACCAGAATCACACTGGGAATGAAGAGCAGGCTAAGGGTGCTGTCTTGATTTCAGTCTCTTTCCAGAAAGTGTGGATTTATCAGGAAGCAGCTCTAGGCACTGCCCCCCATGCCCACCCACACCCCAGTTTGCCCAGGCCCCTCCCAAGGCCGTGCGCTGAAGAAAGCAAGAAGGAATGAAATCAGAGCCTTTCCAGCAGTTCTGGGGAAGGGAGGAGCTGTGTGGACCAGAAGAGAGTGGCCATGAGCAAATACACTGCTCTGGACACAGTGGGACCCACAGAGGATGGACCCCAGGACCAATGTGCAGGCTGAAGCCTGCTCGGTGGGTGAAGTTCTACCTGCCACCTGTCCTTCCCTCCCCTCCTTTAACTCGGGGAGCTCTACCTTGATACATTTTCTGTATGGAGGGGCTGTATAAGCTTCTGTTGGAGGTGGGAGGTTCTGTTCCCAAAAAGAAGTTTGAAAACTATTGGTTTGGGGATATATTTGGAGGATAGACTAGACAAGACTCAGTGATTATGGAGATGGGTCAGGGGCAGAGAGATGGCAAGAATGACTTGTGTGGAAGGTGATGCCAGGGGTGGATTAGCTAACAGGCAAGGTAAGCACAGTGCTTATTTGCTTACCAGATCATCTATAGTGAATAATTTCACATTTTTTTCACCACATCGAAGATTCCGCTTCTAAGTATGGCTGGCATCTGTCTCTCTCCCAACCCCACAGCACCTTCCTACAGAATCAAGCCTCTTTCCAAGTTTACAATCCCTGATAGAGGCGGATGACCCAGTAAGCAGGGTAAGCACAGGCTTACTTGTTCTTACTTTCTAATCTGTAGTGAACAATTTCACCAGAGATGATCTGACAAGCAAGGTAAGTAGTGTGCTTACCTCACCTATTGGATAATCCACCCCTGGGTGGTGCCATTCATTGAGGTGGCAAATGCTGGAAAAGGATCTGGTGTGATAGACTGGGGGAGGGAGATGTGGAGAGCGTTTGGGTATCTGACTCTGTACACCCCTTTACGGGGTGAGTGAGAAGGAAGCAGGCATGGATCTTAGAGGGGATGAAACCAGAGCTTTTCCAGCAGTTCTGGTGGAAGGGAGAAGCTATGCAAGTCAGAAGAGAGAAGAACCCTCAGCCGAGGCCTCTGATAGGCCCTGATACAAGCCTGTTGTTCTTCCTGCCGTGGAGTTGGCCCCGCCTCATGGTGACCCATGCACAATGGGACGAAACGCTGCCCAGTCCTGAGCCATCGCCATGATCAGTTGCAGAGCAGACCGCTGTGAGCCATGGGGTTGTACTGACTGAACTGGGGAAGTAGATCACTAGGCCTTCCTTCCTAGCCTATCTTAGTCTGGAAGCATCAGTGAAATCTGCTAAGCATCATAGCAACACAGAAGCCTCCACTGACAGACACAGGGTGGCTACGCTTCAGATTGGCCAGGAACCAGACCCTGGACTCCTACATGGAAGGTGAGAATTCTACACTGAGCCACCACTGCCCTCTGATACAAGCCTACCAAAGGGTTACTCAGTCAATTTCTTCTGAGTATTCAGCTCAGGTACTCTTGAAGAAAGAACACATCTGGCAAGCTGGCCTTGACTCCTCCCCTAGGTATGCTCCCAAGCACCCGGTCACACTGTTGTTGGCCAATTCATGATACTGTGCAGGGCAATCATCTGTTAACCTCTCACATGGGACCATGAGCTTCTTGAGCTCAAGTACTGGTCTTTATCCCAAATACCCTGCTCTCCATACACTAAGCAGCATCTACAACGCTCTTCCTTTAATTCCCAGAGTGCCTGACACATTGTTGTTAGTTGTTGTCTGGTTGATTCCGGCTCATGGCAACCCAATGTGTCAGACTAGAACTGCTCCATAGGGTTTTCAAGGCTGTGACCTTTTGAAAGCAGATCGCCAGGCCGGTCTTCCAAGGTGTCTCTCAGTGGTTTCGAACCACTGAACTTTTGACTAGTCAACCATTTAACCATAAACCTATTGCCGTCGAGCAGATTCTGACTCATAGCAACCCTATAGGACAGAGCAGAACAGCCCCATAGGGTTTCCAAGAGTTTAATCTTTATGGAAGCACACTGCCATATCTTTCTTCTGCCACTTAACCACAGGCACTTAATAATTATTTGGATTTTCTAAATATAAATTTTTTTCAAATCATTTTAATTACTATATATAAGAAAACATTTGCCATTTAATCATTTTTATGTGTATGATTCAGTGACATTAATTATGTTCACCATGTTGTACAACCATAAATGTGCATATTTAACTATTAAAAAATCAGTAAGCATTGAGAAACATACATGCACATACCTAGATTTGCAGGCTATTTCGCTGCTGAGACTCAACCACGAGACTGTCCTCCCAGGAGGGAGGTGGCCTGGACTTTTCCCAGGCCCCTCAGAACCACCCTCTGTTTCTTAACAAGCACATACATACATAGAGGTGAAAATGAGCCCATTAGGCAGCTCTTGAAACCCAGAAAGCACTGGACACTGATATAGGTGGGGTTCCAGACCCTTCAATGGACTCCAGGACCCAGCTCCATCCCAGGTAAGTGGGGCCCAAGCCCAGGTTTCTTCTCCCTGCATGCTCTGATGAAGTTCCATGAAGGAGAACAGGGGCATTGGGCAGCAGCTCTTGTCACAGTGGAGGAGGTGCCCCTCTACCTGCCCAGGGCTAGTGCTGCCCTCTGGTCTTCCTCTCTTCCCACCTTCAAGGCACCCTTGCTCCACTAGCCATCCCTTTGTTCTTTGTGTCAACCTCTCCTTGCCTGACTCTCTCTTCTACTTATAAACCTGGTCAGATCTCTTCCTCCCAAACTCTGAGATCCTCAACCCTCCAGTTTCCGTCAATCTAACCCTGTGAGGCTCCCTTCACATCCACACTTCTCCAAAGATGATCAAGCTCTTCTCCCTCACCTCCTTTCCTCCCTGGATCAGCCCTGCAGTCTGGGTGCTGCCCCCATCATTCCACTGACCATCAAGGGCACCAATGGCCTAAATGTTGCTAAACCCAATGGACACATTTTAGATCTTTTCCTACAGCTTTAGAGAGGGCATTGCCCTTGACTCCTCTTGACTTCTCTGCCTTCTCACTTTAATTTTCTTCGTACTTGGCTCTAGGGCTATTCAGCACAGCCATTTAAAGCTCGAGATGTCCCAAACTGAGCTTGTTATCTACTGGCTCCTCCTGTGCTTCCAAGGTTCAATGTGTGTTACCATCCACCATGTCATTCTTAATCCAGAACCTTGTACTCACTTCCCACATCCAATCGACCTCCTTGTTTTTCCATTTCTATTCCCTAAACATTTCTCGAGCTTATCCACTTTTCTTCTGGTTGCCAATAGTTGTTTTATGCCTTCATCATCTCCTCCCTGGACTCCTACAGTTGCCTCCACCCCCTTTGGTTTCCTAGCTTCAAGGTTACAATCATCCTTCAGACCAGCTGCCTCACTGCACCCAAAGCGAGCTTTCTAAATTGCAAACCTGATCACCTTATTCCACTATTAGTAGGATAAAGAGGTCCTCTGGGTGGTGCACATGGTTAAGCTCTCGGCTACTAACTGGAAGATTGGAAGTTCAAATTCACCCAGAGGCACCTCGGGAGAAAGGTCTGGTGATCTTCTTCCAAAAAATCTGCCATTGAAAACTCTATGGAGCAAAGTTCTACTCTGAAACATGTGGGATCATCATGAGTCAGAGTCATCTCCATGGTAACTGGGAAGTAGGTAAAGCAGCTCCTCATTGCCCTTAGGATAAAACCTATGCCCCTTGGCATGGCTCTACCTCTTGCCATGTTCACAACCCCATGCTGCTCTCCAGCCATATTGTTTCTGACAAAACATGGTCAAGCTCACACCTCTGTGCCTTTGATCAAGCCTTCTCTCTGGCTAACACATATTCACCCTTCAGGTCTTAGCTCAGGTTAACACCTTCTTTGGGCTGCCTTTCCTAATCACCCACAGCTGAGTCAGGTACCCCCCCACTCATCTCCTCGTATCCACCACAGCACTATATTGTAATTAGTCTATACACAGCTGGAAACATCTGAGGGCAGGAACTCTATCATAAGCCCCTGTACTCCAGCACCTACCAAAATGCCTGACGCATTGTAGGCATACAGTAAATAATTATTTAAAAGTAATGTAAGCTTACCTGGATCTTGAATGGAACTTTTCCTGTTGTCTTTGAATTGTGCCTAAAGCCCAAAACTAAGTATCACCCATACGTCTTTTTTTAATTGAAGTAAAATTCACTCAACAGAAAATTTACCATTTTTAGCCATTAAAAGTGTACAATTAAGTGGTATTTAGCACATTCACAATGTTGTTCAACCATCGCCACTCTCTAACCCTAGAACATTTTCATCACCTCCAAAGGAAACCTTGTACCCATTAAGCTGTCACTCCCCACCACTTGAGTCACTAAGGAGGATACATGGGGTGTGGACTGTTCCAGGTGACACTGCCAGAGGAGGTGACACTAAAGTGACTGTCTATAAAATTTCTGTGCAGTGTTTCAGCAAAAATCTATTATTTTTTATAAAAATATCCCCATAGCTAATTATAATAATAAATTTTTTTTTCTTAAGCCTGGCTTACATGTATCAATATACCTACAAGGTAAAACTCTGTGCTAATTTACTTTTGAACCTTCTAATGCACTCCCGTGAGATCTGTCATCATTATTCAATTACAATGACGCTTCGAATTATGTGGTTTCGTCTGCACACACTACGAGCACGCACTGTTGTTTTTGTTGCTGCCAGTGTTTTTATAGTTGCTGATGTTGTCAAATTTTCTGGTGGTAATTAGCATGGGGGGTGACACCATGAGTTACCGCACTGGGTGACACCAACCCTAGTGACGTCACTGCTCCCCACTTAACCCCCACCAGTTTTTGGCAACCACTGATCCACTTTCTATTTCTATGAATTTGCCTATTCTGGATATTACATATAAATGGAATCATACAATATGTGGCTTTTTGTGTCCGGCTTCTTTCACTATCAAGTTACATTCATGTTGCAGCATCATCTTTGCTCTTAAGAGAGTCATCTCACACGGTCTCACAGGTCTTACCAAGAGGTAGTGGAACCACCACCATCATCACCCCAGCACCCCCCTCTCAGCCTACATGAGCAGAAGATGGGGTCAGAAGAATTTGTCAGAGTGGGGTGCTGTCAGCTTGTGGGGAGAGCTGTGATTCTTCCCTTCCATTCTCTATTGGGGGCAAGGGGGTCTAATATACGAACTATTTGGTTGGACATTTGCAACAATGGAAAACCAACTTTTCATTCAATGGACATCTGCTTATAAAGCAATCTCGCTGCTCTGTCCTCTGGGTCTAAGTAAATAAGAAAGGAGAAACCCAAGAGAGAGACCACAAGACAGTGAGAGGGGATGTTAAGGAGCCATAACTCTCCTGTGGGCAAGGAGATACTGAGGAAGGTAGCCAGGCCTGCACCATCTTGCCATGGCCCCACCTATGAGGACCGCCTGCTGGGCAGGAAGACCAGAGCAATGAAAACTGGTGGAGTGACCCTGGGGACAGGAGCTATGGTGCATCCCCCAGGCTAGGGGACTGTAAAAAGGGGAAGCCCCTCCAAGGGCTCCTGAAGAATTCACACACTTGGCCCACAAGAGAAACAGCCCTTGGACTTCTGCACCAGAAGGTATGCAAGCCAACAGAGAAACCTCAGCAGCACCACGTTGGTGAAAGGATGCATGCTCCTTTTCTCCTGCCCTCTGCCCAGCCCTGGATCACAAAGCAGAGAGTGAGCAGGGGAGGCAGGGCGAAAAAGCAGAGAGCCACCACCTGGCGTCACTTCCTGCAGGCCAGTATTAGGGCGAGATGAATGCTCCGTTAAATTGGAAAAAGATGTTTCCATCTGGACCAGATTTTTTAGTACTGACAAGTGACTGGGAAGTTTGGAGATCTTTCCGATATGATGTCAAGGAACTGAAGGCTGTGGTTGGGATTAAAAAAAAGAAAGAGACGGTTTTGTGTCTGTACCCCCTGAGTTCAGGCTGTTCAATGAACCAGCTATATATCTTCATTGGGGACAATTCTAGAAAACACTAGCCTGCAGGAAGATAAAAATAAGTAAAGTCAAGCGTGATCCCACCACCGAAAGGTAAGTTTGACATTTTCGTAGATAACATTCTCGTTTTTTTGGAAACCTTGGTAGCATAGTGGTTTCTGCTATGGCTGCTAACCAAACGGTTGGCAGTTTGAATCCACTAGGTGCTCTTGGAAACTCTATGGGGCAGTTCTACTCTGTCCTATAGGGTTGCTATGAGTCAGAATTGACTAGATGGCAATGGGTTTGGGTTTTTTTGTTTGTTTGTTTACTCCAGTTTTTATCGTATTTTTGTAACTTTATTTTGATGTATTTTCAAACTTACAAGAAATTGCAAGAATACAAGGAGCTTCTATTTGTGCTTCACCCAGACTGACTCATTGTTTACATTTTCCCCGCTTGCTTTATTATGCTCCCTTTTCTCTCTCTCTGAAAACATATATGTACATAATATATAAATAATACTAATAATTATTAGCATGATAATATATTAAACATGGTGTTGTCGTTAAGTGCCCTCAAGTCGGTTCCGACTCATAGCCACCCTGTAGGACAGAGTAGAACAGTCCCGTAAGGTTTCTAAGGAGCAGTTGGTGGATTCGAACTGCCTACCTTTTAGACAGCAGCCAAACTCTTAACTACTACACCAACAGGGCACCATATACTGAACATGGTTTAATATAAATATGAATAAAAATGTGTTAAATAATGTTATTGTGCATATTAAAATAATAATTGTTATCATAAACAATATGTAATTTACAAATTATATATTAATAAGTATGTAATGAATTGTTATAATAAATTTAATAATTAATACTTGTATATTAGAGACAGACAGGTTTTTATTTTCTGAACCATTTGAGAGTAAGTTGGAGACACTGCACCCCTTCGTCCCTTAATACTTTGGTGTGTATTACCTTAAGGCAAGGTCATACTCTCACATAACCACAGTACCAATACCAAAATTAGGAAATTTAGCATTGGCGCTAGTATCTAACCCATAGTCCATATTCCAGTGACATCAAGTGTCTTAGTAATGTTCTGTATAGCAATTTTTTTTCCTGGTTCAGCATGTAATCTGGGATCCCACACTGCAGTTACTTTTCATGTCTCTTTCGTCTCCTTCATCTGTAACAACTCCTCAGTCTTTATCTTGCAGGACCTTGGCATTTTTAACAAATGTAGGCCAGTCACATTGCGGGATGTTCCTCGTTTAGGGGTTGTCTGATGCTTCCTCATGGTTAGATTCAGGTTATACATTTCTGGTAGAAATATCCCCACAGTGATGCTGTATCCTGAGTACGTCACTTCAGGAGGCACAGGAGGTTGGCTTGTCCTGCTGTTGGTGATGTTAAGGTTGGTCACTTGGTTAAGGTCAGATATTCTTTAAGAAAATTGGGATCATACTGGAAATGCTATTTTATAAACTGCTTTTCCACTTACAAAAGTTTGGCATGTTTACAATATTCTTACAGAGCTTTATTTTAATAGTGCATAGTTTTCTATTGCATTCACCTGATCATTTATTTATTATAACTCCTACTGTTTTGCAAAATTATAAAATTTGGCTAAATTTTTTCTACCATTTTTATAGATAATTCTTTATGTACATCTGAAGGTAAATTTCTAGAACTGGGATTGACAGGCAAAGGTTATGCATATTTTTAAGGCTAAAAAAGCCCATTAAAAGGGCCCTGTCCTCAAAAGCTTTGTTCAAATGTACGCCCTTCACCACAGTTGTACAAAAGTGCCCCTTTCCAATGACTGCCCTGACAGGGAACACAACAGAGAACCCCCGAGGGAGCAGGAGAGCAGTGGGATGCAGACCCCAAATTCTCATTAAAAAAAACCAGACGTAATGGTCTGACTGAGACCAGAAGGACCCCAGTGGTCATGGCTCCCAGACCTTCTGTTGGCCCAGGACAGGAACCATTCCCGAAGCCAACTCTTCAGACATGGATTGGACTGGACAATGGGTTGGAGAGGGATGCTGGTGAGGAGTGAGCTTCTTGGATCAGGTGAACACTTGAGACTATGTTGGTATCTCCTGCCTGGAGGGGAGATGAGAGGGTAGAGGGGGTTAGAAGCTGGCGAAATGGACACAAAAAGAAGAGTGGAGGGAGGGAGTGGGTTGTCTCACTAGGGAGAGAGTAATTGGGAGTATGCAGCAAGGTGTATGGAAGTTTTTATGTGAGAGACTGACTTGATTTGTAAACTTTCACTTAAAGCACAATAAAAATTATAAAAAAAAAAAAAATGTGCCCCTTTCACTGTCTGCCTCCCTGCAGACTCACCAACACACAGTTTTGTCGTTTTCCAAACTCTGCTATGGCTTTAGTTTTTGTTTCCTTAGTTAGAAAAATTTGACCTTTCCCCCCACCATGTATCTTGGGCCATTTATGTAACTTCTTTTCTTAGTTTTCTATACATCCTCTGCTAGTTTTTCTGTCGAGTTTTCATCTTTTGTTATAATATATATAGTTCTCATTGTTACTACTGTATAAAAATTGGTAAATTCAGTTTTGATTTCTTCCTTGACTAAAGAATTTGATGTTTTTGCTTATTGTTAATTTCCAAATCACATTTCTATTACTCTATTTGTAATTAATTTTTCATGGCATGTCTTCTGGTACATGCCCAGGAAGACGTTCAGTTCAGTGGCTACTAGCACAGCTTTTTGGGTCAGGCAGACTTCGTGACTTTGGGCAAGTCAACTTCACTGGGTCTCAATTTTCTCATCTACAAAATAGGAGATAATCATAGCACTTACCTTATAGGTTCGTTGTAAAGACTGAATGAGATACTGTACCTAAAGTGCCTGCCACGTGGCACTCTAAAGACTGGCTGTTACAATGTGTTTGTTATTGGAACCCAGCCTCCTGAGGACTACATTCAAAGAGACTGTGACCTGCCAGAACACGTCCAAAGAGGACAGGAAGGGCACCAAGAACACAAGTGACGGAGGCAGACATGGTGTCCAGCAGTGAGTGGGCTGGTAAGGACAGACTGGGGCTTTTCAGAGAAGCTTGAGGGAGGGCTAGGTCCACGGCTTGTTACATAAAACCTAAAATTGGTCTGCTTTAATGATTCCTCTGGGTGTTAGTCACAGGACTGATGCTGTGCTCCTAACCTCCCTAAGCCTTCTCAGCTCAACTTTAGGATAACCAGTTATCGTCTGATGGGCTCACTTTTCTATGCTGCACAGAGCTCTGCGCTTCAGTCACACTCTATAGCTACTGAAGATCTCATGTAAAGCACACTGATGAATTGGAGTTTTAACCTAGTGGCCACAAAAGATATCAAGCCCTAATCACTGGAACATGTAAATATTCCCTTATTTGGAAAAAGGGTCTATGCAGATGTGATTAAGGATCTTGAGATGAGGAGATTCTCTTGGGTTATCCAGGTGAGCTCTAAATGCAATCCCAAGTGTCCTTATAGGAGAAAGGTAGAGAAGGATATATGCTGAACAAATAATCCGAGAAGCTGGACTATATGAAGAAGAATGTGACATCAAGATTAGAGGAAGACTCGTTAACAACCTATGAAATGCAGATGACACAACCCTGCATGCTGAAAGCAAAGAGGTCTCGGAAGCACTTACTGAGGAATATAAAGGCTATAGCCTTCAGTATGGATTACACCTCAACATAAAGAAAACAAAATTCCTCACAACTAGACCAACCAGCAATATCATGATAAATGGAGAAAATATTGAAGTTGTCAGGGATTTCTTTTTACTTGGACCCACAATCAATGCCCAAGGAAGCAGCAGTCAAGAAATCAAATGACACATTGTACTGGGCAAATCCGCTGCAAAGATGTCACTTTGAGAACTAAGGTGTGCCTGACCCAAGCCATGATATTTTCAATCACCTCATATGCATGTGAAAGCTGAACAATGAATAAGGAAGACTGAGGAAGAATTGATGCATTAGAATTATGGTGTTGGCAAAGAATACTAAATATACCGTGGACTGCCAGAAGAACGAACAAATCTGTCTTAGAAGAAGTACATCCAGAATGCTCCTTAGAAACAAGGATGTCTTATGTACTTTGGACATGTTATCAGAAGGGACCAGTCCCTGGAGGACATCATGCTTGGTAAAGTAGAGGGTCAGTGAGAAAGACCCTCAACAAGATGGACTGACACAGTGGCTACAACAATGGGCTCAACTATAACAAAGCAAAACAACGATTGTGAGGATGGCGCAGGACCAGGCAGTGTTTCATTCTGTTGTATGTAGGGTCGCTTTGAGTCAGAAACAACTCAACGGCACCTAACAATAGCAACAAGGGAATTTGACACACACACAAGAGGAGGAGGCAATGTAAAAATGGAGCAGAGAGAGATTTGAAGACGCTACCCTTGAAGACCAAAGTGATGCAACCATGAGCCAAGGAATGCAGACAGTCACCAGAAGCTGGAAGAGGCAAGGAATGTATTCTTTCCTAGAGCCTTCTGAGGTAGTGTGGCCCTGCCACCTTGATTTTGGTCCAGTGATACTGATTTCAGACTTCAGGTTGCATATTGTTTTAAGCCAACCAGTTAGTGGTGATTTGTTCCAGCAGATACAAGAAAGTAATACATGAAGTCAATAACTGAATGGGCCTCTCTGTTAGGAATGAACTTGGATAACACTGAGCCCAGTGATCAACACATAGTAGGTGCTCATCAAATGCAAGCTGCTTCCCTGTCTTCCCCCTCTCCTTTTCTTCCCCCCTTCTTCATAGACTCAGCAGGTGATCCAAGAGAAGCATGAGCCGAAACCCCTGGTCCCACTTCCAGGCCAGTCCCTTGTGAGATATGTGATGTTGGACAAGTTGCTTACCTTTTCAGCTTCTCTTTTCTCCTCTATAAAACATGTTTTTTTGACAACTTGTTCTTTAAGGACCTTTTGAGCTCTAAACTTCTATAATTTTATGATATAAGATTTGATATCCTCGTTTAACCCTGAAAGCTCACCAAACCAAACCAAACTCATTGCTGTTGAGTTGATGCTGGCTCACGGAGACCCATGTGTTACAGAGTAGAGCTGCCCCATAGGGCTTCCTCGGCTGTAATATTTATGGAAGCAGATAGAACTGCCAACCTTCAGGCTAGTGGTTGAGCAATACCTGTTTGCACCACACAGGGACCTTATGAAAGCTCACACTCCTGAGATATTTGTGTACATAGTGGAACCAAAACATGAGGCAGCCGGTGCAAACCACCCACAGAATGAATGAATGCTTGAGGGTGCTCACAAAGGGCCTCCACCCCTCACCTGACCTGACCCTCCCCATGGTTAAGAAGTTCCAATTTGTCAGTATCCCCTGAAAATGAAGCTTCTTAAGCTCCTCAACCAGCTAACTACTTGTCAGACCCCAAATATGCAGATGTTGGTAGGAAAGGCTGAATTCCTTCCACCCTCATGATGGAAACTTAAAGAAAATAATGCGAAAGCTTTATGGATAACTGCATATTTACTACCACAAATGGTATCATCACAAAGACAAATATGTAACATTTCATAACTTGGGAAAAGGGCCCAGGAGCAGCCCAGGCTAAGAATGGGAGCCATTTGGCCAACACATGGCTGTCCTGTGGTCCAGCAGAGGGAAAAACCAAAGTTTCTAATTACCCAGCCACAATCCTGTATTTTGATGCAAAAGAGGGGAAATTAGCTGAGCACTTTTCTAGTCACAGATATGCCAAGGATCTGGCAGAAAAGCCTCTGCTCGGAGCGCTGCTGAGCCCAGGGCCAGGCCTACTGACTGGTGGCCCTCTGCCCGGCTGGGACAGTGCAAATAAGCCCCCAGAAGCTGACAGCAGGCTCGCCTCATGCCCTGCCCATGTTGCAGGGGCATTGGCCTCAGACAGGCTCCTCCTCTAAAACACTTCACCCTCTTTGGAGTCCTCTGTCTTGCAAATCTGCTGGGGGTAGGAGGATTAAAGGGGAGATCAAGTTACAGCCCCTGTTTATCCAGCAATAAATGCCCATTCTTGGGCATTTCTAATCTGGTCTCCTGTTTCTCCCTCACTCTGTGCTTTCTGAAGCTCCGAGGCATCCTTTACCTGCTCTGAATGTCACCAGCAGCCGTGAGGTCAGTGAAGATCTCCAGTACTATCGGCCTGCAACAACACCAGAGTCCAGCTCCAAGCCTAAAGCTTTTTGTTGTTGTTGTTGTTGTCAGTTGTTGTAGAGTCAGCTCTAACGCATGGTTGGAGCATTGCCTGGCCCTGCACCATCTTCGTGACCATTGGCATGCTTGAGTTCATTGTTTCAACTATTTCATAGTGCTTTCCAACCTAAGGGGCTCATCTTTCAGCACTATCCCCACTCCTCAGTTATCAACATGGTTAGGTTCCGAAGACCAGGTCATTGTGCAAAAATTGGCATTATGGGAAAATAGAGGATGAGCACATCCAATTATAAAGTGGAGAATGACAGCATCATTATGTAACTGCCAAAGTACATCATTACATAACTGCCAAACCACTGAGAATCATGGCCCAAGCAAGTGCACACATAACGTTAACCATCACACCATAACCAAAGTTACTCTTGCCTTGCCCTCGGTGTTTGTTACTACCATACGACAGACTTATGTCCTTAATGGACAAATAGCCGGATAGTAGATTTTTTATTATTGTTATAAATGAAATGTCAGATAACAGGATAGTTGATAAGTGAGGAATAGGTGTATATTCTGTCAATTCCTGGAGCCTTGTTTTTTGCCGTTCCCTCCAGAGCAGCTTGAACTTCTTCCCTAGTACCATCACTTCTTGGTCATATGCTTCCTCCTGCAATGGTTGAACATCAACCAATTCTTTTTGGTACAGTGACTCTGTGTATTTTTTCCATCTTCTTCTGATGCTTCCTACCTCATTCAATTTTTTTTGTATATTGCAACTTGAGTCTTGAATTTTTTTATTCAGTTCTTTTACCTTGAAACATGCTGAGCGTGATCTTCCCTTTTGGTTTTCTAACCCCAGGTCTTTGCACATTTCATTGTAATAATTTATCTTCTCGAGTCACCCTTGGAATCTTCTCTTCAGCTCTTTTACTTCATCATTTCTTCCTTTTGCTTTAGCTATTTACATTTAAATATATTCAGAGATTTTAGGACAAGATTAATTTGAAATCTCAAAAATTTCAGAACCTTCAGCTCTTGACAGCCTGGCCTGGAAGGGTGCTTATTTCCTAGAGTAGCATTTCTGCTTGGGAAAGTGTCAATTGTTCCTCAGTTCCCCCTTCATACCCCCTGGGCTGCAGGTACTCAAGGCTGAGAGGCCTTCCCCACTGCCCGGAAGGGACAGACATGATGGTACTTCCTGTCTCAGTGAAATAGCAACTATTGCAGGTTTTCACTCTCTGACAACGTTCACAGAAACACCTGCATCCTGCTCCTGCCCCTCTGGGCTTTACTAGCCAACTGTTTTATTTTCAGGATGTATAGGCAGGAGAATGAAACAGATTTCACAGCATAGGTGAAGAGAAAGGGGTAAGAAATTCTGGAAGGAGGAATGAAGTGTCCTCTCTTGTGTTGTTATTGGCTTACCTCCAGACACCACTGATACTTGACTTTTCTCCTATCTTGACAATGACAGATCATTGAAAAAAACCAATTTATCAGGAAAAAAAAAAGTAAACATATGTGGTTGTAATATTTCTCCTCAGCAGTTTGAATCTACAAGCCACTCCTTAGAAACCATATGGGGCAGTTCTACTCTGTCCTATAGGGCTGCTATGAGTTGATTCGACTCGACAGCAGCGGGTTTGGTTTGGTTTCTTTGGATAGCAGAACAAAGCAAATTCCATCTCTGGTCACTTTTCCCAACCCCCTCCTTCCACAGGGAATTCTGGGTCAGCCGTCTTGGCTCCCGAGCTTCTCTTCTGACAAAACATGGGTATATCTTGAAGAGGCTAAAGAAATGCAAGGGGGAAAAACTGCATTTGGAAAGGGGCAGGAAAACTTCTTACAGCGGAAAAAAAGAGATTGAAGTGGGTACAGAAGTGAGGAATCAACGGCGGACCAGAGAGATTGAGAGAATTCAGGTAGTTTGGGATGGAAAACTGTAAAGAGCAAAGGCAATAGGGAAAGAGGATTTGTGACTTGTGAAGTTCTCCTCCCACAATCTTTGAGGGACCCCAGTAAAGATTTGGAAAGAAAACTTTATCCTTGCCCCAACAGTGCTCTTATTTATTCTTCAAGATCTCCATCAAAAGCCACCTCCAAGAAGCCTTTAAAATTACCTTATGGTGATCTCTTGTACCTCTGAACTCCTAGTAGGTAAATTCCATCTCAGTCACCACACTCCAGAAATTTCGTCAGAAGTGACCCCTAGTTTTGTGGCATTGAGCTGGGGATAGAGTGGCTAAAACAGGCCTTGCTTTCTTAAATAGTCCTCCAATTCATTGTGATCTGGGTTAACAAATCATGCCCGGGGAGTAGAGCTTCCAGTATTTTTCAGAGTGCATTAGAACCACAGGCTGTTGAGGAGGTAGTAATAACAATAATGGCAGCAATAATAATGGGCAGGTAGGATGTGCCAGGCACTGGACTGAAGGCTTTACTTAAATCATCTCACATAATCCTTACAAAAGCCCCTGAAACAGAAATAATATATCCATTTTACAGATGAGGAAATTAAGGCTCAGAAAGGTTAAGTGACTTGTCCAAGCCCAAGCTGCTTGTAAGTGGCAGTATCAGGATTCAAACGTTGTTCTCTCTGCCTCCTACTGGTGAAAATGTCTAATTGCTTAATCACTTTGACATAGGGACACACTCACCAGTATCTGTTCCTTTGTGTGACAGATGAAGGAAGCCAAAGCTCACAGTAGTTAAATCGTTTTCATTGAGGTTACACTATCAGTGATTGGTGGGTGGAGTTTGGACTAGAACCTAGGTGAACTGTCTTCCTATTGGCTGCTTTGCAACTGCACTTTCCTCCTCCTATCTCCTTCCCGAGTGGCTGGCCCAAGGCTTGAGAGCTTTGATTGGATGGGCAGGGAAGGGAGGTGGGACTCCCATGGGGAAAAGCAGGCTGGAGCTCTCAGCTTAGGGGCAGCCTGAGAGCTGGGAGGGACTTTGGACAGGCATATTCACCTTGTTCTGGTTTTTCCACACTTTCCCAGTTTTAGCACTGAAATTCCCACATCTTGGAAAGCCCCACAGTCCCAGGTGAACGTGGACCATTGGTCACCTTCCTGGGTACTGAGCTGGCAACAGCTGCCTGGCCTAGGACTGAAGACAAGGCTTAAGATATCTGAGGAGTCTTTAGAGCCCCAAGGCCTGCTGGCCCTCCTTGACTTGGGGCCACCCAATGAGACACCACGAGGCTGCTCAGGGCTGGCTCTATTCCCAACATCAGCCTGGTGGTGGTCAGCTGATTAAGTCAGGTCACAGGGCCAAGGACCTTCAGGGCCGGAAGGTATTTTAAACAGCATTTAGTCCAGCCCATTCATTTAACAGATGGGAACACTGAAGCCCTGAGAACTTTCTTGAGATCCCACAGCAACGAGAGCGCAGTTGGAACAGACCTCCCGGGCCAAATCCTCCTCTTTGCTTAACATATCACATGACTGTTCCTAATTTCATCATGTGTCTAAGGCAGAGGTTCTCAAAGTGTGGTCCTTGGACCAGCAGCATCAGCATCACCTGGGAACTTGTTAGAAATGCTAATCATGTGGCCCTATCCTAGATCCAGGTCCCTAAGTGATGCAGATGGTTTGCCTGACTATTAACTCTTCCTAGATAAATTACTCAGCCCAAAATATCAACAGGGCTGAGGTTGAGAAACCCTGACTTAGAGCCTCCCCTCCTTGGCAATTCCAATCATCTCCTTGGTGATCTTCCTACCTTCAACCACACTCTTAAGAGCATCACTGCTCAGGCCACACTTGTGCACACATATGTGCATGTGTACACACATTCACACACAACTTCAGAGCTCCCAGTCACCTAGTACAATCAAGTCCAAACACTACTAACTGTTTAGGGTCCTGTGTCCTCTGGACCCACTGGCCTTTCCAATTTTTGCTCCATTCTCACTCTAGTATCTCTGAACTGAAATCCCCAGCCCAGTCAGTTCCAAACTTGACACTACAACAGAGTCGCCTAGAGGACTCTTAAAAAACAAGTTACTGGGCACCATCCGCAGAGTTTCTGATTCGGTAGGTTTAGAATGGGGCTGGAGAATTTGCATTTCCTCCAGGTGAAAAAGAAAACAAAAATCCTCACAACTGGACTAATAAGCAACATCATGATAAATGGAGAAAATATTAACATTGTCAAGTATTTCATTTTATTGGCTCCACAATCAACACCCACGGACGCAGCAGTTAAGAAATCAAATGACGTATTTCATGGGGCAAACCTGTTTCAAAAGACCTCTTTCAAGTGTTAAAAAGCAAAGATGTTACCTTGTGGACTAAGGTGTGCCTGACCCAAGCCAGGGTATTCTCAGTCACCTCAAATGCACGTGACAGCTGGACAATGAACAAGGAAGACAGAAGAAGAATTGATGCCTTTGTATTACTGTGTTGGCAAAGAATATTAAATATACCATAGACTGCCAGAAGAGTGAACAAATCTGTCCTGGAAGATGTATAGCCAGAATGCTCCTTAGAAGTGAGGATGGCAAGACTTCGTCTCATGTACTTTGGACTTGTTATCAAGAGAGACTAGTCCCTGGAGAAAAACATCACACTTGGTAAGGTAAAGGGTCAGTGAAAAAGAGGAAGATCCCTGATGAGATAGACTGATGCACCGGCTGCAACAATGCGCTCAAGCATAGCAACGATTGTGAGGATGGTACGGGACCAGGCAGAGTTTCTTTCTGTTGAGCGTGGGGTTGCTATGAGCCTGAACTGCCTTGATGGCACCTAACAGCAAAGAAACAGGTGAATGTGATGTCATGAGAGGGGACCACACTTTGAGAAACACTCTCTATGTCAACATCTGCTCTTCACTTCCGATCCTGCTCCCAGGCTGCTGCTTCTGCCCAGGATGCCCTTGCTTTTGTCCTTCTACACATCCAAGCTCTTCCCTCAAGGACCTGCTCAAATGCCACCTCCTCCAGCAAATTGTCTCAGCTGCCTCAGGTGGAATAAATGCCTCAACCTCTGCCCTCCTACAGCACTTCCCACCTCTCTGTGGTCATTACTGCTTTCTTCCTTTGACAGTTATTGAAATACATGCTGTATCAGTTAAGCACAGGCAATAGGAGCAGCTGAAGAGAATTTAATAAGAGGGACTATTTACAAAGGTGTGGGCAAGATTAAGGGAAACCACCAAGGATGGGGCAGCATGCTGGGGCTAGCAAGCACTGGAAGCCCATGACAACCCCTAGGGCTAAAGGCAAGGTGAGGAAGTGGTTACCGGAATCGGGAGAGGGTCACCTGGTAAGAGCTGTGGCCTTGGGAAAAAGAACACAGAGGAAGCTGGGGAAGTAAGTACTCTGGCCCCTCTCCCCTCCTGCCCTCTGATATCCTGCGGGTGCCTCCCACTGGCTGAGCTCAGCAAGAAAACAGAGGCCAAGGGTGCATATTGATGCAGCCCATACTGGTCAGCCCCCTGGGCTCAGAACCTGTGGGGGAGAGTGGAGAGTGGATCTGGTGGGGCAAATAGAGGGTGCCCAGCACATGGCTTCTCAGTCCTACTGTGAAGTCCCAGAGTACAGGATCCATGTGAGAATAGCCCCTGGATCCAGGACAAGCCCTCTCCACCAAAACAAACCTATTGCCTTCGAGTTGTTTCCAACTCATGGCAACCCTATGTGTGACAGAGTAGAATTGCTCCATAGGGTTTTATTGGTTATAATCACCAGGCCTTTTTTAATCACCAGGCCTTTCTTCTGCAGTGCTAATGGGTAGGTTCAAACCTCCAACCTTTCAATTAGTAGTAAGTGCAAATGTTTTGTACCACCCAGGGACCTTGAGGAGTTCAGGGCCTGGCAAAGTATAAACCAAAAAAAAAACCATTGCCTTCAAGTCGATTCCGACTCATAACGACCCTACAGGACACAGTAGAACTTCCCCATGTGGTTTCCAAGGAGCACCTGGTGGATTCAAACTGCCAGCCTTTTGGTTAGCAGCCACAGCTCTTAATCACTATGCCACCAGGGTTTCCTTGCAAAGTGTAGTAGGTTATTAATAAATATTTGTAAAAATTTGGTGAGTGAATCTGTCATCATTAGCTGGTGGGCATATCTGGTGATTCATTTTTGGATACTTTATGGAATTGAGCCACTCAAAGAAATTTCTCAGAATATTCTAAGAATGTTTATAACACCGCAGCCTGCCAGCCAAGGCCCCCTATAACACAGCTGGAAAAACCAGCTCATCATATTTCCCACCGCCATCCACCAATTTCTCACTTATATGTCACTTTATCCTTTGAAGCAAGGAATATAGAGAATTTATCAGACCTGTGGAGGAATGACAATTTTCTCAGGTTTCAAGTAATCAAAGAAAACACAAAGAAAAAGAATCAACAGCAGAGACATCAACCTACTGTAAGTGAAATATAAGCAAATTAAAAGCAAAGTGGTAAAATAGACTGCAAAATATATCTGTATTCTAAATGATAATGGGATATACTGAAGGTCATATTTTGGCTCTCGTGGACTTGCTCTGATTTTCTTCAGTTTCAGCTTGAACTTGCGTATGAGCAATTGATGGTCTGTTCCACAGTTGGCCCCTGGCCTTGTCCTGACTGATGATATTGAGCTTTTCCATCAGATGTAGTCAATTTGATTTCTGTGTGCTCCATCTGGTGAGGTCCATGTGTATAGTCGCTGTTCAAGTCGGTGAAAGAGGTATTTGCAATGAAGAAGTTGTTGGTCTTGCAAAATTCTATCATTCGATCTCTGGCATTGTTTCTACCACCAAGGCCATATTGTCCAACTACTGATCCTTCTTCTTTGTTTCCAACTTTCACATTCCAATCACCAGTAATTATCAATGTATCTTGATTGCATGTTCAATCAATTTCAGGCTGTAAAGTGGAGTGAAAGTGAAGGGGACTTGAAGCACTTACTAATGAAGATCAAAGACCACAGCCTTCAGTATGGATTACGCCTCAACATAAAGAAAACAAAAATCCTCACAACTGGACCAATGAGCAACACCATGATAAACAGAGAAAAGATTGAAGCTGTCAAGGATTTCATTTTACTTGGATCCACAATCAACAGCCATGGAAGCAGCAGTCAAGAAATCAAAAGACGCATTGCATTGGGCAAATCTGCTGCAAAGGACCTCTTCAAAGTGTTGAAGAGCAAAGATGTCACCTTGAAGACTAAGGTGCGCCTGACCCAAGCCATGGTATTTGCAATTGCATCATATGCATGTGAAAGCTGGACAATGAATAAGGAAGACCAAAGAAGAGTTGACGCCTTTGAATTGTGGTGTTGGCGAAGAATATCGAATATACCATGGACTGCCATAAGAACGAACAAATCTGTCTTGGAGGAAGCGCGGCCCGAATGCTCCTTAGAGGCGAGGATGGCGAGACTGAGTCTTACATACTTTGGACATGTTGTCAGGAGGGATCAGTCCCTGGAGAAGGACATCATGCTTGGCAGAGTACGGGGTCAGCGAAAAAGAGGAAGACCCTCAACGAGGTGGATTGACACAGTGGCTGCAACAATGAGCTCAAGCATGACAAAGATTGTAAGGATGGTGCAGGACCGGGCAGTGTTTCGTTCTGTTGTGCACAGGGTCGCTATGGGTCGGAACCGACTTGACGGCACCTAACAACAACAACAAATGATAATGGGTTCCAATCCATGTAAGTCTTGTAAATATGTAAGAAAAACATCCAGGGCCTTCTCCTCTCCTGCTGTTGGCTACCTTTTACTAATATGTGCCTCTCCCTGTGGGTTTTTTCCAGTTGCTGTTGAGTTCCAGTTGCCATCGAGCCGATTCTGACTCATGGCAAATCCATGTGTTTCAGAGTACAACTGCACATACGGTTTTCAATGGCTGGTTTTTTGGAAGTAGATCACCGGACCTTTCTTTCAAGGCACTCCTGGGCGGTTTTGAACCACCAACCTTTTGGTTAGTAGTCCAGTGCTTAACTGTTTGTGTCACCCAGTGACATCAGCTCCTTTTTATTGAGCATTTACTACATGCTGGGCACTGTGCTAAAGGCTTCGTATATGTTATTACATTTAATCCTCACAACTAGCATTTGAGCTAGTACTGTTATTACCTCCATTTTTATAAATAGCAAAACTGAAGCATTGGGAAGTTAAGCACATTTCCCAAGGTTCTAATAGTAAGAGGCAGAGTTGGACAATGAACGTAATTAATGTTACTGAATTGTACATGGAAAAAATGTTGAAATGGCAAATGTTTTGTTACATATGTCTGTATCACAATGCAAACAAAGAAGGGTTAGAGTTGGAATTTAAATCCAGATCTCCTGTTCAAATCCAATTCTTACTAGAAAACATATAGTTAAAAGTTAAAACATTAAGTACCATAAAATTCAAAATCATTGAGTATATGAATGCCATTTTACACCTACTACACTGGCAGAACACTCTTTTTTGTTGTTTTTAATTAGTAACTGCCATCACTGACAAGGCATTAGGGAAAAGGCCCAGCCACATAGCTGATGCCATGGCTGATTAGCATGCCCCTTTAGGAAAGCAACACAACAGGACCCAGCAGGAACGATACCCAGGATCATAGCCTTGCTCCGTGATCAGATGCCCAGTTGACTGTGCAGAGGAAACAGGGCTTTTTGTGAAGGGTGTCACGCCTGGGCATTGGCCTTGCACTCTCGGGGCAGAGAGCCAGTTTCTTCAGATATGGAGATGAACTGTGCTTTTATATATATCACCCAGACCCACCTCCAAAAGATGGCAAGGCGGGAAGCATTGGTGAGCCGACTGGGATGGACTGGGGACAGGACGAGGTCCCACTGAAGACCTGGGATGGTGTGATTCAGGGTCTACAACCCAGATGGGTGGGCACAGCCACGTTCAGAGCTGTTTCCCTTACCAGAAGGTTCTCCTCATTTGCTCCCAAGTCAGACTCCCACTGACCTGGCAATGGCTGGTCCTGTAGGGACAGATGTTGATTTCCAAATGTTGGGCAGGGGGAGAGAGGTTGAGGACTTCTCACTGGCATACCATTCCTGTCTGAGCTGGAGAAGAGTGTCCTGTTCCCCTAGTGGCAACTCTGGGAACTGCAAGGGACTTTCTGACATCCCCCTTCTTCTGGAAGCAAAGCAGGAGTTGAATAGTTCTTCTCTCTCCCTGTCATCTATTTGCTTTGTATCTACCACCAGTTGCTGTCAAGTCAGCTTCGACTCATGATGACCCTACATGTGTCAGTGTAGAACCGTGCTCCACAGGGTTTTCAGTGGCTGAGTTTTCAGAAGATTGCAGGTCTTTCTTCCAAGGCACCTCTGGATGGATTTGAACCTCTAGCGTTTTGGCTAACAACCTCTATATTTTAGCGGAGCCCTGGTGGCGCAGTGGCTAAAGCAATTGATTGCTAACTGAAAGATTGGAAGTTCGAAACTACCATTGACTGTGCGGTAAAGAAAGATATGGCAGTTGGCTTCCCTTGAGATTTACAGCCTTGGAAACCCTATGGGGTTGCTATGAGTTGGAATAGACTCGATGGCAGTGGGTTTTGGGTATGTTTTAGTGGAAGCAGTATGCTGTGGTCCTATGGTTGGATTTCATTTCTGCCACTTATGCACTGTTCTATCTCATGCAACTCACTTAAAACTCTCATCTTCTTCCTCTGTAAACTCTAATACCTAGCTCACGGTTCTATCGTGAAATCATATCCCTAAAGTGTTTAGTGGCTCTGGCACATAATAGGGACTCAACAAATACAAATTTCTTCCTCTTTCCTTATTTTTATCCCTTCAGCAAATTGGGGGGGGGGCACCTCTGTGTGAGCTCCAATTTATACCATAAGTCTCACCTCATTTGGGGACTTTAACCTCCCTGACATTTTCCCTATAGAGTCAAAGAGCTGTGCCTGGCAGCTGTTTCTAGCACATAGTCAACCATGGCCTGGGCAGGGCAGTACAGCAGGGCTCCACCAGGGGGAGTAGAGAGCTGGGAACTATGACCTGGCTGTGAGAAGGTCCAAATTGGACAGATGGTGGGAAGACCCCTGCATCCTCTGTTGCTGGAAGCTGAAGGTTTTGGGGTATGGGCTGGTGTCACCAGGCTGAGGACCTTCAGAGGCAAAGACCTAGGTGAAGACAAGCCCAGCATTGGCTCTTCTCTTAAAAAGGAAGTAGTTCTAGAGAATCCTGAAGAAACCGTCTTCAGACAGAAGGAGTGGCATTAGTAATAATAGCTGCTAGTAACTGAAATGTGTTCTATCATAAGGATATTATTTGCGGGACAGCAAGCCAATACATTTATACCTGATGCGATATCTAGCACCAAATCCAGTGAGCTCAAATCATAGCGTTCCATCTGGAATGTTGAAATGGTACCCCTAGCCATCATGGGCTTTATGGCTTAGGGAGGAAGGAGGATATTGTGTAAGAGGAGTTTCTTCCACACAGGAAGAGGAAATGGAAATCCTGCTATTTCCTCTTGATGAAATGTGGAAGGAAGAGGACAGAGAAGAAACAATGGGTCACACACATGTGTCATGCCCCACCCCCTGCCCCCCAGAAAAAAATCCCAGAATGTGGTGGGGGGACTGGTGTGAAGATGGGCTGATGGGAAAGCCAAAAGCAGAGGGACTTTTGCTCTGTTTCTGGGTTAGGATCTGGGAAGAGACTTCCTTGCACAGTCCCTTCACACTTCCATGCAGCAGCCACACAGAGTGCAAATGGAGACCTGGCACGACGAGGTAGAGAGAAGTCCTGAGGTAGGGCTCCATCACCCTCCCTTAGCATGGAAGGGGCCAGTGGGATGACAGTTATGAGTTGAGAACCAAGAACCTTCCATGGTAAGGGGTGATGTGACCCCACCAGGGTATGCCAGAGCTATGTAGGGCCAAGTCAGCAAGAAAAAACCGCCGGTTGCAAACAAGTCAAGAAAACAAACTTCAAGTCCATTTCCAGATCTCAAGAGACAAGAGCAGAAATAGCTTATGGAGCAGATATCTCTGCCTCTATCTACCTCTCCTGTCCCCTCCCATCCTCTCCCCTCACAGCAGCCATGCTGGCCTTCTTTCAGGCCCTCAGAGCTGCCACGCTTTCTCTAACCACAGGACCTTTGCACGTCTCTTCTCTCCTCACCACAAACACAGCTTCCCAGATCTCCTGGCTCCGTCATCTCCCGTTCCCATACTCTCGCTTATAATAATACTTGTGATTGTATTTGGTTGTTGTTTAACATTTATCTTTGTGGTTCCTTGATTCATGCCTGCCTTCCCCACAGATTGTAAGCTCCCCGGGGGCAGAGACTGTGCCTGTTTCCACTCATCGTGTGCCCAGCACCCAGCACAGAGACTGGCAAATGACAGACCCTCGAGGGAGACTGGTTGAATGACTGGACAAATGAGCAACTGTGTAAATGAATGAACGAATGACTAGTCACAATCTCCTTGTGTGGCAGTAACTTCTTCCCCATAGCAGAAGAAATACCCCGGGCCAGAAAAGATGTGTCTGCCACAGAAGGGCAGGGGATGCCAAGGAGAGTAGGGAGGCAAGCCCCTGATGTGGCATGGGCCTTTCCCTCCCTCACACTGGCTTTACCAAAAGGTCAGGAGAGCATGTTCTGTTTCACACGAGGAGCCTGAGGAACCAGGGTCTGTTGGTTTTGTTTTTACTTTTCATTATGAAAATTCTCAGCACACAACGAAAGGAAGGATAGCAGAATATTCTTTGGAGAGCAAGTATTTTAAAGAAAATTACAGATATGACAATTTACCCACAAACACTTCAATTTACATCTCAAAAAAACAAGGACACTTCCCTACTTAACCACAATACCACCTAGCATTCCTAACAAAATAAGCCATCATTTCTTAATATTATCTCACACTCTGGCCCTATTCAGACTTCCCCAGTGGTCTTCAAAATGTCTTCCACAGTAGGTTTCCTGAAATCAGGATTCGACAAAGTCCTCACCCCCAGCACCGTGTTTTGCAAACCATCTCGAGTGTCTTAATTCAGACCATGTGTTGACCAACCAACGTGGAACACAGAGAGACCGCAGACGTCTCCCATGTACGTTTCGGCAGCCTCAGTGCTCCAGCAAAACGACCTTGACCGAGGCCTTGAGCCACTCCAGGATGAAGGGCCCTCTGAGCTGCAATCTGCGCTACTGCCAACATCCCGATGCCTAGGAGGCAGCGCCACGGGCAAGCCCACTTCAGCAGGACAGAGAGATGAGCCACAAGGAAAGTACATTCTTTTTCCAGCTGCTGATGAGCAGGCTGGGGAGGGTGGGGCGGCTTGGGGTGGGGGATCTTGCCCCATCCTGTGGTCAACTGCCCCAGATGCTACTACAGACGGAGCTGCCCCACTGGCAAGTCCCGGGAGGCAATATTGTGAGGACAAAACAAAGCTCCTTAGAGTCTGGGACTCCAGGACTGCCATCCATTCTGGAAACAAAGTCCTTTTTGTGGGTGTCTGCCCCAGGGCAGCCCACCTGCTGCACCATAACATGACAAACTTCCTGGAGCTGGGCAGGGCTGGGCTAAAAGCCTGAGGCAGGGCCTGAGGGCTGCAAACCTAGACAAAAAGACTGGTTGCCATTTAGCTGACTCTGACTCATGGCGACCCCATGTGTGTCAGAGTACAACTGTGCTCCACAGGGTTTCCAGTAGCTGATTTTTTGGAAGTAGATCGCCAGGACTTTTTTTGCGAGGCACCTCTGTATAGATTTGAACCCCTGACATTTCGGTTAGTAGCCGAGCACATTAACTGTTTGCACCATCCAGGGACTCTGCAAACCTAGGCAGGCGTCACCAACGTGATTTGCAGCGGAGATGGGGGTATGCACATTACTTGACCGCGCCAGCAGTTGTTGTCGTTTTCCATTTTTATGGGAATTTTCTGATTTTCACATTGTCTTGGAACAAATAAAACCAGAAAACCAAACCTGTTGTTGAGTCAATTCTGACACCATAGGAGAGAGTAGAACAGCTCCATAGGGTTTCCAAAGAGCAGCTGGTGGACTCCAACTGCTGACCTTTTGGTGAGCAGCTGAGCTCTTAACCACTACGCCACCAGGGCTCCTTGGTGTATAGTTCCCAAGAATGTAGCTGCTGAATTGTTCTTTAGATGGTTCTCTCAGGTCTCTAAGTTATTATGTCTTTTTTCCCCTGGGCAGCTGAGGATGCATAGCTTTCCTGCATCCTACCCTCGGCTTCCTTGTCTCTACAGACAGGGAAAGGACAGGAACATTTCACCCCAACCAGGGTTTCCCCTTACCTCGCTCTGTGACAAGAGGGCTTGGACAGGCTGATCAGACACACGACTGTGCCCAGTCCCTCACTACGCTACAGAAAAGATGGAGGAATATTTGAAAAATCCTGGCATTTGAAAAAGCCTGCAGGAGCCTCACAGCACCAGACGGCACGCAGACATGGTCATTCCCAAGGCTGTGACCTCACCTCTGCCCTTGAGCTGCAGCCTGGGCCCTGGTTACCAGCTGGCACATCCCCCACCAACCCCCACTCTCGTTAGGACAGGGTTTGGGTCCCAGACAGGAAGCCTATGGGACTCAAACAGGATGGAAAAGCCTCCCTGTGCCCCCACCCCAGATAATCCCATGCGGGGCCCTCCTGTGCACTTTGGGACGTTCAACAGCATTGCAGGCCTTTACCCACTAGATGCCAGTAGTGTCTCCAGACACTGCCAAATACCTGGTAGAAGGCAAAATCACACCCTTACCCCAGTGAGAACTCCTGCCCTATGTCTTAAACAAGCAATCTGTTTGAAAAGCCAGGAAAGTTCCAGAACCATGTACACCAGCTAAGAGTTTATCAGTCTTGGGAAAGCTTTAAACAGTGGTGCAAGCAGTCTGCACTCAGCTACTAACGTAAAGGCTGGTAATTCAAACCCACCCAGCAGTACCATGAAAGAAAGGCTTGGCAATTTGCTTCCATAAAAATATCAAAAAATGAAAACAAAAACTCGTTGCCGCTGAGTTGATTCTGACTCATAGCGACCCTGTAGGACAGAGTAGAACTGCCCCATAGGATTTCCAAGGCTGTAATCTTTACGGAAGCAGACTGCCACATCTTTCTCCTGACGAGTGGCATGTGGGTTCATACCACCAACCTTTTGGTTAGCAGCGAAGCGCTTAACCACAGCACCACTAGGGCTCCTTATCGCTGGTCTAGGGCTTCATTATTGAATCAAAGTGTCTGCCCAAGTCCCTCTTTTTCTAAAGCAAGACTCTTGGGACCTGGGGCGTGTGCATGCAGGCACCTAACTTATTCCCATCCTTGCAGATGTAGACAGCTTAGTGAGGAGTTGGCCAGCTGAACTTGGTGCCTTGGTGACAGTGGAATTGGACATGGTGTGTGTGTCATGCATGCGCGTGACTCAGGACTACCAGAAAGGGGATGATGGGGTGTGTAAGAGGGACTACCAGAAAGGGGATGATGGGGTGTGTAAGGGAGACATTAGAGTGTCACCTGAGCAGGAGCTACAGTTGTCAATTTTCAGACACTCAGGGTCTCATGGACTCCCCAGGAGCAGATGCCTGCCTGATCTTGGGGCCAAGCTTGACACTCCTCACCCGCTCCTCCCTCTTTCTTTTCTACTCCCGCGTACAACAGGGCTTTGATTACATTGGGGCTTCCATGTTAGATTTCTTTTAGAGCAAGGCCTCTGTGGCCAAAAATAACTCAGAGGACTCTCAGACTGGGTGGAATCCATGATACCTCCCAATGTGCTCCTTTTAAGATGAACAGATACCACTCAGGTTTCCATATGGTGGAGGGATGGTGGTGGCTTAAGTTATGCATGGAGACAAGGAGAACAGCATCTCAGCTGTGCAGCCAGGCCTCCTGGGAACCCAAGGGAAGAAGAGCTAGCAAGCCTCAGGGTCACGGCTAGAACTGCAGCATATCCAGGCCACTAAGAGAAGGAAAGGAAATGTGTCTAGGGTCCAAGGTGGCCGGAGGAGCAGCAGGAGCTGTGCACAGAGCCCATCTAGTGACAGCAGTCTAGTGACCTAGCAACTCTCTCCGCCTCTGCTTTTCCATGGGCTGCTCTTCTTTCTCCTTTTCCTCTTCCAACTAGCTAAGCATCTCCTAGGCACCCCATGCAAATTCCTGAGCCATGTCACCAGGGCAAGTCATCAGCTTTCCTTAGTCTTTTCATCTGTGGCCACAGTCACACGGTTCAGAAAAGGCTCACTCCTGGGCCAGGAGCATCTTGGGACCCTGGCCCTCAAGAGAGGCTGCAGAGGCACAGTGGTTGTTTCCCTCGGAAGGGCTGCGGTGGTACCGGCACCTTGATTAAATTCAACTCTTGGCTTGCCTGGCTTTCAAAGCCTTCTTCCCCTCAATATAGTTTCCACTATGTCCCTGCCCAACACCGTCTAGTTCACGTGCAGATGCCAATGCACTCAAGCCCTTAGCAGGTGGATGGCAGAATCTGTAAGCAATGCTTGTTGTTGTTAGGTGTTGTCAAGTCGGTTCTGACTCATAGCAACCCTACAGAACAGAGTAGAACTACCCCATTTGGTTTCCAAGGAGCAGCTGGTGGATTTGAACTGCCGACCTTTTGGTTAGCAGCCGAGCTCTTAACCACTCTTAACCAGGGCTCCAAGTGATGGTAGGGCCACTTTATTATTTTATCTTATATAGTTATTTCTTTTCCTGAATATCAAAGTAATATATGTTGGATGTGCAAAAGTAAGACTTTATATAAAAACAAAGTAGAAAGAAAAAGTGCTCTGTAATTAAACCCACAGAGATGACAAATTGAACAGGCTTGCGAATAATACGTCTTCGAATTTTTTTTCTAAGCATTTGTTAACAATGTTTACACATAACATAAATACATAATAAAAATGACTTCAAACAAAATATAGTTTTGTAGCTTGCTTTTTTACGTTCCAATCTGTCTTGGACTTCCATGTTATTCAGTAAAGGTCTTCAATCTTTCTAATGGCTGTGCACATGAGCAAAAGTTTCTGTAGAATTTTTATAGAAGGATAGCTAGGTTAAAGTGTACGACCATTTTACATTTTAATACATATTGCCATATTGGGCAGGACAACTTCTCAAAGCTGCCTGCACATGTCAGAGCCTTCAATTACCAGATGCTGTCCATTTCCCCTCTAGCTGCATTGATATCATGTCCAGCTATTAATTCTCACACCCTTCTGCAACCTATGGATGAACTCATTGGAAATTTAACCACTGCTACCAGCATTATTATAAAAAATAATGGCAGCAGGGGTGTCCTTAGAACAAGCTATGGATATGGCAAAAGGCTGAATCAAGCTGTTAAGTACTGATGTCAGGGCCTCCTATCTGATTTTTGCTTTGGAAATTGAAACTCCTTTTGTAGTTCGTGTTGCAGCTCTGAAAGTATCTTGATTGTTGGAGGAGAATCAGACTGAACCTTTCAGGGCACTGAGTATGGCACACATTAAACTAAGAAAATGATTGCCAAATACACTCTCTATAAGCTCTTGTTTAATATGCCATTTTTAAAAATCACTAAGTACTAATACTGGTTTTTAAGAACCTGAACAGAATCAGAACCGAGTCAGTATCCAGGCTCACTGTGGCAGAGACCGCTTGCTGGTCGGCCCCCTCCCCTGCTAATGGCACACTAATGGGAGACATTTCCTAGCCTGCCCTGCTACTAGGGGTGGCTAGTAGGATAAAAGTGACTTCTGGAAGAGGTCTGTAAAAAGAGTTGTCTCCAAAGGGACCACATGGGCCAGAGACTCCATCGGTCTGAGACCAGAGGAGCTGGATGGTGCCTGGCTGCCACCTGTGGCCACCCTGAAAGGGAGCACAGGAGAGGGGTGGGGTGCAGAACCCAAATTCTAGTGAAGGAACCAGACCTGGTGGTCTGGCTTAGACTGGAGGAACCCTGGGGGACACGGCCCCAGACTCTCTGTTGACCCAGAACCGAGGCCATTCTCAAGGCCAGCTCTTCAGACAAAGAGTAGACTGGACTGATACTCGGAGTGATACTCGTGGAGTGTGCTTCTTGGTTCAGGTAGATGCCTGGGACTAGATGGGCGGCTCCTGTCCAGAGGTAGATGAGAAGGCAGAAAGGGACAGGAACTGGCTGCATGGACACAGGAAATCTGGGGTGGAAGGGAGGAATGTGCTGTCACATTATAGCGAGAGCAACTCGGGTTACTGTGTATAAATTTTTGTATGAGAAACTAACTTGAGCTGTAAACTTTCACCTAAAGCACAATTAAAAAAAAAAAAAAAGGAGTTGTCTCAGCTGAAGGCAACCTTTTTGCCTTTCCTACTCAAAATACAGAGGTGATCATCTGAAACCCCAAGAGCCACCTTCGGTCACGAGCAAACTTGAGAATGGAAGGCTGTCAATCAGAAAGAGAGATGGAGCCTGGGTCCCTGATGACTGTCGAGTCACTGTGCCAGTTTTGGACACCCTCCTCCAGACTTCTTTTATGTGAGGGAAACAAACGTCTTGCTAAAGCCTCTGTTAAAGCCAGTTGAACGAGATCCTGACTGACACACTCCATTACTTACCAGCTGTGTGAACCTGGGAAAGGCACTTAATCTCTGTGAGCTTCAGTTTCCTCACTTGAGGGGGCTGAGTAATAAATAACGTAGCCACCTAATAAGGGTCACTGTGAGACATAAGATAGCATGTATTTAGGGCATGTCTCTCAAGTTTAGCTGCACATTGTTATCACCTGTGGAGCCTTTAAATCTCTTGATACTGAGGTGACACCCCAAACAAATTAAATCAGAAGCTCTGGGGGTAAAATCCAGGCATCGGTGATTTTTAAAGCCTCTCTGGCACCACGGAAGAAATGCCTGGCAATCTGCTTCTGAAAGATTACAGGCAAGAAAATTCTACAGAGCAGTTCGACTCTGTAACACAGTGAGTGTTGCCATGAGTCATAATCAGCTTGACAGCAATGGTTTTTTTTGATCAGGTGGTTCTAATACACACCCAAATTTGGGGTACACTGGTCTAGGGGACCTCAGTGTTGCTTATTGCTGAAGTTCAAATCTGCTCGGGTGTGGCTGATGAGTTGGTGGGATAGGACCTACAAAAGTTTATTTGTAGGGAATTCTGAGGAACCTTCTAGAAGAGAAACATACAATGAGAAGAAGATGGCAAACACGATTAATAGAAAGGAGCAATAAATCTGAGCACAGCTGGTGACAGCCATTTGAATCTGTCCCAAGCTGGGCCTTGGGGACGTCTGTCTGGGTCCCATGGAGAGTAGGGTGCCAAGAGACTGTTTCACTCAAAACTCCATAAAACCCTGGGACACGAGTAATACTGCTTTGAGACCACTCCAGTGCAATATAACACAATGGGGAAGAGACATAATAATTTCCATAGCTTTGGCACCAGCATGACTGCAGTGAAGAGTGGGAGCAGCTAGGGTGTTCCAGGGGACTGGGGTGCACATGAGAAATAGTGAAGAAGGGACAGCTCCCAGGGGGCTGGGGGAGAGCTGTCGTGCCCCTTAGAGTGGTGCCCAGAGAAGGTGAATTTGACCACAAGCCCAAGTGAGACCCCACCCCCCCGGGGATGCCCTAAGATATTCAGATGTGGGAAGCATCAGGTAGAGGGTCTACATTAGATGAAGGTAAGAACCATCAACACAGTCACCTATCAGACTGCTACAGCCTGGGTAAACTCGGGGTATGTGGGTAAAGCTCTTTGCATATTAACATTACCCTTTTCTGAGGAAGAAGTTAGCTTTCAAAGAGAGAAGCCTCAGATTAGAGGCTATTTCTGCCTTTTTGAGAAAAATATTTGACCATAAGCATCACTTCTTCTCTGTCACACCCCACTGCAATGCTGAAGAATAGGGGTGGGGAAGTAATTTTTAGAGAACACCCCAAAGCCTCTGAAAACAGCCCAATGAATTCACTTCTAATTGGCATTCTCAAAAGTGAAGTTGTTTTAATAAAAGAAAATGTCTTTGAAAGGAGTAGCACCTAAAAGGGAAAGTGTACATTTTCAATGATCTTATGTGATTCACATAACAGAAGAATTCTCCCATCACTAGTTTTATGAACTGTAACACACTTTCCAGACACTTTCTTAAAAAAAAAAAAAGATAAAAGGAGGGGTAAAACACTCACAAACTAGACATCTCATAGGTCACTGCTCCTTTTTTTTTGAATTAAAAAAATGAAACATCTAAATCTGATGTTCAAACAACCGTTTCCAGTTTGATCCAGTCCTTTCTCCTTAAAGGACATTTATAAGTGGCCCAGATCTTTGAGCCTATTAAGGTACACAGTTCCTCCCACCCTTTGTCCCCACTGGCCCGGAAGGTCAGTTAAGTCCTTCCTCTGTCTATCAACATTCTGCCCATGAACACTGTGTGGAAGCTCTTTTTCAAACTAAACACACTTTTTGGTTAGTACTCTCCTTTGACCTTTAGTTTGAGAACCCCAATCCTAAAATAGAAGTGTACGCTTTTGGAAAGGCTTAAGAACTTCTAAATCTATGTATTGTTCAATGGAAGAAAATGAGTCATCCAAATAAAGCTATCTTAGTTTCTTAGCGCTGCTGTAACAGAAACACCACAAGTGGGTGGTTTTAACAAAGAGATATTTATTTTCTCACAGGAGGCCAGAAGTCCGAATTCAGGGTGCCAGGTTTTTTGTCAGCTCTGGCGGAAGGTCCTTGTCTCTCCAGTTTTATTCCTTGGTGATCTCCACGTGGCATGTATCCTCTCCTTGGTTTGTGCTTCCTTCCCTGTGCCTAACCTGCTCTTTTTATATCTCAAAGGTGATTGGCTTAAGACACACCCTACACAGATATGGTCTTATTTCCTAACAAAGAAGGTCCTATTCATAAATGGGATCACATCCACAGCTATAGGGGTTTAGGACTTATAACACATATTTTGGGGCACCACAATTCAATCAGTAACAAATGCCTTTTGAAATTGTCCTTAAAATCAGACTGAAGACGAATACTGTGTATTTTCACTTGTAAATAATGTAGTACAGTAAAAACTGCAAAAGCTGAAACACGTGTGGAGTGGAAACCTGTCAGAGAAGGAAAACGCAAATAATTTCCACTCATAGGGATAGAAAAGTGGTAAGACTACCCTGTCAAAGGCAGAAAACTTATGAGACCCAGAAACACAAGGCAGTCCAGTCGAGTTCCAGCTCTCACATGTTTCACTGCAGTTAATAAAAATTCGAAAAAGTAAAAAACTGCAATTTTTAATAAAATGTCTATTCAGATTTCTATGATAGTGGTTCTCAAACTTGTGTGTCCGAATCGCCTGAAGGGCTAGTGAAAACATTCTGGACCTCAGCCTGAGTTTCTGGCTCAGGTTTGAGGTGGGCCTGAGAATTTGCATTTCTCACAGGCTCCCCCAGTGATGCTGACCTTGCTAGGCCAGGGACCGCACTCTGAGAACCACTGCCCTACTAGTTCTTTCTACTAATAGGTCTTCTCCCTCATGAAAGAGGCAGCATGGCATACCAGCAGCACTGGAATGAGGGCCAGGAGATCTGTGTCTCCGTGTAGCTCTACCTCTGACTAAATGCATAAAACCTGTTGCCTTGGAGTCATCTTCTCACGGCGACCCCGCGTTTGTCAGAGTAGAACTGCGCTCCATAGAATTTTCAATGGCTGATTTTTCAGAAGTAGATCACCAGGCCTTTCTTCTGAGGAGGCTTTGAGTGGCCCTGCACCTCCAACCTTTCAGGTAGCAGCTGAGCGCATTAACTCTTTGCACCACCCAGGGAATCCGGGCACTTCCATCAGGATTTACTAAGCATCTACTATGTGCAAGGCACAGGATGGTATCAAAAGTCCTTACCTTCAGGAGCTTTCAAATAGGTAGATAAGGTAAGATCTGTACACATATCACTACCACACTTGCCAGAACATACTGGATACCATAAAAGAAATACAATGTCATGGGCATCAGAAAAACGTAAGCTCAGGTTGAGCTGGCAATGAGGAAAGTAACATCCTAATGGAGATGGCACTAGAGAGAAGCTTTGAAAGATGGACAGGAGACAGGACGGGGCACAGGGACAATGGAGAGCTACCACACATTTCTGAGCAGGAGGGTGGCTTGATCAAAGGTGGTGGTGTATTGGTCAGGACTCTTCATTCCTCATGACTGCAACTCAATCCAATTGATTTCAACTAAAAAAAGGGGAACTAACTGTCTTAAGTAACTGAAAAGTCCAGGGGTAGCTTTGGATTAAGGTATAGAATTCAGCTATTCAAGACATTATCAGAAACTGGTCTCTTATGTCTCAGCTGCTTCCTGAACCAGCTTAATTCTCTGGTAGGGTATAGCCATGAGGAGACAAAGATGGCCACCAGCAGCCCTGGCTTATCTTTTACCAGCATAGCAATGCCAATCAAAGATACTGCCTCTTTTCCAATATTGCCTCTTTAACCAAAGCACCGAGGTTGACCTTCATGAAACACCTGGGTCACGGGTGGACTTGAATACACTGATTGTCCAGGCCTGGGTCATAAGCAGGTGTGGAGAAGTCAAACCCACTCAAGCCTCATGGACTGAGTAGAGATGAGGTAGTTTCCCAAAAGAAAGGCTGGTGGTTTCCAGGGTGCTTCTGGATACTGCCCAGGAGAAAATGACTAGGAGCTACTATAAATATGAATAACCCAAGCTTGGGCCCAATTCAGCGAAGTGTCCTACCCACCTCTCAGGTCCTTCACCAATGGACTTGGTATAATCTGGCTTCCGTCCTTGGAGCCTGGTCCAGGACAGCTCCCTGGCTCTCTGCCCCTTCTATTCCCAGCTTCTCTTCTCTACAGCAGTAGGAGTCCTCAAGGGGACCTGTTCAGCTTGAGGGTGTGGGAGTGCAGTGCAGGGTCCCTCTAGACCAGGCCTGAAAGCCAGTTCCTATGTGCCATCTCCAAGTCTCTAATCAGGACAGGGCAGGACAGGGTCGGTTCAGCCACTGTGCTAATGTCTCCCCTCAGCCTTAAAGTCCACTGTCACCTTTCTAGAAGGCTCCAGTCCTTCCCTGCCCTTTGTGGGTGCTGCTGTGCACTTACTGGCCAGAGCAGAAGCCGCTGTTGCTCATCGAGTTCCTCCTGCTAGCCCAGCCCTCCTGGGCCTCTGGCCGCCTGTGTTGCCCTACAGGCAGGTTTCCCTGGAAGCTCCTTCCCAAGGGACCACAGCACCTGCAGTTCTGCCTCACCATGAGCTACTTTCTCCAATGCTCTCTTTTGCTCTTTGAAAAGGGCAAGAATAGGTCACAGCTCCAGAGGTATTACGGTGGTCACAGAGTGAATAAGCCTTCATTCTGGCAATGAGGCAACTGGGGTCTTGACACAAGCAGGTCTGCACAGTGACGACTGGGCTCGGTGGATGACTGGATGAAGGGTGAAGAAAACCAACGTGTTGGTGAGTCTTTGGAGTAGTTGGTGTTGGGGTCCAGGCTGGACAGCAAAGGAAGTGAAGCTAAAAGTCTTCCAAAAAAGTGGGAGAAGACAGTGGTGTGGCAGGATAACGACTCTACTAAGTGGGCTGTGGAAGTCATAGCCAGAGTTGGGAAGCAGAAGTTGTAGTGGGGAGGAGCACAATGGAATTGAAACATCCAAAGTGGCCGGTCCAGGTCTGCGCAAGATTCTACAGTGGTCACGAGTGCTGCTTCCAAAGTAGAGGGGAACCAACAGGAGAGGGTTCAGGAACTGAGAATGCCGGGGCAGGGATAGGCGCTACACAGAGAAACAAGAACTGTACACCTTGGCTGGGCCAAGCCCACACAGTGCTGCTGGACACTTCTCAGTAACTCTTCTTCCAGCTGTAAGCAGGGACGGTTGTGGATTCCAAAGGATGAAGGAAGGGCAGTCTAAAAGGCTGTGGAACGTGCCTGTGTAAGGATTTGGGGTGGGCATCCTTACCTGCTTTGCTATGATTAGCACCAGTCACTGTCCAAGGTCAACTGCATGAGGGTCACCAAAGGGCAGAGTTTTAGGGGAGGGTCAATGTCCCTTGTTGTGCCTTGGGGACAGCTCCTAATGTGAGAAAAGGCATTGACTATAGTGTAAAATCCAACCTCAAGGAAATACAATGAGAAATTGAGAAACTAGAAAGCATTTTTTTTTTTTTTGTAGGTGCTGTCAAATCGATCCAATGTACAACAGAATGAAAAAATGCCCAGTCCTGTGCCATCCTCACAATTGTTGCTATGTTTGATCTCATTGTTGCTGCCACTGTGTCAATCCATCTCATTGAGGGTCTTCCTCTTTTTCACTGACCCTCCACCTTACCAAGCATGATGTCCTTTTCCAGGGACTGGTCCCTCCGGATAACATGTCCAAAGTATATGACACGAAGTCTCACCACCTTGCTTCTAAGAAGAATTCTGGCTGTACTCCTTCCAAGACAGATTTGTTTGTTCTTCTGGCTATCCACGGTATACTCAATGTTCACCAACATCATAATTCAAATGCATCAATTCTTCAGTCTTCCTTACTCACTGTGCAGCTTTCACAAGCATATGAGGCAATTGAAATAACATGACTTGGGTCAGGCACACCTTAGTCCTCAAAGTGACATCTTTGCTTTTTAACACTTTAAAGGGGACTTTTGCAGATTTGCCCAAGGCAACACGTTGTTTGATATCTTGATTGATGCTTCCATGGGTGTGGATCCAAGTAAAATGAAATCCTTGACAACTTCAATATTTTCTCCATTTATCATGTTGTTTATTGGTCTAGTTGTGAGGATTTTTGTTTTCTTTATGCTGAGGTGTAATCCATACTGAAGGCTGCGGTCTTTGATCTTCATCAGTAAGTGCTTCAAGTCCTCTTCACTTTCAGCAAATAAGGCTGTGTCATCTGCATATTGCAGGTTGTTAATGAGACTTCCTCCAATTCTGTTTTTCTTTATATGGTCCAGTTTCTCGGATTATTTGCACAGCATACAGATTGAATAAGTATAGTGAAAGGATACAACCCTGACACACACCTTTCCTGATTTTAAACCACACAATATTCCCTTATTCTGTTCGAATGAGTGTCTTTTGTCTAGCTATAGGTTCCTCATGAGCACAATTAGGTGTTCTGGAATTCCTATTCTTTGCAATATTATCCATAATTTGTTATGATCCACACAGTCGAATGCTTTTGCATAGTCAATAAAACACAGGTAAACATCCTTCTGGTATTCTCTGCTTTCAGTCAAGGTCCATTTGACATCAGCAATAATGTCAATGCGCTGCTCTTTTTGAATTATCTTTAGCAAAAAGCAACCATTATCTGGGATTTTAGTGTAGTGCCGTCTCCCTTCCTTCTAGGTCTAAACTGGTCAAGCTCAGCAAAATGGCAAAAATAGAGAAAAATAAAGTGAAATATGTAGTTTGGATTTTTGTCCTATTAGTTCAACTGATTCTGTATTGTAATAAACAAATAAACAAACAATGAGAACTGCCTGTAATATACTGCGTACTGTACCCTAATATGGATCTTTCCACTGACTCCTCCCAACAACCCTACATAGAAGGAGTCACCCCCCCCCACACACCTTACGTGGGAGGGATGTAAAGCTTAGACTAAGCCACTTGAGCAGGGTGACCCAGCTAGGAGTGATAGGACCCAGGGCTCTCTAACTTCTAAGCTCCTGTATCCTTGCTAATGATTCCATTGCTGTATTATCCAAAGATATCAGTGCCCTGTGATTCAACTGAAATGTTTTTTTTTTTTTTTTAAAGGACAATAGAAAACAATTTGTATTTTTGAAAAAATTCTAAAAATGGTCATTCAAAAATTAACAAAAATTCTTCAGGACAGCCGATCGATGACTTTGCAGAAAGGTCAAAGTTGCAGCTGCAGTTAAGACCTTTAAAACTGAGCACTCAGGGAGAAATTACAATGAAGTCTGGGCCCGCAGATTCAGAGCTGCTATACCTTTTGCCATGAACCTGAATCATACAAAATAATCTCGCCAGACCCAAAGACCTGTCAGAGATGTGCAAAACCCACTGGTAACCAAGTGATCCCTCCTGTTCAGCGGCTACTGTGGAGTTGACTCCGACTCATGGTGACCCATGTGTGTCAGAGGAGAACAGCTCCACAGGGTTTTCAATAACTGATTTTTCATAAGGAGATCACCAAGCCTTTCTTCTGAAAGGTCCTCCTCAGGATTAGACCAAGTCAAAACAATCCCAGCCACTGAGGGGAACCAGGGGAGGGATCTGTGGAGTTGAATACAACTGCCTGGTTCTCTGGAATTTCCTCAGGAATGCTAGAAGGCCTAGAGGCAGAGGGCAGGGGGGCTGGGAAGAAACCTCATTCCCATTAGTCAAGAAGTCTTGGGCTCCCACCCCTGGGCCAGGGACAGCTAAGTAGGGACCCTTATTTCTGTTCTGCCCCCTCACTCCTCTTCTCTGGTAGCAACTACCTTGACTCCCTAAAGACTCTGAATATAGCTCTGGTTGTGATCTTTTGCGAGGAGCCCTGGTGGCGCAGCAGCTGAACGCTGGGTTGCTAACCGAAAGGTCGGCAGTTTGAACTCACCAGCTACTCTGCGGGAGAAAGATGTGGCAGTCTGCTCCTATAAAGATTTACGGCCTTGGAAACCCTATAGGGACAGTTCTACTCTGTCCTGGAGGGTCACTGAGTTGAAATTGACTTGACGACAGTAAGTTTGGTTATTTTGGTTTATGACCTTTTACCACATGGTTAAAGACCCTCCCACTCCTCACTCCTAAGACACCAGAAGATGCTCTCTGTGCCACACGCTGTCCATATGGAGTAACAGCCTCTCCTCCCCTCGCCCACCATGCCGTGTTGCTGGGGACTTCACTCTCTCTGGCCCCTTTCCAGTTGGCTGTTGAGAGAGGCAGCTCTCAGCTCCTGTCAGAGGTCTCCCATGGCAATGTCAGGACCTCGCAGTGTTTCACTGCTTCAGGGTAGAGCAAAGCAACCTCCCACATTAAAGTAGTTAGGGTTGCTTGGGGGAGTTTTGGTTGCTTTGGGGAGAAAAAGGAAATTGATGTTAGAAGATGTTGTGGGCTGTGGTAAGTCGGTCAGTGAGCGGGGTTGGCTCCGGCTCCTCCCTGGGCCCTCAGGCCCTTCATGCCAAGAAGCATGGCTCTCCTGCCCCCTCTCAGCAAGGCACATCCTCAGAGCACACCACCCCAAGCCTCTCCTCCGGGACTGGCTGGGAGAATGCGTTATGCTGTACTGCCTATGCCTGTGCCTAGAGTAGGACGACTGCCTCTGAACCTCAATATGAAGAACCTTCCAGGAGAGAGGGTCCTGGTATTGTGGCTTCCTCAACCCCACTTCCTCACTGCCCTGAGGCCTGTCTACAAAGGACTGCAAGAAATCACTCCTATATATGAAGGGGGACGGACAGTTCCTGGGTTCCATTCCAGTTAATTCAACAAATGGACGCCAGGTTTGGGCATGGTTAAAGACAGTCTAACGATGCTGTCAGAGATGGGCAGGGCTTCAATGACTGGGGTCCCCTCACCAATTACACGGTAGGGTAGATTATTCAGACGGCAGAGTAGCTACATTTCTGTGGCCATTTTACGGCTCACTATAATCTCCCCCAAACACAGAGAAGGAAGACAGGCATCTGTCAACTTGACATGTCACTTCCCCCACACTGGCGCAGCTGGCAGGGCCAAACAGACCGCAGGAAGAACTCCAACTCTTCCTGGGTTATGGCCCTTCTGTCTATTAAATACAAGGTCTGCTGATAAAGTGTAGAGTTTAAGAATAATTCTATGGCATATCCGGAAGTCTGGCTGATGTTGTTTACCAGTGGTATAAACCGATGTGCTAGCTTTTCCCATGTTATCAAAGTCTTCAGATAAACTAATTCATGGCTTAACTCTCCTAAATTAATTCAGACATCATTACCTGTTAAACAGACAGTGAATTATTTAGCCACACTTTCCCCAAAGTCTTGGTCAATCAGCCCTGACCAGATACACCAGGGCCCCAAAGATTAAAGATAAATGTCTACAACTAGTATTAAGAATGATGTAGTTTACTGAGGAAACCTATTCAGAGTATTTCAAAATCAAAGTCCTACCTGATAATTTTATGGATTATGAAAAGGAATTCTTTTAAGTGTCTTATAAAAAACATTAGTGCAACATCCAAAATTACAAAATCCATTTATGACCGAATTGCAGCTGTTCTTTAAAATGGAGATTGCTGTAAATGAGGCAACTGAGATTTAGGAAAAGTATTTAAGATAAAGGCAGTAACCTCACGCACATTGGCTAATATCCCTTCAGTATGGCAAAGAAGAAAGAGCTAAGAAAATTATAGAAATTTACCGACTTTTTTTTTTTTTTTTTAAAGGAGAAGGCACATGGCTTTCATTAACACTTGTTTAAATACAAGTGATGCTAACAGTAATTCATGAGGGGGTGTAAAAACAGAATGTTTAAAAGCTAACTATTGAACATTACACTGTTTTGCTAGACACCACTGTAAGGCGGATCAGCTGAAACAGTGACTTGTTTCACTAACCTAAAAAATAGCTGCCCTCTTGAGTATGTGGCCTCTCCAAATGATGTTTAATGCTGTGGTTCAATAATTAAATATGAAATATGTTTCCATTCCAGAGATTCATGCTTGATGTTTACGCAGGGGATAAAACTGGAAGTGTGACACTGTGAAGACAGGCAGAGGGGAGGCTGCTCCCTGTAGACGACCCTGCCCACCTTGGGGTCTGCATGTCATGGCCCCAGCGGTGAATAGGCTGCCCTTTCCACAGCACGCACAGGGGTCATAACCTGTTACCAGTGCAATACTTACAGTAGCTTCTTGCCTGGTACCAGAATCAATGAAAAAGGCACTTTGAAAACTTGTTCTCTACCATCCTCTTGAAAAGATTTATATGGTTCAACTTTATTGAAAGTGAATACACAGGTGTAAGGAGCAGAAAGACATTTTCCTGATCTCAAACCCTGGATCAGACTTTTTAATCTGTTACACAGGCAAGACCCCACCATCAGTAGCAGTTACTTGTTTTTGCTGAGTGTTCTCTGCTTTTCCGCGTGCTCCACAATCTTTTCTTCCACATAAAGGCCCTTCCGCTTTCGCACTGCGTTCATGTACTTCCGGGCCTGGTTCTCTGAATCGGCCTTCTCACCAAAGTGCAAGTATTCCTCCTCAGTGGTTGGCACCCAGAAAGGGTCGCTGGGAATCATCTTGTAAAAGAAGGGAATGGAATGTGCTGGGTTAGCAAATATATTTTAATTTTAAATCCCCTTTACTCATCTCCCCAGTTCACAGTCTTAGCTAATGAAGAAAGGTTAAGCTTGTTAGGAATGATAATAAACACACATGAAGAATCATGGAAGGTGTGGACAAACGCAAGTAGATTCAACAAAATTTATAACATATTTCTTTGTTCACAGAGCCATTCCATAACCTGAAGCGGGGGGGACTATTAATTCTGAACAATTAATAAAAAAGCTCTCCTTTCATTAGGGAACATTTGGGTGTGAGTGTCTTCCCACCAATTTGCCTTTGTCCCCAGCAAAGATCAACACATGCAAGCTCATTCTTGATTACTTTGAGCTTTTGCTCCAAAATTCAGTGAAGCATCTTGGTGAGCTGGAATGCAACAGGTGAGCCACATATTCTGCCCAAGCAAGAGGCCGACACAAACAGCCTCCTTTTCTCTTTTCTCTGGGCCTACACCTGTTACTACTTTGATGGTGAGGAAAGACAAGTCCAGGGAAAAGCAGGCTGAGGACAGTTTCTCTCTGAGGTTACTCCTTGAGGAGGAAGGACAGGGGCAGTTTGAGGAAAAAAAAGAACTGAGAAAGGGTTAGTTTGGAAGTCCCGATGTTCAAGTTAGTGGTGAATCTGGACATGGACCTTACTGATGGACTTTAGGACAAGACAGTGGATTGTACATATGTTGAACGCTCCCCACCTTTCAGTTATGAGAGGAACATTTCGTCCCTGGCTCCTAATGGTTGCCTTCACAAAGTGAAAGCTCCATTAGCCTCAGGCTCCTGGCCTGTCTCTGCCTCCTCACTCATGGTTCCCCATCGGAATCTGATTGGTAAGCATGAAAGGAAAAACACACATGGGTAGCTTAGCCTCTTCTTTTCCATTTCTTCTGGAAGCAAGCTGTCCACAGGAAGGTCCTCCAAGCTATTTATTTGACAGAGAAGACTGCTCCTGCAGAGGGAGGCGGCCCAGTCTAGTCTGTCTAACTCTGGAGTTCTGTACAGGTAGTCCCTGACTTACGATGTACTTGAGTAATGACAAAGCACTCTTAGAACCGTTAGTTTTTTCTTTTTGTACATCTTACCGTTAGTAATATGTACTATATAATGTTGCAGGGTGTAATTTGTTGATGTTATCATTCTCAGATGTAACATTTCCAACCCCCAAAGACAAATAAAGATCCGATTTATAAAGATACAGACAATGAAAGGCAATAACAACAAAAACTAAAAAAAAAAAAAAAAAAAGAGAGATATTCAACTTATGTCAGAGCTGACTTATGACTTACGAAGGAGTAGTCATGGGAACGGAGCCCTGTCATAAGCTGGGGACTACCTGCATTAGGAGACCCACTCACCTACAGACAAAGATCACATTCTCCAAGATCAGCTTCATCAGTGATAAAGGTGAGAGTTTGGTCTCTGCATGCCTTACTCTTTTTTGGTTGTTATTGTTTTCTTATTTCTCATTTGGGGGAAAACAGGTGGTATTTACTTGGTGGCCTCAAATCCTAACACCTTTCAATTTAAAACACAGCAATGAAAGGAAAATACATTTTAAAACAGACACTTTTCAAAACCAGAGGGAATTATCTGTAGACTAGAAAGGGAGAGTTTTGGAGGGATGAAGGGAGAGGAGTCTACAGTAGTAAAGGGGGGCAAAAGCCCTATCCATATCCCACAGGAGCCAAGACAGATGTGAGCCAGGAGGGTCAGGCTCTTAATGTCCACTTAGGGATGGGCCCAAAGCCCAGTGGTGGACGAAAGAACCACCACTGTTCTCTGGAGCTGTAATAACCATGTCTGCCCAGGGTTCTGGCTAGAAATCAGTTGTATGCCATGAGGCAGGAGCAGTCACATTCTGGAGACCAGACTTGGCCTCTGATGTATCTGTTGTCCTGTCTGTGCCATCCACTCTGGTGAAGGCACTGGCTGAGCTGCTGAAAAGGATTCATTTGGGACCTATGGCGCTCAGAAGGGCAGAGCAGGAGGCAGCTCTGAAATGCCTTACAGTGGAACCTCCTCAAAAGAGAGCACATGGTGGAGAAAGCCCCCACAGAAGATGAACTCACAAATAAGAATTACAGAGCACATAAGGAAATCCAGCACCATGAAAGACAATCACCAGACTCAAAAGAAAGGGAGAATTCATAACCAAAGAAGAGCTAGCAGAGTAATCTGAAGAGGACTTTTTTCTTTTTTTGTAGTTGCTAACATTTTCCAAATAGGAATTTAAATAACAGAATCTATCAGTACTATGTGCATTGTTTAATAGAAGAAATTATATTTTGAAATCAAAAGAGAAATAGGGATATAATAGCAGATTAAAATACATTCTTTTCCAAGAATAAAGAGTTGGGACCTTACACTGATACAAACACACACGCATACACACACACATATGTATTATGTGTATCTATATGTGCATAGGAAACGCTGGTGGCGTAGTGGTAAAGTGCTAAGGCTGCTAACCAAAGGGCCGGCAGTTCAAATCTGCCAAGTGCTCCTTGGAAACTCTATGGGGCAGTTCTACTCTGTCCTATAGGGTCGCTATGAGTCGGAATTGACTCGATGGCACTGTGTTTGGTTGGCTTGATTTCATATGTGTGTATATATATATACACACACACACACATATATACGTATGTATCTGTGTAGATATATATATATCAATATATATATATATAAAATGTTGTTGCAAGATGCCGTTAATTAGATTTTGACTCATAGCGACCCCATGTGACACAGCAGACCTGTCCCATAGGGTTTTCTAGGCTGTAATCTTTTTAAAAAATTTTTATTGTGTTTTAGGTGAAAGTTTACAGCACTAATTAGTTTTTCCTTCAAAAATTTGTACTCAAATTGTTTTGTGATGCTGGGTGTAATCCCCACAATTTGTCAGCACTGTCCCCCTTTCCATCTTGGGTTCTCTGTGTCCATTCATCAGTTTTCCTGTCCCTTCCTGCCCTTTCATCTTTCTTTTGGGCAGGTGTTACCCATTTTGTTTCACAGACTTGATTGAACTAAGAAACACATTCCTCACCTGTGTTATTGTTTGTTTTATAGGTCTGTCTAATCTTTGGCTGAAAGAGAGATGTCAGGAGTGGCCTCAGTTCTGAGTTAGCAGGTGTCCAGGGGCCATAGTCTCTGGGGTTCCTCTAGTCTCTGTCAGACCATAAATCTGGTCTTTTTTTGTGAGTTTGAACTTTGTTCTACATTTTTCTCCAGCTTCGTCTGTGACCCTCTATTGTGATCCCCATCAGAGTGGTTGGTGGTGGTAGCCAGGCACCATCTAGTTCTTCTGGGCTCACGCTGGTTGAAGAGGACTTTATACAGAGTATATTTAAAATCCTCAGAGAAATAAAGGGAGAGATAGTATCTATAAAGCATTAGGCAGTTACAAAAAAGAATAAACTAGAAATCCTGGAAATTAAAAAAAAAAAAAACTTAAACATTAAATAAGAAACAAGAAATGCAACAGATTAAACAGAAGACCGCCGAAGAGAGAGTAAGTGAATTAAAAGATAGACTTGAGGATGCTTCCCAGAACACAGCAAAGAGAGACAGATTAAAAAAAAAAAAAAAAAAGTTAAGCACCATAAAATATGTGCAGGATGTGTCTAACAGGGTTTTAGAATCAAAGAACAGAGAACGGAAGGGTATGAGTCCTCAGATTGAAAAACCTCACTGAGTCCTGGGCAGGATGATCAAAAAGCTCACCTTCTGTGACACTGACGAAATGTTGCAAATCTGTGAGCACCTGCGTCCTATGCTCAATTCTGACCCAGCAGACACTGCAGAGCAGAGAGAGAGAGAGAGAGAGACAGGGCTGTGCCACTGGCCCTTAGACAAAGGTTGGAGACAAAGCACCCGGCACTGAAGCAGAGTCACTCTCTTGACAAAGACAGAGAAAATCAGAAAGAAAAGCCAGGTCACCTACAAAAAAACATGAATCAGACTGACAATAGACTTCACATCAGCAACAAGAGATGGCAGAACACAATTAAGTGCTTCAAAAAGGCTGAGGAATATACATGTGAGCCTAAAATTCTTTATCTAGTCAAACTATTGTCAATGAACAACAACAACAACAAAAAAGGTTTTTTAAGACAGACTCTAAAAATTTACTTCTCATAGGTCCTCAATGGAAGATTTAAAAAATATCCTTTAAGCAAAAAGAAAATTACCCCTGAAGGAAACAGGGAAATGTTTAGAAGCAAGAGTGGCCAGCAGAACCACAGAGATTTTATCAACGGTGAGTAAAAATTCTGGTGAGTGATAGCAAGTTTTCAGGGTGAATGTCTGTTTTGAAGTAGAACCCCAGTTGGTGGCTGGGGGGATGGTGGGAGAAAAGGGGATTAGGTGTAGCTTTTTTTTTTCTTGGTGTGAGCAGAGCAGTAGACAAGGGCTGTTGGATGCAATTCAGACCAAAAAACTGCAGCAAGAATGGGGCGTAGGGAGGACGGCCAGTGCCATGGACTCGGCAATCTTAGGAGGCTTTTCCCAGGGTCAGAGGGAGTGTACTGCTCAATTTTGTGAGCACACAAGTCCCTTAAGACTCAAGGCTGATTCACTAGACACTGAGTCTACAATAGCAAGGTTCATTCTAGACCATCTACTGGCAGAAAACATCCACCATGCTACCAGGCAGTCAGTGAGGGCTCAGGGTTTAGGGCTGGGCTGGGCGGGGGTGCTAGTCAAAGTCACCCATCCAAGGTGAGCAGGTAGGAGTGGCTATAAAGGGGTAGTATGAGGGAGCCTTGTGGTGGTGATGGAATAGCTTTTCATCTTGATTGTGGTCGCAGTTACATAAAGCTACATGTGATAAAATTACACAGAACTACACACACCTGTCTGTCATTTTGTGGTGCTATGGTGGCCATGATGCTAGGCACTACGCCATCAGTATTTCAAATACCAGCAGGGTCACTCATGCTGGACAAGTTTCAGCAGAGCTTCCAGATTAAGACACAGACTAGGAAAAAGGGCCTAGAGATTGACTTCCAAAAATTAGCCAATGATAACCTTATGGATCACAATAGAATATTGTTTGATATAGTGCTGGAAGATGAGGCCCCCCTCTACCCCTGGATTGGAAGGCACTACACAGTGGCCACCAAAATAGACCCAAACAGGCCAATGATCATAATCATGTACAATAGTTCCAGGCAGCAGTTTCATTCTGTTGTACATAAAGTCGCCATGAGCTGAAGCTGACTTGATGTCAACTAATGACACACACACACACACACACACACATACGCTGAGTGTACACAGCAGAAGAAAGGGAGGCTGGATCTTTGTTGACATCACTGAGCCACTGTGCCAGCCCTAATTGTCTAAGCAACTATTGATATGGTATTATGTTGCCTGCAGATGAAAACACTTCTAACTGATATAGGGTGGCGGTGAAGATTGAGGAGGACACCATATGAAACTCACCTGGTGAAGCACCAGGCACATGCTAGGCTTGTCGAGTTCCAAAGCCTACCCTCCTTCCACCACAATGGCTGCCATGAAGATCCCAGTTGTTCATAACACATGTTGCCCAATGGTGCTAGCTAAATCAAGTCCATATATACCTGGTGAAATCTGAGTGAGCTCTGTGGATTGGATCAATTTCAGACTCCCAGTGCTGATACCGTGCTATAGTTATAGAGGACACTAACACTGGGGGAGGAGGGCTGAAGGGTGCACAGGACCTCCCTGTGGTTTTTTTTTTTTTTTTTGGTAACTTCCTATGAATCTATAATTATTTTAAGATAAAAAAGTTTTGTCATGCTTGTTTGTCTCTTAATAAACGCCAGTCATTCACAAGTTGTAATTTTCCTTTTTAGGGTTCAACTCTTGGAGGAAGAGGCAAAATTCTCAACACTTTTAAGAAACCAAGTATATGAACTGCTTTAGAAACTGGTTACTCTGCTATGCTAGTGGGAGAGGGGGTGAGGCTGGTAGTTTCTGTTCCTCGCGCAAGGCACCAGCCAAAGTGCAGAGTGACAAGAGCCAGTGGGGAGTTTGGCACTTCACCAAACCTGGAGCAGGCACCTTTGGGGACACTGCCCCTGCACTCCCTCAGGACATAATCTCATTAAGTGTTTTAAGAGCACAGAACCAGCGCCCTGAGGTTGAAGAAAGATGACCTACTGGATGTGAGGAACCAAATCTCATCAGGGTAGACATCTACAAAGTAATCAGCAAGACCTCTAAGGGTGCCACTAGCACAGTATTGGCAGGTTGCTGGGGTCCTGCAAAACCCAAATGGTATAATGATATTGTATTGGGGGCTCCTCTGCATTCTAATTTAGCCAACTTCCCATTTCCAGAGGGAAGAATATTAGAAACAGTGCCACTAAATCGGCCAGCAACAGAAAAAGGGAGCTGGTAAGAAGAGTCAGATGAAGTGGGATGAGGGAAGAGAAGGTGAGCAAGTAGACTCCCATCTCAGCGCTCCTCAGTCTTGGAGGAGGAAGGACTGCTTGGACCCCATGCCATGTGCAGATACACAGGAGCTTCCCATCTGATGTTAAAGAACCCAGCTGGCCCAGCTAGTCTAACTGCATGCCTAGCCCTTCCATACATAACTAGCTGTGTGGCTTTGAGCAGTCACATCAGCTTCTGATCCATCGTCTACCCCTCTACAGGAGTGACAGTGACCGGGGCCTGTCCGATGGGTGTTCACATATCCCCTCAAAGCCTGAGGTGTGCGGAGGTAACGAACCCACCCAATGGCACACAGTTGGTAAGTGTGCAGATTCATCTGTACAGCGAGGCCTCCCTGTGGACACTTTGCTGGGCTCCTAGGTGCTCTTCTCTTCCCATCCTTCCACCTCTTTTCTTCCCAGCTTTTGCAGTGGGGCTTTTGCCTCAGGAAGATACCAATGACTTTTTTTTTTCTGAAGGTAGGTGTTCTTAGTGCGTACTTGGTAAATGTATGTCGACTGAGTAAACGATTGCACACCTGCCTTGATTACAGAATGCTCAGCTTATTATGAAAACTGGATATTTCCTCCCCTTCTTCCTGGGTACTAGAATACCTGTAAATGCAGACAGAAACTGATGTGGCACCAGAGTACTACGCTGGGAGAGACGTGGAGGTGCTAAGGGGACTGGGAGAAGCCTTGGACAGGACAAAGAGGCAGCTGTGGGTAGGAACTCATTGTTGGATGCAAATGACTAGTAATGGAGTTTACTAGAATTAAGCAGTGCCAGCTTACTGGCCCTAGTAGCCAGATGGGAGTGGACCAGACAAGCCACTCCATGCAAAGACCGATAAGGATCCAGAGGATACTATGGAGCTGTACTCTGTGATCAAGAGGTGGGGCCTGTAGAGCACAGCCTGGACGACCATCACCCTGTCTTCTCCCCATGTCAGGAAATTCAAATCTAGCCTACGGCAGTTAGGTGTTGCTTCATCTCCCCTGGTTTAGAGCCTGTTTGATATGTTGAGGCAAGTGACATTTTCCTTTCCTCCACTATGAGGTCACATAATCCTCTCCTTTTTGGAGAGAGGAAGGGGAAGAAAATCAGAAAAACTGAACATCTGCCTGGGCAGCCACCCAAAGGCTATTCTGTGTAAGAGCCTGTGATGTCACAATAAAGCTTGTTATTGGTGCCCTCCACTAACCAATTGGAAGACAGATCTCTTACAGACTATAAAGAAGCTACATGTTCTTAGCACGTTTGAGTGGTAGTGGTAAATACATTTTTAATTCTATTAAAAAAGAAAGTGACAAATTCTACAGAAAGAAGTAAACGAAGTGCCACCTGAGTGACGCCAGGCTCAGACTGGCCAACTTAAGACCAGAGTCCTGCTGTTTCAAAAAAGGAGATCCTGGAGTTTCAGAAGGCAGCGGATTGTCTTGGCCTCCTGCACATGCTTCTCAGGCTTGCTCAGTTTGTTTCCATATGCTCCTGGGCCCAGCTTTTGCAATCACCCCAACTGCCTAGGATACTACTGTAGACACTTAGCTCTAGACCACTCCTCACTGAGGTCCACTGCCTGTGCTTCCCATGTCTGCCCGGAGTGGGTGTTCTGTTTTCAGCATCACGACTCCTGTAGCTCTGTGGACGTCTTGATGCTACTTGCCTCAACATGCCAAACAGGCTCTAAACCAGGGGAGACGGAGCAACACCTGACTGCTGTGGGCTAGTTTTGAATTTCCTGACATGGGGAAAAGACGAGGTTGATGGTCATCCAGGCTGTGCTCTATAGGCCCCCTCTCGACCACAGAGTACCGCTTGCCCTCAGCTTGGAGGGTGAGGTTCTTTTCTCTAACTGGCTTGCCCAGAATTCATCTGGCTAGAGGGAGAATATTTTTTGATACTCAACAGCCTGGAGAAGATGCCATTTTCTAATTCATACAAAGGCACCACAAGGGCTAGCTGCTGCCCAGGCATTTTACTACCACAGACACACACACAAAAAAGATAAAAGGAAAAAGCACTGGAGCTCTATTTCAATTTTTTGCCCAATTTTCACATGATTGTGGCTGGAGGTGGGAAATACCCATGTCCAAAATAAACCTCTTCAGTGCTCTTGCAATCACTTCTTCCTTACCCTGGATGAACTCTGGCCTGCCTCTCAGGGTAATCTCAGTATTAAATGGCAATTGTGGAGGTTATGCTGACATACATGTACGACAGCACTGGTTAGTAATATTTTCCTTTCTGTGCCTGTTATTAGCTCCTTTTCTTCCTTCTTCATAAAAGGGTAAAACATAGAAAGAGAAATTAGGAGATTGCTGACTCCCAAGGTTTCCTCATGGAAAATGCCTGTAATTTTATTTTCTCTATTTTCTGAAGCACTTTCTCTCAAAAGCTCTTGATTGTAAATTATATGGTGCGGTAGAATACAAACAAAAAAAAAAGTGCCTTGGAGTGAGAAGCCAGCTCTCAACAACTGTGTTATTTCTAAACCTAACTGTGGGGGAAAAAACAGAGATAGCCAAGAAATATCAGATCAATGACATTTAATTAGAATGTAGTTTTTGAGACTTTCAAAGGTTTGAAGCTTTTGGGACTACCACCATGACAGGTGGCCAGAAGATGACAGAAGGATGGTATAAAACTGGAGCAAAACTTTTCTTGACAATATTTTTCTCTGAAGTTACTTATTAAGACACTAATTTTTAATAATAAGCATAACTATGCCAGCTAATATTAAAACAAACAATTAAATTAAAAAAAAAAAACACAGTTAAGTATGTAAGGTTTTCAGCTTTTTTTTTTTTTTAAATTCTGAGAGAAAAAGGAGACTGAAAACCACCATGGCTTTCAAATAACAAAAACTGTCTGTTCATCCAAGTAGCCAACAAACACATGAAAAGATGTTCACCATCATTAGCCATTCCAAAACCAAACCAAACCCAGTACCATTGAGCCGATTCCGACTCAGAGCGACACTATAAGATGGAGTAGAACTGCCCCATAGAGTTTCCAAGGAGCACCTGGCAGATTCGAACTGCTAACCCTCTGGTTAGCAGCCTTAGCACTTAACCACTACGCCACCAGGGTTTCCCATTTGCCATTAGAGAGATGAAAATCAAAACTAAAATTGAGATACCATCTTACCCTGGCTAACATGGCACTGATTAAGAAAAAATATATATATATAACAAACACTGGTGAGGATGTGGGGAGACTGGAACCCTTACTCACTGCTGGTGGGACTATAAGATGGCACAACCACTATGGAAAACGGTACGGTGCTTTCTCAAAAGACTAGACATAGAACTAGCCTATGATCTAGTAATCCCACTCTTAGGTATATACCATAAAAAAAAAAGAAAAACCAAACCCGTTGCTGTCAAGTCAATTGTGACTTACAGTGGCCCTATAGGACAGAGTAGAACTGTCCCGTAGGGTTTCCAAGGAGCAGCTGGTGGATTCGAATTGCTGACTTTTTAGTTAGCAGCCACGCTCTTCACCACTGTGCCACCAGGGTTCCAAAAGTATACATAAAAAAAAAATACATAGGTATGTGTAAATATAAATATGTACGTGCAGGCACATATATTCACTGAAGACACAAATACGGATACTCCATAGACATAACCAAACACCTTCCAAGAATGGTTTTCTGGGTTTCAAAGTTTGGGACCATAGTCTCATGGGACAAGTCAGTCAATTGAAGATGTTATTTTCCCCAGGAGGAAAGTTCCTTTGTGTTTTACTTTCAAAGGGTCTGTGATTCTCTTTTGAAAACATAAAGTATGTCTTTAGATGGAAAAAAAGATTAAATGTCTGTGTCTTAGCAAATTTTGCACCAAATAAAAAAAGAATGAAGGTATTACGTATTGAATTGTGTCCCCCCGAAAATGTGTATCAACTTGGCTAGGCCATGATTTCCAGTATCATGTGACCGTCCATCACTTTGTCATCTGATACGATTTTCCTCAACCTATACCTACTGCCGTCGAGTCGATTCCGACTCATAGTGACCCTGTAGGACAGAGTAGAACTGCCCACAGAGTTTCCAAGAAGCGCCCGGTGGATCGGAACTGCCAACTGGTTAACAGGTTAACAGCCTAGCACTTAATCACCATGCCACCACGGTTTCCATGATTTTCCTATGTACTATAAATCGTACCTCTATGATGTTAATAAGGTAGGATTAGAGGCAGTTATGTTAATGAGCCAGGGCTCAATTTACAAGATTAGGTTGTGTCTTGAGTCAATCTCTTTTGAGATATAAAAGAGAAAAGCTAGCAGAGAGACAGGGGGACCTCATACCACCAAGAAAAAAGGCAGGCCCAAAAGCAGAGCGAGTCCTTTAGACTCGGGGTTCCTGCACTGAGAAGCTCCTCTACCGGGGGAAGATGGATAACAAGGACCCTTCTCCAGAACCGCCAGAGAAAGCCTTCCCTTAGAGCTGGCACCCTGAATTTGGACTTCTAGCCTCCTAAACTGTGAGAATAAATTTCTCTTTGTTAATGCCATCTACTTGGGGTATTTCTGTTATAACGTCACTAGACAACTAAGACAGTACATGTACGTTACATGCCATGTACAATCTAAGGATCATATATAATCTGAGTGGAAATAAATGCCATTTGCTTTCTCCTGTCCATCTGACTGAATAGAGCCCAAGGAAGGCCAAAGGGCATGGTGAGTTCTGCTGGCTACTCCCAGCCTCATCCGTAGGAAGCAAATCCCTAGGTGAGAAGGAAGGAATGGGATTTGGGGTCTTACCTCCCAGTGGCTGAATACCAGCTGTGGGCTAGCCAGGCCGCTTGTCCGCTTCCTGATTTCATCAGCGAAGCCAAAGCTTTCCGCAACAGGCAGCACGGCCTTGATGATGAACATGTCCGTCCCTTCTTTCATTTCTTCTTGAAGCACTCGGCCTTCTCTCTTTGACAAGACAGCGTAGACCCGACCTGTAAAACCATAAATCTTTCAAATTCAGTGACTGGTCATATGTCTTGAGCCACACAGAGATGTATATATCCTGTAACAATCCATTATGAGTAACTGGTGTATACAAGCATGGAAAAAATTTTTAAATATCTATTTAAAAAGTAAAAGATGATAATTGTAGAAAAATTAGAAACCATAAATAACAAGTGAAATCATCCCCAAACCCATTATCCAAAGACAATCCCTGTAACACAGCAAGAAAAGTAGGAAACCTCTGAAAGGACCTTCCAACACAATTTCGCCTCTGAGCTATCTTTGGGTGTGAAGTCCTATGAAATCCAATGAGATGAGTGTGACTGTGCTTTGGAATATTAAAACATTTGAATAGCTATAAGACATTATTAACATGATGGTCATGACATAAGCTGTGTGGATCTAGTAAGCAAGGAGCTGACATAATGATATTTTTATACTAAAAATAAAAGCCACATAAACACAAATGCTTGCTCATATTTTTCTTAAACTGATTATATAAGTGGCATGAGCAGAAAAGAGTTTTATTCCCCTGGAAGTTGATACTCTGGCATCTTTACGGTCTGGTAACAATTTCTATTGCCACATCACAAGAAATCTAGTTAAGTTCTCTCGGCTGACACTTTTAATTCTTCTTTAGGCACAAGTCTGTTTTACACCCAGGAGGGGAACGCCTCCGAGTGGAGTTCTGTATGAGAGCCTCTGGGGGCTCAAAGTACCCTTTCAACTAGTAAGCAGAACAGACGCTGAAAAGAAGTGCTAAACTGAAAATCAGACAATCACGAAGAACTTGCAATAGCTAGCAGATACTCTCATTAAAGACTCCTCCTTTTATCTACCACTTAAAAAAAGTTTCATTTTATATAAGTGACATATGAATACATTATCCTGAAACATTAACAACATTACAGTTAAACAGAGCTAAAATCTCCTCTGACCTCCACAGTGAGTCCTGGACCTGCCTTCCTAAGTAACCACATGGGGTGTGTGGGCTACCTACCTTATTTATTTTTTAAACCAGGAATTGAAGCACAGAGCAAAACTGTCTGACTCCTAAACGCTTCTCTCTGACTCAGATTTCCCCCTGGTGGTGGTGATTTGAAAAGATAAAGGGAAATAAATGGTAGAACGTTATTGTGTCACGAGGCCTTAAAAAATAAAAACCAGAAACTGTGATGGTGCTATCCTTATAACTTAAGCTTAAAAACAAATAAAAAATCCTATTAGTGAGGAAAGGCACCATCTTTACTCTTCTCTACTCCTCCAGCTAGCTACCACATTCCTTCCTTTCTTCCTCAGATTTCTTATGTGGGTAGCTTCTCATTTCTTCACTACGAGCTTTCTTCAACACCTAGTCTCTACTGAAATGGCTGCCTTGAAGTTGTGGAATAATCTTCATATGCCTACCCCAAATGCCTTTTTCTCAATCCTCATTCTCCATGATTTCTCTCTGGTATTTGAAGCTATGGATCAACATCTCTTCTACCAAATCTCTCCAATCTTACAATTACCCTCCTGATACCTCCTGATAGTTCTCCTGGACCTCTGACCACCCTTCTACTGTTTACTTCAATAACTCTTGTTTTTTCTTCCTAGGAAGATTCTTTGAGGCTCCATCCTCTCCTCTGAACAAATTCTCCCCTCAGAGAGCCCATTCACTCATCATTTGTGTGGTTCCAACTACTAATTTTATGCCTGGGGCTCCTGAGACTCTGTATCTCACCAGGCCGGCCAATCACATACTTATGAAGACTGCCAGGGCATCAGGGCATCTCCACTGTGGAACCCAACTTCCTTTTAAGTTCAACACGTCTAAGATAGAGTTTATTACCTTCTGCAAAAGGCAACTCCATTCTCCCAATTCTATTCGGTCACCTTCCCCCTGAAGTTCCTACTAGAAATCTCAGAGTTACAGAATCAAAGAACAATGGTTTAGAAGGGAACTTAAGGGTCAACAAGTTCTACCCCATATTTGGTGCCAATTAGTCATTTAAGCTCTGCTAGAATGCTTCTGGAAACCCTGGTGACATAGTGGTTAAGTGCTACAGCTGCTTGCCCAAGGGTTGGCAGTTCAAATCCGCCAGGCGCTCCTTGGAAACTCTAAGGGGCAGTTCTACTCTGTCCTATAGGGTCGCTATGAGTCGGAATCGACTCGACGGCACTGGGTTTTGGGTTAGAATGCTTCTAAAACTCACTGCCTCCCAGGGAAGCTCATTCCATCTTTGGACAGCCTTAACTGGTGGACAATTCTGAGCACCAAATCTACTTTCCTGAAGTTTTTAATCATGAGTCCTAGTTTTTATCACATGGGACAAGTTTAATCCCTCTTCTACAGATCAGCCTTTAAACTAGCAGAAGATTGTTATCTTGCCTTCTCTTTTCCAGACTAAACACCCTCAATCTTTCTACGACATGGCCTTCGTTTCCTATCCCATACTGGCCACTTTCCTAGTTGAACTACTCTGATTTATTTACATCCTCCTGGAATATGGTACCCAGAACTGTAAACAATACTTTTAGGTACAGTTTGAAAGCTCTGAAAAAAGTAGAACAATTATTACCTTCACTGACAATAAACCTTCTTTAGGCTATATGCCATTTGGCTAAGATTTGTAGGAGCAAAAAAAAAAAAAAAAAATCTTACCGTAATAGCTAACATGTGTAAGCTAGTAATTTTTATTTAGTCTGCTACTTCATTCTAAGAAAGTTTTAAGCTGGTTTGTGGGAGTGAATACAGAATAACAGGGGAAACAGAATGAGGTAACTGGGGAAAACAGACCATGAATGGGCAGGCCGGAGGCCTGGCCACCTGACTGCTGCTCCAGGGCCCAGCAGCTCCTCCCTCTCTGGGTCAAACCAGCAGGCTTGGATCAATCATTATAATACAAACTCAATGTAATTAGTTATATAATTTTGAGCCACTCAATTTTAATTCCACTAAAACAATATCTTAAAACTGGGGCAGAGTGATGGATCACCAAACAAAACAGTTACAATAAAACCTTCCAAATGCAGCTGGCTCTCCTTACAGGTGTGTCCAATGCTTTGGATGCATTCAGAGACCCTCAAAACCTACCACTGTCATCACTGAGAAATTATTACTATAGACACATCAAGGAGGGTTTCTAAGCATACGGCCCCTGACTGTGAATACTTGACAATTCTTCAACTGGACTTCTTCCATCATACCACACTCACTCGTTTGCTCACTCACCTATGAAAGATCACTGTGTGCTCTACTATATATAAGGCCCCTGGAAGAGGCATCCCTTAGGGGTAAAAAAAAAAAAACAAAAAACCCAACAAGATTAATCCTATTAAGACAGTTTCAACTGAGGCTCAACTTTTAATGACTATAGTATAAACGTCTCAAAGGAGCCCTGGTGGCGCAGTAGTTAAGAGCTAGGCTGCTAAGCGAAAGGTTGGCGGTTCAAACTCACTAGCAATTCCTTGGGAGAAAGATGTGACAGTCTGTTTCTGTAAAGATTCACAGCCTTGGAAACCTTATAGGGTGGTTCTACTCTGACCTATAGAGTTGCAATGAGTCGGAATCAACTTGACAGCAATGGGCTTGGTTGGGTTTATAAATGTCTCAGCCTGTATTCAAAGCCCTCTCTGACCTGGCAGCGACCAACTACTTCAGCTCCTGTATGTGCCATCAAGGACCTGACATGTTAGCCCAGATAAACCACTCACTGCCTACAGTACACATCTGAGGTCTCATCACTCTGAGTTCACATTTTCTTTATCTAGGATACTCTATGTTCAAATCCTTCTCATGCCTATTCGAAACCAACTTACAAATAATCACTTCACCATCTGAGCTTCACTGAACTTTATCTGTTCTATTATGGCATTACAGAGTCTTGTGTACACATTTTATTCTTCCATAATAGGCGGTAAGATTGATTTGTAGATTCTACAATCTTTAAAGTTGGAAATCGGACAATTAAAGGTATGGTTTCCCTTTTTTTCCTTTTCAGAGTCTAGGAAAGAAAGCAGCTGTTCGTGGCAGTGTTTTCTCTAATAGTAGACAAACTGGAAGCAATGTCAATTTCCAATTTTGGCATAATGAGTAAGTAAATTATAGCACATCAAATCGATAGGATTATTATGCAGATCTTAAGATGAAAATTATGAATACTACGTAGCCTAATGGGAAGCATGCTTATGAAATGAATCATAAATGTAAAAAGCAGAATACTAAATTGCTTCTACCATAAGGTTACAACTATATAAAATGTACAATTACAGTCAAGGATTGTAAAAGAAGAGGAAAAATGAAAGTAAGATTTCCGAGGAGGAAGATTTTTCTTTCAGCTTATAAGTAAGTTCTGCTATTATTAGTAACCCTTGTAGAATAACTTCAATCAAACACACACACACACACAAAGAAACTGGTGGGCACTAAAAGACATCAGTTCACTTCTTATTCTTATAAACCAGGTCACAGTAACCTCTTCTCCTTTTATTACAGTTACCAGACTGCTAAATCAAGCAAATGTGGTTGACAGGATGCAGATGGGCTTCAACCAAACAGGAGATAAAGCATGCTGTGGACATAATGGAGAAAGTGGGTTGGATGCTTTTACATAGATAATTCCACTAAAAGTTCATAGGAAATGGATGCTAACAAAAGTTGACCCCACCCTGGAAGGAGGTCTCGAATGCGCTCTCAAATGCTCTAGCTCACAGCTTTGTGTCATTATAATCAACACTTTGATTCAAAAGGCATGATGACCAATTCCAAAGTTCACAAGAAGCTGGGTGGGTAATAAATACTATGATAGAGCCAGGAAAACTAGATAAGGGCTCAAATTCAACAAGATATAATTTAGCATGAATAAATGCAAGGTTCTTCACTTGGGTGCAACCAACCAAGTGTCCAGGATTAGAGAGGCAATGCTGATCATCAGTTCCTCTAAAACCAATGAGAAATGAGTTTACTTTAGGCTTAACAGAAGTCCTCAGTGCGCTGTCATTCAAAGGAAGCTAATTTAATACTGGGTTGATGAACTCAAAATTACTCCACCCATCAAAGCCCATTTCAAAGTACTATCACTTCCAAGAGACCTTCTGTTTTACTTTTGCCAATTTCTAATAAAATTTCTCTGAAAACCACCATTTCTGCACTAAACTCAAACATATTTTACTTTCCAATTGTTTTACATAATTAAGCTTTGTCACTTTCACTCACTTCTCAAAGCTGGAATCACGATTAACACAGTGCTGGCACATTGCAGCTCAATAAATCTTTGTTGAATTATGAAATGCTGATGGAAAGTAAAAAGAACTCCAAGTGCAGAATAAGAAAATGTTTTTCAAACTAAACAGAGAATGATACTTGCTGAGGATTTTCCTGCTATATTAGGGCACATGTGTTCTAACAATGTAAATGTAAACATTTATTTCTCCAAGTATAAATCAAAGGCAGGACTACAATAGCTATAACCTTGTTAAAACTCTAACTGTCGTCTGTTACGTCTGTTATGTTTTTAGGTGCCACTAAGTCAATTCTGACTCATAACAACCCTATAGCACAGCGTAGAACTGCCTCAAAGGGTTTCCAAGGCTGTAGCTTCTTTCACAGAAGCCGACTGCCACATCTTCTGTGGAGCAGCTGGTTGGTTCAAATCGCCAACCTTCCAGTTAGCAGCTGAGCACTTAACCATTATGCCACCAAGGCATCTTAAAACTCTAACTAATACAGTCTAATGGAAAAAGGTATTTTTTAAATATATGGTTACTGCCAAAGTTAAAAAAAAAAAAAAAGCGGCGGGGGAAGAGCAAGAATGAAAGAGGCCAACAGAAACAAATACGAAATGAGGCAATTTACTAGTCACATGACAATTCAAAACACAAAGCAATTCTGGTGTCTAATCAAGTTCATTAAGAAGGGAATTTTCCTGGACAAAAAGATGCCAGAATCACTCCTTTAGAAAAGTAGATTTTACAAGTACAGAACGGTCATTTTCTTGGGATTACTTCCCCAGACAAAACAAATTAATGGTTTTGAGATGATTATTTTCCTACATAATTTCCCATTTTGACCATAAGCAATTCTGTCCATTTATAGAAGGATTTCTTGTTTAACAACTTGTGCAGAAATAACAATTTTAAAAAGAGAGCATTTGCTACATAAAAAAGACTGCAATCAACTTGTGCTAATTCTTGGAGAATTAAAGCAAGAGTCAGCAAGGTCTTCTTGCAAGATCTCTGAAGATCCATACAGGAATCAAAAGGCCTTGGGGACACAGATGGTCTCTTCATCTCTTTTTCTCCAGGCGATTTAGAAAGAAAGAGCAAAACACAGGAAGTGAACAACTGACTCTGTTGACAGGCCTTGGACCCTAGAGACTGGCTATCAATACCAAAGAGCCCTTCATAAGCAAAGAGAAGGTTCTTGAGTCAAAGCCAGAGGTCTTCTAATCAAATTAGGAAAAAACAAAAACAAATCAAAGCTAAACACAGCGTCTTTGGAGGGCAGTGGGTGTGTTAGCAAGTTGGTCTCAGGGAAATGTAATAAAAAAGCTGACTAGTGACAATGGTATAGACTGTATACTAACAACCCAGGGTTTAAATGACACATACACACAGCTCCCACACAAGAGGCTAAATAAGTGGGGTCTCACAGGAGTCACTGAGGTCTAGCATGACATTTGTGCCTGGAAAAGACAAGGCAAGGATATTCTTTGACTCAAAGGAAGAGAGGGAACATAGCCCTGAGGGTTAAGATACCCACAGCTCCCTAGAAGTTGGCAGTCCTGTGGCTGGGTGAGAAGTGTCAAGATGAAGGTAAAGGGCAGGATGACAAGTAATACTTCTGTGGGATTGTCCTAGGGCTGCCTGGTCACGTGCAGGGTCCAGGTGGGGTCCAGGCGGTGATTTCCTAATAGAAAAGAGAAAATGGGCACAGAGTGGTGACTCACAGGGTTACTCAACAGTCTGCTAAATTTTAGTCTCATAAACGCCAACAGCTGATTCTGGCTTCACATGTTGAGCTGAAAACTTGTCCTCTCAGAAAACAAAGGACAAATGTCACTCCAAATGGATAATGTAGAAGAGATGGGAATTCTTGGAGGACATAAGTGTTCCCATTATTTTGGCAATCTAGGGGAAAGAAACGGTAAGCACAGACCTACATAGACCCTGGGCTTCAGGAAGGGTCATTCAAACACATGAGGGGAAAGGTAAAACATAAAAGTAAGCTTTAGGATAGGAGACCCTCAGATAAACTTCCTTATAGAAGTAAGAAGAGAGCCTAAAAAATCCAATCATGAATGATTCCGATGAAAGAAACAGCGTTATCTCCCTCCCCTCTCCAAATACAACAGTAGCTCCAAAGTAAATCAGTGGGGTCATGGTTAATACAATAAATCTGTTGTGTCTCATAACTCCTATTTTTGAGAGGACACAGGATGGAAGATGCTGGTACCAATTAAGGGTGGTTTAGTGACGTACGCAGACACTGAAAACCAGAACTGGGCCTAACAAAACAACAGAGCTAAAGACAACAAAAAAGGTCTTTTCCATTACTTTCAAAACAAGGATGAGGGCATGCCAACAATGTGGAGAAGTCTGTATGTCAGTAAGACAGCAAGAAAGCAGGGCTTCTCAACATCCATACTTTCACTCTTTCCAGTAAGGAGAATGGTGAACACACTATAGCAAATAGGACAAACAGAACAATGAAGTTCAACATAGTTGAGAAGTTGATAAGCAAGTACCTGGCTTTTTTAAACCAGAGTTCAAGTCTCCAGGACCAGAATTATGTCCATGGTGCTAAAGAAACTTGAGTTATGGAGAGTGAGATAGCTGTCAGATTACAGGTAAAAGGTAAATAATGACTAGAGGGTTCCCATAAACTATAGACTAAAAAGTCCTATGCTAATTTCCTGTAGAATTTTAGAATGAAAAATATATATATTATAAAGATTAGTTTCCATTTATATAAGTATGAGGAAAACCTTTGGAGATGATATGGGTTTATTTACACAAAATCATACCAACCTAAGCTTTTTTCTTTTTCCAATATGGTTGGTAAGCTGATATAATCAGGAGAATGCTATAGACACAAACGGCATCACTTTCATCAAAATATTTGATATCAAACAAAAAAAACACAAATGAGAAAATGAAAGAGTCACTGTTTTAAGATGGTTGTGTTGTAGCTTCTTTGACTTGCCATTAAAAAAAAAACTTTACTATTGTTGTGCTTATTATATAATATATACATATGACTTAAGAAGGAAATTAATTGTACAGACCCAGTTTACTCAGATGTAAACACAGGAGTTAATCATACTACCTAATTTCTACCGCCTTGTCAATTACCAAAACACTGGATTCTGCTTTTTGGGAACAAAGTGAGAAGACATTAAAAAAAAAGGGGGGGGGGGGGAGTAGATCCTGACCTGCCATGAGTTAAGGATAAAATGCAACTGCTAAACTGCACTAAAAGGTGAACATTGCATCACATATGGGGATGACAGTATGTCTGTGTTCTGTACTGGCTGGATGACAATTTGAGGTGCCATGTTCAAATAGGAACCCTGGTGGTTAAAAGTTTGGCTGCTAACTAAAAGGTCAGCAGTTTGCATCTCCCAGCTGCTCCTTGGAAACCCTATGGGACAGTTCTACTGTGTCCTCTAGGGTCGCTATGAGTTGGAATTAACTTGATGGCAACAGGCCTGGCTTTCTGGTGTTCAAATGTGGTTGCTTTATCTAAGAGGGATGCTGACCAAGGTATGAAAATCATCAGGATGATGAAAGGGTATGAAAATCACATCATATGAGAAATAGCTGAAGGCTCTGGAGAGTTTTCTTTAGAATTATAAAACTAGAAAACTACACTGTCCTCCCATACGTGCAGGACAAGGTATGGAAGAGGTATGAATGATGGTACAAATGGTTGGAAACTATTCAGAGAAAAGACTTTTTATATAGTACTAGAAAGACACTTGTCTAATCATATAAGTGCTATAAGCTGTCCATCACTGGAAGTACTCAAATAGAGGTGCTATAAGCACCCATCAGGGAAAGAATGGTTGCAGATGAGCTCTGAAGTCTTTTCCAAGGATTGCCAAAGAATCGTGATGCCTGGGTTCCAAATCTAACTCTGCCTTCTTAAATTCAGAAAGTTCTTGATGAGCATAAAGAGTAATATCTGGGAATGGTCTAGATTGATGTCCCCAAATGGGCCTGTGGGTTCCATAAGATGTTAATAAGTATGCTGTATGAAAATGTGGTTGAGAAACACTGTATTATACACCATATTTGGAAATTCAACTCACACTACACACTGGCGTATTAATGGCTTTAAGAAGTCCTGTAGAACCAAATCTATATAACTTTGTTTAACCCAGAGTTTTTTGAAATGCACTGTGGATGATCAACTTGTCTCACAAGGATCTGTGAAGTGAAGCCTAAATTTCTTTCGGGGTTGGGGGGGCTTAGATTTCTGTTTTTAGGAACAATAAGTAAAAGAGCTTATACTAAAAAGAATGTAAAATAACCACAGATGGACTCAAAGGACCTCAGGGTTAGAAGCAGCCTAATAATTTAGTCCACTCCCCCTTTATGCCTCCTCACCACTGAAAGAGTTCCATGATCTCAAGACGGTAAGAGAACTACTGTGTGCCAGGCACTGTTCTAGACATTATATTTGTGTTCTCATTTTAATCTTCACAACCTCTGAAGAATTATTATATTCTTTTTTATACATGAGGAAATAATTCTCAGTGAGGTGGTATCTGCCAAGGGTCAAATATGGTACTAAGTGCCAGGGCTCCTTGGCTCCTGAGATTCCAAAGGCCATGCTGCCTCCTACAAAGAGAGAAAAACAGGGTAGGGGTACGGGGACATTTGATATAATAGTAATAAATAAAGACCCAAATAATTTTCTTCTTCAGAAGGGACCCAGAATTCACAAAAGCCCTCTTGTGTTAGGAGTGTAAGAATGTCACCTTACTCCTCAATCATTTTCTGACTGATTTTGGTTACCTAGACTGCTAGGGTCATTCACTTGAGAAAACCTGGTAGGCAGGTTTGAATGGAAACAAATCTCTGTTAAAGAGACAGTATAAACCTCACTCATCACAACTTTCATTACAAAAACTTCTTTCCATTTGTTGCAAAAGAAGAGATCCTTAGTACTCAGATGTTTCCCCCTCAAGATTTAATAATTAAGGCCCTTGGCTTTCAAGATCTTAGTTCCTTAGTAAATTAGAAGATAATGTAGCTTCTGCAAACAATTCTAAATGAGTCTAAGTGTTCTGATCTAGGAGTCCTCACTGGTAACCGGGCACTTCTCATTGTTTTTTCTTTTCCTTGCTTACCGAGAACATCACCAGTGGCCATGATGTCACATGTGTACATGGCTGCCATCAGGCGCTGAGGTTTCACCTGCAGTGCATAGCGGCACGCTTCTTTCATGGTGGCAATTAGCTGTCCCGAGAAGGGTCCGTAGCAGTCACTGAGTGACGCTTCTCCTTTCTGAGCAGTCCTCTTCTCAAAGGGCTCAGAGCAGCCATCTTGGAGCTCTTGTTTTTCATCTCCCATCTGTCCCTCTTTTACCAGGTCGCTTTGCTCTTGATTCTGTTTATCAGTTGCTCCTTGTTCCTCAAATTTACTTAAGTCCCATTTTTCCAGAACAAAACAGACACCCATAAGAGGCTCCTCACACATGGGGCCGGAGAGCGTTGCTAGCTGGAAGCCACTCACAATGCTATTTCCCAAATCTCGGTATTTAGTGGCTTCTTTTGAAGCTTTGCTGGCTGGGCCTGGCCATACTGAGTTCTGAAAATCTTCACTTTTATTGACTAGTATGTTAGGCCCACACTTTCTTGGACCAAATGACCAGATTTGGTCAACAACGTTCCTCCATTTTCTCCCTGTTAGGTGTTGCTCTAGTTTTCCTTTGAATTCCCAAATTTTCTCTTGGATCTTTTGGTGAATCATCTGAGTATTTCTGCCCTCATTTAAAGAGGATGTGAGTTGCTCAATAGAGCGAATCAAATCACTATTTTCTTCCAGAATCTGAGTGACTTCTTCTGGAAGGGGCATGGCTCGAACACTGAGTGTGGCGAGTTTATTGGGAGTTGTTAGGGTGACTAGCCCATCAGAGTCAACTTGGATTCCTTCAGGGATTTTGCTTTGATCTTCTTTTGTTTGGTGTATGACTGCAACTTTTTGTTGTTTGCCTATTTCTTCATTGACCATGTCAACTTTTGGGGGCTTTGTGATTGTCTCTCTGAATGGAATAATGGGTTCAGACACACTGATTTCAATCTTCGCAAACCTATAGACAAATTCAAGAGAAATAACATAAGGTTATAATCAAAATCGTATCAAAGCTCTTATGTAGAAATATTACACAATGGAAAGTCTGCAAAGGCACAGAAACATGAAAATTATTTTAGTATGAAAGATCTGTAATTTACATTATATTAAAATTAAAAAATCATTTTCATGTCAGATTGAAAAGACTGCCTCCAAGGGAGACACGCCTTCAGGGAGTTCTCTGCACGTACCAGAATGTCACTGTTTTGTTCATTCTCAAAATAAATGAACCATCTACTTAGATAAGAATGTTCTGGGTAGAAAATAAATGTTTTAATAGGATTTGATATTTGAATTCAGAGAAAACTCAATTGATTATAACTCTAAAAAGAAAACAGACTCACAGAACTTCAGGACAGGACACCTAACTTTCCTGTTGTATTTGGTATTGATAATGAGGCTCAGCGGAGGAGTGGCGTGATCCAGTTTGTCTACAGCAGCACTTTCCAAAAGGACTTTCCGCGATGACAGAAATGTTCTGTGTCTGCACTGAAATGTCATAATGGGCACTTGAAATGTGGCTACTGCAATTGAGGAATTGAATTTTCAGTTTGATTTAATTTTAATTAAATTTAAATTGCCACCTGCAGCCACTGGGCATTTGAAACATGCCTAGCATGACCGAGAAATTAAATTTTTTATTTTACTGAATTTTAATTAATTTGATTTTAAACAGCCAAATGTGGCTAGTAGCTACTGTGCTAGACAGAACAGATCTTGAGCCTCAGTCTGGTATCAAGTTGAGAAAGTCCCTTTCCCCATATGAGGTCAAGTTTAGTTTCATGTGGGTCATCGACTTCCTTCCTAAATGAATTACAAGTTCACAGAAAACTGGCATGGATTGACTATAATAACAATGAAACCATGAAATCTTTCCTCTTATTTTCTGTCTGCCTTGTTCCCAGGTAACACTAAAGTTTTGGTCTGGCCTATGTCTGCAATTGGCGATATGGATGGACATATGTATAATGTATGTTAATGTGTGTACATACATATATAATACATATAGTGACATTTTGGGATCTGGGAACAATGGATTTCCCTGGGAAATAGTAATAAGGGAACAGAACACTGGAAGTATAGGCTTCTGAAATTCCTACATTTGATTCTGGATTTGTTTCTGTTTTCTACATTTGGTAGGTGTGGAGCAGGATCTGATTTATCTGATTTTACACTTTTTGATATATTTGAAAACTCAACAAATGGATGATTTTCTGAAAACGATGTTGTCAAAATTCATTTAAGAAGAAATATAAAACCTGAATAGACCATAACACATGGAAGAAAATAAAAATGTTATAAGAAATTACTTCTGGCTTTGCCTTGAGTTGGTTCACTTTCAAGGGTCAGCTTGTTTCAATGCTGCATATGCGTTGTTGCAGGGTATACGGACAGATGTCTATACTTTCTGTGTAATTTAAAATTATCTGGATACTCAAATCTGACAAAGACAGCATCCACAGACAAAACTGTGGTTCAATCTTAACTGTGAATTCAGATATAAAATCTAAGACAAAATAACAATGAAAAAACAATGAATATATATGTGTGTGTTTTGACTGATCACTTACTATGTGCCTGGCACTGTGCTAAGTGTTTTACATGGACAGTCAATCCTCACTAGTTGTAGATTCTGTTTGTGAACTCCTCTACTCATTGAAACTTATAACCCTAAAATAAATACGCACAGCACTTTCCCGCTCCTTTGCAGACACGTGGTGGGAAATTTGAGTCACCCAACACAGACATTCCCAGCTCAGACTGAACAGTGCAACACTCGCCTTCTTGTTTCAGTTTTCATAGTGTAAATAAGTATCCTTTTTGTGGTCTATGTAGTGACACTTTTTTTTGCATATTTTGTGCTTTTTGTTGGCGATTGCTTCTTTAAAATGGCTCCCAAGAATAGTGTTGAAGTGCTGCTGAGTGTTCCTATGAAGGCGGAGATCGGCCTTAGGGAGAAAATGTATGTGTTTCATAAGTTTCATTCAGGCATGAGTTATAGCATTGCTGGCTGTGAGTTCAATGTTAAAGAATCAACAATATATATTAAATGTTGTTGTCAGCTGCAGTCTAGTCAATTCCAACTCATGGCGACCCTGTGTGTGTAGAGTAGAACTGATCCATAGGGTTTTCAAGGCTGTGACCTTTCAGAAGCAGATTGCCAGGCCTGTCTTCTGAGGTGCCTCTGGGTATGTTCAAACTGCCAACCTTCTGGCTAATAGTTCAATGCTTAACTACTTGCGCCACCCAGGGAGATCATGTATTAGGTAAGACGTCTTTAATAGAAACACATAAAATAATGTTATGTACTGATCAGTTGATGAAAATGCTGTGACCAGAGGGTCACAGGAACTTAAGCCTGTATTTTACCTAGGGACAATGGCTCAGAATTCACTAATTTAGTGTTTGCAGTGACTTTACAGAACATGACTGCAAATAATGAGAATCAACTTTTTCTTTAGTACTATTACCATTGTCATTTTATAGATGATAAAACTAAGGTAAGAAAGGTTAAGTAACTTCCTCAAAGTTACATGGTTAGTAAGTGGAGAAGCTGGAAGTCAAATCCAGATCTGACTTCAGAATCCATGCTCTTAGCCATTATGCCATGGCAAAAAAATCAGATTAAACAAGATATTAAAGGAATAATTCACCACAACATTAAACAGTTTTTATCATATGAGAATAAAACTTGATTTGTATTAGGATATCTGTTAAAATATATTACCAATGTCAATTAAAGTCATCTATGTAACCATCTTTAAAAGTGCTATATTGGCATTTAATAAAATTGAATATCCATTCCTGATTTATGGAGGGAAAAGCAGTTACAAAGAAATTGAAAAATATTTTTTTAAATTGTCATTATTTAGGAAGAAGGTTTCATATGTTTCGGACATTCATGAAAATCAACTACGAAGCTATTAAAACTATAAGACAGAGAATGCATTTATGACCCTGCCGTCTTAGCCAGTTGTATTATAAGGTTAAGTGGGTTGTGGTCCATTTTTGTCCTTCAAATGTCTGAGGTTCCCAAGAGGTCTTCTATAGTGGTCATTTACAAAATTAACCAAAACCAATCCAGCCTGTTGAAGTCTGTGTATGGTTGCCATACCTACGAAGCACCTCAGGGTCAGAAAAAAAAAGAGGCTCTTTAAATTCAGGCAATGCAGGGCCTATCATTACTTCAAAAAAAGGGCAGTAGGGTCAGACTACACCAGGGCAATTTCCTGTGGCTTCCTGCCATATCCGATTATTCCTACTTGAGATCTGGATGCTAAGAACTCTGACAGATACTGGGGCTAGAGATAACAGGTAGCGTCCTGTCTCTCAGTTCTATATATAATGCATTCCACAAAACGTGTATGAAAGCTGAAAAAGAAACTTATGTAGTAAAAAGACAGGTTCTCTTCTATGAGAGCTAAAAAAAATTCCAGCAGTACAATTGCAAAATTTAAGTCATATAGAACAGTGTATTAAACAAAAATGTACTGATCTATGACTTGTCACAAAATGAACACCCATGTAAACTACCATCTAAGTCAGGAAACAGAACACTGTCAGCCCTCTGAAGTTCCCAACATGCCTCCTCCCAACCCCAAAGAAGGTAACCACTATCCTATTATTGTAATTGCCTTTTTTTTTTAAATAGTTTATTTTTTATTTAAGCATATAACCACTAAACCCTAAAGTTTAGCCTTCTTTTTGAACTTTGTATTAATAAGACTAAAACATGTATTTTGAAATTTTTCCAACTGGCTTCTTTTGTTCAGCATTGTGCTGTGAGATTCACCCATGTCCTGCTTAGCTATCTATGGTTTGTTCACTGTGATTATTCAACAGAATTCCACTGTATCAATATATCATACATTTTATACATTTTGTTGAATTGTTTCCAGTTTTTAGCTATTACAAATTCCACTGCTATGAATATTCTTGAAGCACATTTATCCAGCTTTGTGTTAAGTATATACAGAGTAGCATTGAGAGTAGACCTGCCAAACCACAGACAGTGCCTGCCTTGGTAGATAAACTACCAAACTATATTCCGAAGTAGTACCAATTCATATTCCTACAAGTTGTGTGGGTGGACTCCTGTTGCTCTACCTCTTTGCCACTACTTGGTATTGTCACTTTTTAAAATATCAACTTTGGTGAGTATGTAATATATATCACTTCGATGTCAATTTGCATTTCATTATTACTAATTACTCCAATACTTTTTTATGTTTATTGGTGTTTAGAACACTTCTGTGAAGTGCCTTTGTCTCACTTTCTATTGAGTTATTGCTTTTTTAATTTATTTGTAGGAATTCTTCATATATAGTGGATATATTTTTAATTGGCTGATTTTCAGAAGTAGATTGCCAGGCCTTTCTTCCTAGTCCTTCTTAGTCTGCAAGTGCCATTGAAACTTGTTCAGCATCACATCAACACACAAACCTCCACTGACTAATGGGCAGTGCCTGTGCCAATATCAAAATCTTAATTACTGTATCTTTAAAACAGTCTTAATTTCCCGTACAGCGAGAATGCGCACCTTGTTCTACTTCCTCAAAGGTGTCTTGGCTATTATTGGTCCTTTGCATTTCCATATAAATTTTACCATCAACTCGTCAAATTCCACACACACAAACATAATGAGTTTTCAATTGAAATTGCTTTGAATCTATAATCAGTTTGGAGACAACTGAAATCATTATAATATTACATTTTAAAACCATGAACATGGTATATACCTCCTTTTATGTTTTATAGTTTGTTTGCACAGAGGTTCCATAAATATGAGTAAGTTTTTATTCCTAGGTATTTGATATTTTTGTTGTTACTTTAAATGAATTTTCATTTTTTGTTCATTAATATAGACATACAGTAACTTTTTGCATATTGACCTTGAATTCAGTAACCTTGCTGAATTTACTTAGTAATCCTAATAGTTCCTCTAGATTCTTCTGGATTTTTAGTATACAATCATATCACATCTGTGAATAACAAAAGTTTTGTTTGTTCCTTTCTAATTCTTATCTCTTTCATTTTTTATTCTTCCTTACATGCTGTCTAACCCCCCACTACAATGTTAAATAGAAGTTTTAACAGTGGGGCACCATTATATTATTCCTGAGCTCAAAAAGATGGTTTTCAAAAATTTCTTCAGTAAGATTACATGTTTGCTGTATTTGTTTTGAAGATACCCTTTATCAGAGTAAGGAAACCCCCTTCTATTCCTAGCTTACTAAGAGTTTTGCTCATGCATGGATGCTGAATTTTATCTAATGCTTTTTATTCACCTATGGGGATGACTTCTTTTTTTCTGTTAATCTGTAAATTGTCACTGATTGATTTTTAAAAGCATTACAACTTTTAATTTCTTTATAGGACTATATGGCTTTCTATTTCTTCTTGGGTCAGAATTTTCTAAGAATTTGTCCATTTCCTTTAAAATTTTAAATACACTGGCATAAAATTTTTCATAACACTCTCTTATGTTTCATGGCCCAGGACACGCTATTCAGCATCATTTCATTAAGGTGTCCTAAACTTCTGCATGACAGTGAGGTGCTTGAGGATGCAATGTCCTTTTACCAACGCCACTGGATTCGGATCCTTTGGGCTTCCAAAAAACACTTAATATGTCAAATACATACAACACCACCCTGTCCGGTTTCCTAAGTGTCTGTCCACTATCCCTTTCCGCTCTTGGTCTAGCTGACTTCTCTAAAGACTGCCCATATAAAACCAAAATCAAACCAAACCCAGTGCTGTCCAGTCGATTCCGACTCATAGCGACCCTATAGGTGAATAGAAAGATTCATCCCTACTTGGGCTCCAGGTTACTCTCTGAGTTTTGACAGAGAACTCTGAACTTCAGGTTATTTTTCCATTGTACTTGGCCATAATACAAAGGAAATTTTCTGTTTGTTTGTTTGTTTTTGGGGGAGGGATGTAGCAGGAAGGAGTTAAAATTACTTTTAGAAATTGGAATCTTTAGGAAAAATAAACCAAAAAACCAAACCCAGTGCCATCGAGTCGATTTTGACTCATAGCGACCCTATACGACAGAGTAGAACTGCCCCATAGAGTTTCCAAAGAGTGCCTGGCAGATTTGAACTGCCGACCCTTTGGTTAGCAGCCGTAGCACTTAACCACTATGCCACCAGGGTTTTAGGAAAAACAGTTCATAAACAATTCAGAATTTTCAAAAAATCTTATTAAAGCATATATTCTTTTAAAAATTAATTTTAGATATTATGATATGAATATTTTCTAGAAAGGTTTACAAACAGTGGTTTCCTGAATGAAATGATTTATTAAAAATATTTTAATGCCACGTTTAGAGTAAATTTCTAGGAAACTAATACTTTTTATAATAAGGTATAGTTACCTTTTTTTTTCCTCCTGAGGACAGAAAGTATTCACAATGAAATAAAAATGAAAAAAGGACTCAACAAAAATACAGATCTATAACTCAAAATCAGTATTAGGTTAGGGGGAATATTACTCAAAATATAATTCTAAGTACCAAAAAGCATGATTTTTAAAGAGGAGTTAATATCCTGCGAAATGGATGATTATTTAACATAGATTTTAATTTGGTAGCAAGGAGAGTGAAAAGGGAGAAAATAATTTAGTTCAAAAACACCAACAAAAATAATATCCCCCCAGTTTCTTTAAAACTCTTGAGAATTAAGTTATTTTAAAATGAACCATGTCTTCAGATTTACCTGATTAGCATTATTCTCTAACATTAGAACCTTCAGAAATTCTATGAAAATGGTGACAAAAGTCAAAGAGATGGAAGAGCTAACCTTCCAATTTCGTATTAATTATACTTAAAGCTATAAAAAGAATTTAAAGAAGGAATAAACCACAGCACCATTTGAAATTAAAGAACATAAATCAGAACATTCCCCAACTGGCAGGAGTTTCTACAAAATTCCACATGGGTGGGGCTGCAGTAGCAGCTAATGGTACTCTATTAGCAGTAGTATCAGTAGTTGTACTACTACTAAAATCAGTTGCCGCTGAATCGACTGTGACTCATGGTGACCACATGTGTGTAAGAATAGAACTGTGCTCTATAGATTATCAATCACTGATTTTTTTGCAAGGAGATTGCCAGGCCTTTCTTCCAAGGCACCTCTGGGTGGACTAAAACCCTCAACCTTGTGGTCAGCCGCTGAGTGCGTTAGCTGTACCACCCAGGGACTCCACCACCACTACTACTATTATCAATTTTACCAGGTTGTTGTAAGGATTAAATGGGACAATAAATATTGTTTAGCACCATGACTGGCCTCTTATATTTAGTACGTAATTATGGTGATTATTCATAATTATTATTTTCACTGAGATTATCATTATCATAGTTGTAGAAATTTTAAAACTAAAAGAGGGCCATTACAGGGCGATTCATCAAAGAAGAAAAACAATTGGCCAATAAGCACATGAAGAAAAAAAATCTATAACACAAGTAAGCACAGGAGGAGCCCTGGTGGTGCAATGGTTAAGCACTTGGCTGTTAACTGAAAGGTCGGTGGTTTGAAACCACCAGTGGCTCCACAGGAGAAAAGACCTGGTGATCTGGTCTCATAAAGATTACAGCCTAGGAAACCCTATGAGGCAGTTCTAGTCTGTCAGAGAGGGTCACTATGAGTTGGAATTGACTTGATGGCACACAACAACAGCAAGTGACCACAGAGGAGAAAGGCTGACAGTTCGAACCCATCCAGAGGCGCCTCGGAAGACAGGCCTGGAGATCTGCTTCTGAAAGGTCACGGCCTTGAAAACCCTATGTAGCAGCTCTACTCTGCACACATGGAGTTACCATGAGTCAGCAAGTAACAACAACAGAGAGCAAGCACAGAAATGTAAATTAACCCAACCCACTGCCGTCCAGTCAATTCAGATTCATAGCGACCCTTTAGGACAGAGTAGAACTGTCCCATAGAGTTTCCAAGGAGCGCCTGCTGGATTTGAACTGGTGATCTTTTGGTTAGCAGGTGTAGCATTTAACCACTGCGCCACCAGTGTTTCCAAATTAACATTGAATACCTTTTATCTGCCCTCCAGATTGACAAAATGGGCTTGGGAAAAGTGGCACATTCAAAGACTTAACTGCCAGCTATAGTGTAAACTGGACTGGTCTTCAGGATAACATGTATCATACGTCTTAAAACCATGCAAACCCTTTAAGCCAGCAATAGTATTTCTAGAAGTTTACCTTCACCAAATTATCAGAGCTGGGTATACAGATATCTAATAGAACAAGCCGGGGATGTATAAGCTCAAATGTAAAGGTGGCTACTTCCGCATGATGACTGAGTGATTATTTTTATTGTTCTGTATTCTTAATTGCTGCAATAAATGTACATTACCTTTGGAATAAAGGGAAAAATGTTATTTACAAAAAGTGATTTGGGACACTCATTTTATGACACATCTTACCTTTACAGAGAAACAAAGATTTTCAGGTTTACATTGTAGAGGAACATCTCAATAAGGAAAGAAGTCCCACTTAATCACTCTAAATTCATAAAATACGATTGTTTTGTTGCCCTGACATGCTGTATGTCTTTGTGTATGTGCTTCAAGTAAGATGCATGTGTATGTAAAAATAGTCAAGTGTAGGAACTGAGTGCCATTTGTCAGTTATCAGAATTAAATCTACGATCCAAAAACAGTTCATGTTTGAGTTGAGGGCATATCATGCTGCTCCCAAAATTAACCAGTCTCATTTATACTGGTTAAAGACCCTCTGAAACATCCCCCCTGGTTCTGGAGCTATCATTTTCCCATCTCTTTCATTATCATCTAACCTTTCTCTTAAGTCATCCAAGCATCTTTGAAGGTGGACTTCCCCTGCTGTGACTAAAACGTGCTCTCCTGTTTCCTGAATTAAAATCTGGACGCAGGGATCAGCCTGGTTTAACAGCTTCATTCCTTTGACAAGATGAGGCATTTCACCTAGTGAGACAACGAAATACTGATTAAATACGGTAAATTCCATCTAAAGACAATGTCTACAGCTACCTAAGGGAAAAGTACAATGAGATAAACTCTTAAAATGATGGTTTACTTTTCGTCCACAAAATGCAGACATGTGAAGAAAACCGTCTTCTCATAATTTTTCATACAGATAACTAACATTATGAGACATTCACACCTTAACCTCAAGACTCCCAAAGCTGATCTGTATCACCTCTTCAGACGTAAACTTTCATGGTTGTGCCCAGAGATTCACCTAAATCGTATTACAAATGTACACACGTGCATACCTAGAAACGCAACAGAGATCTTCTTCAAACAGTCTAAGTATAAGCAAAAGAAGCATTTAATATGATATTCGACGAAAAGGAATGGTATCAGAGCCTCGTGTCTGAAATTACCGTTTGTAAAACTACTTGTCAGAATTGTGGGTTTTAGAATAAAGCTGCCCTTTAACACACTAACTAGCCACTTCCCCAGTGAACTACAGGTGCCTTCCGCACTGCATTCTGCATGTGCTTTTGGTACATAATTGCTTTTTCTTTACAGTTCAGAGGAGTTGAGGGCAAGGACAGGGATTCTACTCAACATCTTGGGTTTAGCTGCTCTTTCACCCCATTCCACATCCTCAGTTGCTACTGTTGACTCAAGACAGGCCAGAGGAAGTCTCCAGTTACTGCTCTATCAGAGGATTTTACGCAGTCTTGTTTCACTCCTATATTGAAGGAAGGACTCAGTCATTCCTCCAGTGCTTGCTTTTCAACCTGCCGAACAATCAAAATCACAGGAGTCTCTGCAGTACAGTGGTCTTCAACATGGGTTACGAAAGTGGATTGGGGTACTGGAAAAAATGTTAAAACTCCCATACTTCCTGATTTTTTAGACAAATAAGGCTTTTCCAATAACTAACACTTCAGAGTCCTTACAATGTGCCAGATAAGCACTTCCCATGTATAAACTCACTAACCTATTAACTATGAGGTGGGTATGAGTGTTGTTCTCATTTCACAGATGAAAAAACAGTACGTACAGAGAAGATAAGGACTGGTGCTGAAGGTCGGAGCCCCTAAGTGGTAGAGCCCGGCTCTGAAGCCAGGTAGCTAGCCCCAGGGTCCACGCTCTCTCTGTAGATGGATGGCAGCACCCTCACACGTCAGGTGGTCATGAGGCACTAGGGGATGCATGGACAGGGTCGGGGATTCCACTATACACAGGGATTAAAACAGCCATCCTCATTTGTTAGTTCACTTTCAGCACAGTCTAGTTTTCCTTTGCTAGTTAAGTGGATTTACAGATATTATCTACTGTTAAATAACTTAACCTTCACAGAATATGAAATATGGCTTAAAAGGATCCCTGCAAAGAGACCACAGATTGAAGATGATATTAATAACACAAGCATAAGGGAACAGTTAAAACAAAAAAACACGGAAAAGCTTTTTGTCAGTTTTTCATCAGCCAAATGACAATGTAAAAACAATGGCTGTCATCAGTATGGGAACCCGGCAGATACTGGGAAAAAAAAAAAAAAAAACCCCACACACACACTTAAATCTATTTCTTCAAGTAAAAGGGACAGCTTAACAATCACCAACAAAGAAACTGATTTCCAAAAGAAGTTTGGAACATGGAAACATCTTGAAAATACATGTTTGAAAATGTTTCCATTGATAGCCATTATGTTGCCAAAAACGACATAAACACCTCATCTATAAAACCTTTTAAAATTTGGAAGCTGGCTTTCCTAAACTCGTTTTAAAACCTTCCAAATGAATAGTCTGTTATAGATTTAAAAACCAATACCTTCTAAAAGCAAAAAAAAAAAAACAAAAAAAAACCCAGATGCTGTCAAGTTGATTCCAACTTATGGCGACCCCACGTGCTGAAGAACAGAACTGTGCCCCACAGGATTTTCAAAGACAAGACCTTTCAGAAACTTCACCAGGCCTTTCTTCCAAGTGCCTCTGGGTGGGTTTGAACTGCCAACACTTCTGTTAGTAGTTAACTGTACCACCCAGGGACACTTTCCAAGTAGTGCAAAAAAAAATCTGACTGACATCAGGAAAAATAGATATTTATTTGCATTTCATCAAAGCCTTTGTATAACTAGTAAATGGGATTCTAAAATGGACAACATGATTTAGTAAAGACAGTCAAAGATGCACTGCTTCCACCTGGATTATGAGACATGTAAAGCGCCTTTTCTAGTGATGACAGTCATTAAATTCAAGTGTTGGAATAAATGGAAGTTAGAAGCCAACCTTTGAATAGCTATATCACAAAGTGTTAGGCAAGATTTTCAAAATTCATCCTCACCTCCTAATATTCATATTCCTGCGCAGTTTCCTCCCACAGTGAATCTGGCTTGTCTGTGTGTCTAATAAAATCTGCAGAAGTGGCAGTGTGTGCTTTCCAAGGCTAAATCACAAAGGCACTGTAGCTTCTGCCTTGGTGTCTTGGGCTGCCTGCTGAGGCCAGCGACCTCAGCAATGCTATGCAGCAGGACACTCAAGCAGCCATGTGGGAAGACCCACAGAGAGGCACGGAGGTCCCCAGCCAGCACCAACTTGTGAATAAACCATGTGAATGAACCACCCTGAGAATCCTGTAAGCCTTCAGATGACTACAGCCCCTGCTGACATATGACTGCAACTGCATGAAACCCCAAGCTGAACTCTTCCCAAATTCCTGACCAAAGGAACTGTGAAAGAAAATAACTATTGTTTGCAGCCCTGAGTTTTCCAGTCATTTGTTATGCAGCAGTAGATAACTAAATATAGTTATAAACCATGATCATAAATAAATGAATATATATTTGTGTATATACATGTGTGTTTCTCTACCAAATGCAAGTAAAATTTTTAAAATCATTATTTCATTTTGTCTCAATTTTTTAAATAATTTCTACTTTTGTTTAAGTTTCATCATGCACATGAAACATTAGCACAAAAGTTCACATATATGTATATAAACATAGAGTTGTTATTGTGTGCTGTAGAATGGATTCTGCCTCACAGTGAATTTATATGACAGAGCAGAACTGCCCCACGGGGTTTCCAGTGCTGTGGTCGTCACAGAAGCAGACTGCCGCATCCTTCTCCCCCAGAGTGGCTGGTGGGTTCGAACTGCTGACCTTTCAGTTAGCAGCTGAATGCTTAACCACTACACCACCAGGGCTCCTTAAACATAGATATATTGGGTGAAAAAAAAAAAAAAACTGATACAGATAAAGGATGAAAGAAGTCAGGAAACCAGTGAGATGACACTGTCTCTGCCATTAAAGAGGCTACAGTCTCCCTGGAGAGCAAAGCTACCTAACATGCCATGCTCCAGGGACGGAGACTAGGTTTCCTTTGAAGAGGTGGTCTGTGCAGCCTTGTGGCTGAAAGATTACTTCTATGATACAGAAGCACATTAAACAGAAATATATTACTTCTTGTACATAAAACACAGAATTTACTGCTGACACAAATCATGATGGATCAAGTGCTAAGTGCATGCATTTAAACGTATAACCTACATCACACTGCTTTTAAGAACAAGGTCATCTTACTTGGGTGTTTCGGTTCCACGGCAACCCTCACAATAGGGGTGGCTTCAAAGTTGAGTGGTATAAATGGCGGGCAGGATGGCAAACTACACAGCGTTGCAGATTTCAGCACAAAGTCTTGCAGGCCTCCTATTCCTGCAGAGGGAAAGATCCATGGGGTCAATGAAGAATGAATACATCCTGAATTTACCTTAGAAAAATAAAAGCATCAATCTGTCACAGGGCCAAACACTTCCAAAATACTGCAAGAAATGAGGCAGGCCTGCGTTGTGTTTTTTTACCAACTGGATGCTGTTTAATTGCTGTTAAAAATACAGAAATTCTGCTCGTTTTGTTTTCCAAATCCACAAATCCTGATATATCAGCTTGGGCTAACACATACCTATTCTGACCACAGAACTGATTGTTTCCAGGCACATTTGTCTGAAAACACTGATTATTTCTAATTATAACTCTTAGGTTTTTAAAAATATATTAATTTGATGAAAATGAGTCTCTACTGAAATAATCTCTTTTGCCAAATCTACTTGCATATTTAAAAAAACCAACAACCAACCCGTTGCCATCAAGTCAATTCTGACTCATAGCGACCCTATAGGACAGAGCAGAACTGCCCTGTAGGGCTTCCAAGGAGCAGCTGGTGGATTTGAACTGCTGACCTTTTGGTTAGCAGCCGTAAGTCTTAACCACTGCACCACCATGGCTCCTACGTGCATATAGGTAAAGGGAATTTAGAGGCCTAACATTTGATGTTACTACGGAGTACCTGACCATAATGGACTCTCATCTGTACCAAATTTAAAAGAGAATCTCATTTCCCACCCCTCCCCCACCTTCAGGCACCAGGCAGGTTGTTAAGCCTGAGATTCTGAAGGGTGCATATTTGGGTTTGAGAAGATGGGTATAGACAGAATGCCCTAGCCCAGAGGGATGAAGGAGCACACTGAACCCTACATCCGGAGTATGGATACACAACATTCTACAGCAAGTTAAGAAACATGGGCAAAGACATTTATGCTTCTGGATCAAGGTAAAGGAAGGAGGAGGCCTGAGGGGAGAGCCTACCCACTTTATGGGAAGGTAACAAAGGAGAAGGGGCAGGAATACATGAACAACATTACGCTTCTGAACCTTGGGCTTAGAAAGCCGGGAAACAACTTTGCTCTCTTTAGTTGACCAACTGATGTAAAGGTACAGGTTGATGGAATGCTACAAAATCCAACACCCAGCCTGGTGAAAGGAAACTGAAGCAGAGGCTTGACTCACAAGCTTGGAAGGTGGTTTACAGGTTTCTTTTAGTTCGACTGCACAGAGTGGAACCCTCTCCCCCAACATTCCCGTTTGAATGCATCCAGAATTCACTACTCCTCTATAAAGGACAGCTCCAGCTATAAGGAAATATTTCATACATTATGCTAAAAACCTGTCTTCCTCCCATTTCCACACAGCGTCTTAATTAAGTTTTCCAAAAATTCACAGAAAATGTACTTCTTACACTTTTATCAACTGCTCTTTGATTTTTTAATTTTATTTTATTGTGGTAAAAAAATGTATATATACATATGTATGTCTAAGAAGAAACAGCTGAGAACATCCATTAATAATTGGAACGTGGAACGTACAAAGCATGAATCTAGGAAAACTGGAAGTTGTCAAAAATGAAATAGGATACATAAACATTGATATTCTAGGCATTAGTGAGCTGAAATGGACTGGTATTGGCCATTTTGAATCAGACGATCATGTGGTCTACTATGCTGGGAATGACAACTTGAAGAGGAATGGTGTTGCATTCATCACCAAAAGGAACATTTCAAGATCGATCCTGAAGTACAACAATGTCAGTGACAGGATAATATCCATATAACTACAAGGAAGACCAGTTAATACAACTATTATTCAAATTTATTCACCAACCACTAAAGCCAAAGATGAAGAAACTGCATATTTTTACCAACTTCTGAAGTCTGAAACTGATCAAACATGCAATCAGGATGCATTGATAATTACTTAAGATTGGAATGGAAAAGTTGGAAACAAAGAAGACAGATCGGTAGTTGGAAAATATGGACTTGGTGACAGAAACGATGCCGGAGATCACATGATAGAATTCTGTAAGACCAACGGCTTCTTCATTGCAAACACCTTTTTCACCAATATAAACAAACTGCAACTATACATGCGGACCTTGCCAGATGGAATACACAGGAATAAAATCGACTATATCTGTGGGAAGAGACAATGGAAAAGCTCAATATCACCAATCAGAACAAGGCCAGGGGCCGACTGCAGAACACACCAGCAACTGCTCACACGCAAGTTAAAGTTAAAACTGAGGAAAATTAGAACAAGTCAACAAGAGCCAATGTATGACACTGAGTATATCCCACCTGAGTTTAGAGACCATCTCAACAGATTTGACGTGCTGAACACTGATGATCGAATGCCAGACAAGTTGTGGAATGACATCAAGGACATCATACGTCAAGAAAGCAAGAGGTCATTAGTAAGACAGGAAAGAAAAGACCAAAGGGATGTCAGAAGAGACTCTGAAACTTGCTCTTGAACGTCAAGTAACTAAAGTGAAAGGAAATGATAAAGTCAAAGAGTTGAACAGAAGATTTCAAAGGGTGGCTCTAGAAGACAAAGTAAAGTATTATAATGACATGTGCAAAGACCTGGAGATGCAAAACCAAGAGGGAAGAACATGCTCGGCATTCTCAAGCTGAAAGGACAGAAGAAAAAATTCAAGCCTCAAGTTGCAATATTGAAGGATTCTATGGAATCGACGTAGTGTGAGTATGGGGAAAATATTAAACAGTTCAGGAAGAATAAAAAGAAGATGGAAGGAATATAGACAGTCACTATACCCAAAAGAAATGGTTGATGTTCAACCATTTCAGGAGGTACCATATGAGCAGGAACCAATGGTATTGAAGGAAGAAGTCCAAGCTGCACTGAAGATACTGGCAAAAGACAAGGTTCCAGGAATTGAAGGAATACCAATTGAGATGTTTCAACAAACCAATGCAGCACTGGAAGTACTCACTAGTCTATGCCAAGAAATTTGGAAGACAGCTTACCTGGCCAACCAACTGGAAGAGATCTATACTTATGCCTATTCCTAAGACATGTGATCCCACCAAATGCAGAAATTTTCAAACAATATCATTAATATCACATGCAAGTAAAATTTTGCTGAAGATCATTCAAAAGTGACTGGTGCCATCGACAGGGAGCTGCCAGAAAATCAGTCTGGATTCAGAAGATGCAGAACCAGGGATATCATTGCTGACGTCGGATGGATCCTGGCTGAGAGCAGAGACTACCAGAAAGATGCTTACCTGGGTTCCATTGACTATGTAAAGGCATTCGACTGTGTGGATCATAACAAATTATGGATAACATTGCAAAGAACGAGAATTCCAGAATACTTAATTGTGCTCATGAGAAACCTGTACATAGACCAAGTTGTTTGAACTGAACAAGGGGATACTGCCCGGTTTAAAGTCAAGAAAGGTGTGTGTCAGGGTTGTATCCTTTCACCATACTTATTCAATCTGTATGCTGAGCCAGATAATCTGGACTACAAGAAGAATGAGGCATCAGGATTGGAGGAAGACTCATTAACAACCTGCATTATGAAGATGACACAACCTTGCTTGCTGAAAGGTGAAGAGCACATGAAGTACTTACTGATAAAGATCAAAGACCACAGCCTTCAGCATGGATTACACCTCAACATAAAGAAAACAAAAGTCCTCACAACTGGACCAATAAGCAACATCACTATAAATGGTGAAAAGACACGTTGTCAAGGATTTCATTTTACTTGGATCCAAAATGAACACCCATGGAAGCAGCAGTCAAGAAATCAAAAGACGCATTGCATTGGGCAAATCTGCTTCAAAAGGCCTCTTTAAGTGTTAAAAAGTAAAGATGTCACCTTGAAGACCAAGGTGCACCTGACCCAAGCTATGGTGTTTTCAATAGCCTGCTATGCATGTGAAAGCTGGACAATGAATAAAGAAGACCTAAGAAGAATTGATGCCTTTGAATTGTGGTGTTGGAGAAGAATACTGAATTATACCATGGACTGTCAAAACGACAAACTAATCTGTCTTGAAGAAATACAACCAGAATGCTCCTTAGAAGCAAGGATGGTGAGGCTTCATCTCACATACTTTGGACATGTTGTCAGGAAGGATCAGTCCCTGGAGCAGGACATCATGCTTGGTAAAGTAGACGGTCAACAAAAAAGAGGAAGACCCTCAATGCGATGGATTGACACAGTGGCTGCAACAGTGGCCTTAAGCATAGCAACGATTGTGATGATGGTGCACGACTGGGTAGTATTTCATTCTGTTATAAGTAGGGTCACTATGAGTTGGAACCAACTCAATGGCGCCTAACAACAATGTATGCATATATATATATATATAAAATAAAATTTATCATTTTAATCAGTTTAAGTATATAATTCCGTGGTATTTATATTCAGAATGTTGTGCAAACACCATGACCATTTACTTCTAAAACTTTTCATCACCCCAAACAGGAACTCTGTACTCATTAAGCAGTAACTTTCCATTCCCTGCTGTCCCCAGGCCCTGGTAACCATTTTCTGTCTCTACAGATTTGCTTATTCTGGATATTTCATATAAACAGAATTATACAATATTTGCTGTTTTGTCACTGGCTTATTTACTCAGCATGTTTTCAAGGTTTATCCATGTTGCAGCGTATGTTAGAATTTCATTCCCTTTCATGGCTGAATAATATTTCATTGTATGTGTATACCATATTTTGTTTATCCATTCATCTGCTGATGGACACTTTGGATGTTTCCCCATTTTGGCTATAGTAAATACCATATTTTTATGCAAATAACATCATAAGTTCTAAGTTTTTTTTGCTAACCTCCCTCCCCACCCCAGGTATTTTCATAAGTATGCTATGCTAATTATTTTCATAGCAACATGTAAAAAAAAAAATCAGCACAGCACACTTAGGAAAATACCTTGCTGTGGGAGGGCTCGATTGGCAAAAAATGTAGGTGTATGTATTATTTGAGTAAAAATATGGTAAAAATACTGCAATCAATATTGGAGTACAAGTATCTGTCTGAGTCCCTGTTTTCAATTCTCTGGGGTACACACCTCGGAGTGGAATTGCTGGGGCATATATGGTAGTTCTATGTTCAATTTTTTAAAGAACTGCCAAACTGTTTTCCACAGTGGCTGCGCCATTTTACATACCCGCCAGCAGTACATGTGGGCTCCAATTTCTCCACATCCTCACCAAAATGTTATTTTCTGATTTTTTGATAAAAGCCATCCTAGTGGGTACGAAGGTTTTTGGTGGGTTTAGTGGGTATGAAGTGGTATCTCATTGTGGTTTTGATCTGCAATTTCGCTAATGCCTAGTGATACTTGGCATCTTTTTATTCGCTTACAGGCCATTTGTAGATCTTCAAAAAAAATGTCTATCAAAGTCCTCTGCCCATTTTTCAATTGGGTTGTTTGCCTTTTTATTTATTTATTTATTTTTGAGTTGTAGTTCTTCACATATTCTGGATACTAAGCCCTTATCAGTATGATTTCCAAATATTTTCTTCCATTCTGTAAGTTGTCTTTTTACTTTCTTGATGTCTTTAGAAGCATGAAAGTTTTTATTTTTTATCGTGTGTTAGATTAAGGATTACAGAACTAGCTTCTCATTAAACAATTAGTACACATATTGTTTTGTGACATTGATTATCAGCCCTATGACATGTCAACACTCTCCCTTCTCAACCTTGGGTTCCCTATTACCAGCTTTCCTTTCCCCTCCTGCCTTATAGTCCTTGCCCCTGGGCTGGTGTGCCCCTTTAGTCATGTTTTGTTTTACGTGCCTAGTCTTTGGCTGAAGGGTGAACCTCAGGAGTGACCTCACTACTGAGCTGAAAGGGTATCTGGGGGGCATACTCTCAGGGTTTCTCCAGTCTCTGTCAGGCCAGTAAGTCTGGTCTTTTTCTGCGAGTTAGAATTTTGTTCTATATTTTTCTCCAGCTTTGTCCAGGGCCCTCTATTGTGATCCCTGTCAGAGCAGTCAGTGGCAGTAGCTGGGCACCATCCAGTTGTGCTGAAAGCACAAAAGTTTCAACTTTTGATGAAGTCTGATTTATCTTTTGTTGCTCATGTTTTTGGAGTCATACTAAGAATTCACTGCCAAATACAAGGTCTTGAAAATGGACCCCCATGTTTTCTTCTAGGAGTTGAATGGTTTTACCTCATAGCTAAGTTTTGGATCCATTTATGGTTAATTTCTATATATGGTGAAAAGTAGGGTCCAACTTCATTGTTTTGCATGTAGAAATTCAGTTTCCCAAGCACCATTTGTTGAAGAGGCTATTGCCAGTTGGATTTTGAAGATATTTTTTCAGGTCCTTGTAACGGTTTTCTGCAACACACTAAACATCATTAGCTCCTTTAACTGTCTAGCTCACAACAAGTTTCCCAGGCCTTTTGTGTGCATGGGATCCTCTTCAGACTAAAACTTCCAGGGTGCTAGATTCCCCCCTGAATCTCCAGCCAACTGTATTTGGTCAAGGTCTCAATTTTTTATTACTGTACCTCTTGGTCCAGCACCCAGAGATCTATACCTGGCCAAGGCTCCTTGTTCATGTCCCCCACTGATACCATGATGTGAAAGAGCCAACATGTTTTCATGTTCGCTCAGTTTCCACCAAGTCTACCTCTAACCTAAAAATAACATCCCCCTTGAGGCCAGGGGTTTAGGAAAACCCCACAGTAAATATTCCCTTTCAAGCCTCATCTATCCTGTTTCTGACCTCTGATCTGCATGCATTTCCTTCCTGCACACAGAGCACATGGTTTCAGTAAAAAGAGAAATGCTGGTGTTTCCTCTGTGCTACCAGGGACACAGGCTGCAAGTAGTCCGTATCTTTGAACTTTGAGTTTACATTTTGCTATTTGAATTACCAAATCTATTCTTGCTCTTTAGACATGTCCAGACTTGTTAACATAATTATAATTCACCCAACAAACATAAAGTCAACACCACAGTATTCCTAGTCGAGATTAAGAATTTAAGAAAAAAAAAAAATGCTCTAAAATGTAGTAAAAAAATTCACTATTTGTACTATATATTACCCTTTATTTTTCAATATAACTTTAAAATCTAGGAAAGGAATCATTAAGGTTATCTGGGTAAACCACAATAAAACGATTTAAAAATCACTTTTGAGAGTTCCTTGGCATATTATGAGATAATAATTAGGTATACAATTTGGTGTTTATACAAAAGGCTTAAAACAACCTTTTTGTTTTAATAATGCCATTGAATACAATTTTGAAAAAAAGAGCTGTATACCCATAATCACACAATTCTAATATTGTCACTATTTTCATTATTGTATATTTCTTTTTATTTTTTTCCCTCTGGTACACATAATTTACAGTTACAATGTCCATACTTTTTTTTTTTTTTTGCCATTCTTTACTTTTTTTTTAATTAAATATTTTGTGTTTTTGGTGAAAGCTTATACAGAAAATTAGGTTCCCATTTAAAAACTCCTAAACATCTTATTCAGTGACACTGGTTACATTTTTTACATTGTGTCAATATTCTCATTATTTCTATTCTAGTTTTTCTGTTTCCATTAATCTAGCTTCCCAGTCCCCCCTGACCTTCTCATCTTTGCTTTAGGGTAAATATTAGCCATTTGGTCTCATATGGATGATTTTTTTTTAAAGGAGCACAGAACTCATGGGTGATATTGTTTATTTTAGAAGCCAATCTGTTATTAAGCTGAAAAGTGACCTCTGTGAGTGATTTCAGTTCAAAGTTTAAAGGATATCTCAGGGCAGTAGTTTCAGGGATTTCTCTAGTCTCTACCAGTCTAGTATGTCTGGCCTTTTTCTTTTAAAAAGAATTTGAGTTTTGTTCTCCAATTTTCTCCCATTCTATCTGGGACCATCTATTGTGTCCCTGGTCAGAATGGTCAGCAGTGGTAGCTGGACACCATCTAGTTCTTCTGGTCTCAGGATAGATGAAGACGTGGTTCGTACAGGCAATTAGTTCTCTAGACTAGTTTTTTCTTTGAGTCTTTGGTTTTCCTCTTTCTCTTTGGCTCCAGACAAGTAGAGACCAATAGCTGTATCTTTTTAGATGGCTGCTCACAAGCTTTCAAGACTCCAGATGCTACTTACCAAACTAGGATGTAGAACATAAACTTTATGGAGTATGTTGTGCCAGATGACTGAGCTGTTCCATAAGACTATGGCCCTAAGCCTTCAAAACCAGTAAACCAATCCCGTGAAGCGTTTAGTTACATCTCAGATGTAACTGATTGTGCCCCCATATGCTTTATTATCTCAAAACCATACCCACTGCTGTCGAGTAGATTCCGACTCATAGTGACTCTATAGGACAGACCAGAACTGCCCCATAGGGTTTCCGAGGCTGTAAAATTTTACAGAAGCAGACTTCCACATCTTTCTCCCACAGAGCTGCTGGTGGGTTCAAACAACTGAACTTTCAGTTAGCAGCCAAGTGTTTAACCACTGCACCATGTGCAGCACACAAACACGTATATGCATGTGCATACATGCACCTGTAGACACACACATACACCTTCCTATACACATACATGTTTACATATCTACATATGTAACCACTCAAGCATTTTTTGGTTGTTACTGCTGCTGTTGCAAAATTGTATATGTTACAGCATTTACCAATAACATCTCTTACTTTGGTCAAGTTGTACACACTTCACCCACATTCAGTACTGCCTTTCCCATCACCAAAAATAACAGGTGTCTACTGTCTAGAGAGTGACTCCCTCTTCCTCACATTCCTGATAACCACCAAAGAATGTTGATTTCTATACCTATTTTTGTTTTTTTATAAAAGTGGGATCATACAATATTTGTCCTTTTTTAATTGACTCGTTTCACTCAGCACAGTGTCCTCCAGATTCATCCATGTTATAAAATGTTCCGTGAACTCATCATTATTCTTTCTTTCTAGCTGCGTAGTATTCCATTGTATGTATGTACCACATTCAGTTTATCCATTCATCTGTCGATGGGCACTTAGGTTGTTTCCATCTTTTTGCTATTGTGAGTAATGCTGCAGTGAACACAGGTGTGCATCTGTCTGGTCTGTGTCGCTGCTATTAGATCTCTAGGGAATATACTTAGGAGAAGGATTGCTGGATCATAGGGTATTTTTAATTCCAGCTTTTTTAAGGACGTGCCATTCCATTTTCCATAGTGGTTGTACCAGTCCATAGAATTTTGTATCCTTTTTTCTAGTTAAATCATGTGATTTTCACATCAGTAGCTTTAGTCAAAATTAGAACAAGTGAGAGGAAGTAATTCCTCCACATAAGGTACACTTGTTAAAGCATTTTTTTTTTTTCAACTGTGATTGGGGAATAAGGGGCATGTTCCCTCCAAGGAACCATTTCTGGGATGGGAGGAAGGGTAATTCAGAAAAAGAAATCCAAAACTAGTGCAGTATTGATTTGTTTTCAGTTGCTGTATTTATTTTGAAATTTCAAAGAGTAAAGAGGGTTTTTTTTTTAATGTTTATCTAGACAGGGCATATGATTAAAAAAAAAAAGAAAGCAAGTTGAGAAATATGGAGGTAAAGCAATTTACTAGGCACCAAGAAATCTAGCTTATTTTTTATACAAACTCTAGTAACTTTTGTCTGACTGATGATACATGTTGCAATTTATTTCTGACCTGAATCTTCTCTGTACAACCAGTAAAATCAGATAAATTGTATCTCACAGACTGGGGAAACCACACATAAGTAAACACTGAGTTCTTCAACTGGGTATACAGAGGCCCTTGCTGGGCTTACTCCACACCCTTCAGAGTTTTGTTAATCAAAACCAGTACTTTGCAAAAACCACTAGGTCAAAATTTTTTCCAGGCTCTCCCTAACATTTCTCTTTAAAAAGAATTCCAGAAACAAACAACAAGAGCATCTTTTACTCTATGAGACTGAAAACACTGTGGAGAGTGCAATGGACTGGTCTTTTGCTTAAAATTTTTTCCCTATTCTTAACAACTCCCTGTTGCACAGGTTGAATCAGCCTAGGATGAGGTCAGACTGGCAGGCAGAAAGATGGTAAAAACATTAATTTTTAAACACTAACACCGTTTCTGGGGGATAAGCCTGTTAGCTGTCTGCACAAGGAAGTACCTCACCATCTTCAGGAAAGTTTGGATTCATAAAGTGCTTATTCATTGCTGATGTAAAAATAACATTGCATTTTTTAAAAAGCCTTTGTGGGAAACATGTTAATGTTGTAGCTATAAAATGGTCTCCTAATCACCAAAGTTTTATTTCAAGCAGACTTTAACATTACCACACCCAAGAGCCATCGACCTGTTCCTCTTAGCCTATTTAAGCCTGGGGTTAATGGGTTCCCTTAAACCTTAGCAATAAAATGCAAGCTGTGTGTCACAGAAGTCCGCAGAGCCTCAGGTCTGTGAGAGGAATGAACACTCATTTGGAAGAGACATGAGTATTCAAACGAGCATAAAACACATTATTTTAAAGTAAAGGTTCCCAGGGTAGTACGAATCTAGAGGACTCTTGGTTTTGGGAGGCCACCTTCTGCTCTAGGCCCTTCTGTCTTTGGATACCAAAGAAGCCCACATCCTCTACTGCAATTTTATGCTTTGGTTCTGTATCTTTCATCAAAATTCAGATTCTGCTCTTTTTGATGCAACTACAAAGGGTCTCAGACAATCTACGTACTTTATAACTCTTGCCATAGAGGTAGATAGGCGGGTAGGGACATAGATATAAAATGCACCTTTTCCAAGCCTGTTTGGCCAACATCTCCAAAGTAGGCCGTTACTGCTTAGCAAAGGTGTTCCAAGGACTGATCATGCCTGTACATTATGCTAAACAAATCCATTAAATCAACTGCCCTTTAGCTTCTTGTGTTATGGGAAGCCCTTGGGGAAAATTCTGCAATAATGATATCACCATGTCATAATTTTTTTTCTTCTTCTCATAGGAACAGATGGAGCTACTAATAGGCTAATAACAGTTCTTAAGCAAGTTACACCAAGATCTGTGGATTCTTTCCTCAGAAGACAGATGACCATAAATGAGAAAAAGTAACACCCGAAGAATCAAAAATTCTTTTTTATTTAAGAGATTGTGCAGACTGGCTATCTTTGCCTGTATTAGAGAATAAGCAGAAACTGGCCCTTCAGTGTCCTGAATGAAACAGAGTTATAACAGAGTGTCACTACGGGGCCTCAACTTGTACCCAGGAAAGGGTAATATGGGAGTCAGACCACCTCCATTCCTATGAGAACACACTGGCCTGATGGAGCTTGTCTCTCACCAAGGGAATTACACAACTAGGGGCCCAGCACTGAAACAATGGAAGAAATTCCATCTTGTGCCTGGAAACAGAGTAGAGGATGCCTGAATGTTGCCAAGTGTTGTACCTGAAACAAAATAAAGGGGCAGTAGAAAATCTTCTGGTTGTCTCTTGGTGTGTCATATTAGAATAAAAAGATCTATACAGGCCTAGGGGAAAGGAGGTAACACATAATTAAAATATTAAAAATAATGGTTTTATTAGGACAGAATAGATGTGAAGTTGAGGAGATGAAGGACTGGTGAAAATCAGTCATTAATGGTGGGGAAGGGAATTCCAGGCCAGGGACACAAGCCAATACAAAGCCCTGGAGTGTTCTAAGTGGTTCAGAATACAATACCTTAGCACAGAACACAAATGAAGGGCAGGCAAAACATGAGGCTAGGAGGTAACACAGCAAGATTATCAAGGGACTTGATTATCATGCTAAGAAATTTCAACTTTCTTCAGAAGGCAATCAAGAACCCCAGAAGGAATTGTAAGAATTTTAAGAAGGAAGCATAGTAAAATCTGAGCAACATTTTAGAAACACAGTTTTGCTCCAGTGTGGAGAAAATGGGAGGTAGGCAAGTCGGATGGCACAGAGACCAGTCAGGGAACTGCTGTGGAAACAGGCTATACAATGACAGTGGCCTGGAGGAACACAGATGAATTAGAGAGACCTGAGGTAGAGTTGTCAAGTCTTGGCAGTTACTTAGGAGTTGGAGTTGGGAGGAACGGACAAGGAGGAAACAAGGAAAAAATCTTGATTTCTGGCTTGGACAACTACCAAAAAAAAAAAAAAAAAAAAAAACACCAGCCAAACCTGTTGCCATCAAGTTGACTCCCCTCACAGTGACCCTATAGCGCAGATAACTTGCTCAAAGCATTTCTCTACTCTTTTTAGGCTCACATTTTTTCCTATCATTTGCATTCTTTATGTAACATACATTTTAACTCTTTATCATATTTTTTTCTCCAGAACATAGTTTCTCTTTTTGCTTCTATAGTTTTATTAAAAAAAAAAAACAACAAAACTATAGTGTTTTTGAGCTTTTTTCCTATTTGTTGTCTAAGTTTCAATGCTTACAAAGTTTTGCTTGCAAAGAACTGCTAAATATTTATTCAACTTTCTGCTGGTTTTTCAATTATTGAAGGTCAGGGCACAAAATAGGTACCTCATAAAGTTTCTTCAATAAAGGAACACCGTTCCTGTCCTCACAGAGCTTAAAATCTGGTGAGGGAGAAGGGCAGATAAGGGGCAATTACAATACAATGTGGCAAATATTTTAAGGGGGAAAAATACAAAGTTTATGGGGAAACGAGGACATAAAGGTTACAGGCTTCCTGGAAGAGGTGGCATACAGGAGTAGGGAGAAAACCCTGCAGGTGGCGTTGGGAGGGGGTGCTGAGGTGGGCAAATGGTACCACTGGAGGCCCAGGTGAGAAACCAAGGTCGTTACCTACCGCTGCTGCGTGGAACATAAAGCACAGCTGAAAAGACATTGCTATCTCACTCATTTCTACTTCCTTGGGATCTCGCAACTGCCCCTCTTCTTTTCTTTGTTCAGCATGCATATGTCACGCTTGATGTGCAATAAAAGTGACTTGCGTTCATTTCAGCTCTGACTTTATGCCGGCTACGTAACCTCTCCAAGCTTAGTTTCTACACCTGCAACGTATGTGTGGTACTTTCAGAGGGTTACTTCCAGCAATAAATGAGATAATGAAATAAAGCGTGACAGCCCCAGGCACAGAGTAAGCACTCAATAATGGTCATAGTAGCACCAGTAGCAATTTTATTAATATATTTGTTAATCAATTTAGAATTTATTTTGGTTATGGTGTGAACTGTGAATTTAATTTTTTTATATATACTGTTAACTAGTTAACTGTAAAGAAGGTTGTAATAACTTCTTTACAAGAAACAAATTCACATTTATCATAAAATCAACTTATGAGCTTTGTATCCTGTTCCACTGACCAAAACTGTGTAGTAGTAGATGGTGTTAAGTGGTGCCTCTTTAAGATATGCTTCATTCCAATTCACGTGATTTAAATAAAGGGTAGAAAAATTTACACAATTCAGCACCCCAGAGGCAGAACATGCCTAAATGCCAGAGAATTGTTTAAAGAAAGAAAGAAAGAAAAAAAAGATAGGGCTTTATACATCCAGGAACTCATAACTAGATTCCTTCTACTTTTAAACTTAAAATATTTCCAATTAAAAACAGGAAGCAGAGTCACTTCTGGCTGAAATGGCAGCTTCAGCACAGGAACACAAAAGATCCTGACTGAAATGATCAAAGAAATGATAGAACTAAGGGCATTCTGAGTGAGTGGATGAAACTGGAGAAGAGCACCTCAAACTCGGCCATTTCTGTTAGCTATGAATCAGATTAAAGAACAATATCAAGGGTCAGTTCATACCTCCCTTTTTGAGAAAGTACCACAACTTCTGGGGAAAACGAAACACACAGATAGTGTAGTAATGTTGGTGTATTAGACTAATGGAAGAAAATAAAGAGCCCAGAAACAGACCAACACACAATGTGGAAAAAGATGGAGAGGCAACAGCAGTAGAAACAATTAGCTAAGGAAACAAAAAATATGTATAGTTCCAACTCTACCATATAAATTTTTTTTTTTATATGGTAGAGGTGGAACTATACCATCTACAAAATAAATGTCATATGGATCAAAGACCTCAATGTGAAACATAAAAATTGAAAGCACAAACTGTAAGATGATACCATAAGACTTATTATTATTAGGTGCTGTTGAGTGGATTCTAACTCCCCATATGACAGAGTAGAACTGCCCCATAGGGTTTTCTTGGCTATAATCTTTAGGAAGCAGATTACCAGGTCTTTCTCCTATGGAGCCGCTGGGTGGGTTCGAACCACCAACCTTTCAGTTAGCTGCCAAGCATTAAACCATTGCACTACCAGGGCTCCTTAAACGTTCTGAAATAGATTATATTTATTAATTGTAGTTAATGGCATGTCTTAAAGATTAAGAAACACTTAAAAAAAAAACCCATGTAGTTTGTGTCAAATGACATTTTTAAGAAAACTTTATTGGAGTGTAGTGCACAGTTAGCAAAGTACACAAACCTTAAATGCACAGCTTGAGGAGTTTTCTTAAACTGAACATACGCCAGTGTAACCAGCATCCAGGTCCTGAAACTGAACATTCCCGGCCTCCCAGAAACCCTGTGCCTTTCCAGTTACTTCCACCTGTACTCCCGCCCCTAAGGTTTGTAACTCTTCCTGGTTTCTAATATGATACGTTCGTTTTACTTGTTTTTAAGCATTATATAAGTCATATCATATAGCTTAAATTCCTGCGTTGGGTTTCTTTCATTGAATGTCCTGTTTGTGGGGTTCATCTGTGTCACTGCATGTTGTTGTGATATGCTCACTCTAAGAGCCAGATTGTGTGCCTACCATAATTTATTTATCTACCCTTCTGTTGGTGGACATTTAGGTAATTTCCAGTATTTGGCTATTATGAATATTGTTGCTTTGAACACTCTTGTACATGTCTTTTGATGAATATATGTATACACTTCTGTTGCAAGAGGAATTCTTGGGTCATTGGGTATGTATATATTCAAGCTTGGTGAACATACCAATTTATACTTCCACTAGGAGTGTCTGAAAGTTCCAGTTACTCCACAGGTTTGCCAACACTTGTTTTTGTTTTCATTGGAGCCATCCTAGTGTATATGGAGTAGTATCTTATGTTGGTTTCCCTGATGACGAATGAGGTTAAGCTCCTTTTCATATATTTATTAGCCATTGGTTATACTCATTTGTGAAATGTGTGTTAAATCTTTGCCCATTTTTCTTTTAGATTCTCTGCCATTTTTATATTGATTTGTAGGCATTGTTTATATATTCTGGATAAAAGTCCTTGGTTGGATATATGTATTATATGTAATCTGGAGTTACCTTTCTGCTCTCTTAATGATGTCTTTTGATGAATGGAAGTTCTTAATTTTAATGTAGTCTAATATTAATCAGTTTTTTATGATTAGTGTGTATTTTCTGTCCTGTTTAAGAAATCTCTGCTTACCCTAAAATCATAAAAATGTTATTTTTCATAAACTTTTTTGTTTTACTTAGCATACGTAGATCTACAATCCATCTGAAATTGATTTTTGTGAATGTCTGTATCAATTTGGCTGTGCCATGGTTTCCAGTATTATGTGGTTGTCCTCCATTTTGTGATTGTAATTTTATATTAAAAGGATTAGGGTGGGATTGTAACACCACCCTTACCCAGGTCACATCCCTGATCCAAAGTAAAGGGAGTTTCCCTGGGTCATGACCTGCACCACCTTTTCTCTCTCAAGAGATAAAAAGGAAAGAGAAGCAAGCAGAGAGTTAGGGGATCTCATACCACCAAGAAAGCAGTGCCAGGAGCAGAGCACGTCCTTTGGACTAGGGATTCCTGCGCAAAGAAGCTCCTAGTCCAGGGGAAAACTGATGAGAAGGCTGACAGAGACAGAAAGCCTTCCCCTAGAGCTGACACTCTGAATTTGGACTTTCAGCTTGCTTTCCTGTGAGGAAATAAATTTCTCTTTGTTAAAGCCATCCACTTATGGTATTTCTGTTATAGCAGCACTAAATGACTAAGACAGTTTGCTTAAAAAGTAGTTAACATTCTAATATTGTTGTTTTCCCTCTTAGGAATTACATTTCTTTAGTAAGTTCTAACGTCAAGTAAGCTGTATCTGTGCCACAGTACTCTGTCACATCAAGACACAGGTACATGCCAACGGTTGCGAAAATCTCAAGCTGCAAGCCTCATGAATTGGAATAAGTAGATGAGCGGTAATGTGACTGGGTTTTAAAAATGCTTTTGAAGCGTCTGTAATAACAAAATGGGAGAAAATTAAATATGAGGTCTCTTTCTTCTTCCTCTCTGCCTCTCCCATGATGCTCCGCACAGATGTAAACACAGTAAGTGTTCAGTAGATACTTGTTGAAATAAATCTAAAAAGCATAGAAATCATATGAAATATGCATTCAACAGTGCTTTTGAGCCCTGCTTTCAAATAAATCTTGATATATTAGACTATAAGGTTCTATAAAAAAATAAGACCCTTCAAATTCTATAATTTCCGAATTGACTTTGAAGAAAACATAACACTGGAAACGTGACCATTATAAAATAAACAATAACATACATGAGGAAGGTGCTTTTTAGTTCAGTCAAATACATGAGGCCAAATGGGCAACTCCTGCCCAAAAGCAATATGAGAAGGCAGGAAGAGACAGGAAAACTGGACAGATGGACACAGAGAACCCTGTGGAGGGAGTTCTTTCACGTTGCAGGGATTGCAACCAATGTCACAAAATACTTTGTGTATAAATTTTTAAATGAGAAACTGACTTGTGCTGTAAACTTTTACCTAAAAAAGCACAGTAAAATTATTAATAAAACCCAAAACCAAACCCATTGCCGCTGAGTAAAGGATACAGGGGTGGCGTCAGGTGACTTAGGTCCACATCTAATGCCAGGGTGACCTGTGAGAGGACTTGGAGATTAGGGTCCCTCGGTGGGACTAAGATTGACAGCGAGCACCTTCAGTCCAAGGCTATCAGACTACTCTCTCAGGGCCTTGATTAACCTCAAGAAACATTCTAGCTCCCTATCAGATAGGAATCCAAGACTCCCTCTGAGGACACCAGGCACCCGGGAATCCAAGTCTGGCACTTCAGAGGTGAGACCATAGTTTCAGATTCTAGGGCCTAAGTTGATTAATATAAATGTAATCCATTTGCAGCATAAACCCAGAGTTTATTGCTGTGTGGTAACTTACACAATGCCAGCATTCAAGGCACAGAAGCAACAAAGGGCTATTTTTTACCTTCTGATTTTCTTTTATAATTTGTTTTTTATGATCAGAAAAATAGTACACTTGCTGAGACAATTTTTTAAAACACAAAGCAGTAATTTTAAAGTACATACATTTTAAAAGATGAAAGTTGTGCTTTTTTTCCTGAACTCAAAACAAGTTAATTATAAATATTTGTGAATACAGAAATAATTAAAAGGTCAAAATCAGCTATGATCTTATTGTTATGTGGTAATCATTATTAACTTTCAAAATTTTTGAAATATTTCAAATGTACCTGCCATTTAGGTTTAACTAATTTTATTTCTACAATTGCAACTACCTTTTTGATAATAAATAAGATGTTACCCATATAATTTAAGCCCCTTTATATAAATATGGAAACCCTGGTGGCATAGTGGTTAAGTGCTACAGCTGTTAACCAAAAGGTCAGCAGTTGGAATCGACCAGGTGCTCCTTGAAAACTCTATGGCGCAGTTCTATTCTGTACTGTAGGGTTGCTATGAGTCGGAACTGACTCGACAGCAATGCGTTTGGTTTGGTTTTTTATATAAATATATTACCGCAACCTTCTCATTAACTCCCTTCTTCCCCACTAGTAATTGCTTTTTTGAAGTTGCTGTGTATTTTTCTCTTCTAATGCTTTAAAACGTTTGTAATTTATTTCAGGAAGTGTCCATAAGCAATATATATGTTTATTTTATTTTTAAACTTTACATAATAGTATCATACTGTCCATGTCTTTGTATTATACTCCACATTTTTTCTGTGTTGATTCCATTGTATGAATTTATCATAATTTATTTATCTACTCTTCCACTGATGGACATTTAAAGTTGCTTCCAACTTTTTGCTGTTACACCGTTACAGTGAATATCTTTGAACATATTTCCTTATACACATGAGTGAGTTTCTCTAGGGCAGTAACTCTTAACTCTGTCAGACCCAGGAGGAGCCCTAGTGGTGCAGTGGTTAAGCACTCAGCTGCTAACTGAAAGGTCAGAGGTTCAAACCCACCAGCTGCTCTGCGGGAGAAAAGACCTGGCAATCTGTTCCCGTAAGATTTACAGTGTAGGAAACCCTATGGAGCAGCAACTCTCTGTTCTATAGAGTTGCTGTGAGGGCACACAACAGTCAAACCCAAACCTTCTTTTTATAACATACTCTAATATCACCTTTACCATCTAGAGATGAAATTCAAAGATAAAATAATCAACCTGCCTACATAATCTCAAAAACATCAATACAATTCCTTAACTGTAATAGAAAGGATAAGTAAAAGGGGAATAATTTATAATAAAATAATGTGTTTTTCAGTATGTAAACGCTCTGTTTGACTATACTAGAAGGCACAGTGAATTCAGATACTTGCAGTCACCATGAACGTGACATCTGCAGATGCAGTTTGACGCAGGTATATGGTATTTATTACTCAGATGTCATAGTGGCTGTTGGTGAAATGGTGAACAGCTCATTTTCCCAACAAAGTTAGGTCTTCCTTGGATTTATTTACATGGTAATTTCAGTCTTGAAGGTTCAATGTATATTAAACTGCAAAAAATACTTTCTTATTAAAACAGAATTAACCCTGAGCTCATACAATTTAAACAGGTTTATTCAGCAGAGCTCTCAAAAGCAGTGTGTGATGGGGATAATTCTGTTCGTGGGATATTTCCATATTTTGCAAGGCACTGGCCCCTTCCTCCGAAATGTCAGCAGCAGGCCCCAACCAGAAGCACCACACCAATTACCAAATCACTCCATTTTCAACACTGCTCAGGAGTATACCACTAGAAATCAAATTGGCCAGTTGCAGAGTCTAGGCATTCTCAACTTTGATGAATATTACAGAATTATTCCCCCAGACAGTTGTAACAGTTTTTGTTCCCATCTGTAGCGCGTAAGACCTGCTATTTTTGCACATACTTGCCAACACATGAATTCCTCAGGCTTATACCAGTTATATGGGTATGAAATAGTATCTCATTGTTTTAATTTGTATTTCCTTTATGATCAGTGAGACTGATTCTTTTTTGTATGTTTTTTGATCATTAGGACTGCCTTTTCTTTCACTGTCTTTTCTTTGAACTGTGTTATTCTCAGCCATATTTCTATTGGGTTGCTTGTCTTATTGATATGTACTAGTCCTTTACATGCATGTGAAAGCTGGACAATGAATAAGGAAAACCAAAGAAGAGTTGACGCCTTTGAATTGTGGTGTTGGGGAAGAATATTGAATATACCATGGACTGCCAAAAGAACGAACAAATCTGTCTTGGAAGAAGTGCGGCCCGGATGCTCCTTAGAGGCAAGGATGGCGAGACTGCATCTTACATACTTTGGACATGTCGTCAGGAGGGATCAGTCCCTGGAGAAGGACACCATGCTTGGCAGAGCACAGGGTCAGCAGAAAAGAGGGAGACCCTCAACAAGGTGGACTGACACAGTGGCTGCTGCAATGAGCTCAAGCATAACAATGATTGTAAGGATGGCGTATGACCGGTTAGTGTTTCGTTCTGTTATGCACAGGGTCGCTATGAGTCGGAACCGACTCGACGGCATCTAACAACAACAACAGTCCTTTACATACTACATACTCTGCTTATTAATCCTTTGTCTGTTGTAGACATTTGAAAACATTTTCTATTCTGTAGTTTTTAACTTGGTCTATGGCATCTTTTGTTATAAAGAAGTTTTTTTTTTTTTAATAATATAGTCAGATTTATTAGTTTTTAGTCATATGGTAGGAGCCCTGGTGGTGCAATGGTTAAGCTCTTGAGTTGGAATCGACTCAACGGCACTCCACAACAACAAAAAAGAACTGGCAGCAAAAGAGAGACGTTGATGTGGCAAAGTGTTTGTTTCCTTGGCTCTTCTCACTCTGCATCCTCCAATAACTAATAAAATGTGTCTCTCGCTATAACCCCCTAACACAGATTCTCTCCTGAACATGTCTATCCTCAACCAAACCACTTCCTGATTCAAGTCAGGGCAGCAGACCTCCTCCGGGAATGCATACTTCTGTCTACCCTCTGATTCCTGACACTCACTGGTTCATTCAGGGATTGTTCTTTTAAATACCATTGGAACATGCTCAAAAAGGCGTAGAAAACAATTCTTCTGGCTTGGTATGCTTCATTATTTGGGAAAACAAAATAAACCCCAGAAAACACCACATACATCTCTACTGCTGTTACTTATTTATAAAAAGCAGTCTGACACATTATCCAAAGAATTTCCAAGTGTCTCTTTCCACTCTTACCAGCTACCACTGTTGAAATTTAAACACCATTACAGTAAAATAATCTCAGCTCACATCATGGGAAATGGGCCCTTGGCTCTGAGAGAACTAGAGAAAAAGTGCTACAAAAAGTAGGTCAGCAAAATAACGTAAAAGTCATTTTAAGTTGATAACTTCCACAATATGGACCATGATGGCCCTGTATCTGAGAGTCTGTGGGCAAAGATCTAAAACAGGAGACCCATAAGAAAGGAATGGAGGCATTGGTTCCATGGTAGAATTTCTGCCTTCCATGCAAAAGATTCAGATTGGATTCCTGGCTAAAATACTTCGTGCACAGTGGAGGCTTGGGTGTTGCTATGATGCTGAACAGGTTTCAGCGGAGCTTCTAGGCTAAGACTAGGAAGAAAGGCCTGGCAATTTACATCCAAAAATCAACCAGTGAAAACCTATGGATCACAGAAGTCTGATGTGCAACTGATCATGGCGATGGTCCAGGACAGGACAATGTTTCGTTCCATTGTGCACGAGGTCACTATGAGCTGGGGGCTGATTCAACAGCAGCCAACAGAAACAGCAACAACAAGGGGATGCCAGAAGAAGCTCCTTTACTTTATTAGAGGCACTCTGGTGTCTCTCCTCTATCAAACATACTTCTCATTTGTTAATAAACTGTCCCTAGTAAAATCTGTTGCAAACTAAAGAATGCCACCATAACACAAAGCAGAATGCTGACACAGCCTCTGTAAAGAAACCTTCATAAGACAAACTAATGAAATCATTTTTTTCAAGGCTTTCCAGCCACTGAAGTTAGATTAACAGAAATCACCAAATCCCACCAGATCTTGTCCCCACAAGTGCATATAGGGCCTTATTTGGAAAGTGTCCTGAAATTTCTGAGAATCCCAATGGGTGCTCCTCATGAGCTCGTATTTGTCACAGATACTTAGGCTCTGGTGTCCTCACGGCGTCAAAACTGCAGGGGTCTCTAAAGTAGGGGAAATTCTTCTTCATATTTCTTACTCTCTTACAGGCTGTAAGATATTGCTTGTGACCCAATGTCTTACAGAGGGTGGCTCTTCCAGGTTTTACTCTTGCTTTCCAAAGGTTTCAGTCATGGGAACAACAGGGCTGGGCCAAAAAACAAGTGACTGGTATCACACCATTCCTCCTTCTTGAGATTAAACTAAGCCTTGCCTACTGATTACCCTGTCATGTCTGATTTCTTCTTCCTTAGAAGAGGTTCCCTTCCAGGAGATATCTCGATCACCTGCAAGGGCCCATTCCGTCACTTCTCTGGATATGCCCCACATCTGAACCCCAGCAGATACTGCAGTCCATGCTGAAGTCAATACTCGGTACTATCTGTGCTACTATTCTACATTTAAAAAATGGCATTTGGCCCAAGTGGCAGTAGAGGAAAATGAAGCAACACTTGCGAGCGCACTCAGGTGGAGAGAAAGTCCTTCAAGGAGACACGGGAGCAGCCAGCTTTCCTGATCCAGTACCATACCATGTTGGTAGATGCTTTATCTAGAAAACAGTGTCATCTCTGAAATAGTCCGTTTCAGTTTACAAGGGATTTCCTTAAAGCATTACAAACAAGTTTTACAGTTTGCATATAAAAATAGCACTGTCCCTGATTTAAAGATAGAATCGTAAAACATAAGCTCCAATAAGTCCTCAGAGCTCATCCATTTTACAGACAAGGAATCTGAGGGGTAAAGTGAGGAAGGGTTTATTCCAGATCACACACTTCCCGCCAGTTCTGGAGAAGCCTAGTTTTCCTGACGCCCACACCAGGGCTTTTTCCTCTATGCCATGTTTCTTCAATGTATCCCAGATATGATGAGTAGTATTTTTCCAAAGTGAACAAACAACTCGGTCATAATATTTTCACTCCTCTCCAGAACCACTGAAACTCCATCCACATGCCTTGCCGCCACTGAGGAAAAAGTAAAAATGCCAAACCTGGTGGAGAAAGGAGGGGGAAGAACTGGTGGGGACAGAGAGATAGCCTCTCCTCTAGAGCTGCCTAGCCACACAGCAACAGGGGGCACCCAAGTAGAGAAGATGAACCAATAATTCTGAAAGACCCCAGAGTCTATGCTAGAATCACCTTTAAAACCAAACCAAAACCAAACTCATTGTCATTGAGTCAAATTCCGACTCACAGTGACCCTACAGGACAAAGCAGAACTGCCCCCATAGGGTTTCCAAGGCTGTAATCTATGCAAGCCAACTGTCACATCTTTCTCCAGTGGGTTCAAACTGCCCACCATTCAGTGAGCAGCCAAGTGCTTAACCAAAGCACCACCTAGGGACGGGCAAAAGGGCTGGGCAAATAAATACTGGTGCCCTATCCACAAATACAAGTGAAATCAGCTTAAAATTATTATCACCTGGAACTCTGAAGCGGTAAAGAGTCTTGTCATGTAAATACAGTGAGGCAAGGAAAGGAGTAGAGAGCACTAGCTGTAGTCCATCCCGGTTTCTGCCCTTCCATGAAAATTTGAGGTGTTTGCTTTAACACTGTTTGGTCGTGCTACCCTCTTTAATCTCTTATCTCCTTGTCTCCCCACTCCTACTCACTGTGGCTTTACTGCATCTTGGCTCAGATAATCACCAGAAGAGCTCTACAACAGTCCCATCCATAGCAACACAAAGTGAGGGCAACTCTATGAAAAAGCTAAGAAAGCAAAAATACATTAAATCGGGGGTTTTAGTTTTAGATGTTTATGATGAAAAAACTGTCCCAAACCTGATCTGGGATAGATTGTTTTTTTTGGTAATATACACAGTTCCTATTAGAAGTAATCAACCTTCCCAATAAGATGTTTGAACAATTTTATGACCAATTTTAATGAGATTAAGAGACTTTGGGGAAGATTTTTACCAACCCAGCTAACTGACAATTCTGATAAGCCTACAACTTTTAACTATGTATTTAAAGGTATGACACTTAACCAGTCTTATTACCTCCTAATGATTGTTAATCAGATCCTCCTTTATCTTTTTTTTTCTATAAACTTTCTGCCAAGAGCGTGAAATACAGCTTTGATACATTCTTATAATCAGTTTGTCAAGAGTCAACTGCTCATTCTCTTGTTCTCTTATTTATCATTCAACAAACACTAAGGACCCATTATACCTCAGGCACATACATGCACAGGAGATATACAGAGATGAACAGGTAGGTTATCTGCTCTCAGGCAGCTACAAGTTTAGGAGGGATCGTTTCTTACACAAAGCAGGCACTCAAGGAATGTCTGTTGAATTGATTAAAAAAAAAAAAAAGGTTGTTTCTCACTCTAAAATCTGTACTCCAACAGGCAGGGAGTTTTGTATTTTGACCACTGCTGAGCCTCCAGCACCTAGAACACTGTCTCACATATACAAGGCGCTCACTAAATCATTCTAGAATGAGAATGAATCAATGAACTAAAGATACCGCATCACGCATACTACTTGATATTAATTGTGGTTCCTTTCTACTACACGTGAAATGCATTATATTTATGTATCTCATTTTTTATGTAATTATTTATTGTATAATTCAGGTAGCTGAAACCTACCCAAATTTGTAAATAGCTACATAATCACAACATTAAACAGAAGTATTTCTGAAAAGGTGCATGTGACTGCTCACAAATACAACCGTCATGATTGGCAAACATTCTGCTTTGAATCCCTTGTAAATAATTACCTGCTCATTTTCTGTATCCAGAATAAAATATAAATGTACTTTGCATAAAAGAGCCTCACCACTCCCTTACATCCTTTAGTTTGCTGCCTAAGTGTCACCATAACAGAGAGGCTTTCCTGGACCACTTCTAAAATAGAACATGCTCTCCTTAGCATGTCCTAGCCCTCTGACCCAGCTCTATTGTTCTCGATAGCCTTTGTTTGACATATCATATGAGCATTTTTGGTTGCTGTTGCTTATTTTTTGTATTTCCTCATAGAAGAAAAGGTCCATGAAGGCAGAGGTTTTGTTCATTCCTAGAACGGTGCCTTCTATCTAACGGGCCCTCAATGGATATTTGCCAATTAAGCCGGCAAGAAAAGCTACCACAACGTAAATACGACAATGGTCACTGCAGCGCTATCTGAAACAGGAAAAACAACAATGAACCGGTTATCCATTAGGAAGGGACCGGTTAAAAGAAAACTGTGGTACATCCATAAAACTTATCTGGCCATGAAGAAGAAAATGGTAAATCTGAATGTGTTGGTATAGTGCTAGTGAACTATTCTGACGTACTATTAAACACACACACAAGGTAGAGTAAAACAACACTAATGGCAAGATCTTTTCCACCTCCCTTTTGACTGTAAGGAGATACACTTGGTATATTTTGCTATACTTGGTAAGAAGATATACATGAGTAAACTTTTTATTTTTTCCTAACTGACAAACTAATTGTCAAGAAAATCAGCTAGATTCTTAAAGAAGACTCTTTCCAAAGAACATGGAATGGATAAAATGGCTTCTCAAGTTCCTTCAGGCTCTAAACATCTAGGGTCTTATGATTCTTACCAGCAAGTTTCCCTTCTATTCATATATGGCACGTTCTGTAAAAACATAACATACGGTTTTGTCCTGAATTTAACTAACTGTGACAAAATGATCTCCAGGTGACCAGTAAGACTTAAGTTCATTCGTGTTTCTGCATTTTGCATACAAGTCCATTAAATCCATTTTTAAAGCCTCTAAACATCATTTAAGACAAACTTACTTAACTGTAACTATACTCGAGCATGGAAAAGAAAAATCAGTTACCTGATGCCTACCAGATTTGTTATCCTCACTGACTACACAGAAAAGCACAATTAATCATGCTAACACAGAGCTACAAAACTGGAAGGACCCTGACAGGCTATTTGCTTTAAAACAACCTGTATGTAATGCGGAATCTCTTTCAGAATATCCCTAAGAGAAGATGGTCACAAGCCTCTGCTTTGGTGCCTCCAGCTGCCATTTCACTGATGAAGAGCATGGATTCTAAAAAACATCTAGCTGAAAGCTTAGTAATTCAAACCTACTCAGAGATGCCTAGGAAGACAGGCCTGGCGATCTGCTTCCGAAAGGTCACAGCCTTGAAAACCCTATGGAGAGGTTCTACTCTGCACACATGGGGATTGCCATGAGTCGGAACTGAGTTGATAGCAACTGACAAACAACTATACACATACACACACACAACGCAAACTTGTTGCTGTAGAGTCAATTCTGACTCGTAGTAACCCTATAGGACAGAGCAGAACTGCCCCATAGGGTTTCCAAGGGTGGCTGGTGGACTCGAACTGCTGACCTTTTGGTTAGCAGCCAAGCTCCTTAACCACTACACCACCAGGGCTCTCTCTATATGTATGTGTGTGTGTGTATATATATATGTATAAATGTGTGTATGTATATATACACACATATATATGTACATACGTACGATAGATGTATTTCACTTACTCACTGATTAAACAACATCATGAATAGCTGCTGCACGGCAAATCCTCCAGTAGACACACGACTATGACATTGCCTCTAATCCTCAGACTCTTCTTGGCTTGTGTTCTTTTTGATCTTATTCTTTGTCATAGTGCCACTGCCTCTAGTTTTACTTCCTGTAATAATATAAGCCCTTAAGCACTTGAAAGCTAGCTATCATGTCTTCCCCAATACTTCTATTTTCAGAAACTCCCCCCCAAAAACTTCCAGTTCCCTCTACCCTCCATGTATAAATCTAACAAAGTACTATATTTTAGGGCAAAAAAATTGGTTGCATATACAAACACATTCTAGAAGTTACCTGTGTAAAAAAGTCTTCTGTTTGTAGCAGAGAATAGGTTGGTTGTGTGCAAACAGTCTGAGGCAGTTGCTAAAACAGCAAATTCAACCTCAGGTTTTCTTTCATGAAGTTCAGGGTCTAGTACATGAAGTAATAAACCTGTTGCCATCAAGCCAACAGGTAGCCACCAACTCATAGCAACCCTACAGGACAGACTAGAACTGCTCCATATGGTATATAAGGAGCGGCTGCTGACCTTTCAAACTGCTGGCTTTTGGGTAGCAGCTAAGCTCTTAACCACTGTGCCACCAGGGCTCTCTGATGAAGTAGTATGTTCCTAGAATGGTCACCCACATAGGAATATTGTCTGGTGTAGAAGAACAAGGATAAACTTGAGTCCCTCTAGCAGTGGGAAAAGCTGCTGGTAGGCTGTATTTTATAGGTATGAAGGACAAGAGGCCAAATGTAGCATGAAGTCAGGTTTAATTACCAGCCTCCTGACCAAGAGTCAGACAGTGAAGGCAACCGCAGACAAGCAAGTGGGAGGAAAAACAGGGTCTCCAATCTTGCGCCAAGGTCAAGAGCTGGTCTGGCACTGAGCATTTTTAAAGGGCACAGGGTAGAAAGACAACAGTGAGGTCTGCAGGTGAAGAGGTCCGCCCAGCAGGAAAGGGGACTTGAGGATGACAGTCCACTGATTACCATGGTTTGTGAGGGAGATGGCAAAGCTAAGAGAGGACTTGCCCATTTAATATATATAAAATAAGTAGCAAAAAGTGCCAACTTCTCAAAAGTGGAGAGAAAGAAGGTTGGCAATGGGATCTTATACTTTTATCCTTAATGTAAACTTTGTTTTCTTTAGTAGCTCAAATAAAAGCATTGCATACCCCAGGGTACATTCGCCTAATTTTTTAAGCACATGGAATAAAAATAAATTTGGTACTGAAGCTTTTTTTTTTTTTTTTTTAGCACACAGCTCTGTCACTCACTTCTTTGGGAAGTCCATCTCATTATTTTGGGGGGGAAATATTTGCCTCCTTAGGAGGTGGTGCCACAATACCGCTGAGGTCACCTGTCCTTATTAATAATTGCTGGCCCGTTTGTCCCTGCTCTCTAGAATACATCACACCACCACTGCACAAACAGCAGCTGAGGCCAGCTGAGGAGAACAGGCTTGGTGATAACTCACACCACCGTCTCGAAATCTGATGGAAGGAGCTGGAAGAAATGTAGTAATAACAAAGGCTCTAGGGATGGTCCAGCCCAAGTTACTCTGTACCTCTGAGGTACAGAATGCTTAGCCATTTTGAATTATACTGCGGGGTTTACAATAGGTCTTTGTGTTCTCTGTTTATGAATAGGGTAGCTGGCAGCTGGTTAAGTTTCTTGGGGAGTTACTAAAGCCAACTTTAAAACAAAACCAAGGACAGGATTCCCTAAAAAGTGCAAAGCACTAGGCAGACTGCCCAGATGAGCAATATCAGGTTATCTTACGAGTCTAAGAGCAGAACACTCAAGCGGCGGATAGTATTAATAGAGGGCTCACCTTTCAAGAGTGGCTGGAGCAGGTCACCACTTCATCCTCACGGTTTTGGTTTAATTCCTATGGGCTGGGGCACACTGGGACCTCCGAGGTGGGTAGGGAGGAGACACGGAGCAGCTAGAAGAGGAGTTAAGAAAAGCCACCCAGCACTAATGCGGGCCCTAGTGGGATGTGCAGGAATGTGACGAACTTAGGATTCACCTTGCAACTTGAACAGGGAGAAAACGGCAGAGTAACAGGAGTCCCTGGGCAGCAGCTTTGCTCACAACAAGGTGCGTGATGGTGTCCTGGTTTCCGGGGGTTCTCTGTGTTTGATAAAGGAAAACAGCCAATAGGAGAAAGGAAAGTGGCATTTATTGAATGCCATGACATGCACATTACACATCCTTTCATGTACTCTTCAAGGGAAAAGTCTATTTATAATTGAGACAACTGAGGCTCAGAGAGATTAAATAGATTGTCCAAGGTCGCTCAGCTGGAGAGTAGAGGAACTGAGAATCAATCCAAACTCTGAGCCCAAAGCCCCAGGCTCTTTTGAAACACTTTCTTTCCTATGGACAGGTATGGTTTCCTGAGTAAGGATGAGGTGGAAACTCTGAAGCAGTGCATGGTTCAAAGCAGGGCTGCTGGCTCACACAGACAACCTGTCATGAAGGTTCATGAAGGCTCAGAGGTTGCAGCTCGGGGCAAGGCAAATGCCAAGGACTCACACCTGACACAGAGGATGCAGGCTGAGTGAGCAAGACTAACTCCTGAGCTAACCTGAGGTAGGAGCAGGACCCAGTTAACAAACTGACTGTCAAAGACTCACTGGCAGGTGGGCTGAGAGGCACCACCCCAAAAGGCTGAAGCACTTTTCCTACCAGTGGCTGGACAGAGGCAAGTCAAGCACCCGCTTTTCATTTTGTCTGAGAAAACCAGCCTCTCTGGAGTCAAGTAAGACTCCTTACATATCCCCAATTCAAAGTCATGGATTCTATGCTCAGGGTGCCCAATAAACAGAGAGAAAAAGTCCGTTCTCTACACTCTTTGTATCTTTTTTTCTTTAAGATGTACCTTTAACCTAAAGAACTAATCTCTTTATCTTCAAATGATTATACTTTGCATTCCACAGATACATATATATGTACACACACACACACAGAGTAGGGAGAAAGCAAAGAGAAATACAACCCAAATCTTAAGTGGAAGATCTCATGTAATAATATATATATATTAACCTTTTGAAGAAAAATGTCAAGTGAGCTTTTAGAAACACTTCTGAATTAAATTTCATTAAAGTGATAGAGAAATTATCAATACTTAAAAGATTTATCTGTCCAAAAAGTAAACTAGACAAAACAAAAGAAGAAATAAGATATGGTCCAGATTGGGCGGTGGGGTGGCGGGGCGGGGGGGAGGAGGGTGGGGAGTAGCTCTACTTATCCAAAGGTCAACTCACGGATGAAGGTAAATTAAAAAGACCACCCTGCTGTCATCACCTTCAGACATTCACACAACTATTTAGGATGACAGAGTTGGCAGAAAAGGATTGTGAAGCCTTTATTCGATACACCTAAGTCTTTATCACGTAAGAAAACCATCTGCATTGCTTTTACCTTTCATTCTTATTAGCTATCATCATAATCAGTGGTTAGTAATTATTTTTAATCTAAATATTTCACGGCCTTTAAATACTGTTAACCGGTTGCTGTCGAGTCAACTCCAACTCATGGCGTCCCCATGTGTCACAGCAGAACTGAGCTCTACAGGGTTTTCAAAGACCGATTTTTCAGAAGCAGATGGCCAGGCCTTAATTCTGAGGCAACTCTAGGTGGACTGGAACCTTCAACTTTTCAGTTAGCAGCCAAATGCGTTAACTCTTTACACCACCCCGGGACTCCTTAAATACTGTAGGAATGTCACTATTATAAATGTCTGTCTGGGACAGGTCTGACTGTTATACTGCTATGTAAAAGATTCGCAGTTGAGACATACAGCATGCTGAACGTAAACAACACTCCTGGTAACCACAGGAAACAGCAGAAGCCTAACGTAAGTGTAAGGAAGTTGAAAGCATGACTGGTACCACATTCACAGCAACCTCGGACAGAAAGTTAGGAGCACTAATTCATTTAGAGAAAGTTATTCCAACAATGGAAAAGACAAAACCCTGCCATCAGGGTGACTTGCAAAAAGCTACCCTCAGTTTCCAGGTGGAAGGGAGGATGGGGTTGTTATCACAGAGAGTCCTCTCCAAGAGAAGGAGCTAATTCCGTCTGCTCTTCCACAGAGGCGTCCTGGTGGCACAGATGGTTAAGTACTTGGCTGCTAATCGAAAAGCTAGTGGTTCAAACCCACCCAGCAGCTCCAAGAGAGTACGGCCTGGTGATCTGCTCACATAAAGATTACAGCCTGGAAAATCCTACGGGGCAGTTCGACTGTCACAGGGGCTTGCTGTGAGTTGGAACTCACTCTACGGCACCTAACAAAAAACAACAACAACAACTATCCCATAATTTACACTTTACTTAAATCAGGGCCGAGCTATACCCTCCCAGTTGAGTGAAACACAAAAATAAACTAAACCCACATTCTATTTTTAAATTTTTTTCTTGTGCTTTAAGTGAAAGTTTACAAATCAAGTCAGACTCTCGTACAAAAATTTATAAACACCTTGCTATATACTCCTAATTGCTCTCCCCATAATGAGACAGCATGCTCCTTCCCTCCACTCTCTCTTTCCCTGTCCATTCAGCCAGCTTCTGACCCTCTCTACCCTCTCATCTCCCCTTCAGACAGGAGATGCCAACATAGTCTCATAGTCTCCAAGAAGCTCATTCTTCACCAGAATCATTTTCTATCCCATAGTCGAGTCCAATCCCTATCTGAAGAGTTGGCTTTGGGAATGGTTCCTGTCTTGGGCTAACAGAAGATCTGGGGATCATGACCTCCAGGGTCCTTCTAGTCTCAGTCCCACCATAAAATCCGGTCTTTTTACGAGAATTTGGGGTCTGCATCCCACTGCTCTCCTGCTCCCTCAGGGCTCTCTGTGGTGTTCCCTGTCAGGGCAGCCATCGTAAACCCACATTTTAAAATCAGATGGACAACAAAGGCCCAAGTTAGAGCAGAGGTAAACGCTACACAGTGTTCTCTCCTGCCCTGTCTTATCTCCAGCACGTCATGCTGTTTTGGGAATTTTTCCTCATTTGGAAAAAAATGGAATCCAAGCAGATTGTAAGGAAGGGGGTAAACATTTCTAATTCCCAAATTCTTCAGAGGCTGGTAAGTAAGGGGTTACTGAATGAAATGGAGTGAAACAATCCACTCCACAGCCCAAATATGTGCAATTATAAAAACAAAAAAATGTTAGAGCGTTCTCATCTGAAGACTTGAGGACAACACCAACTTAAGAAGTGGAATGAATCATAAGTCCGCTGTTCACCTAATAAATTAGGAGACCTTCATTTCTCCAGACTGTGTAATGTGTGCTGCAAATACTTCAGCAGAACAAGGCCTCTCAGAGATGAAGTCAGTTAAGTTCTGCTGACTACAGGGATGAACTCTCAACACATATATCACCCCTCCCAGAAGACATGACAATTCTTAGGAATGTTTTATGTGTGAATATGCGTGTGTACGTGGGTGTGTATGTGTGTCCTCTTCCCCCACTTCCCAATTCAGAGTTAGGACATTAGGTCACTTGTTTTCAAAAATAAACAGGAAGTTAAAATTACGCCTATACACCACAGCATAAATCAAAATGAAAATCCAGATGGATTAAAAAACGACACATGTGTATGTAACAAATATAACAAAATATGAGTGAAAAAAGTCATTGTACATATGCATTTTGGGTTGTGTAAAGAATATACACTAGACATGTTTTATCAGAAGAAAGGAGATTATTAATTTTTATCTACTGCACTTTTATACAAATAACATGCGCGTTCTACGTTTGTTTGCCAGCTGCGCCCTCCCTCCAAGAGGTCATTTCCTAAGCACCGCTACACCAATTTTTTTACAGGTTGCCGTAAAAAAAAACTAGTATAGCACAGTTATGAAAATATCTTGCGGAGGGAGGGTGCAGTTGGCAAACACACGTGGAAGGTGAGTGTTATTTGCATAAAACAACAGTATATACCATATTGTGCTTAACGTAAGGCATAGCTTCTTAAATGAAAAAAGTTAAAAATAAAAAATTTATCTTCTAAAGGTAATTTTCCAAGAGGAAAAAAATGATACCTTTGCCTATAATTTTTTTAAACTTCTCTATGGAAAAAAACCTCATAGGTTTTTTTATGGAAAAAATAATAATCAACAAAGTTAAAAGGCAAGTCAAAAATGGAGAAAAATTATTTACTGTATATACCCAAACAAAGATGATATAAAAAGCTTTTACCAATAAATGAGAAAAACAAATACTGCAATTAAAAAATACAGCTAGGGAATATAAAGAAACAAATCAAAAAAGAAATACCAGTGGCCTTCTTACATATAGTGCTCAACCTCATTAATGATAAAATAAACACAAGCTTAAATTAAAATTCAATACCATTAGTTACTGACTCTATATTCTTGAATCAGTTTTGTAACTTAAAAAAAAAAAAATCACATATATTTGCATATAGAAAATAATTTGCCTTAAACAGCACGCCGTGTTCTCTTACAATTTTAAATCTCCTCTGTGTATATTACTGCATTCCTACTGGCCCCGATGTATGTTTGTTTTCCTCTTTCCTTAACTGAGAACTTTATCTACCGTACTGACCTTTTCAAACACATCTGCCATTCACTTATCAATTCAAGTGTACTTCTGTTGTCTAAATTTTAATTTTTGTTTTGTATCATTACCCTCCTCTTTTTTGACTGTTCTTTTTCCGACTTCCTCAGTTGAATGATTAGCTGATTTTTTTTCTAATTAAATAATAAAAGCTAAGGCCAGTCTTTCACACTCAGCTTTAGAATCACATCTACAGGCTTTGATACGTGGAATCACTATTTTCACTGCTTTCAAAATCCAAAGAGCTACCTTCCCTTCCACCTTGGATTAAGGCCCATAAATGCAAGGTGCACAGCAAAAGGCAACAGGAAGAAAGTCCATTAACATAATACAGAAATATTCCATCTTAGAGTACTGTATTGTCTGGCTCTCTGGTAAAGACCAACCTAAAACTACATTCTCTAAAACTATATAAACAGGCAAAGGAAATAGGTGCTTTAGCAGTTAAACATTTTCTCCTCAGGATCAACTGAACCATTTCCAAATAATTAGGTTTTCAAGCTTCACTGTGCTTTGCTATTGCAAGAAGCACCAGCATAGCAACTTCTTTTTGATCCCTTCTTGAGTATTTATTACCTTTATTTTTAATATAACTTAATTATAAGTTTATATAATTTGACTTTTAGTAATGGCTGAGTTTAACAGGTTCGCAAAATTCCTGAAAATGTAACCACAGGTCTCAGTCCAGGTACCTTGATTTTTGCCCTTGGTTTCCTAAAACTCTGAATAAGATCGCCCCATCCCTTGGACATCTTGCTTCATCTTCTTACCCAAGCTTATCTTTCCCGTTTTTAAGAGTGACCTGCCCAGCGTCCTCTATTATACATCTCCTGACAAAGGAAGGCCGTAAGAGGATGATGAGCACTAGTGCTAAGGTAGTGTTTTCCTACAGAGGTGGCCAACTGCCAAATGAACGAGGAGTGAAGACTGTGACATGTAGTTGAAGTTTTGCTTCTTTCTGATAGTGAAGATTAAAAAAAAAAAAAAACAACACATTGTAAAATGGGTATAATTTCTCCTAACGCTGCTTGCATAAAATGAAATGCAAATGGTTTAGATCAAGGGATTACTATTTTTGTAATCGCAAAATTAATTTCTGCTTTGCTTCAAGAGGGACTCAGGAGATTGTACTTTAATATCTAACTGGTTAGAATTATTTTGATCAACTTTTTATCATTAACTTCTAGTTTTGGTGTATTTTGGTCAGAGAGTAATATCATAGCTTGTGCAGTTTATATTTTGGGAACTTTACTGAGATTTTACTTGTGACCTAAAAATCCACTTTTTAAAGGCACTTTAAAGGTAATCTGTATATCAAGTATAATTTTATACACATGCCTATTAAATCAACCTTACTGCATGTATTATTGAAATATTCTATTTCAATATTTATCATCAGACTAATTTACTTGTCAAATTCTGGAAGGAGAGTCCAAGTATTCTAATACAATTTCTATTTTGTAAATTCTCACCTTTATTTTTAATATTGGCTCTACATACATGGCATCTGCACAGTCTAGAAATGGAAATACTTAACTCATATACTCTATTCGTCTTCATTCTACTTAATGTGCTTTGACTTAACCTCATTTTTCTGTGGTTGATATTTTTAGAGCAATATACATTGAGACTCAGGCCTGAATTTCACATGAATAACTCTATAACAAAATAGCCCAATGTTTTAGGGTACTTAAGACTTTTTGGGTACTTTGTATCTCAGTGCTATGTCACCTGGCATATAAAGACATATAACCATTCTTAAAAGCTTGTGAGTGGCCATCTAAGACACAACTAGGGGTCTCTACTCACCAGGAGCAAAACAGTAAGAAGGTAACTAAGAGCTCAGAGAAGAAATAAGTCTACATGAGCCAGAGCCTCATCTACCAGGAAACCAGAAGAACAAGATGGCGCCCAGCTATTACCACTTACTGGTCTGACCAGGGTCACAATAGTTGGTCTAAGATAAAATCGGTGAAAAATACAGAGCAGAAGTTTATTTAAAAAAAAAAAAATCCAGATAAATAGGAACAGTAAAGAACAGAGGAATTTCTGAGACTATCACCCTGATATATTCTTTCCACAGAAAACCAAGCCTATCCCGAGATTACCTTTTAGCAAAATAGCAGAATGGCACACAAAAAATAAAGGATATTACCTGTAAGGTAGGTGCCCTACTTTTATTAAAAACCATCAGTATGAGAACAGAAGGTCAACAATCACTCAAAAGTAAGGATGAGAAGGGAGCAGGGAAACTAGAGTACTGGAAAGGGAACAAACAACACAAAGAGAATGTTGATATACTGTGATAAATGTAACTAATGTCACTGAACAATTAGTGAGGAAATTGTCAAATGGGAGCTTAACTTGCTGTGTAAACTTTCGCCAAAAACTCAGTAAAATATTATTATTAAAAAAAAGGCATATGAGCATTATTAAAACTTCAGTACCAACTGTATCTTCCTTCAATATAACTTTGTATTGCTTAATGCTTCATGTCTTGGAATTTTCCTTTCCTAATTTAATATTAATACATGTACCTTTGTTTATAAATGTTTGTCTTTTTTGTTGTTGGATGTCATCAAGTCAGCTCTGACTCACAGACCCAATGTAAAACAACAAAATGTTGCCCAGTGCCATCTTCATGGTCGTTGGCATATTTGAGTTCACTATTGAGGCCACTGTGTGTTCTGAGTGCTTTCCAACCCAGGGGGCTCATCTTCTAGCGCTGTAACAGACAATATTCTGTCGTGATCCATATGGTTTTCACTGGCTAATTTTTTGGCAGTAGATTGCCAGGCCTTTTTCCCTAGTCTCATAGTCTGGAAATGCCTCTGAAACCTGTCCATTATGGGTGACCCTGCTGGTATTTGAAATACTGGTGGCATAGCTTTCACATCATAGCAACATGCAAGCCACCACAGTACAACAAAGTGACAAACAGGTAGGTGGTGGTTGATATGGCTTCACCTTTATTTTCAAACTTGAGCCATTTTGTTTTACATGGTTCTTTTGCAAATGGCATTTAGCTGGATTTTCAATTTTTTGAAGGGTCCAAACTGAGAGTCATTCTTTTAATGGAGTTGTTAAACTCTTTCACATTTATCAAAATAACATGAAGTGCTGGAGAAAAGGCAGGGAAGGAGGGGACACCGCATAGCGTCCCTCTACTCTACCTTGGGCATTTGTTGTTCATTTCATTTTACAATGTGGGTTTAATTTATTTTTGTGGTTGGTTCTACTAGTAGGGTAGCTGGGCCCTGATTTAAACTAAAGTGTGAACTAAACATTGTATAGCTTCCCTTTGGAGCTCTTGGTTGGGAGAATGCGGTGCGCTTGGCTGCTAACTGAAAGGGTTGGTGGTTTGAGTCCAACCAGTGGTGCCTTGGAAGAAAGGCCTGGAGATCTCCTTCTGAAAAATCTGCCATTGAGAACCCTGTGGAGCACAGTTCTACTCTGACACGCATGGGGTCGCCGTGAGCTGAAACTGACTCCACCACTCCTGGTGTGATTTTTTTTTTTATCTTCCGTTTAAATAATTATTTTTAAACAGATTTGCTTTAAATTTGGCAAACTTTTATAAACAACAGTTATGCAGCCTAAACTTTCTATATATTAATGGTTTTGTTTATCTCCACTTTCCAGGTTGTTTCTTCGGAGTTCCTGAGTTTGACACATTGTGATTCATTTCTTGGTTTGCTGGAGTATTATTTTCAGTAATTCTGTTTTAAAAGGAAAGGTATATTAACGGTAAATTTTCTGAGCTCTTGCAGTGTTGGAGAATGTGCTTGTTCTTGTTTGTACACGCATACATTCAGTCAACAAATATTTACTGAGTATGCATTATGTTCTAATAAGCATTTTTCTACATACAGGGGTTACTGCAGTGAACAGAGCAGATAAAAATTCCCACCTTCATGGAGCTTACATTCTAACGGCAAAATGTGTAAGAGCCCGTAAGATTAGCAAACCAAAACCAAACCTGTTGCTGTCGAGCCAATTTTTTATGCACTATGTTCTAATAAGCATTTTTCTACATACAGGGGTTACTGCAGTGAACAGAGCAGATAAAAATTCCCACCTTCATGGAGCTTTCATTCTAACGGCAAAATGTGTAAGAGCCTGTAAGATTAGCAAACCAAAACCAAACCTGTTGCTGTCGAGCCAATTCCAACTTACAGAAGGTTAGAGAATTTATAACTCACTTTTCTTTTTTTAAACTCTGGAGACAGGAAGAGATGCTTGATGCTGGTCTCTCTTTTTTGTTTTTTTAGTGGACATTCTGTTTTAAACCACCTGGATGTCTGGAATACTTTCTTTATTCTTGAGATTCAGGTGTTTCCCTGGAATATTTCTAGGTCTAGGTCTTTATATCTCTCCCTCTCAACTACGTCTGCTACTTAAGGTGTTCTTTTAATGAAGACCCAAGTTCTTCTCAGGCCATGGAAAATTTTCTTCTGTTATTTCTTTGAATTCTCTCTATCCATTTTCCATGTTTTTCCACTTAGAATTTTCATCTGTTTTCTTTTGAGCTCTATTATAAGTTCTTTAGCTTTCTTCTAATTGGCTTACTCAGGTCTCTTCAGTATTGATCTATTCCTTCCGGCTTTGTCTAAGTTTTAAAATTCTGCAATCATGTTTTTAATTTCCAATACTTTTTTTTTTTCTTTGCTCAGATTTTTTGTTTTTCTTGACAATCTGCTCTGGTTTTATCAAGGCAATTACCTCCAAATCTTACTCTGGATAATTTATTTTTCCAAGTTTTCTTCTGCTTCTTACAGGAAGTCTGTTTCAAACAGGCCTATTCACTCCCGTTGGTCAAATCCGTCTTTTTTTTTTTTTTTAGAAATGCTGTATCTTTCAACATGTGCGTTGATTCCTCTGCGTTCATGCCAAGAGAAGGAAGCGTTCATATTTTTTCTGTGAGTGGTGAGGAGTTGTTCCAGGGAGCATCTAGACTGCTGTTCAAATCTGTAGTCTCACACAAAAAGAGGAAGCAAGAGTCTAGATTGTACAATTCTTTACCATCCTGGTGATCTAATCATCTGTACGGTATAAGGTGTAGCGAGTAGAATCAGAGTGGGGAGTTTTACTTTTGCCCCCAATAATATCTTTTCTATGCCTTCTATAACGTAAGCAATAAGCTTGCCTTAATAGTATATATAAAATACTGTACCCTATATGCAAATTGTCTTTAAGAAGCCTGTGAAACATTTTAAACATGAATACTAGGTCACAAGTAAAATCTCAATGTCCTCGAAGTAGAAAGTGAACAACCTATCATATTCTTTTTCCATCATAGTCTGTATTCCTACTTGGATCAAAAAAACAGAGATTTCCTGTCATGAAAGTTGTTTAAAATTCATTTCCACGACCTCAAGTATTTAAAGAAAACTGACAGTTTTCTTTGCCCCATCTTTTCTCCTTGACCTCTCCGTACACAGACATTACATATTATCCACATTTCAGTAAGCTGTATACATTCATTATAAGAACAACAACAACAGCAACAAAAAAAAACTGAAATCTTTGGGGCTGCTAACTTCTAAGATTACATCAGGCAGTAAAGCTCTCTTTTACAGAAATGAGAGTTTAAAGTTACAACATTCAAATGTGGCCCATCTAAAAACACCTGGAAATGATTTCAAAGTTTTCAAAGTCATTATTCTAATAGATATTACTTCCAACCTAACCATTACTGGCCTTTGAAATATAGAAGCTAAAAGCAGACTGGCCAGATCAAATGCTATAGATAAAAGTATTTTGAAAGGCATACAGTGCTATGAAGACATAAGGCAGTAGTATTAAAAAATGGATTGGGACGTGAAATTCCGAACTCACTCATTTCAGTGATTTTTCTTAATGCCTGGATGAGGGCAGTAAGTAGTCAGACTTAACCCAGATCCAGTTCTGCATCTTACTGGGATCATTTTAGGCCAGTAAATATTCATCAAATCACACTCCACTCACACACGATCAGGAACAAAATGAGGGCGTTGGGCAAGTGCCATAGCTTCTCACTCAAAGCCATCGTGCCGCCCACCTCCTTGCGGAACACTTGGAAATCACGTGATCGAATTTGACAGTAACTTTTTAAGAGACGTGTGCGTGTGGTCTTCCTGACAAAGAACAGCTTTATATTTGTGGTTGAGTGACAATCCCTGGCTGTAACTAATTAGGTGGTGATAAAATAATCACAACAATGAACACGGAATACAAACCAGAAGAAATCTTAGACTCTAAAGCACACGTTAACTGAACAAGGTTTAGAGTATCGCTCTTCTTCATCAGACTTAGCCATAAATACAGAAGAAAAGGATTGCTAAAGATGTTTACAACTAATGGGAAGTTATTCTTTTTTTAAAATCTGTTGAGGCAAATAAAGTTGGGCATCTAAAAGTAACAAACGCAGGAAGCAAAACCAGGTGTGGAAATGTATGGAACCCACTGAAAACAAAACATAAGCAGCAGCCGTACCATTTCTGTCCTCTAGAAATCACAGAAAGTAGAATTATTTGTAGATAATTAATTATTAATAACCACACTGGCCGTATCTTACCGCTTTCTGCTTAACTAAGTGCTTTAATAAACATTACCTTATTTGGGATTCACAGAACCATGAGGCAGGAAGCCCTCGTGAACTGATAAAGGGATTAACGACAGTAATGAATTTGAAAATGTGTCAGAAGAGAAGGTGATAAAATTGCCCAAGGGCAGAGATTATAAGTACCCACAGTGCACGATACCTCCCCACACTGGCAGAAGTCAATCCATGCCTGCTGAATGTATCTTATACCACTTCAATAAAACAAAGGAAAGAGCATAAGTGTGTGTGTGCGTGTATGTGTGCTGTATAAGCAAAGGAGAAACTTTGGAAGGATGCGTATCAGTCTGTTATTCATGGTTGTATCAAAGAAGTGGCTGGCGGAGATGAGAATATTAATTTTATATGATGCTTCTGTATTGTTCGGATTTATCATAAGCATGTATAACTTGAAATTTAAATGGGTGAAATCAAAATAGAAATATACCAGCTAAATATGCCAATAAAGAATGGGTATTACTTTTGAAACAGAAAATAATTCAAACTATATATACATATTTTAAAAAAGAAAAAAAAAAAAAAACACCCTAAGATTGTGCAATGGTTTGTGACTATCAGATCCTAGAAACGAAACAGTTAGCTTAATGATCACATATAACTGAGAGAGGACTTGCTGGTGGGGGCGGGGGGGGGCAGATTTTTAGATTCAACTAATATTCGTTGAGCATCACCATGTGCCAGACATTGCGCTAAACAATTATCTGGTAACTTAGGACTTTAAAAATATCTGTGTTCAATTTGTCCACAGCCTTTCTTAAACCCGTTGCCATTGAGTCGATTCCGAATCATAACGACCCTATAGGACAGAACAGAACTGCCCCATAGGGTTTCCAAGGAGCTCCAGGCAGCTGTGAACTGTTGGTCTTTTGGTTAGCAGCCTTAGCTCTTAACCACTATGCCACCAGGGTTTCCAGAGCCTTCCTTACGTATATACAATTATATCCCCTCTTTTTTGTTTAGCTTTGCAGATAAGCAACCCCCACATTTTATACAGAAACCCTGGTGGCGTACCAGTTAAGAGTTCGGCTGCTAACCAAAAAGGTCGGTAATTTGAATCCACCAGGCGCTCCTTGGAAACCCTATGGGGCAGTTCTACCCTGTCCTATAGGGTCGCTATGAGTCAAAATCAACTCAATGGCAACTTTTTTTTTTTTTTTAAATACTTTAAACACGAAGTCAAAGATTACTATATTTTCTAATTATCAAAGGTTTTTATTCATGAGAGACTCAGCATTATTACATGTTATGAACAGTTGTCCTTATTTTGCCCGAACTTGGAGGTATTTAGAGCAAAATTTGGCAAAGCAAAAAGACTTGTTTTATCAGGCACTGTAAGCTGCCTAGAAACCCTGGTACGGCTGCTAACCAAAAGGTTGGCGGTTCAAATCCACCAGGTGCTCCTTGGGAACTCTATGGGGCAGTTCTACTTTGTCCTGTAGGGTTGCTATGAGTTGGAATCGACTTGATGGCAACGGGTTTGGTTTTGGTTTGGTAAGCTGCCTTTCAGAGCACAAGGCATGTTTTGCACTTAAATGCTAAAAAAGGGCATTCTTTCCTCTTCAGACTTATAATTGATTGATACCAAATATACCTAGTTTTCTAATACTATGCCTACTTCAAATTAAGAAGCCAAACCCACCCTTCAGAAATCCACATAGCTCAGCCAACTGAACAGGCTCACAAAAATCTCTGGCCTCTTCAATGGGCTCTTTGCATGCTCCTGAAACTATCCACACTTGGTCTCTCCAACTGAACTGGGGGCCCTCACTCTTCTAGCTCTAGAAGACAGTGCTGCCACCAACATGCTGGTAGCCACAGCAACCGGACCAGGCGACTTTCTCTCTCACCCTCTACCAGGGCACTGGAAAATTTCCCTTTTAACTTAGCAGCAGTGCCATCATTGAGAAAGAACTTTAATTGAAAAAGAGCTGACTGAAAACTCATTTCAAATACCTAGGTAAGGAAACGAGATGACTGGAACCACTGCCCAACTTGGGTTTGACAGTGGCACTCTGGCTGACTGGATTCTCAGCCAAAGCTCAATCCTGGTTCCTTTACTTTTAGGAACCTTACACTATTCTCAGACTAGAACAAACTTCACCCTTCAGTCTGATAAAGTGGAATTGTTTGCTCAGATTCCATCCATACATTTTTCTTGAGCACTTTCTCTGCTCAAAACATATTACTAGACACTGTCAGGGGTATAAAGATGAATCAGGTGTCACCCTCAAAAATTTATAGGGTCCAAATGTTAAATCAGTGGTATACGAACAGTAACATTTCAGGCTTGACTTTCATGTTGAAAGGGTGATTTGAAAAAAAAAAATAAAAGGCAGACTATATAATAGAGTTAAAAATAGGACATGCCTTCCAAAACATTAGAGAACCTAAAAATATAGAAATGTATAGTCAAAGGACAAGCTAAAAAAAAAGCTAAAGCAGCATTAAAATCAAAGCATAAGATAAAATGACCGAGGACAAAATATCAGTCATAACTAGAATGAACACAGAATTTATTATCCAAACCAGAATTCTGAAGAGTCAAAGGGGGCACTAATAATAACTTCTCTAAGACAACAGGCATAAACCAGGATGTCCTGAGCAAACCAGGTTGTGAGGCCTCCCTAGTTATAAAAATAAATGGGTCACCTTACTAAAAAAGGGGGATGGAGTTCATGGGTTCAAAAGCTCAGCTTCCTCTCCACTTTCCCAAAGTTCTGTTTTCAGAATCCAAAATTCTGTGTGAAAGAAAATGGAAAAAAAAAAAGCATGCAAAAAATATTCAAGGATATACACAAAGAACAAAGCTACTTTTATGTCACTTAGAGTTAAATATCAACAAAACTCAAATTATAGTTATACTAACAAACTGCCACCCTCTACTTGTTTGGACTTCTTGTTTTAAAAAGACAATTTTATATTTTAACATTCAAACTGATGCATGATTTGTACCTGGTTTCAGTTATAAACTTGTCTAACCTTCTAAAGGGAACTGTTTTTCCTATTTATTATCCCAAAGCTCTGTGGAGGTATTAGATTATATAAAACACCAGACATCTAAAGGCCAAACTCAAATCCAGAAAACACTCAGTTACTCCAGTAAAGATATTCTAAAAAAGATCTAAGTCAGACCAATGTGATACTACTTGCTGACTCTGAGCTGTGAGCTTTCAGGCTGTCAACAGTGCTCACATCTGGGCAGATTAACCTCTCTACATATGAAAGACACATGCCTACACATGCACAGGCCCCCCCGCCCCGTCCCAGCCTAGGTAAAAAAAAATGGTGCCCACTCCAAATTCTGCCCCTCTAAATTAGGGCCTTGGGGGAAATGGATTCCCGGTGAACACGCTGAACATCAGAAGCAATCAAGACGCAAACCAAAAGCAAGCTGGTAGCCACATTTCTGGAAACCAAAGTTTCTTAATAAGCTGGACCCCATTCTCACTTTCTGATCTGTAGACCTTCAATTTTCCCATATATTACCTAAAAGCCAAATGCCAGAAAACCACCTATAACTTCCATAAAGTCCATTTTCCTCCTGCTCAAAATTCTATTCCATCTGTGTGCTTGGAAGGAAGCACCTGAACGGGTAGTACAAAGTCGTTCATTTATTCACTTACACACATGCTTAACACCATTTATTCACTTACACACATGCACCCATTGGGTATCAGGCCCAAGTTCAACATCAAAGATATGCCCAAAGAATGGCAATCTGTGCCCTAGAAGCTGAATTTCTTGAATGACACCAAATGAAAAAACAAACAATACAAGCAATGTACTAAAAGAAATGTATGAAAAGAGGAATAGGAATGCAAAGGAACCAAACCCAAAACCTGTTGCCATCGAGTCGATTCTGACTCATACTGACCCTATAAGACAGAGCAGAACTGTCCCATAGAATTTCCAAGGAGCGCCTGGTAGATTCGAACTGCCGACCTTTTGGTTAAGAGCCATAGCACTTAACCACTACACCACAAGGGTTTCCATGCAAAGACCCAGACATGTATGCTGGGAGCAGTCCATGAAGGCTTCAGAGAGGAGGTGATATTTGAGTCAAGTCTTGAGTCTAAGTTCATCAGGCAGTAAAGGGAGAAAGGGAGAAAGAACACTTGAGGAGAAGAAACAGCACTTGATAAAACTCAGGGGTATGAACATCCTGAAGTATTCAGGAGTGATGAGAACTGAAGCACAGGGCTTGAGGTTGGGAGAGGTAGAAGCCAGTGAAGGGTCTGTGACATTTACACAATAACAAGCACACAAAACAAGTCTGGGCCCCTCAGTGTGGGACACTGGCGGTGAGGAGTACGAGGGAGCAATGGAAAATTTCTCTCCTCGGGGAGTGTGTGTGGGGTCTTACTATCTCGCCTCTACATATGCCTCTTGTTCCAAACTGGGCAAAACTGACACATTCTCATTGTTCAACTTCTCTCTTCTCCCTTTTGGGAGGAGGAGGAGGAGGAGGCCAACTATTTCTCTTCCTGTCCTCCCAGTGGTTTTCTCTCCTTTACAAAGGAAAACACCTGGGTTCTAGTTGCAACTCTCACTACTAGCTATCCAAGCTTGGAGAAGACCTAGGCCCTCTGGGTCTCAGATTCCTGATTTATAGGAGGAAAGGAATGGGCTATGTCAACTATGAAATTCAAGAAAGCTCTTAAAAAAGATGTAAAAGAAATCATTATCAAACTATACTAATGTTTTTTTGTTAACAATAATAGAAAGTGAGGGAAATAAGTAAAAAAGGATTTAAAAATATTTCAGCTACAAAACTATACAGAAAACAAAATTACGGATGCTAAGGGATGGATGGGGTCAGTGTGGGACAGGTCAAAACCCTCTCAGTCTCAGTTTTCCCATCTGCAATATGAAGTTCATAAATTCACCACTCAGGTTTGCCATGAGTCTTAAATAAGGTAACAGACAAAAGTGACACACTAAACACCTGGCATGCAATAGATACCGGGTAAATGCTAGTTATATCTAGTTTGGTGTATCTTTCATGTACATTTACAAGGGTGCCATCTCTATTAGTATCAGTTTACAAAAGATATGCAAATTTAATGAAACTGACTATATTAACTGTTCAGAAACTGAAATTCTACAGTTGACATTTTAGAAAAATTAAATACGGCTTTGAAGAAAAACAACTATTATACAATAAATCTACTAATTTCTGCTTCTGCAGAGAGCTTAAAAAAAAAAGTTCCTCATTCCAACCCACCCCCCAATTCCCAGGGGAGATGGGCTTTGCCTTTGATTCTCAAAGCATATCTGATTTCTTCCAGCCATTAGAGAGTCAAGTAATAAGGTGAATTTAGACGCAACGGTGAAGGAATAACAACTGCTACTTCAATTCTGCACTTGAATCCATTGACCCAAATCCTCTGAAATATGATCATCAATGCAATTATGTGCTGAACTGCTGTAAATTAACACACAGTCATCTGGGAAACATAAAACAAAACTAGTGACAATGTACTTCTAATTGCCTGGGAGATCAGGATATTAGTGATATTTTACATTCCGCTTCATTGCCCACTAAGCAGCATGTATTTCCATAAAAAAGCTTTTTCCAACTACAAACAACCAAAGGAGTTATAACTCAATTTCCAAGAGGAAGAGGAAACCAAAGGAAAAAAATACACAACTGAAACAATGCCTTTAGTATTTGGAAGGGAGGTAGGAGGGACAGGAGAAAGAAAGAAGGGTCCAGAATAAATTTAAATGGCTGCTTGGAAATCATTCTTCAGGTTCAAACAGCAAGCTAAACTAGTTCCAGTTCCTCTATTTAGTGGTCCAGTCACCTCCAAACCTCCCGTCACAAAAAATGCTGCCCGCCATGTGCAAGGCTCTCCGCCGGCCAATGCAACCTAGACTTGGTACCTACACAGAGGAACCTGGGGTTGTGTTAACAAACCTCAGCCCAGCAAAGCACAAAACCTACTCAGCACCCATATGTCCTTCATCCAACAGCTTAATACTCTATATAAACTTAACACAGCGGGAGACTGTGAATTCACATGTGGGCACAGGCTCATGCACGCGCGCTCACACGGATACCTCTGTCTTTGTTCCTGGTTTCTTACTGGATAAAATTCTGTAGGAAAGGCTGCCCCCTTGTGTTCATCTCCGTGTAGCTGTGGTGCATGCTAGAGCCAGAAGGACTGGCTGCATATGCCTTTCCGTCCCATGACAGCTTCAGAGAGCAGACTTAGCCCACTTAGCATCTGTCCAGAAATCAAGACTGGCATAAATGAGGATCACTGCTCGGGCTTTCTAAGAAAGTATCAATGAGTCTGAGCTGGCTCAAGTCTGAGAGCACCATTCTGGATCTCTCTCAAGGCAGCTGGTCTCCAGTTAGGATAAGGACTGCTTTTTAAAAGCTCCAGGTTGTAAGAAGAGATCTCTGGCATCCCTCTAAGTCCAATGGCCTCTGGCCCTTTGGCTGTCTGAATGTCACTTAAAGGAAATCTGAAGAGAGAGGGGAGGGCAAATAGGGTATTGAGAACTGGAAGCAACTAAAGGGAGGCAGGGGAGCTCAAGATGTGGGCAGTGGGGAAGGTAGGAAAGACTCCTGGAAAACCAGCTGAGAGAGCAAAGGAAGGGCCACAAGAGATGACCTGACTCAGTCTCCTTGTTTTATACGGATACAGATCCAGGTCTAGATGTTCAGAAGTGGTCAACTTGCTGGAGGCCCCACAGCTGGTAAACCACTACCGTTTCTAATAGAAGAGGCTGCCTTATTGGCTAGTTTGGGGTGAGAACTGTAAAGGGCCTATAAAAAATTAAATGTAACCACCCAGGATAAGACATCTAATCTAGTGGGCAGTACGGAATCAAACATATAAAACCAAAAACCAAACCCATTGTCATCAAGTTGAATTCGACTCATAGTGACCCTATAGGATAGGGTTTCCAAGGAGCGCCTGGTAGATTTGAACTGCCAATCTTTTGCTTAGCAGCCATAGCTCTTAACTGCTATGCCACAAGGGTTTCCATGAAATAAATGTATGTGAATGAATGACTTAAGAAAACAAAATCTGTCTTTTCAGAGCAAATGCTAATTCACTACATGTAAAAAAAGAAAAATGCATTTCTTTTTTCTTTTAAGAGACTTCGGATTCTGAGAAAGAAAGGCTTATCAAAGACATTTGATACTCTTCTCTCTCTCAAGTCCCTCCCTCTCCAAACCCCAAGTGAAATGACCAAAGAAAGGTAAAAATTAGGGAAAGGCTGTATCAACACGGGAAAGGCTCTCATCCAAATGCCAGACACTTTGAAAAATGAAACCTGATTAAAGAGGGTCATCTGAGTACATTAGCATTCATTTATGTCACTAGAGCACTTGGTCTCTCAGAAGTTAATAAGAGGGCCTGGGCTTCACAAATGAAGCCCTGGTGGTGCAGTGGTTAAAGAGCTCAGCTGCTAACCAAAAGGTCAGCAGCTTGAATCCACCAGAGGCTCCCCGAAAACCCTATGGGAGCAGTTCCACTCTGTCCTACAGTGTGGCTTATGAGTCAGAATTGACTCAAAGGCAATGGGTTTGGATTTTACAGGGCTTCACAAATACACCCAAGTAAGAAGGCCAAGGGCAGAAGTCCTTGTCTTAGGGAAGACCCTGAGGTGAAAGAAGAAATGTCCATTTGAAGTAATTTTGGTTGCTGCCAGCTGGCTCAATTAAAGACAGCTAGGCTTGGGGTCTAAATAAGAAGGCCTTGTATGAAAACGGGAAGGGTTTCTCCCCAAAAGAGCCAAGTGCTGGGATGTTGTCCTTGTTAGGTGCCACTGAGTAGATTTCGACACAGAACGGCCCCGGGTGGCAGGGCAGAATGGCCCCAGGTGGCAGGGCAGAACTGGCCCCGGGTGGCAGGGCAGAACTGGCCCCGGGTGGCAGGGCAGAACGGCCCTGGGTGGCAGGGCAGAACAGCCCAGCCCAGTAAGGTCTTCTTGGCTGCGATCTTTACAGAAACAGATCAGCAGGTCTTTCTCCTGAGGAGCCACTGGTGGATTCCAACTGCCGAACTTTCAGTTAACAGCCAAGCACTTACCATCGCGCCACCAGGGCTCCTTAGCAGTGGAATAATTGTTTATACATTCATATACATAAAATTATATATTCTTATAGGAACATGTGTATGTACTCATGTGTGTTTATACAGAGATAAAATCTGGAAGAATGTACACTGATAGTACATAACACCTGTAGTAATTACCCCTAAGAAGATAACTCATGTAGTTTTCCTATATTATTTGAGTTTTATAGTAAAAGAATATAGTCATGATTTATTTCTATAAATAAAATTAAATGGCTTACCACAGAGATTTAATGTACTGGGATGAGATAAAATGATCTCATAAATGTCTAAGAATAGTCAAAAGATTATTAAAACAAATAGTGATAAAACCAGATATAAAAATGAATTCTTGAAACCATCAAAAATCAAACAATATAGGCAGGCAAGTATATCAGTAAAATAGAAAACAGAGTCCAGAAATAGACTACAGCATTAGTGGGAAATAAATAAATGACAAAAGTGATAGTAAAACTCAGTGAAAAAAATAAAAAGGCCCGTTTGACAAACTGTGCTGGCACAACAGCAATCCATCTGGGAGAAGAGAAACGTGAATACCTATCTTATGGGGAACCTGGTCCATGCCGCTGAAGAGCTTGGCAAGCACAGGGGAGTTACGTACACGAAAAACTCAAAAAGCAATGCAAGAATGAATACAATTACTAACATACAAGGTAGAGAGTAAGAGAATTAAAAAAAAAAAAAGAGGAGGAAGGTATCTGAGGAGTTAAGAACCTAAACACCACACCTCTGAGAATATTGTGCAAAATAACAACAATGGGCGGAGGGAGGGGGACAGACAAGCTCTCCAGACCATGTGGCAACTGAGTTCTGTCTCCCTTAGGAGCACCCTTGGCTTGGGGGACTAGACAGGAGCCTCAAAGGCCTTCTGGGGGGCAATATGAGCCTCACAAAGCCTGAACATTGGATCTGTCTCTGTCCATGGCACCAAGAAAATAGCTGAAAGGGACTCAGAGTTTCTCTGCTTCCCTATCATCAAACAGCCTTGCCTTTTTCAGTCCAGGAGGTACCTGTGAGCCTCTCAGAGCACCTGGGAAACAGTGAGGAGCGGAAGAAGCAATTAGTGTCAGCGCAATAGGGGAGCCTAACAAAGAATGTCCAGGGGTAACACCACTTGACTCCGGGCCTTTGGGTAATCAATCACATTACAGTATCACTATGTGCATCAACTCAAGGGCAATCCGTTTGGGGTTTTTACTCCTGTTTACCCTGTTATTCTTTAATGAGAAATATTCAGGCCAAGAAAAGATTTTGCTCTCACCTACCAAATTCCAGTAGACTTAAAATAAAAAACAAATGGGCTTACTGGTAAAGAAAACCTCAGAGTATTTTAAGCTGTGAAGAAATATACAACGAGGCTCCTGACCACTAACTAGGAACCTACCCAGCAGGACAGAGGGCTGCCGATCTGCTTCCAGAAAGACTACGGACGAGGAAACCACAGGAAGCGGTTCTACTCCGTCACACACGGGCGTCGCCATGAGTCCGAATCAACTCCCGGTTCTACTCCGTCACACACGGGCGTCGCCATGAGTCCGAATCAACTCCACGGCAACAGGTTTGGATTGGCTTTGGTTATCACCTCTGCTACCTCACGCTTTCTCTTTAAGGAGCTACCAAAAAGTTTTAGTTCCCTGTAATTTTCAATTACTAAGAATGAGGGATAAAGGACAGGCAAAAAACAGTTTCAGTAACAGCTATGATTTCTTTTCTACATACACTGTTAAAGGACTTCTTTCAGCTAAAGTTCCCTAGAACAGAGAATTTTTACTCAGAATGTTTTTGGTGGCCTACTTGAATTTTTTACTTAGATAAAAACGATTGCATTTAAATAAATGACATGTTTTAAATTAGAAAAGCATTATTTAATCTTTATAATTAAGTGCTTCACTCATAATTTGTTTTATGTGTGTGACTTTGGAGGTCTATTAATTAACGATAATATTTCCCATGGAAAACAATGGTGATAACCATGTTGCTTAATTAACATCGTGCCTTCTGCTGTCTTTTGAAACAAAATAAGGTGTATCACACCCCCTGGATCTTCACAGCTGCCCTCCATTGTCCTCATCTTACAAAAGAGGAAACTAAGGATCAGAAACTTTAAGCACCTTGTCCAAGGCCACAAAGTTAAAAAGTAGCTGAGCTGGAATCTGAACCCTGAGTGTCGGATTCCAAACCACGTACTTTCCACTTCTCCACTAAATTCTACGGGATAAACTCTACAAGACAGCTCCACTGACAAGGAAAGACATTAACACTCTCTTACCTTCTAAATTAAAATAAATAAATAAATAAAATAGATTAGGTGATATTTAAGATATACAAAAAGGTAAAAAGAAAAATAAAACAGACAACATGGGCCCACTACTCATCTTAAAAGGAGCCCTGGTGGTGCAGTGGTTAAAGCTTTCAGCTGCTAACTGAAAGGTCAGCAGTCGGAACCCACCAGCTCCTCCACGGAAAAAAGATGTGGCAGTTTGCTTCTGTAAAGATTACAGCCTTGGAAACCCTATGGGGCAGCTCTATTCCGTCCTGGGTTGCTATGAGTCAGAATCGACTCCATAGCAGTGGGTCTGGTTTTGGTTTGGTTAACCTCTATATACATGGTCTGCAATTGGCTTGTTTTCCCAAATCATTATACTCGTGAAATCTGCCAAGTTGATACATATAGCATAGTTCATTCATTTTTTACATGTGTATAATATTCCATCTTATGAACACATCCTAATTTACTCATCCATTCTTCTAGTCAATGAACATTTAGTTTGTTTCCCATTTTTTTCCTGCTATTATAAACATTGCTACTATGTATATTTTTGTACGTGTCTCATTTACAATAGCATAGTTTCTCTAAGATATAGGGCTAGAAGTGGAATGACTACATCTTGGATCAATGCATTCTTCAAAGTGACTACATCAATTCACATCAACACTGTTCCCACTGCTCCATATCCACAACACAGGATACTGCCACATCTTAACATTTTTTGTCATTCTAATGAGGCGATGACATCTCATTGTGACTTTAAGATGTATTTCCTCGATTACTCTTACATCTAATGTGTCTGCCACATATGTTAATGTCACGTTTTAGGTCATACTCTAGAAACTTATTTCACCATCCAGTATCACCTTCCTCCAAACCACAGTTTATCTTCTCTGAAAAGACTGAAGAGATGTCAAGCCTCGTAATCACTGCCACCACTCAAAATTCATGGTTACTGTAATCACTCAGGATAAACTACCCCAAAACGATTCTCATAGTCTTTGAAGAAGTACCTTGCTTTGTTGAAATTAAAACAAATAATATAAAATAATTTAACCAATTTATCCCACCTCCCCCCAAAAAACTACAGCATACCTAACCTTTGTGTAGAATGTTCATTACTCCTCTGAATCAATTCCTAAAGGTAGAATTTATGGGTCAAGGGATACAGTTATTTTCCAGGATAGTTTTAAGACCCTTGGTATATAATACCAAACTGCACTCCAAATGGATTGTATCAATTTATGGGCCTAAAAGAGGGTATTTATTGACCTTCTTTAGTACCCTTTTGACAATCAATTGGCTGTCTGTTGGGATAAATCAAATCTGACTGTATCAACAAGAAGACTATTGTATGTACCATCAAGGGTCTCTTCTCAATCTCCATTAAGCCATTTACAAGAGTCAAATTACTTCCTCCTTCTGTTATGTGCCCAAAATACTAAAAATAAGTCAAATGTCTCACCACTGGTTTCTTGAACTTGACCTTTGCCTGGCCCATTACCACCCCCTCTTTCCTGCTTCCTATATCTGACATTTGATCTGCTAGCATCTGACCAGTTGAGCTAAATGTTAGGCTCTGGTCTCCCTGGCCTCCCCAGCTTTGGCATAACAACTCTGCAGATAATTAAACACTCAACTTACAAATATGTTTCCAAAACCTCTTTAAATAGAAGATGGGCTGCAGTATATTCGTTATTAAGTGTAAGTTCTAAATACAACTGCTCACTTTTTCACCTATGATATATGTAATAAGCTTGGTGTGTCAAAAGCCCAGAATGCAATGAAGAAATTGCAACAAGCCTTATCAGTTGAGTTTGCAGGAGGTGGCTCTTTGGTAGGAGAGCCTGCCCTCTGCCTTCTAACCAAAGGGCAAGCAAGGGCCTACCACTCTAGAGAGGATGGTCTCAGTGACAAGCTTACACCAGGACAGCCCCAAACTGTCCAAGAATGGGCCGTACTCCCTCCCTGAATGGCACTCTAAGCAAATGTACTGGATAATCAATCTGAAATAGAAGGTCATCTCTAAGAACATGAAGTACCAAACCTGACATAAGGAAGAGTAAAAGGAACTTGAAAGGAATGACAACAACTCACAATACTTTGAAGTAAACTCAATACCCAAAGAGGTATAGCTGGTTTCATGGGTGTTAATATCAAAATTTCTAAGGACCTGAAAATTCCTACTTTATTTAAACTGTTCCACAGAATACATTAAAAATCATCCACTCATTTGCTTTATGCAGCCAGTATAACGCTGCTATCTAAACTCCACAAATACATAAGGTACACACAAAAAAACTAGACCCGGAGAACTTGAAAAATATAAACATTTTACATAAAATACTGTCAGCCAATTGAGTTCAGTTATTCTATTAAAACACTTGAAATACACTCATCAAATGGCTTATTACAGGCTACAAAACTGGTTTGTTATTAGGAAATGTGTTAATGTAATTCATGGCACCACTGGGTCAAAAGAGAAAAGCCATATGGATCATCTGAAAGATGTGGAAAAGGCTATTTGGTAAACCTCATTATCTATCTATATTTTAAAAAATTAACCTGGTAAAGAGAAACAAACGATACTTTCTTTTCCTCATAAAGACTATCAAGCTCAAACCTACAATCAACAGCATATCTCAAGGTACCATACTGGAGGAATTCCTATAATGTAAGGAACAAAACAAAGATTCCTACTAACATCACTATTATTTAACAACGTTTCAGAAGTTTTAGCAAATGAAGTTAAACAAAGGAGAAGCTATCAATATTCAGAGAAGGCATTGTTTCTAAGAGAAAAAAAAAAACACAGGTTACAGAACGGTGTAGAAAGTATGACCTTTTTTTTTGATACCAAAGAGCAACACGCACAACATGTGTATGATGAAGTATTAGTGGTTCTCCTGTGGTACAAGAAACCTGGTGGTGCAGTGGTTAAGTGGTACGGCTGCTAACCAAAGGGTCGGCAGTTTGAATTCGCCAGGTGCTCCTTGGAAACTCTGTGGGGCAGTTCTACTCTGTCCTATAGGGTCGCTAGGAGTCGGAATCGACTCGATGGCACTTTGGTTTTTGGTTTTGTGGTATGAGGTAAGGTTTATTTAGCTGATTTGCATTTTTAAATGGGCCTATAAGACAGCCTATATTGGAATCTTATCTTGTAAAAAGAACTTGGCAACGGGTTTTTTTTTTTTTATTACGTAAAAATAAAATAGACAAACTTATGTAAGAAAGCAAGAAAGCACAAGTATACAGAATTGGGAATGAGAATGATACAGTTAATATCAGATTAAAAGAATCAAACATATTATGCATCTGGCCCAGTTGGTAAACTACTTCAAAACTTTTAAGGAAAAGATGATTCTCATATAGAAATTTCTCTACAGTAGCACTATCCAGTAGAACTTTGTGTGATAACGGTAATATTTGCCCCATCCAACATGGCAGCTACTAGACAAACGTAGTTACTGAACACTTGAAACACGGCTAGTGAAACTGACGATGCGAAATTTGAATTGTACTTAATTTCAATCAATTTAAATTTAAATAACTGGAGGTAGCTAGTGGCTAAAGGACTGGACAGTGCAGCTCACTAGAGGGTGGAAATGATAGAATTTTCCATTCTGGCATTACCAAGATACAAATAATAATAATGACCAATTTTACTTAATATACAAGAAAACTCTGGAGAAAATGCTAGTAAACACACTCCAACAGTATACAAAAAGAATAATCCACAACAGTCAAGTGCTGGTTTTTGTTTTTTTCTACAAATGCAAGCACAGCTTAATAACGAGGAAACTGATGAAACAGAATTCCTGACATCAATTACAGAAAGGAGAAAAACCCTGTCATTTCCTCCTCAGATGCTGAGAATGCATCCATAAAGTTCACTATCTGTTATAGGCTGATTTGTCTTCCCCTAAAGATAGGTTCCAGTCCTAAGCACTCCTCAGCCCTCCCCTGCCCTTCACTCCCAGTATCTGTGAGTGTGACCTCATTGGGAAATAAGAGTCTCGCATATGTAATTAGTTAACACAAGGTCATACTAGAGCAGCGTAGGCCCTAATCCAGCATAAGTGAGGCAATAAAAAAAGAAGAGACCCAGAAACAGACAGACACACAGGGAAGAATACTACGTGATGATGGAGGCAGAGATGTGACAAGGGGGGCAGAGACTGGTATTACGCTGCCGTTAACCAAGGCACGCCTGGGGCTCCAGACGATGGAAGAGACAAGGAAAGATACTCTTCTGGAGCCGACATCCTGAATTCAGACTTCTGGCCTACAGAACTGTGAGAGATAAATTTCTGTTGTTTTAAACCACCCAGTTTGTGGTTACTTTGTCACAGCAGCCCTAGAAAGCTAACATAGCATCCATTCTTGGTTTAAAGAAAGAAAAAAAAAAAAGAATGCTAGCATTATACATAGGGATAGCATGTATCAACAGGCAACAGCAATCCTGACACTAAAACATGAGGGAAATTTCCATTAAAGTCAGGAAGTAATGAGATAGATTATCAGCTATGACCATTATTATTTATCATACTCTCATAAAGGAGCCCTAGTGGCGCAGTGATAAAGCACTCATTGCTAACCGAAAGGTTCGCAGTTCAAACCCACCAGCTGCTCTGAGGGAGAACGATGGGACAGTGTGCTTCCCTAAAGATTTATGGCCTTCAAAACGTATGGGGCACTTCTACTCTGTCCTACAGGGTGCCTATGAGTTAGAACTGAAATAAACGTAACTATGAAAAAAAAAGCAGGAGAATAAAACAGCATCATCTGTAAAAGACAATCTATTAAAATTAGATGAAACTGAAAGGTTGTTAGTTACATAATAATGAAATACCCTCCAAGCGGAAGTGTTAATAAAAAGAGATGTTTTTAAAAATTCACTAATAATAATATTTAAAGTATGTATTACAAAAGTACCACAAAGGACTAGGAGTCACAAAGTATTGAGATTTCCCTTGAAATAATCAAATCAAATGAAATCTGTTAGTATAAACCCTTTAAAGGCTCCTGGCTCCATCCTGACTTAAGGACAGACACACAGACACAGACACAGACACAGACACAGACACAGACACAGACACAGACACAGACACAGACACTCTCTCTCTCTCTCTCTATTCATCCAATCCACACTGATTTCCTGTAGGCCCAGCAACCAACCATGGCAGAACCAAAACCAGTTCAGAAAAAGGCTAATTAATATTTATTATTTTCCTCATATTGTGAAAGCGGGGTATCGGGTTTCCTCACAGAAAATGCCCCCGAACTTTGAAAGATTCAACCATCTGGAACAGATCTGAAAGCTTACATGAAAAGCCTTAAGGTTTGGAATCTTAATTCAATTTCCCCTCACATTTTAATAAGAGTCCGTAGCAAACATGTATTTTCAGAGATAGTCTCAGGAGGGAACTGAACAAAAGGCTATTGTGTTAAACATGATGAGTTCTTTGTGGTTCCACCTATACCAACTTTACAAACATCAGGTTACATTTAAGTAATTCTAACCTTTAAATCAACTATTTGCAGACCACAAAATCTATTCCACACCTCTTAGTCAGTCTAACTCAGTCTGAGTTACAGCTGAGCTCAAGTGTGAAATCTGCATATTTTAAGTGATAGTAAAAGAACTTTCTTTTAGTCTTTGATTACATAACCCTGAATTGTTCACAAATGCCAAACAACGTTTTCATTTGTTTCTCCAAGAAAATTTTTCATCTGCACTTGATAAATCTGACTCTGTATCACTACTGATGAAAAGCATATGGGTATCAGCCATACAGCTCTCTACTACTTTCTTATTAAATAGGAATTACAACTTTTTCTCTAGGTTAACAAGAGTAAAAGAAGATGGTGTTTACAGGCCTGTCCTGCTCATTTACAGGCTGTCCTGATCAATATAAATATCTTTATGTCTTAAATTGTGATACATGTCCTGCCACTGGTCGGCTAATATACAAAAGGAAACAAGAGGTTATGCATGATTAGTGGTCTGACTGTTTTAAAACATGCCCCAAAATTCAATAACATTCTTCCCATTGAGGTGGAGTCAGTTCTCCTCTCTGTGAATACGCGCTAGTCTTAGTGACTCACTTCTAATAAGCAGAAGTGAGGCCGAAAGGCTTTGGAGGCTGGGTCACAAAAGACGATATAGTTTCTTCCTGGCTCTCCTCCTTGGGATGCTCACCTGTAGAACCCAATCCCCATGCTGTGAGGAAGCCACGCAACAATACACAGAGGCCACAGGTCCCAGCCCTGGGGCCAGCCCCAGCCAGGTACCACTCAGCAACCAGCATCAGCTGGGCATGTGACTGGCAAAACCTTCAGAGGTTGCAGCCTCCAGGCTTTCAGCTACCTCAACTGTGAGTGGAACAGAATGAGCTGTCCCTACCAAACTATGTCCAAACTGCCTATCTGTGAGCAAAATAAAAGCTGTCTTTGTTTTCAGCCACTAGGTTTTGTTGTTGTTAGTTGCCCTTGAGTCCATCCTAACTGTAGTGGTGACCCCATGTGTTACACAGATCTCCTCCATAGGTTCGAGGGCGGATCATTTCGTAGCCTTGAGTCCGAATCAACTCAATGGGAAAGGGTTTGACTTTACTTTGTAGAAACAGGTAAGAGAAAACGTAGATTCTTTTTTTAATTTTTATTGTGCTTCAAGTGAAAGTTTACAAATCCAGTCTCTCATACAAAAATTTATATACACCTTGCTATATACTCCTAGTTGCTCTCCCCCTAATGAGACAGCATACTCCTTCCCTCCACTCTCTATTTTCGTGTCCCTTCAGCCAGCTTCTGACCCCCTCCGCCCTCTCATCTCCCCTCCAGACAGGAGCTGCCCATATAGTCTCATGTGACTACTCAACCCAAGAAGCTCACTCTTCATCAGTATCATTTTCTATCCCATAGTCCAGTCCAATCCCTGTCTGAAGAGTTGGATTTGGGAATGGTTCCTGTCTTGGGCTAACAGAAGCACTGGGGAACATAACCTCTGGGGTCCTTCTGGTCTCAGTCAGAACATTAAGTCTGGTCTTTTTATGAGGATTTGGGGTCTGCATCCCACTGATCTCCTGCTCCCTCAGAGGTTCTCTGTTGTGTTCCTTGTCAGAGCAGTCACCGGTTGTAGCTGGGCACCATCTAGTTCTTCTGGTCTCAGGCTGATGTAGTCTCTGGTTTATGTAGCCCTTTCTGTCTCTTGGGCTCATAATTACCTTGTGTCTTTGGTGTTCTTCATTCTCCTTTGCTCCAGGTGGGTTGAGACCAGTTGATGCATCTTAGATGCCACTTGCTAGTGTTTAAGACCCCAGATGCCACTCTCCAAAGTGGGATGCAGAATGTTTTCTTAACAGATTTTATTATGCCAACTGACTTAGATGTCCCCTGAAACCATGGTTCCCAGACCCCTGTGCCTGCTACGCTGGCCTTCGAAGCTTTCAGTTTATTCATAAAACTCCTTTACTTTTGGTTTAGTCCAGTTGTGCTGACCTCCCCTGTATTGTGAGTGGTCTTTCCCTTCACCTAGAATAGTTCTTACCTAATGTCTAATTAGTGAGAACCCCTCTCCCTCTCCACTCTCATAACCATCAAAGAATATTTTCTTCTCTGTTTAAACTATTTCTCGAGTTCTTATAATAGTGATCTCACACAATATTTGTCCTTTCGCAACTGACTAATTTCACTCAGCATAATGCCTTCCAGATTCCTCCATGTTATGAAATGTTTCATGGATTCCTCATTGTTCTTTATTGATGCGTAGTATTCCATTGTATGAATATACCACAATTTATTTACCCATTCATCCACTGATGGGCATCTTGGTTGCTTCCATCTTTTTGCTATTGTAAACGGTGCTGCAGTGAACATGGGTGTGCATATATCTGTTCATATAAAGGCTCTTATTCCTCTAGGATGTATTCCAAGGAGTAGGATTGCTGGATCGTATGGGACTTCTATTTCCAGCTTTTCAAGGAAGCGCCAAATCGATTTCCAAAGTGGTTGTACCATTTTACATTGCCACCAGCAGTATATAAGTGTCCCAGTCTCTCCATAACTTCTCCAACATTTATTATTTTGTGTTTTTTGGGTTAATGCCAACCTTGTTGGAGTGATTTGTAGTTTTGATTTGCATTTCTCTAATGGCTAATGGGAAACTCTGGTGGCGCAGTGGTTAAGTGCTACAGCTGCTAACCAAAGGGTCGGCAGTTCAAATCCGCCAGGATTCTACTCTGTCCTTTAGGGTTGCTATGAGTCGGAATCGACTCGACGGCACTGGGTTTTTTTTTTTTTTTTTTTTTTGGTAATGGCTAATGATCATGAGCATTTCCTCATTTATCTGTTAGCCACCTGAATGTCTTCTTTAGTGAAATGTCTGTTTATGTCCTTTGCCCATTTTTTATTTGGGTTATTTGTCTTTTTGCAGTTGAGTTTTTGCAGTATCATGTAGATTTTAGAAATCAGATGCTGACTGGAAATGTCATAGCTAAAAACTTTTCCCAGTCTGTAGGTAATCTTTTTACTCTTTTGGTGAAGTCTTTGGATGAGCATAGGTGTTTCATTTTTAGGAGCTCCCATTTATCTAGTTTCTCTTCTACATTGTTAGTAATGTTTTGTATACTGTTTATACCATGTATTAGGGCTCTAAGCATTGTCCCTATTTTTGTTTCCATGAGCTTTATCGTTTTAAATTTTATATTCAGCTCTTTGATCTATTTTGAGTTTGTTTTTGTGCATGGTGTAAGGTATGGGTCTTGTTTCACTTTTTTTGCAGATGGATATCCAGTTACGCCAGTACCATTTGTTAAACAGACTATCTTTTCCCCATTTAACTGACTTTGGCCCTTTGTCAAATATCAGCTGCTCATACATGGATGGATTTCTGTCTGGATTCTCAATTCTGTTCCATTGGTCTACGCAGCTGTTGTTGTACCAGTACCAGGCTGTTTTGACTACCGTGGCAGTATAAAACATTCTAAAATCAGGTAGAGTAAGGCCTCCCACTTAGTTCTTCTTTTTCAGGAATGCTTTACTTATCTGGGGTCTCTTTCCCTTCCATATGAAGTTGGTGATTTGTTTCTCCGTCTCATTAAAAAATGTCATTGGAATGTGGATCGAAACTGCACTGTATCTATAGATCGCTTGTGACAGAATAGACATTTTTACAATGTTAAGTCTTCCTATCGATGAGTAAGGTATATTTTTCCACTTATGCAGGTCTCTTGGTTTCTTCAGTAGTGTCTATGAGTTTTCTTTGTATAGATCTTTTACATCTCTGGTAAGATTTATTCCTAAGTATTTTATCTTCTCGGGGGCTACTATAAATGGTATCGATTTGACTTTCTCTTTGATGTTCTTTTTGTTGATGTGGAGGAATCTAACTGATTTTTGTATGTTTATCCTGTATCCTGATACTCTGCTGAACTCTTCTATTAGTTTCAGTAGTTTTCTTGAGGATTCTTTAGAGAACATGTAGATTTTTACAGTGAAATTCAATAATCTTATTCTTTCCATTTCAAACCCATTTCAAAGAAAACAAAACCGCTTTGACATATCTGGTCAGGAGACTGACCCTAGCAACTTAACGGCTGGAATCCCACCCAGCATTACTCTCAGCAGCCAGCTAGTCTTATCCCTCGGCTGTTAAACAGCCTGGCTTACTTGCTGCCGCTACTACACATGCTCCAGGTTTTTAATCAATGAGCAAGTGAAACTTGTGTGAAAAGGTAATTTTATGACTCTGATGCCAGAAACTAGCTCAAGATGCTTTGATGGAACCATTCAAATGGGTTATCAACCCAATCAAGTTACTGTATCAAAGCACTTATTGCTCCTTCTAACGAATACCAGGGAGGAAAACGTCCTAATTTGTGAAATAAAGTGCTTCTCTAACAAACACAAGCCTGAAAAGCTGAAAGCTAGAAGGAACCTTGGAGATAATCCAACTTGTTTTTTTCAACCAGTAGGACACCGACTTAGTCCAAGGAGGACTTTTCATGCCATAAATACTAAGAATTTTCACCTCATTCCATCCTCATACATGAACTGGACACAACAGAACAGCAATTTTAAACTTCAAATAAACTATGATTATGTTTCTAATTCATAGTTACAGCAATAAAAGGCACTCCATACAATGCTATTAATGTTTTGTCCTTAAAGTTTAGGAATTATGATAAATATAATAAAAAACTCCCTGAGAATCCATAAATAGTATTTGTAGGAAAAAAAAAAAAGTGGCTGCTTTGTTTCTACCATAAGAAATGTTACTAATCACTCCTCTAGTACAAATCACGCGGGAAAACGGAAGCCCAGAGAGGTTATACAATTGGCCTTGGGCCACGTAAGTAGTGAGCGGCAGAACTACAACTAGAATTTTGGTTTATTCATGTTTTCTAGTCATCAGGGGGCTCATTTAGATCTGGATTAATTGAAGGGAAAATAATTATTGTATGTTTCAATTTAAAAGGTAAGTCAAAGTGGCTGGCTGGGTTCCAACTTCTTCAAGGTTATACTCATAATCCTTCTGGTGAACTATCTTTCTCCTTAATGGAAAGAAACAGAACCTTCACGGAGGGGCCTTAGGCATCACCAGGCAAATGTGAAGGGAATGTGGCTAATAGTGTGGACTACTTCAAAGTCATTTATAACCCCAATATCCCCTGCCTTAACTGCAGATGCTGTGAAGGTAAAACACTCAGTCTCTGGCTCCCTTGCAGCCACCAGTGGCCACATGACAAAATTACAAAAATAAGACTAGATACAGAAGTCATGGAAAAGGCCTTTCGCCCTTCGCTCTCATTCTACCAGGAATGCAGATGTGATTCCTGGAGATGCAGACACCACCTTGGTTCCATGGGGACAAAAGCCACATGGTGATGCTGGCAGAGCAAACAGACAGAAGGAACTTGACTCCCTGATGACACAGGGGAGCCATCACACCAGCCCTGGACTCTCAATCCTTAGATTTCCTTGTATGAAGTTTAAGGCTATGCAGTTGATTTTTTTATGCAATCCTAACTATAATAAAAATTACATCTGTTTTTTCCTCCACAATCCATTTTCTCCCAAGGTGGTGTATCCACCTGTCTTTTTCTGATAAAGCTAAATTTTGTAAATCAATGTTTAATCATCTTCAGCACCCTCACTCCTGGTACTCCAACCCCATTTTTTTGAAAGGTCAATGAATGAGAATGAGGTATCTCTCTCCCGAAGAGAGTGAAAAATTTTGACTTGCAGGAGGTCTCCCTATAGCAGATGGCAGAGCCAAGACTGCCTTGGGAGGCAGATGAAAGGAGGATGATTTCCCTCTTTATACACCACTCAACCTCAGTCCTGGACTGCACCTGGAAATCCAAAAACAGAAAGAAGGAAACAAGAAGCTAATGCATGTCAAGTTCCCAGCCTCTACTGGGAAATACCAGGCCTTTATTAGGGAAGATATTAAAAAAATATTCACTCAAAAAAACACCTTTTCTTTCACTTCAACATCATGTTTGAGAGCTTCCATTCTACCTTCCACTTAAGAGACAACTGGACTGAGTTTAAGCAACACAATAATTCCAAGGAAGGCTAATCTGAGTTCTAAATAAAAGTAGGGTGTTATCCATTCTTTTCCCAATGTTCTTCCTGACAAAGGATTTGGCTACAGCAGCTCATGAAGCTATATCAATTGTTAATGTTCAACGGTATTTTCCAGAGGTATAGAAAAGAATGGGTAACACAAACAAGCTAGGAATTCTACTAATTCCATGCCAAAAACAAAAAATGAATTAAAAAATAAAAGAATCTATTTCTGTGGAGGAATGGCAAAAAGCTTTGGCAAATTTCTTAAATAAAAGTTCACCAAATCCAGATAAATCATTAGCTATTCTAGACCATTTCTCTATAACATAAAAGAAAATTTCCAACCCAAGCAGTCTCGCGGTGACAATGTCCTAAGGGTTAGGAATCAAGCAGTACAACAAGATACAGCACTCTATAGTACACAGTCTGGTTCCTGTGATAGTCTAAGTGAAGTTCCTTAATCTGAACAGGGTTACGCTTCAAAAACCAAACCAGTTGAGTCTTCTGAAACTCACGGTGCTTGCTTCAAGAAGGGAATTTCACACAAAAAGGGCAGAAGTTAAGCAGGTAGTAAACACTGAGAAGATAAGGAATAATTAGGGATACAAACTGATAATTAACTATTAGTGAAGCCAAACTCAATGAATAAAAAGTACTGGAAAAAAAGAAATGAGTTTAAATAGACCTTAACATCAGAATAATTACCAACAATTTAGAACCGAACTTGGAGAACCAGAAGTGTCCTCATCCTCTAGACTAACCTTTATGTGAGTAGGAATTCCCTGTTACTCCCACACCAATGGAACTCCATCTTAGAACAACGCAGTCACAGGTTACTTAAGTAGTGAATTTTTTAAATAACTACCACAATCCACAGCAAATTATTGCTACGTAAAATGATCATTCAAATGTAGTACTCTAAAGGCACCAAAGTAATAACAATGGGAATAATAATAATCAAACTAAAACAGAGGTTAAAGTCATTTCCTTCAGACATTTCACTAGGTTTGTGTTGGCCTATCAGGTAGTATCTCAGGATGGAGCACAGACACAATACACAGCATCATCCTACCTAGCACATTTCCTGGCGGCACCTCCTCAAGATCTTCCAGGTCTCTTCCCATCAGAAGATACAAGTTTCCCAGAGTACAATATGCCATGTGAGGTACTGGGGGGAGGTCATCAGGTGGGGCTGAGAAGCCTAATGGTACCTGGATTAAAAAAAAAAAAGTGAAGTCAGGAGACGTGAAATACAAACACTTGTTAGTACCTATAAAGACATTTGTATTCAAAAGTTTTGGTACAGCCACATAACAAATAAAATTTCAAATAGCAAAACCTCTCAAATATTAAAAATTTGTCAAGAATTCCACATAATCCATCATAAGCTTTCCAGCTAAGTGACAGAAACTCTCTTGTAATCTGGCAGGACCACATTAGCTGATGAACAAAAATCCTACTAAAAAATTGCTGCCATCGAGTCAATTCCGACTCATATCAACCCTATAGGACAGAGCAGAACTACCCCGTATGGTTTCCAAGGAGCAGACAGTGGATTATAACTGCCAACCTTTTGGTTAGCAGCCAAGCTCTTAATCTCTGCACCACTGGGCTCCTATAAACCTTATGTTCCTGTTGTTGTTAGGTGAAACCAAGTCAGTTCCAACTCAGAGCAACCTCATGTACCACAGAAACAAAACACTGCCTGGTCCTGTACCATCCTCCCAATCACTGTTATATTTGAACCCATTGCTGCTGCCACTGTGTCAATCCACCTCATTGAGGGTCTTCCCCTTTTTTGCTGACCCTCTACTTCACCAAGCATGATGTCCTTCTCCAGGGACTGATCCCTCCTGACAACATGTCCAAAGCATGTGAGATGTAGTCTCACCATCCTTGCTTCTAAGGAGCATTCTGGTTGTACTTCTTCCAAGACAGATTTGTTCGTTCTTTTGGCAGTCCATGGTATATTCAATATTCTTCACCAACACCGCAATTCAAAAGCGTCAATTCTTCTTTGGTCTTCTTTTTTCATCATCCAGCTCTTACATGCATAGGAGGTGACTGAAAACATCATGGCTTGGCCAGGTGCACCTTAGTCTTCAAAGTGACATCTTTGTTTTTCAACACTTTAAAGAGGTCTTTTGCAGCAGATTTACCCAGTGCAATGAATATGTCTTTTGATCTCTTGACTGCTGCTTCCATGAGTGTTGATTGTGGATCCAAATAAAATGAAATCCTTGACAACTTCAATCTTTTCCCCGTTTATCATGATGTTGCTTATTGGTTCAGTTGTGACAATTCTTGTTTTCTTTATGCTGAGGTGTAATCCATACTGAAGGCTGTGGTCTTTGATCTTCATCAGTAAGTGCTTCAAGTCTTCTTCACTTTCAGCAAACGAGGTTGTGTCATCTGCCTATAGCAAGTTGTTAATGAGTCTTCCCCCCAATCCTGATGCCCGGTTCTTCTTCATACAGTCCAGCTTCCAGGATTATCTGGCTCAGCATACAGATTGAATAGGTATGGTGAAAGGATACAACTCTGATGCATGCCTTTCCTGACTTCAAACCAGTCAGTACCCCCTTGTTCTATCTGAACAACTGCCTTTTGATCTATGTAAAGGTTCCTCATGGGAACAATTAAGTGTTCCTGAATTCCCATTCTTCACACCATTATCCATAATTTGTTATGATCCACACAGTCACATGCCTCTGCATAGTCAATAAAACACAGGTAAACATCCTTCTGGTATTCTCTGCTTTCAGCCAGGATCCATCTGACATCAGCAATGATATCTCTGGTTCCATGCCCTCTTCTGAATCCGGACTGAATTTCTGGCAGTTCCCTGTCAATATACTGCTGGAGCTGCTTTTGAATGATCTTCAGCAAAATTTTACTTGCGTGTGGCATTAATATTGTTCAATAATTTCTGCATTTGTTGGGAGCATCTTTCTTCAGAACAGGCATAAATATAGACCTCTTCCAGTCGACTGGCCAGGTAGCTGTCTTCCAAATTTCTTGGCATAGGTAAGTGAATACCTCCAGTGCTGCATCCGTTTGTTGAAACATCTTAACTGGTATTCCGTCAATTCCCAGAGCCTTGTTTTTTTTGCCGATGCCTTCAGAGCAGCTTGGACTTCTTCCTTCAGTACCACTGGTTTTCAATGGCAAAACCTTTTCAGAAGGTGACTGCCGGGCCCTTCTTCCTAGTCTGTCTTAGTCTGAAAGCTCAGCTGAAACCTGTCTGCTGTGGGTGACCCTGCTGGTGTTTGAATGCTGGTGGCACAGCTTCCAGCATCAGAGCAACACGCAAACACCCCAAAGTACAACAAACTGATACATGGGGGATAAACCCTATAAAAAAAAAAAAAACCCTATAGTCCCTTGTTATTTATGTGAGTCATGTAATGGTTTACAGGCACTAGTTTTGGTGACTGCTGTGCTATTATTACAACATTCATTATTATTACTATCATTTAAAATTGTTTTTATCTTATTATAATGTCCTTCTAGCATTCAACAAGCGCTAGGGCTACTGGTGAATAATAGGTGAAAATTACTAACTGGGGAAGAGTGGTCAGATGTAATAAAAATGCCATGAAAAAGGGCAAACACCTGTCATTATATGCTATGCTGTTAATCCAGAAGAGAACACGCTGTGAAATACTGGATATGCTGATGAAAAAACAGAGTGTACACAGAGCAAAATTACGCTACAAAGATAACAGATTTATGAGCTCCTCCTATATCATATTTATCCTTATAGAGATACTGCCTCAAACTATTCAAGTTTTGAGTTGTGTGAAGGCTTTCAGAAATATATCCTTCAAGAAAATCACAAACACATAATAAAAAAGTAAATTTATTGAAGGAAAAAAAAAGAAATATATCCTTCATATAAACACAATTGCTCTGAAAGTATTTCGACCAACCAATATATCTTTGGTGCTCAAGGCACTGTGATAGTGCTAGGAAGAGAAAAAATGTCTATGATATGTCTTTACTTCATCCTTTCAAAAATATCTATTTTGATTACAAATACAAAGTAACTAACATCCCACAGAGTGAGTGACAAAAGGCTGCTCGGGCAAGTTAATTCATAAAAACTCAGAGGAAGGAGAGATTATTGTATAAACCAATTTCACTTCATGAGAGTGACGACCTTTTAGGCACATGCTGCATCTAAACGTGCATGTTCAGATAGAAGGACAGCTCTGAGCGTAAATCAAAAGACAGGTTAGAAAGAAGTGAAAGATAAAAGGATTGGCTAGGAAGAAACGGAACTATCCGTAGACAATATGATCACCTACCTAAAACAATCTGTGAACTGTTAAAATGAGTAAGACAGTTTAGGAAAGTGGCTGGATATAAGGTCAATATACAATAGTTAATTATACTTCTACGTATCAGCAATAGACAACAAATACGTATTTTTAAAATGCTAATATTTTATAATGGCAACAAAATACAAGATAACTAGGAATAAATCTATCAACAGTTATTCAAGATCTCTATAGAAAGTTTAATGAAATGGTCTAAATAAATGGATAAATACACTTAATACATTCATGGATAGGAAAATTATGTATTGCAATAATTCATGCCAAAGTGATTTAAAGCAATTTCAAAGTCTCAACAGGGCTTTTCATGGAACCTAACCGTAAACTTTACACAGAAGAACAAAGAGTCAGAAATAAACAAAACACAAAGTAAAACAAGACAGAAAGGCTTAGCTGTTTATATTCCCAAAATTGTAGAAACGAAGACAGCACTGAATAGAGGCAATGATAGACAAAAGAAAAAATGAAATGTAATAGTCCAGAAACAGACACACATGTGAAACCTGATTTATGTCAGAGCTGGCAAAGCCGACTAACGGGTGATGAATGAAGGGATCGCAATGGTGCTGGAACAACTGGTTATTTGTATGAGGAAAAACAGGAAATTAGATCCTTTCTTCGTAACATACATGAATATTAAACACTTAAACATGAAAAGCAAAACATTAAACTTTTTAGGAGAAAACTTTGTGACCTCAGTGTAGTGACAATTTTCTTAAATAAGATATAAAAAGCAAAACTCATAAAACAAAAGAGTGATAAGTTCAATTGCATTAAAATTAGGAATCTGTTCTTTAAAAGATACCAAACAGAAAGTAAAGACAAGTCATAAAACTGAAGATGAAATCTATGAAATTTAAAATTTATAAGGAAATATTGGTCTTTATGCATCCAGAGTAAGAGAGAGAAGGAAACGCAAGACTGAGAGAAGAAACTAGCCCACGGGACTAACAGTCTACACGAACCACGACCTCATCTACCCTGATGAGAAGAACTGGATGGTGCCCAGCTACCACTACTGACCATTCTGGTCAGGAACACAACAGATGTGTCCTGACAGAATGGGAGCAAAATGTGGAGCAGAGCTCAAATTGTTAAAAAAAACTTAATGGGCCTGTTGAAACTAGGAGACTCCCCAAGACTACTGTCCTGAGATACTCTTTAAACCTTGAACCAAAACTATTCCATAAGGTCATCTTTTAGCCAAGTATCAGGTTCATAAAATAAATAGTATCATCCCATAAGTACTGTGACCAAAGTCAAGTACTGAGACCAAACTGTCAACATTTACTCAAAAGCAAAGATGAGAAGACAAGGAAGCAGGGAAACTAGAGTACTAGAAATGGAACAATCAGAATGGAAATAATGAGTAACCAATGTTACTGAACAAACTGTGTGGAAACTGTTAAACAGGAACCGAATTTGCTGTATAAACTTGCACAGAAAACAAAATATTAAAAAAAAAAAAAAGCTGACAAGGGATTAGAATCCTAAATATACAAATGACTTATAAAAGGCAATGTTAAAAAAAAAAAAAATCACATAGCACAACAGAAAAATAGGCAAATGACCCAAAGCGATATCTTTAGAAAAGAGGAAATGGGAATAACAATGAACATGTTAAAAGAATAATCAGGAATATGTAAATTAAAACCACAACAAAACACCCTATCATATCCACTGGATTGACAATTAAAAGGGTGACAATACCAAATTTTGGGGAGGATGTGAACAACTGGGATGGTTATACATCCCTGTTGAGAGTGTCAATTAGAACAATCACTTTGGTGGACAATTTGTAATTGTCCAGTTACGCTAACGATACACATACTAATTATCCAGGCAATTCCACTTAGGGTGTGTTCCTAGATCTCTTGCAAATGTGCATAAAAAGATATGTACATAAATAGTCAACATAAAATGAAAACAGCCCAAATATACAGTGACAGGACAACAGATAAACAAAATGTATATTTATATGAGGGAATACCATGTAGTGGTGAGCAATGAATGAGCTACAGGATAGGCATCAACATATTCTAATCTCACAATGCTGAGTAAAAACATCATGTTGTAGAAGAATAAATACAGTAGGATTTATTATAATAAATACAGTCAGACAAGCCTCCTCTCTCCAACCTTTATACAAAGTTCAAGAACATGTAAATATAACTAGTCTTTAGTAACACATATATAGGTTGTAAAACTACAAAGAAAAGCAAGAGAAGGATGTGACAGACAGAGTCTATGGTGGCCCCCATGATCTCTACCCCGTGTTTACTCCTTTGTGTAATCACCTCCCCTTGAATGTCAGTGGGATCTGTGACTTGCTTCTAAACAACAGAATAAGAAACAATGATGGGATGTCACTCCTGTGGTTATTATATATAAGTCTCTGTCTTGCTAGTAGATTCATTCTGGAGAGTCTTTGTGCTTACTTGATGAAGGAAGTGGCCAAGTTGGGAAAGTTCACATCACAAGGAACTGCAGGCAGCCTCTAGGAACTGAGGGAAGGCTCCAGCCAACAGTCAAGCAGAAGCCAAGGCCCTCAGTCCTACAGGCGTAAGGAAATGAATTCCGCCAAAGCTAAGTGAGCTTGGAAGTGGATCCTTCCTCAGTCAAGCGATCAGCTGAGAATGCAGTGTGGCCGACACTTTGCAGCCTGTGAGACCTAAGCCATGCCTGAACTCCTAATTCACAGAAACTGTGAGATAAGCCCCATGTATTGTTTTAAGATGCTAGATGTCTAGTAATTACAAAACTAATACAAAGGATAAACAAAAAAGTCTGAGCAGGTGATTATCTTTGGGGAATGTATAAAACATTACACACTATTTTTAAAAAGTAGGTTGGAATTAGGTTTTATGGAACTCCAACTACTAAAGAGTAAAAATGGCTCCCACTGTAGAAACGTGGTGGTGGAGACATCTGACCTCCTCGTCTAATTTCACAAGGGGAAGGAGACAGAATCATAATCAACATCAACAGCCCAAGGCTGATCCCTATGAGGCAGAGGTCAGACATGCCTCCTCTCTCCAACCTTTTTACCAATTCTGATACCAACTGTCCCTCCCATGGCACTCTCTCTCTACTTCTCTGCTATCTACTCTCACTTCCTACTTTGAAAATTTGTTGCAATGGCCATGGAGAACTTACAGACAATACTCATGATTATGGAGTTTATGAGGGAAGTAACAGGTTACAATTCAGGATTAGAAATGACTCAGGATACAGTTCTTCGGTCAGGACAGCTTCTTCTCAACTGTTCCCACAGGCAGCATTCTCTCTGGCCCTCGGCCCAGCCTCTGCCATGGTCGGGAAGGTGTTACAAATCTCTTTGGGTCTGCCAATAAGTGCCTAGAGGCACCTTACTCTGCCAGTAAGCCCTGGCCCAAAGGCGCTCAACTCTCCAGCTCCATGGTTCAAAAAGCCTAGATATACCAACAAGTGCCTGGAGGCACCACACGGTACCAGGCAGCCTCCTGCCTGAAGGCTGTCAGCTTCTTCACTCCATTGGTTGGCACACCCACTATAACTGCCTTGCTCCATGGACTGGGAAGACCACTGAGCCGTCATCTTGTGCTGGTCTCCTGGTTCTGCTGTCACTGATTTTCCTGCTGCTGCTTCTTGCCATCTCTCGCTGTCTCCTGTATCCAGCAGAATTTCAGTGCAGGGATCCCAAGTCCAATGGATGTGCTCTGCTCCCATCTCTTCTTCTTGGTGGTGGTGAGGTCTGCCTCTCCGGCTCTGGGATGGCTCATTTCAAGGTTAGTGGGATGGCAAAACTGACCAATCCCCTCATTAGGGTTCCAAAATCTTATTTGCATGGTCTCATACACACAATGGTGCCATGCACCTTGTTTGCATTATTAGCAAGTTGCCTAATTCCCCTGGTAGGGACCAGTCCCTGGAGAAGGACATCATGCTTGGTAAAGTAGAGGGCCACCGAAAAAGATGAAGACCCCAAATAAGATGGGTTGACACGGTGGCTGTAACAATGGGCTCACATATAGCAATGACTGAGGATGGTCCTCATGCAGTGTTTCATTCTGTTATACACAGGGTTACTATGAGTGGGAACCAACTCAACAGCACCTAACAACAACAACCCAATCATTTGGTAGGAGTTATAAGACCACGGCGAGAAAGGCCATATAAAAGTAAACCACTGCCCCACATGCCACCCCCTGGTTTTCTAGCCACAGTTCTCTCATCTTTGGAGCATAACTTCCCCCTCTCAATCACTTTAGCAGTCCAAAATAGTCACTAACAATCTGTCCTTCAGGAAGGCAAAAGAGTCCCAAGGGTGAGGTGTCATGGATTGAACTGTGTCCCCAAAAAGTATGTGTACCTATTTGACTAGGCCACGATTCCCAGTATTGATGTGATTTTCCTATGTGTTGTAAATCCTATCTCTATGATGCTGATGAGATGGGATTAGTGGCAGTTATGTTAATGAGGCAGGACTCAATCTACAAGATGAGGCTGTGTATTAAGTCAATCTCTTTTGAGACATAAAAGAGAGAAGCAAGCAGAGACACATAGTGGACTTCGTACCACAAAGAAAGCAGCGCTGGGAGCAGAGTGTGTCCTTTGGACCCAGAGTTCCTGTACAGAGAAGCTCCCAGATCAAGGAAAATTGATGACAAGGACCTTCCACCAGAGCCAACAGAGAGAGAAAGCCTTCCCCTGGAGCTGGCACCCTGAATTCAGGCTTCTATCCTCCTACACTGTGAGAGAATATATTTCTCTTTATTAAAGCCATTCACTTGTAGTTTTTCTGCTATAGCAGCACTAGATGACTAATACAGAATTTGGTACCGAGAGAGTGGGGTGCTGCTCTAATAGATACCTAAAATGTGAAAGCAGTTTTGAAGCTGTGAATAGATAGAACCTGGAAGAGTTTCGAAGTGCCTAATAGTAAAAGCTTAGACTGCCTTGAAGAGACTGTTGGTAGAATTATGGACATCAAAGACAGCTCTGGTTAACTGTGAGAACTGTTAACACTGGAGATGGCGCAGATGTCGAGAAGCAGCAGCAGAAAAATGGCAGCGGCAGAATCAGGAGACTGGTGCAAGACAGTGCTAGAGCTCACCCACGGATGAGAGAGCTAAGTGCCTTCCAGGCAAAGTTTAAGCAGAGTAGGGTGCCTCCAGGAACTTATCGGTAGAGCTAAAGAACTTTGGAACACCTGTCCCAGCAGGACAGACTTGGGTGGCAAGGCCCAAGGGATCAAGAGGCCAAGGAACTAGGAAGCAGCTGAAGAGACAAGGAATACAGGAAGCAGAGCTGCCTCAGTCTCAAATGGTAAGACCATGACTCCCGGAGTCTCAAATGGTAGAGTCGCCACTCAGATGGACTAGGAATACGGGACCGCCTAAAGCCTAGGGAGCAAACTTGCCTTTCCAGGAGGCCTGGAAGGAGGAGCTAAAGCCCAGGGCCAAGGGATCTCTACTCAATTGGAAGAGTGTGGCCAATACCAGAGTCTGGAGAGCAGGGCTATTATTGTCTAAATGGCCTCAGAGAACGGAGGATTATTTTCAAGCCTTGAGGGCTAATATAATGTGTTCTGCTGACTTGCTTGGTGCCTGTTATCCCTTCTTTCCCTCCAATTTTGCCCATCTGTAATGGAAATGTCTAGCTTGTGCCTGTTCCACCACTGCACTTTGGAAGCAGATAACTTGTATTTTAGATTTCACAGATGAAGAAGAATTTTTGGATTTTGGACTTGGAGTTAGTTGCTTTAAGACTGTTGCCATGATACGATGTGGTGAATGTGTTTTCCATGTGGCACGGACACGATTTTAAGGGGAACAAAGGGTGGAATGTCATGGATTAAATTTTGTCCTCCCAAAATATCTGTCAGCTTGGCTAGGCCACAATTACTAGTACTGTGTGACTGTCTACCATTTTGTCATCTCATGTGATTTTTCTTTGTGTTGGAAATCCTACCTCTATGATGTTAATGAGATAGAAGTAGTGGCAGTTATGTTAATGAGGTAGGACTCAATCTATAAGATTAGGTTGTGCCTCTTTGGAGATATAAAAGAAAAAAGCAAACACAGAGACATCAGGACCTCATACCACCAAGAAATAAGAGCCAGGAGAACAGCCTGTCTTTTGGACCTGGGGTTTCTGTGCTGAGGGGCTCCTCAACCAGGGAAGATTGATGACCTCCCCCAGAGCCAAGAGAGAGAAAGCCTTCCCTTGAAGCTAAAAAAAAAAAAAAATCTAGTGCCATCGAGTCGTTTCCTAGCACCCTGAATTCAGACTTCTGGCTTCTCAACTGTGAGAGAATAAATTTCTCTTTGTTAAAGCCATCCACTTGTGGTATTTCTGTTACAGCAGCACTAGATGACTAAGACAGCAACAAAACAAAGGTCTCTTTCTTCCAACATATTCTAAAAATGCTGACCTACTGGGAAATATAAATCCAAGTCTATGAAGAAGAAAGCACTCTCCCTAAAATGGTGGTTGATAATGTGATCAAAGAATTTCTCCAAAATTCCTGATCGAAAGGAATGAATAAGAACATCAGTACCGAGGTGCCTGGAATATTTAGGGTAGCTGGCCTAGGAGCAGGCCTGACTCCATTTTGTTAGAAGCTCCTGCTTCTCTATTCCTCAGGATGTAACTTTGACTTCTTCCCATTCATACGCATATAGATTTGGGCCTCTGGCAGGATGGAACCAATAGACAATATGGCTATGCCTAAGCAAGCCAGGGCAAGGCTGGGCAAACTTAGGCAAGCCCAGGTAAGTCCAGGGAGGACCAACCAAACAGAATCTTGCTGGAAGGTTCCTGAGTCCACATTACAACAATCCCTGCAAAGCAGCCATACCTTGCATTCCTTGGTCTTCACTCTGTGTGGGCTAACACCTCCCCATTCAAATGTTTCTTACGCTTTCAATAAATCACTTTGTTTCACTTTAACTGAGTCTGAGAGTTTTACTCAGGACAAGCTCCACAAGAGCAAAGGGACTAGGCACAGAAGATAAATTAGGGTGCTCACAGATTTTGTAATGCCCAATAAATCAGTGTTTCAATAAATAACAATTTCTTACTCATCTGGACAGTTTAGAGAGTAAAGAAAAAAAAAATAATAATTAACAGATACTTGACCCTTCCTGATAAACAATAAAACTATCAATTATGTCTGATTTAGGAGACAATATTGGAGCCATTATTCCCTGTCCTTGAGCATACAGAATGTGACCCAGCTGGAGCTGGACTGACAAGGACATACCAACTGGGTCTTGAGACATAAAGACAACAGCTAGGATAATCTTGAAAAACATCTTTTAGGGAACCTTTCACATGAACTAATCAAGCAGCACAAAAGACTTTCAACTTTTTCTATTAGCATTTAGCAAACAGAAAGTTTGTGGGACCAACGAAGACCCTCCTGACTGTTGTTATTCAAACCTGTACCAACGGTTATTAGGAAAGATGATTCAAAACGTAGAATCACATTGTTTTGGCAGTTTTTAGCCAATCGGCAAAAGCTTTCAATGATTTTACCCATTTGTGATATTATCATGTAGATGATTCTGTAATGTTCCTCAAACTCTGGCAGACATTAGCTCTGGCAGCATGCTTGTCCATTTCCCACCTTTACTTCTTTGAATATATGCAGAATAAAATTTTTCTTTTGCTTTACTAAATTGTGATGTTTTTATCCTAGATGTCCTATGGTCTTGAATTCAAGCCAAGATGTTATGATTATCATAAATGGGTTTTTATATATGCAATTACAGCACTTTAAGCTTCCCACAAACTATGCTCCTATGCACACCATTCACAGTGCTCCTTCTTGCTAAATCAGAACATGCCATAAACCCAGCAAGGACTGCTTAAACACCACTCAGCATGTAACCTCCGAACCTTAGTTAAACTGCTAAAACTGGTAAACATTCAAGGCGTGGAAAAGCTGATGGCAGAAACTTCCTTCAACTGCCAGCCCCCTCTCTATCACTTGTACCCAAGCCCAGTCGCCTCCCTGGTTTACCTGCAGAGGCCTGGCCTCTTACCCCGAAGCAGTTTCAGGCATGGAGAGGAGCACGTGCTTTCTGCTTGCGATGCTGCACACTGCCGTCTGACAAATGCCTGACTGGCTTCTTCTTGCTGATCCAGACTGGCTCCCTAGACCTCCAGCATTGTCATCACCTATGACCTTCATTATTTAATTACTATGCATATACCTTGCTTATTTCCAAAATTGTTCTGAGATAGCTCTTGCCTACAATCTCTATTTCTGCCTTTAACTCAGGGTTTTTTAGATGCTGGCTGTTCACCTGGTTACAGACCCTCCTGACCTGGTATCTGGGACCTGCCTGCCCTGGAATTGCTGCCTATCACCTGCTCAATGCTCCACGCCTTTGGCCTGAGGTCCCCAGTTACTGGATCTCCATCATGACGATCTGACACTGCCCTGGCTCTACAGAAGTAGGCTCTGACCAGCTCCTTCCTCGCGCACACCACAGGTGATTTCTTGCCTTGAAGAGAAAAGCCTGGTAATTAAGTACAAAAAAACACCCAGTAAGACCTGAAAATGTGGGTCATATACTAGCTTGGTTTCCTAAATGCTACTAACTGATACATTTGCTAACAAATGTTACCAAAGCAACAGAAGAGCAGATATATATAGATTCACTCAAGTGTGCCTTTCTAGAGACAAAATAAATCTACCAATAAGGTAATCCCCAATCCCAAGCAATCTGAAAAGATATCAGACCCTTGAAACAATATACTAATATTTTGCTTTCAATTCTTACCCGCTGCAAAAACTCAACAGGACTGTATTTGGGCCCCAAGACAAAAATTTTCTTTCCTCTTCGAGCCACACCACTGAATACTCGAGCAAAGGCAACAAAAGACCCTTGGTTATTTTCTTCCTGGGGCATAGGTTTAGGGGTCATGCTCTCCACCTGTTCCTCATCACCTGCTGGAAACAAAGGGATAATGAGTGCCAAGAATGAGCCTCTTAATCCAGAAACTGCCTGGAAACACAGAGGGAAGACTAAATATGATATATTTGGCCCAGTTTCAGGAAAGAAACACCAAGAATAAGAGAAAACTGATAAAAACTACAATAAAAGCTAACAGCTCAAAAGCTAAAAGTTGAGTCTCCCAAGGTAAGCACAATGTCAACCACTTCACACCAAAGCCTATTCAGGACAACTATACCTCTTGGCTCTTCTCCTTTCAGATTTGTTTCAGGGGCGCTCCCATCCTGGGTGGGCTCCAAGGGTGCCTGCCCTTGTGCTGCTGCCAGCTTCTCCGCATGCCTCTGTCTCGCACGCTCACGCCTCTGTGCAATTTCTTCTTGAGTGAGGGGTCTACAGGGTGTCACAAATATGTTAATATCTGGCAATATCAAGCATCTCTGTCTGTTCAAGCAGGGAACAAGTAGTGAGATGACTGGATAGATGAAGGTGAGCCCCAGCTCCTTTACAGACAGAGGGTTTCTCCAAGTTCCCTTTCCTCATCCTAGCTGTAGCAACAGGAGAGAGGATCTAGCAGGCTCTCTATGAGAAAGCTCTGTGTCCCCAGCTATTCCTACTCTTATGAGCTAACATGCAAGACAACCCTATGTCCCCCAGTGGAGCTATGCACAACAGCATGGAACCTTTCTTACATACTCATATTCCTTGTGGATGAGTCAGAGAACAGGAGGAGGGAAGGAAGTGAGTAAAAGATACCAGGGCTCTGAATACCGCTGCTGAGAAACAAGCATAAGGCCTCAATAAGGAATTGAGGTTTTCCCCTCAAGTACAAAAATATATCTTCATAGAGAACTAGGGTCCAGGAGTAAGGGTTCAAGGTCAGGCTAAGAACTGGCATTTCAGTGGGCAAAAGGTCAAATTGAGATTATCAACCATGGCGTTAAGACCCAAGAAGAACCACCATGGAAAAGGAAGTGTGTGGGTGTGTGTCTGTTTGCTGGAGGTTGAGGGGGCAGTGTGTAAGTGTATGTGTGTTTGTTGGAGGTTGGGGTAGCTGTGTGTGTGTGTGTGTGTGTGTGTGTGTGCGTGTGCGCGTATATATGTATGTATGCTGGAGGCTGGGTGGCAGTATGTGTATACATGTGTTTGCTGGATGTTGGGGGAACTGTGTGTATGTGTGTGTGTGCTGGAGGTTGGGGCAGTGTGTACGTGTGTATGTATGTTTGTTGAACGTTAGGGGGCAGCATGTGAATGTGTGTATGTGTGCTGGAGGTTGGGGGGCAGTATGTGTATACGTTGTTTGCTGGACATTGGGGGAGCTGTGTGTGTGTATGTGTGTGCTGGAGGTTGGGGGCAGTGTGTATGTGTGTTTGTTAAAGGTTAGGGGGCAGCATGTGAGTGTGTGTATGTGTGCTGGAGGTTGGGGGGCAGTATGTGTATATGTGTATTTGCTGGAGGTCGGGGGAGCTGTGAGTGTGTGTGTGTGCTGGAGGTTGGGGGCAACGTGTATGTGTGTTTGCTGAAGGTTGGGAGGCCACATGTGAGTATATGTGTGCTGGAAGTTGGGGAGCACTACATGTGTGTGTATGTGTGCTGGAGGTTGGGGGAGGATAACTAAGGTATTCTTCCAGAACAGTTACCTTCATGTCTGTTAGGCCACAGAGAAGGCACTGGAGCTTTCACACCAAAAGCGTAGCACTAAGTTGAATAAAAATGAACATTCTGTTTGGGTTTGGGAGGTAGAAACCAGACAAACTAATCCCCAGAATTTGGCTGCCTTCCCACGTGTGGGTCCTCATGAAACCCCAACTGCATCCTCAACCCCAACACAAGTACAAGACCAACCCTGCCCTAACATAGAGCCTGAGGACCTTCAGCCCCATACTCTAGGACTGAGCATCAACATAACCAGGCTACTGCTCTGGGCCCAACTTTATGCTCCAGCTCTGGAAGCTGGGCTACTTTGCTCGGTCCTAAAACTTATGCCTTTGTACCTGCTGTCCCTTACCTTTGAAATTATGATTCCGCTTTCATCCTCAATCTCTGACTTGGGACCTGGCTGGTAACCTCATCTCCCACCTTGCCTTGTCCCTTTCCCCTCCTCTCTCCTTACGCACTGGAAACCATGCACACGGTCATTCTGAATGTCCATTGCTCGGCCACATTTGAAGTGGCCACATACTCTTGGAGCTCCCGGTGCCAAGTGCCGCCAAACCTCTTCCTTTTCACTTCACATGGCTACCCAGGAAGGTGAACACCTAAATCCCTGACTGCTCGCTGCTACACTTTTCAGACATCTGTCTGCAAGACAAGACTTCTCAGCAGGACTGGACACTAGTTTTGGCTCCCTTAGCACCTGCTCCTCAAAAATGGATGAGTTCAGTTCTACGAGTCAGTCCCTTCTAGTCAGACCTAACCACTGTAGATAACAGGGCTTTGCCATAAGTTACAAAAATATGAGAGACCGGTCCTTGAGAATGGATTGGTCAAGTGTCACTAGGCAATCAAAGCTGCTGGCACTGAAGGGATTAACTACCCCTGCAAGAGACAAGCTCCTCTTTATTGAAAGCTCTAAACGTTAGAAGGCCTTTTAAATACTAGATGAAACTGCTTCCTCGCAATTTCTAGCCATGGCCATAGTTCTGACCTCTGGAGCAATACGCAACAAATCCACTTTCCTCCCTTTCTCTTCAATCATCTGTGCCCGTGCCCTTACCCTTCCCTTCTCCTCCCCAGCCTAAACATTCCAGCTGGTCCTTCATCTGACCCTTAGATGACTTCCCTCGTTTCTAGACTTTTGCTAAAAACTCTTTTAAGACTATCTGGAAAGTGTGAATTAAAACATAAATTTTATGATCATTAACTGTTATTATTATTTTACTATGACTGCTATTAGAGCAGGGAGGATAAAACATCTATCACCTGAGGATAAAACATCTATCACCTGGCCAGCATCTGCAGAGGAACGGTTTCTCCCAATGAGTGTATCACTGTGATGCAGACACTGTTACTCGCTTACATTACAGCACATACTTACCACAACAGTGAAATGAAGTAGACATTACTGTCCTTATTTTACAGATGAAAAACTGAGGCTTATAGAATTTAAATAACTTGGCCCAAAGTCACACAGATAATAAATGGAGGAGATTTAATTCAAATTCACATCTATCTGACTCAACTCTATGCTCAGTTATCACCAGGCTTATGTCTCCCATTCAGAAGGAATTAGAGATGATAAACTCACCTCCTTCAATAAATGTGATTTCATTTTAGCTTTGGTTAGAAAAGCGGTATATTCGTTCACCTCACGTATTAAATGCCCTTTCTGTGAAAGTTCACGACAGATGATCTGGGATAAATTAGCCTTATGCACGTTCACATTAAACATGCAGAGGCTTGCTGTCCTTCTCTGTATTTATTCACCTATCGAGTTAACAGCTACCATGTACCAAGTATTGTTGTAGGCACTGGGGGTGGTGGGGGAAGCAGGGAGGGGAACAAAATAGACAAAGAGAAATCAGCAAGGACTCACATGAAGAACTCGCTGTGTATCCAGTATTTGTTGAGAACACAGAATACAGAAGGATTTATTGGAAGAAAATAGGGCTCTACTGGTAAGGGAACAGCTGTGGGTAGGGAATTATTTAGGCTACAGCTGAACTAACAATGCTTCTTGAAGGGGCAGCAGTTACAGATACTAGAGATGAAGGAGACCAGAAGTGAGAATGTTGACTGGGCATCCAAGTGCAGGCTGGGGAGGTGAAGCTGGAGGGAAAAGGAAAAGAGGCACGAACACTAAGCCATCCAGTCTAAGGATTCCTTCATGCTCTGGACTCTGTGAGGTTGGTCAAGGCGCAGACTGGGAGAGTGTCAGAGAAAGGGTTGGAGGGAACTGTCTGCAGTTGGTACCACTAGCTTAAGATGACGGGAAGCAGGAGCCCAAGTAGAAAAGTGGTATCTGTTTTAAAAAGCATCTTGTTACAAGGAGCTGATTCTCAAGAAGGAAGCAAAAGCAACAAATAGACTCAGGGATTCAGGGTGTGAGGAACTCCCTAGAAACTCCAAATAGAATGATGTTACTTAACAGAAACTTATTACCAGGTGAGAATTCAGTAAAAATTTCTGAAAGATAAAGTTGAGAACAACAAAAGCTGTTATTTAAAAAAACAAGCAGCATGGGTGGCTGCCAGCTAGGAGGTTAAAAAGCCATATAGGATGACTGAGGCCAGGGGAATCAGCTAGAAAGTTGCTGCAATAATTTCTACAAGAGATCATCGAGATCTAAATTAATGGGAAGGAGGCGGATACATGTGAACAACACAGACGGTGCAGAATAAATAGACTCGACTCCCCAAGACTCTGGAAACTTGAGAAGTAATCCAAGCCCCACAGCACCCTCTCACATACGCATGATGCACACAGAGAGACGCAGAGATACACACTCATCAGTCTCCTCTGGAGTAGACAGATAATGCAGGCTCGGGTCAGAACCTGCCTGACACACTTCCACTACTAGTACACGAATTACTATTCTACTATTACTGTTCCCCTTCAAATTTATATGGGTGCAAATCTATAGTCCTAGGGCGAATTCAGCAGCTTTCTCCTATACAGATATCACATAAGGATACTGTACTACTCAAATGGTATGTTACCCTGGGGTTACTCAAGATGAATTCTGAGTCAAGGAGAAAAAGCATTATCTGTGCCCTTCCACCTACACCCCCACTGCACACCCAAACTATGCCATTTCCTTGGCCAAGCCCAACTTCCCCTTTAGCCTTACCTTGGCTTGTTCTGAGGCAAAGCCTTAGCATCAACTGCAAACATTTTGGAAACAAAGATAATAACTGGAGCAGTGTCTTCACTTCCACATTTCATAAAAGCTAAACAAACAGGAAGCAAAAATGTCACTATTTTTTTCGCCTTGATATTAAGAAGTCGGTTTTTTTTTTCTGGAAAACAGTTAAGATGTTTAGAACATGGCATCATCTAAATACAAAAACAGTCCACAATCTCTTATTAACATGAAAAAACAAAATCCCTCCATCTAGGTAAGTGTAAGGCTGCTGGGAAGGCAGGAAGAGCAGACTGATAGCAAGCAAAGTTGGCAGAAATCAAGAAAGAAAACCGTACACGGGGTGGGGCTCGAGGACTCCTCCATCGGAGCTGATGCTAGGGAATCGGCCTAACTGCCCACTATAAAAAAACCAGAACTAAACCTGTTGCTGGCAATTCCAACTCATAGCAACCCTATAGGAGAGAAAAGAACTGCCCTTGGGTTTGGTTTTTGGTTATAGGGTTTTCAAGGAGCAGCTGGTGGATTTGAACTGCCGACCTTTTGGTCAGCAGCCTTAGTTCTTAATCACTGTGCTACCAGGGCTCCTATCACCCACTATACGCCCTTAAATTCTCCCCTTATCCCTCAGAGGTAGAAATGAAGGAAGTTACCAAGGGTGAACAGTCAGCAAAGTGGTTTGTTAGTAAATAAAAGTCAACAGTTTTTCCAGCCTCACACAAAAACAAGTTAGAAAGTAAAATGGGCAGAAATCTTTTATTCATGATAGTAACAAAACCCCTCAGAAATAAAGATTCAACACCATAAATATGTCAATTCTCCCTCAATCTGCAAATTTTAGTACAATTTCGTATCAACATTGTGACATTTCTTTTCCTTAACTAGTACCATATAGGAGTCCTGGTGGTGCAGTGGTTAAGAGCTGGGCTGCTAACCAAAAGGTTGGCAGTTCAAATCCACTAGCCACTCCTTGGAAACCCTATGGGCAGTTATACTCTGTTCTATAGGGTCACTATAAGTCAGAATCGATTCGACGGCAAAGGGTTTGAGTCTTTTTTGGTTTAATACCATATACTACATTGGAGTTATAAAACCATCGTTAGCAATTTTTTTTTTTAAATCACCCCACAGCAAAATAATTTCTAGATGAATTAAAGAATTCAGTATTAAAATTCAAACAAATTCTAAAAAACTACAGAAAGTAAGGGTTAAACATATACCAGAAGTCTTGCCAGGAACACCTCTGAAAGCTTCTTAGGAACAGAGTATAAAACGCCCTGACTTACATTTTAAAGAACCACCTGGCTGCAGTTTGGGGCCCTGGTGGTGCACTGGTTAAAAGATTGGTTGCTAACCAAAAGGTCGACAGTTTGAATCCAACAGCCACTCCTTAGAAACCCTCTGGGCAACTCTACTCTGTCCTGTAGGGTCGCTATGAGTCAGAATCGACTGAACAGCAACGGGCTTCTTTTTTTGTTTGGCTGCAGTGTTGAGGAAACACTAAAGAACAGAACCAGGGAAACCAGTCAGAAACCTATACTAATAATCCAGGTGAGAGAGGATGGTTGCTTGGCCTTAGAAAGCAGAAATAGAAAGGTTGAGAAGTAGTTGAATTTTGGATATATTTCAAAGGCAGAACAGGGTTCGCTGATAGGCTGGATGTGGGGTATGAGAGAAAGGTAAGAGTCAAAGATAACTACAAGGTTTTTGGCCTGAGCTAATGAAAAGGATGGAGGTACGTGTTACTGAGATTGGAATGATTAGGGGGAACAGCTTTGTGGATAAGAAGCCCAATCTGGGATATGTTAAGTTTCAGATGCTTACTAAACAGCCAGGTAGAGATAGAGCATGCAGCTGGATCTGAGCCTGGGGTTAGGGAGCAAACCTGGGCTGGAGATACCCATTTGGGAATTACAAGTATACAGCTGTTACTTAAAAGTTGTGAAACTGGATGAGATCCCCAAGAGAGTGACTGCAGACAGAAAAGAGATGAGGCCCAAAGACAGCATTACTTGGGACACCCCAGAGTTAAAAAGTCAGGGAGATGGAGAGCAACCAGCAAAAGAGACTGAGAACACCCAGCCTGTGAAGAAAAAAAGCTGGGAGAAAAGCAGAAGAACCTGGGAGCCAGGACGTCAAGCAAAGGGAGTGTTTCAAGAAGGAAGGAGCTGTGTTAAGTGTTTGTGACACATCAAGTCAGTGAGGACTGGGAGCTGGCCATTAGATTCGACAAAGTCAGGGTCAATGGTGACCGTGAAAACAGCAGTGGGGTGGTTTTGGGGTGAGGGATCCAAATTTAATAGAATGGGAGTAAAAGAGCTGGAACCAGCAGGTACATAGAGATAATTTCCCAAGCTTTTGAACCTGGAACAGGGGGAGTGTATGTACAGGGGGGAGTGTGTGTACTGGGCTTCTATGAGCAGCACGGCCCCCGGAACCACTTTCCACAGTCCCTAGGGCCACAGCCATGGTCATGGGGCAGCAGCTCAGGGAACACATTCCTGGCTGTTTATAAGAATGGAATATAGCACAATTATGAAATGAGATCAGGGCAGGCAACAGGCACCTCTGGGGTTTCTGGCCTAATCCACCGGCTGTAGCAAAACGGAAAACACTGAACAAAGTTGACAAAGTGGCCATTTATGAAATCGTTCATTTGTGGAACTGGCTATTTGACAAACGGGCCATTCAGCAAACTGGCATTCAGCATATTGGCCTGGCACACCTTGGAACTACAACAGTCAATAACATGGCACTTGCCAACATGTTCACCTTTACCTCACCTGCTTTCAGTGCCTGGGTTTCGGGTGGAAGAGAATCAAACGTTTGCGATCCTGTGCACATCAGTTTCTCCACTCTCTCAGCTGTAATATCAAGGGGACTAGGAAGTTTCTGACATACCATAGCTGAAGTATGCTGTTAAGGACTCAAAACTCCAAGCTAGTGCCCTCCGCAGAGGCGAGGATTCACTGGATACACGAAATACTAAGTAACAACGTATGTCTACACAGAAAATGCCTGGGCTGTAAAACTACATTATTTTCTGTACCATGCCTCAAAATATTCATACAACCTCAGGAAGTTCACAGACTCTCTAAAACCCAGAAAAGATCCTCAAGATAAGTACTCTAACACTGACTGCCCATGGAGTAAGTGAGGACCATAGAGCATAAGAGGTTGGCTGCCTGTGACAACGAAGTTCAAAAAATGTTTCATATGGTTTTAGTCTATAAAAACACAATAATCATCAGCCACTAGCTATGACACAAGAAGGTCCCCTACCACAGTCAGTGTCCCTGTGGGATATGTGTCCATCATGGCTCTGGGCTGAGTACCCCTGCTGGTCCACTCCCAGGACACTGTACCTCCAGCCCTAATGCACGGGTATGCCGCGTACACACAGATAAATAAAGACAATTGAAATCCATCTACAAAATTACTTTAGTCAAGGTAAGGCACTTCAAATCAAGTCTTTTTGGGATCACTAACATGATAGGAAATATTAATAAGCTAAAGAAAATATGGTACTAAAATAAAACAGTGATCCAACACAAACATTTACATTATCTGCTTACATACAGGTCTTAGGCCAAAAGTTGTCTTTTTACAAGATTAGTAAACAAAAGTAAAAAGAAATAGTTTTTTAAAAAACATTCATTAGTATTAGTCTGAATACTGATTAGTATTAGCATATGAATTTTTAAAGTATTAAATACAATTTCATGGCAGAATATTAAATAACCACAGAAGACTTACTTTGACTTGGAATGCATTACTTCTAAAGGATTTCCTGGTTCCAAAAACACGCATGACTTGTTTTATCAAAACTATGATTTCATTAAAAACCAGTGAAATAAAGGATACCAAGAACTGCCTGGGATATGGGCAGCCACTGACTGCAAACGGCACTGATCTGGACTTTGGGATCCGAATGACGCGCCTCCCGGGCTCCAATTTTTAATCCTAAAGAAGTCACTATTTTATCAATTTTTTCTTTGTCCCTGTGGTAAACACACAAGATTGGAGTTAAAAAAAAAAGTCACATACGAAGAGACAGGAGAGAGCAGTAGTGAAAAGGAACTCAACATTATTTGACTCATCTTTATTCCAAAAGTATTACTTTTTCTATAAAAAGTTAAAAATGATTGCAAGGGGCTGCTGCCATAGCAGGGGACACTTGACTCTTACATTCCTCTACTTTCAAATGAACCTTTCTTTACAACTTCTCATGAAGCACCATTCCACAATCTCTCTAAACAAACTCTGTCAACCAGTTAAGCAGTTTTACAAACAAATGCCAAAAAGTCATCATGCCCCCTCTGGAATAACTCAAAAACTAAATGTCCCAAAGCAAAGTTTCTTTTCCACTTGCACCAGGTGAGTTATTTCCCCAGCTCCCCATCTATCATTCTGGATATCAAGTACCTCTTCTACTACCACTTTTTTTTCTTTTTAAACTGGGTTTATGAAAACAAAGGCCAATGTTTCTTTCCATTTCTTTTCTATCTTCACCTCAGCACACTCTAAAATATTGCTGTTCTGTCCCTCCTCTGTCACCCTTTACTCAGGTTAAACATACTCCTTTAAATTTTGTTGCCAACCGTATAATCAACTCATCTATAAAGGCTCTGTTCATTTTCTCAGTCTGTCTCAGCTTTCTGAAGTGTGAGTCATCAAATTGGAAAGTGAGGCAAATGACACTACCCAAAGATACCCAAAGACAAACAATTTTATAACAGTCTTACTTTTTCAAGACAGCATCATACAAACTCCATATATTTTCCAGGATCAACTGTACAAATAAAGGTTTCTTTCCTTTGGCCTGTACAAAAAAATATTGAATAGATATCTTATATATTCATTCTTGACAGGTTTTATTATCAATGTCTCATTTTTACTTGATAATATTTATGTAACAGCAAAGTAAAGGAGTTACAAGAATGCTCTAAACAGTCAACAATCCACAGTCGATAATAACCCACTGTTCCCTTCCTCTGAGGATCAAGGACTTTGCAAATGATAAGACCATTTGGGGGACATATCACTGCAGCTGCCCTACCATGCCATCAAAGGAACACCCAAGCTCAGAGCTAAAGCACGTGTGGACCCTTCCTGTGGATCTCACTCTAAAGTATATTAAGAGAAAACCAAAAACCAAACCCACTGCCGTCGATTAAGAGGAAATACAAAACGTCCTTCAGCATACGAAAAAATGTTCAATTTCAAGAAAAGGTAAATTTATGCACAAAGATGGTTATTACTGCTTTACTTACAATATCAATACATTTGGGGAAAAAAAAAACTCTGTCCAATCTTATGAAAATGATTACATAAACGATGATGCACTCAAAAAATAGTAATAATACAGGTTTATCATATGACAGAAACTGTTCTAAAGACTTTATATAGATCATTTCATGTAAACATCATAACCACTCTACAAGGTAAATACTATTTTTCCATTTTACAGATGAGAAAACCAAAACAAAGGTCACAGAGCTAGCAAGTGGTCCAGCTGAGACTCAAACATAGAGTCAGACTCTCAAGCCACGGTCTCGCCTACTTGACTATACGGGCTCCTTTTTAAATATGCTGTTTATAAAAAGCTTTTAAGAGCAAGAGAAGATGTTCACAATGTGACATTAAGCAAAAAGGCAGGCTAGGATATTATATAAACAATATAATCTTAACTGCGGGATGTATATATCTATGCAAAAAGAATGGAAAAAAAATTAAAACCATAACATTAGCAGAGGTGATGTCTGATTTTCTCTTTCCTGCTGCTTTGTACTGTGTGGGTACTTCCTAAAAAGAAAATGTCTTTCAATGAGAATAAACTTTTAAAATTATAAATTTTACATTTAAAAGAAAGTTTAAAGAGAAGCATCCGTTGAGGCTATGTGATTCTAGCTGCAGAGATTCTCTCTCCCTCCCTCTCCCACCAACACTGCAGGGGCACTGCACAGCAGGCAGTGAGATAAGGCCTATGCTGAGGCCAGGAACGCAGCGTGGACCAAGCAGTGATGTCTAGAAGACCTGTCTCTTTATAATGAAGTGGACAAATAAAGGTACAACGCAAACTATGTCTCCCCACATGTACAGGACTTGAAATTTTTGTCCTCCAAAAAAAAGGAGCAAACGTGCAAAAAGGGACACTCAGTAAATGTCATCCTTTGCTCCTTGTATTTAAAAGGGCTAAGAAATCTATTTAAGCAAGATTTGTGAGCCTTAACCAAATATGCATAGTAAGTCAGTCACGAACTGGTCTGCATAAACCAAAGTGGAATTACATCTATTAAAGGTGTTACAGAATAGGTCGCCACAGGGCGAGAATGTGACCCACAATCAAAAGGGACATGAGCCACATTACCTGATCGACCTTCATAATCTTCTTAGCCTTCATATTTATATAATAATCACCCCACAAGGTTTTCAAAAGAACTTCCTTTTTGATGCCAATTTTTTCACTGTAGATTTTGGCAAAGTGCTCAATTCTGAAAGAAAACCAAGCATTCACATTATTAATAACAATAATGTAATGATATAATGAATTCAGCTAAAATTTGAACATTTCTGGGCCAGGTACTCTACATGTATTACTAAACATGACCACTGCAACTATCCTACAAGGTAGATACTAATTATTTCCCCCATTGTACAGAAAAGGAAAATGAAACAGAGAGCTAACAGACACATAATTAATGAGACAGGGATTCAAAACCAAGCAGTCTGGCTCCAGAGCCCATGTACTTGTCCAATATACACTCTCTCCACTAATAAAATCAGAATGCACACTATAGCTCCCTGTCAATTTTACATGTGTAAAACAAAGTAAGAGGAACAAAAGCCAGGAACTGCAGGCTCCAGCTGCCTGTCACAACTATACCAACAATAAAAACCTCGTTTTGGCCCTTCACTGCTATTAAGTGCCTGTTGCTCACAAAGGAAACAAACTCCAGAGCCAGAACCTGCCCCAAAAGGCTTTTTAGCTTTTTTGGGAAACGTACCCACACTTACTTAATGCTCATTAGCCCGCAGAGAACCCAGTTAGTACCAGGGTTGACTACTACAAAGCCCAGCCACAGCAGAGCAATCACATGACAAACTCGGGTGAGGGAAATCGCTTCTCCAGGGCATCGACTACAACTGAGTTAAGGCCAACTGGCGGATATTCTCCTAACACCCTGGAAGGCTGATGGGAACAATGAGAAGCTGGAAGAGTGGGGTCAATAATTATGGTGAGAACGAGAGACTTGAGGAGCATCAGGCAGTCAGTATCTTAGAAGCAAAAGCAGATTTTTTAGAAACTACTGAAGATAAATATCACTCAATGTCTTCTCTTGCTGAAGGCCAAGGTAACAAAAAATACCCAATTAGAAGCAAAAATCCAAATTACACACATACAGGCTGCTGACATCCTGTAGCTGCCCTCAAGGGTCCATTACTTTCTAAGTAATCTGCTACTGTAATCTTGATTCTGCCCTTGAACCAACAGTTATTTATTTACTAGAGATTTTTTGGCTTTTTTTAATTTTCCAAAATTTTAGATTACATCTATTAAACATATAGGGGCCCTGCTGGTGCAGTGGTTAAGAGCCATGGTGTGCTAAGGCTGCAAAGCAAAAAGGTTGGCAGTTCAGATCCACCAGCCGCTCCTTGGAAACCCTACAGAGCAGTTCTACTCTGTCCTACAGGGTTACTGTGAGTCACAATCAGCTCAACGGCAATGGATTTGGTTTGGTTATGAAACACATATTATTAATTTATAATTTTATTTTGCCTGTTTGAAGGAGGAAACCTTTCTTTTCTCCACAAAATCTTACTTCAGTCCATAGGCCTGAAGACTTCTGCAGCTTTCCCAGCACAGGCGTGTGAAAGGAGCACTCCTGGTCTCTCCCGTAAGTGAGGAGAAGGTGAATGGCTGTTATCTACCGGGTAGAGTTCTGTTGCTTCAAAAAGGAAACAGGCTCTGTGTTGCTGTCCGCTCCAAGGATCAGTAAGAGCCAGGCCTCCTCCTTGGCTTCTTGTGGTTAAGTACACCGAGAGTGGGGCACAGAGCCTTCTTTCCAAGCACAACTCAGGAGACCATTATCTCTGTGGCTTTCTATTTTGCCAACACCCAATTTTGCCAGGCAGGCAGCAATCTTCCACGCACACAGCCAGTTAAGCAGCCTCGATGCGTGATTTGCACATCCAATCCAGGACCCATAGCTAGGTCCTAGGGTTTACATTTGCAAGGACACAAGAGGAGGCAGCCATTGTGGCCTGAGGTTCCAACCACATTCTCCAACCCAACGTGACCAGGAAGCCCTATTCTTTGGGAGTGATGCCCTTTGGGGTCTCAATGAGTAAAGGCAAACTTCAATTTCCATGTTGGCAACTTGAATAGACAGTTAAAACTAGAGATGATGAGTGAGTAACTGGCACATTAAACTGTGAATATTTTCCCATTTTTCAAACTTGACTTTTTTTTTTTTTGCCTAATAAACAGGACCAATTTTTGTACATCCTTTACTGGCACTTAAAAGAAAATAAATTCTGACTTTATTTATACCACTATTCACATGGTTTGTGCGTCTGTCTACCTGACTGGTTAACCGTCTGACGGTGATAATAAAATCTCCCACAAATTATATGTTGTTGATTTCTACTTACAGTTCTATTTTTGTCTCATGCCCTTTGTTGCTGTGATGATGGAGACATAGTTTATCTCTTCACTACTGAAATCTGTCAATTGTCAATATAAAATGATCCTTATGCCATAACTTGTTTGTTGTAAACTCTTCTTTATCATTAACACTGCCAAACCTACTTTCTTTTTGTTCACAACTGATAGACAAATTTGAGTCAAGTTTTGGTGTTTAGCCTCTGTCCAATATGCTTTATGTTCACCATTTTTATGCAAACATCTGGAATTTATTTTTTAATTGAATTTCCTTCTTTTAAAATACTTTGCCTCCTTAATGGGGGATTTCATAAGTTTATTATCACACTGTTTTGATTGGTTAGACTTCTAGAATACCTTCTGTTCAGGTTTCCAGAGTTAAAAAAAAAAAATGTTGGTTTGTGCTATCTAGGCTTGATTATATTTTATCTCTTACACTGATGTGTCAGATAAATATTCTCTTTTTAATTCTAAAAGTGGTAAACTTAAAGATTTTCATAAACACTCTAAAGCTTTTACGAAAATCACAAATTATAAAAAAGTTAGCCCGTTTGTTTAGCCCACCATCCTCGAATCCTTTTCTAGTCTACCACGTAGTTACACACACATATATGCACATAAATCTTTCAAAATCTTGAATTTTATTCAGATCATTCTTTTTTATGCTATAGTTATCACAAAATTGGCTTACTGACATCAATATTTCCCCATTATTGTTTAGTACTTTTATTCATTTCTCTGTCATTGGTGGTTATCACATTCATTGACAGTTCCGAATACAACTTCGCCATTACTGAATTGTTTTAATTTATTTCCTTTTACTCTGAAGAATAACTTCAAGCAAGAGCCTTAGAACAGGCCTGTGGAGCATGTTTTCCAGGACTTTACTGACCTATCTTTTGCTTGTCCTCCTCAATGACAACTAAGCCAAATATGAAATTTCTGGGTCACATACCTTTTTGCCCTCCAAGCTACCCAATGGATTAATGTTAATCGAAGGATTCTAAAACAGTGGTATACAGAGTCAAATAGAACTATTATGAAGGGCTTTTCATTGCCTCTTCCTTTTGGTCCCTATGCTTGAAGGCTGGGTCCTCAGTTCTATCTACCTAAAGCAAGAACTTTGATTCTTGCTGGCACTTACCCCAGTCAATGTGCTTTTGATTTGCAGAGCAGATTCTCCTAGATTAACACCTACTAACGAAACTGATTTAGGCAGTGGACCTAGGTTCAGTCACTTAGTCACACTTCTAAATTCTGCCCCACTCTATGAGAGTTTATAGAACCATCTTGCAGATTCTGAAAGGTGCTCATTTCTCACCTTTTGTGACACACGCAGCTGCAACTTTCCCCATCCAGTGACAGTTTAGAGGGAAGCTGAAAGGAATAGTACCCTCAGTGCTGTCTTTTCCATCACCCAATTTCCCATAAACCCACATGTCAATTTGCTAAGAAAAGGTAATAGCAGATCTCTAAATATGACCTTGCCTAACACCGGAGAATACTTACTTATTGACTGATAGTCTCCACAGTGTCAAAAGTGTGAGGGGTACAAAAATTACACTTACTCTATCCACTCAAGTATCTCCCTATTTCTGTTTCCACAACAAGCTTCTCCTAACTTGTGAGATTTAGACTACAATTAGTATAAAAAAAAACAAAAAAAAATTAGTATAGAACATTATTTATGAAAATCATTACAAGTAAAGGACAAGCTCTCCACCTGGTGGCTCACTAGCAGAATGATCACAAATTAGGAAATCAACAGGTCAGATAGGAGCCCTGGTGGCGAAGGGGAGCCCTGGTGGTGCAATGGTTAAGAGCTCAGTTTCTAACCAAAAGGTCTGCAGTTCGAATCCACCAGGTGCTCCTAGGAAGCCCTATGAAGCAGTTCTACCTATAGGGTCGCTATGAGTCTCAATCGACTCAAGGGCAACGGGTTTTTGCTGGCACGGTGGTTAAAGCATTCGGTTGCTAACCAAAAGATCCGTGGTTAGAACCTACCAGCCGCTGCTCAGAAGAAAGATGTGGCAGTTTGCTTCCATAAAGGTTTACAGCCTTGAAACCATACGGGGCAGTTCTACTCTTCCTATAGGGTAGCTATGAGTTGGAATCAACTCAACAGCAGTGGGCTTGGGTTTTTGTTTTTTGGTTTTGGATCCTGTTATATGACTAAATGAATCACTGTTATAATGATGAAAAGACAAGCTACAGAATGGGAAAAAAAATATACGTATCTTGCTTAGTCTGTGTGTGTATGTGTATCTCAAAATTCAACAGTGAAAAAAAATCCAACAGAAAATGAGCAAAAGACATGGAGAGACACCTCACCCAAAAGTATACACAGATGGCAAATAAGCACATGAAAAAAATGCTCAACATCATTAGCTGTAGGGGAAATATAAATTAAAAGCACAATGAGATATCAAGACAAAACTACAAGAATGGTGAAAATAAAAAACAGTGACATCACCAAACGTCAGCGAGGATGCAGAGGAACTGGATCAATGATACATCGGTGGCATGAACATGAAATGACACAGCAATTCTGGAAAACGGTGCAGTGGTGCCTTTAAAAACTAAACATGCAAATACTGTATAAACCGGTAATTGCACTCCTGGACATTTATCCCAGAGAAAAGAAAACTCACGTTCACAAAAAAAAAAACGTACACGCATGTTTCCAGCAGCTTTACTTGTAAGAGCCAAAAACTAGAGCCGATACAAATGTCCTTCAACAAGTGAGCGGTTGAACAAACTGTGGCATATCCACATTATGGAATACTTGTTGTTTTTAGATGTTGCCAGGTCAGTTCTGACTCACAGCGACCCTATGTATAACAGACTGAAATGCTGCCTGGTCCTGCACCATCCTCAAAATCGTTGCTATGTTTGGGCCCACCGTTCCAGCCCCTATGTTAATCCATCTCATTGAGGACCTTCCTCTTTCTCACTGATCTTCTACTTTACCAAGCCCGATGTCCTTCTCCAGGGCCTGTCCCTCCTGATAATATGACCAAAGTATGTGAGACAAAGCCTCACCATCCTCGCTTCTAAGAAGCATTCTGGCTGTACTTCTTCCAGGACAGATTTGTTTGTGCTTGTCATGGATTGAATTGTGTTCCCCCCAAAAATGTGTCAACTTGGCTAGGCCATGATTCCCAGTATTTTGCAGTTTTCCTCCATCTTGTGATTGCAATTTTATGTTAAGAGGATTAGGGTGGGATTGTAACACCACACTTACTCAGGTCACTTCCCTGATCCAATGTGGAGGGAGCTTCCCTGGAGTGTGGCCTGTATCGAGAGACACAAGAGAAGCAAGCAGAGTGTTGAGGACCTCATACCACCAAGAAAGCAGTGCTGGGAGCAGAGCGTGTCCTTTGGACCTGAAGTTCCTGTGCTGAGATGCTCCCAGACCAAGGGAAGACTGATGACAAGGACCTTCCTCCAGAGCCGACAGAGAGAGAGAAAGACTTCCTCTGGAGCTGATGCCCTGAATTTGGACTTTTAGCCTACTTTACTGTAAGGAAATAAGTTTCTCTTTGTTAAAGCCATCCACTTGTGGTATTTCTGTTATAGCAGCACTAGATGACTAAGACAGTGCTTCTGACAGGCCATGGTATATTCAAGATTCTTTGTCAACACCATAATTCAAATACATCAATTCTTCTTTGGTCTTCCCCATTCATTGCCCAGCTTTCACATGCACATGAGGCGAATGAAAATACCTTGGCTTGGGTCACTTGTATTTTAGTCCTCAAAGTGACATCTTTGCTTTTTAACACTTTAAAAAGGCCTGATGCAATACACGTTTGATTTCTTGACTGCTGCTTCCATGGGCGTTGATTGTGGATCCAAGTAAAATGAAATCCTTGACAACTTTGATCTTTTTTCCATTTATTATGATGTTGCTTATTGGTCCAGTTATGAGGATTTCTGTTTTCTTTAAGTTGTAATCCATGCTGAAGGCTGTAGTATTTAATCTTCACCAGTAAGTGTTTCAAATCCTCTTTGTTTTTAGTAAGCAAGGTTGTGTCACCTGCATATCACTGGTTATTAATGAGTCTTCCTCCAATCCTGAAGTCGTGTTCTTCTTCATATAGTTCAGCTTCTCGGATTATTTGCTCAGCAAAAAGGATTGAATAAGTATTGTGAAATGATATAACCCTGACCCACACCCTTCCTGATTTTAAACCATGCAGTGTCCCCTTATTCTATTCGAACAACTACCTCTTGGTCTATGTACAGGTTCCTCATGAGCACAATTAAGTCTTCTGGAATTCCCATTCTTCAAAATGTTATCCATAATTTCTTATGATCCACACAGTCAAATGCCTTCGCATAGTCAATGAAACACAGGTAAACACCTTTCTGTATTCTCTGCTTTCAGCCACGAACCATTTGACATCACCAATGATATCCCTCGTTCCACGTCCTCTTTTGAACCTGGCTTGGCTTTCTGGCAGCTCCCTGTCGATGTACCGCCACAACCGTTTTTGAATTATTGTCAGCAAAATTTTAGTTACATGTGAGCTTAATGATACTGTTTGATAATTTCTGCATTCTGCTGGATCACCTTTCTTTGAAACGGGCAAATATGGATCTCTGCCAGATGGTTGGCTAGGAATCTGTCTTCCAAATCTCTTGGCACAGACGAGTGAGCACTTCCAGTGCTGCATCCATTTGTTGAAACGTATCAGTTGGTATTCTATCAATTCCTGTAGCCTTGTTTTTTGCCAATGCCTTCAGTGCAGCTTGGACTTCTTCTTCCTTCAGTACCATCAGTTCTTGATCATATGCTACCTCCTGAAATGGCTGAACATCAACCAATTCTTTTTACTATAGTGACTCTGTGTATTCCTTCCATCTTCTTTTGATGCTTCTTATATCGGTCACTGTTTTGCCCATAGAATCCTTCAATACTACTCAACAATAAAAAGGAACAAACTATTGATACATGCAACTATTTGGATGAATCTCCAGAGAATTATGCTGAGTGAAAAAAGCCAATCCTAAAAGGTTACACACTGTATGATTCTATTTATAGAACATTCTAAAAATGACAAAATTATGGAGAACGGATTAGTGGTTACCAGGTACCAAGGGTTGGGAGGTGTGGAATAGGTGTGAGTATAAAAGAGCAGCAGGAGAAATCCTTGTTGTGATGGAAATGTTTTGTCCCTACCGTATCCGTGTCAGTATCTTGGTTGTGATACTGCACTACAGTTTCGCAGGATGTAACCATGGGGTGGCGGGGGACTAGATAAATGGGAACTCTCTGTATCGTCTCTTACAACTGCCTGTGAATCTATAATTACTTAAAAATAAAAAGTTTAATTTAAAAAGTCAATGTTATATAAAATCCAAAGATTTAATGAGACCGAAACAGACTTACCCGAAGCCCCAGCCATCTATTGCACTTGTAAACACCACGTTTCCCTGATCTGGAGAGAAGTAAAGGTGGGAATCGTCTGTGTCCTCCAGGCCAGCGCTCCAGTCATACACTTGCTCTCCTTGTTCAGAACTGGGATTCACCTGGGATTCAGTCTCTCTCTCTGCTCTTTCTTCTAGGACTTTAGAAGTAAAAAGAGCTCCTGTGAGTGCATTAATCTAGGAGAGATGGTGAAATGGCAGAGCGTCACTCCGATGCTTAGCACCCCATGGTAGGAGACACACCGTCTAACCCTTGTTAGGGCTAGAATCATCAGTGGCAGTTTGGGCCCATATTAAGCACACATGAATGGAAATGACATTTATAATCAATGATTAACTTACAACTACATGTTATCAACTCATTCTTTCTAAACCCAGTAAAACTAAATTATGGGCTTTTGAAAGGTCGCTTTTTGATTATTATTATTATTACTTTAATGCAAACACTAATATGTCAAATCTTTACCTTGCTTTTCAGTACCAGGCCCTGGTGTCACTAGAACTCTTGGTATCCAACCCCTATAAAGTTTGTAACCTTAGTCACCTCCCGCTCTCATTTCTCACATCAGCTGTTTGAAATTGTTGCCTCTCTCTTCAGGCCTTCTTCTCATCCTCTAACCCCAACTACTTTTCACTCCCAAGTAAATAATCTCACTGCTTACTTCAGAGATATAAAGGAAACTTTTACATAGAAATCCTGTCAGTAAGCCCATATTCCAATCTATCCTGTGGTCACTGCATGGATTCTGACTCATAGCCACCCTACGGGACAGAGTAGAACTTCCCATAGATTTCTAAGGCTGTAATTTTTACAGAAGCAGACTGCCACATCTTTCTCCTGTGCAACAGCTGTGGGGTTCCGACTGCTGACCTTTGGGTTAGCAGTTGAGCACTCGACCACTGTGCCACCAGGGCTCCTTATCCCAATCTATAAGCCTGTTCACATCTGTAAATACTGCTGTCCTTCCCCTCCCACCTCACAGGGAAGGAGCATTTCATCTGTGCCCATTCCTACCTGGCTCTATAGGAAACTTGTTTCTACTAATCTTTCTCTTTCACTGCTCTTTTATCATTTGCTCCCTTTAAATAAAAAAATAAAATAAAATCATTTGCTCCCTTTAGCAAATAAATATTCTGAAGTTTGTCCCATAATTGGCTTTCCACTGTCTTGACTGAGTTCGAACTCCTAAGTGTGGTATACAAGGCTCACCATAATCAGGCTCTGTAATCCTTCAGACTGCCACCTCTTGCCCCCACTTAACATGATCTAACTCCCCAGCTACAACAAACAACTTGCAGTCCTTGAAGGCAACAGTACACCATACTTGTTCTTGCCTTTATGACTTTGCCCATCCTATTCCTTCTTTCTCGTATGCCCTTCCCCTAATTCTATACCTGGCAAACGACTACCTTTCCTGCATCTCAAGGCTTCTGTTGTGAGACTTTTCCTAACTCTTCCCTCTTCACCCCAGTCTGGGTTACATGGCCTTCACCTATGCTTTCAAACCAGGCCTAGTGCTTATCTCATTATTTTTCAAGTATCTCTTAACTGTTGGTCTCCCCTACCACACTGTGAGTTCTTGGAAAATAGGGGCTCTAGCTTGTCCATCTTTATATTGACAATCCCTGGTACACAACAGACATTCAAGAAAATGTTTATTCAACATATATGAATGTTTGCTGAATAAATAAAATGAATGAATGTGTGGGTAAAACTTCATCTAATGAAAAGAAATAAAATACCACAGAGCCTCCTAATATTGTTTCACTTTGAAACCAAACTACTAAGTGTTAAACAGGAGACAAAAGGGGCGCCGAGAGCAAATCTGTCCTCTTGCCTCTGCTGCAGCATGACAACTCCAGCACACGCGAATCTTCTCTGACAAAAGCTCTATAAGTCACTTTTCTGTGCAAAGCCTCACATCCCACTCAGCAACCTCTTTACAATTCTTCTCTGAGCCCCAGTTTTTAAAATCCTGAGGTAAAGGATGAAATACCTGTTCCAAAATATTCTTCAGGTGAGAATAGGCCTCCTGCGGAGTGAATTTCAGTTCCACTATCAAGCGGTCTATCTTATTAATCACCAAAACTGGACGGATGTTTTCGAGCCAGGCTTGTCGAAGAACTGCTTGTGTCTGAGTAAAACAGAAATGAAAATGTAAATCTCATAATTTGAAATACTTAAAACACACTAGAACATCTAGATTAATAAATCACCATATTCCCATACTTCTTTACTACAACTTAGGCTGTGCAGGTCAGACATAGGTCTTCACTAAGCATGCACAAAGTACATAACACAGCAGCAAAAACTACAGATAAGAAACAGTCCTTGCCTTTTGGAACTGACAGTTTATTTAAGGATGAATTAAATTACATAAGTAGGAAATATAATGATTATATCCTAAACACAATGAAGAGTTTAGTGGAACTATACTGTTAGTACCCTTGCTGTTGTTCCTTTCTGTCAACATTGCTGTAATTATTGTCTCTCTTTTACCTTGAAATATTACACACATACAAAAGAATATAAAATACACACACACACACACGTGTATGGGTATACACACAAACACACACACACACAGTTAACTGAATAATTATAAAACAAACACCATGTTATCAGAACACGGGCCAAAAACAGAACATTCCACCAGAGTCCTCTGTGTACACCTCCCTAACTATAATCCCATTTCTTAGAACTAACCACTACTTTGAAGGGCATTAATTTCACTTATCTTGTCAGTATACCCAGAGGACTACATAGACTAATGCTGTGCTTCTCAAGTTACCTGGGCCCTTAGGGGAATCAGAGGGGTGGCTACAGGAATCATAGCACATCTCCTGGGACTATCAAATTTCCTCTATTTGAGTAATTTAAACATTTTATTATTATTTTTTAAACATTAAAACAAACATGGCCAAATCAAGAGGCAGACTATAAAACATGATATCTTTTAAGATAAAACATAAGGTTCCAAAAAATTATTAAAACAAATGAGCTTAAAGAAAGCCATTCTGAGCTCCACCCCTAACCGGAGCTATATGTTCACTCTGGCCTTACGGGTGACCTCTTCCAACTTTGGTGGAAACGTTGAAAAGCACTGGTTAAAGGATATGGGAGAGTAAAAGGAGAGGCAGAGACAGTGTGAGTGTGAGTGTGAGTGTGTGTGTGTGGGTGGGTAAGTAGGGGGAAGAAGTACAGACTGAGAAATCAATAGAAAAATTTTCTCCTATCTAGGAGACAGCTAGCTCAGTATCTTGCTATCAACATCATCTTGCATTCTGTAGAAGCCTTTTCTATTGGTGTAAAGCCTCCAGATCCTTCCAAAATTCAATGCTTTTCCCAATCTTGCTGAGTCTTTCTCTTTCTATAGGGACATAACTTCAATCCAAAGTATCTAAAATTAAAATCACTGTCTCTAAGATCCCTTCAAACTTGGGCAGATCTAACTCTATCATAGCCTGGAATATCCTCAAATGTGAAATATACAACTGGCTGTCTGATTGTCAGTGAAATGCCTAAGGTGGTATACTGTGTCAGTTCCTCCTCTATTCTCACCTTCTTCAACCAGTTAAAGATTTTCACATTATAATCCATTACCTGTGGACAGACCCCTTCGACAGCATCTACCACAATGATGCACCCATCACAGATGCGAACAGCTGTTGATACTTCTGAGGAGAAATCCACGTGTCCCGGAGAGTCTATCAAGTTAATCAGGTACTCCTCAGTACCTGAAATGACATATTAAAACACACATTTTCAGTTGCTCAAGTATACAATACTCTTCCACAAGCCAAAAGCTCAATCAACAGCTATCATTCCAATTTAGGAATTCCCATTAACAGTACCATTGATTTTAAACAGCATCTCTGTAAAACATTAAAGAAATTTTATTTTTTTACTTACTAGTATGCAATGTAAGGAGCCCTGGTGGCACAGTGGTTAAAACAACTGACTGCTTACCGAAAGGTCGGCAATTGGAAACCACCAGCCACTCTACAGGAGAAATATGTGGCAGTCTGCTTCCATAGAGATTTGCAGCCTTGGAAACCCTATAGGGTTGCTATGAGTCAGAATCAACTCGATGGCAGTGGGTTTGGTTTTGGTTTAGAGTGCTAGGCGCTCTCGCACATATAATTTCCTTTAATCCTCACAACAAACACTTATTATAACATATGGACTTTGTAGTAGGGCGATCACCTCATCTCAATTTGTCTAGTTTTCATACTGGAAGTCCCACATTCCATCAAACACTTTGTTAGTCCCAGGCAAACCAGAACAATTGGTCATCTTAGGCTGTAGAAGTTTAACATGGAAACATAATTAAGAAAATACTGCAGAAAAATAGCAATACTTTAGAATTCTACACTCTCTTCCCATTTACCTTTGAGTTTTCTTTTAAAAGCAAAACAATTGAACGCTCAACCACCTGTGTATATACTTCTGCTCCTCCCTTTACGTCACTGTTTATCAACTTCACTGTGTTCAGGAATTACCACGGGACGCGATGTTGTAATTTGTGGGCTAGTTAAAGGACGTTCCCAGGTAATTTTAATCACTTGAATTCTCCCTTATATAATCCCGATAATACTAACAAGGCAACAATACAACATCCAGTCCAGAATTAACATTCGTGGATTGCCTACTTGTGCCCCACACTGTTGTGAACATTTTACAGACATTATATGATGTTTCCTTATGATAACCCTTTGTGGCGGTTACTACCAACAGCCCCATTTGACACAGCAGGAAACCAGGGCATGAAAGGCTAGGGGTCTTTCTCAAGGACATTCAGCTAGAACCTGTCCTGAGGTAAATAACCTAAGATCAAACAATTCAAAGGCGAAGAGTAGAAATTCAAACCCAGGTCATCTAACTACACTAGAGCACATAACCTCTACACTCAGGGTGGCAGTAAGTTTCATCTCATGTGCCAAGATTCCACTGGTAGTGAATTCCTGAAGCATTATGCTAAGGTTTTCACAGTGTACCAGAGCTCAGTGGGAAAGACTGCCATCAACTGGCAATGGACTGCTTTTCTCAGTACCTCCCCTCCTCTGCTTCCTAGGTCTCTCTACATGCAAACTGCTTTATGTAGGGCTCTGGTTCTGCTGCACCCACCAGAGAAGGCTCCAACCAGAAAGGACTGTGGATATTTCCAAAGAAAATAAAATAAGCCAAATAACCAGGGCCCTGGAGCAAGAGTTCACAGTATCTAATTGGAACCTTCCACTGCTGGGTCTCATAAAACCAGTTTTCACAGCCACGATCTTGGGCAAGTACCTCACACTCGGCTGAATAAACCATACAAAAATGCCTAAGTCTAACATGGTCCAGGGTCCTATCAGCTCCCATCATATAAAACAAAAGCTGTGACTCTTGCAATTACTCAGTATTATCTTGGCCTAACTCCTTCATTTTGGGGCAAAAGACCCCCCAAAAGAAGGGATTTTTACCCAAGGTCACAAAAGTCTTATCAAGCCAGACACCTAGGTCTATCTCATGGTGTTAATCATTCTGTTCTTGGACTCCTTTAGACTTTGCAGCTTGGGAAACAATACCCATGCTTGTTCATTTGGCCAAACTCCAGAGTTTAGGGTGGGGACTTATAAGCACTTCCTCACCCTTTGTCTGGCACTACCCCGACCTGATACAGACGTTTTAGAGAATGGGTCTCTTGTCGGGTTCCAACTAGAACCTGAATATAAGTAATAACTGACTTTAGAAATGGACTCATAAAAATAGACTTTAAAAATGGACTCACACAGAAATCTCAGGCTTCCAATATAACAGTGCTTTTATCTTTTACTGAGGTTTCAGGCCTTAGAGAATACCCAGAAAAATGAATGAATGAATGCTGGAATGAATAGATATATATTCTTTAATTATGCACCCAATTTTAACTAAAAAAAAAAAAAAAAAAACCAAACCCATTGCCATCAAGTTGATTCCAACTCATAGCAACCCCATAGGACAGAGTAGAACTGCCCTATAAAGTCTCCAAGGCCCAAAATCTTTACGGAAGCAGACTGTCACACCTTTCTCCCAAGAAGCGGCTAGTGGATTCGAACCATTGACCTTTTAGGTTAGTAGCCGAGCACTTAACCACTATGCCACCAGAGCTCCTTTCCCGAAAACCAAAACCAAACCCACTGCCATCAAGTCAATTTCGACTCATAGCAACCCTACAGGACAAAGCAGGATTACTCCATAGCGTTTCCAAGGTTGTAAATCTTTATGGAAGGAGACTGCCACATTCTTCTCCCGAGGACCAGCTGGTGGGTTCGAATGGCTGACCTTTTGGTTCGCAGCCAAGCGCTTTAACCACTGTACCACCAGGGCTCATTGGGCTCCTTCCAGACTCCTTGAAATTCATTCCAGGATTGCAGATTCAGATCTAGAAGGGATTATAAAACTAATACTACACCAAATGAGTTCAATCTGAAAACATGCATTCCGAAAAATAAGAATGTGAGATCAAATAAACTTTGGAAATATAGCCAGTCCAGTGGGAGAGAAGGTTCACAACACACACACGCGTTAAAGAAGTCCTATAATAAAGAAGCTTGCTCAATCCTGTTTAATATAGAGTTTCCCAAATGCATTCGATGGTGAGAAGGGGAATGCTGCGCTCAGTCCCATAGCTGATAAAGACAGGGCTCAGCTAAGAGCCAAGTCTCCCGACACCACTTTCAACGCGTCTTCCACCTTAACTCTTTCCAAAAACCTTCAAACTAAATTTCAAAGGTAGGTGAAGAGAAGTGCAATATCTGTTAGAGGAAAAAAAAATCCACCAACACAGTTCTTCTGCTGTATGACTTTAGCCACATTATGTCTCTTTAAGACTTGTTTCCTTGAGCATAAAAGCCATTTACTTTTTTTTTGGTGAAGATCAAGTACAAAAATATAAGAAAAACAGTTATGCAGTTTACCATGTTATATATTTTTATTATTACTGTTAACACAAATTATAAAAACACCTGGAGAAGGCATAACACTTCTCAAGAGACAAAGTGTCCTTTTAAAAAAAAACCACTGCTGTTGAGTCAATTCTGACTCACTGCGACTCTATAGGACAGAGCAGAACCACCCTACAGGGTTTCCAAGGAGCAGCTGGTGGATATGAACTGCCAGCCTCTTGATTAACAGCCTGAGTTCTTAATCACTGCACCACCAGGGCTGTTCTCAGAGCCATATATTGAACTAATTCCTACTATAGCATTTAGGAACAGAAACTTCTGCTGCCATATTTCCCAGGCATTTGAAAATAAATCTCTTCATTTCAGGGGACTGATCTAATCAGTCAAGCACCAATCCAGTTTTTTTTTTTTTTTTTACATTCCAGACCATAAAAAAAGGTTGCAAGAACCTTAAGTTAATTATGGGAGAAATCCTCCAGACAATTTCTGCTGTTAATAAGCAGTTATGGGAAAAGAATCTTTCCCTTGCCATATAGTCCTCTGGTTTTAAAGTGCCATAGATAATTGTTTCATGGAAGGTGCACACTTGTCACTAGTGCCTGCCAACATATCTCCTTGGTGAATAGTAAAGCTTCATGGTAGGGAGTTCGGCGTTCAATTTCCAAAACACTGGAAATGCTCACTAAAGCACACATAGCAAGGGGATGAGAAAACTTTCCTTAAAATAAAGGAAGAGAAACAGGGAACACAGCAGAGAGTCCCTGACAGAGCAGGAGAAAAGCGGGGTGCAGAACCAAATTCTAATAAAAAGACCAGACTCAGTGCTCTGACTGAGACTAGAGGAACTCTGGAAGACATGGCCCCCAGAGTCTCTGTTAACCCAGAACTAAAACCATTCCCAAAGCCAACTCTTCAGACAAAGCTAGACTGGACTGTAAGACAGAAAATGATACTCATGAAGAGTGTGGTTCTTAGCTCGAGTAGATACATGAGACTAAATGAACAGCTTCTGTCCAGAGGTGAGACAAGAAGGCAGAAAGGGACAGGAACTGGTTGAACAGACACAGGAAATCCGGGGTGGAAAAGAGGACTGTGCTGTCACATTATAGAGAGAGCAGCTAGGGTCACACAACAATGTGCGTATAAACTTTTGTATCAGAAACTAACTTGAGCTGCAAACTTTCACTTAAAGCACAATTAAAGAAAAAAAAAGAGAGAGAGAGAGGAGAGAAAAGGAAGATACTGGGAAGATAAAATAAAAATGTTAACATTTGGTATCTTAAAAAAAAAAAGGAACAGATAAAAACTCAAGCTATGGATGAAGATCTGTACTTTGTTCAAGTGTATTTTATGCTTCAGTGTAGAACACTATATCTAACAACAACAACACAGGAATACAGGCAGATCTGAGAAAGGGGTAGGCATTCAGCCACAGGGCTGAGGAGCATGAGGATACGTTCCTGAGTAAATCACTCAAGCACGGACATATAACAGTTATGAACATAAATTATACCCCAACTATAGAGTAACCAAGGAGTCCTGGTGATGCAGCGGCTAAGCGCTCGGCTGCTAACTGAAAGGTCAGCAGTTGGAACCCACCTGCCACTCCACGGCAGAAAGATGTGGCAGTCTGCTTCCATAAAGATTTAGGGTCTTGGAAACCCTAAGGGGCAATTCTACTGCATGCGCAGGGTTGCTATGAGTCGGAATTGACTGGATGGCAACAAGAGTAACCACAAGTTTTCAAAGGAAACAGCGCTACTATCCCTTTATATTTTAAACCAATATATAAAATTATAAGCTGTAAATCAATGAATATGGTTTATCATGTGACAGAATTGTAAAGCACATTACAACACATTTTATCTCACATTTGCTGACACAGGTAATGGGGCACATGGCAGGGTAACCAAGCTCCCACCTCAGAAGGCTCCCACTAGAAGAGGCTGTGGGCGGTTGAATCTGATGGCACAAGTGTCAGAGCTGAGATGCTTTAGACAAGGGGGAGAGAACAATGATCTAATAGCAAGGAAATCGAGCTTTTTTGTTGTTGTTGCACAAGCCCATCCTAAAGGCCTCTCCGGACTTTCCTCTAACATGAAGTGAACTAGACCACGTGTGGGCCACTTCTGATTATGGTTTACCTTATGCACTTTTGGTTTTTCTCAGTACAATACCAATCCACTTCGCCCACTCAAACTGTGGCCACACCCCGAGCTCTGACATCACTCGGAACTTCCCACCTTTGAAATTCTGCTGTGTAGGCTACAAATCTAGTAATTACACACCTAAATTGCCCTGATTCTTCGACTTGCAGGTATTTGTGCTTGGAAGGAACCACCAGACTAAGGAACCCCGGACTAGAAAAACAGCCTTCTGGGAGCCCAGATAAAGGTTCTACACCTTTGCAGCCTGCTTACGATCTACCTATGCTTACATCACCCTGGAAGGAAAGTCACAGATCAAGGACCAGCTCTCTTTCACTCATTTAGGTCGTTAAATGTGTGCCATTACCCTAAGAAAGTAATAGCAGTGCAGTTTTAACTAGGAAGAGAGAAGAGTGGGAGTGCAGGGGAACATGGGACTGAGATAGAGAAGGCAATATATGTGTGTGTCTCTGTGAGAATGTATATGGAGTCCTCGTGGCACAGTGGTTAAGAGCTCAGCTGCTAACAAAAGGCTGGCAGTTCAAATCCACCAGCCACTCCTTGAAAACTCTATGGGGCAGTTCTACTCTGCCCTACAGGGTGGCTGAGTTGGAGTCGAGTCGACAGCAACGGTTTTTTTTTTTTTTTTAAGTGTCTGTGTGTGTGTGTGTGTGTGTGTGTATACATAAAGATGAAACAGATTTGCACATGTTTAAAAGCCAATGCCTAGGAGCTAGTAAGAGGGAGAGGCAGAAGATACAGAAGAAAAGATAGAAGATGAGCTCCAGCGACTGGGTCTTTCACAGGATACAAGCAAAGATCCCAATGCCATTACATTTTGTGGTGTGGTGACATGCAGTTAAGAGAATTCTTCTATTTTCTAAGAAAGGGAGGGAAAAGATTTCTGAGACTGTGCAGCGAGGGGATTAGGGGCGAGTTGGGGAGACTACAGAAGGTTTAAAATAGCTGGGAGAATGAGAAGACCTAACAAGGGAGATAAGGGAACTCTGCCAGGCAGTGCTGAGGGCCAGATAATTAGCTTCATCAAGGGTTAGAGTCTTGTTAGGTGTATGACAGAAGATCAAGGGAGCAAATAAACTGAGGACCTTGGCAAGACTATCAGTGAAACGACAAGTCTGGGCTGGATGAGGCAAGAGATGAACAAAGCAGGAGGCTGATGAGGCGGAACAGATCAAGAGACTAGAGATCTTGATGAAGTCAAAAAATGAGTACCTCAATACCCAGGTGAGAAAGCCAGGAGAATGGAAGATTGTAGAGAAGGGAGTATTTAAATTTGAAATGTCAAAGAGGGACAGCTCCAGGTGATGCTAAAATCCAGAAAGTGGCCATGAGAGTGGGTGAGCGAAGAATAGCTAAACATCACTGTTGTTGAGAGACCAAACTGTTGAACAAGTCATCCTTAGAGATGGTAAGTCACCTTGGAGGATTTGGGGTAAAAATGAAAATTAGGAGCCACTAATGAATGGGACTATAACCAGGAGCTGACAGTGATAAGAAAAGACAGAAGGTGTATAATTGGATGGTATGAGTCTCAAAAGAAAGAGAGTCATTTTGTTTTCTAACAGGGGTGAAAATATAAACACCAAGATAGTTGCCAGCAGAACTTGAGGGGGAGTTTTAAAACTTTGAAACCAGACTAGGGGAGAAGGGCAACCCATGTCCTAAACCAGAGATACATGGACATGAAAGAATGAGTGGCACTCACCTGAAAGAAATACAAGGAAAGCAGTATCCTTGGAAGGTAGCCAGACTTCTGCTAAGGCAGGGGAGAAGGGAGCGGACATCAATAAAAAGAGGTTGAGAACGTAGGGATGTTTGTTTACACTGGAATGTTTTGAGGATAAGTTTAGGAAAGGAACGACTAGTGGGTGGGTGTTAGAATCACAGAGCAATATGGAGAAGAGACTAGAAGGTCACTTGGCTTACCCACGGGGCAGTGACAAAGGACAAGAGGAATGTGGGTAATGTTGGTAAAGAAGATATCCACAAGTGGTCCCAGCAATCCCTGATGGGTAGGAAAGACTTGGGAATCAGAAAGAAATCAGCCTGCACTGACTGACTTCTCTGACCTGGACCAGAGACTTGTGGTCTAAGCCAATAAGCTGGAAATGTAATTACCTGGTTCCCAGGACTATCACAACTGGCTAGAAATGACTCGGTCCTTGGAAAAGTTTCTTAGCCTCTCTGATCTCCATTTTCTACACGTGTAAAATAAAGATAATACCCATCTCACAGGCTACTGTGAGGATTAAATGAAATCATGCGTAAGAAGTGGCTCAGAATTATTTAAATTATCATGTACGCAGTTTCTTAGATCTTACACCAACTGAATACTTTGCAAAGTAAAGCACTCATTATAATCCAAGGATAAAAAAATCTGATCCTTTAGTCAAACAAGGGGCAATGGAACCCCTCCCTCCTAGCCTGAGCCCCAAAGGAATGGGACAAAAAACAGGACTGCGAGTTAATGCTCACACATTTGGAAGGAAAGGGAAGCTGTTGTAGCCTTCAGAATGAGAAATTTCTCCCTGTAAGTTGACTTTCTGGTACATGCTGGCTTTTGCGGGAATCTGTCTTTGAGAGAGTGAGACCAGAGAGCTGGTTTCATAGAGCTGAAACCAACGCTAGGGTAAATTCTCCACTTGCCCATAACCAAACTTGTATTTGCACCTCTTTGAAGAAAGCCCTGCTATATTCTTGGTCTCCGCATTTGGAGTATACCCTGGTGACATGTCGCTGCCACTTACGTGAATCCTGAGTGTCCCACTGAGCCAAGTTGTGAGCTAGCCTCTATGCCTGAAGTTACAAACTGGAAGGCCATAAGCTAAAGTCCATTGCAGTTTGTTCTGCACATTGTCTTACAATTTTAAATAAGTTGTCACCATTTAAGAAATTGGAAGATTTTACCAAAAATCCTGATTCCAACTTCTCTTGAAAAATCAGATTCCCAAAAGACATCAAGCAAGAATGTGCCCCACTCTACCCCTAATAAGGGAGAAGGATGGGTGGGCACAATTCATTCTCTAGCTCTTAACAGTCCCCACCCAGACCGACTCAATCATTTAGAGGTTCAACACCAACACCACCTCAAGACCTAATAAAATACTACTTAATAACCACGTTTAACTGGTGTTGGACTAAGTACTTAAATATTTGGTGGAAAAAATTTAGATACCTACCTCACAGCATACACATACCCACACACACACATGCAGTTTTAGTTAGATTAAATATAAAAACTGAAAATATAACTAGTGGAAACCCTAGTGGCATAGTGGTTAAGCGTTCGGCTGCTAACCAAAAGGTCAGCAGTTCAAATTCACCAGGCACTCCTTGGAAACCCTGTGGGGCAGTTCTAGTCTGTCCTGTAGGGTCGCTATGAGTTGGAATCGGCTGACAGCAACTGGTTTGGTTTGGTCAGTGGTAAAAATTGGAGTGATTTTCATTTCAGTCTTGCATTTTACTGTGTATACTTAATCTTCTATATAAGTATAAGCTTATAAATCTATTTAAAATTTTTTTAAAAGATGAATTAGAATGAAAACTTCAATTTGGAAGTCCTGTAGTGGCAATATTTGGTCACAGGTATAAAGAATGGCTACCAAGTAGAAATGAAAGCAATATACATGCCTTTCTGAGAATATGCAAAGAATAGCCTACAACTTTCAAGTTATTTACCTCTTCTCTGTATCTGGATTCTAGACTAACAGATGCAGAGGCATCACATACCTTTAGGATCTTCTGTAGGATGTGTATTGTTGAAAGCACTGCCTAACACCAGAAATGAAACGATAAATGCAAGGTATGCCTTGTGGGAGGAGCACAAAGTGAGGTGGGTAAGAAACAGAAAAACAAGGTTTAACGATATGGCTCCAACATCTGCAGCAAACTTTGGCCACAAACGTAAAAAGAGAGAGGCTCCATTTTCTCAGGGAAGAACTAGACTGCTGGAACTTGCTAAGACAGATTATCACCTTGATGGGTTTCAACATCGTATCTATAATATGCAGTTTTTGTAAGCTTATTTGTTTACATTAAATAAGAGTAAGACCTTATCTTTCAATCCAAATAAAGACTTGAAAAAACTTCCAAAAGTTGGTTAAATTAAGAGCTAGACCACAGAAAGGACTGAATTAACATTTGGTATGCAGACTCTCAAATACAAGGACATGCTTCAGAGGGAGGAGAGAATGGGATGGTAAATGAAAATCACCAGTGGAGTTTCCACAATCATCAGGTTTCTCTCCTCCCATCTAGGTTCCCCTTCAGGTTGTCCCACCTTCATAACAGGAAATACCCCACCCAGGAAAATCAGTACTTAGATACAGGTAAGAATGTGTATCATCTCTCAAATGTTCTGAGAACATATGTCTCAGTCATATCCCCAGCTTCTACCCCCATTTTGTAGATGTGAAAAACAAGCCTCTGCACTAATTCTCAATTATGGAGACTGCTTAGCCCAAAGCCCCTTTTAGGCATTCATTCCACACTCCAATCACCACTAATTAGACGAGGAGATGGCCATCCAACTCAAGGGCAGCCAATCCACAGCCTCTCCCATGGCCTGGCTTAAAAAAATAAACTGGCCACACTTCTGCTCTTGAGAATATATGCTCAGAAACTCAAGGGAGTGAAGCAGTAAGCCAACAGATATAGGGTCAAAGAACACATCAACATACACACGAGTGGGGATCAAGGGTCAGGGAAAGGTCCATTTATGAGGATGAGACGCTAAGAAAAAGCTACAAGATACAGAAAAGACTTTTAGGGGAATAACAGATAAAAACACAGCACCAAGGACAACAGTGGAGTTCAGGTGGATCCATAAACTTTTACTGATGTGGACTCTAGAGCCATTTTGGATCCAGAATCAATATCTGCCTCCAACTTCTATGAGACATCAATTTAATAAGGCTCCTGGTATTTTTTGTTTGTTCTTAATTTCCCTGAATATTGTTACTGATATCACTTCCCATATATTCTTTCAAGAAGCCATTCCAAACCAACCCAGGCTAGCTTGTCTCTGTTCTGTGTAATCAAGGAAGCATATACAAAACAGTCCTGAGAGAGAATTGCCAAGGTCACAGAAGAGAGGTTCCCTGGGTCCTGTGGCAATTCTCCCACAGAACTGTCTACCCCAGACAGAAAAAAGTGAATTGGAATAAGTTTTATGGTATTTAAACATTAATAAAGTGATGGGGAGGGGGGCGAGATTGGAGACAAAGTCCAAAGCAGAGCAACTAAAATCGACACTAGAGGAATCACCAAAAACAAAAAAACACCACTAATAACAGGAGCATGGAAAACAACTACAAGTCTCCGAAGTCTATAAAAGGAGGAGGAAAGAAAGAAACTGATGATTGACCCATTTTCTGGATCGCAGTGTGAGGACATACCTTTTAAAATGTGAAAGTTAAAAAAAAAAAAAAGGCACTTCTTTAAATATTAAACTTTAGGAATTCATGAGCCTAACAGCTTCAAAACTGGTTTGGTACAAAAATATCTCTCAGACTGACCTCCAAGAGGATAGCCGTGCCCCACAGCACGTCCCTTCATGCCGGCCCCAGAGACATGACAATGTGAAAGATGAACCACAGGTCAGTCCGGTAGGGAAATGAAACATATTTTTATTATTTTTTTCTAACTAGAAAAATACACATCTCATGTAAAACTTTCCAACAATACAAAAAAAAATATAGTGGAAAGTACAAGTTTCTCCATTATCCAGCCCCTGGAGACAAGTAAGGTGCCCCCAGACACCTTTATCTGCATACATACTATATTTTTATTACCAAAACACATTCATACCTTACAAAAATACTGTGCTACTTGTTTTCTGTCTCTTAACATATCATTGTTTTTCTACACAAATACGTGTACATGAAACATACTTGTTTTCATAGGTGAATAGCTTTTTACAGCACAGATGTACCATTTACTTAACCATTTTCCTATTGACAGACATTTAGGCAACTGTCATTTTTTCTTTTTCACAAATACAAACTTTTTGGTAACTATTAACTCACGAACAATTATCTCACATACTTGCATGACAATTTTTGCCAGATAACTTTTTAGAAGTGTTACCATTAAAACGGCATCCTGATTTGGGGATAGCAAGCTGGGGCCGACCACCGCAGCCCACCATTAAGTAACTAAGTCTCCATGTTCAATGCACAGGCCATGGGGCAGAACAAGGAAGCAGCCAGAAAACAGACAGCTGGGGCTGAGCCAGCAAAGTACTACACCTCCTGACTTTCCCTGTGAGGAAATCCATACAATCGCCAGGGTAGATGAGGGCAGGTGTGGACTGTCAGTTCTTCCGCCCTCAGGCCAGTCAGAGGTCCCCACCTGCATCCAAGCCTGGACAGCCTGCCTCAGACAACAGATCAGTTGGAGAGGCCAGAGTGAGATACATGAAATATACAGCACAGACATGGAGGCATGTAATTAATTCAGAAAGGGGAAGAAGGGCAAGGAAGACGCAAAAACGCTGTTCTTTCAAAACACAGACTGGTTTACCTTTTGTGTAATGTAGTGAAATGGCGCTGGATTTCATAGTGATCCCTCGGATCTGTTCATCTTCTCTGCTGTCCATGTACCTTAACTGGAAAAATGCAACATATGTGTCCTCATTTCCCAAGGAATTAAAATGTAACATTAAAACTGGCTGATGTGGGTTTTTGTTTTAAACACTTAAGTCTTAAACTAAAGAGCCTTTTGATTTGTTTTTGAAATGGGGGGATGGGGGTGGAGAAGCGTAGTTGGTCATGGGGAGAATACAGACAAATTGAAAGACATCATCACTAGGAACTCATGAATGTACTCAAACACTGCACACTCTTCCCAGAGTGTTGCTTGTCCAAATTTCAATCATGAATGATTGGGGGGGATTACTTCTACTCATCAAGAACAGTCATTCTCTCTCTATTCAGAGGCTGTCTGACAACATCTGAGCAGAGGCTGAAATAGACGGTCTCTAGACGTATGAGAAGTCTTTACTCCTTTTAAGCAGATTTTAAACACATTAAAAATGGTACAGTACAAAAGTATTTATAACATCACCACTTAATTCATGGCTTTTATAAAGTTAGATTCAATAGTTTAACCCACCAATAAGGGCCAGCATCTAATTCTCTAGGTTTTGTAACTCATCAGTACTGACAAGAGGCTTCACTTAACTAAACATCCCGTTTTTTTCCAACTCTTCAACCCTAAGCACCTCACTGACCCTAAGTACCTCACTAACTTCCTCCCTCTCCAGAATTATCTTTTCCCTTCCTTGACTTGTTTCTCTCCACTGTCAAAACTTTTGAAAAATTCTTAACCTTTACATTTACTCATTTTCTTCATCCAAAACTCTTGTGAAAATTTTACTGATATGGAATTACCATGTTTATTCATCCTCATCAAATGCTTAGTTTTCAGAAAGGCTTCCATTCCCACAGCTCTGGCAAAACCAAACTTCAAAGAGCTCTCCATGACCTCCTGGCCAAACACAAGAAGCCTTTTCAATCCTTACTTTCCCTGACTTCAGTGCAGCATTCACAGAGTTACTCACCTTTTATGTGCATGTATACTATCTTCACCATGACCTCAGGCTTCAGAAGGCTTCCTTGGTAGTTAAGACATTTAGGTTAGCCTGGGAGGTCTTCTATAATTTGCTGCCATTCTCTCTACCAACACATTTCCTCTTCCATTTAGTCTCTAAGCAAATGCTCCATTCAAATCAAGCACAACCAACTACTAAGTCTTTATCCATGCCATTTTCCCCTACCTGACAGTTTCTCTGCCTTCCCCTCAAACGACCCAAGTCATCTACTTGTGAAAAACCTCTTTCTCTAAGAAATCATGCCAGGCTATCATCTGACTTGTTGCAAAAATTCATTTTGCATTTATAAAATATTAATGTAAAGCAATAAAAGACAATATAGAAAGAGATGCTTTTGTCCCCATCTATTTTATCCTCCCAAATGGATTGGAAGCTTCTTAGATGCAGGAACTAGGCTTTACAATTTCTTTGGATCTCCAGAGAACACAGAAAATGGTCCGTCACATTGCAGACAGTTATTAAGTACTTACTGAAATGCCACAAGTATTTATTAAATATAACAACATACCTTGCCTGCCAGGCGACTGGAGATGATTCCATTGCTAGATATAAGACAGTCAGCCAAGGTAGTTTTTCCTGTTATTGAAAAAAATTAACAACGATATTGACTCAAATCTATTTCTTTTTTAAAAGGGGAAGAGAATATATTATACCTGCAGATTTAATATCTGGTCAAAAGAATTGATTTAGCAAAGAGTTCATATTTACAGATGCTGGATGAAGCAAGGCAAATGGAACATTTTAAAGAGTTTAACTAGACTTACCAACAGAACATCACCTGGAAGGATACAGTACTTTATAGTGCTGTAAATCCCACCAACCTCATCTGGAAAGCTGTCAGGCAAGTTTTTCTAAGCATACAGCTTTTAAAAAAAAATTTAAGGCATAATTTACGTAGAGTAAAATGCATAGTTTAACTGTACTTGATAAGGCAAACCACCACTCAAATCGAAATACAGACCGTCAGGCTAACAACATTTACAGTTACCCTAATCCGTCCCTAAAGGATTTGATCAAACTTATCACAATTATTACATCAGTCATTTAATACCCACAACAGTGACCATGCCTATAAACTATTAAGCCCAGGGTAGCTCAGAATGACAAGACAGTCCAGAAATAATTTATTTCTCTGAAAGGTATACTGGGTAAAACATCAAGACAACTGAACATGCTCTTCTCCCCTACTTCCCACATATCGCCTTAGCTGGCATTTGCCTGGTAATGACTGTCTTATGCAAATACACATTTAGCAAAGAAATTAATGAAATTTACCCATCTCTCCTACTGTTTGCAATGGATCCTGTGGAGGGCATCAGCTACACTGTAGCTACCAATGCAACCTAGGATCCAAGCAATCTAGGCATCTATTCTTTAAATTTAATTTTTTGTATACACAACTACACACTTAAGGGTGCTTTATTAAACAGATTATGACTAAATTCTACAGAATTGCAAGTGGTAGAGACAAGTAATTTTCCCTGCTTAAAGAATGCCGTGGGTACATATAATTACTGAAGCTGGGTTGGAATAAGTTTTTTTTTTTTTTTTTTCTTCAAGAGAAACAAGTCCCTTATTATATCCAAAGCTATGGCATCTGTGTGTAACAGCTTAAACCACAGACCAATAACTAGGAACACTGATGACCTTTAATACTATATTATCTGCTTGTCATTAAATATTAGAAATAACACAATCCTAGAGCATCACTTTCCTGCTAGGCAATGGCGTAGAAATCATCCTCAGTATGGCAAGCACACGTACCCTCAATTTTAAGTGCCAAGAGAACAGGGACTTTGCTGTACTCATGGTTGTATCCCTAGTACCAGAACAATGCTCAGTGTTCAATAAAAATACATTGACTGAATGAATAAATCACAGATTTTCTAGAATAGTGCCAGTTAAAGTAATTTTAAAGAGTAAATTTAAAGTAATTTGTTATATACATAGCCTGGCTTTCCACATGAATTCACAAAGCAAAAAAATATTTTGTCAGATCTCACGTCCTCAAAATGTAAGCAACACAATCATAAACTTACAGGGAAAGGGGTTGGTCACTGGATTTTTATATAAAACTCATTCTCAGTTGGCTTCACCTATAAAGTGACCTCTTACCCCTGTCCTTATTTCAGTTCTCAGTTGCTTCACTTCAGCTCTCACATTGAAGGCAAAACGCCAAGTAAGCACTTCCACTAATCTTTCCACTATACTACCGGAATACATCACCCACACTTTATTTTTTTCCCCAAACACCTCCCCACCGCCTCTTAATAAACACTAGTGATCATGTTCATGATTCTGGATTTACCATTTTGCCAAGGGCCTCTCATTCATCATCTCATTTGCTCCTCACTGTCCTATCAGGTAGGTGCAGTTTCCATCCTATTTTACAATGTTGTCAGTGAAGCATAAAAAAGGCAAAGTAACCTGAAATGCAGTTTTGAATTCAGATTGTCTAATTCCAGAGCATTTAAGCCTTCTGCTAGTGCCTAGTCTAGCATGCAGGGTTCTAAAAGATACAGTCCAGGCTGTCTCTTCATCTACTACTCATGCCCTCACCTTCAGGACAATAAATACACTTTACTTCACACGCCATTCCAATCACTTGGTTGTGGCCACCAGAACTAAGGAGGATTCTGAGCATGCTAAACAGGACACAGTGCTATCTAAACAGGACACAGCGCCACACCCCAGGATCTATCTCAGGCTGGGCTGGTGCCCTATTCATAAACACCTTCAACTTAGTAGATACTCAATAAATATCTGACCAATTAAATACGATTACATTAAGACACACTCTGAGACACTCTGAGGACATTATGTCAAGACTACAGACCTTTTCCCCCACATATCTGTCAGTTTGTCGTACTGTGGGGGCTTGTGTGTTGCTGTGATGCTGGAAGCTATGCCACCACTATTAGATACCAGCACGGTCGCCCATGGAGGACAGGTTTCAGCTGAGCTTCCAGACTAAGACAGACTAGGAAGAAGGACCCGGCAGTCTACTTCTGAAAAGCATTAGCCAGTGAAAACCTTATGAATAGCAGCGGAACACTGTCTGATATACTGCTGGAAGATGAGCCCCCCAGGTTGGAAGGCACTCAAAAGATGACTGGGGAAGAGCTGCCTCTTCAAAGTAGAGTCGACCTTAATGACGTGGATGGAGTAAAGCTTCTGGGACCTTTATTTGCTGATGTGGCACGACTCAACATGAGAAGAAACAGCTGCAAACATCCATTAAAAATCGGAACCTGGAATGTACGAAGTATGAATCTAGGAAAATTGGAAATCGTCAAAAATGAAATGGAAGGCATAAACATCGATATCCCAGGCATTAGTGATTTGAAATGGACTGGTATTGGCCATTTTGAATGGGACAATCATATAGTCTACTACGCTGGGAATGACAACTTGAAGAGGAATGGTGTTGCATTCATCATCAAAAAGAACGTTTCAAGATTTATCCTGAAGTACAACACTGTCAGTGATAGGATAATATCCATATGCCTACAAGGAAGACCAGTTAATACGACTATTATTCAAATTTACGCACCAACCACTAGGGCCAAAGATGAAGAAATAGAAGATTTTTATCAGCTGCTACAGTCTGAAATTGATCGAACAAGCAAACAAGATGCATTGATAATTACTGGGGATTGGAATGCGAAAGTTGGAAACAAAGAAGAAGGATCAGTAGTTGGAAAATATGGCCTTGGTGATAGAAACAACGCCGGAGGTTGAACGATAGAATTTTTCAAGACCAACGACTTCTTCATTGCAAATACCTTCGTTCACCAACATAAACGGCAACTATACACATGGACCTCGCCACATGGAACACACAGAAATCAAATTGACTGTATCTGTGGAAAGAGACGATGGAAAAGCTCAATATCATCAGTCAGAACAAGGCCAGGGGCCGACTGTGGAACAGACGATCAACTGTTCATATGCAAGTTCAAGCTGAAACTGAAGAAAATCAGGGCAAGTCCACAAGAGCCAAAATATGACGTTGAGTATATCCCACCTGAATTCAGAGACCATCTCAAGAAGAGATTTGATGCACTGAACACTAGTGACCAAAGACAAGACGAGTTGTGGAATGACATCAAGGACATCGTCCATAAAGCAAGCAAGACGTCACTGAAAAGACAGGAAAGAAAGAAAAGACCAAGGTGGATGTCAGAGGAGACTCTGAAACTCGCTCTTGAGCGTTGAGCAGCTAAAGCAAAAGGAAGAATTGATGAAGTAAAAGAAATGAAGAGAAGACTTCAAAGGGCCTCTCGAGAAGACAAAGTATTATAATAACATGTGCAGACAGCTGGAGATGGAAAACCAAAAGGGAAGAACACCCTCGGCGTTTCTCAAGCTGAAAGAACTGAAGAAAAAATTCAAGCCTCAAGTTGCAATAGTGAAGGATTCCACGGGGAAAATATTAAACGATGCAGGAAGCATCAAAAGAAGATGGAAGGAATACATGGAGTCATTATACCAGATATTCAATCATTTCAAGAGGTGGCATATGATCAGGAACTGATGGTACAGAAGGAAAAAGTGCTCAAGCTGCTCTGAAGGCATTGGCAAAAAACAAGGCTCCAGGAATTGATGGAATATCAATTGACATGTTTCAACAAACAGATGCAGCACTGGAGGTGCTCATTCGTCTATGCCAAGAAATATGGAAGACAGCTTCCTGGCCTATTCCTAAGAAAGGTGGTCCAACCGAATGTGGAAATTATAGAACTGTATCATTAATATCACATACAAGCAAAATTTTGCTGAAGATCATTCAAAACGGCTGCAGCAGTGTATCGACAGAGAACTGCCAGGAATTCAGGCCAGTTTCAGAAGAGGACATGGAACCAGGGATATCATTGCTGATGTCAGATGGATCCTGGCTGCAAGCAGAGAATACCAGAAGGATGTTTACCTTTGTTTTATTGACTATACAAAGGCATCCGACTGTGTGGATCGTAACAAACTACAGATAACACTGTGAAGAACAGGAATTCCAGAACACTTAATTGTGCTCATGAGGAACCTTTACATAGATCAAGAGGCAGTTGTTCGGACAGAACAAGGGGATACTGATTGGTTTAAAGTCAGGAAAGGTGTGCGGCATGGTTGTATTCTTTTACCATACCTGTTCAAACTGTATGCTGAGCAAATAAGACGAGAAGGTGGACTATATGAAGAAGAATGGGGCATCAGGATTGGAGGAAGACTCATTAACAACCTGCATTATACAGATGACACAACCTTGCTTGCTGAAAGTGAAGAGCACTTGAAGTACTTACTAATGAAGATCAAAGATCACAGCCTTCAGTATGGATTTCACCTCAACATAAAGAAAACAAAAATCCTCACAACTGGACCAATGAGCAACATCATGAAAAATGGAGAAAAGATTGAAGTTGTCAAGGATTTCATTTTACTTGGATCCACAATCAACAGCCATGGAAGCAGCAGTCAAGAAATCAAAAGAGGCACTGCACTGGGCAAATCTGCTGCAAAGGACCTCTTCAAAGTGTTGAAGAGCAAAGATGTCACCCTGAAGACTAGGGTGCGCCTGACCCAAGCCATGGTGTTTTCAATCGCATCATATGCATGTGAAAGCTGGACAATTAATAAGAAAGACCAAAGAAGAGTTGATGCCTTTGAGTTGTGGTGTTGGCGAAGAATATTGAATATACCACGGAGTGCCAAAAGAACAAACAAATCCGTCTTGGAAGAAATGCGGCCAGAATGCTCCTCAGAGGCAAGGATGGAGAGACTGCGTCTCACATACTTTGGATATGTTGTCAGGAGGGATCAGTCCCTGGGGAAGGGCATCATGCTTGGTGAAGTACAGGGTCAGCGGAAAAGAGGAAGACCCTCAACGAGGTGGATTGACACAGTGGCTACAACAATGAGCTCAAGCATAACAACGATTGTAAGGATGGCGCAAGAGCGGGCAGTGTTTCATTCTGTTGTGCACAGGGCCGCTATGAGTCGGAACCGACTCGATCGCACCTAACAACAACAACAACATAGACCTTTTATTTTTTATCCATTGTACAACCCACTTCAGTGCCCGCAGCTTACGGTCAGGGAGGCCAGGCAATGGTTGGGGGGGCTACAGTTTGCTCTAGCATGGGACACTATGAGAGGCCCATAGGAATAGGCCTGCCATAAATCCAAACCCATGCAACAGGCTTTTTAAACTACAAAGCCATTTCGAAAATTCTTCATATTTTAACCAAAAGTCAAGTTCTGGTTTAAAGAATAAGATGACATACTATGTTTTAAGAAATGCTAACCACTAGTGAGTCATATTCATTTCAAATGGCTTACAGTGTGTGCTTCTCTTACATCACAGAAAACTTTTAAAGAAATAATACTTGCTTCTCAGGTCAGCTAAGCATCAGTCCCAACTGCCCACAGCTTCACTCCATGAGGGGTGTCAAGACACACTCCCTTTGTAATAGAGAATAAGCAGTTTAAAAGGATTCTTACCATGGTCAACATGAGCCAAAACACAGATGTTCCTTATTTTCGCAGTGTTTTTCTGGAGTTGAATCATCTTATCCAAACTATTGAGCACCATGGTTATTTTCCTGTGGCTAAAAATTAAATATGTATTACAAACAGCACAGTGGATGATGGTCAGGGCAAAGAAATAGCTTCAACGCTGAAAAGTGACAAGACTTCTCAGATACCTTCAACTAAGAACCCAGTGAACCTTTATTGAAAGGATGTACCCATCCAAGCCCAAGGCTCGCTTTAGCACTTAGGTTAAACCCATATATCACGACTGTACTCAAGGAGTGTACTCATTCTTCCGCAACCGACGGCTGCGATGAATCACACAGGTCCCGGGGGGTAGGTGCACAGCACCAGCAGTAATTCTGACCTTTGGATGGATACTAGGCTAAACTTCTCTGAGCTAGTAAATGCGTAAAATGGTCGCAAGCAAGAAGCAGAGAATATCCTAACATCGCTCCCTTCGATTTTTTCCCTAGTTCCTCATTCTACCATTTTTGCTCGTTTCCACTGGAGAGGAAACACCCCAAGTTACTCTCTACCTATACAGCCCAAATAAAGTTTTGGATCACGCGCTTATTAAACAAGCAGGTGCGCTGAAGCTCTTTGATTCCTTCCCAAGAGAAAAGGAAAAAAACTCAGCCCGGATTCGTCTTCTTTGAGGATCCCGTGTCCACATGGAGAAGCGGCCCGGCCCCGAGTGGAGGCGACAACTCGGGCGGGCGACTGCTCCTAGCCTGGGGCTCACCCCCAGCCCCAGTCCCACCCCGCCGCCGCGACGACGCCGGTCTCCAGCGCCGCTGGGAGGCGGGACCGAGGGGGCGCCAGCACCCAGCGGGAGCCCGCACTCACCCTCTCCGGCAGTCCGACCAGCCAGCTGTGTCTCTCGGTGCTCGGCCACACCACGCGCGTCGGAGACCGGAGTACCGCGGCGGGACCGGAACACCGGCGCGCGAGGGGCGGGGCTGTCAGGCGCGCGACCTTTGACCCGCGCGCCGCTCTGACGCAGCCGGAAGCTGGCGCAGCGTCCGTCCCCGGGATCCCGCCGTTGCCATGACTACGGCGGGCGCTGCGAAACTGGAGAAGCCGCTTGTGTTGAGGCGCAGCTGAGGAAGCTCTGCAAACTGAGAGGATGAGAAGCCGTTGTCTCTGCCAGATATGTACCTGCGGGTAAGAAACGGCTGGTGTGGCGGCGGGCCGGGCATGAAAGCTGTGCGGGGCATTTAGGGGACGGAGCCAGTCCCGTAGGGAGCTCCCAGCCCGGAGATGCAGGGACGAGGGCGCAGAGACGTCCCCGCTTACCCCGATCCACGAATGCACGCTTCGCACCCGCTGGCTGCCGGTGGTAAAAGGTTTCTGCTTTGTCGTCTCTGAGACGCCCCCATAACAGAAGCGCAAATCGAAATGCCTTCGGGGCCAGGAGGACAATAACCTGTGAAGCGGAGGCCGAGTGTAAGGATGGTAACTGGTGGGATCAGATCCAACTGGGTGAGTGCATGCCCCAAAAATTAAAAAAAAAAAAAAAAAGGAACGGTGCGCATGGTCATGATTTTGCAACTGTGCTGTACGCTTTCCTCCATCTCCAACTTTCCATTCTCCAACGCCGACCATATTTCCATTCCTAAACAGCAGCCCACCTTTGGGATCCCTCTGACTGGAAAGGTAGTAAGTAGTTCCCACCCTGGAGCTCAGAATTGGCCGGTGAGACCCACCTAACAACCTCCTACCACCTGTAAACACAGTCTTCTCCTTCCTTGGCGTCACTGTTGACCCAGAGATTAGATCATTATTTGCTAAATAAATATTATGAATATGTCAATCCCTTAGTATTTGTAATCCCTGTAACCGCATCATCCGAAGGAAAAGCACTTGAATATTAATGAAAAGCAGTTTCTCGCTAGTCTCATAATAAACATGATAAAAAGATGAGTTAATGTTTGAGATATGAATCTGCAAACTCAAGTGTGCAAGAAAATTTTCAGTTTTTTTCTGATCTTTAAATTCATTTATTATCCAACCCAACTGCCTTTCCCTTTCAGCTCTTAGGAAATTGAGTCTTCATTACAGTGGAGGCTCCCTTTCTCCCAGCAGTATAATCACCCAGGGAGCCGAGGCATGGCAGTTGAAAAGGAGTCCACTCTGGTCTTTGACCATCGGTAATGCTTACCACTGAAATGACCCTTGCTCAGGTTCACATAGTCTCTTCAAGAATGGTGCCTCTGCTGCTTTTAGGCCTATTCTTGAGGTACAAGAATCTTTGCCGAAGCTGCGCTATCATTAGATTTAGCTTCCCTAGCTGTTCCATGTAGCCAACCCTTTTGGGATATGGCAACTTCCTGGGGCACTGACAGAGTCAAGCAAAGGCTCCCCATTCAGCAGAACCCCTCCCCCTCATCTTTTACCTCCTTCTTCTCTATGGGGGAATTTTAACCTCTTCCTTTTTTTTTTTTTTTTCAGTCTAAGACCATCTCTTTCCTCTTCAAGACCATCTCTTTCCTCTTGTGACCCTAAAACACAACTCTCTTATTTCCCCTTTAAGGACACCTGATATCATCTCTTCCATTATATGTTTTTTAAAAATTCAGGGAAATCTGTTGACTTCAGGCAGCTTCTAAAGTACCAAAAGTCCTGCAATAAGGAAACGAAAGGGTCCTGACTACCTACTTAAAATAAAAAAAATAAAGGAGGGGAAAAATACAGGGAGGACAAACTTGTTAATATTTCAGTAAATTGCTTCTTTCTAGGAGAATCAAGACGGCCAAGAGAGCTCCTTGGGGCAATTGTCAACTGCATGTGCTACCTTTTCAGCTTCCTGTTTGAATCATTTTCACACACGTAAATAAATAGTTTCACACACCAATTTCTTTCACTAGGTGGGTCAAAGCAACAACCCATCTCTGAGTATTTTTTCCTCTGCATTGTGTTTATACAGATTCTCATATGAATTAAACTGTGATGCTAGAAAAATATCAAGGCTTGGTAACAATGACCTGGTCATGATGGTTGGATGAGAGCTGGAAGAGGGAGGAGAGAGAGGATGATGTTTGAGAGGATAGGAAGCCGTGTAACTTGTGCCTGAAGTTCATGATAGCAGATAAGAGAGTTGTTCTTCATTCCTTTCCTAGGACCCTACTGAAATAAAAATGTAAAAACAGGGTAGAAATAATGGTATTGAATTGAATAGGAAAAGGACTCACTAACAGGAGATGTCAACAAATTTTTGGAAGGTAGGAAAGTGAAGGTAGGGACACTTTTACAGTAGATACAGATATCCGAAGGTGACCTGAATTAGACGTGGAACTTTACAGCTGTACAGGGCCTGAGAGAGATTGTGTGGTCTAAATTCATAGTTTTAAGAGAGGGCAGAAGGCTAGGATGTATACAGAAAGATTAAGGTCTGAATCCAAAACACCTGTATTGCTTGGGCTTCCCATCTCTGTCTCCATCTGCCCCCACCAAGCAAAGCACAGGCGACTGACACCTACCCCTAAGGGGGGAAAAGAACAACTGGATGTTTCTTTAATGAAATTAAATTACTTTTTTAGAGGAAGTTAAGACTCCAACTGTGGAAGCCTACCACAAAAACGAGGAGAGGACTCAATAAACTGATGATACAAGAGACATCTTGAGTGTGTGTGAAATGCAAATAATATAAGTGACATTAAGGGTACTAGAAACATCAGGAAAATGGAAAGCTGTACAGTAAAATTATAAATGAAGCAAAGTAAAAATTAAAATGATTTTAAGTATTAATAATTAATAGAGTGAAAGTAAAGATAATTTACTTAAATTAACCTTGAAGCTAGCAAGCTTTTTACCTTGAGTGCCTTAGGATCATGTTGAACCCATAGAGAAGAAAAGGCGCTCCCTCGCCCAGCATTAAAGGATGTATCGTAGTCATTGTAATGTAAACATAGTATACTGAGGTTATAACTTTTCAAAAATAAAACCTAGCTACAGAGTATGGCAACTTGGTTTTGTTGAAGGACATGATCCAAACAACTTTTATAATATAAATAAATATAAAAGTGGGATGTTAAAGGGAAGTAAAATATTTAGGAGCTAATACGTTTCTCCATCATCTTACAAAATGGAAAAGTAATTAGGAGCTCATATCTTTATCTGGCAAAGTGAGTATCCTGAAATGCTATGTAAAGATGATAGAATAAGACCCACTGCCTCAGGGTCAGTTCCAACTCATAGCGACCCCATGGGTTTCCAAGGCTGTAAATCCGTACGGGAGTGACTGCCACATCTTTCTTCTGCAGAGCTGATGGTAGTTTCCAACTGCCGATCTTTTGGTTAGCAGTCGATCGCTTTATCCACTGTGCCACCAGGGCTCCTTGACTGAATAAGAAAAAGGGTTTAAATGTATTATTTAAAGACACAAATGTAATCAAGATACATAAATCTTTAGATCTTTGCTCAAATATCACCCTTCCTAAAATTGCAACCTTCCTGCCCCACCCTGAACCCTATCCCACTTCTGTGCTTCATTTCTTTCCATTGCATTTACCCATTATCTGATATACTATGTATTTTTTGGGTTTATATATTCATTGTTTACCTCCTACTAGGATGTAAGCTCAATGAAGGTAGGGATTTTTTTAACCTTTGCTTTTTTTTTTTTACTACTGTATCTTCAAAGACCTTTGCATAATTGTTGCTCATTAAGTACTTACTGAATTAATTGACTGAGGACAGGACAGTGGGAAGTGAAAGGAAGTGGGTGGGATAAGTGAACTCAGTCATTATGTTTTAGCAAACCATTTATGCCTCCAAGGCTGCCTATTTCAAAGTTGGTATTTTAAGTCGACGAATCAAGACCTTCAAAGTTTATAGACAGGTGTTATAGACGTAAAAACTCCCATTGCCATCAAGTCAATTCCAACTCATAGCAACCCTATAAAACAGAGTAGGACTGCCCCCATAGGATTTCCAAGGACCGGCTGGTAGATTCCAACTGCTGACCTTTTCTATAGCAGCCGATCTCTTAACCACCGTGCCACCAGGGCTGCTGTTATAGATATAAAATATATATATATATATAACTTCCACAAAAGCTGAAAAGCAGAAATAGAGGTTGCTTCTGGGGATTGGAAACGCTGGGACAGGATGCTTTTGCTTTCCTTTATAAACTCTTAAGCATTGTTGGATTTGTTACAATGTTCATGTATTACTTTAATGGAAAATTAAACACCAAAACAATGATGAATTCCAAACCTTTCACTTGATTTCTAAAACTCAGTGCAGCTATATCAGAACCCGAAAGCAAGACCTTTGTACACTTAGTTTTACCATGAGTCACGGGCCATGTGCGACACTATGTCACGCCAGCACTTTCCCACAGCCTCTGTTTTCAGCTGATAATCCTGAATCTAGACTACCCTGACCTTGACGTTTCTTGGATATTCTGTAGCACCGCCTCCTTGCTTTTCCCTGCATGCAATTCTTTATGCTTTCCAAACCAAAAACCAAACCCAGTGCCATCGAGTTGATTCCGACTCATAGTGACCCTATAGAACAGAGGAGAACTGCCCCGTAGAGCTTCCAAGGAGCGCCTGGCAGATTCAAACTGCCGACCTCTTGGTTAGCAGTCGTAGCACCTAACCACTACACCACCAGACTTTCCTGATGCTATCCAGCAACCTCCAAACAAGGAAGCTTATTTCTCTTCTTCCCAGGGGTTCACTGAGTGCAGGTATCTTAGTGGGTTCTGATTCATCTGCAGAGCATATTCTTCAGGTCAAGCTTTACCTGAGCTTGTATTATTAGCCCTCATTGCCTAGCCTGGAGTCCCCAGACCTGAGAGACTGACCTTATATTTCAGAATGGTATTGTTTTTTGGGTATGATTTTATTCTTTTTGTTTGCTTGGTTTTGTTTGTTTTGTTTTTAAGGGGCTTTACCTTTTTTCTGATGATGAAATAAATACACATGCGGTATAGTGAAATCCTATACTCCAAATTGTTTTTTAATTTTTTTCAGACATATTTTATATACACATACTTAAAAAAGAGAGGGATCATCCTATATAAAGGTGGACTATCCAATACGTGAGGTAAGCCCAATGCTCACCTTGCTCACCAGATTATCTGAGATGAAATTATTCACCACAGATTTAGTAAGTAAGCACAAGTAAGTCTGTGCTTCCCTTGCTTACTGGGTCATCCGCCCCATCAGGGACTATAAATTTGAAAAAAGGCTTTGATTCTGTAGGAAGGTGCTGTGGGATTGGGAGAGACAGATGGCAGCCATACCTAGAAGCAGACTCTGATGTGGTGACGAATGTGAACTTGTTCACTACGGATGATCTGGTGAGCAAAGTAAACCTCGACTATTGGATAATCTGCCCAACACTATACATACAATTCTGCAACTTCCTTTTTCACCATTTACAGCCTTGCTATCTCCCAGTGGCCGGGCATAAAGATCTACCTCATCCTCTTTAACGATTGCATTCTATTAGCTTGTGGAGTATATTAGCCATGGTTCTTAGTTATGGACAATATCTATTCTAGATAGTTTAGGCGTAAAGGGATTTATTGAGTATATTTAGCTCACAAATTCGTTGGAAGAAATGAAGAAACAATTTTCAAAACAAGCTTTCAGGAAGAATTCCCGAAAGTTGCACCACAGAACTGGGCTACTGAGGGATCCACTGCCTCTGCCACAGTCAGGCTCCAAAACCACTCACCTCTGCCAAGATTAGGAAGCTGCTAACTCCAGAAGCCACCTTGCACATCAGGACCTTACCTAACTGCTGGCGCCAAAATCTGTTAGCCTCCACTACAGCCCAGGCAAGCAGAACGGCTGTTGTGCCCCGCCTTTCTTCCTGTGTGACTCCGTTCCGAATTAGAGTCACATTTAAGTATATCTAATAAGTGAAGCCTAAATTGTATGTGGAACCTCCTTGCAAAGGATCTAGGAAATACACTTGTTAGCTTTTCAGCTTCTTTGGAGTAAGAAAACACACCAAATTGTTGTTAGAGCAAAGCCAGCATTTCCACCACCTAAGGCCATACCAGTAGTTAAGAGCTTGGCTGCTAACCAAGAGGTCAGCAGTTTGAATCCACCAGCCACTCCTTGGAAACCCTATGGGGCAGTGCTACTCTGTCCTATAGGGTCACTATGAGTTGGAATCAACCCCAGCAACAGAGTTGATTTTTTTTTTTTTAAGAAAGAGATACCATAACTTATTTATTGATTTTGTAAACATCATTGCAGAGTAAACGGAGGGTTTGTTGTTGTTGTTTTAAAGTAAAACTGTAAAGATTCTGAGTTTTTCTGAGGTCTCTAATTTAAACGCAACTGTCATAAAATGTTTTGAAGGTGAAAATAAACTTAGAGTTTGTTTATGTTTGCACAGGCGACATCGTTGTCCACATGGAAACACAAGGATTTATGAAAATTCTGGCATGCCTTGCCCCACAACTGAGTATTTGGAAAAATACCCTACGTATGGCAATGTTCTTCCACCTCAGAGTCTTAAACCCAAGCAAGAATTTCGGGCATACCGTGGTAAAATGGAAGGAATAACAACATTTAAGTAAATATTCAGCAACTATTTTTTTATTTGCTCTACTTATTTTCCTCCCAACTCTTCTGGTCTTAATAGGATGTTCTAAGCATTTAAATTGAACTTGTTAGTTGATTCAAGTTGACCAGCAACACAAGAAGCAAGAAACTAGCTCATTCACAACTCAAGAAAAACAAAGATGAGAATTGAGTTAGGCCGACAAAGTGAAAGAAAGGAAAAGTTCTATTGATTTTTTTTTTTTAACCTTCTAAAATCATATTCATTTGCTTCCCACTGTAACAACCAGCTAGACAAGTCCAGTAGCGTCCTAACTGTATTTGTATCTACTCTGGTTTCTGCATCTCCAATCTGCTTTTTGTACTTTAGCCTGCCAAAATAAAATGCAAATCTAATCCTATCCTCTCCCTGCTTGGAATTCTTATACGTTCATATTGTGTTTTACATGGACCAAAATTCCAGCAGAGTTTGGTCCCTTACTTGCTGCTTTAGTTTAATTTCATTGCGATGTCCTTTCTACTTTTTTATGCTCCCATCACATAGGGCTTTTTTCACTTCTTTGAAAGTACCAGGATTCCCTTGTCACAGAGACTTTCAAGGTGCTGTTTGCCCTGCCTGGAATTTCCCCTCCCTCAAAAAAAAAAAAATTTTTTTTTTTTCTTCCCCTAGTTAATGCCCATTCAACGTGGGGATCTCAACTCAATTATCACTTCCTCTGAAGAACTACCTCTGACACTTCACTCAGTTTTCAGGATAGGTGAAATTCCCCTACATAACCACCTTCCTATTTATCATTAGAATTTTTTCATTGTCCGTGGAAGCAGGAACTGTATCTATTCTTAACTCAGCATTTTATTTGTAGAAACCAAGTAGCATATAGTATTCGCTCAATAATTGTTCAATAGTGATAGACAAGAAGTCCTAAGCCTAAAGTTTTCACTTGGACTAGCTGATCTCTTTGCATCTTTGAAACATGGTGAGTTAATTCTTTTATTTATTCATTCTTTTATTTAATGTGCACACTATATTGGAGGCCCAATCTTCAGCATTAAGTATAAAAAGTTGAATTTGAGGTTCCTGCTTTCAGAGAACTCGTATCAGTTTTCTGTAATTTTGAGTTTTTTTAAATGCTGTGTAACAGCTTTGATGTTTAGGGTGAGCCATTTCAGTTTCTTTCAGATAGAGCTCATTCTGCTTATAAAGCAAAGGTGGAAACTTTTAAACCTTTAGTTCTTCACTTCTACTTTTTTTTAAATTTTTTATTATGCTAAAATACATATAACCACCCATTTGCCATTTCAACCATTTCTACATGTACAATTCAGTGACATTAATTACAGTCAATTTACCACGTTGGGCAACCATCATCACTATACATTTCCAAATTTCTTCATCACCCTTAACAGAAACTCAGTACCCCCTTTTCTACTCCCATCCACCCCTGGTAACCACTGATAGTCTATCCATTTGCCTGTTCTAGATATTTCATATAAATGAGATTACTTCTACTTTTAACCTGATTTCAGGCAACCCTTGCAGTTAATGGTGCTTTCGTAATTCCAGTTAGATACTGCTGTAGGTGTATGGCTCCTCCACAAATTAGAAGATTTTCCAGAGTCCTCAGACTGGTGTGTTCAGAGTCATCTAGAATGGTTGTTAAAATTGCAGATTCCAGAACTCCACATAATGGAGTCAGCAGGTAATGGAGTGGATCTCAGGAATCTGCATTTTTAGCCAGCATTGCTGCTGTTTCTGTTGACAGACCTACTGCAGTGGGTCAGGTACTGGACTGCTCACTAGAAATGACATAGAACACAAAACAGAGAAGGGCTTTACCCTACTGTTGTTTACAATCTTGTGGGGCAGATAGTCCAGAGACAAAAAAAATTCAGATAAAACAAGATAATTACAAATTGTAGTAAATGAGATAAAATCAAACAATTGGTTGACAAAGAGCAATGGGAATGGTTACTCTTTTTTCTTCACCTATAAATCTTATTTTTTTCTTAATGCCTTAATGCTTCATAATGGAGATTTGAAATAAATTTCACTGTGTTTATATTGAATAAAGTTTTCAACTAGTTCTAAATGTTAAAATTAGGAAATTTTAAAAAGGCAGTTGTTTTTCAATTCTTGGTTTTCTCAGTTGACTTGTCCAAGCAGTCCTTGATAGTAAAAAAAAAAAAAAAAAAAAAGAGAAAGAAATGTTCCAAATTCCAAAGTGTCCAAATATGCCTATAAAACTAAAAATCCCTTTCCTTAAATCACCATCTTTCCACTTAGTAAGACACTGGATCTTTTTATTTTGACTGGGGAACTAACAGTATTTCTAAGAGCCACATCCTAGCATTTTGCAACTCTTGCCTATCTCCTTTATGTTGACCATGTTGACTAGGCAGCAGACAACTGACTTATCTGTATAAACAACGAAGTGTAATAAGTTTAGAGAATAAGGTGTCATTTTATACTTTTCTATAATACAGTAAGAGACTGTAAAAAGCAGATGTTTGGACTTGTACAAGATTTTTGATCCATTATGACATTACAGTAATGCAGCATAGACTGTCAGATGACTGCCAGATCTGGCAGGAAGTTTGCCCTGAAAGAGTAGGATTCTAACATATCAAATGTTTCAAGATATATGAGATGAATAAGACTGCATTCACCCTTTACTACTTCTCCATGAAGGTTGATTTGGGTTTAGAGGTATACTTTCTAACACTTAACTAATCTGATCAGAGAAAGTGAGACTCCTGAACTTGCTCTCTGTCCGTCTCTCCCTGCTTCTTCCACCCGCTGATTGCATTTTAGCCTATTCCCCTCTAGCTGTATTTGGAAAGAGAAAAGAACAACTCAGATGTCTTGAGGAACAGAGGTATGTGCTGTCTACTACTATTCATCCACAAATAAATATCTTACACTTTATGAAGCATCTATTAGTTGCCAGGCACCGTGCTAGACACCTGTGATACAGTCATGAGGAAAAACAGTCATGGTCCCTGTGCTCACAGAGTTCAGTGTCTAGTGGAGCGGAGGCGTGATCAAAGAGATCACTCAAAATAAGTACAGAATTGCAACAGTGATAAAATGTATGAAGGATAGGCACAAGGTTCTTTGACTTTAGCAGAGAAGTGGGAAAAATGAGCTAAGACCTGAAAGATGTGTAGCAATGAACTGGATTAAGAGGGGGAGAAAGTGCATTCCAGGCAGAGAAAACAGCAGGTAGCAGGAAGGAGCGTAGAAAGTAGGAAATCCTCAAAGCCCAGCTATAGCACAGAAAGCAAGAGGAAGCACTTTGTGGTTTGAGGCTAATAAAGGAGAACAGGCATGGCTTTGTGGGCTGTCTTCAGCTTTTTTCCCCCACTGTGTTTTTAGAACACAAGAAGCCATTAAAGGCTTATGTTCCGTTTTTAGGGGGTGTTGGGGAGATTAGCAGGTGACTAGGGAGATGGCAGGAATGACCCAATCAGATTCACGTGTGAAAGGATTGCTTTGGGTGTTACGTGGAGAAAAGATTGGAGAGTGGACTGGAGTGGATGTAGGTAAATGAGTTTAGGAAGCTATTGAAGTGGTTCAAGTGAGCTATTATGAAAGCGTGGAATATAATGGTACTGATGGAGATGGAGAAAAGTGATTAGGTTTGTAAGAGATTTAGGGGACAGAATTTATAAGAGTTGATGATGGACTGAGTATTGGAAAGAGGGGAGGTATGAAGAATGAGTCCTAGGTTTCTAGCTTGTACAGGTGAAGACGTGGTGATGCCATTCACTAAGAGAGGGAAGAAGTGAAAAAGATTTGTTGGGTGGAAATAGTTTTATTTAGGACATGTTGAGTTTTGAAGTACCCTTGAACATTCAAGAGGCCATTGCACGTACTAGTATGGAGCTCAGCAAAGAGATCTGGGCTAAGATGTAAATTTGAGAGTCATTTCTATATAGGTAGTAATTGAAGCTATGAGAGTAAAGGAGTTCACCTGAGGACTGAACACTGGGTGAGAAGAGGAGAGTGGGTAGGTCCAAAACTTGAGGAACTCCAAGATTTAATAACTGAGTAGAGGAGAATGATGCCACATTGGAGACCTAGAAGAAATAATCGGAGGCAGGAAGAGAAAATTTTTTGGAAATAGTGGGAGTGGGCAATATTGATTACTGCTTGACAGGTCAAATAAAATGAGGACTAAAAACACCTGATGGATTTAATCCCATGGAAGTCACTGTGGACCTTGGAGCTGTATTTGGCTAGAGACTAAAGTGAAGTGGGTTGAAAAATGAATAGGAGGTGAAGAAATGAAATCAATAAGAAGTTAGGTTGCAAATAGGAAGAGGGGCTTAGTAAGTTTCCGTTCATGTGTGTGGTATACAAATGTATGCAGAAAATATTTATTAATACAAGATAGTTTAAATTAATATTCAAATGAGTGACACAGCCAATAGAGTCCAGAAGAAAAAAGAGCAATCTATGAAGACTTGGGGTGATAATACTAATAGCTAACATATTACCCTTTCTATATGCCAAATCCTAAGTTGTGTGTGTGTTCAATTAATCTTTAAAACAACTCTATGAGATAGGTGATATTTGTGTCCCATTTACATATGAGGAAACTGAGGCATAGACAGATTAACTAACTTGCCCAAGATTGTGCAGTTAGTGAACAACAAAGCTAGGATTCAGACCCAGATCAGCCTGAGTCAGTGATCTTCCCTCCATCAGACTACCTCAGTGTCTATGATACTACCTCTGTCACATAGCATTATGTAATGGCCAGGACAGCTGGATTACTGTGTGACTCCCATCCATGCCAAGGCCTCCTGGGAGAACCATACATGAGTAAGACTCATATCCATGTTACAGATGTGATTTGTGTCTGAAGGCCAGAGTTAATGATTATTTAATAATGAGCAGGAAGGCAGCATGACTTCAATTAGAAGAAAGTGTGTCTGGATAGTTTACTAGAATCTTTAAGCAGGATGAATAAGGATTTTGACAAAGTGGACCCAGGGTATAATTTTAGAAATTTTCAAGTTCATCAAGCCTCCTGAGATTTCCTTCTAAAAAATTCAATTACTTGAGGATTTTATTTACTTAATATCCAATTAACTGAGGATCCATTGTAATGATGCCTTGAAAACTAGGATATTTTTACATATTAAGATCTTTAATCACTAGATAGACTCTTATAAAGAAATTCTTTTTCTTTTTTTCCAAGTAATATATCATCTATCACTATTTTAATATCAAGTTTTCAAGTGAAAAAAAATTCTTGAATTTTTCAATAGTGCATCAAAATAATTAGACATAAGAGAACCTGTGAGGCTATGTTTCAAATTTATATATTTCAGGTCGGATTATCGTCCTTATGAAATAGTCAAACAGCCTCGCCATATACCAGAAGAATATAAGCCAAAACTTGGGGAGATTGATCTTGGTACTACCTACAAACGAGATTTTAATTCTTATAAAGTGCAGCCTGTGGCAAAAGTCCAGCCTTTGGAAAGACAACAAATTAAGAAAGGAAAATTGGACACTGTCCCAACCTACAAAGGTAACATGCCATTTCAAAAATGAAGGAGCCAAAAGTTAAAACTCCTACCTTTGGCATCTAATACCAAATCATAATTTTGGTATGTTGCCAAATTTAGCTCCCATGGCTTGGGAAAAAACTATTTGCTGTTTGGTCAAAATAGTATTGTATAGTGAACAAAAGACCATTTGCCTGATTGAGAATTAAGAAACCTGGATTCTCATCTGAATTCAACCACTTACTAGTTTTATCTATTTAAAAACATATAAAAACAAAGGATGCCACTGAACTAGCATTATGTCACATTGGCCACATTATGTCACATTTAGTTGATACTGCCCTTCTCTCCCATCCCTAAATGAGTTGAAACTACTGAAAGTACTGAGGTCTTTGATAAGGTCAAATAAATAGCATCCCCCTTCTCCTATCAAGTTCAGAACCAATTGATGAAACAAAAGAATTAGGAGATAGAGAACCAAAATATTATGGATATTTTGTTGATAAAATATTTTATAAAGGCTAGAGTGAAGGATAAAGCTTAAATCTCCAGATTTTAGGTCATGAGACAAAAGAAATACTAAGGGCCAAGGCTGTATTTCATCATTCTGTGTGATGATTGTATTGCCTACTTCAGGACAGGACCTGAAGCTGAAGAGAAGTCACAATGAAAACAGACTCTCTCACTGTCCTCTGAGAGTTACAGACAGAGGAAAGGGATAAAGTGAATATTTTAAAGAAAACATCTGCAAGGTGGTAAGCAGGACAACATTTAGATTCTGGAGACGTAGTTTTTTGAAACTGAAAGCCTGTAGACAGAAGTATATCTGTCCCCAACAGTGTCAGCTCAGGAATTAATTCATATTAAAATGTAAATGATGAAAATAGGTCAGTATTTGATTTGATGAATTAAAAATTATGTTTTAGGGACTACTCTGCTCTGTCCTAGGCACTGTAGGAAATACAGAGATCTGTATTGTAACATGGTAGGAACCTTACAGTCATCTTTACAAAAGAGGCAATAATAGCATGAAAAATGAAATAGCCATACATTAAGGGTCCTAATTCACTAGAAAATTAGTGTAACAACTACTGCTACAGAAATTTAGACTGGGCAAGAGATTACTGCAGGCTACCCTGGAGAAGCATCCATAGAAACTAGTAAGTATTGAACATAGAAGGAATAATGATGGGGCAAAATGAGCAAAAGCATCAAGTCAGGAAAATAAAAACACTGTTCAGTGGACATAGTGAGAACCACAGGATTTCAGGGCTGAAAAATTGGGATATAATTTGATGAATATCATCATATTATGAAGCACTCTGATTGCCAGACTGACAAGCTTGACATTTTTCTTGTAGCCAGAAACATTTTTGGAAACTTCCACGGCCAGTTAGGATATAGTGGGTAGCAGAAAGTCATTACTTCCACTGCAACAACTAAAACACGTATAAATTTTTAAATGTTAAAGCCTTATTTTTAATCACATCAGACAGCTGTGGAAACAAAGAACTAAAATTCTAGAGGAAAGGAGTCCTCCCTAGGTGAGTCGAAATTGACAGCCATTTACTTTTTTTGGGAGAATTTGTCAAGTCTAGTCCCAGGCTGAGAATTGGGCTTGGCATAAGCAGAGGAACTATACTAGGGAAAAGAGAAACCAGCGGAGGTTTTGACATGTGGGCTGGTGTGACAAATTGGAATTGGAGAGTTCTAAATGCATGGCTGGTTTTCCTTGTAGAGGGTATGGTGGACTGGGAGACTGGCCCAGAAAAACTCCGTAGAAATATCCCATAGTATCACTTGGGAGTAAATGCTTAGTACACAAAGACCCACTAGAATGAGGGTTTTTCCACAAACACACAATAGGTCTTGCGCTCAAGACATTTGAAACCAGAGGAAGACTGTCTTATTAACAGTGCCAGTAAGTGCTCTCCTAGCTCAGTTTCTGATTGGGTTGAGGAGACCTGTTCCACATTTTATCTGTTTAACATAGGAAAGAGAAAACTTCTTTTGAAAATAACATTGATTTGGTTTTAGTTTCTATGGTTCTTTTATACACAATGTCCAGCATAGTAAAACATTATGAGATCTATGAAGATGCAGGAAATACATGAAAAGATAATGGCCAGGAAATTTCCAAAATTGCTGGAAGAATCAGCATACAGATTCAAGAAGTTCAACAAACCCAAAAATAGATGAATACAAAGAAAACCACACCTATGAAAATGTCATCAAAGTTCTGAAAACCAGGTAAAAGTAAAATCTTAAAACTAGTCGGAGGAAAAAAATATACATAGCTACCAAAAGAAAAATTATATTGACACCTGATTTCTCAACAGAAACTATGGAACCTAGGCTGACATCTTTAAAGTGCTGGAAGAAAAAAAAAAGAACTAGCATTCTAAACCCAGTGAACTTAAAATTTTATATATAGTGAACTATTCAAGAAATAAGGCAAAATAAAGATGTTTTCAGACAGACAAAAGCTGAGAGAATTTGTCACCAGCATACCCACACTACAAAAAGTACTAAAGAAAGTTCTTCAGGCTGATAGAAAATGATGCCAGATAGAAGTATGAAATAGAGGAAGCACACCATAAAGGGTAAATATATGGGAAAATACAAGTGTCTGTTTCTTAAAGTTGCAGTAACTATGTTATGTGGTTTTATATAAATACAAAAGTAAAATATGCTACAACAAAAGCACAAAAGGCGGGACAGTGTAAATGGAGTTAAATTGTTTTAAGTTTCTTCTATTGCTCTGGAAGTTGTGAAAATATAAATTTAAGTAAGACTGAGCCATAAAGATCCCTTAATAAGTCAAGAATGCACTGGAGCAAAGGAGAATGAAGAACAGCGAAGAAACAGGGAACATATGAGCCCAAGAGAAAGAAAGGGCCACATAAACCAGAGACTCCATCAGCCTGAGACTGGGAGAACTAGATGGTGCCTGGCTATGACCAGTGACTGCCCTGACAGGAAACAACAGAGAATCCTCGATGGAGCAGGAGAAAAGGAGAATGCAGACCTCAAATTCTGGTAAAAAGACCAGACTAAATGGTCTGACTCACACTGGAGGGACCCCAGATGTCATGGTCCCCAGACTCTCTGTTAGCCCAAAACTGAAACCATTCTCGAAGCCAACTCTTCAGACAAAGGTTAGACTGGAGTATAAGACATAAAATGGTACTAGTGAGGAGTGTGCTTCTTAGTTCAAGTAGACACACGGGACTATGTGCACAGCTCCTGTCTGGAGGCGAGATGAGAAGTCAGAGGGGGACAGGAGTTGGTTGAATGGACATGGGAAATACAGGGTGGAGAGAGAGAGTGTGCTGTCACATTGTAGGGAGAGCAACTAGGGTCACATAACAATGTGTGTATAAGTTTTTGTATGAGAAGCTGACTTGAGTCGTAAACTTTCACTTAAAAGACAACTAAAAAAAGAACGAATTTTTTATTCTAAAGGTACAAACAATTATAAGGAAATGAAAATGCTAACATAGGAGAAAAATGGAATAATAAAATTGCTCTTAATTCAAAAGAAGTCAAGAAATAAGGAATAAGGGGACAAAGAATATTTGGGACAAGTGAAAAAACAAATAGCAAGATGGTCAATTGAAACCCAATTGGATTATTAATTACATTAAATGTAAATGGATTAAATATTGCAATTAAACTCAAGGATTGATTCTTCATACCTTAAAAAAGATACCATGTTGTGAAAACTTTATGCCAATAATTTTAAATCTTAGATAAAATAACTCACTTAAACTTTTAGCAAATTGCTAAATAGCAAGTACAGAAAAGTGCAGTAGTTTAGAAACCCTGATGGTGCAGTGGTTAAGAGCTAGGCTGCTAAGAAAAAGGTCAGCATTTTAAATCTACCAGCTGCTCCTTAGAAACACTGTGGGGCAATTCTACTCTGTCCTATAGGGTCTCTATGAGCCGGAATTGACTCAACAGCAATGGGTTTGTTTTTCTTCATTTTCTTTTTGGTTATAGAAGCCCTGGGTGCTGCAGACACAAGGAGAGTTCACAACTGCACACTTCTCTACAGAAGCCCACTAGATGCTTATTAGAAAGATTGAGAGAAAGGCTGGAGACCAGAGAATGCTTCTTTTAGTGGTGCAGACATGGGAAAGAAGAGTGGACATTGTTGCAAGAAAGGCAGGAAACCTTACTTGGATGCTTCTAACCTATAGAACAAAAGTATTAATCCAGCACAGGAGGGGCATCACCTTTTCAGCCCCAATACTCAGGTGAAGATCTGTTTCGAAAGGAAAAAGAAAAACAACCTGGAAGGATAAGCAGGAAATTGGATCCAACCATTAGAGATATCCTACATCAGGGAGTGTGTCAGGAACACTGAGAGAGCATCCAAGACGCAGGCACACCAGGTCTCCCAAAGACTGAGGTTGGTCCAATAGAGAAATTACCCCCGTACATGCACCCACCAACACTAGGACCAAATAACAAGCAACAGCAGTCCACCATTGCAGGTGGGACAGGATTATGAGCTGAGTCATTCTCTGAGGTACAAGTGCAAAGAGAAGGCCTAAAGCTGAGGGTAGAGGCTGCACTGAGAAAACCCTCTAGCAAACCATCCCTCACGCTAAGCACAAGGTAATGCCAAAGGAAACTGAAGATGGTGATGCACTGAAGGTAAACAAGCAACAAAAACAAAAAACAAATGTAGCTTAAATACTAGTAAAATTGACTCAGTCCTGTTCACTAAAGGCTTTGCAGAAGAATACATCTCTGGGTATAAATATTATTTATCCACCTTCTACACACAGTGTACTACTTTCAACCACAAATTACAAGTTATAAAAAAAAAAAAGAAGGAAGAAGGGAACAACCGTCAAGAGACCAAATCAAAACTAGATTCAGAGATGACTTGGAACTATAATATATGGGATTTTTTAAAACTATCATTGATATGTTAAAAGCTCAAGTGGAAACAATGGAAAACATACATGAATAGATGGGGGAACTTCAGAAGAGAGCTGGAAACTATAAGAAAGTAAAAGGAAATGCTAGAAATAAAATACCCTTCACACAGTCATGCCTTCACACACACACTCAGCACAGCCAAAGGGAAAAAAATTCGTGAACTTAAGATATGTCAGTAAAAGCTACCAAAACTTGAAGAGAAAAAAAGTGAAAAACAAAAAACAATACAGAGCATCCAAAGCTGTGGGACACTTTTATATGGGTCTAACATAAGTGTATTTGGAATTCCAGAAGACAAAGAACAAGATTGATTTTCTGAAGACATCATGGAGAAGAATTTTCCAAAAGAATGACAGGCATTAAACTACAGATCCAAGAAGTTTAAAGAAACCTCAAGCAGGATAAATTTTTAGAAAAGGAAAAAAGAAAGCACCTAGAAACTTAGAAACAGTATGTTCAAACTTCTAAAAGTGGAATATAAAGAAAAATCTTTAAGGCAACCAGAGGAAAATAAGACACATTACATCTAGAAGAACAAAGAAAAAAATGCATAGACATTCTGTCTGAAATTAGGCCAGAAGATAATGGAGTGACATTTTTAAAATGTTTGGGTGGGAGAGGAGGAGAATAACTTGTCAAACCAGATTCAATTCCCTGTGAAAATACCTGTCATAAAGATTTTTTTCAGACAGTAAAATCTGAAAAATCTCATGATCAGTAGACCTTCACTACAAGAAATACTAAAGGAAGTTCTTCAGGCAGAGGTAATATGATAACAGGCAGGAACTTGTGCTACACAGAGAAATAAAGATCTCCAGAAATGGTTAAAATGAAGGTTAATATAAAAGAATTTTTTGCCTAGTGAAAAAGTAGTAACAATGTATTGTGGGTTTATAGCATGTGTAAAAGTTAAAAATTTAACAGCAATAGTATAAGAAATATTCATGCCATCAAGTTGATTCCAAGTCATAGTGACAGTATAGGACAGAATAGAACTGCTCCATAGAGCTTCCAAGGCTGTAAATCTTTATGGAAGCAGACTACCACATCTTTCTCCCATGGAGCAGCTGGTGGATTTGAACTGCGGACCTCTTGGTTAGCAGCCAAGCACTTTCACTACTGCACCACTACGGCTCCACTATAGACTGTGATTAATTAAAGACATGCATTGTAAACTTTAGGGCAGGGGTTGGTAGACTATAGTCCATGCAATAAATCTGGCCAACCATCTCTTTTTGTAAATAACCTTTTATTGAAACACAGCCACACATAGTCATTTATTATTGTTGATGACTGCCTTTACACTAACGACCTGAGTTGAGTAGTTACAGCAGAAAGCACATAGCCCACAATACCTAAAATATCTGACTCTACAGAAAACAATCTGCCAATCCCTCACCAGGGCAACCACTTTAAGAAAAAAAAAAAAAAGTTAAAACAAGAAATGTAATCTAATTACATGTTGAATGAGTAGGTGGTAGACAGAGGATTTTTTAGGACAGTGAAACTATTCTGCATGATACTGTAATGGTGGACATGTGACATATTATGCATTTGTCAAAACCTAAGACTATACAACACAGAGTGAACATTAATGTAAATTATGTACTTTAGTTAATAATGTATCAATTTTGGTTCATCAACTGTAACAAACACACCACACAAATGCAAGATGTTAATAATAAGAGAAACTGTGCAGACGAAAGAGGAGGTATACGGAAACTCTGTACTTTCTGTACAGTTTTTCTACAAACCTAAAACCTCTTAAAAAGGTAAAGTTTTTTTTTTTTTTTTTAAGATGTACGTCCATCAGTGAATTTGTAAACAGAAAAACAACAAAAAACTGGTCTGTTAAAATACAGTAAAGTTGATAAATTCTATCCAGACCGACTGGGAAAACAGAGAGAGAGAGAAAATGAAGGATGGGGCATCACTACAGACTCTGCAGGACCTTGTTTTACATAGTTGTTTCTTCTTTTCCCTTTTCCTTATTTTTGATGATTTCATAAGGTGCTTTTCATTCCATCTTTACCTCAAGAAGGAAAAAAAATTGAAATATATATATTTAGGAAATAAAAACAGAATTTGAAAATGGCTTGAAAGGGAGACAAAGGAATGAGAGAAAGTCCACTGGGTAGAGTCTTTGCCTCAACTGCCAAATTCATAATAAAAGCTGTTTTGCTGATGATGATGTATTGCTTTCTGGGGAGGGTGATCCTGAGTTTGGGCACGTTAAATTTAGCTCTGGGACATATGAATAGAGATATCTAGTAGGGAGATAGATGTGCAGATTTGGTGTTTGAAGTGAGATCTGGAATGGAGATTCAAGCTTGGAGCCGTTGGCTTGTAGGTAGTATTGAAAGCCATGGAAGTGGTTTGACTTTGTAAAAAAAAAAATTTTTTTTTTTTCTGAATCTTTGGTACCTCAAGACACCACAGGGAACAGAGTCCCCAGAAAAAGAACTAGTATAAACAAATCAGGACTTTTGTTCTCAAAGGGCAAGCCGGAGAAGCTCATTATATAAAAATGGGGGAAGGAACTGAGCATACAAATGTTTATGGTGAGCAAAAGTCATAGACTTTACACTGTTCAGAAGAGAGCAAACTTACTAACTAGGTTTTAGTGGCTAGAAATCAGAAGAGTGAGCTGAGGAAACATCTCTTACCTAATAAAGTTAATACTGGAACTGACAAATTACCAGACTACATTGTTAGAATGGAGTGGCATTGTGTATATGTGTATGTGTTTTTCCCTCTTTTAGATGGTATTAATAAAGATTATAATGTTTGAATGGTATTGATAGAAAGCTATTAATAAATATCCCGGGACCAATAATAACCATTTCAGGCTTATGAGCACAGACAGGTTTATAGGGGAAAAATCAAATTTCTGCAATTGCCTGGAAGTGATATTCATGCTGATATATGCTGTCAAACCTTGTCTCAGTCTCCAAATTTTCTCTTCCTTTTTGAAAAACTAGCCTAGTTTGACATGAGAGAAATCCGTTCTGTTTCATTCTTCTCATAAAATGAATGTCTTTTCCACTTAGTCATTTTGGCCGCAAGGGCTCTCTGTATGAATGTGTGGAACTCTAGACCTGGAAAGATATCTGTGGTTTCCTTTGGTTGCTGCAAAATAGTCTTATAATTTGATACTTTAGATTGCAAACAACAGAGATTCCTTCATGGTACCTCAAGAAAAAGAACATTTGATAAAGCTTCATCTGAACTGGAAATGGAAAGCTATCAGGTAGAGAGGAAGCTTGAAGGAAGAGCTACTCCCTCTATCTCTCCCATGAGCTACATGGCTTCTCTCATAGCGTCTTCACTTCCTTTTACGTATCTTCTCTGATTGCCGCTTTATTAACTGGTCTCTTCTGCCTAATTATAATTTCTGTTCCCTCCCAAGTTTGCTTTAAATATAACTGGCTTGTCATAATTCTCCAACTCTATTTCATGGCATCCTTTTAGATTCTTCTGCCACTTCTATATGGCTCTTTATTTTAAATTTAAGTTCACAAGAACAAGAATACATTTAACCTACCTTATATTTTATTGCCATGTTTCATAGGTCTTTACTAACCTAAAGATTGGCTACTCTTGGGTTAGGTGCCCATTCTCATCCAAACACTAGTAGCTTGAAGTGGCAGTAATCATTTAGTCCAAAACTTGGCCGTCTTGGCACAGATGTCTATGGGTGAGGCAGTTTTTCCTGAAAGGAGGCATCCACGTAATAATCATTTCAATTCTGGCCTTTCCAACAGCACTGCATAGACTTTAGTCCAGGCTCTAATACTTTATTTTGTATAAACTTCTAGAGATTAATTTTTGGTATTTAGAAATAGATATTTTGGGGTGAAATTAATTTTATATTATTTTCCATATTATTACCTTTCTCATCTGGAACTAGATAAAATATAAGCACTTCAATTTTCCATCCATGGTCTAGGAAGCAGACTTGAGGTATTTAAATTTTAACTCTCAGATCTTAGCTCTGATGTTCACTTCTAAATTCTGTACACAATTTCTAATACTCTTCAAAGCACTCAGTTCAGGCTCCTGGCCTCTAGATGGCCCTCTGTCTGTTGGAGTTGCCTCAAAACCTACTTCATGAGGAGGAAAAGTTAGTCACAGATCTCTGTGGATAGTACAAGTTATCTTGTATCTTTACTTAGAGAGTCGTGTAGGAGTATAATGGAATGGGAATTTTTCTCTTTTGAAGAGTCCCTCCAAAGTAAGGAATAATCCTGACATCACTTTTGCCCGCACCTCATGGCCCTTGACTTGAGCCCAAGCACCTTGGTTTTATAGCTTATCTCAGCCTTACGTTAGTGGAAATTCCAGCCAGCTCTCACATATCTCAAGTGAGGGAGCACAACAGTAATCTCTTCAACTCTGCTCTTACCCCAGCCCAGTCCTTTTGGTTCTAGAACACAGTCGACAGTCAGGGTCAGATGTGCTGTTCCCTCGTTATGGAATCAGGTGAATCTGACAGTGGGAAGCTGGGAGATAGGAAGAGAAAGGTGTAAATAAGAAAAAAAAAAAGTGAAACTGAGGGGAATTAGATGCTATCATTCAGATTGTAAAGCAAATAGAAGGATGTCTGGCAATGTGAGAAGTAAGGCATGATTTTTAGAAAATGGTTATTTTCTGCATATTTAAAAACTTTTTATTTTTTAATTTTCAAGATGATTATAGAGCTTGGGACATTCAGAAAAGTGAACTTTATAAACCAGAAGAAACTTATCATCCCCCTACTGTGAAATTTGGAAATTTGACTACGTTTCAGGACGACTATGTTCCTCAGGAGGTAAAGCCTAGGCAAAGCTTGAAACCCTCGTCTGTGGTCAAACGTTCTACAATCCCTTTTAATGGTGATACAAGTCATCGCCTTGATTATGTGCCGCATCAGCTAGAATTCAAGTTTGCAAGGCCAAAAGAAGTTTATAAGCCAACCAGCCAACCTTTTGAGGATCTCACAACTCACCGCAATGACTTTCAGGGTCTCGTTGGTGAAACTGCAAAAATCTGCAAGCCTGCATACAATAGAGTGACCCAAAGTGCCCAGTTTGAAGGAAGCACTGAATTCCAAGAAAGTTTTCAACCATGGGGAATCCCACCACCGGTAGTCAAGAAAATACCGGAGTATGTCCCACCTGCGGGTACTATGCAGTTAAGCAGCACAAGCCATCTTGACTATGTTCCATATCTGGCCAACCGTGTTGTTCCCATAAGGCCAGTTTCTTATAGAAGAAATAACAATTTTCCTTTCCAAGGAAAAAGCACTACGAAGGAAGATTTTCCAGCATGGGAAAGTTGTCGTCCGGAAATTATTAAGAGGCATCAGCAGATTCCCAGCCCATCTGGAAAATTTGATGGTTTGAGCACTTTCAGATCTCATTACGTGCAACATGAACTGATTCCCACTGAGAGTTGCAAACCTGTAAATGTTGCTCTTAGGAGTTCTATTCCATTTGATGATGTAACCATGTACTCTACAGAGTACACACCAAAGAAACAGGAAATCTGCCCTGCTAGCTATCCTTCCCCTCCAGGTTATATATTTGAAAATACAAATTCCCAAGGTCATAAATTCTTCCGCAAGGTCACTCCTGCAGTGAAGGCTTTCTAATCATCAAATCATGCTTAAAGGAAAGCTACCTAGCAAGATGTTGGTTTTCCAAGGGCAAAACCAATTTTTATAGTGGAAAAAAAATTGAGAGATAATGAATCATTTTTTTCAGATTTTGAAATAATAAAATCAGAAAATTTACTATAGGAAATCAGAATCTTAAAATGTATTTCATTTTTTATCTTTTAACCAAGATTATTCTTTAATATGCATTTTGAAAGCTGAATAATATATATTCTCATCTGAACAATTTTAATATCAAACATACAGTTGGATAGCTGGTCCCCAATCTATTATCATTTATACTTCTGTTTATAATTATGGCAGTTATACCAGTATTCACATACCCATTTTCATTTATCAAGTGCATTAGGGCCATCTAGAACACCATTGAAAATGATATATGGACTCCTCTTTCAAGACAATAGTATTCATTTTCCTTAGACTTCAAGGCATCCACACAGTGTACACTGAGAGAAGTTTTGGCTTGTGGTGTTGGAGACGGCTGTGCTGCTCCTCACTGTGTTCAGGTTAGCAAGAGGCATTGTGTTGTGGAAGGAAATCAGACTTGAGTTCAAGTTCTAGTTACATCACTTTCTTTTTGTGCCATCTTAGGCAAGTAACTTATCTCTGAGCCTCAGTGTCTTCATTTGTAAAAGGATATCTGTTCTGCCTACTCACAAAAAGTTTATTTTGTGCATCAGATCATATATTTTAATCCATAAAGTAAAATACTAAACTAATGGAAGGAATTGTCAATAAGTCTTATAGTCTTTTTTTGTACCTGCTTTTTCCTTTTTCAAATTAGGATAATTCCCTGCTGAATACTCATATTCTGGTCAGTATCAAGGATCATTAAATAACCTAGTCTGCTTTGAGCTCATGCGTAGCGTGCATTTCTGAGAGGAGTCATCCCCTCGAAAGCTTCAAAATCACCCAAGAAGTTGTTACAGGAAGTAGAGAGCTTGGATTGGGGTAAATAATATGGTTTGAATGACAGCCTTTGCAGAAACGAAAAAGTATTTAGTCACGTAGATTTAGAAACGGCTGACTGCTGTGAAGAAATCTTCGGAGTAACCCTAGATGCACCCCATTGCCATGTCTGGATTCACTGAGCCCACCATGGGTCACAGTCACCTCATCCTACTCTTCCAGCATAAAAATAAGTGCTAACAAGGGAAGGACGAAATGATGTTACAAAGAACACATAGCATTTATAATACTGAAAATTTCCTGGTGATTTAAACTTTTACTCGATGTTTTTTCTTTAATAAATAATTATATATGATTAAAGTGAATTTTGGGCTCTTTTATAGCTTCAAAATTGTTTCAAAATATAGACTTAATTGAGGATAAGTTCATCAAAATTTGCTTAAACTTTTAAAATTTGTTTTTAATAACATATGCATGTATTAGTGAAAATATATGTGGAATTTTATATCTCTGTACAACATTAATGAAACAATAAAAGAAATGAATGTTCATTACATAGTTTTCGTATCCAATTTTCTCTGGAAAATAGAGCATTATAAAAATGTCTGCTTAGGCTTACCAGCTGTACATAATAATCTTAGATTTTAAATAGAAAATATTATATACATCAAAATAAAGATTAGAGAATACTACAGCATTCCCTCATCCTGTCCTTTTCTCCAATGCTGGATGTTCAGATCCTTTTGTAATCTACTAGAGGTCACCTTCTCCCTCCCTGGACAAGGATCACCCTTAATAAGACATCTACTGGAGTTTCCTAAGGCAATGCACCATGGGCTGAGGACACAAAGACCAATAATAGTGTCTCCCCGTAACCTAACAGTCAATATAATAGGTGTGAAAATAGATACAGGCACAGAGTTAGATGCATAGAAGGATATAGAAGGGGATCAGGGAAGGCTTCCTTAAGGAGAGCACAGCTAAGCTGCATTTTAAAAGATAAGAACTGGCCAAGTCAAGAAAAGTAGGATGGTGGAAACTACAGGAACATAGAAGGATCTTTGTGTCTGTGCAAGAGTTAAAGGGGCTTCCAAAATATGATGGTGGAAAGCTAACAACCCCTAATGCATCCTTTCCTTACATCTCCTTGAAATACTAAACATTAACACACACACACACACACACACACACACGTTCTTATAATATTTTAACAACAAATGGAAACTAGTAATATTTTTTAACAGCCTGTGAGATTCTAGGAGAAATTTTCACTAAGCCAAACTTGTAGAATCTGATAAAGGAGGAAAAATCAGAGGGAAAATGCAGTAAAAAATTTCCACCTCAATCCAGTCCTCATCCTGTCTCCTTGCATATTCTTGTTGTGGAAAATAAGACCACAGATTCAGAAATTAGAAATAAAACCTTTATGGTTTATAAAAACTGCATGCAGGAAGGAAGGAGGGGAGTGTTCACCATTCAGAGGCTGGAAACCCAGCATCCCAGCTTCTTAATATATTAAATTTACAGGATTTCTTTTGTTTTTATTTTATTTTTGTTGTTGAGAATATACACATAACATACACCAATTCAACAATTTCTACTGTACAATTCAGTGACATTGATTGCATTCTTTGAGTTGTGCATTCTCTCTCTCCTTTTCTGAGTTAACATTAACTAACTGTCCCCTAAGTTCCCTGTCTAATCTTTTGAGTTGCTATTGTCAATTTGATCCCATACAGATAGATCTTAAAAGAGCAAGATGCTCAAGACAGACATTCTTTACTAGTTAAGCTAAAATACTGTTTGGTTTTAAGAAAACTTCAGGGCATATTTTAGGTTTAAGGTTTAAAGAATATCTCAGAGCAATAGTTTCAGGGATTCATCCAGCCTTCATGGCTCCAGAAAATCTGGAGAGGACAGCTGAGCTGCATTTTAAAAGATAGTAAGAACTGGCCAAGTCAAGAAAATTCTCTTCTGCATTTTCTCCCTTTTGATTAAGATTCTTCTACAGACTTTTTGATCAAAATGTTCAGTAATGGTACCTGGGCACCATCCAGCTCTTCTGGTCTCATGGCAAAGGGGGAGGTTGTTCATGGGCGCAATTAGCTACACATTCCATTTCCTCCTCCTATTCTTGACTCTCCTTCTTTCTCTATTGTTCCAGGCAAATAGAGACCAATTGTTATGCCTTGGATGGCCACTTACAATCTTTTAAGACCCCAGGCACTATGCATCAAACTCCTGTTCTAGGAGGTAAAACAGATGCACTAAGCATATTATTAGGCCAATTAACTGGGATGCCCCATGAAATCATGACTGTAAATGTCCAAACCAAGAAACCAAACTCCATGAGGTTTTTGGTTGTACATAAGCAGCCCTTAGAGCTACCTTTTTTTTTTTCCGTTGCTGTAAATTTATCACACAACTTTTGCCAATTCAACTTTTTACAGGTATACAATTTGTTGTTCTTGTTAGGTGCCAGCACAGTGATTCTTTGTACAATAGAACAAAACATTGCCAAGTCCCACGCCATCCTCACAATCCTTGCTATATTTGAGCCCATTATTGCAGCCACAGTGTCAATCCATCTTACTGAGGGTCTTCCTCTTTTTCGCTGACCCTCTACTAAGCATGATGTCCTTCTCCAGGGACTGGTCCCTCCTGATAACAAGTCCAAAATATGTGAGACAGTCTCACCATTCTTGCTTTTTTTTTTTTTTTTTTTGTACTTTAGATGGTTTACAGAGCAAACTAGCTTCTCATTAAACAATTAATACACATACTATCTTGTAACATTTGTTGCCAACCCCACGACATGTCAACACTCTCCCCTTCCCTACCTTGTGTTCTCCATTACCAGCTTTCCTGTCCCCTCCTGCCTTCTCATCCTTGCCCGTGGGCTGGTGTGCCCATTTAGTCTCGTTTTGTTTTATGGACCTGTCTAATCTTTGGCTGAAGGGTGAACCTTAGGAATGACTTCATTACTGTCTGGGCGCCATACTCTAGGGGTTTCTCCAATCTCTGTCAGACCAGTAAGTCTGGTCTTTTTTTGTGTGTGTGTTAGAATTTTGTTCTACATTTTTCTCCAGCACTGTCCAGTACCCTCTACTGTGATCCCTGTCAGAGCAGTTGGTGGTGGTAACTGGGCACCATCTAGTTGTGCTGGACTCAGTCTGGTGGATCGCCATCCTTGCTTCTAAAGAGCATTCAGGCTGTACTTTTTCCAAGACAGATTTGTTCATTCTTCTGGCAGACCATGCTATATTCAATATTCCTTGCCAACACCGTAATTCAAAAGCATCAATTCTTCTTCAGTCTTTCTTATTCATTGTCCAGCTTTCACATGCATGTGAGGCAATCGAAAATACCATGGCTTGGGTACACCTTAGTCCTTAGTCCTTAGAATGACATCTTTATTTTAGCACTTTAAAGAGCTCTTTTGCAGCAGATTTGCCCAATGCAATGCATCATTGGATTTTTTTTTTTTTTTTTTTAGTAATTTTTATTTTGCTTTAAGTGAAAGTTTACAAATCAGGTCAGTCTCTCTCACAAAAACCCATATACACCTTGCTACACACTCCCAATTACTCTCCCCCTAATGAGACAGCCTGCTCTCTCCCTCCACTCTCTCTTTTCGTGTCCATTTCACCAGCTTCTAACCCCCTCCACCCTCTCATCTCCCCTCCAGGCAGGAGATGCCAACATAGTCTCAAGTGTCCACCTGATATCATTGGATTTTTTTGACTGCTGCTTTTTTTTTTTTCAAGGACGTTCATTGTGAATCCAAGTAAAATGCAATCTTTGACAACTTCAAAATTTTCTCCATTTATCATGATGTTGCTTATTGGTCCAGTTGTGAGGATTTTTGCTCTTTATGTTGAGGTGTAATCCATACTGAAAGCTGTGGTCTTTGATCATCATTAGTAAGGGCTTCAAGTCCTGTTCACTTTCAACAAGCATCTGCATATTGAAGGTTGTTTATGAGCCTTCCTCTAATCCTGATGCCCCATTCTTCTTCATATAGTGCAGCTTCTCAGATTACTTGCTCAACATACATGGTGAATAAGTATGGTGAAAGGATACAACCCTGACGTGCACCTTTGTTGACTTTAAACCACGCAGTATCCCATTGTTCTGTTTGAACGACTGCCTCTTGGTCTATGTACAGGTTTCTCATGAGCACAATTAAGTGTTCTGGAATCACTCTTCTTCACAATATTATCTGTAATTTGTTATGATCCACACAGTTGAATGCCTCTGCATAGTCAATAAAATACAGGGAAACATCTTTCTGGTGTTCTCTGCTTTCAGCCAAGATTCATCTGAGATCAGCAATGATATCCTTTGTTCCACATCCTCTTCTAAATCTAGCTTGAATTTCTGGCAGTTCACTGTTGATGTACTGCTGCAACTGCTTTAAAAGATCTTCAGCAAAATTACATACATGTGATATTAATGATATTATTTGATAATTTCCATATTCTGTTGGACCACCTTTCTTTGGAACGGGCACAAGTATGGATCTCTTCCAGTTGGTTGGCCAGGTAGCTCTCTTCCAAATATCTTGGCATAGACCAGTTACTGCTTCCAGCTCTGCATCAGTTTGTTGAAACATTCTCTCTTGGTATTCTGTCAGTTCCTGGAGCCTTGTTTTTCACCAGTGCCTTCAGTGCAGCTTGGACTTCTTCCTTCTGTACCTTAAGTTCTCCTGATACGGTTGAACGTCAACCAATTCTTTTTGGTACAGTGACTCTATGTATTCCTTCCATCTTCTTTTGATGCTTCCTGTGTCGTTTAGTATTATCCCTGTAGAATCCTTCAATACTGCAGCTTGGGGCTTGACTTTTTTCTTCAGTTCTTTCAACTTGAGAAATGCCGTGCATGTTCTTCCCTTTTGGTTTTTTATCTCCAGGTCTTTGCACATTTCGTTATAACACTTTACTTTGTCTTCTGTAGCCAACCTTTGAAATCTTCTGTTCCACTCTTTTACTTCATTTCTTCCATTTGCTTTACTTATTCAACATTCAAGAGCAAGTTTCAGAGTCTCTTCTGACATCCGTTTTGGTCTTTTCTTTCTTTTCTGTGTTGTTAAGGACTTTTTGCTTTCTTCATGTATGATGTCCTAGATTTCATTCCACAACTTGTCTGATCTTCAGTCATTAGTGTTCAAGGCATCAAGTCTATCCTTTAGGTGGTCTCTAAATTCAGGTGGGCTATACTGAAGTTTGCACTTTGGCTCTTGTGGACTTGTTCTAATTTTCTTCAACTTGAACTTGCATATGAGCAATTGATGGTCTATTTCCACAGTCAGCCCCTGGCTTTATTCTGACTGATATCGAGCTTTTCCATCACCTCTTTCCATAGATGTAGTCGATTTGATTCCTGTGTATTTCATCTGGCAAGGTCCACCTGTATAATTACTATTTTTGTTGGTAAAAAAAGTATTTGCAATGAAGAAGTCATTGGTCTTGGAAAATTCTATCACGCAATCAGCGTTGTTTCAATCACCAACGCTATATTTGCCAACTACTGATCCTTCTTTGTTTTCAACTTCCGCATTCCAATCCCTAGTAATTATCAATGCGTCTTGATTGCATGGTTGATCAATTTCGGACTGCAGAAGTTGATAAAAATCTTCAGTTTCTTCATCCTTGGCATTAGTGGTTGGTGCATAAATTTGAGTAATAGTCATATTAACTGGTCTTCCTTGTAGGGGTATGGATATTATCCTGTTACTATCAGTGTTGTATTTCAGGAAAGATCTTCAAATGTTCTTTTTGACGATGAATGGGATGCCATTACTCTTCAATTTGTCATTCCCGGCAGAGTATACCACATGATTGTCTGATTCAAAATGGCCAATACTAGTCCATTTCAGCTCACTAATGCCTAGGATATGGATCTTTATGCATTCCATTTCATTTTTGACGGCTTACAATTTTCCTAGATTCATACTTCGTAATTCCATGTTCTGATTATTAATGGATGTTTGCCTCAGTTTCTTCTTATTTTGAGTCATGCCAACTTTCTGACAGCAATTACAACTTATTGACAGAAATTACAATAATTGGCTGTGCAACCCTACCTTAATCAACACAAGATTTCCATCACTGTTACCCCTCGCCTTTCCCTCTGCCTTCTGCTCCTGGTAATCACTAATAAACTTTGTTCTCTATACATTTGTCTGCTCTTGTCTTTTTATATAAGTGAGGTCAAACAATATTTGTCCTTTTGTGATTGACTTATTTCACTCAGCATATCCTCCAGCTCTGTTCATTTTGTAGCATATATCAAGAATTCATTTCTCCTGCTGGCTGAGTCGTATTCCACTGTATGTAAGTACCACATTTTGTTTATCCATTCATCTGTTGATGGGCATTTATGTTGTTTTCACCTTTTGGCTATTGTGAATAGTTCTTCAATGAACATTGGTGTACAAGTCTCTGAGTCTCTGCTTTCAAGTCTTTTGGGTACATACCTAAAAGTGGGATTGCTGGGTCATATGTTAGTAGTACATCGACGGGGAGTTGCCAGAAACTCCAGTCGAATTCAGAAGAGGATGTGGAATGAAGGATATCATTACTGATGTCAGATGGATCTTGGCTTAAAGCAGAGAACACAATAAAAGATATTTACCTGTGTTTAATTGACTATGCAAAGGCATTCAACTGTGTGATTCATAACAAATTGTGGATAACATTGTGAAGAATAATAATTCCAGAACATTTCATGGAACATGTAACTAGAACAAGAGGCAGTCATTCGAACAGAACAAGGGGATGCTGCGTGGCTTAAAATCAGAAAAGGTTTTCATCAGGGTTGCATCCTTCCACCATACTTATTCAATCCGTATGCTGAGCAAATAACCTGAGAAGATGAACTATATGAAGAATCAGGCATCAGAACTGGAGGAAGATTCACAAATAATGTTCAATAGGCAGATGACAACCTTGCTTGCTGAAAGCACTTAAACTGCTGAAGATCAAAGACTACAGCCTTCTATATGGATGACACCTCAACTTAAAGAAAGTGAATATCCTCACAACTGGACCAATCAGCAACATCATGATAAACAGAGAAAATACTGAAGTTGTCAAAGATTTCATTTTACCTGGATCCACAATTAGCACCCATGGAAATAGCAGTCAGGATATCAAACGATATATTGCATTGGGTAAATCTGCTGCAAAAGACCTCTTTAAAGTGTTAAAAAGCAAAGATGTCACTTTGAGAACTAAGGTGTGCCTGATCCAAGCCGTGGTATTTTCAATTGCCTCATATGCATGCAAAAGCTAGACAATGAATAAGGAAGACTGAAGAAGAATTGATGCCTTTGAATTGTGGTGTTGCTGAAAAATATTGAATATACCACAGACTGCTGGAAGAATGAATAAATCTGTCTTGGAAGAAGTACAGTCAGAATGCTCCTTAGAAGCGAGGAGGGTGAGATTTTGTCTCATGTACTTTAGACATGTTATTAGGAGGGAGTCCCTGGAGGGCATTGCCCTTGGTAAAGTAGAGGGTCAGATTTTGTCACATGTACTTTGGACATGTTATTAGGAGGGACATTAGAAGAACATTGTGCTTGGTAAAGTAGAGTGTCAGTGAAAAAGAGGAAGATCTTCAAGGAGATGGATTGACAGTGGCAGGAACGATGGGGTCAAATATAACAATGATTGTGAGGATGGCGCAGTATCAGGCAGTGTTTCATTCTGTTTCATTATGAGTGGGAACAGGCTTGATGGCATCTAACAACAACGCGGTAGTTCTATTTTTAGCTTTTTGAGGAACTGCAACAGTGTTTTCTGCAAAGGCTGTAACATTTTGCATTCCCACCCTATTTGTCTTTTTGTTATTAAGTTGTCAAAGTTTTATACGTATTTTGGTTATTATGTTTTTGTTGGATATATAATTTCTGAAGATATTCTCCCAGTTGGTAGCTTGTCTTTTCACTTTTTTGGTAAAGTCTTTTGATGGGTAAAGCTTTAAATTTTATGAGTTCCCATTTAGTTTGTCTTACGCTGTTTGTGCTTTTGTTATTATATTAGATAATCCATTGTGAAAAGCTAGGCCTGACAGCATTACCCTTCTTGTTCTTCAAAAATTTTATGGTTTTAGTTTGCACATTTAGGTACTTAAATCCATTTTGAATTTGTTTTTGTGTATGGTGTGAGGCATGGATCCTGTTTCACCTTTCTGTATGTGGAAATACAATTTTCCCAGCATCACTTATTGAACACACTCTTCTTTCCCCATCAAATGGACTTAGCACGCTTGTCAAAAATCAGTTGACCATAGATGTGTGGATTTATTTCTGAACTCTCAATTACATTCCATTGGTCGATGTGTCTTTTGTTATAAAAGTACCAGGCTGTTTTGATTACCATAGCTGTACAGCATGTTTTAAAATCAGAAAGTGTGAGTCCCCCTACTTTGTTCTTCTCTTTCAATATTGGTGTAGCTATTTGGGGCCTCTTGCCACTCCATATAAAGTTGAATATTGGTTTTTCTATTTCCGTAATGAAGGCTGTTGGAATTTTGACTGGGATTGCATTGACATCTTAACAATATTAAGTCTTCCAATCCATGAACTTGGAATATCTTTCCATTTATTTAAGTCTTCTTTAATCTCTTTCAGCAGTGTTTTACAGTTTTCATTGTATAAATCCTTCATGTTCCTTGTTAGATTTATTCCTAGGTATTTTATTCTTTTTGATGCTATTGTAAATGGAATTGTTTCCTCAATTTCCCTTTCAGATTTCTCATTACTGGTGTATAGAAACCCAACTGATTTTTTTTTTTTTTTGTAACCTTGTACTCTGCAACTTTGCTAAATTCCTCTATTAGCTCTAGAAGTTTTCTTGTGGACTCTTTGGGATTTTCTATGTATAAGATCATATCATCTACAAATAGAAATAATTTTACTTCTTTCCAATCTGGATACCTTTTTATTTCTTTTTCTTGTCTTACTGCTCTGCTTAGGACTTCTAATACAATATTGTATAGAAGTGGCGAGAGTGGGCACCCTTGTCTTGTTCCCAGTTTCAGTGGGAAAGATCTCAGTCTTTTTCCATTAAGTATGATGTTGGCTATTGGTTTTTCCATATATGCCCTGAATCACATTGAGAAATTCCCTCTTATCCCACTCTTTTTAGGGTTTTCATCAGGAAAGAACGTTGCACTTTATTGAATGCTTTCTCTGCATCCATGTAGATGATCATGTGGTTCTTTCCCTTTGTTCTATTGATGTGGTGTATTGTCCCCATCTCTTCTGATGATGCTCTCCACTCTCAGCCACTCAACAGTGTAGAAAGTGACCTATGTAAGCCTTAGTTTTTTTTTTTTTGTAAATATAAAAAAGGACACTTTTGAGAGATTAGATGTATATCATTGCTTATCTTCTATGTATCTCAGCCTCCTGAGGTTAACATATTCTCACAAGTTACTGTAACATGATTAATTTTTGTCTTCAGCAAGTGACTTTGGAAACTACAAGGCCCATGTTCAATGAAGGGAATCACAATTCCAATAACATGAATATTGCCCATAAACACTCAGTGTTAATCTTGAAGCTGTATGGAAATGATAGATAGGAGGGTAGAGGAGATTGCTGTTAAAAAGTCTCTAGCTGCAGACATCTAAAATCAGTCCCTAATACACTCCTCACAATGACTAAAAATAAAAGGGCATGAGTACCTCCTGCTCTCCCAACTACCACCCACTTCTATACCTCTTTCAGGCTGCTCATTTGGGGCTTTTTTCCACCTCTTTAGCTGTTAACATCCTTTTTAATATGGTCCACAAAGAGTATAAATGATTGGATGGGAGAGTTAGAGTGATTCTTTATGGGACCTTCTCTGAATCTTGTAACCCACACTCCAAAGGACAGCCCCAGGGCATTGAACTCACTAGAGGTGTTCCTAGACTCACAGCGTTGAAGGGCAGCCAAGGTGACAATATCTGAGGGTACCAACAACATAACACAATTAAACCACCTACATTTATAACGGTGTCGCTGAATAACTGAAGTAAATTTATTTCTGATTTAAGAATCATGAAAGAGAAACATTAACTCTCACATTACAGAAATAGCAGTAAAATAAAATACACAGGGATGGGGTTTGGGTGATAACAAGAGCAAAGTAAAATAGCAAATGAAAAATAGTAACTTTTAACTTTAAATACAAAGGTGAAGCAATTTAATAGGGAATTTTGTTAATAAGAAAAATATATGTCCCATGTCTTCATTACATACTGTACAAAATAAAATATTGCACCTTTAAGTCATATAATAAATATATACAAAGTATTTTACAAATGATCTTTCTTTTAATTTAAAAACCTTTAACTATCAAGTGCGATCGATGATTGAAAACTCCTGGGCTGGTGTAGCCTCTTCACTTTCCCCATCCATCCCCAACCACCAAACCATCCACGTACAGTAGTGCTCATCCCAGTGTCAGTGAGGCTGAAGTCACAACAAGAGAGACCTGGTGTTCAGAATATGGTAGATAGACTCAGCAAGCTCGCCCACACAAAAATCGAAAGCTACAATGCATTCTTCGCTTATTATTGACTAGGGACTAGGTCCAGCACAACCTGCTTCAGGTAACTTCGTTGCCAAACAGGCTGCTGACAGCATGTGTACAGACAGCTGGGACACTGAATTAGGAAGTGTGCCCACTTACTGGGAGCTGTCTGCCAGCTAAAGCCGTAAGTGGTAGTATATGAGGGAAAGATCCCCATAACTAAATCAGCTTCAGAACTTAAAATTGAATGCCAGCCTTAATTAACTTCAGCAGCAACGTTTACTCCAAACTTAACCTCCACCCTGACATTATCACTGGCACCAGCATTGGCACCAATCCAAGCCCAACTCAACCCTGACCTAACCTGGCCCTAACTCTAACCCCTAAAGCCAACTCTATCCTTAGCCCTAACTTAACTTCCATTCTTATCTAACCCAATCCTAGCCCTAATCCTAAAACTAAAGCTAACCCTAACAGTATTTCCCAAATTCTAGACCAAATGCTAAGGCTAACCTCTAGTTCTAAGTCTAACCTCTGGCCTAACTCTAATTCACTTCGGATTTACTGGCAAATCAACTGTAATTAAAACATTTGTTGTAAACAATTATTTTTAACTATCATGCTTCATATTTACTTTCTTATAATTTTTCCAAAATAAAAATCCTTAGGAATACTATTTGATGCATAAATTAGGTCTGATAAGGGTTTGATTTTCTGTTTGTGTGCAAGAGAATAGTGCTTAGAAAAAGTTCTATTCACAGCTCCTAAAAGAAAGCTTTGGATATTACTTAAAAATCAGTAGAAAAGGTTAACTTTCCCACTCCTTTGATTTCCATGACGCCTCATTTGGTCACAGACAGATTTCCATAGTTGCAAAACTGGCTGCCACATCTACTCTGTGTTTTTTCCTGTGGGTGCAGGAGCAAGGACAAGATGCCACTTGCCCCCCCCCCCCAATAAATCCTCAGGTCGGTCTGTGTTAAGCAAGCCTGTCCAGAGTGATTGCCTCTTTTTCATAGGCTCAACCAGACCAGTTGCCATCGAATCAGTTCTGACTCATGGCAACCCCATAGGTGTCAGAGTAGAACTGTGCTCCATACGGTTTTCAATGGCTGTGATCTTTCAGAAGCAGATCACCAGGGCTTTTTTCCAAGGCACCTCTGTGACCTTCAACCTCTAACCTTTTGTTCGCAGCTGAGTGCTTAACTGCGCCACTTAGTGCCAACATTTTTAATAACTACTGGCCAGAGCTTCTAAAGTGTAAATCCCTTATTAACCTGTTGAAATCCTAAAACTTGAGAGAGAAGGAAGTCATCAATTGTTGTGTCTCCCAAGTCTCCAGGATGGACTACTCTATGCTAGTCTACGAATCCCAAGAAAGAAGCAGCGTGTGGTGGTGTGTTCCCGGTCTTGCTGTTTTCCTGCTGAGAAAGACATGGCGAGGACCAAGTGCAATGGCATGTGCGCCAATGTATCATGGCTAGTCCTGGAATACATTGCTTAAAAGAGCTGAAGTTAAAATACCAGCCGTGGGAAAATGTCACTTGACAAAATTTTAACAGTGGTGTTTTTGCATCAATTTCTGTTTGATTGTGGAATCTAGTCTTTTAAGAGAGTCATGTTTTTGAACCAGCCACGTGGGGAAAAGAGCTTTTAGGTTTTTCTTTTATCTTCACAGCAGCATCATGACCCCGCCAAAGGTTTATCCTTCTTGACATGACTGGCAGCACCTCTGTTTGTAGAGGTCTATGGAACACAAATTAAGATGCTTTACAAACATACAGTAGTGAGTGGTGTCTGTGCAGTCTCCTGCAAAAAAGGAAAAAAAAAAAAATCCATAATATGTAGCTCATTAGACAAAAAAACAAAAAACCCAAACTAGTTGCCGTTGAGTTAATTCTGACTCGTAGTGACCCTATGTGTGTCAGAGCAGAACTGTGCTCCATAGGGTTTTCAATGGCTATGATCTTTTGGAAGTAGATTACCAGGTCATTCTTCCAAGGCACCTTTGGGTGGATTTGAACTACCAACCTTTAGGTTAGAAGCGAGAACTTTAGAAACCTAGTTAAAAAAAAAAAATCATTTGATTTTATAAAAAGCTATAAATTGAGATCACAGAGTGAGAAGAAATAAGTGGCCTTTCCTTGCTCTCTGGGGACCTCACAGTCCTGCTGGTCCATGCTACCTCTCTCAGTGGTTAGAATAGAAGTGCTTACCTTTTAGGAGGTCATGGACCCCCTGGAAAACTTATGAAAAGCTATGGACCTGCTAGCTAGAAATATACACATAAGTACTAAATATTACACATATTTTCAGGATATTTGCATATCTATACAAGCCCATTCATGGTACCCCTGTCTCCGAGGATGAGGCTACAGGAAGAAGGGAAGTCTGAGAAGAGGCTGCCAGTGATTGTTAGCAATGCAGCGACCAGTGTCACTGACAGCCTACTGATTCAACTATTTCTGCTCTAAAGAACATGGTGTCACATCCACACCAAAGTAGCTCATCTTCTAATAGCCCAAGCTGCCACCACCCCCTTGGAATGGCCCTTCAGGTGTGAGATGGAGGAGAGAAGCATCACCCGGGTCTGGTTTGGACAAAGTGTCTGGGGTAGTGGTGATACCTGAGCGGGGTACGTACTGTCACAGGAAGGCCCAAGACAGTGCCGCCAGGAAGTTGGCTTCTTTTGCTGCCCGCAGTGTCTCTCAGCCACAGGTTTGCAGCTCGTTCTGTGCACACAGTCCACCTTCCGAGCCTGGAAGCCCCTGCCACAGGCTGTTGTACAGGGCCTCCAGGGGCCTGTGCGCCAACACACATCACAGGCCCCTGACGAGCAGTTCCTTCTAAAGGTAGGGGGTCTGAAATGAAACAAGCAGAGAACAGGAGAGGCGGGATGCCACCTCTTTCTAGGATCAAGCCTTTTACCCTACTATATATTTAATGTACTGAAAGGTTTCACAATTACAACCCTATTCATTAGGAAACAGATTTGCACTGCCCGTGGTTGGCTAAGCAAAGTAGCGATGCAATGATGATCATAATACAGAGCATTAGATTACTTCGGGGCACAGACTATTTTCAAGCCATTAAGAATGACCCTACACTCTAAGTTAACCCCAGATGTACCAGGAAGTTTCTGGAGACTGTCACGGATGCATGACGGGAGAAGGCCTCATTTAAGAGATGAAAGAAATCTTAAGATTTAATTTAAGAAAACTTATTTAAGGCTTTTCATGTGCCAGGCACATGGGTATGAGAGAGTACAGATGGGCAAAACAGCCCCAGTGCCAAAAAAAAAAAAAAAAATTAATCTATGGTAAGAATCAACAAGTGACCAAACCACCACCAAGAGAGGAGCCAACGGTGAGGACGCACACTCTTCTCACACATGGAGAAAAAAGATCAGTCGGAGAATGCGGATGCAAACATTCTTGCCACTGGAAAAGTTTCTCCTCTTGCACTGATGGTGTATGTAAGGTGTCTCTGTCTTAGATGCTTCAGCTAAGACAGAGACCAACCCTTCACCTTGATGCCACACAGCCTAGAATTTACTGGAAAATGACAAGATTTCTTACCACCTATGGCTGAGATTCCCTGCTTAGATGTGCCACAGAGAAGGCATTACAAGCAAACCCTGGGTTTCCACTGACTTCCAACACCAAGTCAGGGCAGACACATCAAAAGATATAGTACCCAGATAAGCTGGAGCAGATCAATTTAGGCAAGGAAGGGAAGGACGACCCATAATAAACCATTTCAATTTTGTTAATACCTCTTAAGTTTTCTAAGCATTTGAAACATATTCTGGTATGAGTATGCGTTTCTATGTGTGCAATCTTGTCTGCTAAGAGAAGCTCTTTCAGGCTTGCATTTAGGTCACACCACGGCTTGTTAGGAGCTACCAAAAACCATCTGCGAAGATGGTTTCCTTAGCCTTTAAAACAGAACAGAAAGGTAATGTCTTCTGACTTTTAAAAAGACATTTACCCTGCTGGGTAGAACCACCTTACTGGACCTGTTTGGGGTTATCTGCCCTTGCTCCCTAGGTGAAGGCTTCTGGAAGATATATTTGTACTACACAAGGATGATGTACTGGAAGAAGACCTTCAATGTAGTCTGGTTCAATAATTGTCTTTCTCCCAGGAATCTGGAGGTTGCTGGAACAAGACATGTAAACCTGAAGGCTGGAGTGGTAGTGGCCATATTCTGCCACGTAGGCAAGAGATGTAGAGAAAACCAGTTTACAGAAAGAACAGAGAATGAAGCAGAAACCTTTGTCCTGGGAAATCTTTTTCCATTATTTCTTTTTTAAATTTTCCACCCTTCCATTTCTCTCCCATATCTCTTTTCCAAAACCCAATTTAATTAGCTATTGTTGCTGTTATTATTAAGTGCTGTTGAGTCAGTTTTGACGCATGGCAACTCCATGTGACAGAGTATTGCTCCCCCGTGGGTTTCCTAGGCTGTGTATCTATCTGTCTATGAGCAAATTGCCGGATCTTTCTACTGCAGAGCCACTGGGTGGGTTTGAACCACCAACCTTTCAGTTAGCTGCTGAGCACTTAACCATTGCACCACGAGGGCTCCTAATCAGCTATTTTATCTCCCAAAAAATCTCTCCATGTTTTTTAATCTTCTCCATATTTTCTGCATCTTAATTTTGCTCCCTTTGCATGAGAATGTATAGCATATCCAAGGAACCAAAAGAAGGCCAATATAGTTGGAACATGAAGAATGAAAGAAGTAAGGTCTTGGATGAGGCTATGGAGGGAGATAAGACCTCACCATGCACTATTTATAGGCCACATTAAGAATTTTAGTCAATCTTCTTCCTAAGAGCAAATGAAGCTTCTCATGTGATTTAATCTAGCAGGGAAATGGGTTGTGGTATGATCAGAAAGGCATTTTGGAAAGGATCATTCCAGCTACAGTGTGGAGACTGGATTGGAGAGGAGCATCAATGGAGGAAGACCAGATAGATGGCTATGGGAGTGGACCAGGTAAAATATGATGGTGGCCTCAGTAATGGTGCTAGAATTGGAAAAAAGTGGTGGATTCAAGGAAAAAAAGAAAAAAAAAAACAGCTAGAGCATATAAAAAGTAATCTGAGAAGTATAAAATAAAACTAGATATAATTTTTCACCCACCAGATTAGCAAACATTTTTCACACTGAAAACCTATGGAATGTTGATGACAAAAGTGGGGAGGGCACTCTCATACACTGTTGGTATAGACATTTTGATGGTAATTTGGTAGTATCAAAATGAGCATGCCTGTCAATTCAATTTACATCTAAGAATTTACCCTATAATTTATCCCCATGTACACAAAGAGATATGTTCCAGTATGTTTACTGTAGCATTTGTTGGCGATGGCAAAAAATTTGAAGCAATCAAATGTTCATCAGCATGTAATATTAAATATAACGATTAAAAAGAATAAAATGAATCTTTACATACTAAGAAAAAGTCCATAACATTGTTAAACGGAAAAAACAAGTTTCAGGAAAATATGTACGGCATGTTAAAAAAAAATTCAGTGTGTAAACTAAGGACACAAGGGAAAGATCAGTCCAAAGAACTAATGGAACACACTTACCACGGCCTCCACCAGACTGAGTCCAGTACAACTAGATGGTGCCCACCTACCACCACTGACTGCTCTGACAGGGATCACAATACCAGGTCCCAGACAGAGCTGGAGAAAAATGTAGAACAAAATTCTAACTCAAAAAGAAAGACCAGACTTGCTGGCCTGACAGGGACTGGAGAAACCCTGAGAGTATGGCCCCCAGACATCCTTTCAGCTCAGTAATGAAGTCACTCCTGAGGTTCACCCTTCAGCCAAAGGATGGACAGACCCAGGGGCAAGGACTAGAAAGCAGGAGGGAATAGGAGAGCTGGTAATACAGAACCCAAGGTTGAGAAGGGAAAGTGTTGACATGTTGTGGGGTTGTTAACCAATGTCATAAAACAATACGAGTACTTTTTAATGAGAAAATAGTTTGTTCTGTAAACCTTCATCTAAAGTACAATAAATTAAAAAAAAAAATTGAATCTGTGTGTGTGTGTGTGTGTGTAAATATATCTTTGTAAACACAAAGAAAAATATCTGGGATGCTGCACATAATTTGTGTGTGGTCTCTATTTTCTCTGCAATGTAGGAAACTAGGTTTTCTGTTGAGACTGAGGGCAGCTGTTCTACATATTTTCCATTTGAAAAGAATGGGTCTGGCTTGAAATCATGTTGTGGAGAACAGGAAATGCAGCTGAGTCTACGTCACAAACCTTATTGAAGAAGGCTCAAAATGGTAGCCAAGCCAACTGTCCAGATCACCCATTTTCTTCAGCAAGACTCAGGTTGGGGATGAGGAAGAAAGAGTCACTTACTGAGCATCTTCTATGACCCAGGCTCCTTAGGAGCTTCATGCTAAGCTAATTAAAAACTTCTCAACCTTAAATCCAAATGGATGATAATAACTCATTTTGCAGATTAGAAAGCTAAACTAGAGAGATTAGGAGGCCTAAGGTCACACAATAAGAAAGTGACAGAACTGCAAAGTCCCTGGTTAGTATGCCCTTGAGGCTCTGCTGGCCGGAGCACTGTCCTCTGGGATAGTGGAGCCACAAGATGGGAGGAGTCTGGTTTCTAAGTAACTTAATGGAGCAAAGCTCTTCCACCCCTAAAGCATCTACTAGCTCTGGCTTTATGCAAGAGAACAATAAACTCCCTTCTTATATAAAGCCCTTCATGAAAGTTTCATTCTCTGTTAAAATACTGTACCAATATCCTAATCAAAAGAATTCATAAACAGGTATAAAGCAGTTCGTCCAAAACATTGGGAAGATTTAATGTGTAAACCTAAATATATTAAAGGCAACGATAAATATTATAGTAAGCATATTGAAAGCAACAAGAAATTTCATTAGGCTTAGCCAAGTCTACATATAGGAGGAAAAGCATCTGTCTGCCCTCAAGACTACCCCTTGTTTTCCCTTTAGGATTGTCTCTCTCCATATGTTTATGTCCAAATAATCTGTAATCATAAATAGTACATATTACTTAATACTTCAGATGTATATTCTGAGGGTGACACCATAAGAAATCATAATTTAATCAGATCTGTCAGTTTTGAGAGGTGGTAGAAATTTGAAATAATTCATTTTCGCAAGTAGTTTCCGTCACTGATGGAGGGAGGAGAGATTGTGTGTGCCTCAGGGCAGGCCAGTACCTCCTTCTGTCATCGCAGTGGGAATCTGGGGCTGCAGAGTCGTGGTGCTGTTGACCGATCGGGTGACGCCGCTGCTGCATCCTCACGGCGTGACGCATGCAACGCCCAGGACACTGCAACAAAAGCAAAACGTGGCATCAAACCTGTGCAGGCTGTGTGCACCCAGGTCACACACTGAGGCAAGACGGCCAAAGACCGGTCACAGAGGGACCAGCCGTCCCCGGGGCAGTCAGGGAGGGGCGGAGCCCAGGTCACACACTGAGGCAAGACGGCCAAAGACCGGTCACAGAGGGACCAGCCGTCCCTAGGGGCAGTCAGGGAGGGGCGGAGCCCAGGTCACACACTGAGGCAAGACGGCCAAAGACCGGTCACAGAGGGACCAGCCGTCCCCAGGGGCAGTCAGGGAGGAGCGGAGCCCAGATCACACACTGAGGCAAGACGGCCAAAGACCGGTCACAGAGGGACCAGCCGTCCCCAGGGGCAGTCAGGGAGGGGCGGAGCCCAGGTCACACACTGAGGCAAGACGGCCAAAGACCGGTCACAGAGGGACCAGCCGTCCCCCAGGGGCAGTCAGGGAGGGGCGGAGCCCAGGTCACACACTGAGGCAAGACGGCCAAAGACCGGTCACAGAGGGGCCAGCCGTCCCCAGGGGCAGTCAGGGAGGAGCGGAGCCCAGGTCACACACTGAGGCAAGACGGCCAAAGACCGGTCACAGAGGGACCAGCCGTCTCCCAGGGGCAGTCAGGGAGGGGCGGAGCACAGCCTGGGAACCAGACACCCCTCCCTCAGAGCCAGGAAGAACTGAATTCCCTCTTTTTCCTTTTCTCCTTTGAAACTTAAACTGCTTCTGTGCAAAAGGGAGAAAGGCAGGACAAATCTTGAGTTGGCAGGGTTTATGTCTGGAAGTAGAAGTTCCTGGGTGGTGCAAGTAGTTTACACGCTTTGCTGCTAACCAAAAGGTTACAGGTTCAAGTCTACCCAGAGTTGTCTCGGAAAAGAGGCCGGGCAATCCACTTCTGAAAAATCAGCCATTGAAAACTTTATGGAACACAGTTCTACTCTGACACACACGGCGTAGCCATGAATTGAAACAGACTTGGTAGCAACTGGTTACTGGTTAACTTCAGAAATGACTACACTTAAAACCAGAAGTGACCAAAAACTTTGGTTTTTCTGCTGTGAGCAAAAATGAAGGCTTGTGTGCTAAGGTGAGTTCAATTACATAAAAAAAGAAAACAAAATTGGTGGGTGGTTCTAAAATGTTTGTGTAGTCATTGTCTTTGCTATCTAGTGCTGCTATAACAGAAATGACATAAGAGGGTGCCTTTAACAAACAAAAATTTATTTTCTCATAGTTTAGGAGGCTAGAAGTCCCAATTCAGAGCTCTGGCTCTAGGGGAAAGCGTTCTCTCTCTGTCAGCTCTGGGGGAAGGTCCTTGTCTCTTCAGGTTGTTTACTGGCTCCTTGGAGATCTCCATGTGGCTTGGCATCAATCTTCCCTCATCTCTGCTTCTTTCCCTTGCTTGTTTAATCTTTTTTATACCTCAAAGGAGACTGACTTAAGACACACCCTATACTAATCCTATCTCATTAACAGGATTATAACCACAAGCATAGAAGTTAGGATTTACAACACATATTTTGGGGGGACACAATTCAATCCATAACAGTCATATAATACTCATCAATTTTTCTTATAATTTGTTTTTAGTTTTATACTTGAAAAAAATCTTTCCCATCATGGTAGTTTCAAGGTTCATTCATGTTGTAACAAGTATCACTACCTCATTCCTTTTTTATGGCCAAAGAATATTCCATTGTATGGATATAACACATTTTATTTACCTATTCATCAGTTGATTGGCATTTGGGTTGTTTCTATGTTTTGGCTATTATGATAATACTTCTATTAATAGTGCACAAATTTTTGTGTGGACATATATTTTCATTTCTCTTGGGTATATACCTAGGAGCAGAATTGCTGGGTCACGTAGTAACTCTATGTTTAACTTTTTGAAGAAACGTCAAACGGTTTTTGAAAGAGGCTGAACCATTTACATCCCTACCAGCAGTGTATGAGTGTTACAATTTCTCCACATCCTCGCCAACATTTGTTATTATCTGTCTTTTTAATTACAGCCATGCCACTGAGCAAATAATCCAAGAAACTGGACTATATGAAGAACACAGCATCCGGATTGGAGAAAGGCTCATAAACAACCTTCAGTATCCAGATGACACAACCTTGCTTGCTGAAAGTGAAGAGGACTAGAAGCACTTACTGCAGAAGATCAAAGACTACAGCCTTCAGTATGGATGACACCTCAATATAAAGAAAACAAAAATCCTCTCTCTCTCTCAGACACACACACACACATACACACACACACAAAACAACCAAAAACCAAACCCATTGCCGTCAAGTTGATTCTGACTCATCGTGATCCTAAAGGACAGAGAACTGCCCCTTAGGGTTTCCAAGGAAATGCCTGGTGGATTCGAACTGCTGATCTTTTGGTTAGCAGCCGTAGCTCTTTACCATTACGCCACCAGGGTTTCTGAAAAATCCTTACAACTGAACCGATAAGCAATATCATGATAAATGGAGAAAAGATTGAAGTTGTCAAGGATTTCATTTCACTTAGATCCACAATCAACGTGCCTGGAAGCAGCAGTCAAGAAATCAAATGATGTACTGCATTGGGCAAATCTGTTATAAAAGACCTCTTTAAAGTGTTAAAAAGCAAAGATGTCTCTTTAAGGACTAAGGTGCATCTCACCCAAACCATGGTATTTTCAATCACCTTATATGCATGCAAAAGCTAGACAATGAATAAGGAAGACCAAAGAAGAATTGATGTCTTTGACTTATGGTGTTGGCAAAGAATATTGAATGTACCACAGACTGCCAGAAGAGCAAACAAATCTGTCTTGGAAGAAGTATAGCCAGAAAGCTCCTTAGAAGCAAGGATGGCAAGACTTTGTGTCACGTACAGTGGACATATTACCAGAAGGGACCAGTCCCTGGAAAAGGATATCGTGCTTGTTACAGTAAAAGGTCCACAAAAAAAGAGGAAGACCCTCAAGGCGATGGATTGACACAGTGACTGCAACAATGGGCTCAAAGATAGCAACAATTGTGAGGATGACACAGCACCAGGCAGTGTTTCATTCTGTTGTACACAGTGTCAATGTGAGCTGAAACTAATTCAATGGCACCTACAACAACAAATGCCAGTGGATGTAAAATGGTATTTCATTATGATTTTGATTTACATTTCCTTGATGGCTAATGATGAAAGCGTTTTTTCATACGCTTGTTGGCTATTTGTATATATTTTTTTCACAAAATGTCTATTCAGATCTTTTGACAATTTTTTAAATTGGATTATCTGTGTTTTTATTATTGAGTTGGAAGTGTTCTTTATATATTCTGTATACATGTTTCTTATCAGATACATGATTTACAAATATTTTCTCCCATTCTGTGGGTCGTCTTTTCACTTTCTTGATGGTATCCTTTGCATTACAAAATTTTTTAATTTTTATGAAGTTCAGTCTAAGTTCAATCTTTCTGGACTTTGTTGTTTTTGTTGTTGCTTGTGTTTTTGGTGTCATATCTAAGAAACCATTGCCTAACCCAAAGTCACAAAGATTTATGCCTTTGATGTCCTCTAAGAATTTTACAGACAATTTTAGCTCTCAAGTTATTTAAGTCTTTGATACATTTTGAGTTAATTTATATATATGGTATGAGGTAGGGGTCCAGCTTCATTGTTTTGCTTGTGGGTACTCAGTTGTCCCAGCACCATTTGTTGAAAAGGTTATTCTTTCCCAATTGAATGGTCTTGGTGGTCCTATAGAAAATCAGTTGACATAGGCATATGAGCTTATTTCTAGACCCTTAGTTCTATTCCACTGATCTACATGTCTACCTTATGCTAGTACTACATTGTCTTAATTACTGTAATAACTTTTAAATTGGGAAGTGTGAGTCTTCCAACCTAGTTCCTTTTTAAATATTGTTTTGGCTATCCTGGGTCCTTTGTACTTCCATATAAATTTTAGGATCAGCTTTGAAACTTCTACAAAGACGCCAACTGAGATTTTGACAGGGATTGCATTGAATCGGCAGGTCAATTTGGGGAGTGCTGCCATCTTATTTACATCTTCTTTAATTTCCTTCAACAATGTTTGTAATTTTATATCATCTATTTTTAAAACCATTATTTTCCCTGTGATTAACTTGTCTTCGAACTTTAACGCGTTTCACGTGCCCTCATTCTACTCCACGACCCATGTCTCTTCCTGCAGCATTTCACTTATGGCACATGCTCTGACACACTTCCAATAATTTCTGTTTTTCTAAAAATTTCTTCTTCTCATTTATTTGTTCTCTAATATGAATGTCAGAAGTGTCTTGTCAAGTTCAACAAAGAAGTTCTACTGAGATTTTAATTGGCATTCTATTACATGTATCAATTTATTTAAGGGAATGGACATCTTCAGAGCACTGAGATTTTCCATTTGTGAATACAGCAGGTCATTTGTTTAAATAACCTTTCCTCTGTGTATTTCAACAATGGGTTATATTTTTTCTTACGGGTTCCTACACATTTCTTTAAAAATTTTACCTAAGTGTTTTTTATTATGATATTATTTAAGGTAGCATTTGGGATATGAGTTCCGAGATTCTTGTGCAGATATCTCTAATGTTCTCCTTTTCTTGAAGGCTGCCTATTGCCACAAACCAGTCTATCTTAGAGCTTCTGTTATTGAGCTGCTATATTCAAAGGTCCCGAACTGGCTTCACCTTTGTATCTAAAAACAGAAACTCTAGCATTTCCAAAAGTAAACCTTGAGTTCAGAGACATATATTCATTTTAGAGACCAACCAGATTTTTTCCAAAATTAAAATAAATGTTTATTAGAAACAAGGTGATGATTATACAATTGACAACACACTGGATTTGTCAGCTTTACCTGGGTCCCTGGTTCAACGACCCACTGAACACACAGATGACTGGAACATGGTTTTCTCCCCAGAGGCCGGTCTTTGGTGGCACATGCTCTTGGAGATACCACCTGCACAGTTCCATTGGCTTTTGTCCGTTTGCATGTTACTTGCCGACTGCGGAATCCCTCACCGCAAGACACAGAGCACTCTGACCACGCACTTGTCAACCACCTAGGAACAAAAACTACAAGACCTTAGTAAGGACTGGCACGTCAGATCTTACAGGAAGTCTCTTCGAAAGGCCAAGTTGATCCTAACACGGTGGCTATTTCAAGGCTGTTACGTGTCTCTGTGGGAATTGGCAGCAGAATAGACAACTCCTAGCCTTATTCTCAGGTTTTCTTTTACTCAGATGAACAACAGAGTCACCATCCCAAGACAACCAATATAGGGATGGGATAGAGCTATCTGCAAGTTTATGAAGAGCTGGCCCTTGTGTGGCTCCAGAGGATGGAGCTAGGACAAAATTAGGTGGAAACTTAAAAAAGGTGATTTTAATTTCTTGAAACCAAAGAGAAAAAAACATTTTTTTAGGCACCTATGTGTGGAAGACCCAGATTTGATTCCCAGCCAATTCACCTGAAGCTACATCTGTCAGTGGAGGCTAGCATGTTGCTAAGATGCTGAACAGGTTTCAACAGAGCTTCCAAACTAAGACAGACTAGGAAGAAAGGCCTGGTGATCTATTTCCAAAATGCCAATCAATGAAAGCCCTATGGTTCACAACAGTCCAATCCCATCGTGTGTGGGGTGCCATGAGTCAAGCGCCGACTCGACAGCAGCTAACAACAACAATGTACTGTTCACTCTGCAAGATACATGTTATCTCATGTAATTCTCATGTTATTTCCATTCTTGTAAGGAAGAAATGGATGTCCAGGAGGTAAATAAGTTGACTGTGGTCACATAACTAATGTGTAACAGAGCTGGGATTTGATTCTAGGTATATCTGACTCTAAGGTTTGTGGTTTAATGATTATAGGAGTGTGAACTTGGAACTGGGCACCTTAAGAGATATTAGGCTGTCTGCTATTGAAGATGTTTAAACTGCAGCTAGAGTACTGCAGAGCACGGAATCCTAATCTGAGGTCTATTCTATGGTTATCCAAGCTGTCCGTGCAGTAGGATAGGAAAAGAATTATACCTTTATTGTCATTAAGCTTTAACTAAACTTTACTATTTCCTTCAATTATAAATGTAGGCCACAAACTACTGTAATTTTAGTAGTACCTGTAATTTTGTCACCAATAGAAACCATAGATATTTTCGCATGACATTACAGTGGTGGCAGGTATCTCAAAATACAATCTGTATTCTCCACTATTTCAAATTAAATTTCCACTAAAACAAACAAAAAAAACCAAACCCATTGCTGTCGAGTCAATTCTGACTCATAGCAACCCTATAGGACAGACTAGAACTGCTCCACGGGGTTTCCAAGGAGCACCTGGCGGATTCAAACTGCCGACCTTTTGGTCAGCAGCCGTAGCTCTTACCCGCTACGCCACCAGGGTTTCCAAATGTCCACTAGATCCCGTTATTTAGTGTGTTCGTACAGAAGCATACCTATTACTATATTTTGCATTTCTAATATTTCAGTAATTGTACTTTAATATATTCAGTTTTCCTTGTAATCAAATGTATTGTGTTTTATATATTTAAAAATCTTATCTAGGGAAGGGATCCATAGGTTTCTTCAGACTACCAGAGTGGTCCATGGCAAAAAAATGTTAAGGATCCCTAGTGTAGAGAGGGAGATGGGGTTAGATGACCTCTATGGCCTTTGCTAGGTATGAAAATGTATGACTCTGTTCATTCTAGGAGTGTACAAATACTTGAGAATATTTAATAAACAGGGCTGTTAATAAATTCCCCAAATGGATTTTACTTGGTGACAGCCAGGAATTGACATAAAGCAGCTTTCTTGAATCAATTTTACCCTAGTTATTGTAGGATTAGGGAGCCCTGGTGGCACAATGGTTAAGTGTTTGGTTGCTAACCGAAAGGTTGGCGGGTCAAACCCACCCAGCAGCTTCGTGGAAGAAGGACCTAGTGATCCGCTCCAGTAAAGATTACAGTCTAGAAAACCCTATGGACAAGTTCTATTCTGTTACATGGGGTCATTATGAGTCTAAATCAACTTGATGGTACCTAACAACAACAACAATTTTGTAGGATCAGTTTGCTGTTTCCTGAGGGTGATTTTTAGCACGAGAGTTTCCTTGGAAGAATGACAATGGGCACTGGTGGACATGTCAGTCACAGTGCCTACAATATCCATAGCCTTCCAACAACTGTTTTGTTTGGCATTGTGGCCCTGTCTCACATTCTGCTCCATGGCACAGATAATTGAATCTAGTGTGGACATTTTCACAAGAGCAGTGAGCTGTATGCTTCCATTTTCACATCAGTGAAATGGGGTTTTGTCCACCTTTTTTATCCCCAGAGACAAAAATAGTACCTAGCACCTAGCAGGTGATCAGTAAATATCTGTAAGTATCTATCTCATAGGTCTGTGCTCAATAATTGCTACTATTATTTATTGATTATTTTTGCTGTGGACCGTGCTGCAATCTGGCCAATTATGTATTAGGGTCTATGTTATTGAATTGTTCATTCTAAAAATATTTTGGGAGTGCGTATGAAGGCATTGAAAATGTGCTAAGTGCTGAGAATAGAGTGTTGAGCAAGGCAGCCAAAAGTTTGCTCTTATTGAATTTATAGTCTTGTGGAGGATCAAGGTAGGCAGATAGTGGTAAGAGCTATGAAGAAAAACAATAAGGAAATATAAAAATATAGAGCATCAGAAAAACCAGTTGCTGTTGAGTTGACACTGACTCATGGTGACCCCATGTGTGTAAGAGTAGAGCTGTGCTCCAGAGGGTTTTCAATGGCCGATTTTTCAGAAGTAGATTGCCAGACCTTTCTTCTGAGTCACCTCCAGGTGGACTTAAACCTCCAATCTTTTTGTTATCAGCCAAGTGGGTGGTATAAGTGGTCAACACACTTAGCTGTTAACTGAATTTGTGTTTTAAGAGATAGTTCTGTTTATAGAGTGGAGAACGTGTTAAAGGAGGAAGACAAGTATTAGGAGGCTACTGGAATATTCCATGTGAGAAATGATGGTGGGCTGGACTCTGGCGGTGGCAGTGAAGACTGAAAAAAGTAGATGGAAGTGAGAGAAAGAGGAGAGTCTAGGATGCATTCACTGAGGTCTGGAACACTGGAAACAGATCAGTTTGGTGGAGATCATGAGTTCTGATTTTACACATGTTTTGTATACTGATTTGTAGGCTCTTACTACATAAAAAGGTCATTAATGCTTTTTTCTATGGTGCGGCCTAGATAACTATGTTTTTAACAAGTGCCTCTGATGATTCTGACCCACTGCATTGTCTCCTAGGTAAACCCATGAGTTCAGCCTCTCGACATTCTCAAGATAAGACGGTGGTATTTCAATGGTAAAATTCTTGCCTCTCTGAGACGAGAAGGCAGAGGGGGATAGGAGCTGATTGAATAGACATGGGAAATACAGGGTGGAGAGGAGGAGTATATGCTGTCACGTTATAGGGAGAGCAACTAGCGTCACATAACAATATGTGTGTAAGTTTTTGTATGAGAAACTGACATGAATTGTAAACTTTCACTTCAAGCGCAACAAAAACAACAAAATTCTTGCCTCCTATGCAGGACACATAGGTCTGATTTTTCCGTCAGTGCACCTCAGCACAGACATCACTCGTCTGTCTGCCAATGGCTGTTTGAGTGTTGCTATGATGCTGAACAGGTTTTAATGGGGCTTCCAGACTAAGGTGTGCTAGAAACAAAGGCCTGGAGACCTACTTCTGAAAATCAGCCAATGAAACAATGGTCTGATCTGCAGCCGATCATGGGGATGGTACAGGGCCAGGCAGCACTTAGTTCCATTGCCATGAGTAGGGTCAACTTGACAACAGCTGACAACAGTGCTCTCAAGAAGCTGATGGCACCGTGAGTATAGGAAGCAGATTCGAGCAGCAATTAAGAGCAGAGGCTCTCAAATCAGACTTGGGTTCTGGCCCTTGTAACTGTGTGACCTAGGAGGGTTTTTCCCAACAGTTAAATAAGAAGATAACAAGGTCTGCCTCATGCGTTATCGTGAAGTGATCCTTTAAATAGCTTAGCAGAATGACCGTGTTAAATAAATCTTAGCTTATTTTATTATTAGGTCCAAATTAGGACATGTTTTAAAACAAGCAAAAACTTGGTAATGATATAAGAAGAGTGACTACACGTACCTCGCAGGGCAGTCCCGGATGTTACAGGGCTGAAATCCAGCCAGTGGCTTCTGGAGGGGATCACAGAGGGCCTCACTCACTTCCTGCCCATTGGTCATCACACACCGGAGTCTCTGAATGCTGGTTCCCAAGTGGCCACAGGTAGCAGAACAATGTGTCCAGTTACCAGGCTCCCAAAAAGGCACTACAGAAAGAAATGAAATGTCATGACAGCCCTGGATGAGAAATGGTGATGGGCTGGAGAAGACATGGCCAAAGACCACCAGGAGCTGTCTTCTGGTGAGCTGCCTGTCCGGTTCCTTAAATAGTACATAGAGAGAAATCTGTCTCATGGTGCAAGGGGGTTCTTTAAATCTCATTTTCCCTCAACTCACTTATTATAATAACTGGTGGGAAAGGCAGCCAAAATGGGGCCCTGGACCACAGCCTGGGAAGAGGGGCTATTGTAGGCCAGCGAGATCTGCCAGAAAAATCCCTGAGAGAAGGAGTTACTCTAAGCGGCGGGCTGCCTCCTCAGCACTTTCCAAGCAGAGCCAAGAAGACAAGAGAAGAGGGCCTCTCCAAGGGGTGTTCCAAAGGCCTCTGAGTCTGCAACGTGGACAGGTGGAGAAATGAAAGATGATATAGTCAGAGCAACAGGATCAGGCATTAAGCCGTGATGTTAAAGGTGCATTTCCATTCAATCCATTCTTTTCCATTAATTCTTAATCTAAACTTCAGATTAGTCCTGAAATTGCATAAGTAATTTGTCATGGAGACATCTGGAAAGATAAAAATGGGAGTTTCCTTTAGAAAAGCAGAGGCTGACCACCTCCAGTAATTACAGCTTTTTGACTCTCATTCTCAGTCCAAATGCCTTTTTCCTTCCCTCTGACACTTAGTAAGAGATGAGGTAGGACATGATGATGACAGATTTGTGTGTGATCACAGAAGGTGCCAGATTTTCCTATAATAATCATAAGTAAATGATAGCTACCAGCTGTGTCCACAGCTTCCTCACAGAGCAGAGTGATTCCTTTAACTTCCAGCTTTCCAGCTTTTCCTTCTGATTTTTGAATTTTTGCCTTAATGTTACACATGCCTCATTTGCAAAGCAGCACAGAAAAAATGTATTTTTAGTTGAGCTCTCAGGATTCCACTTTATTTAAAAATATATAGATATTTAAAATAAAAATAGCTAAGTTTATTAGGACCCTCCCAGGTGATAGGTACTAGGTCAGATACTTTATAATCAATCTTTCATTTAATCCTTATTGCCACTTGTGAATTAGATATTTTTATTTGCAGAGGTGGAAACTGAAGGAAGCAAAGTAAGTTGCACAAGGTCCTTCCTGTATTAGTTGGGTTGGAACCTACGTGTGATTGACTCCAAGTCTAATTCCTTCTACTACGCCACATTTCACAAAGACATTGACAGTTCAGGACAGGGCATGTGTATAATTCTTTCTATTTTTTTAATTGAGGCATAATTCCTATACAGTAAGGTACTCAGATCTCAGGTGTAGAATGTGAAGAGTTTTCAACATTATACGTACTTGTGTAACCATGGACTATCGACTAGGAATAAGGATCTGGTAATCTACTTCTTAAAAAATTGGCCAGTGAAAACATTATGAATAGCAGTGGAATGATGTCTCATATAGTGCTGGAAGATGAGCCCCTCAGGTTGGAAGGCACTCAAAATACAACTGGGTAAGAGCTGCCTTCTTAAGGTAGAGTGGACCTCAATGACACAGATGAAGAAAAGGTTTCAGGATCTTCATTTCCTGATGTGGCACGACTCAAAATGAGAAGAAACAGCAGCAAACATCCATTAATAATAGGAACATGGAATGTACAACATATGAATCTAGGAGCACTGGAAGTTGTCAAAAATAAAATGGAACACATAAAGATTGATATCCTAGGCATTAGTGAGCTGAATTAGACTAGTCTTGGCCTTTTGAACTGGATAATCATGGTCTTCTATGCCAGGAATGACAAATTTAAAAGAAAAAGCATCACACTCATTGTCAAAAAGAATATTTCAAGATCTATCCTGAAGTACAGCTACCTAGCCAACTGACTGGAAAAGATCCGTATTTGTACCCATTCCAAAGAAAAGAGATCCAACAGAATGCAGAAATAATCGAACAATAACATTAATACCACACACAAGTAAAATTTTGCTGAAGATCATTCAGAAGCAGTTGCAGCAATACATAGACACGGAACAGCCAGAAATTCAAGCCAGATTCAGAAGAGGATGTAGGACAAGGGATACCATTGCTGACATCAGATGGTCTGTTGCACATAGGGTCGCTATGAGTCAGAACTGACTTGACGGCACCTAACAACAACAACCAGGAAGACCAGTTCATGTGACTATTACTGAGATTTACCCACCAACCACCAATGTCAAAGATGAAGAAACTGAAGATTTTGACCAACTTCTGCAGTCTGCAATTATCGAACATGCAATCAAGATGCACTGATAATTACTGGCAATTGGAATGAGAAAGTTGGAAACAAAGACAGGTCGGCAGGTTGAAAATATGGTCTTGATGAGAGAAACAATGCCAGAGGTTGCACAACAGAATTTTGCAAGACCAACTACTTATTCATTGGAAATAGCTTTTTCAACAACATAAATGGCGACTATACACATGGGCTGTGCTAGATGGAATACCAAGAAAAAAACCTCTTGCCATTGAGTTGATTCTGACCCACAGCGACCCTACAGGACAGAGTAGAATTGCCCCACAGAGTTTCCAAGGAGCACCTGGTGGATTCGAACTGCTGACCTTTTGGTTAGCAGCTGTAGCACTTAACCACTACATCACCAGTGTTTCTAAGCCTACAGCACCTGGTATTCCTAGGCAGTCTCCCATCCAAGTAGTAAACAGGCTCAACCCTGCTTAGCTTCTGAAATCAGATGAAATCGGGTGCATTCAGGATGGTATGGCCGTAGACGGATGGAAAACACAGAAATAAAATTGACTGCATAAGTGCAAAAAGACAAAGGAGAAGCTCAATATCATTGGTCATAACAAGGCCAGAAGCCAACGGCAGAATAAACCATCAATTGCTCATATGCGAGTTCAAGTTGAAGCTGAAGAAAATTAAAACAAGTCCACAAAAGCCAAAGTATGACCTTGAGTATATCTAACCTAAATTATAGAACAAGAGGCAGTCATTAGAACAGAACAAGGGGATGCTGCGTAGTTTAAAATCAAGAAAGGTGTGCATCAGGGTTATATCCTTTCACCATACTTACTCAATCTGTATGCTGAGCAAATAATCTGAAAAACTGGACTATATGAAGAAACAACACAGCATCAGGATTGGAGGAAGACTCACTAACAACCCACACTATGCAGATGACACAACCTAGCTTGCTGAATGTGAAGAGGACTTGAAGCACTTACTGATGAAGATCGAAGACTACAGCCTTCAGTACAGATTACACCTCAACATAAAGAAAACAAAAATCCTTACAACCAGACCAATAAGCAACATCGTGATAAAGGAAGAAAATATTGAAGTTGTCAAAGATTTCATTTTACTTGGATCCACAATCAACGCCCATGGAAGCAGCAGTCAAGAAATCAAATGATGTATTGCACTGGGAAAATCTGCTGCAAAAGATCTCTTTCAAATATTAAAAAGCAAAGATACCACTTTGAGTTCTAAGGTGCACCTGACTCAAGCCATGGTATTTTCAGTCGCCTCATATGCATGTGAAAGCTGGACAACAATCAAGAAAGACTGAAGAAGAATTGATGCCTTTGAATTATGGTGTTGGCAAAGAATATTGAATATACTACGGACTGCCAGAAGAATGAAGTAATCTGTCTTGGAAGAAGTATAGCCAGAATACCCCTTAGAAGCAAGGATTGGGAGACTTCATCTCATGTACTTTGGACATACTATCAGGAGGGACCAGTCCCTGGAGAAGGACATCATGCTTGGTAGAGTAAAGGGTCAGCCCAAAAGAGGAAGACCCTCATCAAGATGGATTGACACACTGGCTGCAACAATGGACTCAAACATAGCAAGGATGGTTAGGATGGCGCAGGACCAGGCAGTGTTTCGTTCTGTTGTACATAAGGCTATGCATAGGAATCAACTCAATGGCACCTAACAATAACAACAATGTAACACTGAATCCAAGCAAGATACAGAACATTCTTATCACCCCCAAAAGTTTCTTCCTGCTTCTTCCTCAGCAATTCCCTCCCTTTCCAGGCAACCACTTCCTCATTTCTATCAGTACACATTAGTTTTGTCTGTTCTTGACCTTCACATGATATGTACTCTTTTGTGTTTGACTTCTTTTGCTTAACATATTTTTTTTGAGATTCATCCATATTGTTGTGCTTATCAGTGGTTCATTTTCTTTTATTTCTGAATAAGATTCCATTGTGTGAATATACCACATTCTATCAAAGGCAATTATGAGTAAGGCCACTGTGAACATTCTTTTCCAAATCTTTTTGTAGACATGTTCTCATTTTTCTGGGTCAAAGGGTAGGTGCAGGTTTAACTCAATTAGAAAATGTCAAATATTTTCCATAGTGGTTGTACCATTTTACACACTCACCAGCAATGGATGAGAGTTTCAGTTGCTTTACGTTCTTGCCTAAATTTGGTATTGTTGGTCTTTTGTTTTCAGCTATTCTAATAAAAACAAAAGTTGCCATCAAGGTGAATCCAACTCATGATGACCTCCATGTGCGTCAGAGTAGATCTTTGTTCCACAAGGGTTTTCAATGGCTGGTTTTTTGGAATTAGATTCACCAGGCCTTTCTTCCAAGGTGCCTCTGGATGGACATAACCACAAACCTTCTAGTTAGCAGCAGAGTGCATTAATCGTTTGCACCACACAGGGGCTACTCAACTATTCTGGTGGATATGACATAGCATCTCTTTGTGGTTTTAATCTCCATTTCCCTGACGCCTAAATATGTTGAGCATCTTTTTATTAGCCTATTAGCAAATTGTATATCTTATTTTCTGAAATGTGCGTTGGCATTTTTTGCCCATCTTCGGGAGGGTGGGGTGTGAAGTGACAGGAGTTTGAGTTATTTGTCTTTTTATTGTTAACTTGTAGTTGTTCTTTATATATTCTGAATATAAGTTCTTTGTACTGCCAATAATTTCCCAGTCTGTGGCTTGTTTTTTCATATTCTTACTGATATCTTTTGATGAGAATTCTTTTTTTAAAATTGTGCTTTAAGTGAAAGTTTACAATTCAAGTCAGTTTCTCATACAAAAAACTTATACACACATTGTTATGTGACCTAGATGCTCTCCCTACAATGTGGCAGCACACTCCTTCTCTCCATCCTGTATTTCCCGTGTCCATTCAACCAGCTCCTGTCCCCCTCTGCCTTATCATCTCGCCTCCAGACAGGAGCTGCCCACATAGTCTCATGTGTCTACTTGAGCTAAGAAGCACACTCCTCACCAGTATTATTTCATGTCTTACAGTCCAGTCTAATCTTTGTCTGAAAAGTTAGCTTTGGGAATGGGTCCAGTTTTGGGCTAACAGAGAGTCTGCGGACCACGACCTCTGGGGTCCCTCCAGTGTGAGTCACACCATTTAGTCTGGTCTTTTTACTAGAATTTGAGGTCTTCATTCCACTTTTCTCCTGCTCCAACAGGGACTCTCTGTTGTGTTCCCTGTCAGGGCAGTCATTGGTGGCAGCTGGGCACCATCTAGTTCTTCCAGTCTCATGCTGATAGAGTCTCTGGCTTATGTGGACCTTTCTGCCTCTTGGGCTCATATTCTCCTGTGTCTTTGGTGTTCTTCATTCTCCTTTGTGATAAGCAGAAATTTTTAATTCTGATGAAGTTCAATTTGACAACTTTTTCTTCGTCAAATTGGTGATTTTTGACAGAAATGCACTTAAAAAGAAAACCATATCATTTATTCACTCCCATAAGACTCCCCAGTGGCTTCCCAATTCTTTAGGAAGAAACTCTAGAGTCTTCACCTTGACCCACAGAGCTCTGTATGATTTGGCCTCCATAACTCTGCAACCTCAACTCATCCTCCTTTCCTTCTCCCTCACTATCCCAGTCTCATGAATCTTCTTTGTGTTCCTTGACCACACTAAGTTTGTTCCCACTTTACAATCTTTGCACTTGGCTATTCCCTCTACCTGTAATCTCCGGGTGGTGTAAGCAGTTAATGTGCTTGGCTGCTAACTGAAAGGTTGGAGATTTGAATCAACCCAGAGGTGCCTCAGAAGAAAGGTCTGGTGATCTACCTTCCAAAACTCTGCCATTTAAACCCTATAGAGCACATGGGTTTAGAGCACAGTTCTACCCTGACACACACAGGGTCATCATGAGTCAGAACCCATGGCAACTGGTTTACTCCCTTTGCCAGAAATGCTCCTTCATCACCTTTCTGCACCGATGGTTCCATCGTATCGTTTAGGTCTGAGCTTAGACATCACATCCTCAGAAGGCCCTTCCTGACCACATTTACCCCCTATCTTATCACCTTATTTTGTTTTCTTCGTAGCACTTACCATAGAGAAATATCTTACATATTTACCTGTTTATTGTTCATTTATTTTATTAGAATCCCAGTTCCAGCTAGGACAGGCCATGTTATATATTAAGCGGTCAATAAATATTTGTTAAATCAGTAAATGAGTCTTTTGAAATACTTAGGTAAGGAGCCATGTAGTGTGTATGTGTGTGTGTAGTGTGTATGTGTGTGTGCTGTGTATGTGTGTGTGTAGTGTGTGTGTGTGAGAGAGAGAGGTGGTAGAAGAATCTAAGTAGTCCCAATAAACCAAATCTATAAACATGCCAAAGGCCTCACCTGCACCAGCAGCTTCAGCTTCATGAATATCCTTTTTTTTTTTTTAATTGATTGATTTGAGGTAGTTCTTCTGATCTTCGTGTTCCATGCCACAGGGGACTTCTCTCTGCCTTTGTATATCCTGCTTTCTCTGCCTGTGATGTCCTTCTTTCTCTTCCCAGAATGAACATCATGACCTAAGTGAAAACTTATCTGACTTCCCCAGAGAGAGGTGGGGCCCCTCCTCAGTGCTACCATTGTACTTTGGCCATCCTTCTATTATGGCACTTGTCACGCCACATCAAAATATCTGTTTACATGACTGTCTCCCTCTTTGGACTGTGAGCTTCTCAAGGTCTAGGTCATCTCTGTATCACCAGCTTTGAAGAGAATAGGTACTGGACAAATATTTGTTACATACTGAATGAATAAGTAATAGTGGATATAACCATGGTAGTATTATGTCTGAAAGAGGAGAAGAATTATACTATGTAAGTTCCCTTAGATCATAAGTAACATGTGCTGGATTTTTGACTCAATCCTTCTATACTTTCCCATGTGTCTCAAGAGCTGAAAGCCTAGGAACTACTTTTCCTAGAATCCCTACCTGCAGAGTTCTGGAATATATTCTGCCAATGAGAGGATTAATGCCAATGAGAATATCGGCTCAGGATTTAAAAGGTGGAAATAATGCAGAATATTGTTCCTGTACAGTAGAGAGAGGAGTCCCTCAGTGATACGAACAGTTAAGGTCTTGACTACTAGCTGTAAGGTTGGTGGTTCAAACCTACCCAGTGGCTTCTCAGAAGACAGGCCTGTTGATCTGCTTCTGAAAGGTCACAGCTTTGAAAACTCTATGGAGCAGTTCTCCTTTGCACACATGGGGTCCCCATGAGTCATAACCAACTTGACAGCAACTAAAAACAACACGGTAGATAGAATCTAGTACAAGGTTTAACGGTAGCTTCTGTGTGTGTGTGTCCTTCTGTGACTTACTCATTTGGAGCTACAGGGAACTGATATCATCAGCAATGGTTTCTAATGATTCTAGCATTTCTGATTTTCTAAACACTACCTACTCTAAGTCGGAATCGACTCGATGGCAGCAGGTTTGGTTTTTTTTTTTGGTTACCTTGCTCCTTTTAAAGCATTTTACAAACTAGGAATACTTAGGTTAGGTTCTCCTAACCAATCAGGGAGTACCGACGTTATACTGATAATAAAAGGCAATAATAATGAAAACTGAAAAAAGAAAAAGAGGTATGTTCAGAACTGACTTATGACAAAGTCATTGGAACAGAACCCCATCGTAAGTCGGGGACTACCTGTACAACAATGTGGTATGTGTGGACAAATTTTGTGAAAAGAGAAAGATGAATTAATCCCAGAATTCTAAGCAAACCATCCTTCTGTAATATTTACCAACTTGGCAACAGCTTTGAAATTGGAAAACCAGTATCTGCATTATCACAAATAACGATGCGTATCTGGGATACGAGGCTTTCTCAGGAGTGAATTTTTCTCAAAAATGTTTCAATATGGAAGGAACAAGTTGAACCACAGAACACTGAGGGGTATAAGAAAAGCTGGCCCAATGCCTAGGAATAATTTTACTTATTGGAAAGTGTTAAAACATGGAGGGTCTTTTAGTTAAATCTTTTTCCTTACACATTCCTCACAAACGGCCAATCCCTAAAAAAGTCTAAATCCCAGACCTTGAGGTGAGGCTTCTCCTGGTGTGTCACTGATGTTGGGTCCGGTGTTGGATGCCAAGAGCACGTGCTTTTTATATCCCTTGGGAAAGACAATTTTACTGTCTGGCCATCTTTGTTCTGAGAAAAAAGAATAATAACACTTGCTTACCAATTAAAAATTATCTAATTCTTGCTCAAGCTTGGGTACTCTCAAAGGCAACTATTAGGAAATTATGCCTTTCCAATAAAATGTTCTATCCCTGAACGCTCAGGCTCACACAGGTCTGGGAGGTCTGTGTGGGTGTGGAAGTGAGGAGTGTCATAGGAGTTTAGTTAGTTAGTAACTGTGCTGACATGTGGCGTCTCTGTATGTTTCCAGGGTTTAGAGCCTGGCTAATACGGTGGGAAAAAATATAGTCATCAGAATCCCAAGGAGGGGATGGAGGAAGCAGATTGGTCTGACAGAGCTCTTCCCTTCAACAGGAGGAGTGATATTTCATAGGGGTCTCACTCACATGGTGAGGATCACAGGCATTTAGGGAAGTTGTGAAATTTGATCATATAAGCCACAAGACGGTAGAGAGATGCTGTGTATTGCATGATGTAAGACATTCTTGATTCCTCAGTGAAATTACCAAGTCCGTGAGATGGTTGGCTGGAGGGGATTTCTCAAAGAAGGAATGCACAGGACAAAACTAAGAAAGCCACGAAGATTCAGGAGTGGAGACGGAGAGAAGCCAGAAATAAGGCTGCGAATTCTCAGGGAGTGTGGGGAGGTATTCAAGAGTCAGACACAGACTGGCTTAGCCAACCTGTTCAAACTCTTCTGTCCTGAGATCTTACAAGGTGACAGAAGCAAATTGCAAAGAGTCACTGTGCCTTTCGGATCACTACTGAGAGCCCATGTCAGGTCGTATGAAGAACACTCAGAGAGGAGACCACATATTTGGGCTCTAGTCCAAGGAGCCCTGGTGGAGCAATGGCTACTAACTGAAGAGTTGGAGGTTCAAACCCATGTAGCCGCTCCATGGGAAAAGGACCTGGTGATCTGCTCTCATAAAGATTATAGCCTAGAAAACCCTATGGGGGTTCTACTCTATCACATGGGGTCACTATGAGTCAACAATCAACTTGACGGCACCCAACAACAACTACAGGTCCAAGCTCCCTATGAGCTTTGCATTTCCTTATTTATACAATGGGATTAAAAATTACTGCCCATAAACTGTGCTATTGTAAAGATCAAAAGAGTTAATGAACATCAAAGCATTCTGTGCAGGACAACTATTTCAGCTCCCTGCCTTGGTACCTCCCACGTCTTTATGTCTCTGGGCTCCTCCAGCTGCCAAGAAGGAAAGCATGGAGAAAGCTCTCTCACATCCTCTCCTTTTGGTTCAGCAGTGTATTCTATAATCTCATGCTAGCTCTGCCAATGACTTGATTTTATTCATTCATGAAATGCTTCTTTAACATACCTGTCAGGTACTGAGGACACAGAGGGAAATAATAAATCCTCCCTGATCTCCATCTAACTGACTTCTGTGATTAACTCTCCATTGGTTCCAACCTCTGGTAGGAAAAAGGACTGTTACTTATTGAGTCCTAAAACCCCAGCAACTTAAAGTCTATTTTGGTGATCAGAGCTTGATGAGTTCTAGGTGTCATCCCTAGCGGATAAACCAGCTGATTAACCTGTGCTATTTTAGGGGGCACATACTAATGACCTTTTCCAAATTACAATAATGACCTAAATGCAATGTGTTTTTAGAATCAATAGATATTTATTGAGCACCTGCTGTATGCCTTGCACTGTATTAATCCCCAGACCTGCAAAAGAAACATGAGACACAGTTCCTACCTTTGAGGGAGCCACAATTTAACTGAGGAGACAGACATAAATGAAGAAACAATTGGGGATCAGTGTGTGTCAGGACTTAGTCAGGTACCAAATGATGAGCCCAGAGGAAGGAGAGGTCAGACAGAATCAGAGAGGGATTCACAAAGTGCATGGGAGTTGAGTTAGTTCTATAGAATGGGAGGGATGGGGACAATGGTGAGAAAGGCAGGGAAGAACACTTTTTCCTGGGAAAGCAGTATACCTGGAAGCCTCAAAGAGGGAAGGAGTATGGTTTGTGTGTGAGTGTATGTGTGTGTGTGAGACAGAGAGATTGTGGGTGTGTGTGTGTGCGCAGAGAGATTTTGTGTGTGTGTGTGTTGTGTGTGTTAGACCACAGGGCAGGAAACCATCTTCACTGGAACACAGTTCTGTGCTAGCTCAGAATGGGGGTCAGGAGTTAAGCAAATGTAGAGGCAGAAAATAAAGGATCTTGGAATCTGGGCAGAAAAGTTTATATGCCAGTGTAGGTTCTTTACAGAAGAGTGGCATCAAGAAAGTGACAAGCTTCTAAGAGCACAACTATTTTCAGACAGAGTACTGATATTTAGTGCTCATTTGCAAGTGTGCAGCAGTAGCAATATCTAAAACCAGTCAACACCCATCATCTTTATTCCTTGATTCCAGAATAAAAACAAACAAAAAACTGTGCCCTACTTTGTACATATTATAGGACGCTTGAAGAACAAGAAGAATTTGACACTTACCCAGCAAGTGAAGTACAGATGTTGCCATGGCCTTTCCAAGAGCATTGGTGGCTGTGCACACATAGGTTCCTTCATTTTCAAGGGAAATGTTCTGCAACAACAGGGATCCATTGAAAAGCAAGGAAATATTGTCACTCAGAGATCCTCCTCTCTTCAACCAAGTTACATTGGGCTCAGGGACACCTTGAGAGCAAAAACAAATATGACAAAGGCAATTCCTTTAAGAATAAGGCCACAGAACCAAGTGACAAATAACTATTTAGCGTTTTGACCACAAGTCAGCAAACGTACTTAACCACAGATAATCGGAACAAATGGTTACTTCTATCTCTACAACTCCTCTGTGGCAGATGGGAGATCCTGTTAATGCAAAGGACTTTGAGCTCCTGAGCACCTGACTGGTTTAGATTTCTAAGTTAAGGAATAGGTGCCAAAGAGAGTAGGATCGTTCTACCCTGGGATTGGGAAAGAAATTTGAAGTTTGGCGGGAGAATGGTTGGAAAAGCTGGTGAGGCTAGGTACTGAGTGTGGACAGAGAAAGAGAAATTCCCAGCGGCAGGTTGTCACAAAGAAGCCTTGGAAAACAAAAAAACGTAATATGGAACTTTAAGTTGTTCACTGTGCATATGCAATGAAATATTCTTTCTTTGGGAAGAATATGACATCTCCAGGGAAATATATTTTGCTCATTAATGCTTTTGTAAGAGAAAATAATTACAGGGAACAAAAAGAAGTATTGAGGTTCAAGTCTGGGCCATCGTGGTGAGGCACAGGGGTGGTAAGCAATACTGCAGGAGGCTGGACACAGAAGGGAGTGTGAGGAACCCCATTTCATCCCCCAAATCTTGAGAGGTCTTAGCGGTTCACTGGGCTGTGAATTAGAAAATCAGAGGTATCGCATTTGGTTCTTAAGGGTGGCGCGGTCTCAGATGATGGCTGCGGTAGTGCTATGTAACTAGTTCTGAGGACACTCTCTCCTCCTGTGAAGCTTTGGCTAGAGAGAATGCGGAGGACATGGCATGGCTTTCTGACAAAAACGGGTGTCATCACTATTATCACGACATGTGCAATGCACCTTAACCAGAAGCAGTGGCCGTCGAGTTGACTCTGACTCATGGTGACCCCATGTATGTCAGAGCAGAACTATGCTCCGTATGCTTCATAAAATTTTCAATGGTTGATTTTTCAGAAGTACATCACCAGGCCTTTCTTACAAGGTACCTCGGGGTGGACTTGAACTTCCAATCTTTCAGTTAGCAGCTGAGCACATAAACCATTTGCACCACCCCAAGATCCCACAATGCACTTTACAGTAGGAAAAATTCATGCTCCGTATACACTGTGACATTTTGATTCTCACACTCATGCAATTTGGTAACTTTGTTCCTAGGCATCTTATACTTAAGGAGCCCTGGTGGTGCAGTGGTTAAAGCGCTCAGCTGCTAAAGGAAATGTCAATGGTTTGAACCCCCCAGATGCTCTGCAGGAGAAAGATGTGGCAGTTTGTTTCTGTAAAGATCACAGCCTTGGAAATCTTATGGGGCAGTTCTACTACCCTATAGGGTCACTATGAGTTGGACTTTGACTCAACAGCAACGCGTTTGGTTTGGGGTATCTTACACTTTTTATTATTACAGGAAGCATGATCTTTAAAAATATACTTTGTGGTTGTTTACTGCTGGCACTTAGGAAAGCTATAATAAATACTTTCCTATTTATCTTGTATCCAGTCGTCTTACTGAACTTTATTATTTTGAACAGTTTTTTTCAATTGATTTTCTTGTTTTTTATTTTACAGTAAACAATCTGCACACAATGACAATTTTCTCTCTTTCTTTTCAATATTTATACCTCTGATTTCTTTTTCTTGTTTATTGTATTAACTAGGGTCCCTAGAACAATGTTGAATAATAACAGTGATGAGGGTATATTTCCATCCTTAATGGAAATGTTATTTCATCCTTAAGTATAATATTTTAGAAATCATTTTGAGCTTTGCAATATTTTCAGCTATTAAAAAAATCTTAGGCTAAATTCTGCATTTAGATTGTTTCGATGTTTCGTTATTATTCCTTTTATATTGCAAGATATCCATGACTGAGGTCCAAATTACCATTCATTTCTTTGTTGACAGTGGAATATTTTTCCCACAAAGATAGATCAGTGGGTAGGGCAAATCATGAATCCTTGAATGTCTAAAAACTTTTTCTCTTCTCCTTAGCAAGAAACAACAGATTAGGGGTTCACAGAACAGGAATGTTATAACTTCTTTTCATTTGCAACACCTTGTTCATGCTGCCTGTGCGGAATTGAATGCTTTGAAGAAGTCTGAGACAAGCCTCTATTTTTATTTTAAGTAATCAACAGTTGTTGTTGATTTACTTTTTCCCTTTCTGGATTCCTTTACAAGCCTTGCTGTGAGCTGAAACTTTCAAAAATTTTGCTGGTGGATCATCAGGAAATAGTATTATTTTCCCATTAATTTTGCCTGGAAAACTTTGGGGCTTTCAACCTGCAAACTATGTCTTTTTTTTTTTTTTTCCACTCAGTAATGCTTCTATTTTTTTCTTTTTAATCTTTAAGTCTGTGTCTGCTCCCTCTGCCCTGCTCTCTTGTCCAGGAAGACCAGTTGGCTGATTGTTAGTCTTCCCGCCCATCTCCCGCCATTGGTTTTGGTTCTCTGTCATTTTCCTCCGCATTTTGGAAGAAATTCTCCAGCTTGTCCTCATGTCACTCATTTCATTTTACTTACCGAATACTTTGTTTTCTGCTTGTAATGATTTTATTTCTGTGGTTGAATATTCTTATTTTTTCTAGCTCTGGGGAAAGAACTGCTGAACTGCTTCCATGAAGATTATAGTCAAGAAAACCCTCTACTCTGTCACATGGGGTTGCTATGAGTCGAAATCTACTCAATGGCACCTAACAACACCACTGTTATTTCTGCCTCTCTCTCGTCCAGTTCTCTCTCTCTTTCTTTTCATCTCATCTTTCTAGATTTTATTGGTGACACAATGTAGATACTATCAAAAAAGAAGTTTTTTTTTTTAATACAGTGGCTGTTTTTCATGTACCTCTTGAGTGCTAGTTCAGTGTTGTTGTTGTTTTTTTGCTGCAAAACCTCAGAGTTCTGACTCAGACCTCTGATAAGGAGAAATTCCTCCTGGCCTACGGCAGGTCTAGGCCAACATTCTCACTTCCAGGGGTGTTGATACTTGGTATCTTTTTCACATACTTTATTATTATTTTTCAGATGGTAACATTAGAAAGTGGAGCCCTGGTAGAGCAGTGGTTAAGAGCTCAGTTGAAAGGGCAAATCAGGCATCTTTATTTTCAACCTAAAGACCACAGGAGTGAATTTGTGGTTTCCTGAAGGCCTCTGACCATATTGCTCAGAAATGGAAAGAGTGAAGGCAAGGGGCTGTGTTAAATTATCCCCTGAGATCCCTTTCAGCTCTGAGATATGTGTGAGATACATCCTTTCATCCACTTATCCAACCTTTTATACATTTATTCAACCCAGATATATTATGTGCCTTCTAGGACCAACACTCTTTTCTAGCATTATTACTGCATTTATCTTGGGAATCCCCAGTAGACTGGGAGCCTATAGTACCTGGCAAGGAGCAGACACTAGATGAATACTTCTGAAGGCATGAATGAACTAGGAAATGAATCTACTAGAAGAAAATCATACTATATCCCAAAGATAAATCAGTGTGACTTTTTGGCTATTCTAGCCAAGGTTCTCTTCCAAATAGCAAAGATAATAAAATGCTGACAGTATGGTAAAAAAAAGAAAAGAAAAACTCATAAATTCAGACACTATTACTTCTTGAAAAGAATATAGATTCTTTTACTTTATATTCTTAATCTATGTTTATTTAGCAAAACGCTGCAGTAGTTCAAAATAAAATATCCTCCTTAAATATTTTGAGGAGAAAGTGCAAATAGTTTCAGAAGTCCCTTTAATTACTACACTAGCCTCTACAGCATATAAACAACTGAAAGAGAATTTAAATTGTTATTTATTACTTAAGGGAGATTTCCTTAAGATCTCTACTAAACTTCACCTAAAGACTGAATGTTTTTGAAAGTAAATTATTAGGTTGAAAACTTTACAATTCAGGGATCTTTATTAATTGAGAATTACACTTTCACAATTAGTTGCTTTTATAGTCTCACTGCAAGTGAGAGACCCTAAAGCATTTCAGGTGTGTTAGCTTATGCGTTAGTTCTCCAAGGTAAAGAACACGTAAACAATAGTGTTGTCATTTCTAAACTGAAATGGCATTTACTAAAGGCCTTCAGTCAGATTAAACAAGCCAGGCGATATCTCAGGGAATAGACCTTTAGGCAGAGGAAACCCCATCCGGCTCAGCTCTGAAGCATGGCCCTGGGGACCATGAACCTGGTGTGAGCTCAGAGATGGAAATCAGGGGGTCCGTGACCTTTCCACTAACTCTGATGTGTAGCATTTCCATCAATGATGCTGTAATCAAGAAACCAAGGTGGTATCATCAGTAACTTGACTGTCACCAGTAGAAACCACAGATATTTTCATAAAAAAAAAAAAAAAAACCAACATAGCAGGTAACAATTTTTACAGATATCTCAAAGTATCCTTCATGCCATATCTACTTCAAAATTATGGTAATTATTGGACCCAAAGCTAGAGGTTACTGTTCAATGTACTAGTAAAGAAGTACATATATCACTAGATGGCACATTTGGTTTGTTAATTATATATCCTTATTTTGATTACAAGTGGTTTCCTGTGTAATAGGATGCATTTTAGCTTCGCATTTAAAAACATTCTCGTAAGGTGTCCAAGACACATTCCCCCTACTTTGGAGGAACATAAAAGAGCATTGTGGCTACAGGGATGTGAGTTATTAGTATACAGATGACACGTGGAATCTTCAGAATGGATGAGCTCAATGATGAGAATGGATCACTCAGAGTGGATGAGTATAAGTAGAGAAGAGAAAATATCTGGGGACTGAGCCCAGGGGTACTTCAACTTAGAGATCAGGAACAAGAGGCACGACCAGCAAAGGAGGCTGAAAAGAAGGTGATATTGTAGGACGAGAACCGAGAGACTTGTTTCTCAGAAGCCAAGAAGAAAGTATTTCAAGGAGAGAAGAAATAATTGTCAAACGTTATCATTGTCTAATGACCAAGTAAAGTCTGAGAATTGACCATTGAATGTGGCAATGCACAGACTTAGATGGTGGACCTGTTGGTAACCTTAATGTCAGTTTTGAAGGTGGAGTGATGTGGTCACAGCTTGGCTGCAGTGTATTCAAGAGAGAATTAAGGAAGAAGAAATTGGAGGCAGGAGTATGGACTAAGAAACTGGAGATTTTAAAGGTGTTTTGCTATAAATGGAAATTGAGGAATGAGGCAGTGGCTGGGGAGGGATGTGGAGTCAAGGGCAGGATATTTAAAGATGGTTTCACTCAACCGGTTTATTGCAAAGTCTCCCTAACTCACTTCTCTGTTTCCACCCTATCCCTCCTTCTTTCACTCTTCGATTTTCTACAATCTATTTTTATTTCTATTTTCAAAATGAGGACCCCTAGTGGGGTTAGTTTGAACCCACCCAGCAGCTCTGCAGAAGAAAAGACCCAGTGACCTCTCCCCATAAAGATTCAGCTTAGAAACCCTATGGGGCAGTTCTACTCTGTCACATGGAGTCATTAGGAGTCAGAATTGAGTTGATGGCACCTAAGAACAACAATATTGTCAAAATAGTAGCTAGAGTGTTTCTTCTGTACTGTAAGTCAGATTATGTCATTCCTCCACTCAATCCTCCACAAGCTTCCTTCTCACTCCAAATGACCCTTTGAAGACTCAATTATTTTCTGCTTTGTGGAGGCCACGTGTTTTCATTAGTGGAAGCACGCTGAATCACTGAGTGTTGCTGAATTTTTGGTTGGTAATATGGGTTTTGTTTTTTGACCCCTCCAAAAAAAAAAAAAATTTTTTTTTTTAACAATCCTATCTTCCAAGTCCCAAGGGACATATGTTGTCTCATTAATTCTATCCTGGACACCCCCTAGTGTCCAGAGAAACATAAGGTCTCCCAAGGGAAAATTTTCAAAATTTCTCTTTCTAATGCCCAAAATGCACACGCCTCATACAACTCCCTGTTTTTGTAGCACTCTCTTGTTTTTTTGCTTTTGAAAAATCATAAAGGCTCCTGCCTTGCAGGAGCATGCACTGTCAGGGAAAGCAGCTTCCCAATGAACCCGAGAGGCAGAAAAAGTAGGTGGGCAACTGTATATCCCAACAGTCATGAAAGGGTTATATAAAAAACAAAGGGCTTCTGATGGTTTGCAAGGCCCTGCATGAGCTGTTTCCTCCCCACTACCTCAAAATACAGAAAAAAACAGAGCTAAAAACCAGAGAGAGGCAGACTCTTGAGAAAATCATTAAGTTCCTGCATCCAGATGTGTCCAATGTTAGCTGCACCCTAGGACTTTTCAGTTTCATGAGCCAATAATTTCTCCATTCTTCTTCAGCCAGTTTGAGATGGCCCTCTGTCCCTTGTAACCATGGAAGTCTGGAAAAAAACAGGTATGAAAACAACCCAAATGGCCAAATGGTCACACCAGCACGAGCTTCTCAGAAAAAACTGACCTAACTGTGCTCCAAAGGAAAATGTCAGAAATAGGAAGTTTGAAACGAAGAGGGTGGGACCACACCAAAGTATGGGCCAAGTGTTTCCTTCTCACTCCACACATTGTCCTGGGGTGACTCCATCTATTTGAGAAAAACAATGATAATTCCTATGTGGAAAATACCCACATCTGCCTGTCTGATCTTACCCTCTTCCTCGAGTTCAATACTAAAGCATCTCCTGGACATCTCTCATCACCATGTCCTACAGTACTGCAAACTCAGGAAGTCCCAAACTGCCCTCCATCTCTCTTTCCTCTTAACTCCGTATGCTTGTTCCACATCATCAGCGCACCTCCCCAGCTATGCAAGTGCCCCAGCTGGGAGCCTCGGAGCCATTTCTGGCTCTCCCCTTCTTTTCATCCTTCTTGTCTAATTTGCTAGGAAGTTATTAAAAAATCATTTCTAACTTAGAAATCTCTTAGCTTGGTCTCTGCCATTTTTATGGACACCGTTGTAGCTTACCACCACCTGTCTCAGTTTGACACCACTTCTGAAAATTAGCCAGTGAAAATCCTATGGATCACAACAGAACATTGTCTAATATAGTGCTGGGAGACGAATCCCCTAGGTTGGAAGGCACTCAGAATACAAATAGCCACAACAATGGACTCAAACATACCAATGATCATGAAGACGGCATGAGATAGGGCAATATTTTGTTCTGTTGTACATGGGGTGACCATGAGTCACAGCTGACTCAATGACAGCTGTAGCTTAGAGCCATAGTTCTTGCCTTAATTACTGAAACAACCTTTTACCAGGCTATCCTTTTTTACTTTTTTCAATAACATTTTATTTATTTTTGGCGACAATATATACAACCAAACATGCATCCATTCACAATTTCTACACGAACAGTTCAATAACATTGTTTACATACTTCACATTGTACCACCGTTCTATCTCTACCCATATTGTTTCATTACCATTAATTTAGGCTATCTGTGCCTTAAAGGGTTCATCTGTGCTTTAGATTAACTGCTGTCGGATAATTCTTTATAAGTGTGCTATGCACAGGCTAACATTCTTTATTAATTGGGCTAGACTGTTGTTTAGTTTAACTATGTCCTCATGGGATAGTTTCAGTTCAGAGTTTAAAAGTTATTTCGGGGCATTAGATTCGGGGTTCTCCCAGTCTCAATGTATCCAATAAGTCTGGTTTCCATATGGGTTTGCAGTTCTGTTCCACACTTTTCCTCCTCTTGATTAAGATCCCTCTGTTGGGTCCTTGATCAAAACATTCAGCAATGGTAGCTGGGCACCATCCATTTCTTCTGGTTTCATGGTAATGGAGGTGGTAGTTTTTGGAGGCAATTAAACCTGCAGACCATTTCCCTCTCTGTTTCCTGGCCTCACTTCTTGATCCTTCTGCCATAGCCCTCACACTCTTTCCCAACAGTCAATTTACTGTTCTGCCTCTGCTGCTTCTCTGTCTTTGCTTATACTCTCTACTGTCTGGAATGTTCTTACCTTCTCAGTATAGCACACTCCCCTCTTAATGGCCTTGTTCACATTTCCTGGGAAGCCCTTTCATACCTCTGAGTTAGTCATATACTCCTCCTGGTTTCTGTCATGCTTTATTTATACTGACACTATCACACTTATGACATTATGACATGGTCAGTCTTGCACTGTGTCTTTCTGGGAGTTCCTTGTTGTCTGTGCTTGGCATATAGGAGGCGTTTCATAAGAGTTTGTTGAGTTGAAAGTGTTTGTGGCTCTAGGGAGGATTTGCCTTTGGCACTGTTGCTGGTCGTGGGGGCTCACCAGTCCTGAAGGCCTTGTGAAATGTATTTTGCTACATTTGTACCCTTGGCGGGCTGATATATTGTGATGCATCAAAATGAGACCCTGAGGAGAGGGATGCATATTTTAACTCAGGTGCAGCAGGGTCTCCATTCCTGCCGTGCTGCCCTGCTCTAACTGGCTTCTCCTGGCTCAGGAACATACCTCCAAATCCCTCCTCAGCTCAGCTAACTGGAAGTCTGAGCCATTCCACAAGGGCGATGAGCTCCCCTGTTAGGGTGCCCCAGCAGACAAGCCCCACTTCAGAAGTTCTAAAACACAGAGCTGGACTGGCAAGGATAGCGGTATGGATGCTGCACTCTGGAAGCTGGTCCTCGTCTCTGCAGAAACTACTGCTCAGCAGCATCAAAAGAGGACTCCCCAAAGGGATTTTTTTTATGAGCCCATTTTAGCAACTGGCTATGCAGATTCCCTTTTGCTTCCTAGTTTCTTTAATTCCCTCGTGCCTCTGTTTACATCATTAGGTGCTAGTTGTTGTTGTTAACTAATGTCAAGTTGGCCTCTAACTCAAGGTGACTCATGCACAATGAGCAGAATGCTTCTCAGTCCTGTTCTATTCCGGTTGTGGAGTGGACCATTGTGATCCATAGGGTTTTCACAGGCTGACTTTCAGAAGTAGATTGCCTGGTATTTCTTCCCAGTCCATCTTAGTCTGCAAGCTCCTGCTGAAACCTGTTCAGCATTATAGCCACACGCAAGCTTCCACTAACAGATGGGTGGTGGCTGCCCATTAGATGTAAGGGACAATATAAGTCCTTCCCAGACCCTCCACAACCTTCTACACTTTAAAGTAATCAAGAATTCATCTATTCAGTGAATAATTTTTAAGTGCCACTGTGTACCAGCACTGTTCTAGGTGCTGCAACCATCAGCTTTGCTGGAACGCTAAACGTCAACTTCTCCCACCTTCGGGCTTCCAGAAAGAGTAAGGCGGACTCCCGAGAGTCCGTCTGTATCTCTGGCAATCTAAAAAGAACACACTCTAAGGGCCTCTGAGTTAGCACAAAGCCTGAGGCAAAAACAAACTCATATGCTCCTCTGGGCTGAGACGTGGCACATTCACCTCTGGAGCTGCAGTACAGGGCCTCACACACAGCGAAGACTTGTTGAAGTCAATTGAATAGAATAAAACAATGGTCAGAGAAGCTGTTTTGCTCTGTGTAACTCCAGACATCTTCTAAAGATGGTGGAGCCTTTTCCTCCAGAACATCTTTGTCCGTTTACAGTTGCCCTCAGGTCGATTCCGATTCAAAGTGACCCCGCGTGTGTTACAGTAGAACTGTGCTCCATAGAGTTTTCAATGGCTGACTTTTTGGAAGTAGATTGCCAAGGCTTTCCTCCAAGGCACTTCTTGGTGCACTTGACTGCCAACCTTTGGGTTAGCGGCTGAGCACGTTAACCGTTTGCATCACCCGGGATTGGTAGGTTTAGACGTGTGCATTTGTAGGCGAGGTTGCATAGCAGAGGGAGAAGAATTTGGAGTTTCTCTGTTGATCCAGGAGAGTAGAGGGTGAGGAGAAGAAGGTGAGGGTGAGGGAGGACAGGAAGCAGAGAGAGCTAGGTGATGGGACACCTTTGCCATGGCCCCCGAATATCCCCCATTGCTTAGTAAATTCACCAAATGCTTGATATTAATGGATGTCTTGCTAGGGGTAGAAGCCAGTCAAGTAGCTGAATTCTACATCCTGGTTTACGTGGGGCAAAAGGGAGACCATACAGCCTGAGGCAGGAGCCAGAGGCAGAGGGACCAGGCCAGTATGAGCCCCTGAGAACTGTCAGAAGTCACGGTGGAGACTTTGTGATTTGCTGACTCTGAACTGACAGGGGTCAGGGACAATTACACTCAAATCTAAACCTCTGGAAGCCTGGGTATGACACTGAGGCTACACAGATAGTGATATTCTGTAGACACAAAGAATTCCAGAAAACAAAACAAAACTTGGGCATGTTTTTAGGTGTAGAAGGAGAAACAAAAGTCTCCAATGCTAAGGAAAGAAGCTGACCCTGAGATTCTAGAAGCAACTAGAAGCACCATTGCGCATGTGAACATTTTCAAAAAACAGAACAGGCCAGAAGAAATTCAGACAGGGTTCTTCATACCACTGCTCTTTATGGCCTTTCAAAGCTACAAATGTTTGCTCTGTTGAAACAGCCATAAAATGTCAGAAATAGTTTAAACTTATTTATCTAACCTCAAAGACAGGCCATTTCCCCCAAGACTTTCAGCTCTGAAAAATTCAATGTTCTGTTTCCACAGTGCTGAAATTGTTTTTGGAAGGCAAATGTTGTGGAAAAAATTTCAGATCTGGAGGGACTGTGAAACTTGTGTTGCAAAAAGTCTGTTCCTCAGGGGTGTCTTTAAGATATCACTGGATAAGAACTTCCTTCATCCTTGAAAGACCTACGCTGTAAATATTTCCACGCTGTAAAATCCTTGGCCTACTCAGATGGCTCGAAAATGCTGGATCTTTGTATAAATATATAAGATACATCATACCTACATGTTCATTTGTTTGTTTCCTCCAGCTACCCACAAAATATTCTGCATTTTTTTTTTCATCTACAGCATCTTAAGGTTTAAGCTAGCATTGGTTACCTCCAGGGAATATGAAGAAATGATGTTGCCCATTTGTAAGATAAGAGGCAAACTGAACACAGTGCAGGCAAACTGCAAAGGGAGTCATCGCTAATAAATGAAATAAATAAACAAGACTTCCCAGTTTCAGTGTCAGAGAAAATCTCTCAAAGCTGCTAGCACAAAGAATTTATTCTTCTCAACTGCAGGACTAATGTGCTCAGTGTAGTAGATATAAGGGGTTTCCCCCTTTTGAGTGAGCTGTGTACCCTTTTATTCTTTTTAGCAATACATTACCTACACCTTCTGGGTTCAAGGGGACTATCCATTAATAATGCCATGTCTAGGTAGAGATGCAAGATGGTGGCGTAAGAAGCTGAATATTCCCCGCCCTCCCCCTTCCCAGCAAAAGCAGAAATAAAATAAAATACTGCCATGTCCAGAACTGTCTCCAAGGTACAAGACTATTGCTTTTTTTACCATGGACAGAATTATTCTGAACAGCTGCTGAAGTACTTTCTCTTTTCCAGTAATATGGTGTTAACAGATTGGCATAATCAGGTCCTCAACAATTTGATCTGAGGACTTAGAAATAACCTGGGTCTTAGCATCCATCCCCCAAGTCCATAATCAAGTCTTTCCCCAACGGCTTTTAAAATGTGTTCCTTCTAGTATGGAGGAAGGGTGTCAGCAAGTCCCCTTCCTGGTGTGGTCAGTCATCTCAGACTTCCAGGTACCCTGGGACTTCTGCTTTGCTTGCTACTGGGCAGTTCTCTTTAACTCCTCCCGTTGCAGCTCATGAGTGCTGCACAGTTCACGACAGGACACTGTTCTCCAGGGTTTCATTTACAGGCTAGAAAGGACCCATGCAAGTTACTCCACACATTATCTCAAAACCAGAAATCTCCAGTGGTTCCTTGAAGAATAAGACTCAAGGTCAAGAGCTGATGCAATTAAGCACAATGATACAAGCTGGAGCTATAAAAGTAGTGTAAACCACTGATTATAGTGCAGAGGCCAGGGAGAACTCCTAAACAATAGCTCAGAATGGGAGAACTTTGGACATTCTTGAGGACCTTCTTGATAAACAACAATTTTGGTAATCTATTATTCTAACATTGGGCATTGTCATAGATCGAATTGTGTCCCCCTAAAATATCTGTCAACTTGGCTAGGTCATGATTCCCAGTATTGTATGATTGTCTACAATTTTGTCATCTGATGTGATTTCCCTATGTGTTGTAAATCCTATCACTATGATGTAATGGGATGGATTAGTGGCATTTATATTGATGAGATCTACAAGATTAGATCATTCTTAAGCCAATCTCTTGTGAAATATAAAAGAAAAAAGTAAGGAGAGAGACATGGGACCTCATACAACCAAGAAAGCAGTGCCGGGAGCAGAGCACATTCTTTGGACCTGAGGTTCCTGCACTGAGATGCTTCCAGACCAAGGGAAGACTGATGACAAGAGCCTTCCTCCAGAGCCAACAGAGAGAGAAAGCCTTCCCCTGGAGTCAGCGTCCTGAATTCGGACTTCTAGCCTACTGGACTGTGAAAGAATACACTTCTCTTTGTTAAAGCCATCCACTCGTGATATATCTGTTATAGCAGCACTAGATGACCAGGACAGGTGTGGGTGAACAAATAGCTATTAGGCTTTTCTTAAAAGCTATAGTTAAAAACACAGCTTATATGGAGGGTAGGAACCACAATCTTCTGGTAGATTCCACTGCAGTCACCACCAAACCCTGGAGAACTCCCTATGGGCTGCTGTAAGTGGAGCTCTTGGGTCACATCAAGGCTGGGCTGACTCCTCAGGGCTCCCTTTGCTCTTCCTCAAGGCATTGACCCCTCTTTGGTTCTAAGCTGCCCTGCTTACTCTATTCCTTGGGATTCCTTTCTCCTCAGGAATGGTTGGGGGTTAGATTCAGTTTTCCTAGCTCCATAGCCTTTGCTATTCTTGGAGAAAAAAAGCACAAAGGCCATTTCAATGTATGGAGACTACTTCCAACAACAGCTTATCCCCTGGCCCCATGAACCTCACTGTTGTCCAAACATACCACACTGTGTATAACTCTTAAGATTTTCTATGTGTTGTTCTCTCCACTTGGGATTATTTGCTATTCTCTTTTTCCATCTGTAACATTTCTACTTATTCTTAAAGATGCATCTCAAACACCTCCTTGACCCTTCAGACATTGTTAGCAGATTCCTCTTCTGTGGAACTTAGAACACTGAGTTATCACTTGTTGACATGACTGATTCCACCTCCACAATGAGCCCAGGGTATGGACCTGGTTTACTTTGGTTACCCACTGATTCTTGAAGAAAAGTCTTCATTTTGAGATAACACTTGGGATAATTTCCAGGGGTTTCTTTGGGCCCATGTACTGGCTAAAGCAGTGGTTCTAAATCTTGGCTTCATATTAAAATTATCTGGGGAGCTTTAACAAACCCAATTCTTAGGCCATACTCCAGATCAATTAAATCAGAATCTCTGAATGGGAATGGGGTGGTGTGGGACCCAGGCCCAAACTGACATTATCCATAATAAAATGATCTTAGTATATTATGTATCAGTCATGAAAATGAACATATGTGTGTTGAATTACCAAATAAATTGCTAGGGGAATGCATGAATGAAAAGAAAAAAGTCAGGGGTACACACAAGTTGGAATACTACTTGTTTTTAGCTGCTGCCAAGTTGGCTCCAATCATGGCAACTTTATGTATAACTGAACAAAATGTTGCCCTGTCCTGTGCCATCTTCATGATTGTTGGTATGTTTGAGTACGTTGTTGTGGCCACTGTGTCAATCAATCTCATGAAAGTTTCCCTAGTTTTTGCTGATTCTCTACCAACCATGATGTCCTTTTCTAGCGATTGGGCTTTCCTGATGACGTGTCCAAAGTAAGCAAGCCAAATTCTCATCATTCTTGCTTCTAAGGAACATTCTGGTTGTATTTCTTCTAAGACCGATTTATTTGTTCTTTTGGCAGTCCACAGTGTATTCAATATTCTTTGTCAACATCACAGTTCGAATGTATCAATTCCTCTTCTGTCTTCCTTTTTCTTTGTCCAAATTTTGTGTGCTCATCAGGTGATTGAAAAGACCATGGCTTGGGATGTTACTAAAGTTGTTAGAATTCTACATAGGACCGATGGTGATATTCCCACAATGAGTGTTTTTCTTCTATCCGTATATCCTGAATGCTTTTTTTAGAATGTACTAAGAAGTCTTTGGACTATTCTATTTCTGGAAGATGAATTCCAACAAAATTTTCCCTCCCTCAGTCCTCTCCCGCATGCGGGTAGGTTCTTTGGGCCCCCTTCCTTCTTTGAAAGACACAGGTAGGGCAGAGGAATGGGAGTAAACTAATGTGTCAGTCAAGGGCTTTCTGTGTATGGTTCCACGTGCTTTACACAGTAGATGCTCTTCCATCCTCCACAGCTTCCCTGCGTTCTCTACCACTACCTGGGAGTCTCACCGCACACAGGACTAAAAGAAGAGACTCCTGGGGGCTGGAAAGCAAGTGAGAGTCTTTCCTAAGATATAAATCAATGCAATTGATGTGAGGTGTTTGCAACCCTTGGATTTTACTGCCTTTTTGTAAGCTCAAATTTTCAGAACATAAAATTAACCATTTTAAACTATAATCCAGTGGCACTTAGTATATTCCTAATATTGTGTAACCACCAAGTCTATCTAGTTCCAAAACATTTTCATCACTCCAAAAGAAGATTCCATATTCCTCGAGCAGTCACTTCCCTACCCCTCCTCACCCTGCTCTAGCAACCACCAAACTTCTGCTTTCCATTTCTATGGATTTACCTAGTCTGGATATTTCACATAAATGGAACCATACAAGATGTGGCCTTTTTGTGACTGACTTCTTTCACTTGGCATAATGTTTTCAAGGTTCATCCACATTGTGGCATGTATCAGTATTTCATTCCTTTCTATGTTTTTTTGCTGCTTTTAAAGAGAAGTCTCCCAATGGGTTGAACAGCAAATCTCCTACAAGTCTAGTAAACACAGGACTAGTCATCTGGCCCCTTCTCTGACAGCTTTCTGAGGAGCCAGGAGAACACAGGGCTGGGCAGGAACCATCACTCAGAGACTCGTGAAATGGAAGGAACTTGTTTCTTTAAAAACCTGGGCTTCAGCAGATGGCTGAGGGAAGACCTGAGGTTGGACAGCAGAGAGACAGGTAACAGCCCCTGCCTCCTGGTAACACTGCAGGTTTGTAATGGACTATCTAGCATTATCGACTCTATGGCAGTGGTTTTGGTTTGGGTTAAGGAATCCTGGGCGATGCAAATGGTTAGCACACTTGGTTGCTAATCAAAAGGTTTGTCGATTAAGTCCACCCAGAGGTGCCTTGGAAGAAAGGCCTGGTGATCTACCTGAAAAAATCAGCCATTGAAAACCCTATGGAGCACAGTTCTACTCTTACACACATGAGTTGGAGTCAACTCAATGGCAACTGGGTTGTGGTTCAAGGTGTCTTAATATCGGAAAATGTGATAATGAAAAGACATACAGGGGTGAAACAAAACCAACCAAACCCAGTGCTGTCTAGTCGATTCCGACTCATAGCGACCCTATAGGACAGAGTAGAACTGCCCCAGAGAGTTTCCAAGGATTGCCTGGCGGATTCGATCTGCTGACCCTTTGGTTAGCAGCCGTGGCACTTAACCACTACGCCACCAGGGTTTCCACAGGGGTGAAAGCCATTCTAAATCTGAAATAAGATATCATTGTGGAAGTTCAATGTTATTTTCACAGCAGGACTCTTCCATAGGTTATACGCCCTACTCCAATGTTCCAACCAATGGTTTTCAAATATTATTTGTAGCAGGTCCAATTCTTAAAAAAAAAAAAAAATTGTATAAGGAAGTCCAATCCACAAAATCGAAAAACAGTGAGGTCTCTTACCTGAACTGTATGTTTGTGGGACAGGAGCGGGTGTGTGGTTGAACGGGAAGACTAGGGTCTCTGACAAGGTCCCACGGAATTTATCAGCAGTAAACCATTGGTTTAACCACTGGACTATTGATGGTGCATAGAAGAAAGATGCATGTTGATTTGGAGGACAGGGAACGAATGGACACACAATGTGAAATTACGTGATAAAAGTAGATGGGGCCTTACTATGGAATCTGTTGTTACCACGTGAAGGGATGAAAGTTTAGGTGGGGCTGGGTGTCTATGACATTTTCAGGACACAGAAGTGTATTGGTGGGACTGGTGACAGAGGTTGCATGTAGATATTTGGGAATGGAAGTGGTGTTGTTGATGACAGGACTGAACCACAACAGCTGTGGTCTGAATGCTTCAAGAGTTGATAGAACTCAGTACAAGCACACACACAAGCCCAAGCGTAAGATTTTTTGCAGTTAAGTCTCTAATATGACAGGTGACTGAATAGTCCCTTCCGTTTTTCATTTTGCATATCCAACTACCTCTTTCTAGATTTTCTTTTTACTTCTTGATTGTATAAACCCATTGCTGTCGGGTTGATTCCAACTCATAGCGACCCTATAGGACAGAGCAGAACTGCCGCCTAGGATTACCAAGGAGCAGCTGGTGGATTTGAACTGCTGACCTTTTGGTTAGCAGCCCAACACTTAACCACTGTGCCACTAGGGCTCCTCTTGATTGTATAGAGACCCGTATTTTCTCCCAATGGGAAACGGAGACTGATAAAAATGAGAAGAAAATCATCTCTCAAGGAGCATTCAGAATAGGGGTTCAGTGGGTCTTCAGAGAATAAATGAGTCTTTTTAATTTGCTAAATCAATAATCCAAATACAAAGTATATCAAGGGTTAAGGTGAGGGACCGGGTAGTCATTAAAAGACAGTGCACGATTTGACATGTTCTGTTCTCAATGCTGCAGTGATGGTGGAAGCAGGTGTCAAGATGGAGCCTCCATCTGAATGAACACATGGACAAACCTTTGGCTGGATACACTCTGGTGGCCTACAGGCTGGCAAGAGGTCTGCCTCTCAGTGTCCTCTGCCTGAATCCTAGTTCTTACACCAGGGAACAGTTCTCCAGGTGAGGTTGGGCCCTGGCCTGAAGCCCATGCCTGAGCCTCTGACACACTGTCCCAAACTGTGGCAGTTCCTAGATCATACCTCAAAATTCTGCCTTGACACATTTCTCTCTGGCTAGATCTCCTTGCACCCATTTTATTCTCCCAAGCCAGGAGTCTCCTTCTCTGTCCAATTCCTTTGAACTCACACAGACTTGGATTTCAATCTTAACTCACACACTCATTAGGTAAATAACCAAAGGGGAAATTGTATGCATATGAGCCTGTTTCCTCATCATCAAAACAAAGACAATAATAACATCCAACTCTCAGGCTGTTCAAGTTGACACATATTAGGTGCTTAAGTTATTATTTTTGATAACGAGTTCTGACAGACTTTCAATGTGTTCCTGAGATGTTGCCTTTCATACTCTCCTTAGCTCTTTTCAATATAGCTTCTCTCCATGCTTGACTTAGCCTCTAATGTGCCAACGCCTCAACTCTAAACCAGGGACAGTTGTGTCCCAGCTCCTCAATTAATGATGTATCCACTGCTAAGTATGCCAAATCTGCCTGCTCTCTCTTCTGGATAAATTAAAATATCTTAGTGAATGACAGGTTTTAGGCTCCATGACCTCTGATATGACTTGGTTGAGTTCAAGCTATACTTTTCTGCAGCTTCTTTCCCCTCTAATTTTTCAGTCCTACTGTAAGCAGAATACTCTTTCTAAAACAAAGATTGGCCTATACCATTACCTGGCTTACATGCTGCCACCACTTCTTCCCGCTGCCAATAAAATGAAGCACAAGAGTTTTAGCATGACATGAAAAGCCCTTCATAATCTGGTCCCAGCTTATAGTTCAAACCCATCTCTTCCCACTCCAGTTCACACCTTCCACTTTAGGTCATACAGATAAGCTTGTGGTTTTGCAAATAAACTAGGGCTTCTCACCTCTCTATGCCATTGCACATACCTGGCTTCTTTTGCTTCAGGTGCCTTTCCTTTTTGTTACAAGTGGTGTGGTTGAAATATCATCTCTTTCGTAAACCTTCTCTAACTCTTTAGTAGCCCTAACTAACTAGTCTCTCCTCTGTGTCTGTTGTACTTTGTAAGCCCTTCTATTTTTTTTTTTTGCATTTGTGACATATCAGTTTCCTTGTCTGTAAAGCTGTAGGAATGAGGTCTAATTCACCTCCATACACTAAGAAACTAGCCTGGGCTTAGTGGGTGCTTAGTGAATGTTTGTGGAATGGATGGAAACATTGATGGAATTCCCAAACATCTATGATCAATTGTTTGACTGGATATAAGGTTACGGGAGGAGGATTTCTGTACCATAGACAGAAGTAGGGAAAACAAGGACAGGTTTTTTGAGTGACAGTTTTTAAATATACTTCAATTTTCTTTTCAGCTATCTCAAGGACTGTATATAATTTAAAAAGAGATAAATATAGAAGAGGGAACATACGTCAAAAACCATAAATTGAGAAAAAAATGAATTACCTTTACTTTAGAATATGGTCAAAGCATCAAGTGTTCACTTTATAAAACAGGGGTAGGGAGATAATCTTCAGGTTTTCTTTTTAAGCTTTCTGAAAATTACATGCAAAATTTTGTGGGTAAATACATTTCTCTGGAGGGAAAGTTAATTTTTTTTTTTTTTAATCAAAGCGTTTTGGGACTTAAAAATACTTGAAACCCTTACCATAAAATTACACCCAGTTCTATATAACATAAACCTATAACTGATGGGTGAAAGTGTCAGAGAGATGAGACTATGTTTCAGAATCTAACCACATAATCAAGCTCAACCACAAATATTTCCTAAAGATCTTCCCCCGAAAGGGAAATCCTAAAAACCAGTGAAGAAAGCTAATAATTTGGTGGTGGTTGTTGTTAGGGGCTGTTGAGTCAGTTCTGACTCATCACAACCCTAGGTAAAACAGAACGAAACACTGCTGGCTCCTGGACCATCCCCACCATCATTGCTGTGTTTGAGCCCACTGTTGCAGCCACTGTGTCAATCCATCTTGTTGAGGGTCTTCCTTTTTTCCCTGATCCTCTACTTTACCAAGCATGACGTCCTTCTCCAGAGACTGGTTTCTCCTGATAACATGTCCAAAGTACGTGAGATGAAGTCTCACCATCCTTGCTTCTAAGAAGCATTTTGGTTGTACTTCTTCCAAGATAGGCTTCTTTGTTCTTCTGGCAATCCATGGTATATTCAATATTCTTCACAAACACCATAATTCAAAGACATCAATTCTTCTTTGGTCTTCTTTATTCATGTCCAGATTTGACATTCATATGAGGCAATTGAAAATACCATGGCTTTTTTTTGGGTCAGGTGCACCTTTAGTCTTCAAAGCAACACCTTTGCTTTTTAACACTTTAAAGAGGTCTTCTGCAGCTGATTTGCCCAAGGCAATAGATCGTTTGATTTCTTGGGTGCTGCTTCCATGGTCATGGATTATGGATCCAAGTTAAGTGAAATCTTTGACAGCTTCAATCTTTCTCTGTTTATCATGATGTTGCTTATAGGTCCAGTTGTGAGGATTTTTGTTTTATGTTGACATGTAATTCATACTGAAGGTTGTGGTCTCTGATCTTCATCAGTAAGTGCTTCAAGTCCTCTTAGCTTTCAGCAAGCAAGGTTGTGTCATCTGCATATCGCAGGTTGTTAAGGAGTCTTCCTCTAATCCTGATGCCATGTTCTTCTTCACATAGTCCAGCTTTTCAGATTATTTGCTCAGCATACAGATTAAATAAGTATGGTGAAAGGATATAACCCTGACACACACCTTTTCTGATTTCAGTATCCCCTTGTTCTGTTTGAACAACTGCCTGTTGGTCTATGTGCAGGTTCTGCATGAGCACAATGAAGTGTTTTGGAATTTCCAACCTTCACAATAATTTGTTATGATCCACGCAGTCAAACGTCTCTGCATAGTCAATAAAACACAGATAAACATCTTTCTGGTATTCTCTGCTTTCAGTCAAGATTCATCTGACATCAGCAATGACATCCCATGTTCCACACCCTCTTCTGAATCCAGCTTGAATTTCTGGCAGTTCCCTGCTGATGTACTGCTGTAACCGTGTCTGAATTATCTTCAGCAAAATTTTACTTGCATGTGATATTAACGATATTGTTTGATAATTTCCTCATTCTCTCGGCTCACTTTTCTCAGGAATGGGCACAAACACGGATCTCTTCTAGTCAGTTGGCCAGGTAGCTGTCTTCCAAAATTCTTGGCAGAGATGAATGAACATTTCCAGCACTGCATCCATTTGCTGAAACAGCTCAGTTGGTATTCTGCCAATTCCTGGAGCTATGCTTTTCGCCAATGCCTTCAGTGCAGCTTGGACTTCTTCCTTCAGTACCATCGGTTCTTGGTCATATGCTATCTCATGAACCAGTTGAATGTTGACTAATTCCTTTTGGTATAGTGACTCTGTGTGTTCCTTCCATCTTCTTTTGATGCTTCCTGTGTCATTCAATATCTTGCCCATAGAAATTTCAATATTGCAACTTGAGGTCTGAAGTTTTTCTTCAGTTCTTTCAGCTTGAGAAATGCCTATAGCATTCTTCCTTTTTGGTTTTCTAACTCCAGGTTTTTACACATTTCACTACAATACTTTACTTTGTATTCCTGGATCACCCTTCGAAATATTCTGTTCAGTTCTTTCATGTGATCATTTCTTCCTTTCACTTCAGTTACTCTACATTCAAGAACAAGTTTCAGAGTCTCTTCTGGCAATTTGGTTTTTTCTTTCTTTCCTAGACTTCAACAAAGTCCCAGGTATATTTCACTGTATTTTTATCCTGAAAAAAATCCCCTGATTAAGAAAATACTTTTAAATTTATATAGTAAGCTTTTTTTCTAAAATTGACCAATATCCCTTAGATATGAAAGGCTTTCCCTGCCTCCACTTAGCTCCTGGCACACCGAGTGCCATGAACATATACTAAAAACAAGTTGCTGACAAGTATCAACTCCAACTCATGGAAACCTCATGTGTGTCAGAGTAGAAGTGTGACCCATAGGATTTTCTTTCTTTCTTTTTTCAAATTGTGCTTTAAGTGAAACTCTGTAGGATTTTCAATGGCTGATTTTTTTGGAACTAGATCACCATGCCTTTCCTTCCAACACAAATTTGGGTGGACTCAGACCTCCAACCTTTTGGTAAGCAGCTGAATGCCATTTGCACTAGCCAGGTACTCCTGCACATACACTAAATCTTTTACCTACCTTTGTATCCATACTGTCCTATCAATGATGGCAGAGTGGCAGGGATATAGGGCTTAAATCTATTCCACTGGTTAAATTTCAAATTTCTGGAAGGTAATTTGGCAATATGTATTTAGAGTTATAAATTTTTTTTTTTATTGTGCTTCAAGTGAAAGTTTACAAACCAAGGCAGTCTCTCATACAAAAACTTTTATACACCTTGCTATATACTTCTGGAAACCCTGGTGGCATAGTGGTTAAGTGCTACGGCTGCTACCCAAAGGGTCAGCAGTTCGAATCCACCAGGCACTCCTTGGAAACTCTATGGGGCAGTTCTACTCTGTCCTATAGGGTCTTTATGAGTCAGAATCGACTTGATGGCACTGGGTTTGGTTTCTGGTTTTATATACTCCTAGTAGCTCTCCCTCTAATGAGACAGCACACTCCTTCCCTCTACTCTCTCTTTTTGTGTCCATTCGGCCAGCTTCTGACCACCTCTGTCCTCTCATCTCCCCTCCAAACAGGAGCTGCCCACATAGTCTCATGTGTCTACTTGATTTAAGATGCTCATAGAGTTATAAAAATTTTATTGTCCTGTGAAGTTATGAAAATGTTGAATGTTCTCTGACCTAGTCATTTCAATCCTGTTAATCTATTGTAGGAGAAAATATGGAAGTTGTCAAGGATTTCATTTTACTTGGATTCATAATCAACACCCATGGAAGCAGCAGTCAAGAAATCCAAAAACATATTGCATTAGGCAAATCTGCAGCAAAAGAGCTCTTTAAAGTATTAAAAAGCAAAGATGTCACTGAAAACTAAGGTACACCTGACCCAAGCCACGGTATTTTTAATTGCCACATATGCATACAAAAATTAAACAATGAATAAGGAAGACCTAAGCAGAAATGTTGCCTTTGAATTATGGTGTTGGTGAAGAATATTATTGACTATACCAATGACTGCCAGCAGAACAAACAAATCTGTATTGGAAGAAGTACCGCCAGAATGCTCCTTAGAAGCGAGGATGGTGAGACTTCATCTCACATACTTGGGACATGTTATTAGGAGGGACCAGTCCCTGAAGAAGTATATCATGCTTGGTAAAATAGAGGGTCTGCAAAAGAGAGGGAGAACCTCAATAAGATGGATTGACACGCTGGCTGCAACAATGGGACCAAGCATAATAACGATTGTGAGGATGGTGCAGGACTGGGCATGTTTTGTTTTGCTGTACATACGGTCACTATGAGTGACCACTGACTCGACAGCACCTAACAACAACAATCTGTTTTTAAAAAATAATCCAAATAACAGAGTAAACTATATGCATAAAAATGTTCATTATCATGGGAGCTCCATAGATACACCCAAACTCCCTGAGGGACTGAATTGCTGTGCTGAGGGCTGTGGAGACCATAGTCTTGGGGAACATCTAGCTCAATTGGCATAACATAGTTTATAAAGAAACACTCTACTTTGGTGAGTGTAGCATCTGGGGTCTTGAAAGGCTATGTGCAGACACCTAGGATACTCCACTGGTCTCACGCCTTCAGGATCAAGGAAGAATGAAGAAAACTAAAGACACAAGGGAAAGATTAGTCCAAAGGACTAATGGACCACATCTACCATAGTATCCACTAGACTGAGCCCAGTACAACTAGATGGTGCCCGGCTACCACCACTGACTGCTCTGACAGGGATCACAATAGAGGGTCCCGGACAAAGCTGGAGAAGAACATACAAAATTCTAATTCAAAAAGAAAGACCAGACTTGCTGGCCTGACAGAGACTGCAGAAACCCTGAGAGTATGGCCCTGGGACATGCTTTCAGCTCAGTAATGAAGTCACTCCTGAGGTTCACCCTTCAGCCAAAGTGTAGACAGGCCTATAAAACAAAATGAGACTAAAGGGGCACATGAGCCCTGGAGCAAGGACTAGAAGGCAGAAGGAATAGGAAAGCTGGTAATCGGGAACCCAAGGTTGAGAAGGGAGAGTGTTGACATGTCGTGGAGTTGTAAACCAATGTCATAAAACAATATGTGTACTAACCATTTAATGAGAAACTAGTTTGTTCTGTAAACCTTCATCTAAAGTACAATAAAAAAGAAAAAAGTTCATTACATATGCTACTATATGTAATTATAAAGAAGTAAAAATAGCTTAAGTTTCCAAAAATAAGAGAATAGTTTAATAATTGATGTTCATACAATGATGCATTTATATAGTCATTAAATGATATTTATGCTGACTTTTTAATGACATGAAAAAATTTTATGATTTAAACACAGAGAAAAGGTTACAGAAATATAGCAAAACGGTAATAATGATTGTGTCTTTGTGATGGTGTTAAGATAATTTCTTCACTTCATAACACTCCACTATGTTTTCTAAATTTTTATAATGAAATGTGGTGATTTTTTAAGGAGAGAAGAAAACATAATAACGAGGGAACAGTCCAAGGTAGAAAGAGCTTGAGCTTTAGCAGTAGTGACTAGATTCTGACCTTGGCCCTGCCACTGACCAGATTTGTTCCCTCAGTCAAGTGCTCCCTTCCCTTCCAGCCTTGTTTGCAAAAAGAGAATGCTGTATTCACTGATCTATAATGTCCATCCATAATTAAATTCCAAGATTTATTTCAACCAGATCTTACCTAGTTACTGGTTGCTACCAAGTCGGTTTCCAAGGCTGTAATCTTTACAGAAGCAGGACTGCCACATCTTTCTCCTGCAGAGGATTTGAACTGCCGACCTACTGGTTAGCAGCTGAGTGCTAAGCCACTGCACCACCAGGGCTCCTTCTTACCTAGTTATCTCAGGGGAAATCTCTTTCCTTGTTTTCTCTTTATCCCTTTTTGCAGGCTTGTTGAGGACTGATCAAGACTGACAAACACAAGGCTGTAACTTACCTCCTGACATCTGGAAAGAGTAAATTCTAAGGCCATGAGGACGTGATCAAGACTTGAACCACTTCCACTTAAAGCTACTCAAATCTCAAATTATCCTCTGTACTTACTTTCCTCCACTTGTTTTGCTGAAAACATCAGCTTTAAATATATGAAAGATTTTTGTATATTTATCAAATTCTGGTTTCATTTAATTTACAGATTCTTACACTATTTATTCTTATTTCAACTATATATTTCAAGTTACAATGTAGGTAAATGGGCTTTTCATGGGCTGGTATTCTAGCTCTGATTACCTTCATCAAAGAGGTACTATATCTACAGGGCTCCAAAATACATAAAACAAATTCTAACAGCACTGAAAAGAGGAATAGAGCGCTCCACAACAGTAGCAGGAGACTTCAACATATCACTCATCTAGAAAGAAGCTCAATAAAGACACACAAGATCTAAATGCCACAATCAACCAACTTGACCTCATAGACATATACAGAACACTTCACCCAGCAGCCCCAAAATATACTTTCTTTTCCAATGTACACAGAACATTATCCAGAATAGACCACATATTAGGCCACAAAGCAAGCCTTAACAGAATCCAAAACATCAAAGTATTATAAAGCATCTTTTCTGACCATAAAGCCATAAAAGGAGAAATCAAGGAAAAAAATCAAATACATGGAAACTGAACAACACCTTGCTCAAAACTACTGGGTTATAGAAGAAATCAAGGATGGAATAAAGAAATTCACAGAATCAAATAAGAATGAAAACACATCCTACCAGAACCTTACGGACACAGTAAAAGCAGTGCTCAGAGGTCAGTTTATAGCAATAAATGCGAACATTCAAAAAGAAAAAAGAGCCAAAAACAAAGCAGTAACCCTGCAACTTGAACAAATAGAGAGCAGTAAAAGAAGCCCTCGGGCACCAGAAGCAAGCAAATGATAAAATTAGAACAAAAATAAATGAAATAGAGAATAGAAAAACAATTGAGAGTCAACAAGACCAAAAGCTAGCTCTTTAAAAAGATCAACAAAACCGATAAACCAGTGGCCAAACTGACAAAACAAAAACAGAAGAGGAAGCCAATAGCCCAAATAAGAAATGAGATGGGCAATATCACAATAGACCCAACTGACATTAAAAAGAATCATAACAGAATACTATGAAAAATGGTAAATATGAAAACCTAGGGGAAATGGACAAATTTCTAGAAACACACTACCTGCCTACTAATACAAAAAAAAAAAAAAAAAAAGGTAGAAAAACGAAGTAAACCTATATCAAAAGAAGAGACTAAAGAGGTAATAAAAAAAAACCCTCAACAAAAAAATGCCTGGCCCTGACAGCTTCGCTAGAGCAATCTGCCAAACTTTCAGAGAGGAGTTAACACCAGTTCCACTAAAGGTATTTCAGAGCATAGAAAAGAATGGAATATGCCCAAACTCATTCTATGAAGTCAGCATAACCCTGACACCAAAACCAGGTAAAGACACCACAAAAAAAGAAAATTACGGGCCTATATCCCTCATTAATATAGATGCAAAAATCCTTAGCAAAATACTAGCCAATAGAATTCAACAACATATCAAAAAAATAATTCAGCATGACGAAGTGGGATTCATACCAAGTATGCAAGGATGGTTCCATATCAGAAAAACAATCAATGTAATTCATCACATAAATAAAATAAAAGATAAGAACCACATGACCTTATCAATTGATGCAGAAAAGGCATTTGACAAAAGTCCAACACCAATTCACGATAAAAACTCCCACCAAAATAGGAATAGAAGTGAAATTCCTAAACATAATAAACAGTATTTATACAAAGCCAACAGTCAACATCATCCTAAATGGAGGGAGTTTGAAAACATTTCCCTTGAGAACAGGAACCAGACAAGGACGCCCTTTATCACCACTCTTATTCAACATTGTGCTGGAGGTCCTAGCCAGAGCAATAAAGCAAGAGGAAGTTATAAAGGGCATCCAAATTGGTAAGGAGTTAAGTAAAAGTATCCGTATTTGCAGATGATATGATCTTATACACAGAAAAACCTAAAGAATTGACAAGAAAACTACTGGAAGTAATAGAAGATTTCGGGAAAGTATCAAGATACAAGATAAACAGAAAAATCAGTTGTATTCCTCTATACCAACAAAGGGAGCTTGAAAAAGGAAATCACCAAATCAATACCATTTATAATAGCCTCCAAGAAAATAAAACATTTAGGAATAAATCTAACTAGAGATGTTAAAGACCTATACAAAGAAAACTACAAGACACTACTGCAAGAAATGAAAAGAGACCTACGTAAGTGGAAAAACATACCTTGCTCATGGGTAGGAAAACTCAACATGGTGAAAATGTCGATTCTACCCAAAGTGATCTACAGATACAACGCAATCTTGGTCCAAATTTCAAAGACATTTTTCAATGAGATGGAGAAACAAATCACCAACTTCATATGGAAAGGGAAGAGGCCCCAGATAAGTAAAGCACTACTGAAGAAGAAGAACAAAGTGGGAGGCCTTACATTAGCTGATTTTAGAACCTATCACACTGCCACCGTAGTCAAAACAGCCTGGTCCTGATAGAGATTTAGGTTTCTTTTCTGTTCTCCCCTCCTTTTTTTCTTCTCTTCCTCTGCCTCTACCTCTTCTTATTTTCTCTCTTTTACTCTATTTCTCTCTCTATCCTACCACAAACAAGGCTATAGTGCACATTCTTTTAACTGTTTCTTTGCACATAAGGGCTATATGCACAAGTGGAATTTCTGGTTTTGAGCATCTTTGACTTGACCAGATACTGCAAAACTGTTCTCTAAAGTCATTCTTCTAATATATACTGATATATACTCTGACCAGTAGTGAATAGGATCCTATTTCTCCATATTTTTGCCAACCCTTGGCTAAATTTTGCCAATCCAGTAGGTATGAAATTAAATTTCACTTTTAATTCATTTGATTACCAGTGAGATGAAAATACTTATTGTACTTGCTTGTTTGCCATTAGGGTTTCTCCTTCTGGGAGTTGCCTGTTCATATCCTTTGCTCGTGTTTCACATGGGGTTATTTGTTATTTTCATAGATTTGTGGAGTTCTTTATATGGTCTGGAAACCCTGGTGGCATAGCGGTTAAGTGCTATCGCTGTTAACCAAAGGGTCAGCAGTTCGAATCTGCCAGGCGCTCCTTGGAAACTCTGTGGGGGCAGTTCTACTCTGTCCTATAGGGTTGCTATGAGTCGGAATTGACTCGATGGCACTGGGTTTGGCTTTTTTTGGTTTATATGGTCTTTTTATGGTCTAGATTCTGTATAACAAATATTTCCTCCTAGAATTGTGACTTGACTTTGGAGACAGTGTTTTGCAGGGTCCAGAACTTTTTAAATTTTAACACAGCAATTTTTATCAATATATTTATAAGAGTTTATTCAGGCATAATTCATATACCATACAGTTCACCTATTTAAAGTATATAATTTCATGGTGTTTAGTATATTCACAGAGTTGTGCAACTATCACCACTATCTAATTGATATTTTTCTTTTATAGCTTTTACGTTTTGTATCTGAAGAGATAGCTCATATTTTATTATAAAAGTTTTATGTGATTCATATTTTAGGTATTTAAACCATGTAGAATTTATTTTTGGATATGGCATGAGGTAGGGATTTCATATTTTTACATTGCAATTTGTGTATCTTCTTTGGAGATATTTATAACCAATTATCCTATCACTATTTACTTAATAGGCTGTCCTTTCCTGGCTTTTATTTCTAATGCTATTAAGTAATAAGTTTCCATATATGCCTGACTCTGCTATGGGCTATGCATCTCATTCCATTGATTTTTCTATCCCTGCGCTAATACCGTATTATTGTAATTACTGTAGCTTTATAATAAGTCTTGATATCTGATAGCTAGGGTAATTCTCCCCCACCTTGTTCTTCTTCAAAAATGTCTGGACTATTCTTGGCTACTTGCTCTTCCAAATTATTAGAGAATCTGTTTTTTAAGTCTAGCTATCTCATAGGAATTTTTGTAAAATTGGGATTGCACTGAATATATAGATCCAAAAGTTTGCCTCTACGTACTCTTGGATCTTCAATGTAGATAATTATATAGTCTTTCAATAAGAATTTTTTTCTCATTCTTATAGTTGCTTTTTAAAATATGTTTATCTTGTTGTATTGGCTAGGGCCTCCAGAATAGTGTTAAGCACAAGTAATAATAAAGGGAACCCTTGTCTTTTTCTGGAATCTAATGGGAATGATTCTAAAATCACACTATTAAAGTGAGTATGCTATTTACTACAGGTTTTTGAGTAGGTACTTTTTATCAGGCTAAGGATGATCCCAAACTATTACTGGTTTGCCCAGAGTTCTTGATGTCATTTTGTATTAAAGTTTATCAAATGCTCTTACTGCATCTACTAAGATGAACATAAGTTTTATCACCTTTAATCTCTGTGGTAGGCAAGGAGATGTTCCACCCGGATTTCCCTTCAAGGAAGGACGTGTGACCCAGCTGTTGGGTGTGCTGTCAGCAGACAGCCTTCAGCTCTCAGCTCCTTACAGCTTTCCTCAGTGCACCCAGGAGTGTGCCCCTTTCCAGTGACTAATGGAGGCAGGAACATAAAAGCCTGGCCACTATGGGTCATGTGGGGCAACTCTGATGAGCCCCATGTACTTCCCAGCTCCCCTGGCTAAGGCTTGTGGGCCTGCATCATAGCCTCCTTCACCCTCTGTTCAATCCTGCCTGCCCTTCCCTTCCAGAGGTAGTGGTTGTTGTTGGTAGGTGACATCAAGTCGATTTCGACTCATAGCCACTAATAAATATCCTGCACACCAGGCTCCAACTCAGCATCTGCTTTTACCCTGTTACAATCTGTTTAAAATAGATACTTCTAAATGTTAAAAAAAATTCTTTGCATTCCTGGGAAAAGTCTTCTTGGTTATATATGTTGCTGTATTCACTTTGCTAATATTTTAAAATTTTACTCATTTATTTACCTCATGTTCATTGTTCATGTGTCCTTTGTTGTAGCCTATGTGTACCTGCTACTTGGTGGTACTTGAGGTAGGGTTCAAGGTTATAGAACTTTTCCTCCTTAAATAGGGGTATATATACATATGTTCTATAGCTAACGTTATAGGACATTTTTATTCCTTAGCTTAGTTTTAGTCTCAGGGCCTCTTTAACATTTCCAGGCAATTTTAGCTTGCTCTGAAGAGCAGTTGTCAAGCACATCTTGTGTTTAAGAGATTTTCTACTCTTGGGGCTGAGTCATTGAGAGCTTTTCCAATGCCATCCATTTTGGAACCACCGACTTCCTAGCTCCACGACACTCCAATCTGTGAGCCATGAGACTTCTTATAGACTAAAGAGGAACCTGACATACAATAAAAATACTTTAGAGGAGGGACTCAGATCAGCTGCACCTCTGATCAGCGTAAGGAACAGGATAAACAAATAAGACAGTACACACAACAGAAAATTACAGGATAAAAAATGTCTGTACTATGCATTAATATGAGGACAAATTGACTATTAAAAAGAATGAACAAATCTGTCTTGGAAGTAGTACAACCAGAATGTTGTTTAGAAGTGAGGATGGCGAGACTACGTCTCAAATGCTTTGGACATGTTATCAGGAGTTATCAGTCCCTAGAGAAGGACATCATGCTTGGTAATTAGAGGGTCAGGGAAAAAGAGGAAGACCCTCAACAAGATGGACTGACACAATGGTTGCACAACAATGGGCTCAAGCATAACAATGATTGTGAGGATGGTGCAGGACAGGGCAAGTGTTGCATTCTGTTGTACACTGGATCGCTATGAGTTGGAACCGACTCAACGGCACGTAACAACAATTGTGACTGGCCATTTTCTTCAGATGAGTGGTCCTTTCTTACCAAAAGGTGGCAGAGAGGGTGCAGCTAAAAAAAAAATTCTTTCCATTTCTCGGAAAAGCTTTTAAAACAGAAAGCCAAATAGCTCTTGCACCTAGATCTCTTAACTTTGGGAATGTACAGATTTTCAGATTCTATTATTTAATACAGTTATTAGAAATAATACCTAAGAGTGATTAGAAACAATCACTACTGATATCTATACCACAGGGGTTGAATAAAACATATTTGGCTACAACAAACAAAAATGAGTCTAAGAGACTGGAGAAACCCCAAGAGTAGGGTCCCCCGACACCCTTTTTTAGCTCTTAATGAAGTCACTCCTGAGGTTCACCCTTCAGCCAAAGATTAGACAGTTCCGTAAAACAAAATAAGACTAAAGGAGTACACTAGCCCACAGGGAAGAACTAGAAGGCAGGACGGGACAGGAAAGCTGGTAATAGGGAGCCCAAGGTCAAGCAGGGAGAGTGCTGACATGTCAAGACGTTGTTAACCAATGTCACAAAACAGTATGTGTACTAATTGTTTAAGTAAAAGTGATTTTATTCTGTAAACCTTCATCTAAAGCACAACAATAATAATAAAATGAATCTGTCTAGAAGTTGTAAGTTCTATGAAGAGTAGTTCATTATAATTAGTGAAAAATATTTTCAGGGCAAATGAAAAACAATGGAAAAATAGGTATATGTCATCGATTTACAGAAACAATCCCAATTTGCAATATGAAAATGTAACTTTTTAAGCCAATATTCAATTCTTTTAAAGTTATAATGTCATCATCTATAAAATGAAGAACTAGATTAGAAGATAACCAAAGTCCTTCTTCCTCTAATATTATATATTTCCTATGTTAGACATGAGAAACGGAGGGTGAGAAGGACACATGACTCGCCTACGGTCATATATTAGCTGGTGACAGAACTGTCTGGAAAACAGTTTCCTGACGCTTCGTCAATTTCATCATCTATCTTTGAAAAGGTGAACCTCTGTAAAGATCTAAGTTAGCTACGGCTTCTACCCGTAAGAAAACAGTATAAGTTTACAGTAATAAACACCAGGGCCAGTGATTCGACGCTAACTCATGGTGACCCCACGTGTGTCGGAGTAGAACTGTGCTCTCTACGGTTTTCGATAGCTGTTACCTTTTGGAAGTAGATCACCAGGCCTTTCTTCTGAGGCACCTCTAAGTGGATTCGAATTGCCAACCTTTTGGACAGTAGCTGAGTGCTTAATTGATTGCATATAAGTTTATTCCAGGTTTACTTAAAATGATGCATAACTCAGCATAAATGCAGTGCCTCCAGAGATGGATTTATTTTGAAAAGGAAAGGACTTCTGATGAGTTCTTGGAGTCTGAGTGAATAGGGGATGACTTCCAGGTAAAGAAAGACCAAATGGAACAACTCCTAGTAAGAACTGAAAGTGGAGGGAGGGAGGAAGAAGGTGAGCGCTCCCAAGCCTGAGTTTTATGGAGGCAGGCAGTGCTGTGCCAGGGCAGAAGGGGCCACTGGAATCGGACAAAGCAGGCAGAGGTGGCCCATATTCTGACTGGGCCTGGATGAGACAGTAAAACTCAGACAATTTTAATAGTCTTTTCTGGAGGTTTTGCTCACAAAACAGCGTCCACTAAATTCAATTCCTGACTGTAACAGCAAATAATATACAGTGAAACTGGCGAGAGCTGGAACTCAACAGGATTGCCTTATTTTTCTGGGTCTCACAAGTTTTCTGCCTTTGACGGTCTTACCACTTTTCTGTCATACACCATTAGTCAAAATTATTTGAAATTTTCTTCTCTAACAGGTTTCTGCCTTACATGGGTTCCAGCTTTTGCAGGTTTTACTGAACCATCACAATCCTTTCAATGGCTCGTTCCCCGAAAGCCTAACTTTAAACTATTGTGAAAGTAAAAAGAATTAGAAATAATGTTAAAAGTTGCGGTTTCTCTTAATAGAAGTTAGATCTACTTTGCAGCATCTGTTGCAGGTGTAGGGCTGTAGAAACTCTAGACATTTGTGGCTTGGCATCTGCAAAGTCCTGTTCTGCTTTTCTCCTTACTGCAGCCAGAGAATGCTGGTCCATTCTGTAATGGTAGGTGCATTTTGCCAGAAAATTCACATATTTTGTGGGTGGAGTTAGTTGGGAGGCTGGAGAGATTTTTCAGAAGCGTGTGTAGGCCAAACACCACAGGGGATTCCAAGGGATGAAAAATAATACCTTGGGGGTTAGCAAATTTCCACTGTTTGTGGAGCCAAAGGTGCAGCTTTGAAAACATGGCAGGGAACTGACCGTCAGAGGGGAAGGAGAGTCAGAAAGCCAGATGGTACCTCCCAGTGTGTCTGAGGATCCTTTCCCTCCACGCACCTTCACTGTGTTACTGGGAGTGGCCACAATGGCTCCTCCAGTTACCCTGGGCTATCTGGGCCACAGATGAGGCAAGAGTCATCTTCAGTGGTTGCAGCTACAGGCTCCCCATGAGAAGTTGAAAACTAGGGAAATATGGTTGTCCAGAAACTTAAATCAACACACAGTAAATCATGGGCCTATGCAAAGTCACCTTGAAATTTGTTGTTAGTTGCTGTAGACTTGATTCCAACAGACCCCATGTGTGGAAAATAGAACTGCCCCTTGGGTTTTCGAGGCTGTGACCTTTCAGAAATAGATCACTAGGCCTGTCTTCCGAGGCATGTCTGGGTGGTTTCAAACTACTAGCCTTTCAGCTAATAATTGAGTGCTTAACCATTTGCAACACCCAGCTACCTAAATAGTAGATCTCAATTTTGAAGAGGTCACAAGACTCTGAGGAATCAATGAAAGGTATTCACACAGCTTTCCTGTCCCTCACAAAATGAGCATGTGTGCAACATACAACATTTATCTATAGTTTTGGGAGTCGTGGACCCAGGTTAAGATTTGAAAATCTATGGCTTAAAGAGGCAGGCAAAACGGCCCTAGGTCTCGGCAAAGTCAGACTGAAAGTGTTATTTCTATTAAGGAAAGAATGTGCTGGTTAGAAGGGTGGTTTATCCATAGTTGTAAACATAGCAAAAAGAGTCACTGAAGCATAGGTTGGTGATTCCCGCCCTAGGACAGGCCAGGATGGAGTCTAGGCCAGTGGACCTGGGTATTCCTGTTTCCGGACCTGGCTTGGCCTTGGTGAAGAACAAATCTAATAATTTCCAACAAATCCCTTCACTCTGACTCCATATTCACTATATTCTGATTACAATTTGGCCTCTTGTGTAGACCTGCTCAAGGGGACAGAGTGTGTTGGCCTTGCCAATAGGAACATTCCAGTGCACACAGCAGTCAGAGTTCTCATTGTAAATGAATCAATCAGCATTCTGTTTTATACATCAGTCTCATGAACTGGTGTTAGCTCACGCTTGAGAGACAGACCCACTGTCAATATGCTGAAAAATCAGATTGCTAAGCCTATGAGGCTGAGGTCCAGAACACCAAACTGCCAGCCTGCCTCTCCTGGAAATGATGGGCTGGCCACACGCCCTCCCACTGGAAATGACCATGCTTACCTTTCACAGGACATTGGATTGTCACATTTGCTCGAAGGGCTGCCTCTATGACACCTCCAACCACGGCAGATAGATGGCTGTGCTCCGGTTTGGTGATATTTCTTTCAATAGACAAGATGACAGGTGCCTCTTAATTCAAAGAGAGCAGGAAACTATGTTAGGTTCAGGCCTTTCCTCTTTGGTGGACCAGGTTGCATTTGGCTGACACATGGTCTTGCCATGAGTCAGAATCCATTTGACAGCAACTGTTTAACTGTGCCATTTGGTGAACTTTGCAGAGCTCTTTGTGAGCAGGAGCAGAGTCCTGTTTTCTCTGCATCCCCTATGGTGCCCAACACCGGGAATTGTACACACACAGGCTAGAGATGCTCAGTGGGTGGGTGGGTGTGTGAGTGGGTGGGTGGTTGGCTGGGTGGGTGGGTAGGTGGGTGGCTGGGTGGATGGGTGGATGGGTGGATGGATGGATGGGTGGATGGGTGGATGGATGGATGGATGAAGATATCCACAAAGGTGCATTGCAACAACCATATATAAACCATGAGGATAATTTTGTTTAATAACCAAAATTAAAGACAAATTCCTCTTCGATAATTTGAAAAGAACAAATTCAGAAGTTCAGAAGTTCAGAAGAAACAAGGCATGGAAGGGCAGGAATAATGCTAGCATTTTATCAACTTGAAGCAAAAACATGCATAAAACTTACATGGAAAAAGTAACAATAAAAACAAGTCACACAGAGATAAGAACCCACGTAAGGACTTTATTTCCCTGAATTTTGAGAACCATGTACTTATAGATTCATTCATTAACTCACTCAGGAAACATACTAAATGCTTTCTCTTTATCTGGTCTGAGCTGGACAACGGGACTATACGGTTGGAGAAATGCTCATTTTTGTCCTCAAGCAATGCACAGTCTGGTGGGAGACCATCACTATTCGGGGTGAGGGGTATTGAGATAGAGAAAGGCGCTGGCGGGTGGCTCTGTAGTCAATGGGGCCAGGGGAGGCTTCCAGAGAGGATGCTGACTGAGTATTCCTCTACCCTATTGCAATGGGTGGTTTACTCCCCCATTAGCATGTGAACTCCTGGAGAGAAAGGTCACATTCCTTAATCTGCTTGGTCAATGTCTAAGTCTTATAGATCAGAACAGTCTGATCCGCAACTGATCATAGGGATGGCAGAGGATCAGGCAGTTTCATTCCATTGCTCAAGGGGTCACTGTGAGTCTAGGCTGACTCAATGGCAGCTAACGACAACAACAAAACATAGCTATTGCATGAGTGAATGTATGAACAATCATAATTCAGCTAGCTGTATTGTTAATCACACGTTCTAGGGAAGAAAACTTAGAAACGGTTAAGTTTGGGAGACCAAATGTTCCGTTCTCTCCTGGTGTGCCTGGGGAACAGTGAAAACCTATCCTGAGATTTGAAGAAATGGATATTCTTTGGCTGGGAAAGGATTTTGGTTGTCTCAGCTCAACCTCTGGTCCCTGAGAATGTTGCACCAGCCCTACTAGGAATCTGGATTGTTCTGGGATGAGCTGAATGGGAGACTTGAAAGCTAAAAGGGGGGTTCCCATTCTTCCCAGGAATCCCAGAGCCTTGGTATTGATGCTTTCTGGAAAGGAACTTGTGCTCAGAGGCAGTACCACAGGAGAGAATAGCCTAGGAAGATCAAGGCACAGAAGACCAAAGCCTGAAGGTCCTGCCTTGGGAAGGTAGCCAAGTGAGAAGCTTACCCAGACCCAGTGCCATCGAGTTGATTCCGACTCATTAGAATCTTCAAACCATACAGGTTCAAGGATCTTTTAAAAAAGATCAACTGGTCTAACTTCCTCAATATATAGATGTGAAAGTACCTGCCACGAAGCCCGACCCTTGGTTGACCAGATGTTGGATTCCAGCCCCTGATATTGTCCCTCTCCTCACCTTGGTCTATTTATGTCATAACCCATTAAAAACCCATTAGCTGTGGAATCTACGGCACAGAAACAGTTCTACTCTGTCCTATAGGGTCAACTCACGGCGACCCTACAGGATAGAGTAGAACTGCCCCAGAGGGTTTCCAAGGCTGTACATCTTTACGGAAGCAGACTACCACATTCTTCTCCCACAGAGCAGCTGGTGAGTTCGAACCAACAGCCTTTTGGTTAGCAGCTAAGCACTTAACCACTGCACCACCAGGGCCACAAACCACAAATAAGGGAATTGGGGGATGGCTCTTTGGTTTTATTTTTAATCTTAGAACACGAGCTAGCCACAAGAAGGCACTATCTACAACTTTACCACCTAAAAACATTCTTTTATAATACACCAAAACCCACTGCTATTGGGCGGATTCTGGCCCTATAGGACAGAGTAGAACTGGTCCATAGGGTTTCCAAGGAGCAGCTGGTGGATTCGAACTGTTGACCGTTTTGGTTAGCAGCCGTAGCTCTTAATCACCATGCCAATTAAAATGACACAGACCATTCCTGTGAAGAGGTACACTAATTTAAAGTTACAATTTCCTGTGTTTCTAAGGATTGGAAGGTATGCCTTAGGGGGGTATATACCATCTTCTGTTGTTGTTATTGCTAGGTGTCATTGAGTTGATTCTGACTCATAGTGATGCCATGTGACAGAGTAGTACTGCCCCACAAGTTTTTCTTGGCTATTATCTTTATAGAGGCAGGTCTTTCTCCTGTGGAGCTGCTGGGCGGATTCAAACAGCCAACTTTTCAGTTAGCAACAGAACACTTAACCACTGCACCACCAGGGCTCCTTATACCAATCTTTAAAGGATAGTTATTCTCCTTCCTTGGCTGGTGGAACTTCAACCATGAACAGTTCATAGTATTGACAACTGCTAATTAAATCCTGTCTCATTAACTCCCAATTCTTAACAAGCAAGCTCTAGAGCAGCCATTTTCAAAATGTGGCCCTCAGACCAGCAGCATGTGAAGGACCTGGGCACATGTTAAAAATGCAAATTCTCAGACTCCATCCCAAACCTACTGAGCTGGAAACTCCGGGGGCTGGGCCCAGCCATCAGTGTCTTAACGAGCCTTCTGGGGAACTCTGATGCATGCTCAAGTTTGAGAACTGCTGCTCTAGATTTTAATATAAAGCACACACACTCACACAAAAAAACCCAACAAAAAAAACAGGCATTCTACAACAACAGACATTACCTGCATACAGCACAGAAGAACTTTCCATGTCTGAACCGAGATGATTGGCTACAGAGCACCCATAGATCCCTTGTTCCTTCCTTGTAGGGTTTCGTATCTGTATCTTCCCCATTCCATCCAAAATTATTCTGTAGAACAGTTAGAAACAAGAGGTATTCATGTGACACATTCAACTGCTCTGGGGCCACAACAACAAGCAGAGAAGACGGCAAAATTACAGACTTTGAGCTGGCAGGGACACCCACAGATGATCTTGTCAAGCACCTACAGACAGACAACTGCACAGAACAAGAGGGTGGAAAGGTCTTTCTTTTGCCTTGCCAGTTGTCATGGAGTCAATTACGACTCATGGTCACCCCACATGTGGCACAGTAGAATTGCTCTCCATATGGCTGATTTTCAATGGCTGATTTTTCAGAAGGTCTTTCTTCCAAGATGCTCTGGGTAGACTCCAACCTCCACCTTTCAGTTAGCAGCTGAGTATGTTAACTGTTTGCATCACCCAGGGACTTTCTCTTACCTTAGACTCACAGAAAGGTGAGAGCTGGATGGTGTTTTACATGCAAAGAGACTTCTCTAGATGGACTCAATGCTTATCTACCACATTTTTTAAAAGGACAAACTAGCAAATCTATTAATTTGCTGGATGTTAAATCCTTATTTCCTACTGAAATCCCTCCTAGAGAACTGCAGGTGTGGACTTTTTGGTTAGGATTTTCCCACTGGAAGTGGGTGGCTTTTGACTGTGGCTGCCTTGCAGTGAAGTATCGCCTTACACTATCACTGTGTGAGAAGTCAGCAAGGTGACAATGCCAAGGCTGCAGTTTATATTGGATTTTGATCATGCTGTTAAAAATCGGGGCTACACTGTATTGAGTTCCATATGGTCTCCCAACTATTGATGTTCATAAAAAGCTGCATGTAAAGACCTCTTCAAGAATCAGAGTTGGTAGCTGTTTCCTAACAGACAAGATAATTTCTAAGTGGGAAAGAGTGCTTGTTTTTTTTTTTTAATTATCTTAATTTCTTTTCTTAATGACTTGAAGCTGCTTCTAGGTCATCTGGCTCAGTGGTCCAGATATTATTTTCCCACTGCCCCATCCCACCTTACAGATTGTAGCCACATAGACAATTCTGACCTTTAAACGCTGTATGCTTATTCATGAACTGAGCTGAGCCCCTTCTTCATTTCCTGCCATTTCACGTGGCTCACCCTAGACTCCAGCCATAATGAACTTCCCATGATCTTTCATCACCCCAAGCTTCTGCATCTGTTGTTCACTTTATTTGGGATGCCCATCCCCCTTTCTCGCAAATTCCAACCTACCCACTGAGTCCTGGATCAAAGGTAATTTCCCCTGCAAAGCTTTCCCCCATGCTCCTAGAGCTATCTGCCGCCTCCCTCTGCTCTGGTTCATGTATTTATTTGATGAAATATCTCTTTCTTCCTACAAGATTGTGATCTTTTCAACGGCAGGAACCAAATCTTATTCACAGCACTATATTCTTAGTATTTAGCACAGCGACTTTTCCATTATAAGCTCTCAAAAACCTTTGATGAATAAATGTATGAATGATTAGAACAGAACAGAATAATGGCACAGAATAAATGTACAAGGAGGATGCAAGCCCTCCTCTAACATAGGTAGGAAGTATCCAAAGTGGGGAGTCCCTGGGTGGTGCAAACAATTAATGTGCTCGGCTGCTAAGCAAAAGGTTGGAGGTTGAAGTCCACCCAGAGGTGCCTCAGAAGAAAGGCCTGGCAATCTGCTTCTGAAAAATCAGCCACTGAAAACCGCAGGGAACATAGTTCTACTCTGATAACCCTGATTGCCATGTGTTGGAATCAAAGGCAACCGGCTGGTTATACAAATGTGGGGAGAAGAAAAAAAAACAGCTCGAGTGCCCACAGCAGGGAGAGGACTATAGCGGATCTAGCTAGACTTGCATGGCTGCAAACCAAAAGGTCGGCAGTTGGAATCCACCGGCTGCTTCTTGGAAGCCCTGTGGGGCAGTTCTACTCTGTCTTATAGGGTTGCTCTGAGTCAGAATCGACTCGATGGCATCAGGTTTGGTTTCTTAACGTACACAGAAGCACATCTAAACGGGACGTACCATGTCAGAACCTCTTCTTCATAGTGCTCTAGGCGTCTCAGCCTCAGAAACGAATGTTAATTCCATTTGATCAAGTCAAAGTATTTCATATCAACTCAATGCAACAAACATTTAAACTGATCGTGCCCTGCTGCGTGACTGTAGTTAGTACTTAGGTGGCCTTCAACTATCTCAGCCTCTGTTTCCTCACAATTTATAAAATGGAATTGTTGAGCTAGGTCAGCAGTTCTCAAAGGGTGGTCCATGGGCTCCTGGGTTCCCCAAGACCTTGTCAGGAGGTCTATGAGGTCAAAACAATTTTCATGTATCATTTGCTTTTTCCATTACATTGCCATTTGCACTGATAGTACAAAAGCAATGGCGGGTAAAAGGGCTGATGCCTTAGCATGACCCAAGGCACGGGATCAAGGCGGACCAGTTGTCACTGTATTCCTAACTACCACACACTTGCAGTCAAAAACAAAAAGAACCATTTTACTTGTTTTGGAAGCAGTGAGTTTCTGTTCACGGTGATGGGAAATTTGGCAATGATTATTGGTGACAGTTGCAGAACAAGATGAATGTAATTGATATGGCTAAATTGTACACCCGAAAATGTTGAATTGGCAAATGCTGTGTTACCTATATTTTTATAACAATAAAAAAGTCCTTAATGAAGCTGTAAAACATTGATTTTACTAAATCTAGACCCTTGAGTACACAGTTTTTAACATTCTGTCTCACAAAATGGAAAGTACACAGGAAGCGCTTCTTTTGTATGCCAAAGCACGTTAATGGGACTGTCTCTGTTGTTAGCTGAGCTGGCTGCTCTTGTCGTGGAAGACCAATTCTACTTAAAGGAATGACTAACAGGCAAACAATGATTATTCAGACTTGTGTATCTGGCAGATTTTTTCCTTTAAATTACCAAAATGAGCTCGCCAATTTAAGGGAAAAAAACCAAACCAAAACAAAACCTGAGGGTATTTGCTGCCAATGTTAAATTTGAGCTCTCGATTCTAATCCAGAACTTTGGAACTCATATCAGCCATCGTGATTCGAGTTGTGTGTCCCAAAACGTAAAGAATTTTCTGATAAGGTGGATATATTGTATAATGAAATGTGTTAACATTTTGGAAGATCCACATAGTTCAGTGAGCCAATATTTTCCAAATGACCAATGCATTGTGTTACAAAATCATACATGGGTGAAAGAAACTATTCAAAGTGCAAGAAAGGCCAATGGCTGTTACTGTAACAGAGAAGCCAAGTTTGATTGATATGGTTTCAGGTTCCACAATGCAGCTAGTCTTTAAGAAACTACCACTTGTTAAGTTTCAGCATAGTACCAAAGAATATCCACAATTATCTGAAAAGACTATTAAAATATTCTTTATTTTTTTTAAACTAAAATATCTGTATGGTTCATATGCTTTAAGCAAAACAATGCATTCCAACAGATCCAATGCAGAAGCATATATGAGAATCCATCTGTCTTTTATTAAGCCAGACATTGAAGAGATTTGCAAAAATGTAAAATAATGCCAATTTTTTCAGTAATTTTTTTATTTGAAAATATTATTTTTCAAAAAAATATGTTATTTATGTTAACATGTAATGGGCTTATTATTATTTCTAAATGGACTAATAAATAGATATTTAAAAATTTTCTTGGCTTTAATTTCTAATATGGTAAATATTGATAGATAGAACTCATGTAAACAAAAGCTCTTTGGGCTCCTCAATAATATAACAAATTAAAGGTGTCCTAAGGAGCCCTGAAGGAGCCCTGATGGCACGGTGGTTAAAACGCTCAGCTGCTAACTGAAAGGTCAGTAATTCGAACCCACCAGCTGTTCCATGGGAGAAGGGTGTGGCAGTCTGCTTCTGTAAAGATTTACAGCCTTGGAAATCCTATGGGGCAGTTCTGCTCTGTCCTATAAGGCTGCTATGAGTAGAAATCTACTTGATGGCAGCAGGTTTGGTCTTTTGGTTTCAAGAAGCCCTGAGATGAGCCCTGGTGGTGCAGTGGTTAAGCACTCAGCTGGTAACCAAAAGGCTGGCAGTTCAAATTTACCAGTTTTTCTGCAGAAGAAAGATGTGGTAGTCTACTTTCATAAAGATTACAGCTTTGGAATCATTATGGGGCAGTTCTACTCTGTCTGTCCTATAGGTTCACTATGAGTCAGAATTGACTTGACAACAATGTGTTTAGTTTGGTTTTAGAAGGAGCCCTGGTGGCACAATGGTTAAGCACTCAGTTGCTAACAGTGCTTTGAACCCATCCAGCAGTCCAGCAAGAGAGATACTTGGTGATCTGTTCCCTTAAAGATTACAGCCTAGAAAACGCTGTGGAGCAGTTCTACTCTATAACGTGAAGCCCCTGTGAGTCGAAATCAACTAGATGGCACCTAACAACAAGAGCAAAAGGTTTGAGAACAGCTAAACTAAGTGATCTTTAAAGTTCCTTCCACTTCTTAACCTTTGTTGCACCCTGTGTTCACAGTTCCAGGATAAGGGAACCCCAAAATTAGATTTGTTCTGTATTTTCATTCTAAGACATAGGCCTAAGAATTTATTGTAAAAAAAAAAAAAATGCAATTTACCCAGCTTTCCTCTGATGTTTCACATCAGCATGATAAAAATAAAGCTTTTGTTTTTAAAGTACCTTATGGTTTGCAAAACAATTTCACATCTGCTGTTTTGTTTGTGTTCCTTAATAATCTCTAGTGGCAGATAAGATACAGCTTGAGCTCTTAAATACAAATAAAAAGAAAGCAAAATGTCAACCACCCACTGTGTACAAGTAGCAAGATTTAGAGATAGCAGAGAGTGAAAAAATGAATTCGTATCTGTTACTCTTCCGTTATTTCATCTAAAATGAATGAAATGTGATATGTTTGCACTGACATAGATAGGGATTACAATAAAATAATGCACGACTCCCCCACATGTCTGTCAGTTTGTCGTACTGTGGGGGCTTATGTGTTGCTGTGATGCTGGAAGCTATGCCACCAGTATTCTGATACCAGCAGGGTCACCCATGGAGGACAGGTTTCGGCTGAGCTTCCAGACTAAGACAGGATAGGAAAAAGGACCCAGAAGTCTACTTCTGAAAAGTATTAGCCAGTGAAAACCTTATGAATAGCAGCGGAACACTGTCTGATATACTGTTTGAAGATGAGCCCCCCAGGTTGGAAGACATTCAAAAGATGACTACGGAAAAGCTGTCTCCTCAAAGTAGAGTCAACCTTAATGATGTGGATGGAGTAAAGCTTTCGGGACCTTCATTTGCTGATGTGGCACGACTCAAAATGAGAAGAAACAGCTGCAAACATCCATTAATAATCAGAACCTGGAATGTATGAAGTATGAATCTAGGAAAATTACAAATCATCAAAAATGAAATGGAACACATAAACATCAATATTCCTAGGCATTAGTGAACTGAAATGGACTGTTATTGGCCATTTTGAATCAGACAATCATATAGTCTACTATGCTGGGAATGACAACTTGAAGAGAGGAATGGTGTTGCGTTCATTGTCAAAAAGAACATTTCAAGATCTATCCTGAAGTACAATGCTGTCAGTGACAGGATAATATCCATACGCCTACAAGGAAGACCAGTTAATACTACTATTATTCAAATATACGCACCAACCACTAGGGCCAAAGATGAAGAAATAGAAGATTTTTATCAGCTGCTACAGTCTGAAATTGATCGAACATGCAATCAAGATGCATTGATAATTACTGGTGATTTTAATGCAAAAGTTGGAAACAAAGAAGGATCTGTAGTTGGAAAATATGGCCTTGGGGATAGAAACAATGCTGGAAATTGAATGATAGAATTTTGCAAGACCAACGACTTCTTCATTGCAAATACCTTCTTTCACCAACATAAGTGGCAACTATACACATGGACCCCGCCGGATGGAACACACAAATCAAACTGACTACATTTGTGGAAAGAGACGATGGAAAAGCTCAATATCATCAGTCAGAACAAGGCCAGGGGCCAACTGTGGAACAGACCATCAATTGCTCATATGTAAGTTCAAGCTGAAACTGAAGATAATCAGAGCAAGTCCACGAGAGCCAAAATATGACCTTGAATATATCGCACCTGAATTTAGAGACCATCTGAAGAATAGATTTAACGCATTGAACATTGGTGACCGAAGACCGGACGAGTTGTGGAATGACATCAAGGAGGTCATATAAGAAGAAAGCAAGAGGTCACTGAAAAGACAGGAAGGAAAGAAAGAAAAGACCAAGATGGATGTTGGAGGAGACTCTGAAACTTGCTCTCGAACGTCAAGCAGCTAAAGCAAAAGGAAGAATTGATGAAGTAAAAGAACTGAACAGAAGATTTCAAAGGGCAGCTCGAGAAGACAAAATATAATGACGTGCAAAGAGCTGGAAATAGAAAACCAAAAGGGAAGAACACACTCGGTGTTTCTCAAGCTGAAAGAACTGAAGAAAAAATTCAAGACTCAAGTTGCAATAGTGAAGGATTCTATGGGGAAAATATTAAATGATGCAGGAAGCATGAAAAGAAGATGGAAGGAATACACAGAGTCATTATACCAAAAAGAATTAGTCGATGTTCTACCATTTCAAGAGGTAGCATATGATCAGGAACCGATGGTACTGAAGGAAGAAGACCAACCTGCTCTGAAGGCACTGGCAAAAAACAATGCTCCAGGAATTGATGGAATATCAATTGAGAGGTTTCAACAAACAGATGCAGCGCTGGAGGTGCTCACTCATCTATGCCAAGAAATATGGAAGACAGCTTCCTGGCCAACTGACTGGAAGATATCCATATTTATGCCTATTGCCAAGAAAGGTGATCCAACCGAATGTGGAAATTATAGAACTGTATCATTAATATCACACACAAGCAAAATTTTGCTGAAGATCATTCAAAAACGGATGCAGCAGTATATCGACAGGGAACTGCGAGAAATTCAGACTGGTTTCAGAAGAGGACATGGAACCAGAGATATCATTGCTGATGTCAGATGGATCCTGGCTGAAAGCAGAGAATACCAGAAGGTTGTTTACCTGTGTTTTATTGGCTATGCAAAGGCATTCAACTGTGTGGATCATAACAAATTATGGATAACATTACGAAGAATGGGAATTCCAGAACACTTAATTGTGCTCATGAGGAACCTTTATATAGATCAAGAGGCAGTTATTCAGACAGAACAAGGGGATACTGATTGGATTCAAGTCAGGAAAGGTGTGCGCCAGGATTGTATTCTTTCACCATACCTATTCTATCTGCATGCTGAGCAAATAATCCGAGAAGCTGGATTATATGAAGAAGAAGGGGGCATCAGGATTGAAGGAAGACTCATTAACAACCTGCGTTATGCAGATGACACAACCTTGCTTGCTGGAAGTGAAGAGGACTTGAAGCACTTACTAATGAAGATCAAAGACCACAGCCTTCAGTATGGATTGCACCTCAACATAAAGAAAACAAAAATCCTCACAAGTGGACCAACGAGCAACATCATGACAAATGGAGAAAAGATTGAAGTTGTCAAGAATTTCATTTTACTTGGATCCATAATCAACAGCCATGGAAGCAGCAGTCAAGAAATCAAAAGACACGTTGCACTGGGCAAATCTGCTATAAAGGACCTCTTTGAAGTGTTGAAAAGCAAAGATGTCACCTTGAAAACCAAGGTAAGCCTGACCCAAGCCATGGTATTTTCAATCACATCATATGCATGTGAAAGCCAGACAACGAATAAGGAAGACCGAAGAAGAATTGATGCCTTTGAATTGTGGTGTTGGCGAAGAATATTGAATATACCATGGACTGCCAAAAGAACGAACAAACCTGTCTTAGAAGAAGTACAACCAGGATGCTCCTTGGAAGCAAGGATGGCGAGACTGTGTCTTATGCACTTTGGACGTGTTGTCAGGAGGGACGAGTCCCTGGAGAAGGACATCATGCTTGGCAGAGTACAGGGTCACCGGAAAAGAGGAAGACCCTCAACAAGGTGGATTGACACAGTGGCTGCAACAAGGGGCTCAAGCATAACAACGATCGTAAGGGTGGTTTAAGACCGGGCAGTGTTTCGTTCTGTTGTCCACAGGGTTGCTATGAGTCGGAACCGACTCGACAGCACCTAACAATAACAACAACAATGCACGACTTAATCTTGTGTTCTGTACATCTCAAAAAACTTTGACGTCTATCACTTTATTTTTGCATTTTATCACATAAAAACGTTGCGTGATCTGCGACATTGCTCAGATATGCGATCTTTCTACTAAGGCTACTCTGTGCGTGATATTGAAACATCACTGGAGGTAGTCAAGAGGTCCAGTCCCTACTTCTGACTGGCTCTGAGTTAGCTGTGTGATTCCGTTTGCTCAATGATCTCATCAGAAAGCTGTTAACCCCTGCCCTGCCAAACTCAAGGGGCTGAAGAGAGGCTCCAATGAGATATTGCTTCTCATCTGAGGGTCTAGGAAGGGCTCTGTCAACTCTGATTTGCAGTTCATACATAATGCACAATTACTACTAATAGGCCTTCTGTTTCCAATGGCATTATATTGATTTTATTTCTGCGTGTTAAGTGCCCTGCAAAGGGAGAATCTATATACACTTAAGCTTACTCTTACTGTAGCTTGCCTTGTACCAGACCTATGTGAGAGTAACTTGAATAACGCAATGGTTTAATTTATAAAATTACAACCCATATGTGGAAAACACATCCTAACATTTTATAGTAGCTTTCCTCAAGAATCCTGTTGGAAACATATTCTGAGGAGGAGGAATTTCAAAATATTTTCAAGAAAACTGGAATCGTCAATAAGAAGGTATTACTTTTTTTTTCTTCTTATTTTACTTACTTTACTGAGGGCTGTAACAACGCTCCATCCTTGGTCCATGTATATGTGGTCTCACTGGGGCTTACGAGGTCACACAGTATATTGATGACCTTGGTCTTTTTTGTAATGTAGACTGTATTTCCCATCCTTGAGTTTATTGTTTTATTAAATGAAATTGCAGAAGGTTGGCTTTGCCTCACGAGAACAGGTACCTCTGGCTTGAATATCAGCTTGCCTGAGTACTTTGCATTTGAGTTTTTGGGCACACTTCCTGTTTCCCCCCTCAGCTGAGCTGCAGGAGGCAGCCCTTCCTGGATGCCCCTCCATTGCATGTCAGTGGACTGTGCCTTAGCTAGTTCAGCCACCAGCTGATATATCACTTGGGACGCAAGGTCATCACTGACCTCTCCAGTTTCCATGAGCTGACTCATGTTTCTTATCAGCTCTTCAAACTGGGCTGTATCCATGCTATATGCCCCTTGTTTAACTGCTGCTTCAAACTGCTTATTCTTCAACTCCCAGGGGTTGGTATTTCCTGCAGAATTGCTGCAGTGGCCCAACAGAGCTCTCAATAAAGGTTGGTTATTAATTTGGCCATCATCTAGATAAAGCTCATCTTTGTCACTCCACATTTGCCGCATTTTATGCCACGTGGCTCCCAAACTATTATCTTGGTTGTGGTCTATCCCAGGATACCCCCTCCTGTGCTCTCTGAGGGCTGGAGGTATGATGAGTCTGTTGTCAGTACCAATCAGCTTGAGAACACCTGTTTCGTGGGCAGTGCCCGCAATGCACCGATACACGCCGATGTCGGAGGCTGCAAGACTGTGGATTTTCAGTGAGCCCGACTTGGTGATGCCCAGTCGCTTGGAGTTCTGCAGACAATGGCCATCCTTCTCCCACTGGATCATAGATTTTTGGAATCGTCGCACTGGGCATTTAATAATCACTGATGTGTTGGGTAGCAAATAGGCTCTGCTGCCGATGGTCAGGTTAACACGCTTCTCTTCCCTCGTCTGAATGTAGACTCTCTGGACACCGAGGATCTGAGGACCCTGTTCACCTAGTTTTGTTTTCACTTCTGGTTTTATTTCTGCAGGAAAAAAGAAAGAAAGAAACACACACCTTAATAATAAACACTGTTTGACTGTACTATTCCAAGGCTGATATAAGCCAACAAATGTATCCTTTTTGTTCTTTTAAACTATTTGAGAATAAAACAGTATATATCTATACCAAAAAAAACCAACCAAACAAACAAACCCATCACCGTCAAGTCAATGCTGATTCATAGAGACCCTACTGGACAGAGTAGGACAGCCCTATAGGGGCCCCATAGAAAGCAGACTGCCATATCTTTCTCCCAAGGAGTTGCTGGTAGGTTCAAAAATCAACATTTCAGCAGCCAAATGCTTAACCACTGTGCAACCAGGGATACTTGTATATATCCATAGATTCAGTTAAATCTCACAACCATCTATTACTTTAGCAACAAAGAGTGCAAGTTTGACTAAGCTGCAGAAAAATACGTAACTTATTTTATAAAGCCCTGGTTTGGGGAGGCCTGAGGTTGAATAGCCCAAGGAAACACAGGGAATGGTTATTACTACATTTGTTGTTGTTAGGTACCCTCCAGTCATTTCCAACTCATAGCAACCCGACGTACAACAGAACGAAACACTGCCTAGTCCTACGCCACCCTCACAATTGTTCTTATGCTTGAGCCCATCGTTGCAGCCATGTGTCCGTCCGTCTCATTGAGGGTCTTCCTCTTTTTCACTGACCCTGTACTTTACCAAGCATGATGTCCTTCTCCAGGGACTGGTCCCTCCTGATAACATGTCCAAATACATGAGATGAAGTCTGCCATCCTCGCTTCAAAGGAGCATTCTGGCTGTACTTCTTCCAAAACAGATTTGTTCATTCTTCTGGCAGCTCGTGGTATAGTCAATATTCTTCAACGACGCCATAAATCAAAGGCATCAATTCTTCTTTGGTCTTCCTTATTCATTGTCCAGCTTTCCCATGCATATGAGCCAATTGAAAATATCATGGCTTGGGTCAGGTGCACCTTAGTCCCCAAAGTGACATCTTTGCTTTTGAATACTTTAAAGCAGTCTTTTGCAGTAGATTTGCCCAATGCATTACGTCATTTGATTTCTTGACTGTCGCTTCCATGGCTGTTAATTGTGGATCCAAGTAAAATGAAACCCTTGACAACTTCAATCTTTTCTCAGTTTATCGTGGTGTCATTTACTGGTCCAGTTGTGAGGATTTTTGTTTTCTTTATGTTGAGGTGTAATCCATACGAAAGGTTGTAGTCTTTAATCCTCCCTAGTGTTTCAAGTCTCTTCACTTTCAGCAAGCAAGGCTGTGTCATCTGCATATCACACGTTGTTAATGAGTCTTCCTCCAATTTTGATGTCATGTTCTTCATATAGTCTGGCTTCTCAGATTATTTGCTCAGCATACAGATTGAATAAAATATGGTGAAAGGATACAACCCTGATGCTGATTTTAAACTTTTCTGATTTTAAAACATGCGGTATTCCCTTGTTTTGTTCAAATGACTGCCTCTTGGTCTATGTATAGATTCTGCATGAGCACAATGAAGTGTTCTGAAATTCCCATTCTTTGCAATGTTATCTTTAATTTATTATGATCCACACAGTCAAATGACTTTGCGTAGTCAATAAAACACCGGTAAACATTTTTTTTGTATTCTGTGCTTTCAGCCAAGTTCCATTTGACATCAGCAATGATATCTCTTGTTCCAAATCCTCTTCTGAATCCAGCTTGAATTTCTGGCAGTTCCCTGTTGATGTACTGCTGCAACCATTTTTGAATTATCTTCAGCAAAATTTTACCTGTAGGTGATATTAATGACATCGTCCAATAATTTCTGCATTCTGTTGGATCAACTTTGGAAAGGGCACAAATATCTTCCAGTCAGACGGCCAGGTAGCTGTCTTCCAAATTTGTTGGCATAGATGAGTGAACACTTCTAGCATTCTATCTGTTTGTTGAAACATCACAACCGGTCTTCTTCAATTCCTGAAGCCTTGTTTTTCAGCAATGCTTTCAGTGCAGCTTGGACTTCTTCCTTCAGTACCATTGGTTCTTGACCATATGCTACCTCCTGTAATGGCTGATTGTCAATCAATTCTTTGTGTGTTCCTTCCATCCTCTTTTGATGCTTCCTGTGCCATTCAATATTTTGCCCATAGAATCCTTCAATATTGCAACTTGATGCTTGAATTTTTTCTTCAGTTCTTTCAGCTTGAGAAATGCCGAATGTGTTCCTTACTTTGGCTCTCATGGGCTTGTTTTAATTTTCTTCAGCTTCAACTTGAACTTGTATGTGGGCAATTGATGGTCTATTCCACAATCGGCCCATTCCAGTTCTGACTGATAATACTGAGCTTCTCTATTGTCTCTTTCCAGAGATGTAGTCAATTTGATTCCTGTGTATTCCGCTTGGCAAGTTCCATGTGTATGGTCATTGATGATGCTGTGTTGAAAAAAGATATTTGCAATGAATAAGTCATTGGTCTTACAAAATTCTGTCATAAGATCTTTGGCATCATTTCTATTACCAAGGCCATATTTTTCAACTACAGATCTTTGTTCTTTGTTTCTTACTTTCATATTCCAATCCAGTAATTATCAATACATCGATTGCATTTTTGATCAATTTCAGACTGCAGGCATTGGTAAAGATCAACAATTTCTTCACCTTTGGCATTAGTGGTTGGTGCGTACATTTGAATAATAGTTGTATTAACTTGTCTTGCTTGTAGGTGTATGGATATGATCCTATTGCTGACTTTAGGGTAGAGCTTGAAATGTTCTTTCTGACGGTGAATGCGATGCTGTTCTGCTTGAATTTGTCATTCCAGCATAGTAGGCCATATGATTGTCTGGTACAGCTCACTAACGCCTAGGGCATCAATCTTCCGACATTCCATTTCATTTCTGACAACTTTTAATTTTCTTAGATTCATACTTTGCACATTGTACATTTAATTATTAATGAATGTTTGTAGCCTGTTTCTTCTTATTTTGAGTAGTGCCACATTAGCAAATGAAGGTCCCGAAAGCTTTAGTCCATTAACATCATTAAGGTCAACTCTACTTTGAGGAGGCAGCTTTTCCCCAGTCGTATTTTGGGTGCCTTTCAGCCTGAGGGGCTCATATTCTGGCACTAATGTCAGACAGTGTTTCACTCTTACTCATAGGCTCTCACTGGCCAATTTCTTTAGAAGTAGATCACTAGTTCCTTCTTCCTAGTCTGTCTTAGTCTGGAAGCTCTGCTGAAATCTCTCCACCACCCTGCTGGTATTTGAAATACTGGTGACATAGCTTCCAGCATTACAGCAACATTCAAGCCACTACAGTAAAACAAACTGACAGATGAGTGGTGGTTGTCTACATTTGGGGAATATCTTTTCTATCTTGTTGTCATATGATGGCTTCATAGTTACCTAGCTTCTAGGTATATATTCCCACCAATAAGGGGTTGGTCTGTTATGTTGAGCCTCTACCACCTGGCACAGAGGCCTTGGGGGAGCTAATATGGCTTAGAGCCCAGAGAACACCAAATCTGAGGAAGTGAGATTGGAAACGTGAGTGAACGTATTTGAGAGCTCCGAAAAGGAGGATAAGGTTGGCAAACTTCAGTTAAATTAGTTTGAGGGCCCAAGGAAGCAATGGAAAATAATCAAAGAAAAAAGTCAGAACGCACTTTAAAGCCACACAAATCTGAGTTTGAATCTTAGCTCTGTCACTTGGATAAGTTGTTTAATCTGTCTAAGCCTCAGTTTTCTCATTTGTAAAATGTAGATAACGTTAGTACCTACATCAGGGGAATGTGAAAATTAGATTACTTATATGAAGTGCCCAATGCTGAGCATATAATACGCTCTCATATGTGATCGATCTGACCACTGACCAGATGACAAAGGCAGGTCCAGCCAGCAAGCAGGAGGGCAGTCTGCGTGGCAACTGGAGATGGGTCAGGGTCAAAGCAGATACTCTTGAGATCCCTTCCCCCAAGAAAAGTAGCTGTCTCCCACAGTTCACCTGTGGGGAGGTACCAATGTGTTCAGGAGTGATGCTGAGGTGGGAAAACGTGCATGGTTCCTCTTAGATAATGTACTTAGGACAGTAGCAGGTTGTAGGGCGTGGGCTGCAGGGCCTGGGAGCACCAGGGAGTCGTAGAAGAGCGACTAGACTCACATGAAAGATATTGCTGGATTCTGAAAGTTGTGAGATTGGGGGCCTCATACCCTTGAAGGACCCCTCTTAAAGGCCCCCCTGGTTTTAGCACTGGGAGGGACATGCTGGGAGAAGAACCAGATTGTGACTCCATTTGGATGGCCTTCTCAGGTCCTAGGCAGTAGGCATAATGTGTTTACTGCTGTCCTGGTTTGGCCAGAAGACCTCCTCGGGTGGCTCATGAACCTTCTAGGGTCTGGTTGCACGCTGAGACATAGTGGTCCTACTGGTTGTTGCTGTTAGTTGCCATTGAGTGAGTTTTGACTCACGGTGGCCCCCTATGTGCAGAGTAGGACTGCACTGCATAGGGTTTTCAAGGCTGTGACCTTTCAGGGGCAGATCACCAGGCCTTACTTCTGAGGTGCCTCCGAGTGGGTCTGAACTACCAACCTTTAGATAAGTAGTCTAGCGCTGAACCATTTGCGCCACCCAGGGACTCGAGATTCAAGAAAAGAACAGGGGTGGCTCCTCGGATGCTGTGGTAGAGAATGCTCTTGGTGAAGCAGCAAAATGACTTTGCCTGCAAATCCCGGAGAAATGCAGTAAGTAGATCAGGCCTACTGTTCTCAGGAAGGGTTCAGTATTCTGCCTGTAGATACTCTCTCGGCTCATGTCTAAGTGGATCCAGATCACAAATGTGTCCTTTTGGGAATACAGAGTATCCACAGAGGATGCCAACCCTGGTGCCAGCCAGTTAGGGCATGTAGATATTCTTTTAATTGGCAGCATAGAATTTCGAACTTACTGCTGCTTAACAGGAGCCCTGGTGGCGCAGTGGTTAAGAGTTCTGCTGCTAACCAAAAGGTCAGCAGTTTGAATCCACCAGCCGCTCCTTGGAAACCCTGTGGGGCAGTTCTTCTCTGTTCTATAGGGTCGCTATGAGTCAGGATCGACTCAACAGCAACAGGTTTGGCTGCTTAATAGCTATCCAAAGCAGAAAGAAATGTATGGGGGATTTCCTGATAAATTTACAGTCTATCTGTTACTATAGGCAGGGATGGTATTCAAAATAATTAACAATCTGAACAGCAATGGCAGCGAACAATCAGAATAGATGTTGGCTGTAGTCCTGAAACAGGGTTTTGGAGTCCCCCTGATGCACCGGGTGTTACCTCTTTAGTTGCTAGATCATGAGGAGGTCAGGCAGCTCCTGGCAGAGGGGCCCGAGCAGCTGAGAGACAGCTGTGGACTTCAGGCAGTGGCTTTTTACTAATCATTTGGAAAGCATTTCAATGTTTTAACAACCAGTGTGGATATAGGGTATGAGCAAATTTAATATCAACCCTGACCACAGGTATTGTAAAGCAACAGTTCTCAAAGTTTGATGCACACTGAATCACCTCTTATTCTTTTTCCTTTTTTTTTGTGAACAATTCCTTCTTGTCTAATTCAGTGGCATCGATCAGTTCTTCAAGTCGTACAACCACTATCGATCACTATCCTTGTCCAAATTATTCCATCACCATTAACATAAACTTAGTGCCTCCTAAGCACAAACTCCCCCTTTCCTCCTCTCTCCCACCCCGGTTACCACTAATTATCTTTGGTTTCTATGTATTTGCTTATTTTATACAAGTGCGATCAAGACGTACTTGTCCTTTTGCGACTGATTTATTTCGCTCAACGTAATGCTTTCAAGGTACATCCATGTTGTGGCATGTGGCATACATCAGGACTTCATTTCTCTTTAAGATTGAATAGCATTCCGTTGTGTGGACACACCACATTTTGCTTATTCATTCTTCCGTTGATGGACATTTAGGCAGTTTTCCACCTTTTGGCTATTGTGTAAAGTGCAGCAATGAGCACTGGTGTACAGGTTTCTGTTTGAGTTCCTGCTTTCACTTCTTCTGGTTATATACCTAAGATTGGGATTGCTGGGTCATACAGTAGTTCTATGTTCAACTTTTTGAGGAACTGCCAAACTCTTCTCCACAGTGGCTGTACCATTTTATATTCCCACCAGCAATGGATGAGGGTTCAAGTTTTTCCACAATCTGGCCAACGCCTAGTGTTTTCTGTTTTTTTGATCATTGTCATTCTAATGGAGAGGTAGGTGGTATCTCACTGTTGCTTTAATTTGCATCTCTCTAAGGATGGCTAATGACCTTGAACATCTTCTCATGTGCTTCTTGGCTATTTGAATATTCTCTTTGGTAAAATGTCCTTAGCTGTTTTTTTGACTGGGTTGTCTTTTTGTTGCGGAGTTGTAGAAGTTATATATATGTGTATATATATATAATATATATATACACATATATATACATACATACACTGATATACATACATACATATATATATATACTATATTAGACCCTTATTGGATATATGGTTTCCAAAGATTCTTTTCTTAACCTATACATACTGTCTTTTCACTTTTTGATAAAGTGCTTTGATGAATAAAAGTATTCAATTTTTATGATGTCCCACCTCTTTTATCTTTTACTGCTCCTGTTTTTGTTATCATATCTGATAATCCATCCTTAAAAACTAGGTCTGGCAGTCATGACCCTATATTTTCTTGTAAGAATTTTATGGTTTTAGTTTTCACATTTAGTTCCTTGATCCATTTTGAACTGTTTTTTTTTTTGCATATGATGTGAGTCATGGATCCCAAGACGCACCTGTTATTTATTCACTTATTTTTAAATCTCAATGCCCTGAATCCCACCCCCAGAAATTCTGATTTATGGGATGTGGCCTAGGCATCAGAATTTTTAAGAGCTCCCCAGGCGACTGAAATATGCAGCAAAGTTTGAGATCCTCTGCTCTAGGGTGTATCCCGGGATTAAACCAAAGCAGCAGAAAAAGGTGTTCCTGCCTCAGCTTCTTTTACTGCAGAACATTTTGATGTGACGCTGCTGGTCAGGAGGGAAGAGTAAATAAGAAATAGCATCCGTGTGGTGAGAGCCCTACCAAAGTCTTCACAATAAGCATTCATTTCTTACCTAATGAATACTGAATTGTGTAATCAACCAGGCTGCTTGTTTCAAGATGGCTCTTACGTGAGCAAGTTTGGAGCCAACTTTGTAGCCACATGTAATAAGAATGTAAAATTCAAAACATGATCTCGCATTAGCCTTCTTTGTTTGTTTACCTTTTTAATTTCTCACCTGATTTTAAGTTCATTCATCTGGTTGTATTATATGGATACTTAAAAGTGGCCTATTGTTTTTGTAACAAGGCAGGATATGTCTATGTGTATATGTATGTATGTGTATACACACACATCTACGTACACATATTGTCTTTTTTATTGTACTTTAGACGAAGGTTTACAGAGCAAATTAGTTTCTCATTAAAAAATTAATACATATATTGTTTTGTGACATTGAATGCCAACCCCACATACATATTATGATTATTATTATTACTACTACAACTTAAGAGGACCCAGCTGAACACCCTGTAGTTTGAAACTTCCTGCCTCATTGGGCTGGTGCAGAAGCTCATGTGGGCAATGAAGTACAGCTGTCTAGCTGAATGGTTCAGGCCGGAATGCATGGAAGCTGGCACCAGGCCCACAAAGCAACCTGACGCCCTGGAACCAACCACAGAGAAGGGGTCTAGTTACCTTCAGGTCTACTGGTAACCTGACGTCCCTCAGATGAGCATGAGACTTAGAATAGATGAGACCATGATTGTTTACAAGCAATTGCCAGGCTGGCTCCTTACTTGCTTGTGTCCTGACTTCACTCCAGTCATATCCCTGCCATGACTCTTCCAAGGCGGGCTGTGGAGTTGCATGTGGTAGGCTGAGTTCAGCCTCAGTGGAAAGCCCTGCTCCAAATGGTGGGTAAGCCACATGAGAGCCCAGCTGCTCCCTCTGGTCACATGCCCATTCACTGGAAGACAGGCCCTGCGACCCTAGCTGACCCCCTTCCTAGCCCTGCTTGGGCAATTGCTCACACTAGGGTCCAGACTAGTTCAGTGAGCAGGTGTGCCTGGGGACTTTGCTGGGCTTCCAGCCAGAGGTAGAAATGCATGGGCACTGCCAGGCTCCACATCTTGGGCCAAGTCCTCTCTTGGGACTCCTGTGAGCTTCTTTGGAGCAGTGCCTGGAGCATGGCGTCATCATAGTTGTGGGGCAAGAAACTGGTCTGGTTTTGGGTGACTGCCTCCTCCTGCATCTGCAGGTGCCCACAAAATGCAACACCTGCCAAGCCTGACGAGGCAGGAGCATCATCCACTCTGCAGAGTGGCCAGGCACCTGCAGCATCCTCCTGGACGGGCTGCTGAGTGTGCAAGGGTACCAACCCATTTCTCCACTCTGCTGATGTCAGAAATGCCACATGCAGAGCTTTTCTAGAAAATCAAAAGATTTTTCTTCAGTATGTCCTCTCTCTGGGGCTTTGTGCCAATCTTCCACACCCAATTAAGGTCAACTCTAGGTGCCCTGAGGCTGTCTATTGCCTCTGCTGGCTCATTGCTGGCTTATGTCCTGCCTTTACTCCAGTCGAATCCCTGCCATGGACTCTGAGTCTTGGTGCCACGCCAGGTTCCTGCCCCAGCCATATGGGCTGGATATTTACACTTGGTCTCGCCAGCATCTGACTCCTGCCACTCCCTAATGGGCTTTGGCTGAGACACAGCCTCTAAGCCTTCTTATTACCCTGCTGGAACACTGGCCTCCTCAGAATCCAGCCCTGAATCTGGCTGCCTGGCTGGCACTTCCACTGTGAGTGGAAGATCTGACAAGCTCGTTTGAAGCTGTATCAAGAACCTGGGCAGATTTTTTGGATTCTCTTCAGGTTTCCCCAAGGGTAGGAACACAGGTAGTTCAGAGGGGTAGGATGGAGCCGTGATTGGCTATGGTAAGCCTGAAAGGGTGATTTCTACTTACACGCTTCTATTGTACTTTACAACCATATGCAGCCTGGTTGCTTCTCCCAGAACCCCCATTAGAAGCTTTCTGAGCAAGACCACCAATAGCCCCGTAATTGAGAAATCCAGTGGCTTCCCTTCAGTATTCTTACTTAACCATCCTATGGCATATGGCACCATTAATCACTCACTTCATGCAGAAGGAAACCCTGGTGGCGCAGTAGTTAAGTGCTACAGCTGCTAACCAAGAGGTAGGCAGTTCGAATCCGCCGGGTACTCCTTGGAAATTCTATCCGGCAGTTCTATTCTGTCCTATAGGGTCTCTATGAGTTGGCATCGACTCAACAGCAGTGGGTTTGGTTTTTTGGGTTCATGCAGAAATCTCTGCTCAAGTTTTTTCAGCCTTTTCTTCTGGTCCTTTGCTACCACTTTGTTCCTTTCCAGGCTCCTCTTTCACTGACTATTCCTTCAGTGTTGCTGCCTCACAGGTGCAAGTGCTTGACCACTTCTCTTCTTGCTCTCTGCTTTTCCTTGGATAGTTTTGTAGTTTTAACTAGTGACTATCACTTAATGCCTCTCAAGTTTATCTGTCTAGCCTAGACCTCTCTCTGTGGAGTTACAGGCCTGATTGTCCACTGCTTACTAGAAATCTCTTTTTAGTGCCTCAAGTTTAAAATATCATAATCTAAAACACATGACCTCTGTCCCCTTCTTCCTGTATTCCTTAAGTTAATGGCATCACTTTCCACCAAGTTTCTCAAGTCAGAAACTAGAGAGACACCCTAGATTCTTTCCTGTCCAGTGGTGCACTGGCTCTAGCTCTCAATGACTCATAAGTCAGTGAAACTGTAGGAACTGTCCCCAACTCTGCATTCAATGATGTCACATTGATAACTGGAAATTAGCTATAGTGGTAGTATTCACACCATGGAAATTGGCAAACAAAACAAATGAGAGCTTCCCACCCTCCATCCAGAGCTGGTTGTTAAACATTTACTCTATTAGGCATTATCCTATTGTAAAACTGTAATAGGGCTTGGAGGTGGTGAGGAAACTAAAAATAACATTTTTTGAGAACTTACTATGTACCTGGATTTTACTATGTACCTGGATTCTTTCTAAGCATTTCATAGGTATTAACTCATGATTCTCAAAATAATTCTATAAAGAAGGTACAATTACTACTCCCATTTTACAGATAAGAAAACTGACACTCTCAGAGATTAAATGACTTTCCCAACGTCACATGATGAGTTACTGGAAGAACTGGGATTTGAACTCAAGTGAGTTGGCACTAAAGGCAGTACCCTTAACAATGTCATATCACCTTTCAGAGATTAAATGCAACTGAGGAAGCTTATTGGGAGATGTGGGGTTTGTGCTGGTCCTTCAAGAATGGAAAGAACTTTAGTCGTTAGATATGGCAGAGGTAAGAATGCCAGCAAGGGGTAAAAGCCTGAGATGAGAAAGTGCAGGGAATGTTTGAGGAGAAGCAGGCAGGGGATGTAACTGGGCTGTATCGTACAGGTGCACTGCTGGCCTCTAACCCAGTGCTGTTGAGCTGATTGAGACCCATAGCTACCCTGTAGGGTTTCCAAGTCTATACATCTCTACGGAAGCAGATATCTTTCTCCTATGTATGGAGCTCCTGGTGGTTTCTTACTGTCAACCTTTTGATTAACAGTTGATCTCTTAAACTACTGTGCCACCAAGGCTCCTGCTGGCTCTAGGGGGAGTGAAATACATCTTTCCCACCTGCCCTCAACGCCAATGCACACAAAAATGGTCAAATGAAGGGCAAGAAAATTTACCCTTCTAAAGACATAAGAAGCCCTGGTGGTGCAATGGTTAAAGCACTTGGCTGGTAACTGGAAGGTTGGCATTTTGAACCCACCAGACACTGCACAGGAGAAAGATGTAGCAGTCTGCTTCCATAAAGATTTACAGGCTTTGAAACCCTACAGGGCAGTTCTACTCTGTCCTGAAGAGTCACTAGGAGATCGACTTGATGGCAGTATTTGGTTTTTTGGTTAAAGAGGATGGACTTATGCCCAAGGTCATGGATTAGGACATGTTTTCTAGAAGAGAAGCCTTGATCACAGCACAGCTAGGCTTGGTGCTTCTTGTCTTCAGATCCTTTCCATAATGGAGTGGTTGGGCTTATAAAGAAGACCATACATTTGAGTCTGGGAATGGGGAAACAGGGTAGATTTGAGATGGAGGAGAGAAGAAATTTAGGTCATTATACTACCTAGTCTTGGTATTAGTAGTGGAGTACAAGACAAAGTCATCAGAAGGGATATGGGACCTTGGGGTTAGTACAGTTGTTAAGAAATTGTTGTGGTCAATTTCTACAGAATTCTTAGGAAATAAGAAAAAAAAAAAACACATTTCCCAACTAAATCCAGGTACCATAGATATGAAGTATTTTTAATCAGCATGGGGATATTACACCTTTTAGCATATTTCATTAGCTCAGTCCAGGAGGAGAAAATCACCTGAAAAAGTAATACCAAAGTTGAAGGGAATCAGGGTGATCAAGGCAGTGGGTTAAGAAAGGGCATAAATATCTGGTGATATAATCGGTTATGTGAGTGATTAGGGTATGCCAGCTAAGTGGAGTGATTTCTAATGTAAGGGCAGAAAGTTTGGGGACAATAGAAATATAAGAACCAGAGGTCACAGCGGGGGATTAACTAAATAAGCAGATGGAAGAGCAGGAAGCCATTTCTGCATGCTAAATCATGAGAAAATCTAAAGGGTCACCATGTCAAGGGGCTGGGGTCCATGGAATTGATGAGGTTGGGGAACTGAGCTATCAGAGTGTTAGGTCATTATCATGGATATTGGTTGTCCTGGATGTTGGCAAATGTTGGATAGGAAGACTGGACCTGGTGGTGGTATGTCCTGGAAAAAAGTACAGGGTATCTTGTAGGTCTGTCCACTGAAGGTGTGACGAGGGCAGTATAAGCACTAAGTGTGTGATGACAATAGGATTATGGTACAGAACTAGCAGGGGTAGGGAGGATGGGAGGATGCCAAGCTCATCACTTGGCCCTGTGGTAGGGTGGTGGGGAGAAAAGGATGCCATATGAGAATGTGGAGGGAGAAGCCAAGTTTCAACAAGCAAGGGCCATTGATCAAAACTGATGGCATGAGGCTAGGCTACAGCTGAAGTGGAGGCCCCAGCTTAGGGTGATTTGGCAGTGAGCATGCATTCCCATTGCTTGTCTGCTTCCATGACCTACATGTTCGCAAGCCAGGGAGTGGGGTGGGGTGAAGGAGAAATATTACTGTCTTTTTTTTCCCCCTAAAACTTAAAAATTTACTCTGTTCTCTGCTACATGCCATAATAATTTATAATTTCATCCTGTACCACACTGCATGCCCTAATAACCACGATGTATTCCCACGTTATCCTGTTATTATTTTAAAGGAAGTTGCCAGTAGTACTCTAATTTCAGTCTTCTCTAAGGCAGTTTACAGTCTAGCCACATTGCTATGCAACCATCCACAATTAATAAATATTAAATAGATAAGCAGTTCAAACCATGACTCTGCGCCATATGCCGCAGACATTCCCTGAATTCCAAGACACTTTAAAACCAAAGCTTGGAATCTTGAGATTTTCAAATTTTGTTTTCAAAGAAGACCCAGGAAAAAAAAAATGGTAATGTTGTCCATGAATCAGCAGAGAGGTGGCTAGGAACATGGGCTCAGGAATTGGACAGGCTTATGGTCAAGCAGGCCAAGGGTCCAATTTGTAGCTATAAGGCCTTGGGCAAGTCTCAGACCATCTCTCAGTCTTGGGTTCCTTATCCCTAAATGGGGATAATACTGTCTCACAATGGTGTTGGAGGGACTAAACAGATAATGCATGCAAGAATCCCCACATAGTACCCCACATAGTAAGTACTCAATAAATGTTATTCCCCTACCCATTCCCTCCCCTCCCCCCCCGTTTTTACTCTTTTTCTGATTTTGTTTGTGAATTTCTCCGGAAAAGCTATTGGTAAACATATCTATATCAGTTTATATTTCATATATCTATCTGTATATTATATAAGTACATGTATATATAAGGAGCCCTGGTGATGCAATGGTTAAGGTGCTCGACTGCTAGCCTAAAGACTGGCTATTTGAAAGTACCAGCAGCTCCATGGAAGAAAGATGTGGCACTCTGCTTCTGCAGAGATTTACAGCCTTGGAAACCCTCTGGGGTCACTATGAGTGAGAATTAACTCGACGGCAGTGGGATATGTATATATGGTAAGAAGAAATCAGAAATTATTTATATACACATAAAAATATATATATGCTAGGCAATATTAAGGCAATATTAAAATAAGATTAGTTCATTTCTGGGTTTTTTTTTTTTTTTCCTTACCATAAGCTCAGGAGGGTCCTTGAGGTAATGAACATACTTTACAGATGAAGACAATGTAAAAAACAAAGCCGAAAATGGGCCCAGGAGCTGCGGGTTCCCAGTGTGCCTGTTTCCTACCTCCCAGCCTCCCCACCCCACCCACTCTGCTGCTTTATTTTCAGTTGCTGTAGGTCAGCCCTCAGCTGATCTACTATAAACTCCTCCCTGCAATGGACTCATGCACATGTAAACGTGTATCTTTCATGTACCTTGCAAATACAGCTGAATACTACATAATACTACCTTTTAAATATAACAAAGGCATACTATTTACCCTTCATACTAAGCTTATTGTTTCTAATTAATTGAAGAGGTGTACCTACTGCCATCTTTTTAAACCAAAGGTATTTCATGTTTGCATTCTCGTTGGTTTTAGATTACGTATAAGAAACAATACTTGGAAACTTAAAATGTTTATCTCTTCTACTTTTAATAGAATGAATCTGTCATGGATCGAATTATGTCCCCACAAAAATGTGTGTGACAATTTGGCTGGGCCATGATTCCCAGTATTGTGTGGTTGTCCTCCATTTTGATTGTAATTTTATGTTAGAGAGGATTAGGGTGGGATTGTAACAACCTTACTAAGGTCACATCCCTGATCCAATGTAACGGGAGTTTCCCTGGGGTGTGGCCTGCACCACCTTTTATCATATAAGAGATAAAAGGAAAGGGAAGCAAGCAGAAAGTGGGGGACCTCATACCACCAAGAAAGCAGTGCTGGGAGCACAGCACGTCCTTTGGACCTGGGGTCCCTGTGCAGAGAAGCTCCTAGTCCGGGGGAAGATTGATGAGAAGGCAGGCAGAGAAAAAAGCCTTCCCTTGGAGCTGACACCCTGAATTCGCACTTTTAGAATACCTTGCTGTGAAGAAATAAATTCTTCTTTGTTAAAGCCATCCACTTGTGGTACTTCTGTTATAGCAGCACTAGATGACTAAAACAGAATTCAAATACATTACTAACAAAGTAAACTAGGAAATATTTCAATTTAATTTCTACAAGTAATACTCAAAAATTCTAAATGGAAGAAATCATGGTAAAGTGGAGAATATAAGGAAATATCAGTCCAAGTGAGGACACCTAAGAGATGCACTGGGCGGACATTTCTCAACATTGTACCATTTGCTGCGTGAAAAAAATTCTGGGTTGTACTTGGTTTGTTTTACCCACAGATAGGACGCATATACAGCATACAGTGAAACCTGCCAGAGCCGGAACGCAATAGGACTGCCTGGTTTTTCCAGGTCTCACAAGTTTTCTGCCTTTGAAAGGGTGTAGTCTTATCACTTGTTTTTCTGAGTCTCGCAAGTTTTCTGCCTTTGACAGGGTGCAGTCTTACCACTTTTCTATCGCTTGTTTTAGTGGAAAATATTTGAGTGTTCTTTTTCTGACAGGTTTCTACCTTACACAGGTTTGGTTTTCCCAAGTTTTTCCTGTATATGTCCATATATGGAAATGAAAATATTGGGACAAGATAGATCAAATCAGCATATCTTGGTGAAGCATGGGCACACATACTTACTGTTGCATGCAGGCATCTGGCAAGATTTCACGAGCGGTGGCCCTGGGAGATCCTTGCACATCGCTTCACCAAGATGGACACGCCGGCCTTTGGCTGTCAGCCTTTGACATACCTGCTTTCTTCGCTGGATTCCAACACCACAGCTGACAGAACACTGGAAGAGAATTATGCAACAGAGTCAAATGGAGCGTGAGCAGAATAAATCGCAGCCAACAACAGCAAATCTCAGTTGGTGAAACGAAAGGGAATTTCATATAGGAACATGCCAGTAAGTGAGCCATTTCCTAGACTTAAACATCTTTTATGATCTAAAGAGCTTTTCTCCTACTCTTTGTCCCTCTTTCTTTCTTTTTGGTAATTTACTTATTGTAGGATTTTATTTTTGGTATAGTAATTGAAGTATAATTTATTTTTCAGCTATTTATTTATATAGTAAAATGATTTTACTCTTTAAAAAATAAAACATACCCATTATCAAGAATTTAAGGAAATAGAAAAGTATAAAAAGGACAATTAAAAAAAATCATATAGACTGCTATATATGTAAAAACATTAATATCTGACAACCATTGTATTTCAAATTTTAACTGAAAAATTTAGTGCAGCTTTGAATTATGGTATTGGTCTAGAACACTGAATATACCATGGACAGCCAAAAGAACGAACAAATCTGCCTTGGAAGAAATACAGCCAGAATGCTCTTTAGAAGCAAGGATGGCAAGACTTCATCTCATCTACTTTGGACATGTTATCAGGAGGGATCAGTCCCTGGAGAAAGACATCATGCCTGGTAAAGCAGAGGGTCAGTGAGAAAGAGGAAGACCCTCAATGAGATGGATTGACACAGTGGCTGCAACAATGAGCTCAAGCACAACAACAATTGTGAATATGGCACAGGACCAAGCAGTGTTTCACTCTGTTGTACACAGAATTGCTATGAGTTGGAAGTGACTTGACGGCATCTAAGAACAACATAATACAAAAAAAAAAGAAACTGAAGTAAAATTAAAGGAGTTGCTGAACTTCTGAATTTTTTCCCCAGCATAAGTAGTTAATTCCCAAAAGAACCCTCTAAAAGTTAAGAATGAAGACTAAAGAAACCACTACGGCATTCAGATATTTTAATTAAATAGTTGGACTTATTGCTAAGAAAAAAAAAAAAACTATGAGTAAATAACACATTTTCATTCCCTCCCACCTCCCTTCTCCAATATTCCAATTCGTTTTTGTTGTATTATTTAGATAATGTCAAGATTTTTGGTACTTACTTTCTATTTTGAATGAAATTGCTACCGTTGATTAGTTGTAATTCTAGAATTAAAATGAATTCATTACTCATCATCCTTTTTTTTTTTTTTTTTTACCAGGATCTATCCATTCATGGATTTTTAATTTGGGGTTATCGTGGCGTCTGATCGTGGTCCTGCTAGTTTTTCAAGAAACCTTGGGGGTTCGAATCCACCCAGCAGCTTCATGAAAGAAAGGCCTGGCAATCTGCTTCCGTAAAGATTACAGCCAAGAAAACCCCATGGAGCAGTTCTACTTGTAATATGTGGGCCGTCCTGAGTCAGAACTGACTCAATGGCAACTGGTTTGGTTTTTGGTTTTTTCTCTGAATGCTTCTCTGTTTCCTTTCTAAATGAAGAACAACATGGCTGAAAAGAAAATTCTTGGGTCGTGCTTTCTTTCACTTAGATTTGTGTAAATCCTGTTTCACTGTCTTCTTGTATTGAGTGCTATTGTGGAGATAACTGAGGCCAAGTGGAATTTTTGTGTTATTTGATTGCCTTTTCTGCTCAGAGTCCGATGGATTCTTTTTTTATCCATGAAGCTTAGCACCTTACGCAGGCTGTGTCTTAGTGGGTATATGGTGTGCCATCATGACTTGCTAATTAAGCTTTTATTTAAGGAGTTTGTTCCCTTATTTTGAGTTTTTTTTTTTTTTTTCTGTTCCGTTTGTTTAGTTCTCACGAATATCAATTCCACTTAAGTTTGATTTCCTTTGTCTGCCTTCCATGGCCTCTAAAAACCAATTTTACATGTTTGCTCTTTTCCCTATAATTTATATGACATTACAGCCTGTCTACCATGTGTCTGTGTTCTCAGTCATTTTCTTTCATTATTTTTGTTGCTGGTTAGGTAACTTTTATGTCTGCTATTTTTAATTTTTCTTAGTTTTTTTTTTTTCCCTCCCCTTGCTGTTCCAGCTGTCTTTTCATCTCCTTCTGTTGTCTTATAATCTCTTCTTTGAACTCGAACTTTATTTATGAGCCACTTTTTTCCCCAGAGGTCATGACTATAATTTTTTGAGAATATGGAGTGTATTTGTTGGAACTTTTCTTGGGGTAATTCCTTGTGCTTTATTATGTTGTTCACATGACTCTTGCTTTATGCTCCTTCCCCACACCCCAGCCTCTTCCCCACCTTTCATTTTTCTTTTTTTTTCTAGTTTTGATGCATAGATTTTATGCTGGTGCTTTGAATGCTGCTGGTTGTTTGTGAATAACATGGGCTGGGGAAGGGAGATGAGCTAGGGCAGTTTACAATTTTTGGGTTTGTTGTCTTCAACACTCCGTCTCCTTCTGCCCACATTTCTCTTCAGTTTTTGGCATTTGAGTGGTTGGTGTGACTCAGAGAAGAGTCTCGTAAATAACTGACTCACTGTGTAATAACCCAGCGATCGCTGCCTCCCCTTCCCTCACACCACTTCTTCTCCGGCAGCCTTCCTTGGCCACCAGGCATAAAATGTGGTTTCACCTTCAGCCCTGTCTCCCCTTGGTTCTGCGGGGACATTCTCAGTCTGTCAGGGGCTGCTCAGGTCCTAGTTCTAGTGCCTGTAATCAAAGAGCTGTTGAATAAGCCTTTCAGGAGTGTCACACTTACTCGTAAGGAAATCTAAACCCTGCTCGGCGCCTGAGGAAATATTTGTCAGCTCTCAGCTTTCTCTCTCATTTCAGTCCAGACTTTACAGTCTTTGGCAGGTGTGTTTCATAATTTATAGCTTGGGATTGTGGCCATTTCATTGTTCACTGAAGACAGAGTGTTCTCTCTCTTTCATTCTCTTTGTGGGTTCTTGTTGGGATTCAGAGGAGGGGAATGGAATTTTTAAAAATTTCTTTATTGTCATCTTTATATTGTCATCTTTAACAGAAAGCCCTAATTATTATTATTATTTTTCAGTAGAGAAAAAAAAGTGTTTTTCTCACAGGCTTCTAAACAAATATTTTAAAATTGCCATTTACAGGTTTAGATTTATTTTTTTTAACCAGTCCAATCACCATCTGGGAGTTTCCCATATAATAAAAATAAATGCCCACTTTTTATTAATCTACCAGTGTGAGACATTTTTGTGCATGTGACAGAGGGGTTAAATACTTGAGTGTCAATCAGTCTTGGAAACCTTATGGAGCAGTTCTATTCTGCATACATAGGGTCGCCATGAGTTGGAATCAACTTGATGGCAACGAACAACAATAACAGCAATGTTTTCTTCCCAGTATTTAGTGATCCTTCCTCCCTTTCTCGCTTCCTTCCTTCAGAAAAGCATTAACTGAGTACTCTGTCATGTACTATATAAGGCACTGAACCTAATAAATATTGTATTGTATAAAAATAATAATTGAGTGTCAATCACCACCCATAAGACTTTTCTAACAATAAATGTTTAACTTTTTCTCTCCATTATAAATGGGAGCATCATTTGTAAGTCCCCTGTCTAGTTGAAGGTCTAGTGTAACTATGTGTCTGTCAAGTTGAAAATAAAAGAAGAGGTGACAGAATCAGTCTCATTAATTTTTTTTCTTTTTTAGTTTATTTTTTACATTTTGTATGGTTGTAAAAAAAATCTACAGAACACAGTATTTGCCAATTCAACATTTTTCATGTTGAAAATTACATTAATTTTCACCAATGAATCATATTGTGTAACCATAAACAACATCCAAATTTTGTATCACCATAAATGGAAACACAATAGTGCCATTAATTTTAATTCACAAAGCAACAGCCTTAGGCCAAAGCTTTTCCTATGGTTTCTTCTAAAGGAATCTGATAGATTCCTTAGGAAGAGTTCATGGAAACAATATACCCCAAGTTCATATATCTCCTTAACTATTTGCGTGGCCTTTAAACCTGAGGGTCAGTTTGGCAGGATATAAAAGCCTTGGCTTACATTTTCTTTGACTATCTTAAATATGTTGCTCCATTGTCATCTTATTCTTTTAAATAATATTTTATTGTGTTTTAGGTGAAAGTTTACATAGCAGATTAGGTTCCCCTTTAATAATGTTTATACAAATTGCTCTATGACACTGGTTACAATGTTTACAATGTGTCAGCATTCTCATTATTTCCATTCTGTTTGTTCTGTTTCTTTTGATCTAGCTTCCCTGCCCCTTCTTGCCTTCTCATCTTTGCTTTGGGTAAATGTTGACCGTTCGGTCTTACATAGTTAATTGTTTAAGGGACCACATTACTCACAGGTGATGTTATTTAATAAGCCAATCTATTATTTGGCTGAAAGGTGACCTCCTGAAATACCTTCCATTCCAAGTTCTTAGGGCAATAGTCTCAGGGGTTCTTCTAGTCTCTACTGGTCTAGTAGGTCTGGCATTTTTTTAGGAATCTGAGTTTTGTTCTACATTTTTCTTCCATTCTATCCTGGACCTTCTATTGTGTCAGACCAGCCAGAATGGTCAGTAGTGGTAGCTGAGCACCATCTAGCTCTGACCTGAGGTTAGAAGAGGCTGTGATTCGTGTGGGCTATTAGTCCCATGGACTAGTTTCTTCTTTGGGCCTTTGATTTCCTTCATTCTTTTTTTGTTCCATATGAGTAGAGACTGATAGTTGTATCTTAGATGGCTGCTCACAAGCTTCTAAGACCCCAGATGCTACTCACCAAACTAGGATGTAGAACATTACCTTTGTGAACCATGTTACGCCAACTGACTAAGCTGTCCCCCAAGACTACGGTTCTAAGCCTTTTAACTCAGTAAACCAATCCCATGAGTTATTTGGATATGTCTAGGAAGCCTCCATAACTGTGCTCCCTATGTGGTTTACTGTATGTGTGAATATATGTACATCACACACAAACACATATATACATATGCCTACAGATACGCCTATACATGCAGGCATATTTACTTGCATATGCCTTCCTATACACATACATGCATCCACAGCTACTTATGTAACCACATACATTTTTTGTTGTTTTTACTGTTGCTGCAAAACCGCATATGTTATAGCACTTGCTGAAACTGTCCCTGTTTCCCGTGTACTTCTTAGTGTTTTTATTTATCTTGGTCAGGTTGTACGGACTTCACCCATATTTGGGATTGCTTTTCGCATCACCAAAAGTAACAATTATCTACTATCTAGAAAGTGATTCTTCCTCCCTCTTCCTTCCTTCCCTGGTAACTATGGAAGAACTTTGCTTTCTGTGTATATATCTATTCTTGACTTCTTATAATAGTGGGACCATACAATATTTGTCTTTTTGTGATTGGCTTATTTCATTCAGCATAATGTCCTCCAGATTCATCCATGCTATAAGATGTTTTGTGGACTCCTCATTATTTTTTATAGTTGCATAGTATTCCATTATATGAATGTACAGGCATACTTGTGTTATTGTGCTTCACTTTATTGCACTTCAGATATTGTGTTTTTTACAAATTGAAGGTTTGTGGCAACCTCTATGAAGCAAGTCTATTGATCGGTGCCATTTCTTCATGTCTATGTGTCATGTTTTAGTAATTCTCACAATATTTCAAACTTTTTCATTATTATTATATCTGTTATGGTGATCTGTGATCAGTGATCTTTGATGTTACCATTATAATTATTTTGGGGCTCCATGAACCATGCCCATATAATATTGTAAACTTAACGGATAAATATTGTGTGTTTTCTGACTGCTCCACTGACCTTGTTTCAATTCCTCTCCTTGGGCCTCCTTATTCCCTGAGACAGGACAATATTGAAATTAGGCCAATTAATAACCCTACAATGGCCTCTAAGTGTTCAAGTTAAAGAAAGAGTCACACATCTCTTTTTAAATCAAAAGCTAGAAATGATTAAGCTTAGTGAGGAAGGCATGTCAAAAGCTAAGACAGGCCAAAAGCCAGGTCTCTTCTGCCAAACAGTTAGCCAAGTTATGAATGTAAAGGAAAAGTTCTTGAAGGAAATTAAAAGCACTACTCCAGTGAACACATGAATGATAAGAAAGTGAAATAGCCTTATTGCTGATATGGAGAAAGTTTTAGTGGTCTGGATAGAAGATCAAAACAGCCACAACATCAAGGCAAAGCCTCATCCAGAGGAAGGCGCTAACTCTCTTCAATTCTATGAAGGCTGAGAGAGGTGAGGAAGCTGTAGGAAAAAAGTTGAAAGAAGATGCCATCTAGGGTTCTCATAGCTTGAGAGGAGAAGTCAATGCCTGGCTTCAAAGCTTCAAAGGATAGGCTGACTCTCTTGTTAGGGGCTGATGCTGCTGGTGACTTGAAGTTGAAGCCAGCGCTCATTTGCCATTCTGGAAATCCTAGGGTCCTTAAGAATTATGCTAAATCTACTCTGCCTGTGTTCTATAAATGGAACAACAAAGCCTGGATGACAGCACATCTGTTTAAAACATGGTTTACCGAATATTTCAAGCCCACTGTTGAGACATACTGCTCAGAAAAAAAAGATTCCTTTACAAATATTACTACTTATTGACAATGTACCTGGCCACTCAAGAGCTCTGATGAAGATGTACAAGGAGATTAATGCTGTTTTCATGCCTGCTAACACAACATCCATTCTGCATCCCATGGATCAAGGAATAATTTTGACTTTCAAGTCTTATTATTTAAGAAATACATTTCACAAGGCTATAGCTGCCATAGATAATGATTCTTCTGATGGATGTGGGTGAACTAAACTGAAAACCTTCTGGAAAGGATTCACCATTCTAGATGCCATTAAGAACATTTGTGATTCAGGGAAGGAGGTCAAAATATCAACATTAACAGGAGTTTGGAAGAAGTTGATTCTAACCCTCATGGATGACTTTGAGAGGTTAAAGTTACTTCAGTGGGGGAAGTAACTGCAGATGTTGTGAAAATAGCAAGAGAACTAAAATTAGAAGTGGGGCCTAAAGATGTAACTGAATTGCTGTAATCTCATGATAAAACTTTAATGGGTAAGACTGTTTCTTATAGATGAGCAACAAAAGTGGTTTCTTGAGAAGGGATCTACTCCTGGTGAAGATGCTCTGAACATTGTTGAAATGACAACAAAGGATTTAGAATATTATATAAACAGTTGACAAAGCAGTGGCAGGGTTTGAGACGACTGATTTTAATTGTGAAAGAAGTTCTACTGTGGGTAAAATGGTATCAAACAGCATCACATGCTACAGAGAAATCTTTCATGAAAGGAAAAGTCAGTTGATGTGGTGAACTTTACTGTTGTCTTATTTTAAGAAATCGCCACAGCCACCCCAACGATCAGCAACCACCACCCTGATCAGTCAGTAGCCATCAACACTGAGGCAAGACCCTCCACCAGCAAAAAGATTACAACTTGCTGAAGGCTCAGAAGATGGTTAGCATTTTTTAGCAATAAATTATTTTTTAAATTAAGGTATGTACATCATTTTTTTAGACATAATGATAATGCACACTTAATAGACCACCATGTAGTGTAAACTTTTATATGTACCATAAAACCCAACAATTCATGTCACTCGCTTTATTGTGATATTCGTATTATTGTGGTAGTCTGGAACCAAACCTGCAGTATCTCTGAGGTATGGATGTACCACAATTTGTTTATCCATTCATCCATGGATGAACACTTGGGTTGTTTCCATTTTTTTCCTGTTGTGAATCATGTTGCAATGAACACAGGTGTGCATATGTCTATTCATGTCATTGCCCTTATACCTCTAGGGTATATACCTACGAGTGGAATTGCTGGATCATAAGGTATTCTATTTCTAACTTTTTCAGGAAGCACAATACTGTTTTCCGTAGTGGTTGTACCATTTTACAATCCCACCAGCAATGTATAAGAGCTTCTTTCAACCCTCCCACAACCTCGCCAGCATTTGTTTTTTTCATTTCATTGCAATTTTTTATATAATTTTTATTGTGCTTTAAGTGAAAGTTTACAAATCAAGTCAGTCTCTCACACAAAAACCCATATACACCTTGCTACACACTCCCAATTACTCTCCCTCTAATGAGACAGCCCGCTCTCTCCCTCGACTCTCTCTTTTCATGTCCATTTCACCAGCTTCTAACCCCCTCCACACTCTCATCTCCCCTCCAGGCAGGAGATGCCAACAAAGTCTCAAGTGTCCACCTGATCCAAGAAGCTCACTCCTCACCAGCATCCCTCTCCAACCCACTGTCCAGTCCAATCCATGTCTGAAGAGTTGGCTTCAGGAATGGTTCCTGTCCTGGGCCAACAGAAGGTCTGGGTCATTGCAATTTTTGAAGGAGTTGGATGGTATCTCATTGTAGTTTTGATTTCCATTTCTCTAATAGCTAATGATCACCAGCATTTTTTTCACATATTTGTTGGGCACCTGAATGTCTTCTTTGGTGAAGTGTCCGTTCATGTCCTTTGCACATTCTTTGACTGGACTGTTTGTCTTTTTGTTGTTGATACTCCATTGTCTTCTAGTATGAGGTGTTATTGTTGAGAAGCCTGTGCCAACCTGATTTTCTTTCTCTTTTAAGTGACTTGGCCCTTTTGCCTAGATGCACAAATAATTTTTTTTTTTTTTAATCTTTAAAAGTCAGTAGTTTTAGTAGACTATGTCTTGAAACTGACCATCCTTGGCCAATTTTTCCAGGTACATGGTGTGTCCTTTCAATTTGGTGATTTGAGTCTTATTTTATTTATAGTTTTGTTCTGTTACATGGTTTGGTTTTCTTCTCTGAGGACTCTGATTATATATATTTGTTGGATTGTCTTCTCATCTTTTATGTCTATCACTTTTTAATCCTTTTTATTTCTCTTGGATTCTTTTTCATTTTTTTCTATTTTATTTCCCTCATTGTACATTCTTTGTCTAGTCATTCTTGTATTCCTTCTAATGTAGTCTACATTTCTGAGCTTTCTAAAATTAATTTTACAATCCTTTCCCAAACCCTGTCAGCTATATTTTCATTCCTTCTTGTTATTTATTTATCTCATTTCTTTGCTTTTCTGCTTCTGATTTAAGTTGCTATAGTTTTTTAATTTCTTTAGCTCATTTTATAATAGTAAGTTATGGTTTCATCTACTTTGAAGTCAAATTTGCATTATGTTATTATGCTATTGGTATTTTTATCTTATGGTATCTTTGCATGGGTTTTGATTCCAGTTCTCTTTTCCTATGGTAATATTTAAATAAAAGTTTTTTTTTTTTTTGGTACTTTTAGGAAAGGGGAGTGTATGAGGGTGGTAGTGCTTTTATTGACTCTTTTTGCAACTGTGAACATTTTTTTCTGACTGGCTCATTAAGCTGTGAGCACACTGAGGGATGCCCTGGCTGTCTCTGATTCCTGGTGTCTGGGGTAACCAACATAGCAGGTTCAGTAAAAGTTGCTGATTGAAAGACTGAGGATGCTGGGTTGTGGCAACAGGCATATTCAATTTAGAAGAAGATTTTATAATTTTTTTTTTTTTCACTCAACAAGTGTTTACCAAGCACCAAGTGGGATACAGACATGTGAAGACATGGTCTTTGCTTTCTGGCTTCTACAGTTTAGTCAGGAAAATAATGCATATTCAGTGTGCATGTGTGTATGTGTGTGTATGTGTGATTATGTGACTGATTCTCAAGTACATGTACAGATAGAAGTGTATGAAGTTTAAAGCACTGGGTATATATTAAATGAGTCAAATATAAGAGTAATCAGTCATATGAAGTCTAAAAAAAAAGACACTATCATTCAAGTAGAAGAGTAGGTATCTAGATAGTGATTAGTAATATGAAATTCATAATTAATACCATAAAAAAGGGAAATATTAAAATGTAGGTTTTAGTACAGACCTTGAGAGCTGGAATATTCTTTTATTCACACAGGGAACGTATGGACAAAGACTTAATGTATCCCATTTGGATCGATGATCCCGGATCAAGACTAAAGTAACTCTGCAGGATAAATGATCAATAGAAAGGATCCAGAGATCATATATTTCCTGGTCCAACCAAATACCAATTATGGAAGATAAAAGTGGTCTCAGAGATGACCAACCAAGTTTCCTGGACTTTGTAAAAAAACATAAAAGAGTCCAGAGATTGAAACCTCTTCAGGGTGTTTTCATCTAAGCACCATCAAAGCTGAAGCTACACTCAAGCTATGTGTGTTGCTTGAGTGTGTGTGTGTGTGTATGCGAATGACCCTTTCAATGCAATTATGTGTTGCTAAATATTTCATAACAGGTTCTTGGGGGAAAGAGCCCTGATTGTAATATTTGCCAATTTCTGTGGTGTAAATAGTCTCATCATGGCTGATTTCAAGTTACCACATGATGTCACTGGTCATGGAGCTGGGAAGAGATATGCAGAATTTGTTCTTGCAGGCTGGTATGAACTAACTCCAACACATTCCTGCCTTCATGAGCAAGGATTAATAAACCTACTGAAAACTAGAACTTCATATTTGAAAATCCATGTATCTTTGACATATTTTGTTGTTGTTTGTAATAGTTCTCCTTTATAGATATCTTTTCCTCTTTATTTAACATGTAGATATTTTTCAAAAATTAAAGAACTGGCAGGTATAAGTAAGTGAATACAGGAGATGAAGAAGTCATAGATGATGAAAAGTGTTGTAAAGATGGTGGGGCACTGACAAAGACAGGAAGTGAGGTGGGGAGCTGACTGAAGGCAGGGTGAAGAGGTTGTCCCAATGTTTTCCCCATGATGAAAGCATAGAGCTATACCCTATGTGGAGAGCTCGGGATGTGGTACTGGAGAGCAAGGGAAAGACTCTGGAGACAAGAATCACCCTCAGAAGTTAGAAAAAAGATTAGAAACAGGGTCAATTACAGAGGAAAAATGCAGAGATGGAAATCAGAGTGTTTAATATTGAGCTTTTTGGGAATCTGGAAGAAGTCAAGCCAACAGAAAAGCTGTAGTTAGATAAGTTGTTGTTGTTAGCTGCTGTCGAGTAAGCCCTGATTCATGGCAACCCCATGCATGACGGAACAAAATGCTGCCCCGTCCTGTGTCATACCCATGATTGGCTGCAGATAGGACTGTTGTGATTCAGAGGATTTTCCTTGGCTGATTTTGGAAGTAGATCACCAGGCCTTTTTTCCTAGTCTATCTTCATCTGAAAGCTCCACTGAAATCTGTTCAGCATCATAGCAACATATGAACCTCCAATGATGGGTGGGTGATGACTGCACATGAGGTACACTGGTTGAACCTGGGTCTCCCACATGGAAGGTGAGAATTCTAACACTGAACTACCAATGACCCCAGTTGAATAAGTAGGAAAAATAAAAGACGCCAAGAAACACCACGAAGGAGAAAGATGAAAGTAAACAAAAGAATCAAATGTTCCATCGGAATAGAGAGGATAAACAATGAGGAAAGGCCACTGGCTTTCAGGCAAGGGATGGAACCACAAAACAGGCTGCATGGGATATATGAACCACAGAGATTCACCATTTGGCAAGTATGCCCCATTTATGAGTCAATGTTCCCTTCTTATAAATTGAAAAGCCATGTAAGAACTAAAAGCCCTTTCTTCTCACCTAAGGCTTGGTTCAGATCTAATGAACCAGTGAATGAACAAAGCCCAAACACTCCATGAATAGAGCTAGTGTTGGGAAAAGCAACCATTCCAGCTGCAAGCCAAGAGGCTTGGCCCAATGAGGAATGGAAATTCTGGCATGGCTCCCCAGCCATTCTATGTCCAGGGTTAGAGGCCAGAACCACAAAATGGACAGCTGCCCCCAAGTGAGCCATCCCATGGCAGAGAGACCAGTCTGGCAGGAAGCTTTAGGGAAGGGTGGCAATTTGATGTCAGAGTCTCTGCCAAAACAAAGCAACTCTGAAATTTCAACTAACAAGAGAGAAGCTGAACCAAGTTGAAACCCAAACTGCCATGCAACATATTCTGATCCTGAGTCTGAACACCAGCTTCGGTTTCCAAGGCCAAGGCTGGCTCTGCTTTCCTGTGTGTGTATGTGTGTGAGGATACCTGCACTTCATGCCAGGTGGTGATTTCCTGGAGATGTGTTCTTAGTTGGGAGCTGGAGGGTGTCATGACTGAGCTTGGCTGACCTCTTAGTTGGGAGCTGGAGGGTGTCATGACTGAGCTTGGCTGACCTCCTGGAGTGTGCCTGCACTTGCTCTTTGACCTGATGAATGGTTGCCTTGGAAACTGACCTGCCTCAAGTCCAACCCAGTGCACTTGGGTAAGCTTCTCTTTCGTCTCCTTTCCTCTTGTTTCTTTCAGCAAAAACCCTTCCAAGAATGATTTGCCTCTCCTGTGTTCATAGTCCTGAGCTTTTCTAAAGATCACGACTTCAACAACACTTTGCCTTTCCCCTGACTCTGCAAAGACTCTTGAGGGAGAGTATTTACCTGCTCAGAGATGTGTAGGGGCCCAAGGACCTGTCAGGAATCTCATGGCCATCGGTCAAAGAGACTAGATGGCAAGACCATACGGATGCTTGCAAAATAGCTACCCATTGAAAAACAATAAAAATTAGAGTCATGATGAGTTAGATCTGGGAAATGCTATATTATTTTAGGGAGGAGAAGGCTTCACAGAGGAGGGAAGCCTAGAACTGGGCCCAGGATTTGAGAGCAACAACAAGAGCAAAGATACAAAGGCAAGCACGAGTAGACATGACAAAGGGTGTCACAGTGGTATATAACTGGCCAACTGCAAATTTAGTTATTAGGTGAGAACAGTGGCGTCAAGACCAGTCTCCACTCCAAAAGGCCAATGGGAAGAGTTTGCTCCAGGAGACAGAATGGAACTGTGAAAGGGGCTGTTTGTTCTCAGAGGAAAGGAGAAAAGAGAAGCAGAATGGGGCATTTTGTTGTTATTGTTAATTGCTATCTAGTGCTGCTATAACAGAAATACCACAAGCAGATGGTTTTAACAAACAGAAGTTTATTCTCTCACAAATTAGGAGGCTAGAAGCCTGAATTCAAGACGCCAGCTCCAGGAGATCTCTCTGTGTCACCTCTGGAGGAAGGTCCTTATCATCAATCTTCCCCTGGTCTAGGAGCCATCTCAGCGCAGGGACCCCAAAGGACACGTTCCACTCCTGGCTCTTCTTGCTTGGTGGTAATGAGGTCCCTCTCTTCTCTGCTCCATTCTCTCTTTTATATCTCAAAAGAGATTGACTCAAGATACAATCTAATCCTGTAGATTGAGTCTTGCCTCATTAACATAACTGCCTCTAATCCTGCCTCATTAACATCATAGAGGTTAGGATTTACAACACATAGGATAATCAGATCAAAAAAATGGTAGACAACAATATGATACTGGGAATCGTGGCCTAGCTAAGTTGACACACATTTTGGGGGGGGAACAATTCAATCCATAACAATTGCCATCAAGTTGGCTCTGATTCATGGTGACCATATACATAACAGAATGAAAGGTTGCCCAGTCCTGCGCTATCTTCATGAGTGTTGGTATGTTCAAGTTCATTGTTGCAGCCACTGTGCATTTTCAGTGCATTCCAGACTAGGGGGTTCCTCTTCCAGCACCATATTGGACAATATTTTGTTGTGATCCACAAGGTTTTCATTGGCTAATTATCAAAAGTAGATCACCAGGCCTTTCTTCCTAATCTGACTTAGTCTAGAAGCTCCGCTGAAAACTGTCTACCATGGGTGACTGTGCTGGTATTTGAAATACCAGTAACACAGTTTCCAGCATCATAGCAACAAACAAGCCACCACAGTATGACCGATGATGGCGGTAGTGTGAAGCGTAATTTAGAACTTAGCAATGGTTCTAAGTGCTCCCTGGCTACATCCAGAAATAAAGTACCTGGTTTCTCTGCAACCCTGCCCATTCCCTGCCCTTACCTTTTCTTGCCTCTTCCCCTTGGGTTAGGGCAGCACTTGCTCAAAGAAGTCATTACCCAGAGCCATCCCTACCTTGGAGATATTTAAGAGCTAAGCAACCCACACGAGGATGAGGGGCAAATAGAGAAATGCTTCTCAAACTGTAGTGTGCATAACAACCCTCTGGAGGGATCTTGTTGAAATACAGATTCTGATTCCTTAGGTCTGGAACTGGGCTTGAGATTCTTCATTTCTTTCAAGCTCCCAGTTGACGTCCATGTGCCTGGTCCCTGGGCCACACTTAGTGTAGCAAGAAGATAATGCATTCACAATGCCAAGTTCTCCCCACAAATGCTTGGCGCTTCTCTCCCTGTAGTTCTGTCCCTAACATTATGGAGACATGGATCCTTCTTCTCCTCTAGAGAAGGGATTGGTAAGACCTCACTCTTAGGGTTTAGTGGGGTGACAGGAATAAATACTCCCTACTTTTTTACCTGCTATCCTACCCAGCCCTCCTCACTGCACCCTTTCTAACATCTTTGCCCATCTCTTCCTGTCCTGCTGGATCATAAATAGTGCTTCTGCTTTAGGGCCTCTGTTTCACATGTACAGAGGAGGGGAAATAAAGCAAACCAGCTTTTGTACACAGAGCTCTCCGGAGCAGATCTCTACCTGTCCTTCTTCATCCCTAGCCTGAGGAGGTTGTTTCACCTGGGGCAGCAACCTCTTTTAGTTCAGGCCCTGGCTGTAGGAGGAGACGGCTCTCTTGTCTCTCATGTCACTGACTTTGCAGGCAGAGAGTCTTGGCAAATGGCACTGGCTTTTATGAGTTGGACAGAGGGAGTGGGACATTGTTGCTGGATCCTAAGACTACTACTACTCTGCACGCCCTGGAGATATTGGGTTATCTTACTTCTTGTGCATTTTCTGAGGATTTGGGTTAACATTTAAGTAGAGCTTTAGTGGCCTGGATGAGAACCATGACCTGAAACTTGTCAGTCAAGACAGGCTTAAAATATTAGCACTTAATTGAGCTAGACAGTTATGATGGCTAATTTTATTGGTCCACTTGGCTAGACTATGGGTCCCAGCGGTTTGGCCAAACCTAGTCTAGTTGCTGTTCCATAATGTAATCTAATGTAATGTAATCACTTTCCATAATGTAACACAATCAATCAATCAATTGAAAAGAATTTCCTTAGGTAGTGCTGTACCTCCAAATTATAAATAGATAGTTTGGCAGAAGTTGCTCTCTCTCTCCACTCGCACTCCTTCCATCGCCTGACCTGCAGATCTTGGGATACAAGCCTGCAGAAGTCTCCGGCCTGTCACCTGACCTGCAGATTTTGGACTTGCCAGCCCCCACAACTCTGTGAGCAATCCTTTGCAGTAACTCAACCAATCAATCAATCTGACTAGTTCTGTTTCTTTAGAGCACCCTAAGATAATAGCTAAAACAGGAAAAACATAAAGCTGAAGAATTTGTAGGCAGAATACTATCAATCCAACCTATGGCCAGAAGAATGTGGACTTTTTCTCACTTAGCCCACTTTGCTAAGTGTTTCAACATTGCTATGGGTTGAATTGTGTCCCTCAAAAATACATGTTTTAAATCCTAACTTCTATGCCTGTAGCTATAATCCCGTTTGGAAGTGGGTTGTCTTTGTTATGTTAATGAGGCAAGATTAGTGTAAGGTTATCTTAAATCAATCTCTTTTGAGATATGAAAGAGATTAAACAAGTGAGCAGGAAAGAGATGGGGGAAGAGAGAACCAAGTCATATGCAGATCACCCAGGAGCAGAAACTCAGAGACAAGGACCTTTCTCCAGAGCCGGCAGAGAAAGAAAGCCTTCCCCTAGAATCAGCACCCTCAGTTCAGACTTCCAGCCTCCTAAACTGTGAGGAAATAAATTTCTGTTTGTTAAAGCCACCCCATTGTTGTATTTCTGTTACAGCAGCACCAGATAACTAAGACACATATCTAATATTGCATGTTATCCTCACTACAGCCATCATGTTTAGAGAAAAGCAAATGGGAGCTCTGAAAGGTTAGGTATATTGAAAAAGGATACTAAGCTTGTAGACACTAGAGCTGGGATCTCAGCACAGGAATGGCTGACTCAAAGACTTTGCTCTTGCATGTAAGGCACATATACCTTTTATACTAATTTGGGTCACATCAACTCTGGTTGGAATCTTAGCTCCGCCTATGGGCAAGTTACTTAATCTGAATGAATCTCTGTTTTCTCATCTATAAAAATGGAGAAAACATCTGCTTGCCAGCGTTGTTGTGAAGTGGAGACTGTGTCTAGCTCTGACCCTAAAACTCAGGGAAATTTGAGAATGAACTTAATTCTTTTTCTTATTTCTCGAGGTTCTTTCTAATGTTGAGGCTGTCTCTCTCCCTGCAGAAGATACACACTTGGTAGCAGTGACTGGAGGTTGAAGGACACTGACAACACACCTCAAGTGTCTGCTTCAGGATCTGCTAAAACCTCAGCCTACAGATGTTAAGGCTGTAGCAAGACTGGAGCAAAAGGCTGGGATAAGAATACTGAAAATAGAGGTGGAATAAAATAGAGCACCATCAACCAAAGGAAGGTCTTGAAAGCTACTCTGAGGAACATTAACTTGATTTTGTGGGCTATAAGACCTACTTATGATGGTTCAGTGGTACAATCCTCGCCTTCCTTGTGGGAGACGCAGATTTGATTCCTGGCCAATGCACCTCACACACAGCTACCACCTATCGGTCAGTGGAGACTTGCATGTTGCTATGATGCTGAACAGGTTTCAGCGGAGCTTCCAGACTAAGACAGTCTAGGAAGAAAGGCCTGGTGATCTACTTTTAAAAATTGGCCAGTGAAAACCCTTTGGATTACCGATGTTCCTATCTGTAACCAATTATGAGGATGGTGCAGAACTGGGCAGTGTTTATCCCATTGTGCATGGGGTCACCATGAGTTGGGGGCCAACTCAGTGGCTGCTAGCAACAACAAGACCTACTGAAGATTCTAAGCAAGCAGGGGACTTGATGGAAACCATGGTGGGAATACTATGGGGGTGTTAGATGGTTTGGAGATAGAAGAGTAATACAGAGGCAGGGAGATCAGGCGGGCAGTGTAATATAACAAAGAGAACCTTTGGAATAAAGTCAAAAGGAATAGATTGCTACTTTGCCATCCGTGGGACCTTAAGCAACGTATTTAAGCTATTTGGGTTTGATCTTCCCCCACCTGAAAAAGAAGGCATCATCACTGGATTCTGTCAAGTCCTGCTGGCACTGACATGATGTACTAGAATTCGACTTACTGTCAATAATTCAAGCTCGAATTGATAAAGGGCTAAATTATCAGGGTTTTTTTTTTTTTTATCAATAGAACAGAGGAAGTAAAGATATGGAAAGGTGTTGTGGAAGTTGAAATGACAGGGCTTAACAAATAATTCACTATGAAGGGATGTAAGGAAGAGAGGAATCAAACTAGTTTTGAGTCTATCCTGGGATATTATGATTCTGATAGTTCCAAAAGAAGGGCGAATGATGAGGATAGGTTTTGGGAGAGAGATGAATGAGTACAGTTTTAAATAATACCGAGTATTATGGATTGAATTGAGTCCCCTCAAAATATGTGCTGGCATCCGAACCCCTATACCTATAGATGTAATCTAATATAATGTAATGTGATGACCTTCCATAATGCAATCAAATAAGATATAATTGATAATTTGAAGTCCTACTAGTGTAGGATAGGTCCTAAACATAATCACTTCTGAGTTATATAGAGAGAGCAGCATAGACACAGAGACATGCATACACATATTTGGGAAAGCAGATGCCATGTGAGAATCGTCTCCAAGCCAAGAAACCAAGGAATACCCGGGCTACTGACAAGGAACAAATCCACACAGCTGAGACTCTGATTTGGACTTTCAGCCTCTAGGACTGTGAGAAAATGAATTTTGGTTCTTTAAACCAACCACTTGTGGTGTTTCTGTTACAGCAGTGCTAGGAAACTAAGACATCAAGTAAAAACTGCAAACAAACCACCTGGTGCAGGGTCTGGACTAGAGCACCTGAGGGTGAGGGCCTCCTTAAAAGTTTTGCCCTCATTGCTTTACTCCCCCCTCCTCCCAGCCTGGTCCCAGCCCTGATCTTGTTGGGGAAATATTTAGAACCTGAAACAAAGAAGGGACACAAAAGGAACTATGAAGTTCAGGACAGCCCTTACCTCTGACCAGTCTCCCACCGTGAAATGTGGAGGACAATCTGTTCTGGCACAGGACTTATGAGATGATGCCTTGGGCCCTTGGCACAATTCATCCGAGAGATTCAGAAAGCTGCCGTCTGTCAACAGCTGCCGGCAGGTGACCCTTCGATTCTGCGTTCCCCCACCACATGTCCTGGAACACTAAGGAGACAGGAGGAGACAAGTCAACGAGACCCGCATGGCCCATTCTGTGTGAGGGCAGTGCAGTGTTCTTCACAATTGTGCCAGGCCACGGGGGCCCATCTGCCATACCTGTTGCCATTCTTCAATGTGCCAGCCAGGAGGACAGTCAAACTGATTGCATGCCTGCAAGGCATGGGGTTTTTCAGCTCTGCATTCCTCAGGAGGGGCAAGTGATTCCCCAGGGTGCAGGCAGTGCACATCTCGGGTCTGGATTCCAACGCCACAGGTAGCTGAGCAGGGTCCCCAGGAGCCCGTGTGCCACCTATACCAAAAAATATAAGTGGGAAAGTTGAATGATCCAATGGGATTATGTGTGACAATCAGAACAGGAACAATTCCAAGTTCTTCTCTTGACTTCCAGAATTCACACTTTGTATAAAGATCCTGAAGTCTCTGGGTATACACGTGGTTAGTGTGCTCTGCTGCTAACTGAAAGGTTGGAGGTTCAAGTCCACTGGAGATATGTTGGAAGAAGGGCCTGGTGACCTACTTATGAAAGCTCAGTCATTGAAAACCCTACAAAGTTCTACTCTGACAAACATGGGGTCTTCATGAGTTGGACGAACTCAACAGCAACTGGTTTTTATTTGGTTTATAAAGGTCCTAGAGTCATAGTGTTTCCATCAACTTATGCAACTCAAATACAGAAATACAACATTTAAAACAAGAAATATCAGGAGTGTTTCAAAATCTTGCCCATTTGGGAAGGTCCAGAGTAAAAAGAAGCAGGTTTCTACCAGGCTTGTCCTGCTACCATATATCAAGAAAAAAAATTTGATTTTGTTTTGAATAGAACCCCAAGGCAATGATGATTTATACATGTGTCATAATAAATTTAAAATACTTAAAAGCACATTTTGGGAAATCTTCTGGGCACCTGGATACATTATTTGGAATGTCCCTAAAAAAATTCTTTTATGTTAGAATTGGATTTACAGCATACATATAATGTAATTCATTTCCAATAAGATCTTGGAAAAATCAGGTTTTCTTATGAAACATCTGTACAAATGGAAAACCGGGGCAGCTGCTTTTGGTACATATTTCCAAGTTGTCTTCAAGGAAGATTTGCCCAATATATACTCCTACCCAAAACGTATGAGAGTACCTAGCTTCCCACCCACACCCATACCAATGCTGGAGAATATTATTTTAAAAATCTCTGTACAACTGGTAGGTGAAAAATTGTACATTATGCATATTTAATTCACAAATTTTTAATTATTAGAGAGCATGGATTTTTACCTAGTTACTGTAGAGATATATTATGAGAAAATAATGTTTAAATGCTTAAAATGTATATAAAAGGATGTTTGCTCCAGGGTAGTTTGTAACAGGAAAATAATTTTTTTTTTTTTTTTTACAAAACGGGAAGAGACAACAAAAATGTTTAACAATAAGGTACAAAACAAATTTACTGTTCATTCATAGAGCATAATGCTAGCAGCCATTAAAAGAATAAAGAACTTGTGTAACTATGTACCTAGAAATACTTTCATGATATGTTTTTATTAGAAAAGAAAAATCAGGCCATAAAACAGCTTGTGGAGTATAATTGTGTTTTGTGTATTTATTAATGCATGCAGAAAAAAAAATCTGAATAATTAAGCATCAAAATGTTAGCAGCAACGATTTCTACGTGATGGGATTTTTATTTTCTTTATTCTTACAGGGATTTTCCTCCAATTTTTCTTAGAATAAGCATTCATTCTCAGAAAAAAGTTAAGTTAGTGTTTACCTAAAAGTGACTTTTCCTCATTTCTAATTTTTTATTATGTTTTAATTGTGTAAGTACAGAAAAAATGGAAAATATACTAATATATATTTGTTTAAAATACATGTATATTTAAATATGTCAGACATAATAGGACAAAAAGTAAAACTTTATGAAGAAAATAACTCACAATGAAGAGATAATAATTACAAAAGTTTGGGGATGGGATAAAAAGTATAAATATGTATAAAGCAAAAGGCGTTAGATATAAGAAAAACTGGCAAACATAATTTTAAGATTTTTAAAAAACTTAAACTATTTCTCTAAAAATGCTGGCATATCAAGAAGACAAACTTTAATAAAAATGTATAAAGGATTTAATAATACATTTAAAAATCTTGGTGAAATAGATAACTTCTTTGGAAACTAAAAAAGTTCTGCTCAGGAATGGGACTGGACTCTGCTATTTTGTGGTTGAGTTCCTACAAACTTTTAGGAAACAGGTTAATTTTCATGTTATTTATCATGCTCCAAAGTAGAGGATAAAAATATTTTAATACATATTAGGAAGCTAGCAAAAACCTGAGCATAAAATCTGACAAAGGTAATATACACAAAGAATATAAATTTCACATATAATTGTAGATGTATAAATCCTAAATAAAATAGAAGCAAATTAATCAAAGGACTGAGGTAATACAGACTATGTTTTCTAACTACAGTGGAGTTAAACTAGAAAATCCCTAAGTATTTAGAAATTATGGAATAATCGTCTAAATTATCCACGGGTCAAATAAATCACAATGGAAATTAAATAGTACTCTTTAACTGTATGTTAATAAAAATATGAAATACCAAAACCTGAGGGATGCAGCTAAAGCCATGATAAGAAGAAAATCAACAGCCTTAAATGCATATGGAAACCCTGGTGGCGTAGTTGTTAAGTGCTACGGCTGCTAACCAAAGGGTCAGCAGTTCAAATCCGCCAGGCGCTCCTTGGAAACTCTACAGGGCAGTTCTACTCTGTCCTATAGCATCGCTACGAGTTGGAATCAACTCAACGGCACTGGGTTTGGTTTTTTTTTTTAAATGCATATATTAAGAAGAAAAAGGCTGAAAATGAAGAATCTAAATATCCTCTTCAATTGGTTAAAAAAAAGAACAGGAAATTAAACCCGAAGAAAGGAAACAATAAAAATAAGGAAATGGATGAACTAGAAAACAACCAAAAGTTGGTTCTTCAAAAGACTAATAAAACTGATAAATTATTGATGTGACATATGAGGAAAACAAAAAAAAAGGCACAAATTAACAATGTCAAGAATGAAAAGGGGTATGTCGTAGACATTTAAAAAATATTTATGAAAAACATTATGTCAATATATTTAAAAATTTACACGGACTAGAAAAATTCTATGAAAACTAACCCCAAAATAAAGAGAAAAGTCTAACTTATGCTCTATTAAATTAAAATTTTAATTTAAACATTGGAAAACTAAAACAAAAGCCTTCAGAGTCAAATGGCTTCCTTGATGAATTCAACTAAACATTTAAGGAATAAATCATGCCAACATTAAATAAACACTCCAGAAAATATAAGAGAAAAATCTTCCAAACTCATTTAGGCTGACGTCTCTCATAAACCCAGATGTAAAAATCCTAAACAAAATATTGACAATCTAGTGATATACATAAAGAATATTACATTGTGACCAGGTAGGATTTATTCCAGGAATGTAAGGTAGATTCAACCTTGGAAAATCAATGCACGTCACTACATTAACAAGATACAGGAGAAAAACCAAAACTATTTCAAAAGAGGCAGAAAAACATTTTATAAAGTTCAACAGATATTCATGATAAAAAAAAAAGCAAAAAACTTCCTTAGTCTGAAAAAGTACATCTAAAAAAATTAAGTGGGGAGGGGGATAATAGAGCTAGTTAAGATAGCTAATTGAGTTCAACTCTGTTAAAATAATAATAATAAAAAAGGCAACAACAGTTGAAGGAAAAACAAAAAGCAAAGACATTCTCTCACACAGAACAAAAATCTTAGTAGACCAGGTATCAGTGGAAACGTGCAGTGGTAAGCAGACTGAAGTTCCTGGCTTACTGGACTTCAGGACATGAAACTTTCAATGGCAGCTGCAATTTCAACTTCTGCAGGACAATGAAATAAGTAGCACCACAGTGAGGTGAATGACTGGAGCTAGGCTCGCTTCTTGAAATGGAGGAGTAGGGTGGGACTTCCTCACCCATGAATGAAAGTTGGAAAAAAAATTCAACTGTGAGGGCTGGAAAAAAAGAAAAAAAAAGATTCAACTGTAGTTGTGTACAGCTGGTATGGATTGGTTGTCTGGGATGACACGAGGCAACAGCAATAACTTGAGTCTGGCTATTGAGTCAAGCTACTAACCAGTTCTGGGAGGGGTTGTGCAATATGCTCTTGGGATGAGACCCCAAAATATAAGACCTGGTTTTGAACTGGGGACCTTGGGGACAGGTATTTTGGAGGCAACCACAAAACCTCCAGATAGAAACCTCGAAGTCTCATTCAATATGAGTTGTCAAACAAAAATTTCAAAGGAGAAAAGAAATTAACATCATGAATGATGGTCTATGCACTCAACAAATGATAGAATTCTCTTTTAAAGACACAGAAATATTATCAGCAATACTTGCACAGCACTTATTTCCCATACTCCATTTTAAGGGCTTTACATACATTTCACTTTGTCTCCATAGATTCTGAAAAAACTTTAATGCAAGTTTTTTTTTTTTTTAATTCTTAGGAGCTATTAGAGTTGCAGGAAACATGACAGATTGATCACACGTGTTTACTTCTGTTCACTTCCAAAGAATAAAACAAAACACTAGAAAGTCAGTAAAGGGGTAATAGTGGGATTTTCGGAAGGCATATATCCATAGACAAAATGATTGTGAGTGAAGATTCAGGAGGAACGTTTTGGAACCAGGAGAGAAGATGGAAAAGTGGTGATTGACTTAGCAGGCTGGAGGAATCTGAAAACTAAGCTGGTAGCTAGCAAAGTTCAGAAACCAGATAAGTCATCTTACAGAAACTGTGAAAAAATCAGAGACACAAAATACTTCTAAAAGTGCGAAATAGTTGAGCCTGAAGCAGGAGGATTAGTTGGAAGTCCATATAAACTTCAAATCCTTTCACCAATCTGGGCATGCGTGGAACTTATTCTCTCACACTCAGCAGAATAAAAAAAATACTGAGGGTTAATTTAGGACTCGAGGGATAGTTAAAAGTGGAGGACTGAAATGAAAACGGGGATTCAGCGAGGGTCTACATACTGAGACCATCAGCCTTCTTCCCCCAACTTGGCTCACAGTAAACACTGCCAGCTTGGCTTCTATCACTTCCTCACGCTCAGGCAAAATACTGAAGGAATTCTCACTGGGGAAACTAGCCTTAGAACAAAGAACAAAGGAAGCTGAGTCGTCTCTCTATAAAACATTCCACCCAGATCACTCTAAAGTGAAAATTACCACCCAAAATATGCTCCCCATATACACAAAGCTTCCAATCTGCTTTTTTCATGCCTCATCCTTACATATGAATGGATAGTCAAGGATCACAAAATAGTTGATGAAAACCTCTAATAGCAGACAAAATAAACGCGTGGAATAAAGGAAAACTGAAAAAAAAAAAAAAAAAACAGATGCAATGCAAGGAACAGAACAAAAACTAAAATATCATAATCAGTACCCTCAAGAAGCAGAAGATATTGTATCCATGAAACAAAAACAGGTTGATTAGATCTCTCTCTCTTTCTCTCTCTGTCTACCTACTACTTACCTACCTACCTACCCTAATTACCAGGAATTTTCAGAAAACCAAAAAGATCTCTTGAAAATAAAAATTCAATAGAAAAGTTAAAAATTAAAATGGGGGTAATCTCTCAAAAAGTAGGAAGAAAAGGTAAAAGAAAAACACAAAATAGGATCAGTTCAGAAAAGTCAAACATTCAACAATAAGATTCAGAAACAAGGAGAAAAAAACAACAACTCCAGAAAATTTCACAAAATGGAAGAAGTGTCCAGAACTTAAAAAACTTCCCAAATTCCCAGCACAACAGATACAAGTAAACCACACCAAAGCATATAATATTGCTCCATTATCTTACAGTAAGGCGAAAGCAGGTCAAGTACAAAAGATGGGCACTCCAAGTGGCAAGAGATTTCTTAACATCAGTACTGTTAAAATTAAAATGCTTTTTAATTTTTTCGAGGGAAAATGATTTCCAATCTTGAAATCAATACTCAGCAAAAGTATTAATGTAGAATGAGACATTTCCAGATATCTAAGATCTCAAAGTATTTAGTTGCTAGCTTTACTGGGAATCTTATTTGACTACATGCTCCAAGAAAAAAATAGTGAGTAATCTAAGAAAGGCTGTCCTGGCTGGCACAAACAGGTAAGCACTCAACTACTAACTGAATGGTTGGCCGTTTGAACCCATTTACAGGTGTCTCAGAAGACAGGCTTGGAGATCTGCTTCCAAAAGATTATAGCCTTGAAAATCCTATGGAGCAGTTCTACTCTGCACACGAGGTTGCCATGAGTTGAAATCATGGCGACTAACCACCACCACCACCTCCGAGAATGGAAGACGTGGGACATGAAATTATACACACACACACACGTAATATACATATATGGAATGCTATGTAAAAGAGATTCAAGAAACTCTAAAGATACTGAAGGGAGGCAAAAGCTGTTCAGCAAGCCAAAGAGCAATCAGTTCAATTTACAGCAGGAGGACGGAAGACTCCAAGAGAAGTATCCCCAAGAAAATGATGAAATAGAATATGTGATGTATTTGCATATGCTGAGATATTTATACAGTGGTAGAGATTTTGAGAATAAATTAATGGTTGATTGTTGTTGTTAGGTGCTGTCGAGTCGGTTCCAACTCATAGTGACCCTATGCACAACAGAACTGTCCTGTGTCAACCTCACAATTGCTGCTATGCTTGAGCCCATTGTTGCAGCCACTGCATCAATCCATCTCGTTGAGGTCTTCCTCTTTCTCGCTGACCCTGTACTTTACCAAGCATGATGTCCTTCTCCAGGGACTGATCTCTCCTGATAACACATCCAAAGTATGTGAGACGTAGTCTCATGATCCTTGCTTCTAAGAAGCATCCTGGTTGTACTTCCTCCAAGATGGATTTGTTCATTCTTTTGGCAGTCCACGGTATATTCAATATTCTTTGCCAACACCACAATTTAAAGGTGTCAATTCTTCTTTGGGCTTCCTTATTCATTGTCCAGTTTTGCATGCATATGACTATATCAGACAGTGTTCTACTGCTATTCATAAAGTTTTTACGGGCTAATTCTTTTCAGAAGTAGACTGCTGGGTCCTTCCTCCTAGCCTGTTTTAGCCTGGAAGCTCACCAGAAACCTGTCTGCCATGGTATTTGAATACCAGTGGCATAGCTTCCATCTCAGAAACACACAAGCCCCCACAGTACAACAAACTGACAGCCACGTGGGAGAAATTTATGCTAAGATTATAAAAACCAAGTTAGCAAAAAAAAATTTAGGCAATTATCAACTGCAGAGAAAATAAATCTTGAATAAAAAAGGAAATTTAACCACAGATAAATGTCTCACTTGCACAGTTGTAAAAATATTTACATAGTAAAATTATCTGTACAATATATTATTACATTTAAACACTGAATGTTTATCCAATAAAAACATGAATTAACTATATTTGAAAGATGAAGAGGTGAAGTATATGTGATGGTATGTGTGTGTTTTGTGTGTGTGTGTGTACATGCTTTTGTGAATTTGTAAGAATAAAATTATCTTCCATACTGTGAAGTCAATTAATAATATCTTCGTTTTAAAAAGAGAAACAGCAAATAGCAGTATATTACTTAAAAGCATGAAGGTAAATACCAAAAGAAATAAGTAAAAGACTTGAAAGTGACTGGTTCTGGGTAGCAGAAATCAAAGAGGAGTGGTGTAGATTTTTCAGTTTTTAAACTATATATATATATGTATAAACTTCTATAAAATAATTTAAAACAAGCTGACAGAGAACAGATGAATATAAATCCAGACAAATGGATATATAAAGGGCTAGTTAGAAAGTACATAAATAACATTATAACCACTGAAATAAGATAAAAATAAATTCACACTAAGATATTTCACTAAGAAATTGCAGAACAGCAAGGATAAAAGGCATCTTCTAAAAGATATTAGAGAGGAAAGATGGGTTACCCATAAAAGAAGAACAATTATAGTAACTTTTCATCAACAATAAATCATTGTTCACATCAGCAACAATAAATCCCAGAATACAAGGGAGTAGTACTTTTCAAAATTCTAAAGGAAAATAATGCTACCTTAAAATAATTTTATACCTTGTTAAACTGTCTTTTGAAAGTGTGGGTGATATAAACTATTTCAGGTATATAAAGAATAAGAGTTTTTAACCCTAGCTGGAAAGACCTATTGAAAAATGACCTTTAAGAGAGTTAAAAAAAAAAAAAAACCAGAAGGAAGGAGAAGAAATAAGTGTAAACCAATAAATCGACGAAATATTAATGAATTCTAGATAACAATTATATATTGAATAGGAGCGAGAGTTTGGAAATAAAGTATATTAAGGTTCTAGTCTTATTGAGAAGAGATATGAAATAAACTTAGTTAACAAAATACAGAAGTGTCACACATAAGAACATTTACCTCCTTTTTATCTTTATGTTGAAGTCGTCTTTTTTATTTTTTCTGATTAAGAAAACCCTTGTAGAGAGTCCAATGGTGTTCTTTTTGAAGTATTTTCCTCAGAGAGGAAAGGTGGTAGTAAAGTCAAACATTCTTTCTTTGCACTGACAAGTAAATGATATGCATCCAGATGGGTATGGGATCGTGTTGAAGCTCTTTTCCTTCAGTGCCAATGTCATTTCCTCACCTTCTAGCTCTCAATTCTGCTGATGGAAATTGATGCCTATCCCAGGGTTTTTCCTTTGTCAATAACTTATTTTGCTTGGATGCTTCTAAGTTTTTGTGTGGTTTTTCTTGGAATTCAAGACTTTTATCAAAATATGCACAGGTATCTTTTCTCATCATCCCTGCATAGAACTCTGTGAGTCTGTTCAATATGCAGACTCAATTCTTTCTTCAGCTCCAGGACATGTCTTGTATTATTGGTTTAATTAACCTTTTATTCCATATATTCCTTATCTCCTTCTGGAAGTCTTATTTATTTTCATGTTAAGTCTCCTAGATCAATCCTCCAATTATTTGTCTTCTCCTTCACTTCAGGCTACAAGTTACTACATTTAGTATGACTAAAAGGATGAAAAGCTATTATAGGTAACAGAGAAGAATTAATTGAAGGACAAAAGGCCTGTATCAAGAACATTAAGAGCAGATGGCCTGAGAGGCGAAAAATTTTTAAAAATTCAGGGAATGGAATGATATTCTTGTGTAGCACTGTTTGATAAAATAGATTATAAGTTATATATTTAATTTTTAATTACTTTATGTAAATATAAAATGTTTTAATAAAAAATTTGTAGTATCCACACTGAAAAAAATAACTAATTTTTAAAAAGCAGAAAGGTAAGTAAAAATATTTATAATTCATGTTGTTTAACCTAATATATTTAAAATATAATCATTTCAACACGTAATCAATTATTTAAAAATACTAACGATAGTTTATATATATATATATATACACACATATATATATAGTTTGTGCTGTCTTTGAAATCCAGTGTGTATTTTATGCATGCAGCACACTTCAATTTGGACTAGCCAACATTTCAAGTGCTTGAGAGCCACATGTAGCTAGTGGTTATTGTATTGCACAGTGCAGTTCTAGCATGGTTGGAGTGCAGGTTGAATTAACTGGGATGGAGGGGCGGAGAGAGGCAAGAGATGTGAACAGAAAATAGTAGGTAAGAACTAAACAGTGAAGGGCCTTCAATGTTGGGAAAAGGTGGTTTGATTTCATCTGTGGGCAAGGAGAAGCCAAATGCAAGATTTTATGGAATAGGTTGGCATGCTCCAACCTGAGTATAATTTATGGTAACTTTTACATATGTTTTTACTTTAGGTAGTCAAATCCATCAAGTTTTTCTTTTATGAATTGTGCTTTTTGAGCCCTGCCTAAGAAATCTTTTCCTATTCTTAAATCAAAAAGATGTCTTTTCCTGAGGGCAAGAGCTATGAGGGCCTGCATGGCTATCACCCTGGAACAACACGATGAGTAGGGGGCAGTCAAGGGTGGGCGGAACAGCTGTTAAAGGCACAAAAATGTCAAATTCAAAACTGGAAAATTTCATCACAAGGTTCAGATCGAAATTTAGGAAATTCTCATGAACGAGCAAAATCAACCAACCAACCAATCAATTTCTTATCTCTTGCAGTTACACGAATCTTGCAGATCTTCAAACTACAGTTTAGCTAAGTTCACAGTTTTGTGGGGTCTTTTATTTCTGCATACGTGGGGGAATTACTCAGGAAAGAAGAGGACTGTGAAAATTTGGAATGGGATACCCAGGAAGATTTGAAGAATATAATGTGTTAGGTATCCAGTACCCTCCAGTTCTCCCTTCCAACGCTGTGACTCCTGCCACGTCTGATGCGGTTGTTCTTCCCTTGCTTGATGATGTTTGGCAAGTTACCTTGACAGGAGAAGATGATTCCCCTGTGCCCTCACCTCAGCTTCTTATTATCTCTGGACTTCTAACCGGAATGAGGTTCCAACTTCTCCGGGGGACCAATTACAAAGCCAAATTATGAGGGCCTTTTTGAAAAGGTATGTCAGCAGAAATCTGGAGAAAACATGTGAAGACAGAATCTAGGATTTGCAACCAAGGAGGAAGAACATACTTTTATACTGAACTGAATTTATTAATGTTGTTGCACTTACCAGATATTTTGATTCAGTGTCCTAGCTCAAGCAGCCAGGAGTAGTTTTAATTGTTTGCTCATCTAAGTTGATAGAAAGCTCAACTTAGGTCCAGCTCCACCCACAGAGTCACACCTCTGTTCCATTCCTAGCCCAGGAAGTTTTTTCATGTTTTTGCCCTCTGTATGTCATTTTATTTTCCCCCTTTTACACTGCATCTATCACTGGTATATATTTGAAGCAGAATATGAAATTACAATGCAATCCTAACTGGACGTCTGTCCATCAGTATTATTTCTAAATTCCCAGTGGCTTTGGATGTAAGGGAAATAACCAACAGTAGATATATAGATTGTATTTAGGTGACAGTTATACTGCATGACTAAACAATTACAAGGCTTTTCTCTCACTATTAAAACAATTCAGCTTACAGATTTACTTATTTGGAGTGACTTCACAATGATCATCTTTTGAGAACGTGTACAGCTAGAAGAACCAATTAGAGAGACAAAGTACTGGAGATCAAAGTATTTTAATTCGAGAAATGGATAATGATTTCTAATGAACAGACAAGGGACTAATACAGAATTCTTTAATTCGATTAACAAGTTGGTACAGAAACGCAGCACTCTTGCCTCTTGCTTTCTGACTGCTCTCCCTAGAAATGCTGAATACTGTAGATGTCTCTCCTTAGACTAGAGAGACCATTATGTAACCCTGCATGTTGCTACAAGCTTCTGGCTCTCTCCTGGAAAACGCAAACTCCATAAATAGCAGACACTCAGCAGTTATAGGATAGACCAGGGGGAGTAACCTCATAAGAGCAAATAAACATACAACACCCCATCTTGGAGAGTTTAGGCTAATACATCAAATACATTTGCCTTTAGGTAAATAGAGATCCACTAACTGTCCAACCCAATCTCAGTGGTAAGCTTTACCCTGGGGTGATATTTTACTGCTATTGCCCTTGGAGTCAGTAAATATTTGCATGGAAAATATTGTGCAACACCCTGTTCCTGTTATTCCTACACCACTGGTTTCTAGAACCCAAAACATTTTTGTAAACTTACCTTTATTTTGGCATCAAACCTTTGTCTCTGCTGGTTTTCTTCCAATACAACTCTCAATCTTTGAAAAGTTTATTAAATTTGCAACTATGAAATGAGGAATAGTATTATTCTCTTCACAGAAAAAAAGACTCCTAATTTTGCAAAGTGGCCAAGGCATATTGTCTGCTCTATTAGTCCTGGCTCGGGAGCTCTGTGGGCAAGATATTGCAAAGGAAAAGAATGTACAAGAACTCTTGTTAGGCAGAGGAATGAGGGGAAGGAGTACTGCATACAGGCTGGTGCATGAACAAGCCATCACGCTTTCTTCAGCTGCCTTAAGAAACAGTTTTCAGACTTCTTGTTAAATTGTGCTCTGATTTTCTGAGCAAAGAAGAGCAATGAAAACTCAACTCAATCCCCCCTTGGTCTCTGGAGCAGGTCAAGCAAATGTTGTCATTCTTAGAACTAAAACAAATACTCAGCACTTCACACTACTCAGGACTGGACATGAGGACACCTACAAAAGAGTCAGAGTTCTGAAGATGTGAGTGAAAGATGCAGTTTGAACACACTACTCGAAAATGAAAGATTGAGGCTCAAAAGTTCCATAAAACCAAACAAATCCCAAACCTGTTGCCTTCAAGTTGATTCCGACTCATGGCAAGAGTAGAATCATTCCATAGGGTTTTCTTGGCTGTAATCTTTATGGAAGGTCCTGGGTGGTGCAAATGGTTTGCACTGGACTACTAACCAGAAGGTTGGTGATTGGAACCCATCCATTAGCACCAAGGAAGAAAGGCCTGGTGATCTGTTTCCATAAAGGCTACAGCCAAGAAAACCTGAGGAAGCAGCTCTACTCTTCAACACATCGGGTCACCATGAGTCGGGATTAACGCAATAGCAACGGGTTTGATTTCTTTTTTGGTTAATCTTCATGGCAGATCACCAGGCCTTTCTTCTGCAGAGCCTCTGGGTGGGTTTGAACTGCCAACCTTTAGGTTAGTGGCCAATCACAAACTGCTTGTGCCAGCCAGGGACCTTCAAAGGGACCAGGGTGACCATGACATCTAACACCTTTCCTCATTATTCAGATCAGAGAGCTAAGGGTCTTGCCTGAAATTCCTTGAGAAAAGCAAAACTGGGGCTCTACCCATTGTCCCCTGACCTATTCCTAGATCTCTTTTGACTGTTAAGGGTAACTTTCTATCTAGTGTCTCAGGTTAGGATTGTGTTTCACATTCCGCTGGACTTCATAATACCAGTGAGAAGTGAGTCAATGATAACTTTTATGGACGGTAATTAAGTTATCTAATGATAGGGAAGGTCTCTAGGAGAGCGACACTATGTTCAAAGGCACAGAAGGCATAAATAAGCATAGGTCATAGTGAGGAATTCAGTGGGGCTGCTGAGCAAGTTCCTCAGGGTGGGTGTTGGGGAAAGGGGGGAGGGGAGGGTGTTGGTGATAGGAGATGTGGTTCAAGAGTTAGATCAGGGTGGCAAAGGGCTTTATATACCAAAGTAAAGGGGGGTGGAATTTTAATCCACAGGTGAAAGAAAGTCATTGAAGGGTTTATGTGGGAGGTTCACGAGATTGCTCTATAATGCAGAAATATCTTTCACAGTCATATAGTGTACGTTTGAATCACATGAGGCAACACTAGAGGCAGGGATTCTTTAGAAACTGTTGAAGCAATTCAGGCAATGGCAGTTAGGAATGGATAGGGCAGATTCATGAAATACTGAGAAGTAAATTGTCAAGAATGCCAGGTCCACGTTATTGGAGGAAAATGGAAACCAGAAAAGGCCACTTAATGTAACTGCTTTAAAAAGGGACCAGAATTTCATGATAAATGGTGAAGTGTTTGATTTGCGCTTAGTCTTGAAAAATTAAACGAAAACTTATAAAATCAAGTTATCTTATATTGAACATAATTTAGGTTGTAATCGCAACTGTGTATACTAATTTTTAGAATAAACAGAGATCGAATTGATTGTATTTTGGCATATTTTTTTCTGAAAAATGATATGATGACATGTTATGACAGTATAGGCCTTTACTGCATCATCTCAGCTAGGGTGGCAAGACTACGCTAACACAAGTTAAGAAGTTATTTCTTTAGGCTACAACTCAAGTCAGAAATGTGGTGATGAAAATGTGCCCACTGCATTCTAGGTATGGTTCCACCAAGGATGAGGCACACACTGAAGCTGCCATTCTCCTGAGATGGTGGAACGTGGAGAACGTGACACAAGGAAGGGTGCCAAGCTGCATGGTTTCTTTGGGATGTGGAAGGCCTGATTTCTAGGGTAGCCTAATCCATTTGATTCTCATCCTCCCCACCCTCACGCCATAAAGGCAGGCGATTCTGCAGCATAGCCAACAAACTTCTTGGACTAACAATTGGAAGGGTCAAGAGAATTCCAGAAGCCTAACATATTTCTTTAATAAACATAAAATATACTTATCTTCACTCCAGTATGGCAGGGGAAACTTAATAATCTTTTTCATGACTTAGAGTCCTAGGTAAAGCAAAACTTGCCGTTAGCAAATAATGGTTCAGCGGACAATATAATTTCCAAGAGGCAGGAAAGAGACTCTGGCAAAGGGAGAGGGGAGGTAATTGGGAATGGCCTTTAAAGTTCTGGTGAATAGTTCTCTCAGAGAAGAGTGGTCTAGATAATAATAGCAATCGGGCAAGGAAAGAAAAGACTGAGGGCTAGATTTTGAAAGGCCTTGTGTGGAAAAACAATGATGCTGAGTTATATTCCTTTGTATCCAGCACACCAAAATCATCAGGTACAGAAGGACACGGGGGAAAACCTACTCTCCCTTCTGATGGAATTCCCTCAGGACCTTATAAGGACTTAAGTAAGGAAGCAGATTAATTTTCAAGGCCAACTTTTCAGGCCAAAGAGAAAAAAAAAAAAAAAAGGACATTTTGACCGTTCTTGAGGCTTGAATCATTACCCCCATGATGTGAGAGCCAAGGCAAAGTCAATGGGAAGGGCAACCACACTAGGTAACAGGCAGATAGGACATCATTTGGTGATTTAATAAACAGGGATTGAGCAGTTATAGATTGAATTGTGTCCCCCCAAAATGTGTGTCAACTCAGCTAGGCCATGATTCCCAGTATTGTGTGACTGTCTACCATTTTGTCATCTGATGTGATTTTCCTATGTGTTGTAAATCCTACCTCTATGATGCTAATAAGGCAGGATAAGAGGCAGTTATGTTAATGAGGCAGGACTCAATCTACAAGATTAGGTTGTATCTTGAGTCAATCTCTTTTGAGATATAAAAGAGAGAATTCAGCAAAGAGATAGTGGGAACCTATACCACCAAGAAACAAGAGCCAGAAGGGAGCGTGTCCTTTCAAGCCAGGGTCCCTGCACTGAGTAGCTCCTAGGCCAGGGAGGATTGATGACAAGCACCTTCCCCCAGAACCAACAGAGAGAGAAAGCATTCCCCTGGAGCTGGAGCCCTAAATTCAGACTTCTAGCCTCCTGGAGAGTGAGAGAATAAATTTTGGTTTGTTAAAGCCATCCACTTGTAGAATTTGTTATAGCAGCACTAGATAACCAAGACAAGCACCTACTGTGTACCAGTTTAGCATTCTATTAGGGAAAGAAGTGCACTTGAGGAGACAGGGAGGAGAAAGAGAACAAATCTGCTTACTTCACGGTTTTGCTAGCATCAGGGCAGTTTATCTTCATCTGTGCTTGATGCAAACAGATGACAAGCTAAAGAGGATTCTTGTTCAGTGTCGCAACATTGGAGAAGAGAGCAAGAATCTGGCTGGAGCATAATTTAAGCAGAAAAGAGACAGCTCTCCAAAGCAGGGTTAGCCACTCTACCTTGGGTGAACCCATGAGTCTCTATGCACATGTATGTGCATGGGAAGGTGGGAGCACCAGACACAATGCGTCCTAGCAGCACAAGACAGCACCTACCTGGGTGGGCAGGGCTCCATGTTACAAGCCTGGCTCATCGCTGGGGGTCGGTGGACTGCATCGCACAATGTGTCATTGACCGTTTGTTGGGTTTGGATGTGTAAGCACACTGGTATGGCTTCTTGACGGCCTGGAGGTTGGAAATTGAAAACAATGCAAATGAGGTAGAATAACTTATTGTGGGGGGTCTTGGGTCTTCTTGTTCTTAGGCCACTGGCCTTTCTACTGTATCACATGGCTACATTTCAGGGTCCACCTGGTACCAAACAGCTTTGCATTATCTGAAGCCTCCCAGTCTTTGATGTTTCCTAATTCACCTCTTAAACTCAGCCCCCTGACCGAACTTGTTAACCAAATCCATTGCTGTTGAGTCGATTCCTACTCATAGGAACCTTATTAGGACAGAGCAGAACTGACGTATAGGGTTTCCAAGGAGTGGCTGGTGGATTCAAACTGCCAACCTTTTGGTTAGCAGCTGAGCTCTTAACCACTGTACCACTAGGGCCCAATCCCCCCAAATCTACTCACCTTGAAACATTAAAGAGCATCCCTAACTCCACACCCACCCTCAAGCTTATCTGCATTCTAAATGTACTCAAGCTAGTTTGCCCATATGAATCATCAAGGAATTCCTGCCAAACATGTAGAATGGTTTCTCTAGAGGAATTTTCATATCAGCTGTTAAAGAATAACACTTTCTCTATATTACTGCATATATACTAAATTTGATGTCAAATCATTATTGAAATTTTCATTATGGCTTTCAGTTCTTGTTCACTATTATTATGTGTTTTCTGTTGCTAGCAAAAATAATAGCAATATCTCCCACTGGGAATGTGCTTTGGAGTGTACAAAGTGTTTTCAAATATATTATTTTTGAGCCCACAGTAATCCTACAAAATCAAAAGAATGGTATCATTAAACCAAAAACCAAATTCAGTGCCATCAGGTCGATTCTGATTCATAGTGACCCTATAGATCAGGGTAGAACTGCCCCACAGAGTTTCCAAGGAGCGCTTGGTGGATTCGAAATGCCGGGCCTTTGATTAGCAACCATAGCTCTTAACCGCTATGCCACCAGGGTTTCCAACGGTATCATTAGCTCCATTTAATTAATTTAGTAAAAAAGAAACTGAGTTAGATTCAAAACTAGAAATCAGATTTCTCATTTCCTGAATGATATTTCTTTCATACTCTAGGGATTCCAAAGCCCAGCATAACTAACTTCCAAAAGCAGCAACCGCTCCTTGGTCAAATATGAACATCCACAGGCATATTTTTCCTTTGCGATCAGACAGGTCTGTCTGACCCCAAAGCCCAAGCTCTTAACCACTATTCTTTATTGACCAAGACAAAAAGGATTATTGGGAACTCAGAACTGGACAAAATATAAATCAAACTTTTGATGAAAAAAAAGCAAATAAAAACTTTAACAGCAACTGACTGCTGTTTGGAAATATGCAAATGTATTCAGTTTCATGAAAGAATGTACATTCCATTAAGTTATAAGGCTGTGGTTCTTTTTCCAAATACCATGTTTCAACTCAACCATTTTTATAGTATTTTACAGAGTATTGGCCAAAAATACATATAAAATATATATTTGTGATGTTTAGTTCTTTCCAGTAAATTTTCTCCTGCTGCCTTCAGCTGCAATTTCATGTTCCTCATCATGGTAGGATGCAGTCTTAAACCTACAGGCATCTTCTACGAGCTCTTTTATAAACACTGGCTAATCTGAGAAATACGGACACAGCCTTCTGACTTAATAACTCTGGCCCTCATTTGTAAATGTCGAAACTTCCTTAGTGACTTTATAGGGGCATAGATGTCCATTCCTCGCAGGTTTTATTTCTTTTCGCCTTAGAAAAGGTCCCGTTATCTTTTACATATATTTTAACTTATCATCAAAATTCTTTAGAAAATATCCTCATAGGCAATTTTGGAATATTCCCTAGAGATTGAATATGTGCCCCTTAAACCACCAAAGCTATTTCACTTTAACCATTTTGGATGGAATTTTACAACACATGTGACTGTGACACATTTCTCTCCCTTAAAACTTGTTTACCGAAAATAATCTGAAGTTTAATAGATGATTTAGGATAACTATTGGGATAAAACCAAAAACCTGCTTTATAGCATGAGACAGTATCCTTCACGTCACATTTATTTGACTTCTGCAGTGTAATCATCAAGGGGGTAATTTATTTGTAAAAAAAAAAAAAATAATAATCAAAGCCTCCATCCATGAGTGAATTAATGATTACAGAGTAAAAACATAGACTCTAAGAGCCCACAGATGAGTCAATAAATGAGCTAATACACTCTCTTTTTTTTTGTTTGTTTAGGTTAGTTTGAGTTGGGCCTCTATCATTTGCAAACAAGAGTCTTGACTAATTCAACATGCCTAGAAACACACAGGAGTCCCTGGGTGTAGCCATGGGGTCACCATGAGTCAGAATCAACTCAATGGCAACAATTAACTGGGTAGTGCAAGCAGTTAACACACTCAGTTGCTAACCACAAGGTTGGAGGTTCGAGTCCACCCAGAGCTGCAAACATCCATTAATAATTAGAACGTGGAACATACAAAGTATGAACCTAGGAATACTGGAAGTCATCAAAAATGAAATGAAATGCATAAACATCAATATCCCAGGCATTAGTGAGCTGAAATGGACTGGTATCAGTCATTTTGGATCAGACAATCATATGATCTACTATGCCAGGAATGATGCATTGAAAAGGAATGGTATTGCATTCATCGTCAAAAGGACATTTCGAGATCTATCCTGAGGTAGAACACTATCAATGATAAGATAATATCCATATGCCTACAAGAAAGACCAGTTAATATGACTTTATTCAAATTTACACACCAACCACTAAGGCCAAAGATGAAGGAACTGAAGATTTTTATCAACTTCTACAGTCTGAAATTGATCAAACATGTAATCAGGATGCATCAATAATTAGCAGTGATTGGAATTCGAAAGTTGGAAACAAAGAAGGAATAGTAGTTGGAAAATAGTAGTTGGTGATGGAAATGATGCTGGAGAACGCATGATAGAATTTTGCAAGACCAATGACATCTTCATTGCAAATACATTTTTTCAACAAAATAAACGACAGCTATACACATGGACCTCACTGAATGGAATACACGGGAATCAAATCAGCTACATCTGTGGAAAGAGACGATGGAAAAGCTCAGTATCATCAGTCAGAACAAGGCCGGGGTGGACAGCAGAAGCAGAACAGAACATCGATTACTCATATGCAAGTTCAAGTTGAAGCTGAAGAAAATTAGAACAAGTCCATGAACGGCAAAATATGACCTTGAGTATACGCCACCTGATTTTAGAGATCATCTCAAGAACATGTGACACATTGAACACTAATGACCGAAGACCAGATGAGTTGTGGAATGATAAAAAGGACATCATACACGAAGAAAGAAAGAAGTCATAAGAAGACAGGAAGAAGGAAAAGACCAAAATGGATATTAGAAGGGACTCTGAAACTTGCTCTTGAACACAGAGTAGCTAAAGCAAAGGGAAGAAATGATGAAGAAAAAGAGCTGAACAGAAGATTTCAAAGGGTGGCTCAAGAAGACAAAGTGCCATAATAAAATGTGCAAAGACCTAAAGTAAGAAAACTAAAAGCAAAGAACACTGTTAGCATTTCTCAAGTTGAAAGAATTGAAGAAAAATTTCAAGCCATGACTTACAATACTGAAGGATTCTACAGGGAAAATATTAAATGATACAGGAAGCATCAAAAGAAGATGGAAGGAATACACAGAGCACTGCACCAAAAAAAATGGTCACGTTCAACCATTTCAGGAGGAAGTACATGATCATGAACCTATGGTACTGAAGGAAGAAGTGCAAGCCGCACTCAAGGCATTAGCAAAAAAACAAGGCTCCAGGAATTGACAGAATGCCAATTCAGACGTATCAACAAAAAGATGCAGTACAGGAAGTGCTCACTTGTTTATGCCAAGAAATTTGGAAGACAGCTACCTGGCCAACTGACTAGAAGAAATCCATATTCATGCTCGTTCCAAAGAAAGGTGATCCAACAGAATGAGGAAATTATCAAACGATATCATTAATATCACATACAAGTAAAATTTTGCTGAAGATAATTCAAAAGTGGCTGCAGCACTACATCAACAGGGAACTGCCAGAAATTCAAGCCAGATTCAGAAGAGGACATGGAACAACGGATATCATTGCTGATGTCAGTCAGATGGATTTTGACTGAAAGCAGAGAATACCAGAAAAATATTTACCTGTGTTTTATTAACTATGCAAAGGCATTCAGCTGCATGGATGATAACAAATTATGGCCAACATAGCAAAGGATGGGAATTCCAGAACACTTAATTGTGCTCATGGGAAACCTGTACATGGACCAAGAGGCAGTCATTTGAACAGAACAATGGGATACGATCGCGTTGTTTAAAGTCAGGAAAGGTGTGCGTCAGGGTTGTATCCTTTCATTATACTTGTTCAATCTGTATGCTGAGCAAATAATCCAAGAAGCTGCTCTACTTGAAGAAGAAAGGGGCATCAGGATTGGAGGAATACTCATTAACAATATGCAGACGACACAACTTTGCTTGCTGAAAATGAAGAGGACTTGACACACTTACTGAAGAAGATCAAAGACTGCAGCCCTCAGTATGGATTATACCTCAACATAAAGAAAATAAAAATCCTCACAACTGGATAAATAAGCAACAGCATGTTTAACAAAGAAAAGATTGAAGTTGTCAAGGATTTTATTTTACTTGGATCCACAATCAACACCCCTGGAAGCAGCAGTCAAGAAATCAAACGATGTATTGCATTGGGCAAATCTGGCGCAAAAGACCTATTTTAAGTGTTGAAAAGCAAAAATATCACCTTGAGGACTAAGGTACGCCTGACCCAAGCCACGGTATTTTCAATAGCCTCATATGCATATGAAAACTGGACAACAAACAAGGAAGATGGAAGAAATAATTGATGCCTTTGAATTATGGTGTTGGTGAAGAATATTGAATATACCATGGACCGCCAAAAGAACAAACAAATCTGTCTTGGAGGAAGTACAGCCAGAATGCTCCTTAGAGGCAAGGATGGCAAGACTACGTCTTACATACTTTGGGCATGTTGTCAGAAGAGATCAGTCCTTGGAGAAGGACATCATGCTTGGTAAAGTACAGGGTCAACAAAAAAGAGGAAGACCCTCAGTGAGATGGATTGATAGAGTGGCTACAACAATGGGCTCAAGCGTAACAATGATGTGAGGACGGGGCAGGACTGCATAGTGTTTTTTGTTGTACATGTGGTCGCTATGAGTTGGAACTAACTTGACGGCACCTAACAGCAACTGTCATATCAATCCTATTCTTGTTCGTGCCTATTAAAATCAGGACCTATTCTTCCAACTATTTAAAACTGATCTATACAACTTTGCTTTGAATCTCATCTCTTTCCATCTTTTCAAGAAATCTATTGATTACTTCATCTTTCACTTTCATTCTGGAGCTTTATCATTGCTTTTTTAAATGTACCCAAGGCTCTTGCTATTAAACATCACATTCTCCTGGTTTCCCCTCTATCTCACTGACCACTTCTCTTAGACATTTGCAGCTCATTGTCCTCCACTAGCCATTAAGTGTTGAATTTCCTTTAGGCTCGGTCTTAGACTCTATCCACCATTCATAGCTATTCACTTCTTGAACATTCTCATCCCTTCCCCTAGCTGCCACCCTTCAGCACACAGATGACTCATAAATGTTTATTTTTAGTCCAGATCTCTTCACTTTGCTCTAGACTCACATATCCAACTTCTTGTTTAACATTTCCATTTGAGGTCTAAAGGCATCTTAAAATCATTGTGCTTATAACTGAACTCCTAATTTCCCACTGCCAAAGGGTCCTCCTTTTAGCTAGATTTAATCTCCAAAAGGTAGGAACTACTGTGCCACTATCGCCTAGCCCAGTATCTGGACAAAGAAGCATGCAATAGATATTTGTAAAATGTTGTTGTTTAATGAAACAATAGAGAGATTCCTGTTACTGACAGGATCTAGATAAACTTGGCATTACCCACATTATGGCTGTTCTTGGAATTCTAGACAATGTAATAAGATATGAAGCTTAAATAAGATAAATAACATTGCAAAAGGAAAACGAAAACAAACCCAAGCCCGTTGAGTTGATTCTGACTCATAGTGACCCTGCAGGACACAGCAGAACTTCCCCATAGAGTTTCCAAAGAGTGGCTGGTGGATTCGAACTGCCAGCATTTTGGTTAGCAGACAAGCTCTTAACCACTACACCACCAGGACTCCAACTATTAGAACCAAAAAACCCAAACCCATTGCCACTGAGTCAATCCTGACTCAAAGCAACCCTATAAGACAGAAGAACTGCCCCCATAGAGTTTCCAAGGAGGAGCTAATAGATTCAAACAGCCACCTTTTGATTAGCAGCTGAACTCTTAACCACTGTGCCACCAGGAATCCAACTATTGGAAAGGGAAGGGTAAAATCAACATCAGTTGCAGATGGTTACTTACCTACAGAACTTGTAAGAATGAACTGGAAAACTCCCAGAAACATTAAGGGGTTCAGCAATTTAGTCAGATTTTTTAAAAAGAGACAATATCAACAAGATTCTAATGTAAGGAACACCCTGTTATCTTTATATTGTAAAAATTATCATCACCACTAACATTTATTACATACCTATGTGCCAGGCACTGTGATTAAACACTTTCCCAGAATCACCTTGTTTAATAATCACAATCCTTTCATTAATCCTAACAAGGTAGGTATGGCTCATCTCAGTTTACAAAAAGTAAGCCAAGCCTCTATACATTAAAACAAGTAGCCCAAAGAGAGCAGCAGAGTTGGGGTTCAAAATGGAGTCGGGTCTCCAAGTCCATGCATATACAATTACTAGCCTATACTGTTTGTTAGAAAACGTAAAGGGAAAAAGAAAAAAACGGTCATAATAGCAACAAGCAGTAAAAAATACAAAAGAAGAACTTTAGAAAAGAATATTTTTAATGTAGTAAATTACAAAATCTCACCTTAGGGTTTTAAAAAGGTAGGCATATCTTTCAGTACATATATGTGTATATGTATACACATACATACATATACACACACAATGATGCACATATACAAGTATGTATACATATACTCTGGAAACTGGACATTGAATATGCTTGGATTCTTCATGCTTTTAGGAATTAAGAAAAAAATAAAAATAAAAAACATCTTTTATTGCCACTCCAATATGAATGAAAATGAAGTTACCAGTTTTCTATTTTTGACTTTGCAGTGGCCTCTGGGCTTCATTTTCTCTAACTATAAAATTGTGGGTAGTGGATCTCTAAGGTCCATTTCAATGATATTAGTCTAGGATTTTACACTTCTAGGATTACACAATAACATACACCCCCTCAGAAGGCTAAATTGCTCTTTAACTGAGTGTTGAAAGATGACCAAGTTGAACTCTGCTAACATTTGCAAAATGTGTTCCAGATACATACGAGGATGTCAGAACACAAGTGGACATCTTCATATCAACCATCTGAATATCAAGCTGCATTTCTGACATGACAAAGGCAGTTTCTCATCTCACAAAAGCCCAAAAGTCTCCACTGTGCCAAGGTTAAACTCAATTTGAGAATAATCAGGTTGTACAAAACACGAATGTTTTAAATGGATTCAAAAGTCCCTCTATCCACTCCTAGGTATTCACCCAAGAGAAGTAAAAACATACATTCACATACAAACTTGTACATGAATGTCATATTATGCATAATAGTCAAAAAGTGGAAACAACCCAAATCTCCATCAAATGACGAAAGGATAAATAAAATGTAGTATATTCATACAATGGAATATTATTTGGCAATAAATAGGAATGATGTACTAATACATGCTACAACGTGGATGAATCTTGAAAACACTATACCAAATAAAAGAAGTTATCACAAAAGACCACACAGTGCATGATTCCAGTTATAGGAAATGTCCAGAATAGGCAAATCTATAGAGACAGAAAGCTGATTACTGGTTGCCTAGGGCTGGGGGTATAGTTTAGAATGAAATTAAGAGTGACTGGTAAAGGGTGGAGCCCTGATGGTGCAGTGGTTAAGAGCTCCTCTGCTAACCAAAAGGTCAGCAGTGCAGATCTACCAGCTGCTCCTTGGAAACCCTATGGGGTAGTTCTACTCTGTCCTAGGGTCACTATGAGTTGAAATCAACTCGACGGCAGAAGGTTAACGGCTAAAGAGTAGGAAGTTTCTTTTTGAGGATTAAAATGCTCTGGAATTAGATAGAGATGATGGTTGCACAATTCTGCGGACACACTAAAAGCCACTGAAATGAGCTGTACACTTACATGGGTGAACTTTACGGTATATGAATTATATCTCAATAAATCTACTAAAAATGATAAATAATAGAAAAATCATTCCAGTGGGTTCTGCCATCCTGGAGGTAGAGCCTGGCACCATCTCAGTGGGCACTGGGAACCCAACAGCAGTTTCAGCATTTTGGCATCAGGCCAAACCGCAGACTCTCTGAACTGAATTAGAATTCACCTTGTCATTTTTCCTTAAGCAACTCCGATTCTTCTGTTGAGTGCCAAACACCCAACATGTCATGCTTTCCCAGTGGAGGGTCTCCCCAGTTAAGAAAATAATTGAAGTCAGAGATGATAGAGGGTATAGTGATTCTGTAAACTGACAAGGTACAAAAGCTTGAGATTAACAAGGTAGATTTGGGAGTGTACAAGCAATATCAGGACTCATTTCTGCTCTCAAAATGAAAGACAAAGTTCCAGGTTTCTGGTGAAACTGAATCAACATGGTGGCTCAAAAGAAGTGGTGAGACTAGCTGGCATCTTGTAATGCGAAAGAACGTTCTGGGGGTCTATAACTGCAGTTGAATAGGGAACCATTTCTGCACCTCAGCAGCAATCTCAGACGGTTTCCCCAGACTCATCAAGAAAAAGTACCAGTTCCCAAATGTCTAGGGGCATATCAGTGTTATAGTTTCCAAAAACGTGAATGTGACAAAAGAGGTACCCAGGATCCTGATCTCAGAGGGAGCAGGAGTTAAATTTTGGGCAGCAACAGACATGAGGCAGCATGGAGGATGACTTAGGCCATATGCCATGGAAAGAAGAGACAAAGCAGACATTGAGGGTCCCTGTGAACCAGGAAGGCTAAATTCCCAACTATTTGGGATGAGCTTCTAGGAACTAGGGAGAAGCAAGTAGGAGATGGAGAAGAATCTGGAGACAGCTAAGAGTTCTTGTCCTTAACTCCACAGGTTTAACTCCACATGAAAGACAGTAGCTTAGATATAGCCTCAAGGTAAAGCACATGCCACTCTATTTGGGTTTATTGCCAGATGGCAACGTTAGAGAATAGGTATCAAGGATAGGCAGGTTTAGAGGTTTCAGTAGACAGGAAGGTAAAAGACAGATATCATCGAGTCATGGAGCCTGGATGGCAGGAATTAAGAATTCTGGCATAGGAGACTGGGCAACAAAGGGTCAGGGGTTCGGCACAATGACTGGGCCAGGAGCTCAGTGCCATGAGCTCTGATAGCAAGTTCCAAATAATGGGCTCAGGACCAACAGAAAAAGTGGAGGATGCTCTTGAGCCATCTGCCTTCTGAGGCAGCAGCTCCTTGTATTCTTCCCATCACCGGCTGTGACTGGAGTCAGAGTATGTTCAGCCACTGAGCTGTTATACAGACAGGTGACTGGAAGGCAAAGTCTGGAGTCAGGGAGCAGGGTGTTAGGGGCTGTGGATTCCTGATGAGACCAAGGTGCCTTCATGTTAGTAGAAGATCTAGCTCTCCTATTAACTATTTCTATCTTTTGACTTCCAACAGTACCCTTGAGAATACCCAGCTGGACTCCTTCTCCTTGCTCATCCAATCCCTTACTGGATCCTGGCAAGCTTAAATAGTTCTGGGGCCAATTTTTCACCCCATTAAACCTCCTGACTATGCAACCACCTCCTAACCCTAACACGGTCCCCCGACTATGCATGTCCCTGAATACATACACACACATAAATCAAGACAATTCATTTGTTTTACACTGGTTGTCAGCCCAATATGCAGATATGAACTTAAATATTTTCCAAGGATGACCTCTGATGGACAGTTGCAATGAGATACAGTAATTCTAGACTGCCTCAGTCTATAAGACTGATTTATGCACAAGATTGCCTTGACTTATCAATTTTGCATTTTCCTATTTATTCCATATTAACCTGTTACCCCCTCCCCATCTCAGTTATGTAGACTCCTAGGCAAAAGGTACATAACATTTTTGAATTTGAATATAGTCCCACTATCCTGCACAAAATGTTGGCAGTCGGAGTTTACTAGGCACTCCTTGGAAACTCTATGGGGCTGTTCTACTCTGTCTAATAGGGTCACTATGAGTGGGAATCAACTCAACAGCAAAAGGTTTGGTTTTTTGGCTTATCCTTCACATTAAGGAGCCCTGGTGGTGCAGTGCTTAAGTGTTTGGTTGGTAACTGCAAGGTTGGCAGTTCAAACCCACCAGCTGCTTTGTGGGAGAAGGATGTAGCAGTCAGCTTCTATAAAGATTACAGCCTTGGAAATCCTATGGAGCAGTTATGCAATTATACTCTGTCCTATAGGTTGGAATTGACTTGATGGCAACAGGTTTGTTTGTTATCCTTCACCTTAGGTTACTATGTAGCACAAATGGTTTGCCCTCAGCTGCTAACCTAAAAGTCGGTGGTTCAACTCCACCCAACGGAAGCAAACTGCACATTATTTTCCAATGCGCATGGAATGTTCTCCAGAATAGACCACATTTTAGGCCCCAAAGTAACCCTCAACAAAATCCAAAATACTGAGATAATACAAAGCATCTTCTATGATTACAACACCATAAAAGTAGAAATTAATGACAGGAAAAGCAAGGAAAAAAAATAAAATACATGGAAAAATGAATTATACCTTGCTTAAAAACCACTGGGTAATAGAAGAAATCAAAGAAGGAATCAAAACATTTCTAGAATCAAATGAGAATGAAAACACATTATACCAAAACCTTTGGGACAAGGCAAAGGCAGTGCTCAGAGGCCAATTTATAGCAATAGATGTACACATCAAAAAAGAAGAACGGGACAAAATCAAAACATTAGCTACACAACTTGAACAAATAGAAAGAGAACAGCAAAAGAAGGCCGCAGTCACCAGAAGAAAGGAAACAATAAAGATCACGGCAGAATTAACTGAAATAGAGAACAGAAAAACAATGGAAAGAATCAACAAAACAAAAACTTCTTTGAAAGGATCAACAAATTTGACCAACTGTCAGTCAAATTGACAAAGGAAAATCAGGACAGGACACAAATAACCCAAACGAAAAGTGAAATGGGGGACATTACAACAGACCCAGCTGAAATAAAAAGGATCATAACAGAGTACTATGAAAAACTGTACTCCAATAAATTTGAAAACCTAGAGGAAATGGACAAATTTCTAGAAACACACTACCTATCTAAGCTAACATAAACTGAGGTCAAAAATCTGAAGAGACCCACAAAAAGAGAAGAGACTGAAAAGGTTAAAAAAAAAAAAAAAAAAACTCCCCTTCAAAAAAAGCCCTGGCACAGATGGTTTAACTGGAGAATTCTACTAAACATTCAGAGAAGAGCTTGTAGCAATACTACTCATATTATTTCAGAACATAGAAAAGGAAGGAATACTTCCAAATTCATTCTATGAAGCCAGCATACCCTGATGCCAAAACCAGGCAAAGACACCACAAAAAAAGAAAATTAAAGACTAATATCTCTGTCTCATAAATATAGATGCAAAAATTCTCAAGAAAATTCTAGCCAATAGAATTCAGCATCCTATCAAAAAAATAACACACCCTGACCAAGCAGGATTCATACCAGGTATGCAAGGATGGCTCAATGTTAGAAAATCAATTGACATAATCCACCACATAAATAAAACGAAAGGAAAAGAATCACCTGATCATCTCAATCGATGCAGAAAAGGCATTCAATAAAGTCCAACACCCATTCCTGATAAAAACTCTCAGTAAAATAGGTATAAAGGGAAAATCTTCAACATAATAAAGGGCATCTAAACAAAGCCAACAGCCAATATCATTCTTAATGGAGAGAGGCTGAAAACATTCCCCTGAGAACAGAACAAGACAAGGATGCCCTTTATTACCACTCCTATTTAACATTGGGCTGAAAGTCCTAGAAAGAGGAATAAGAAAAGAAAAAGAAATAAAGGGCATCCAAATTGGTAAAGAGAAAGTTAAACTGTCCCTATTTGTGGATGATATGATACTATACATAGAGAACTCAAAAGACTCCACAAGGAAATGACTGTAACAAATATAAAGATTCAGCAGAGCAACAGGATACAAGATAAATATACAAAAATCAGTGAGATTCCTATACACCAATAAAGAGAATCACAAAAAAGAAATCAGGAAAGCAATACCATTATAATAGCCCTCCCCAAAATAAACTCTTTAGGAATAAATATAACCAGGGATAAAAGACCAATACAATGAAAACTACAAAACACTACTGCAAGAAACCTACATAAATGGAAACACATACCATGCTCATGGATAGGTAGACTCAACATCGTGAAAATGTCAATTCTACCCAAAGCATTCTACAAGTACAATGTAATCCTGATCCAAATAACAACAGTATTCTTTAACGAGATGGAAAAATTAATCATTAACTTTATATGGAAAGAGGCCCTGGATAAGTAAAGCACTACTGAAGAAGAAGAAGTAGGAGGACTTGTATTACCTAACCTCAGAACATACTATACGGCTATGGTAGTCAAATCAGCCTGCTACTGGTACAATGACAGATACACTGACCAAGAACCATGTCACCTCCTGTTTCTTGGCCGCCTTTTAGAATTTTCCCTCCCCAGCAGCCACCATCTTGCAGCCCAAATCACATATAAACCCTGCTTCCCCGTAGCTTGGGATGCTGGATCTGAGGAACTTCCTTCCAGTTCCTTGCTCTGCGTATTGCAACTAAAGTTACTTTCTCTTTCTCAAAGACTGGTGTCCAGATAACTGGCAAGTCTGAGTGTGCTGGACAAGGACCCAACTTTCCAGATTCGGTAACAACTTTGGTGACGGGTAAGACAGTACACAATACTGGGAAAGTCAGCACAACTCGACCAAGGCAAGGTCATGGAAGCTGTATAAACACATTCAAACTCCCTGAGGGACTGAATTACTGGCTGAGGGCTGGGGACCATGGTCTCAAGGGCCATCTAGCTCAACTGGCATAACACAGCTTATAAAGAAAATGTTCTACATCCTACTTTGGTGAGTAGCATCTGGGGTCTTAAAATCGTGTGAGCTGCCATCTAAGATACTCCACTGGTCTCACTCTGTTTAGAGCATGGGAGAATGAAGAAAACCAAAGACACAAGGGAAAGATTAGTCCAAAGGACTAATGGACCACAACTACCACATCCTCCACCAGACTGAGTCCAGCACATCTACTATCACTGATTGTTCTGATAGGGATTTCAACAAAGGTTCCCAGATAGAGCTGGAGAAAAATGTACAATAACATTCTAACCCACAAAAAAAGACCATACTTACTGATCTAACAGAGACTGGAGAAATCCCCCGAGTATGGCCCTTGGACACCGTTTTAGCTCAGTACTGAAGTTACTCCTTAGGTTTACCCTTCAGTCAAAGATCAGGCAGGCCCACAAAACAAAATGAGACTAAATGGGCGCAGCTGCCCAGGGGCAAGGACAAGGAGGCAGAAGGGGACAAGAAAGCTGGTATTGGGGAACCCAAGGTCAAGAAGCGGAGAGTGTTGACACATCATGGGGTTGGCAACTAATGTCACAAAATAATATGTGTATTAATTGTTTAATGAGAAGCTAATTTTCTCTGTAAACCTTCATCTAAAGCACAATAAAAATAAATAAATAAAAGTCGGCAGTTCAAACCCACCCTGCAGTACCAGGAAGAAAAGGCTTGGTGATCTGCTTCCATTACACTTTTAGCCATGAAAGCCTTACGGAGCAGTTCTACTTTGTAACATGTGGGATTGACAGTCGGAATCAGCTCAACGAAAACTAACAACAACAATCCTTCACCTTTCTAAAATGATTACTATGAAATATAAAAACAAAATGACAGAATGTTTGGGTTACTTGAATTACTTAAGTTTCTGTCGACTTTCTAATTTGCATATTTAGCTTAACCTACTTAGTAATTTCTCAAACCATTAGCAACACAAGACATAAATGTCTCCTATGCAATAGTTTCTGGACTAGTGTTCCACTTAAATAACTTTAGGAAATGCTGCTGAGATGTGTGTTTAACATGCAGTTCCAAGGCTTAATGTTTAAAACCTCATGTTTTAAATGTTAAAATGTCCCTTAAGCAAAAGATCAAATACCTCCCAAACATGTCGCCGTGCAAGGGGTAAACCCAGCGTACTCCCAGTCATAAGTCATCTCGTTGTCCTTCTCCTCCACAGAGGCACTCAGCTCAAGGGACACAGGGCTCTCCTCACAAGCTTCCAGGAGGCAAGGACGTTCAGTGGGCAGCTTGGGGCCCTCACACTCTTCCTCAGGCAGCTCGGTCTCTGTCTGTGTGAACGTGAGGAGGACGCGGCACTTTACCTCTCGGACCTGAACTCCTGGCCCACATGTGGTACTGCAGGCTGACCAGGGCTCTGGAATGAACCTACAGAAAACCAGAGAACCATAGGGGGACACCAGTGGTCATTAATATAGACCATACGAAGAGGAGTGACAATCGTTCTGTGAAGGAAAAATAACTAGCTTCATTCAGAGGAAAGTCAATATACTTGGAATGCTCTATTTCTGCTGACAACCAATCATGATTGTTAACTACAATCATGTAGTTAACAAAGCCTCAAATCTTATTAGAAACACAAAGAATTTTTCGCTAGGGTAGATTCATAACGACCTCACGTAGAACTTCCCCATTTCATTTCACTTTGTAAAATGGATCAATCTTTGCATCCATTTTATAACTCAAATTCTGTGCAATGACCTTTGCAAAACATCATTACAAAGGTTTTTCATATTATATACAGATAATTTCTAATCTAATTTCTTTTAGAATATGGAGATTTTCACCATGACTCATTCAACCAAACTGTATTGAGTTTATCCTTTGTAAAAAAAAAAAAAAAAAATCAAACACCATACCAGTTGCCGTCGAGTTGATTCAGACTCATGGCGACCCCACAGGACAGGGTAGAACTGCCCCATAGGGTTTCCAAGGAGGAGCTGGTAGATTCAAACTGCTAACCTTTTGGCTAGCAGCCGTAGCTCTTAACCACTACACCACCAGTGTTTCCCTTTTTAACAGGCAGGGTTTTATTAAACTGTTTTAATATTTAGAAGCTAAATTATAGGATAACTTAAGTGCTTTCTGTTGAGTGGATAAGGCTTTAATATTCTTTATGTTTAATTTAGAAACACACTAGCTCCTGGCTTTTCTTGAAAATATAAAAGCTATTGCACAGTCTGGCTGAATAAAGTAGTTCTTTCTTACCCTGAATTACTATCCACTGAATCCGGGGTTGGCAAACTACAGCCTGCAGACCAAAGCCAGCCTGCCTGTTTTTGTATATCCCATCAGCTAAGAATGGATTTTACATATTTAAATAGATGGAAAAAAATCAAAATAAGAATGATATTTTGTGACATGTGAAAATTACATAAAATTTAAATTTCAGTGTCCATCAATAAAGTTTTATTGGAACACAGGCACACTCATTCATTTATGTACTGTCTAGGGCTGGTTTCACTCTACGATGGCAGAAGTGAGTATCTGCAACAGACTGTATGGCTTACAAAGCCTAAGATATTTACTGTCTTGCCCTTTGCTGAAATGTTTGTTGACCCGAGCACTAACTTAAAAAAATAGATGCATCAGGGACAAATATATTTCCGATGCTCTGACGCAACATTTTGCGTGATGAGATATTAACAAGATTTATAGGAGAGAGTCCAGCGATAAAGTTTGGGAAACACTGGGTTTAACAACATTCAACATGTTTATTTATTGCAAAAGTTTTCCAAAGACTATGACATGTGAACATATACTGTAAATATCTAAGAAGGGAACATGATGTACAACATTTCACAAATTTAAGTGAATACAGGCTCCCTGGTGGCTCAGTGATTAAGAGTTGGCTGCTAACCAAAAGGTTGGCCCATCAAATCCACCAGCAGCTCCTTGGAAGCTCTACGGGGTAGTTCTACTCTGTCCTATGAGTCGCTATGAGTTGGAGTCAACTCCACGGCAATGGGTTTGGCTTTCTCTTTTAGCCAAGGGCTAGTATTCTACTTAAATAACTTTAGGAAATGCCGCTGAGATGTGTGCATAACAAGCAGTTCCAAGGCTTAATGTTTAAAATTTCAGAAAGTTTGGTTGTAAGGTTCTCCTGGAAGCTATCCAAACCAACCTCCTTCCTCCAGATAAAACTTAACTACCATTATCCACGATAGCACAACCCCAATCATCAGAACAAACCCCATTGCTATATGTGAGCCCAATATCCATTGTGCCAAGTCAATTCCAACTCACAGTGACGTTATATGTGAGCCCAATATCCATTGTGCCAAGTCAATTCCAACTCACAGTGACGTTATAGGACAGAGTAAAACTGCCCCAAAGGGTTTTCAAGGCTTTAATCTTTATAGAAGCAGGCTGCCACATCTTTCCTCCCGTGGAACAGCTGGTGGGTTGGAACCACTGACCTTTCAGTTAGCAGCCAAGTGCTTAACTGCTGTGCCACCAGGGCTCCTTATGAGCCCAATGCTGCTGTTGTTGTTAGGTGCCATAGCAACCTTATATACAACAGTACGAAACACCGCCCAGTCCTGCACCATCCTCACAATTGTTGGTATACTTGAGCGCATTGTTGTAGCCACTGTGTCAATCCATCTTGTTGAGGGTCTCCCTCTTTTTCACTGACCCTCTACTTTACCAAGCATGATGTTCTTCTCCAGGGACTGGTTCCTCCTGATAACACGTCCAAAGCATGTGAGATGAAGTCTTGCCATTCTTGCTTCTAAGTAGCATTCGGGCTATACTTCTCCCAAGACAGATTTGTTCGTTCTTCTGGAAGTCCATAGTATGTATGTTCCATATTCTTTGCCAACACCACAATTCAAAGGTGTCAATTCTTCTTCTTCCTTATTAATTGTCCAGCTTTCACATACATATGAGGCGATTGAAACACCATGGTCTGGGTCAGGCACACCTTAGTCCTGAAAGTGACATTTTTTCTTTTTAACACTTTAAAAGAGGCCTTTTGCAGCAGATTTGCCCAATGTAATATGTCATTTGATTTCCTGACTGCTGCTCCCATGGGCACTGAGTGTGAATCCAAGTAAAATGAAATCCTTGACAACTTCAATCTTTTCTCTGTTCATCATGACGTTGCTTACTGGTTCAGTTGTGAGAATTTTTCTTTTCTCTATGTTGAGGTGCAAACCATACTAGATGCTATAGTCTTTGATCTTCATCAGTAAGTGCTTCAAGTCCTCTTCACTTTCAGCAAGCAAGGTTGTGTCATCTGCATATCACAGGTTGTTATATATGTATATGTGTATATATATATGTACACACACACATATGTATATTTTACACAAAACATCATAGCATTCACAATGTTCTGCACTTTGTTTTTGTTTTACCCCCACAGTATTTCTTTTTTTTTAATTTAAGAAAGGCATGCAGCTGCATGAAGATATTTGAAGAGCCACATCTGGGTGAAACACAGCCAGAGAACAGAGGTTATGTTCCCTGCCTCTTTGTACAGTATTGTTGTTCTGTGCTATAAAGTTGGAAACCCTGGTGGAGTACTGGTTAAGGGCTACGACTGCTAATCAAAAGGTCAGCAGTTCGAATCCACCAGGTGCTCCTTGGAAACCCATGGGTCAGCTCTACTCTGTCCTTTAGGCCGTTATGACTCATAGCGACCCTAAGTGACAGAGTAGAACAGCCCCATAGGGTGTCCTAGGCTGTAGTCTTTACGGAAGCAGACTGCCAGGTCTTTTCTCCCACGGAGCTGCTAGGTGGGTTCAAACTGCCATCCTTTTGGTTTACAGCTGCATGCTTAAGATATGAAAAAAAATCAGGTGTTAAACATAAAGAGATTCAATACAGATAATTAGTGAAACTTTAGAGTAAATAAGAAAAAAGGAAAAAAAAACCAGAAAAGACATAAATGCAATAGAAGAAAACTTTCTTACACCCAAGAAAGATCTGCATCTACGCCCCGAAAACTTCCACTGTTTACCAAAATTATTGAAAAGAGAACACTACCTGGACTTATTCTTGGGAAATACTCAATACTCTACATTTCAAGGGTATGGAATAAAGCCTTACTATATCTATAAGGTTTGGGTCTGGGTTATATCTAAGTGGAAAAAAAAAAATTGGTAACAAAAGGAGACAAGGCTGTTCAGGCTCAATGTTTTGTTTTATTTTGTATTCCTAGGCTTAAATCTTCCCACTTCAATAGTAAAAGACAGAGAAATCCAGAGTCATATGTTCACAGTTTTAGGGAAAAACAAAACAAAAACCTTTTAGAACAAGAATTCATGCTTCTGTTCATGTGAAATGGTACATGAAGAACACTGTTAAGTATATAGGGTTCTTAGAGATTATGCCATTTATATACCTCCCTGAAATAAAAACATATAAAAATCTATTCCAGTTTTTAAAAAAGCATTAAAAAAGTGTGTAATGTAAGCACTTTCAGTGTGAATTGAAATAATTTAAACATATAATTAATTTTAAAAGCTATAACAAATATTTTAGAACCAAATCAAACACCATAACCAGGTTTTTCAAGACCAAAACGCATACGGTAAGAATGATTTACTAACAATCATCTTGCTCCACACTCAGAGATTAATAACAAAAATCAGGAGGTTTGAGGAAACAGGCTGAGAATTAAAAAAAAAAAAAAAAAAAACTATGCTAATTTACTCATCTTAAATGTGGAGAAGTGAACAGAAAGAGAATCATTTGAGCTAGATGTTCCCTGAGACCATGGTCCCCACAGCCCTCAGCCCAGTAATTTGGTCCCTTAGGGAGTCTGGATGTGTCTATGGATCTCCCATGACCTTGTCTTGTACTAGTTGTGCTGGCTTCCCCAGTATTGTGTACTGTCTTACGTTTCACCAGTTACCATTTATCTATTGTCTATTGAGAGAAAGAATATCATTCTTGATACTTACAATAAGAAACACAGATTTGACCGTGTTTAAAAAGTAAAATTGCAAAAGATATGTCTCTTATTATTGGAGAAAACAAATCAAGAAAACATAGCTTGTACAGGAAAACGTCATAAACAAGGAAACACTTAGATGGGAGGACTAAATATATCAGTAATGATAATGAATTTAAATGAATTAAATTCTTATTAAAAGACAGAGATGCTAGTGCAATTTAAAAATGTATAAAGACACAAATAAAATTAAAAACCTCAGAAATATGAAAGTATAAGGACAAATAAGAAAAATACAAATGAAAATAAAGTGGAAGGGCAAAAGGACAGGTGTAAATTTTAGGGAAAAATAAACAAAATTATTATTTGAAGATGACATGATAATTATGAAAAACAATAAAATTAACTGAAAAGTTTTATTAAAAAAATGAGAGTTCTAAAAAGTAGCCCATATATATTACTTTAAATGTGTATCTATCATTTTATATATAATATACATAAAAACTATATATATATATATACATATATATAACTGTATACATACACACACACATATTCTAAAACTACCAGCTTTCTAGAATTCAGCTAAACTTACCGTTAGCATTAGCTTTCAGGCACTGTACTAAGCATATTAAATATATTAGTTAATATAATTCCTAAATAATTTTACAACAACCATATGAGTAAGTACCATTATTTTCCTGATAGTACAGATGAGGAAAGTAAGTCTTAAAAAGTGTAAGAAATCTGCCTAAGTTCTGTGAGCTTGTAAATAAAAATTTCAAAAGAAATGTGCAGGGTTGACATGACTAAAACTACAAAATATTGAGAGGATTTTACCCCTAAAAGTCTGAACAAATGGAGACACACAACATGCCCTGGAACGGGAAGAATCAAAATAATAAACATGTTCATTATCCCTTAATTAACTTATAAATAAATGCAGTTCCAATCAAAAGCTCTTACACAATTTTTTAGGGGAGGGGTTGGAAACAAACAATACAACTCTAAAGTATATAGATTAGGTGAGAACAGTCAAGAACATTTTGTACAGGAACAACAAATATAGAAAAAAAACCCAAAATGCTACAGTAATACAAATAGTATGGTACTGAAGCCCTGGTGGTGCAGTGGTTAAAGTGCTTGGCTGCTAACTGAAAGGTCAGTGGTTTGAACCCACCAGCAGCTCCATGGGAGAAAGATATGGCAGTCAGCTTCTGTCAAGATTTACAGTCTTGGAAACCCTATGGGGCAGTTCTACTCTGTCCTATAGGGTCGCTATGAGCTGGAATTGACTCAATGGCAGCGGGCTAGTTTTTGGTTTGGTGCTAGGGTACACAGTTTACACAGTATGGAATTTTAAATCAATGCACGTGGTTTAGATTATTCAATAGATCGTGCTGGAACAACTTGATAACTAGAAAAACAATACGTTAGATTTACATTACATATCATATGTCAAAGTAAATTTCCATAGATCAAAGTTAAACGTAAAAAGTGAAACCATAAAAAGTATTAGAAATGGCCTCAAAAAAAGATAATTTCCCCATATTGATGAAGGTGTGGAAGGAGGGTGAGCTCATATACTGCTGGTGGCAACATAAATCAGTACTGACTTTCTGAAAGAAATTTTTTCAGTAGATGTTAAATGCCTTCAATGTGCCAATCTTCTGGTCCAGAAATTCTATTACAGCAAATTTGCCTCAAGACAATTCGAAATGTGCAATTTGAGATTTGCTGCAGTTTTATTTATCATAGTGAAAATCAGAAAGAAGCTGCAGATGACCAGAGAGACCTTCCTAAAATGTAAGAGTGATTCCGTCACTTCTCTGGTTAAAATCTTTAAATGGCTCCCTCTCTCTCCAGATGAAGTCCAAGCTCCTAAGGCACCATGGGGGACTACCAGGATTTGCTGAGTTCTCCAGCCATATCCTTGTTGCAATTACCACCCCACTGTCCCCGAGGTCTCTCTCCATACTCAGATGACTCTCAATAGCCCACATGGACTGTCCAGTCTTCATGAAATCCTCTATCCCAAATACCTGACATGCTGTTCTTTTGACACCTATACGCATCTCAAGACCTCAATTCATGTGCTACCTCCTCCAGGAAGCCTTCCCTGGCCCTTAAACCTTACAGTACCAAAATGTAGCCACTCATCTCTCTGTCTACTCCATTAGACCAACCTGGTAGCACAATGGTTAAGAGCTTGGCTGATACCCAAAAGGTCAGCAGTTCAAATCCGCCAGCCGCTCCTTGGAAACCCTATGTGGCAGTTCTGCTCTGTCCTACAGGGTTGCTGTCAGAATTGACTTGATGGCAACGGGTTTGGGTTTTTTTTTTTTTTTTTTTTTAAGGGTCATATGACATAATGCTGGAGCTTTTCTAGTGTCACACACTGGGGAATCACCCACCACCACTTACTCGCTTTGAAATTGAGGATAATTCCTTGATCTTTCTGTGCCTTGGTTTCCTCATCCTTAAAATGAGGATAATATTGCCTCCTCATAGGGTTGTTACAGTAAGTAAATGAGTTAGTCCATGAAGAGCACTTACAACAGGGTCTGGCACATAGGAAGTCCTCAATAGTAATTGTTATAATTATTGTCATTGCTAGAAAAACAGATTCTTAAAATATGACCTTATTTGATGTTAACAAACAGGATTCCCACAAAAGAAGAAGCTAAAATGGCAATGAAGAAAACATATAAAGTCTTCTAAATCTGTCTTATTTCCTTGGTTTTCATATATGAAGAATGAGGGAGAAGGCAAGGAGACTCCTGAAGCATAGAGAACCCTACAGAAACTAAGAAGGCTCTGGGCAGGAACCTGTAAAACAATGATGAATCATATCGACTCAACACATTCCATAGCTGAAAGCTAAGAAGGTCAAAAAACTGCAGTTTCCTTGGCTTAGCTTTATAAGCTGTAATTTTTATTTTCCCAATTAAAAAAAAAAAAGCCTTTGAACATCCTCTTCCTATGTAAATTCAGAGCCCAGGCCATGGTAAACCACAGAGGCAGAAATATTTATCTTCTCCAAGTGGGTTTGGCAGGCTTTCCTCAAGGGATTTAAAATACAGCTGCATTCATTCTCTCTTTCATTGTCAACAAGCAAGCGTCCCCAAACCACAAAAGACAGTGGTAATAAAAGGATGAACTGGAAGCTGAGATATGTTGCGGTTTTGTTTGAAAATCTAGGGAATGAATGGAGTCAGAAGCGATGGCAGGAAACTATAAACTTCACACTAGACAGCCAGGAACAGGCCAGAAACTGCCAGGCACTCACTGTGAATTATAAAGGAACATTGCACAGGGACCACAGAGGGAGAGACTGTGGGAGGCAGGGGATGGCTGCTCAGGCCAGGAACAGGTACTCTCAGCTGAGCCTGCCACACTGGGTAGAAAGGAGTGGCATCCTTCAGGAGTAGAGGCCATATTAGTTTTGCTCTGTGAAGAAAACCACCAGCCAAGTCAAATGTCATATGTCATATGTCAAGTCAAATGTCTCCATACTCAGATGTCTCTCAATAGCCAGCCATGACCCATATGGACTGTCCAGTCTTCATGAAATCCTCTATCCCAAATACCTGACATGCTGTTCTTTTGACACCTATACACATCTCAAGACCTCAATTCATGTGCTACCTCCTCCAGGAAGACTTCCCTGGCCCTTAAACCTTACAATACCATAATGTAGCCACTCAGGCTTAGAATGAATATGGGGCCTAAACCCACCGTGGTGGTGTTGTTGCTAGATGCTGTTGAGTCGTCACCCAACTCATGGTGACCCCATGTACAATGGAAAGAGATACTGCCTAGTCCTGCGCCATGCCCAAGATTGGTTGTGGATCAGACCGTTGTGATCCACAGGGTTGTAATTGGCTGACTCTTTAAGTAGATGGCTAGGCCTTTCTTCCTAGTTGGTATTAGACTGGAAGCTCCACTAAAACCTGTTTAGCATCATAGCAACATGCAAGCCTCCACTGACAGATGGGTGGTGGCTGTGCTTGAGGTGCATTGGCTGGGAATCAAACTTGGGTCACCCGCATGGAAGGCAATAATTTTATCACTGAACCACCACTGTCCTCAAACTCCACTGTAGTGCACATGATATCACCCTTTTCCAATTCAATAAAATGGTAATATTTTCAGAATTTGCAAAGGACCTTAGGGATTATCTGATCCAGTGGTTCCCAAACTTGGATACATGCCCCTGTCCAACATTATCTGATATACCTCCTACAAATGCTGGTGACTGGGTTCCACCCCCAGAGTGGCTGACTTCGTGGGGTCCAGAAATCTGCATTTTAAAAAGAACTGCAGATGATTTTGGTAGAAATGATCTGAAAAGCATACTTTAAAAAATGGTACTGTGATTATTAAAAAAAAAAAAAAGAGTCCTTATCTTTTAAAGAAATATACTGAAACACTGGTATGAATGCAATGATATGCTGTCTGGGTTTGCTTCAAAAATAATCCAGTGGGGTGGAAAGATTGTTGGTGGTATAAATGAAACAAGAATGGCCCTGAGATGATAACTGTTGAAGTTGGGTCATAGGTATACAAGAGTTCATTATGCTGTTTTCTCTTGTATATAGATTTGATATTTTCTGTAACAAAAAGTTTTTTTTTAAAAAAAGAGTCAGCCAGGTGGAGGCCATTCCCAACAGAGAAGAAAGGATGTTCAAGGGGATGGAAGCAAGTGACAGATTATTTAGACAAGGAAAAAGCATAAGTTGAGTGTGACTGAAGCATGCCATTCAAAGCAAAGCAATGAAGTGGTCACAGGTGAGGCTGGACGCCAGGAAAGGTGTTGCCCTGCAAGGTCTTGTTGGTCTTGGGAACAACTGCAAATCTGTGGGTGATGGTAACATTTGGATATTCTAAACAGTGGAAATAGAGAATCAGATTTACGCCTTAGCTAGACCACTCTGGTGGTCGTGTAGAAAGATGATTTGAAGGCATCGAGGGAGAACAAATTAGAAAGCTGTTGTAGGCATCCTCGTAAGTGATTACAGGATCTGGACAAGGATGGCAGTAGGGATGGAGAAAAGGAGCTGGAACTGAGAAATATTTTATTAGATATAATTGGCACGACTCAGTGGTTAGTTACACATGAGAGAAGAGGAAAGAGAAAAGAATGATTCCAGGAGAAAAGATTGAAAAGTTGTCAAGGATTTTGTTTTACTTGGATCCACAATCAACACCCACGGAAGCATCAGTCAAGAAATTATATCTGCTGCAAAAGACCTCTTTAAAGTGTTAAAAAGAAAAGATGTCACTTAAAGGACTATGGTGTGCCTCACCCAAGACAGGGTGTTTTCAATCTTCATATACATGCAAAAGCTGGGCAATGAATGAAGAAGACTGAAGAAGAATTGACACCTTTGAATTACGGTGCTGGCAAAGAATATTGAATATACCATGGACTGCCAAAAGAATGAACAAATCCATCTTGGGAAAAGTACAAACAGAATGCTCCTTAGAAGCAGGGCTGGTGAGAAGTCGTCTCACGTACTTTGGACGTGTTATGAGGAGGGATAAGTTCTTGGAGAAGGACATCATGATTGGTAAAGTAGACAGTGAAAAAGAGGAAGACCCTCAACGAGACGGACTGACACAGTGGCTACAACAACGGGCTCAAGCATAACAGCAATCATGAGGATGGTGCAGGACCAGGCAGTGTTCAGAACTGACTCAACAGCAGTTAACAAAAACAACATATACAAGAGGTAGCAATCACTGCTTAATTGTGTTTTGGGAACAAAAGATCCTTGTAGGAGGCTTTATTCCAGGTTGTTAACTCTATGACCCTCCTGTGTGACAATTATATCCTACCATTCAGGCATCTCAAATCCTTTTCTTTCCACAGGTTCTTCCCTTGCATGCTTTACAGAAACACAGGAGATCAAAGCTGGGAGAAGGTTCAATAGCATTTAGCCTACCACTTCCTTTGAACAGCTGAGAGATTGAGAAATGTAAACGAGCTTCTCTAAAATCCTCATTGCTTTTTTAATATGTTCAAGACTGTCCTAACTTCAAATGAAAAACTACAAACACATACATACACACAAATTTCTATTAGTTTGATTACCAGTATTTCTCCTTCCTTTAGTGGTCAAATACCCATTGTCCCATTTTTTTTCTTTTTGCAAATTTACTTCTTAAATCTCTGTAATGTTTCCTTCTCCACCTTCTGGATGATACTACTCTAAAGTTAACTGAAAAAGATTTTCTTGTTCAGTGGAACAGCCTTTTCTTACTCCTTATATTTTTTTCCTTGCCTTTCTGTGAGATGTGAATCCTATTTGTTGCACCCTTCTCTTATGGACTGAATTGTGTCCCCCCCCAAAATACCTGTTAGAATCCTAACCCCTATACCTGCAGATGTAATCCTGTCTGGGAAGAGGGTTTTCTTTGTTAAGTTAATGAGGTTCTATCAATATAGGGTGTGCCCTAAACCTAATCATAGCTGAGTTATAAGTAGCACCATAAGCACAGAGACAGAGAAAAGCAAGCACCAAAAAAAAAAAAAAAAAAATGCCATTGAGTAGATTCTGACTCATAGTGACCCTAGAGGATAGGGTAGAACTGCCCCATAGGGTTTCCAAGGAACACTGGGTGGATTCAAACTGCCAACCTTTTTTTTTAGCAGTCATAGCTCTTAACCACTACACCACCAGGGTTTCCAAAGCAAGCACAAACAGGGAAAAAAATGCCACAGGATGATCGCCAAAGAATGGAGCAATGCTGTGAGAGACATGGGTCTTCCCCCAAAGCTGACAGAGACAGCCTTCCTCTAGAACTGGTACACTGACCTCAGATTTTTAAGCTTCTGAAACTATGAGAAAATATATGTATTTTTAAAGCCACCCACTTGTGGTATTTCTGTTAAAGCCACACTAGATAACTAAGACACCTTCCTTAAACTCTAACCACTTTGATCTCTGTAACAATGAGCCCTCCTGGTTCTACTCCTTCCTCTCTTCACTACTTTCACCCCTTCACCATCCACCTCTTCTGAGTTCCCTTTTTCCTCTAGAACTCCAAGCTTCTGTCATGAGCCCAATCCTCTTCTCTCTTCACTCAGCTGCTCTGGGGTCAGTCACTCTCACAGTATCCACAAGTTCTGTGTTCACATCCAGGCTTGACAGCAGTCCACGTAGAAAAGCTCTCAGCACATCGTAAGTGCGATGTGCCCGTTCCCTTGGCCTGCATCACCAGAGGCATGGCGCCTTCTCAAAAAGAAGAAATCCATATTCCCTTGGGACTCATGGCTGGGTTGGACCAGAGATAAAAAGGACACTGATAAATGAGAGTATGTTCTACAAAGAGCAATGAGGTTGGTTATGGATCTAAAAACAACAATGCTAAAAACAAAGCATGAAAATTGCTGAAAAGGCTAAGAATTGATGATCTTGGGGAAAACTTGTAAAAACTTGTCACATGGAATAGGGCATGGATATATTTGTTCTGTTGCTTCAATAAGCAAAAATTAAAAAAAAAAATAGAAGAAGGTATATTTTGGCTCAATAAGAGAAAAAGAAATTTGCAAATAACCTGAGTTATTCAAAATAAGAATGAGCTGTCTCTTAATGCAGTAAACTCTGCTGTTGTTGGAGGTATTAAAGAAAAAATGGCTGTTTTGAGAGGCGGGTTGGCCATATTACCTCTGAGATTCCTTTTCCTCCAGTGTTTTGTGAATTGCTCCTTTGTAGACAGCCTGTCAGCACCACGGAGTTAACATGTCCGACATGGAATCAGCTATCCTGTCTAATACTTGAGTCTTTCATTGGTGCTGTTGTTCATTTAGGCTCCTGGACTAGAAATCTCCGAGCACCTTTGATTTCTTTCTCTTCTTCAGTCCCTTTCTCCCAAACGTTTCTTTTATTTCTCTTGATTCTTAATTCCCACTGATACTCTCACAATCCAGACTTGTCAAATCACAAGTGGACTGCAGTCATTGGATTTATGAGTTGGAATGAACCCTGAATACATAAAGCCCAAACCAAATCAAGCCCTTTGCCATTGAGTTGATTACAATATAGCGACCCTATAAGACAGAGTAGAACTGCCCCATAGGGTTTCCAAGGAGCAGCTGGTAGATTCAAATTGTCGATATTTTGGTTAGCAGCCGATCTCTCAACCACTGCACCACCAGGGCTCCAATCAAGCCCAACCTGCTCATTTTATAGGGAAACAGAATGAAACACAGAAAAATTTAAAGGCTTGTCTAAGGTCACACAGTCAGCAATGGTGGTTGTAGGCTCCAAGTGGTGGTTGTATGCTCTTTCCACTGCCCCATACCATAGCAGCCCTGGGATTTCTCCTTACAGTCACTTAGTTCACCTAATACATTTTAACTTAACTGGTCTTATAGAGATTGGCCATGACTTAACCATGCGTTGATTGCTTTATTTGTACAATGGTGTGATGGTTCTTGGTCAAATCATATGTGTTAATCTAGGTATAATCCACAATCTCTTAACTGGAACAGACTACTAAGTCTGTTTTGAGTTAAATAACATTGCTCTTTTCTGTGCTTCTCACAGATATTGCCAAAGTAGGATTGCTGAATTGTGAAATACAGAAGAATTCCAGCCAGCTCAAGCTCTCTAGAGTCTGAAAATCCAGGTCATTTGGATACTAAATGTATCACTGTATTCCAATGAGTACAAAAATTACATATATCATGTTAACTGGCTATGCCCTGATTACTCCCATAAAAGGTCCTGGACTCACGTTGGTTCTTCTGTTGCTATTCTGGTCTCTTCTAGTTCTTGTGCTTGTTTTAGCCAAGGTAATTTAGCTTCCACTGGACTTTTTTCTAAGAAAAAAAGGAACATAAACAACAACCGTAATTACTATTAATCATTAAGGATTTGGATACATGACTGTTATTCACTGAAGATTTCATTACTAAAGAGGTCACATTTTTCAAATGCAAATTGAGTCCTTTAGCACAACACATTAGGTAGCTTCTGGACTGAACCAAAAAAATTCTGCCATAGCTTTTAATTAACAAATTATCAAAATACAACCAAAATAATTCCATGGCACAGTTGAATGTACTCTCTAAGTTAACATTAAAATGCCTTTCATAAATCAATACCAATCTCTCGTCTTTGTCTATTAAAGCTCTTACTTCAATCATACCAGCTTTTTGCTTTTGCCACAAATTCTTCTTGCCCAATGAATAAAAAAATTCATAGAGAAAAGCAAATAACATGGAGGTTTAGGAAATTGGGAGGAGAAAGTCCACACCATGGCTTACTCAAACCCTAATTATTGTTATAGTTGTTGAGAGAGATGATTACCAATTACAACTGGCATGAAGGGTGCCCCTTTCATTCCTCTGAAGTCTCCTCAGATACAAAAAAACAAAAACAATCTAGTTATGAAGTAATAAGGGAAATAATTTTGAGCCACCTCAGGGAAACCATAGACATTAAGAAAGTAGCTACGAAGTGCCACTGAGTGCAGAAGGGAGGAGAAACGACTTCACTGTGGAGTTCTATGGGGGCCCTGGTGGCGCGACAGTTAAGCACTTGGCTGCTAATCGAAGGTTGGTGCATTGAACCCACGCAGCACCAATGCAGGAAAAAAACCTGTCAACCTGCTCTTGTAAAGATTACAGCCTAGAAAACCCTATGGGGCAGTTCTACCCTGTCACATGGGGTCACTAGCAGTCAAAAGCTGAATAGACGGCATCCATCAACAACATGGAGTTCTATAATCAGTATTTGTACCACTCCCCTCTCTGTGGTTACCATTGATTTTTCTGGAAGATAGACATGATCAAACAAATATTTTCTTGAAAGGTTAATTATGAGGCTATTTTTATGGATAAGAAACTCAGGAGAATTATCCCCATCCCCTCCAAAGTACTAAAGAAGATTCTTTGACTAACAGGTGGAAATGATCTTTTTCCATTTCAAAAAAAAAAAAAAAGTATTTGGCATGAGAATTGTAATACTTTACTAAGGGATATGGAAATAATCATGGACAGAGAGGAGACGATATCCAAGAAATTATGCCAAGACTTCCTACCCATGAATGCTACCCATTTCTTCTAATTCACGAAGGACAACGTGAACTACAGGAGAAACCCTAAATGCATCTGAAGATTTAGATTGGGAACTAAAAATGTTCATTCATATGATGAAGATGACACTGTTCTTCCCTCAAGAAACTAACAGTCCATTTGAGAGGTACGTACAAAGTACTGTGGGAACAAAGAAGAACGAGAACCTTGAGAGAAGGTAATCTCTTCCTGCTCTTCCCTCTCCTCTTTCTCCTCCTTCTCCTCTCTTTGTTCTCTTTCTCCTCCTGCTCATCCTCCTTCTACCTTTTTTTTTCCCCAATGCAGGACCGCATCCAATTGTTTTATGTTCACCAAGAATGTTGGTACAAGGCTACACAGATAGGAGCTGCTCACTATACACTGAGACAAAAGGAGCTCAAGATTTCTCTTCAGATCAATAAATCACATAGGTCCAACCTCTTTATCAGGTTGAAAGGTCTACTGGAATCTGTCTGTAAAACAATTGTTATAAGAAAGTTGTTGTTGTTAGGTGCTGTCAGGTTGATTTGGATTCATAGCTACCCTATATAACACAACAGAACTACCCCGTAGGATTTTCTAGGCTGTAATCTTTACAGAAGCAGATCACCATAGGAGATGCTGAAAAAGATTGTCTTTCTCCTATGGAGCCCCTGGGTGGGTTTGAACCACCAATCTTTTGGCTAGCAGCCAAGCACTTAACTGTTGTACCACTGGGGCTCCTGTACAAGAAAGTCCGTGAGTTGAAACAGAAATGCTGCAATATTGGAATAAGAGCTGAAAAACACCATTTGATTTGAATTTCAAACACACTATAAACTTACCTTTCGGTTTATAACAAGGGATGGGGATGATGCATTCTTCTTTGATGTGTAACTTCAATTGTGGATTGCAGCCGCCAACATGCTGTCCACGGTGGTTGATACACAGAACAACCCGGTAACGTAACCCTCGGCCACAAGTCACCGTGCACTTCAAAGAAAAAGAAAGGAGTGAACAATAGTCTTTTATAAGAAGGCGTCCATAAAGATATTAATTCGACATGGCAAAGGAAACCCACTGATCTAGATGAATGTTAAATAAGAAGAGTTTTGGATAAATATTGCATATGTGAGGGGGCAGGTACGACTTTCTGTGACGCTTATACTTCTGGGCCCCTCCCTAGGAACAGACTCCTTTCAATATTCCATTCCAAGAGTCTCTAAGACAAGGTCACAGCACAAGAAAAATAAAAATGTCTTAAAGCCTTATAGCTCAAATATGAAAAAAACTTGATGCAGGTTTTCCCAAATTTGATTAAAATTTTACATGGCATTATCAAAAACAATTTATATAAAAGAGAGAAATTTTTCTAAACTACCAATAAAAAAAATTTGATTTGACGTGCTAGAGGAAAGATTGAATTATCTTTCTACTCTGTCTGATCATACAAAATTGTTGTCATACAAAGAGGCAATCAAAAAGTATTCAGCCAAAACATGTAGGAAAAAAAAATATTACAGGTGTATCAAGCAATTCAAATTAATTAATAGATTATGCTATTTTTTCCTGAATTTTTGTAGTTTGTGTTGTCAGATTTTTAAATTTGTAATTTGTTGCAATTTTTTTTCTTATTCGAAATAAACATTCACTTTGATAACTAATATTTGTGTTTTGTATTCTTTTTCTTAAAGAATCACTCCTGAATGGTATAACTTTCAGGCCCTACAAATCTTGGATCCACCTCTGGGAGGGGCTGAGAGTCCTTGAGCACCTGCTTCAAGTCGGGCACAATCTGGCATATATGATCTCCTTAATTCTCCTGGCACACTTTCAGGTCAACAGCTTCATACCCATGAAACAGATGAGCAAACAAACAGCTCACAACCTGATGACCTTGCTCAAGGTAACACAGTTCCTAAGAGGTAGAGAGGAGTTCTATCCAAAAGCCTCCTGTTGCCCAAGTTGTGACCTTGCCACTACTCCATAGAGTCTGAAGATTCTTTACAGCATTTAAGGCTGTAAATGCTTCCTATGCTGTTCTAGACAGAAGATACAGAGATCTTTTTCAGTATATACTCATCTTCAGGAAGGGAAGAATACTGGGATACCTTTACCTTATTTCATCATGCCACTCTTGTGACCACTGAACAAATACCGTAATAAATATAATGAAGTTGAGATCAGACCCTGTTTCTAGGAAACTGACTCATCCACCCCTAAATTTATCAATTTGAAAAAACCTGTTGCTGTCGAGTCGCTTCCCACTTGTAGCGACCCTATAGTCAGAATCAGGATCACTTTGAAAGTTATATATATATTAGATTCTGAGAGGTCAACATTTTATATTGGCCAAGTATTATGGGTTGAATAGTGTTTCCCAAAAAAGATATTTTCAAGCCCAATTCCCAGTGTCTGTGAATGTGACCATGTTTGGAAAAAGGGTCCTTGAAGATGTTATCAGTCTAGTTAACAAGAGGTCATACAGGAGTAGGGTGGCTCCTAATCCCATCTGAATGGTGTCCTTACAAAAGAGGAGAAGAGACACAGAAAGACAACCATGTGAAGATGCATCCACACCCAAGGAACACTTGGGGCTACCAGAAGCTGAGAGAGACAAGAAAGAATTTTCTCCTAGTACCTTAAGAGGGATCATGGCTCGACGACACTCTAAATTCAGACTACTAATATCCTGAACTGTGAAACAATAAATTCTTGTTTAAAGACACCCACTTTGTGGTACTTCGTTACAGCAGCCCCAGGAAATTAACACAGAGTCTGCTAATGGGAAGTAGGATGCTGCTGTAACAGATACTTAGAAATACAGAAGTGGCTTTGAAATTGGGTGATGAGTAGAGCCTGGAACAATTCTGAGGTACGTGATAGTAAAAGCCGAGATTGCCTTGAAGAGACTGCTGGTAGAATTATGAACATTAAAGGTGATTCTGGTGAAGGCTCAGGAAAAAGCTAGAGAGAAAACTTCTATTGTCAGAAACAGAATGTTGCTAGAAATGTGGATGATAAATGTGCTTCTAGTGAGGCTTTAAAAGGAAATGATGAATACTGAAAAAAGGCAACCCTTGTTATAAAGTAGCAAAGAACTTGGTTGAATTATGTTTGACTGTTTTGTGGAAAGTAGAACTTGAAGATTTGGGAAATTCTCAGCCTATCCATATTGTCAAAATTGAGGAAGTCTGTTCCAACACCTACTCCTTTGGAGAGGACACCAAAGGTGTGGCTGGTCAATCATTTGTTAAAGAGATTAGGTGTGTGACTTACAGATCCCATCAACCATCTCAGTAGAAACAGTCCATGAAATAAAGTAAGGCTGTCACATTATGGGCAGAAAAAGGGTCTATGGAGCTCCTTGGCTGTCAACATCTGTTGTCCTTTAAGAAAAGGGGGAAAGGCCATTTTCTCACTTTCAGTTCCAGAGGGCAGGGCCACCTCCTAGGTTCTGGGTAGGACCATGACTGCGGTGGGCCAGGAGAATAGAGCCACTACTACAGTGGGCAGGGAGGTGGAGCTGCCCTCCAGGGCTACTCTCCTGCCTGGTGGGAAAGGAGGACAGGGCCAAGGCCCACGGTCTGAAAGGGGGGGCATCACCCAGGACTGAGGAGACAAAGTTGCTGACAAGATGGGCCCAGAGGACAGAGAATTATTTTCAAGCATAAATCTAATGGAATTTTCCCTGCTGGGTTGAACTTGCTTTAGCCTCTTGATCCCTTCTTTCCCTCTAATTTCTCTTCTTTGGAATGGCAATATCTACTCTATGCCTGTACCACCATTGTGCTTTGGAAACAAATAACTTGTGTTCTAGGTTTCACAGGTCCACAGATGGAAAAGTATTATTCCCCAGGATGGGCCATAATCAGAGTCTCACTTGTACCTGATTTAGGTAATTTAGAAGATGAGGTTTTGGACTTCAAGTTAATGCTGGAAATAGGTTGAGACTTTTGGATATTCTGGGATGGAGTGAATGTATTTTTCACATGGGAAAGTCATGAAATTTTACGAGACAGAGGGCAGACTTTTATGAATTGTGTCCCCCTAAAAGATATATTCAAGTCCTAACCCTTGATACCAGTGACTGGGGTCTTTGAAGATGTTATCAGTTTGGTTAACATGAAGCCATTTGGTAGTTGGTTGGGTCCTAATTCCATCTGGGTGGCTTCCTTATAAGAAAAAAAAAAAGAAAAAGAGACACACCCAGAGGAAAGCTGGCCATATGAAGATGCACCTACATTCCAAGGTATCAGAAGCTACAGAGATAAGAATCTTCCTCCTAGAAACATTAGAGAGAATATGGCCCTGCTGACAGCATGAATTCAGACTACTAGCCTCCAGAACTATGAGACAATGAATTTCGGTTGTTTAAAGTCACCCACTTTGTGGTACTTTCTTACAGCAGCCCTAGGAAATTAATACACTGAAGAAGAAAAAAATCTGCCCAAAGAGCAATAAAAAGATATAACTTTGCAGAAAGACTAGAACTGATCAATCCAAAGGATACTGTCTTCCATGTAGCTGCTCCAGGAACTGAACAATGATGCTGTCAGTGTTTACAACATTTCCACAACTCCTCTTTGGAGCCAAATAGATCCTCAATGGTAGCAAACCCACACCACACTGAGAACGTATTTGATTTTTGGAAAAAGTGAAAAGTATTAAGCATCAAGTATCATGTATGAGTTGAGGGAGACGAGATGGTTAAAGATCTTTTGCCTTAAAATTGTACATGCTGATTAAAACAACAACAACAACAAAGCCAGCTGCTGTCAAGTCTATTCTGACTCATGGTGGGCCCATGTGTGTCAGAGTAAACTGTGCTCCATAGGGTTTTCAATGGCTGATTTTTCATAATATTGATGTGAGTACAAGCGGTATATGTGGGGGGAGGTTGTATAAGAGTCAAAAGTCAAGGGTAAAACATACAGATAGTAGTTATAAGAGCTGCAAATAGGCTCTGCAGGTTGTAGACACAATATTGTTTGGAGGCTGAAAAAGTAAACTTCCCCAATGACTAGGTAACAAATCCTTTTGCAACTCAGATGGATTCTTTGCTTTCAACAACATTGCAAGAGGACCTAGTCAAATGGTCAGCTGAGAGATCATTAAAAACAATTTTTAATAGACCACCATATGATTTTTGATGTATAACTCAAGAGTTCAAAGAACTGAATTACACCACGATGATAAAATCCTTCTATCCCAGTCTATTATTTGTGTGAACAAGTTTTCCCAGTGTGCACAAAAAAAAAGCAAGAAATAAACAGTGAAAATTGAAAATAAAATTATTGCAGAAACTATGAGTCACTCTGGCAATGCACATAGGGACTTTTTACATTTTAATTGTGAAATATTTTAGAACTCAAAATATTTTCAGAAATAGTACAGACAGTTCCTGTGTATCTCTCAGCCAGCATCCCTAGTGATAGCCTTTACACAATCAGAGAACATGATCAAAAAAAGGAAATTGGTATCAGGTACAGACCTTACTAGAATTTATGTTTTTTTTTTAAATTGATTTTTTTAAGCTGGTGTCTGGCAACTTTACTGAACTCTATTATTAGTTCATATAGCCTTTCTGTGGGTAATACTGGGTTTTCTATGTAGGTGATCCTATTGTAGGGACTATTTTTATAAGCCCCACTTACCTACTAAAAAGTTATTTCAAATGAGAATTTACTTTTTATGTGTAACAGTTATTTACTAAAATCTGAAATAATTTAGGTTGCTTTGATCAATTGTGTACTGAAATGAAATTTAATAACTCAGTCCAGAAGAACATTTTTAATCCTTAGAGCCTTATACCCAGTTGTAGTTGTTAGGTGTGGTCAAGTCAGCTCCAACTCTTAGTGACCCTATGTATAACAGAATGCAACACAGCCCAGTCCTGTATCATCCTCACAATTGTTGCTATGCTTGAGCCGATTGTTGCAGCCACTGTGTCAATCCATCTCATTGAGGGTCTTCCTCTCTTTTGCTGATCCTCTACCAAGTATGATGTCCTTCTCCAGGGACAGATCCCTCCTGATAACATGTCCAAAGTACCTGAGATGAAGTCTTGCCATCCTTGCTTCTAAGGAGCATTCTGGCTGTACTTCTTCCAAGATAGATTTGTTCATTCTTCTGGCAGTCACTGGTATATCTGATATTCACCCAACATCATAATTCGAAGACATCATTTCTTCTTTGATCTTCCTTATTTATTGTCTGGCTTTCGCATGCATATGAAGTGGCTGAAAATACCTTGGCTTGATCAGGTGTGCCTTAGTCCTCTAAGTGACACCTTTGCTTTTCAACACTTTAAAGAGATCTTTTGCAGCAGATCTGCCCAATGAAATACGTTGCTTGATTTCTTGACTGTTGCTTCTGTGGCCATTGATTGTGGATTCAAGTAACGTGAAATCCTTGACAATATTGATCATTTCTCAGTTTATCATGATGTTGCTTATTGGTCCAGTTGTGAGAATTTTTGTCTTCTTTATGTTGAGGAGTAATCCAATCTGAGGAAACCCTGGTAGCATAGTGGTTAAGAGCTCAGTTGTTAACCAAAAGGTTGGCAATTTGAATCCACCAGGTGCTTCTTGGAAATCAGCTGCACAGCAACAGGCTAATCCATACTGAAGGCTGTAGCCTTTGATCTTCATCAGTAAGTGCTTCAAGTCCTCTTGGCTTTTCACAAGCAATATCGGGTCATCTGTATATCGCAGGTTGTTAATGAGTCTTCCTCCAATCCTAATGCCACATTCTTCTTCATATAGTCCAGCTTCTTGTATTGTTTGTTCAACATACAGTTTGAATAAATATGGTGAAAGGATACAACCCTGATGCACACAGTTCCTGATTTTAAACCACTCAGTATCCCCTTGTTCTGTTAGAATGACTGCCTCTTGGTTCATGAACAGGTTCCATGTGTGCACAACTAAGTGTTCTGGAATTCCCATTCTTTTCAATGTTATTAACAATTTGTTATGATTCACACGGTCTAATGCCTTTGCATAGTCAATGAACAACAACAAAAAAAATCCAACTGCCTTCGAGGTGATTCCGACTCATAGAGACCCTATAGGACAGAGTAGAACTGCCCCATAGAGTTTCCAAGGAGCGCCTGGCGGATTCGAACTGCCGACCTCTTGGTTAGCAGCCGTAGCACTTACCCACTATGCCACCAGGGTTTGCACAGTCAATAAAACACAGGTAAACATCTTTCTGGTATACTCTGCTTTCAGCCAAGATGCATCTGACATCAGTAATGATAGCCCACATTTTACGTCCTCTTCCTGAATAAGGCTTGAATTTCTGGCAGTTCCCTGTCGATGTACTGCTGGAATTGCTCTTGAATTATCTTCCACAAGGTTTTACTTGCATGTGATATTAATGATATTGTTTGATAATTTCTGCATTCTGTTGGAACATTTTTCTTTGGAATGGTCACAAATATGGATCTCTTCAATTGCCCAGGTAGCTGTCTTCCAAATTTCTTGGCATGGATGAATAAGCACCTCTATCGCTGTATCTGTTTGATGAAACATCTCAACTGGTATTCTGTCAATTCCTGGAGCCTTGTTTTTTCCAGTGCCTTCAGTGGTGGCATAACAGTTAAGTGCTACAGCTGCTAACCAAAAGGCTCACAGTTCTAATCCATCAGGCATTCCTTAGAAACTCTATGGGGCAGTTCTGTTCTGTCATATATGGTCGCTATAAGTTAGAATTGACTTGATGGCAACGGGTTTGGTTTTTTGGTTTCAGTGCAGCTTGGACTTCTTCCTTCAGTACCATCAGTTCTTGATCATAGGCTACCTCTTTTAACACTCATCTGTCAGTTTGTCATGCTATAGTGGATTGTATGTTGCTTTGATGCTGGAAGCTATGCCACCGGTATTTCGGATACCAGCAGGGTTACCCATGGTGGACATGTTTCAGCAGCACTTCCAGACTGAGACAGACTAAGACAGAGGACCTGGTGGTCTACTTCTGAAACACGTGGCCAGAGCAGTGGAACACTGTCTCATATAGTGCCAAAAGCCGAGCCCCTCAGGTTGAAAGGCACTCAAATATGACTGGGGAAGAGCTGCCTCCTCAAAGCAGAGTCAACCCTAATGATGTTCATGGAGTAAAGTTTTCAGGACCTTCATTTGCTGATGCAGCGTGACTCAAAATGAGAAGAAACGGCTGCAAACACCCATTAATAACTGGAGCATGGAATGTATGAAGTATGAATCTAGGAAAATTGGAAGTCATCAAAAATGAAATGGAATGCATAAACATCGACAATCTAGGCATCAGTGAACTGAAATAGACAGGTATTGGCTGTTTTGAATCGGACAATCACATGGTCCACTACACCAAGAATGTCAAGTTGAAAAGGAATGGTGTTGCCTTCAGTGTCAAAAAGAACGCTGAAGATCTATCCTGAAGTACTTTGCTGTCAGTGATAGGATAATATCTATACACCTACTAGGAAGACCAGTTAATATGTCTATTATTGAAATTCACACACCAACTACTAATGCCAAAGATGAAGAAACTGAAGATTTTTTATCAATTTCTGCAGTCTAAAACTGATTAAACATGCAATCAGGATGTATGGATAATTACTGGAGATTGGAATGTGAAAGCTAGAAACAAAGAACGATTTGTAGTTGGAAAATATGGCCTTGGTGATAGAAATGATGCTGGAGATCGCATGATAGAATTTTGCAACACCAACAACTTATTCACTGCAAATACCTTTTTTTAACAACATAAACAGCAACTATGTATGGACCGGAAACCTTGGTGGTGTAGTGGTTAAGTGGTACGGCTGCTAACCATAGAGGTCAGCGGTTCAAATCCACCTAGGCACTCCTTGGAAACTCTATGGGGCAGTTCTACCCTGTCCTATAGGGTCACTATGAGTCGGAATCGACTCGACGGCAGTGGGTTTGGTTGGTTTTTCGATGTATGGACCTGGATGGATGGAATACACAGGAATCAAATCGCTACATCTGTGGAAAGAGACAATGGAGAAGCTCAATATCATCAGTCAGAACAAGGCCAGGGCCCGACTGCTGTACAGACCAGAAATTGCTCGTATGCAAGTTCAAGGTGATGCAGAAGAAAATTAAAACAAGTCCATGAGAGCCAAAATAGGACCTTGAATATATTCCACCTGAATTTACAGACCATCTCCAAAACAGATTTGATGCCTTGAACGCTAATGACCGAAGACCAGATGAATTGTTGGATGACATTAAGAACATCATCCATGAAGAAAGCAAGAGGTCATTAATAAGATGAGAAAGAAAGAAAGAGAAGACTAAAATTGATGTCAGAAGAGACTCTGAAGCTTGCTCCTGAATGTAGAGCAGCTAAAGTGAATGGAAGAAATGATGAAGTCAAAGAGCTAAACAGAGAATTTCAAAGGGTGGCTAGGGAAGACAATGTATTATAATGAAATGTGCAAAGACCTGGAGTTAGAAAACCAAAAGGGAAAAACATGGTCAGAGTTTCTCAAGCTGAATGAGCTGAAAAAAAATTCAAGCCTCGAGTTGCAATATTGAAGGATTCTATAGACAAAATAGAAACCCTGGTGGCGTAGTGGTTAAGTGCTATGGCTGCTAACCAAGAGGTCTGCAGTTTGAATCCACCAGGCACTCCTTGGAAACTCCATGGGGCAGTTCTACTCTGTCCTATAGGGTCGCTGTGAGTTGGAATCAACTCGACAGCAGTGGGTTTGGTTTTTTTGGTTTGTAGACAAAATATTGAACAACATAGGAAGCATCAAAAGAAGATGGAAGGAATACACAGAGTCACTGTACCAAAAAGAACTGGTTGACATTCAACTATTTCACAAGAGGAAGCATATGATCAAGAATCGATAGTTATAGCCAGAGGGGATTAAAATAAATTAATATCAATTGCTAGGCATATTTTCTCAAAGAGAATAGAACAGTGAAATCAATAAAAGAATTTAAAGCATAAAAAATATATTAGGATAAAATTCTGTGGAGTAGATTGAAAATATGATTTCAAGGAGAAAAAAATGTAAAAATATCCAACTTTCTTAAAGAAGAGATTGTATGTTTTTTAAAGGAAAGATGGCAAAGATAGAACCATGGCATTTAGATTCCACTGGACACATTTAAAAGTATGATGCAACATTTTTATTTTAAAATGTTAGCTTACACAACAAGTTGGAAATGATATGCTTTACAAGTATTTAAATTTGTAATGAAAAATTTTAGATGTCAACCTAAATATATGTGAGGGAGTTTATTTTTTTCCAAACTGTTTTTAGGGAATATACAAGCAAAAAAAATTTCTTTGATAGCTACTTCCCGAACAAGGTCAAATCAAGTTGTAGATGGTGATAACACTGTGTTCAGGAATATCAGAAAAAATTTTGCAGAGGAGGTGGTGTCTAAACTCGGGCTTAAAGTGGGTGTCCACTCTCTTCCCCCCAAAACTTGCTTATGATCGCCCTTCAAACTTCAGTTTGAATACCACCTCCTTTCTGGAGCCTTCCCTGACACCCCTAGGTGGAGTTAAACATCCCACCTCCATGTTCCTGTAGAACTGAATGCATGGTACTGCTCATGCACGATATGAAACTACTCTTCCTGTTGGTTTGCATACCTGTCTCTGCAAGTGGATTCTCAACTTTTAGGGTTAAGAACCAGTTTTATTCACTCCCTAGCTAGTAGCTGAAATGTAGAATAAATAAATAGATGAATAATTAAATGTATGCATGTGTATTTTGGAATAAATATGTACAGATCATGCAAAGGGGCTATAGAAACTCAAGTTTCAATTATGTCTCATTCCATAGGAAATTAGTACATTTAGGTACTATAAACCCACTGCTGTCGAGTCGATTCTGACTCATAGTGACCCTACAGGACAGAGGAGAACTGCCCAATAGAGTTTCCAAGGAGCGCCTGGCGGATTCGAACTACCGACCTCTTGGTTAGTAGCCGTAGCACTTAACCACCACGCCACCAGGGTTTCCATATTTAGGTACTAATGCCTGCATTTTCATATTTGAACCAATATACCTGTGCTTTATTTGTTCTGGAGGGTTACTGGGTCATCTCCCTAGCAACCAGAAACTCCCTAGCAAGCTGAAGCTTGACATGAGGCCTTGTCATTACTCTGGGATGGTTCCTTTCTTCTCCTTGCTCTTTTCCCACACCTGATCCCTCAGCGACTGGTAATAAAGTTTCCAACTAAGCTGCCTGCCTCTGGTCTTTTCCAACTCTAGTCTATCTTGACTCACTTATTCAAAAAATATTATGTTATTTTCTTTCAAAAAACCATAAAGCTTTTTCGTAAGTCCTAGATTAAGGACATTTCTAATCTCAGGGTCAGCATTTACATCTTATCTTTCAATTCTTAGTAACATGAGTTCTCTCCTAAACTAGATGAATTGGGACCTTTTTCAACTTCCAGTCATTCCATGTCATTCTTGCCTTTGCTAGGCCATTCCCTGCCCAGCCATTCCTCACAGTGATGTTCTCTATAGCCTGTTACTTGTTTAAAGCCTACATATCCTTCAAAGATCCAATCACACTACAACAAAGGCTTCTGGACAACTCTGTTCCAATAATGGGTCCTTGCAGACATACCATTGTCCTTAGTGTTAATTTTTCTTACCTACATTGATGCTTGTGGTCTCTCTTACGTTGTCCTCCAACTACCTTCCTAAGCTCTTCAAGAGTAGCAACTATGTTCATATATGACTTTGTATCCTCCATGTTGTCCAGCACAGTGTTGGGTATATAGCAAATGGTCAATAAAACCTGAGATTTTGTTGAAAGAGGCATGTCCTCACATCTTACCTGAGACCACTCCATAGCAATCCACTTGGGGCAATCAAACAGATTGCAAGTTTGCATAACCTTGGGCTTGGGTGCGTACATGCACTTCCATTCTTCCACTTGTAGTATCTCTCCATGCATGGACTCCTCGACACACACAAAGCTCCGTCTCTGAATCCCTCCTCCACAGGACACCGAACATGCAGTCCAAGGATTATGTTCCCAGCTCAAAAGCAAACAAATAAAAACACATTATTTATTTGTTTGTCTGTTTCAGGTAGACAAAGATGTCTACAAAAGGTATATCCTCAAGACATCACTGTGACTCAGTTGAAAGAGCTCCAGACTTGAAGTCATAGACCTTAGTCTTAACTGTCACACACAATCTGTAGTCACAAGACTAACTAAACTCCTCTGAACCTGAGGTTTCTGCCCAGTGGGAATGGAATACCTCCCCTAGCTACCCTTCATAGGGCCACTGTGAGAATTAAATCAGTTAAAATACAGAGTGTGAAAGCATCTTTAAACTGTCTCCAAACTACAGAGTTCTAATGGACAATATTACTGGAGCAGCAGAGAAACTCAAAATCAGAAAGAACCATACTAGTCACCCAGGTGTAGAGGGGGATTCAGGTCGTTGATCATTGCAAGATATGCTTGACAACTCCAGTGATGGGAAGTACGTCTTAGGAGGCAGCCTATTCCATCTGAGTCTTAGAAAGCTCTTTCTTGTTATTGAGTTACAGCCTGTTTTCCTTCAGCTCTGTAAAGGGGCTAATATCTACCCCTTATACATTTCAGACTATTGCTACAGATGCCACAATTCCTTGTAAACTTGTTGCTCTTGTTGTTAGTTGCTGTCAAGTCGATTCTGACTCATGGTGACCCCATGTGTTACAGAGTGGAACTGCTCCACAGGTTTTTCAAGGCCATGACCTTTCAGAACCAGATTGCCAGGCCTGTCTTCTGAGGCACCTCTGGGTGGGTTTGAACCACCAATGTTTCAGCTAGTAGTTGAGTGCTTAACCATTTGCACCATTCAGTGACTCCCCTTGCAAACTACTTAGAGTAAATTACAAAAAAAGAAAAAGAAAAGGAAACATGCAACTCACCGAGGGAGAGGTTGGAAGTGGTCATAGGGCATAATCTCTTTAAATCCATCACTACAAATGAAATTATTGTGAGAGTATTTGATTTCAAAATCAACCAGCACATTCATTCCTTGATTAACATAGATTTGGCATCCCAAGGGAGAACTCTTTCAAATTGAAAACTCAGTATCCCAAGTATTAGGGACTATTCCTAAAAAATCAGCCACCATCTCAGTTCTATGTGAAAACGTAGAAAACTGAGTTAGTGGTATTTATGAATCAAAGAAAAATAAGTTTCTTAATTTAGATAAGCCTGTTTATTGCTATTTATCATCTAAAAAGTTATTCTGATGAAAAATATATAAATTATATATTAACACACTGTCATATTTAGTAGGTCTTCAGAAAACCACTTTATTTCAGAGCATTTGTTCTTCGATAAAGTCCCTATTAACAATTACGTTCAACTGGGATTACAGGAAATGGGCAGTTCAGTGATAGGAAATGAAATCCACTGAGAACGCTTCCTTCTCCACTTGCACATCTCTGTCTTAGCCAGCTGGCAGATATCTAGGGGATTCTGGGACTTGATATTGTACTGTTATTTTAAGATACTATAGTAAAGCCAGGAAACTTCCCCAGGCAATCCAAGTCAGCAGGTACTAAATTATGCAAGAGGATAGTTTATGCATAGCTTTTCTGCTTTGGCACGAAAACTCCCTACTTCCTTGCACAATCCATTATTTATACTGAATTTAATACGAACACTTCAAAAGTCAAAGTGTGGTAATGGGTGACCCAGTTTAAAAGCTAAAGTGGTGGCTTAAGGATATTTATGACTGTCAGACTAGACGTTACAGTTGGATGAAGAGATACAGCAGGAGATGCTCAAAAAGGTTCATCATAAAGAGCTTAAATATCCATAGTACAGAGAAAGCCAGCCCGATGAGCAAATGTGTCCTGGTTCCTGCTATGGACCTAGTTATAAAGGTGAACACAGACACCTGCCACCTGAGTATGTGTGAAGTCAGGAGATGGAACGTATTTCACCCTGCAAAGGTAGATCAGTCTGAGCTGCAGCTGATTTGTTTCTTTCTAAAGAGGGCGCGGGCAATCATTCAAACCTGGATGGGCAAGGATCCATGCTGCATTCCTTCAGTTTTGGTTTGGGTTTTACATTTTCAGGGTAGTAATGGCAATAATGGTCAGGAACCACCCTCTTCAAGCGGATATCCACACACTCTGCAGAATTGAGCTGATAACCTAAAGGGATAGAAAGGGAAGTCTGAATATTGCATTTGTTTTATTTTTACTTTATTTGTTTTATTTTAATTTATCACTTGCCACACACTTTTTTTTTTTTTTCCCTCTTTAAGAGACTTAACTTGGTAGTTCTTAATTTTGGCTGTATAACAGAACCACAGGGGCAACTTTTAATATATACCAAAGCACACACAGGCCCCGTCACAGTCCAGTTAAGTCAGAAGCTCTGTGGCTGGGGTACAGGAAACGGGTGTTTCTAAAAAGATTTCAGGTGATTCTATGGTGACTGAAATGTGTGGCCAAGATTGAAAACCACTACTTGAACTGATTGTGGTACAAGTAGCCTTAGCATTCATAACTCAAAAGTTATAATAAAACTAGATGCTGTTGAGTTGACCCCAACTCATGGTGACCCCATGTGTTTCAGAGTAGAACTGAGCTCCACAGAGGTTTTTAAATTGATTTTTCAGAAGTATATCACCAAGACTTTCTTCTGAGGCACATCTGGGTGGACTTGAACCTCCAACCTTTTGGGTAGCAGATAAGCATGTTATACAATAGACTCCTTTTAAAAATCTTTGGACCTTAAGGGCAGAAGTTATTCTCCTCCGTTCTTAATACATTCTCATCACGACACTGTCCCTCCTTGTTTTCCTTATATTTCCTCCTCTTTCCCATCACCACTCCCATCCCACCTCCCAGAGACACCCATTCCAATTTACTTTTTTGTATGTTCTTAAATACTCACATGTCTTATATAATACCATTTTTGTGTGAATCCACTTTTAACTTAAAAAAATGACATTGTGTTTTAAATCTTGTTCTGTTTTCTACTCTTCTCACTCAAAGTCAAGTTTTTGAGATCTACCTGTGCTGTTGTTTCTTTCTAATGCATAATATTTTGTTGTTTTCATACACCACATTTTACTCATTCATTGCCCTAGGCATCTCCAAAGCCAATAAACTTTGCAGCTAGGGAATTAAACATTGTCTATATAGGGGGGAAGGAGACCTGGTGGTGCAGTGGTTAAGCCCCTCAGCTGCTAACTGAAAGGTTAAGGTTCGAATCCACCAGCTATTCCGTGGGAGAAAGATGTGGCAGTCTACTTCCGTAAGGATTACAGCCTTGGAAACCCTATGGGGCAGTTCTACTCTGTCCTATTAGGTCGTTATAAGTTGGAATTGACTCAATGGCAATGGGTTTATATAGAAGAGAATAAAATCTGCTTCCCTAGCCCCTCCCCGCTAACCCATAGCCCATTAAAGGGGGAGAAATGAAGGCTTATTCTTGATTCTATTAAACTCAATTTGTACAGTCTCTGAGGAAAGTGCACATTCCAAATAGATGAGTGTTGTAAATTGAAAAAACAACTCATGAAGTGACGCTTCTACTTCCTGAAAGGTCTGATTCCAGGTTTCCTGTCACTGCGTATGTATCATGTTAAATTAAACACAAAAAAAGGTAATTTTTCAAAAACAGAATGAGCTCTTAAAAAAAAAAAAAAAACCCCAGAGCTAAGTTCTCAGCCTCAGCCAATTGGTCTGAAGGTCTAAAAATATATTTAGAGGCCTGATTGCCGAGAGGAATCTAATTTTCTAAACTACTGGACAGCTTTGTACAAGACATGGCTGGGATGTGAGCTGAGTGTTGAAGGACATATTGCTATGCATTATAAAAAGAACAGTTGAAACCACGAGAACAAAAATCCAAATGGAGTCAATAAAATGTAACTCCAGTGCCAGTATCTGCCAGAAAGTCTCCAATATCAGATGCCAATGGCAATCTCGGTGCTTTCTCTAGACTAGCCTCAAGTGTCCCACATAGATGATTACAGACAAGACCAGTGAAGTCCACCCCAATACCCGTGGTACCTGAGAGGCCAGCAAACTAATTTTCCTGATTATCCCAAAGACTCCAAAATGTCATTTACACAAATCATGTAGATTCGATTACTAATATAATTAAATTTTGGTAATACATTCCTTGTGGGTTTTATTTCCCCCAAAACAAGTGGGGAATGAGATTACAGCTTCTTGAGTCAGAGAAAACGTTTGCTCTAAGTGGAAACATATTTAGGAAAGGAGGAGCCAGACAGCACACAGGTGTTTATCATTTGGGGACAGATACTTATTTTTCCTCTTGATTTTATGGCAGTTTAGTGATAAACAAAAGTGAAAGAAATAAGGCAGATTCCCTCTCCATTAATGAGCCCTGGTGGCACTGTGGTTAAGTGCTCAGCAGTTTGAACCCACCAGCCGCTCCTTGGGAGATAGATGTGGCAGTCTGCTTCCGTAAAGATTACAGGCTTGGAAACCCTATAGGGCAGTTCTACTCTGTCCTATAGGGTTGCCATGAGTCAGGAGCAGGTTCTGGTACCTCTCCATATTAAAAAAAAAAATTCTGAAATTCTGTCAGTGTGCAGAAAGTGGCAGGCCATGGGGGGAGGGGGTGCCCCAAAGCAGCATAAGGTCTCCCTCTGTTCTTATAAGCACAGCTACCTTTGGCAGGTGATCACACTGCCAGGTGCTCTCAGGCATGTTTGTGGTTCCAGGACTGATGATGTTTTTCCTTGGGTACCCCAGTATAAGAAATTCCTCCCAGAAACTGAACCAACTGCACTAAGCTGAATCGCTTGTGTGTCTAAATGGGAACCTCTCTCTGAATAAGTGTGTGTGATGCTAGGGAATACAGCAAAAAAGACAGTTTGCTTTTTGGTTTCCATCTGTAAGAATCAAAAAGCTCTGCCATCACTTTGCTTCTGGTTGGGGATCCGTGAGTAGATTCTTGTCTTGCCTGGAGCCACGGCCCACCTGACTATGGTGGTGGGATTCTGCTTTGGATATAAAATATGTATGCAGGTATCTACAGTCTGTTCCACTCACTCTGGGAGTTTCCCACTGTGACCAATGAGTCATGTATACATCTCCTAACTTGTCACCAGCATAACTGAGACTCCAGGAGAAGGTACAGCCAAGGATCTGTGGACTCTGAAGACCTCAGAGATTCTCAGAGAATTTCTGAGCAAAGTTTGGGTTTAAATTCTGATATAACAGATATTTCCCAAGTGTCCATTCTTTGCCAGACACTGAACTGTGCTCCCTGACTTATATCATTTTCCTCCCCAATAACCTTATAAGTGGAATATTCTAAGTCCAATTTACAGATGGAAAGACTTAGGCTCAATGATGTCTCAGAGCTAATTCGTGGCAAGGCCAAGAAGAGAATCCACATCCTTGGTTTCCAACTCTACTGCTTCGTCCACTAGGCCATGCTGCCTCTTGATATAAATGTTGGCGCGTACATTTTGGAGAATAGGATTGGCCAAAAAATCTCTGAGGCCCAGGTTTAGAGAGACTTGCTGGGCTTACACAACACGCAGTCTCAATTCCAAGCAGTGTTGTTCTTCAGTCAGCTCTAAGCAAGGTCAAATGTTCTAAGAATTTCCCTTAGAGCCTGCTGGAGAGTCAGTGACTCAAATATCTGAAAGAGCTGATGCCTCAGAAAACGCTTATAATAGCCAACAAAATACAGTGTCAACTTCAGGATGCACTGGAATGGGTAATTTTTGATAGAAGAGACAGAGAATGTTATAGCTGGCAGAGACTTAAAGATTATCTACTCCACTGGTTTGTCTTCGTTGTATTTATTTTTGTGTCTGTGTTCTATTTATGGCAAGAGATAACAGTCTTCCATTTAAGGTAGTAATATAAAACTATTTTTATAAATATATTTAAGTTAAAAAAAAACTCAAAATACCTTAAGTAAATAATAGTACAGGGATAACATAGATACGGCAGAAATAATGAAGATAATATAGCTACAGAGCCCTGGGGTGTGCAAGTGGTTAATGTACTTGGCTTCTAACCAAAAGGTTGGAGGTTCGAATCCAACCAGAGGTACCTCAGAAGAAAGGTCTGGAGATCCACTTCCAAAAAATCAGCCATTGAAAACCCTACAGCGCACAGCTCTGCTCTGACACACATGGGGTCACCATGAGTCCGAGTTGACTCAAAGGCAACTGATCTGGGAATACGACTATGGCTGATATCCAAAGACCAGGGCTTTGAACTGTGTTCCACTCAAACCCCTGCTGAGAATTTGCATTTCTAACAAGTTCCCAGGCAATGCTAATGCTGCAGGTTAGAGATCAATTTTGAGAATCACCAGTAGAGCAGTGGCTCTCAAAATTTATTATACATAAGAATCGCCTGGGGATCTTGTTAAACTGTAGATGTTGATTCAGTATATCTCAGGTGGAGCCCTGGTAGCACCGTGGTTAAGAGCTCGGCTGTTAACCAAAAGGTCAGCCGTTCAAATCCACCAGCCGTTCCTTAGAAACTCTATCCTATAGGGTCACTATGAGTCAGAATTGACTTAACGGCAATAGACGTACATATATACACATACATATATAAAATCTGGGGTAGAAATGCAAATTCTCAGCAGAGGTTTGAACTAGAATGGACCGGTTCAAAGGCCTGCCAAAGGCATTGCTCTGGAGAATGGTGGTTCTCAAACTGGAGCATTCATCAGAATCACCAGGAGAGCTTGTTGTAACGCAGATTGCTGTGTTTCTGATTTTCTAACTTTCTGATTCAGTAGGTCTGAGGTGGGGCCTGGCAATCTGCATTTCTAACTAGTGCCTATGGTATGCTGATGCTGTTGGTCCAGAATTCACACTCTGAGAACCACTGTTGTAGGACCATAATCAAGTGGTCTATGGCCCGAGTCTGTCCCTAAAAAGAGCTAACTGGGAAATTGGAAACATTCCTTTTGTATTTCTCTTTTAAGGTCCCATTCAGCCCTTAAACTATGTCCCCCTCCCATTCCCAGGTACACAGGTCCCACTGGGCTCTGGGCTGTCCAGTGTGCCACAAAAGTGCCTGCCAACGAGGTTTCAGGGGATACCTAAGTCTCAGAGGAGAGAGGTCTGACCCACATAGTCACAGAAACCTGACATTGGCTGAGAAGCCCTCCTTGACATGCCTGTAGTTTAAAGGAGAGAGTCCAGAGCCCCAGCTCAGTTTCTGGCTCTCTGAGTTGATATTCTGGAGCCCTTGAGGAAAGAATGGTTTGGGCCTGGGCTTGGATGAGATGGGCTGGGGGAGGAGGGTTTCTTCTAGCTCTTCAAGCAGAATAGTGCCTGAACCTATGTACCCTAACCATATCCCAGGTGCGGGAGCAGATGCTGGTCACCATGTAGACGGTTCAGGGGAGACACAAGAGCAAGGTCATTTAAAGCATGGCTTTGACCTCAGACAGACCTGGACTCAGGTTCTGGCTGTTCCCTTTACTAGCTGAGCAACTTTGAGTATGTGCCTTACCCTTTCTAAGCTTCAGTTTCCTCATGCATTTAAAAAAAAAAAAAATTGCTGTCAGGTCGACTTATGGTGACCTCGTGTGTCAGAGTAGAACTGTGCTCTGTAGAGTTTTCAATGGCTGACTTCTTTGAAGTACATTGCCAGACTTTCTTCCAAGGCACCTCTGGATGGACTACAACCTCCAACCTCTTGGTTAGCAGCTGACCACGTTAACCGTTTCCATCACCCAGAGACTCCTCATACATAAAACAGGGATAAAAATAAAACCTTCCATAGTGTTGTTTGGAGGAACAAATGTGATGGTGTATATCTTAGCGCATGGCCTGGTACATGGCAAATGCCCAGTAAATGGTGCCTGGCACTCTTAAGGGAAGCATCAGCCTAAGTCCTTCTAGTAATGCTAGTAACTCACGGTGCTAAAGCTGGCACTTGTTTAGGACCCTTTACTCTTCAGTTAAAAAGCTTAGTTCAGAAGAGAATCACCTTGACAGTGGCTTCTGGTCACCTCTTCATTTGCTCCAGGGAGTCACTGTTTCTCTGTTACATACACAACTATTTTCTACCAGAACCTACAAAGATGTTTCTTTAGTAAGAAGCGAGTGTGTGGAATCCTGGATCACACTTGGCCCAAAACCTACCTCAACTGTCAGTGAAAACCTTCAAGTAAGTAAGCAAAGGTTAAACAGGATTTCCCCCTTATTGTTTAGTAGACACCCTTTCTCTTTTGGGGTTATACTCTCACAATTGGGGAGAGAAAAGGAAATCTAAGTATTAGAACCAACACTTCCAGTTACTTGATCAGGCTGGGCAAGTCACTTAACCTCTCCACTTCTCAAGTCTTCTATAATCAATTGGTGCAAACAGTTTGCACTCAACTACTAACCTAAAGGTTGGTGGTTCGAACCTACTCAGCAACGCTGTGGAAGAATTGCAGCCAAGAAAATCCTATGCAACAGTTCTATTCTGTAACACACGGGATTGCGAAGAGTCAGAATTGACTCTACGGCAACAGGTTTGGTATTTTTCTTGGCTTGGAGGAGAGATGCAAGAACATACACAAACATGTTTCCAGCTTTTTGATAAAAGATGTTTTCCAAATCCGGCTTTTCACCTGTCTTCAAGAATAAAGGCACATGCAATTCAGTAACGTGACTGCATTCCAGGCTGTTGAGTAATATGCCGTGTGATTAAAAAAAAAAAGATTAGATAGCTCTAATTACTACACCGAAATTCAAGTCAATGTCAATGGAAATTCGCATTCACTAGGCAAATGTGCAATTGCTAACTCAGAGTTCCAAATATTCACGAACAAGATGTGTGCCTCACCTCCTCCACATGTCACAGTGCAGGGAAAGAAGTCTGTCTGTCTCCACTGATGACTGATTGGCTGGTAAAAGAAGAAATGGACCACGCTGTCTTTGGCCACAGTGTACCTGGTCTGGACAGAGAGAACTGTGATGGCACATTTGCATACAATGAACTACTGCTTCCCACACATTTCAAAAGTGAGATGAACGTAATTCACTTATATAGACAACCACACATCTATCACAGCAAATTACAATACAAGAGGATTCCAAGGACTCTAAGACATTGTATCATTTCATCGAGATTTGTCATAAATGGGGGCTGAAGAGATCATTGACAATTCTCCCTGGCGTAATTTTTCCAGGTAATTCCATGCCTATGATTGGTTCAAAGAAATGTAGGTGGCTTTTTAACATTTTTTTTTCTTCCTGATGCATTTGATTGTAATTTCCATGACAGCAGGTACTAAAACATAATCTGATTTTGTCTATAACATGGCACGTAATTGAGATTCTTATATTTTTAGTAATAGCATCTTTACGAAGATTCTTCTGAAAAATTTCTCTGAAAGCAAAACTGCAAAAACTCAAATGTATACAAAACACACGGTATTTGCATATGAGCATTCTGATACCTAATTAAAAGAGAAAGGGACACTGCTGAGGGTGAGCAAGCAATTATAGACAGGTAAATTTTACTTCTAGTGGATATTACTCAAGCAGCAAGTTCCCACCCTACTTTTTTCCTTCCCTACTGATTTAACAAAGGATTGAACTGAAGAAATCTCCCAAACTGTATTACAAAGAGTAAAAGGGATCAGAAACAAAACTTAAGCTCATGGAAGATAGGCCCAGGAGTACCAACATACATATAGAGTTCAAGAAGACGAAAACAGACAGTAATGAAGAAGTAGTATTTGATTATTTAACTGCTGCAAACTTCCCATAAAAAAAAAATAATAAATTGTATTTGAATGGATTCCAACTCATAGTGACCATATGGGTCAGAGTAGTGCTGTCCCATAGGGTTTCCAAGGAATGGCTGGTAGACTCAAACTGCTGATCTTTTGGTTAGCAGCCAAGTTCTTAAACACTGCATCACCAGGGCTCCAAGAAATTCCTAGACCTTAAGAAATACAGGAGTACTCAGTTTAAAAATGCTCATGAGTTCTGAGCAGAAAAATTTTTAAATATGACAAGGATAAGGAAAAATTCCTAAACATTATCAGAAAGAAAAAACAAATACCTGTAAAGGAATGAGAATAAGATTCATGCATCAGATTTCTATAAGGAATATTGGATGCAAGAAAATAAAAATCATATCTTCAAAGTGATGAGAGGCAATACATTTTGCATCTAAAATTCTATAACCAACTTATCAACCAGCAATGAGGGTGAAATAAGGATATTTTCAAACACAAAATGACTCTGAAACTTTACTACTCAAAGGCCCTCACTGAAAAAAAAGAAACAGAAAATAACTACTAAAGAATCTACTGAACATGAACTAATGTGAATGCAAAGTAGTAAAATTGAAAAAGTCAGTGAAGCTTATTAGTAAATCTAAATAGATGTTGATTGGAAAATAATATATTGATGCAGTTAATCATAAAAGTGGTATAAAAATTCCAGACAGCATAAACATGGGAAAATAGAGAGAGGAAGAGGCAAGGGTTACAGTGGAGGGGAGAAGTGATGGAGTAGGTATAGCACACAGATTACAAAGGTAGGAAAGCCTGACGAAAAGTTTTGGGTCTGGACGTTGCAGAATATCTTATTTCTGATGAATCCTACCAGTGAGAATAACTAAAAATACTGCATAAAATAGATTTTTAAAGTTTATTTGAAGGCATCAGAGAAGTACAATGCTAGTGAAGACTTGTAAGGCTAAGATCCCAGACACAAAAGAAATCCCAAAAGGTGAGCACAACATACCGTACTACCTTTGGCACCAACTTTCTGCTCAAGGCACTTTCCAATTTGCAAGTGGTGACTGAGAGGCTGAGAAGCTAAGCAGACCTGTCATCTGACTCATGAGGTTGGGGGGACAAAAATGAGTTCAAGGTCTCTCAAAGTAAGAGTCATAGATAAACACCCCAGGCCCTCAGCTGGGGCCCCAGAAGGATCTATGCTAGCAATTAACAGTGAACTGGAAATAGACCAGCTTTCAAAGGTAATGAAGCACAGGTTCGAATGATTTAAATCCCTGGATGGACGAAGGTGATCAGATCCTAACCCAGCTGCCTCCAAAGCAGAACTAATCCAAAGCTTCAAATTATATCTACAATATCCAGCACAAATTTTGAAAATAACAAGGCATACCAAAAAAGATAAAATTTAACAACAAAAAAGTAAAAAAAAAGGACATTATAAGCAAAATTGTAGGAAATCTAGATAGTAGCATCAACCGATAAAAACAAATTATGCCACTACCACATCCTATAACCCTGGCCTTGATCCATGTCTTGTTTCCATGACTGAGGGGCCTATAAGCATCTCCGGCCATTCTCATTGTCATAAAACACCAGCTTTCGCCTTGGGCTCTGTTTTTCAGGGAATCTGGACTAAGAAATTATAATTAAAATGTTTCAAGAAATTAAGTGACAAGATAGAGATTTATACTAGAAACCAAGAAACTATAAGAAAAACAAACTGGAAATTCTATAAATAAAAAAAAAAAAAACCAATAATTGAAGTCAATATCTCAATGGATGAACACTTTCTTTAAAAGCCAAATAGTAAACAGGTTTGCAGGCCACAGAGTCCTCATCGTAATCACTCAACTCTGCTGGTACATTGCAAAAGCAGCTATAGACAATATAGAAGTAAATGGGTGTGGCTGTGTTCTATTAAAACTTTATTAACAAGAACAGGAGTTGCCTTGCTGGCCATAGTCTGCTGACTCTTAGGTTAGACACACCTGAAGGGAGGAATCATTAAAATGACAGATAAGGTTACAAAACTAAAAATTATTTCTGGGAAAGTCTAGTAAGATAGATAATTCTCAAAAAAGCTTGATCAAGGAAAAAACAGAGAAGGCACAACTAATTAATATGAAGAATGAAAAAGAGAAAATAAGCGGATATTAAATAACCTATGCCAATAGCTTTTTAAAAGTTAGTTGAAATAGACAAATTCTGTGAAACTATAATTTATTAAAACCAACACAAGAGAAAATCTGTATAGTCCTGTATCTTTTGAAGACATTGAATGAATAATTAGAAAAATTTCCTGGTGAATTTTTCCAAACATTTTAAGAAGTAATGCCAGTGGTACACAAACTTTTGTAGCAGAGAACAGGAAAAGAGGGCACACTTCCCAGTTTGTTTTATAAGTCCAGTATAAAATACCAAAAAGTGGCAAAGACGTTCCAAGAAAAAAGCAGAACAGAAGCACAGATAGAAGAAAACATAAATACATTAAAAAAACAAATAATTTCAAATCAAACAAATATGTAAAAAGGATACACATCATGACCAAGTAGGGCTTATTCCAGGAAGGTAAGATTGGTTTAACATTTGAAAATCAATACGATTCACCACATTAAAAGGGAAAAATAAAAACCATATGATCACCTCAAGAGGTGCAGTAAAAGCATTCAGTAAAATTCCACACTTATACACGATAATGACGCAAACTAGAAAAAAAAGAAAATTTCCTTCATCAGATAAAAGTTATCTATAAAAATTCTCTAGTAAGCATTGTATCTAATAGAGAATTATAGGGAGCTTTTTCCCTGAAATGCGAAGCATGACAAGCATAACTGCTGTCACCACATCTTGTCAACATTGTACCAGATGTCCTGAACAGTGCCACATAACAAGAAAAACAATAAAACATGTAGTGATTGGGAAGGAAGAAATAAAACGGACCTAATTTCCAGATGTCATAATTTTGTACGTACACAATCCAAAAGAATCTACAAACTATTAGTATTAGTATGTGAATATAGTAAGGATGGAGCCACGGTGGTGCAGTGGTTAAGAGTTTGGCTGCTAACCAAAAGGTCAGCAGTTCGAATTCACCAGGCACTCCTTGGAAACCCTATGGGGCAGTTCTACTCTGTCCTATAGGGTCGCTATGAGTCAGAACCGACTCAATGGCAATTTTTTTTTAATAGTAAGGATACAATATTAATATACAAAAATCAATTCATTTCATATACCAGCAATGAACAAATATAAAATGGAAAATTAAAAAAACCCAAACCATTTACAATAGAAAATAGCTAATAGTGGGGAAAAAATTTAATAAAAGGTATGCAAAACATTCACATTGAAAATTACAAATATTACTGAGAGAAATTTAAAAAGAACTAAACAAATGGATTGGTATACCGTACATGTGTATTGGGACACTTGGTATTTGAAAGGTGTCAATCTTCCCCCAAACTGACCTATAGAGTCAAGGCAATTCTAATAAAAATCCAGCTAAATTTTATCAAAATTGACAAGTTGATTTCAAAATTGATAAGCAAGTGCAAAGAATCAAGAATGACAAAGACAGTCTCCAAGAACTAAGCTGAAGAACTTACACTACAGGGTCATTCTGACCCCACCATGTCAAGCCCTCAGAGGCTGGCTGGCCAGCCAGACCATCATGTCCTTGCTACAGAGTACATGGAATCTTCTAGATATCTTCTCTGCCACATGGGAGCTGAGGAAGACTCTAGGGAGCTAAACTCAGACTCAACCTACGACATTCCATGACACCTAATTTTATTCTGATGTGCCACCTAAGTTATCTAGTGCTGCTATAACAGAAATACCACAAGTAGATAGTTTTAACAAGTTTATTCTCTCACAGTCTAGTAGGCTGAATTCAATGTGCCAGCTCCGGGGGAAGACTTTCTCTCTCTGATAGCTCTGGAGGAAGGTCCTTGTCATCAATCTTCCCCTGGTCTAGGAGCTTCTCAGGCACAGGGATCACGGGTCCAAAGGACATGCTCTGCTCCTGGCACTACTTTCGTAGTGGTATGAAGTCCCTCTCCTCTCTGTTCGATTCTCTCTTTTATATCTCCAAAGAAAGAGCTTGACTCATAATACAATCTAATCCTGTAGATTGAGTCCTACCTCATTAACATAACTGCCTCTAATCCTGCCTCGTTAACATCATAGAGGTTAGGATTTAAAACACACAGGACAATCACATCAGTTCACAAAATAGTGGACAACCACACAATACTAGGAATCATGGCCTAGCCAAGTTTATACACACTTTGGGGAGGGGGCAGGGTACAGAATTCAATCCATAACATGTGGCTTCTCCAGGTTGTTGCTGAAGGAAGTGAGTACCCCATGAGGCCTTTTCCTCTTGGAGTCCTAAATACATCGTGGAGCAAAAGCTCATCCTCTGCCTTTTGCTTTCCTTGAAACCTACTTAATATGCTCCCTTGCTCTGGAGAGTGACTGTCATCATGATACATGCCTCACTACTCGCTTCCTCCATCCTCTCCCCTCTTTTCTTCTTTTACCCACAACCCACTGAGACAGAGGAACAGGTTTTCCACATCCTCTCTGGACATGCCCTGTGGTGTATGCCCTCCCTAGGGACACAAAGTCTATGGTCTGGCCTTACTGGGGAAGGGACATCCTCAACCTCCTCTCTATATTACAGAAGAAATGCTATGATTGAGTTCCCTAAACTCAACCCCTAAGTGTTACTGAGAATTAAATCAAATTAGAAAATCCTACTCTATTAAGATTGTCTTTCAAAAAAAAACAAAAAACTGTACTTTAATAATCCTGCTAACCACAACCCAATCACCCATCTGCCATACCACCACTTTTAGGTCCCCAAGGCAAACAGCTCAGCTGGCAAGGGGGATGGTCAATGTACACAGAATGGCAAAAGAGAAAAGCATATTTACATTTATGAAATTATATTACCCCTTTTGATCAGGAAAATGATATTTATAACAATAGTAAGAAAATGTACGCAAACTCAACAACCTCAAAATTCAACATTTCAGAATCGTTTCTAAAATGTATGGAATAGATGTTTATATAAAACTACTTTTAGAGTGTAGACATTCACACATCTAATTTAGCTGTGGATTCTGGCAACCTCTAGAGAAGTATCTGAACTGCTTATACAAGAAATTTTCTCAAATTTACAGTAATATATCATGAGATATTTCAAAATTTATGTGATTAGGGGCAAAGGCTTAACATGAGATGGAATCCTAATTGGGGTCCATGATAAAATGAGTAAATTTCTTTTTCTGTGGGGTAGTAACTCTATAAATGTATCTTGTGTTTTGAAACACCTGTGAATATATAGTTAGCCAGTGGCTGTACCACATTGCAGACCTGTGGCCTGTTCTTTGGGAGAAAGGTAAACAGAGAGCTTCAAATTCTGTCCTGGAGAAGTTAGATGTGCTACCGTAACTCCCCAGAAGGAAAAGAGAGACTCGGTGGGTGGAGAGTATGAAAAATACCTAGAGCTGATAGCAGACGAAACGGAAGACATAGGCTTTCATGGCTAAAACCAGTGGAAGAAGCATTAAAAGAACATCTTCCTACAGACACACAAAATACCTGAATGGGAGAAAAATGACCCCTTAAGAAGAAGACAACTAGACAAGACAACTGCCAGAAAAAGGTAGATTTCAGGCCATGAAGAAGAAAACCTTTTTTTTTTTCAATGAAGAAGAGGAGGAAAGCTACCAGCAGTAGTTAAAAATTAAACATAAAAAAAGATGTCTTTATCAAAGGCTTTTAACTTTATTTTATTAGATCATTCTCATGGGCATACACTTAAAGTTGACATTCACAAATATCTACCCACAGATGCAAATGTTCAGTAAATTCTCACTGAAGAATAGTGCCTATCTCCCCACCCAGCCAAGGAAGCATGTAGCATCAATTACTTTGTCAAGACTCTCTACTGCTACCTGGTGGCAAAATGCACATATTGAAGAAGCAGTAATACTTCAGGGGCTCTCATGCAAAATACCAGAGACACAGTGGCCTGTGACCAGGGTCATATGAAAGACACAGGTCATTCCGGAAATCAAGAATATGGTGAGAAATCCATTGGGAAAAAGAAAAAGTGCAATTTTCAAGAAGGGTCCAATCATGAACATATAGCTTCTTTTCTTAAAAAGGAGAAAAAAAGAAATCTCTGGCTCACCAGTAGAGTGGATTGCTAAACTTCAGAATCTGAGAGACAATAAAATCTAAAGACAAATTAGCATCCCACTGATGTCTACATATTTTACTCTCTATGTAAGAATACAGTAGTTTTCAACAGTCCATGAAATAAGGTCTATTATATGACTTTGGCTGGGGAGAGTGAATGAACATATCTTAGCACGCCCACCATTGTGGTAAACTAGCATTAAGTGGACAGAACTGGTCTTCACCTCCCTCTCATTTCTCAGGCAGAAGCCAGGTCTTCCATTTTTAGACCAGCTGCTCTTGGTTGATTAGAATGGAAAGAGACACTATGAAACACAAGGCTGGCAATCCTCAGTGACCTCACTTGCACTTTTAACCTCCCACTCAAAGTATAGCCATTACTTGATTGTGTGACAGGCCAGGAAGAGATGAATGGAAGCAAAGAATTCCTTCTCTTAGCAACAACACAGGCTGGACAGTACTACAATGTTGTGAGCAAAATAAATCTGTAAGGGACACCCAAAGGATATTTCCTAGAAACCCAAGTTATTTGGACAAGCTCACAAGTTAGGAAAAAACAATATCAGAGTCATTCTTGCCTCTTCACAAGTGTCTCTGATATTGCCAAGTACTCTCCCACCAAGCACACCACATCCCCAGAAGAAGATGCAGTAGGCATGAAAATGAGGCTTTATTCATACATGACTCAGGCAGTTGTCTGTAATGCCCGCTTTGATAAACATATATATTTTTAAACCTTTTCAGTCTAGAGAGATCCAAAGCTTTCCAGAAGGTGAAGCTGAAGCCCAGAATTGCTTATTAAATTGGAGAAAGCCAGAACTCAGAGACAGAAGAAGAGGACTCAGTATTAATTCAGTGGGCAGCATGCTGCTAAAAGGTACTCTATCAAGAGGTTAATACCTAATTTGGGCAAGAAGGTTTAAAATAGCTTTAATTACACAAGTAATATATGACCGCATTCTTCCTTTTTAAAAATTATTTAATTATGTATGTAAAGTATGAGTGCTTTCTTCTTTTCAAAAATTCTTTTTAAGAATTAGAATATTATAAGTAAACCTAAGACTTCTCCCTTCTGAAACAACCACTATGTCTTCAACGTGCAGTGTATCCTTACAAATCTTAAAAAAAAAAAAAAATCACACGAACACACATGCTCATAAAAATATATAGTTTATTGTGTGTTTTTATATATGGTATCAATAAACCATATATATGTTTTTTTATCCATGCTGATACTATAGCCAAATAATATTCTGAAATAGACAGGTGGCAATTACAGCTTACCCAAAACCTTCCACAATGCTACTGTCAAAGAAAGATAATGGGTAGATGGTTGAAAGGTTTGACCCAGAAGTCACAACCTTAAAAGTTTACAGAGGCTAGGCAGATAACATAAATGCCTGAATCAGGATGAAATGCAACTGATACTTATGCCTTCAATATTAGGGATACAATAGGGAGTGGTGTGAACCATGGCAAACTAGAGAGAATGTGTCCCGACCTTGAGGAGAGTAGCTGCTACCTAGTTCCAGCCAATTATTGTTATAGCAAACTGCATCTTTGTTGTCCCAATATTCCTATTGTTACAGAAAATAAATAAATAAATAAAAACCTGATACTTTAATGTAAAAAGCACTTGATTTTTAAGTGCTGGCCATTTAAAATTCAGAGATAAAAAATATACATACTCCTGTGCAGACTGACACTTGACTGGTCACACTGAGAGCTGAATTTGGACCACACAGTTTGCATCTCTGGTCTGAATCCATACGTATTTCTGCTGGCACAATTTATGTATCAATAAGACATTCTATGAGAAATTAATATGTGCAAGACAGACAGTTCTTTTGAAGGTATTGGTTCTTTTTATATGTAAAGCTATCTCAGTCAATTTGAGCTATTTTCTTTCTTCCATTTCCATTTTGAAATAAATTTTCGAAAAGGGATAGGACAAAACTACCCATTAAACTACCTCTTTCTTCTCATTTCCTAGGCATTTTCAACTGTATCAGAAGAGTGTCAAAGTGCCTCATCTTGAAAACTTATTGGCCCCTATACTTCATGTGTTCTAAGGGAGGGAAGATGGCCCAGATTTACTCAGAGAGGACACAGGCTCATGGTTACAGAGAAAGAGTCCTTCTGAGAACACCTTGTGACAAATGGCAGACAGAGGCCTGTTATGAGACATTATCTGGGAGAGAAAACGCTGACCTTGTATCTGCCCGCTGTAAGACCAGATAGTTCTAAGGTCCCAAGGTGGAAGTGAGGATCTTTGCTCAAAGAAGGAAAAGATCATCCTCTGTCCTCTCTGCTCTCCTTTGCAAAGAGAAGACATGTAATAGCACAATAAACCACAAAAACCAAACCTACTGCCGTCAAGTCGATTCCAACTCATGGCGACCCTATAGGGCAGAGTAGAGCTGCCCCGTAGAGTTTCCAAGGAGCACCTGGTGGATTCGAACTGCTGACCTTTTGGTTAGCAGCCGTAGCACTTAACCGCTATGCCACCAGGGTTTCCAAATAGCACAATACTTGTTTAAAACATGCTGTACTTAACCACCAACCATTTTCACCAAACCCCATCTAGATGTTTAAAGCTAAACACAGAGGCCGTGAATACAAAAACCGTCTTTTCTCTGTAAAAGCGAAGTTTGTTTCCTACCTATAGGGGTTTAGGAGAGATTAGCAATTTTTAGGAATGGATTGCCAAGATGCTGATAATTAATGGTACATGCTTTATATAAAAATCATCATGGATGAGTTTCCATTGAACAAACTTATTATTTTTCAGATTCAAGATGTGCTACGCTTCAGACGCATGGAGAAGTTTATGAAGAGAATCATCCTACCTTGAAAATGAAATCCGCCATCAGAGGTCCTGCAATCTTAAAGGTTTGCCTTTCTGACCCCCTCTGAAATTCAACTGTTGTGTTTTCTACAACAAAAACTCCAGGGCTGTTAAAGCTGTGCTCTCCTTTGCTTCCTTGAAGTGTTTTTGATTCAATAACTAAAATAAAAAAATACAATTCAAATAAGTACATATCTAAAAGCATTTTATTTCAAAAGACATTTTACAAATACAATGTCAGCATATGATATCAAAATACCTACTCTGTTTAGTAAACATCGATTCATATTGATGGAATAGAAATGTAAGATTTTTAATTGCCCAGAAAAAAGAGCTAACAAGAGCGCTAGGATCAGTTGTTGTTATGTTGTTAGGTGCTATCCAGTTGGTTCTGACTCACAGTGACCTTACGTACAACAGGACCAAACACTGCCCATTCCTGCACCATCCTCACGATGATCGCTATGTTTAAGCCCACTGCTGCAGCCACTGTGTCAATCCATCTCGTCTTTTTCACTGACGCTCTGCTCTACCAAGTATGATGTTCTTCTCCAGGAATTGGTCTCTCCTGATAACATGTCCAATGTACATGAGACGAAGTCTCGCCATCCTCGCTTCTAAGGAGCACTCTGGCTTCTTGGAGCTCTGGTCCACACAACTCTTTGGTGCCATTTCTACCATTAGAGAAAGGCCTAAATTTTTGTTTCTTTGCATGTTTTTCATGATGTAGCTATTACTGAGAGTAAAATTATATTACTCATTAACTACCTGTTCAGAAGATTTTTAAGCCTAATTTTTAGACAAAACGAGAATGAATCTCTAGTTTGTTTTTTGTCATTTTATTTGAAATAATTCTAGATTCACCAGAAGTTGCAAAAACAGTACAGAGAGGTCCCTTCATCTGGTTTTCTGCAATGGTTACATCTTGAGTAACTATAGTACAGTATCTAAGCTAGGAAATTGACATTGGTACAATACACGTGTATAGCTCTGTGCCATTTTATCACACACTATTACGATCAAGATACGCTCATCACAAAGATCTCCCTCATGCTTCCCCTTTATTCAGAATTGTGTTTATATGAACGTAAGTTCTTTTATATCTGCTACCGAAAAATGTTTACCTACAATTGCCTTCCATACGGGACACCCGGGTTCAATTCCCAGCCAACACACCTCATGTGCAGCCACCGCCCTTCTGTCAGTAGAGGCTTGTGTGTTGCTATGATGCTAACAGGTTTCAGCTGAGCTTCTAGACTAAGCTAGAGTAGGAAGAAAGGATTGGAGGTTTACTTCCCAAAATTCAGCCAATGAAAACCCTATGGATAACAGTGGTCCAAACCACAACAGTCAAGGGGATAGTGCAGGACCAGGCAGCACTGCATTCTGTGGTGTATTGGACCTGGTCACCATGAGTGGATTCGATTCGACAGCAGCTAACAACACAGTTTAAGCACAATAGCATTTCTGTATTATTTGAATGGTTTCTTTTTTTCTCCTTTCTTTTCTTTGGTAAACGTCACCATATTTAGAAGACCTGGTATGATGCCGAGAGAGCAGCAAAAAGAATACAGGGCTGCGAGTTGGGGCATCTGCATTTCTGGCCCCAGCTCTATCCCTACCTTGTTGCTGCGGGTTTTCATTGCCTCATTTCTAAAATAAGGAGTCGGAGCAGACAATCTCCCATGTCCTCTCTACTCTGAAACTCCCACTTGAGTTAATGGTATTGTATCACACTTTAATGATCTCCAGCAAAGAACACAACAGCACCAAAACCCTATTCAGATTAAAACTTAAAACATGGAAAACCTATAGAACCCAACGAGATGGTCTGGCATCAAGGGCTGCGATCTCGTGCTGCTGGGCTTGGTTGCTTTCATTTGCTGAATTTTTTTCCCTTCCCCTGGAGCAGCTGCAGGAATTCAAGCATGCTGGACAGACTGTATAACAGGCATTAGGAGACATCCCTGATTACCCCTGACAGGCAGGCTGGGAACCTTTCTGGGAAAATTCAAAGGCTGGACATGAGCTACTTGATCTGCAGGAGTCATTAGTGGTTGAAGAATACGGCTGGCTACTTTCAGGCACACAAAACCCCAACCACTTTGGCCCTGGTCTGCATGACCGCAGTAGATTTTTGGAAAGTGTGAGATTAAGTTCATTTCCTAGTTCCAATGAAGATATAAAACTGAGTGTTATAAAGTGAGCTGTCAGTAAAAATGAGATGGGAAACTGGAGATAGGAAGATGGCCCTAAACTGGATGCATTAAGCATCCAAAGTGAAGCAGGAAAAACAATGAGCATGAAGGCAATATCAAAATGCAAAATGAAGTTGGACAAAATCCATCTGCATACGAGGCATGCAAAACGTCCAGTTTCTAGATTGAGGTTTAGCCTACAATGACTTGATTAAATGCAAATAATATGCAATAAATTCCATTGCTGTGTTGGAGTGTAATTGCTTTACCACTGTGCAAACCTTTTGGATCACTGTCTTCCAAGTTTCATGGGGATGCAGAGTTGGGGCAGCAGATGTAAAAATCTGAAAAGATGATCTGGGAGGAAGGGAAGACCAAGCTGGGATGAAATTCATCCCCTAAATCATAGGCCAAATTTTCTGTTTGTTTGGTTTTGGTGTTTATTTCAAATGTCAGGTCTACTCTATTATTTCAACAGTGTCCAAGATCTTCAGTGACAAGGATGCTAAAATACAAGTAGTGAAATCAGTTTTCAAGTGTGCATAAATTACCCAAATCACTATTCTCCTCCACTAAACTATATGTTGTTGTTGTCGTTAGGTGCCTTCAAGTTGGTTCTGACTCATAGTGAGTCTATGTACAACAGAACAAACCACTGCCTGGATTTTTGTTTTCTTTATGTTGAAGTGTAATCATCATTAAGTGCTTCAAGTCCTCTTTGCTTTCAGCAAGCAATGTTGTGTCATCTGTATACTGAAGGTTGTTAATAAGTCCTCCTCCAATCCTGATGTTGCATTCTTCTTCATATAGTCCAGGTTCTCGGATTATTTGCTCAGCATACAGATTGAATAAGTATGGTGAAAAAGATACAACATTGACACACACCTTTTCTGATTTTAAATCACTCAGTATTCCCTTGCTCTGTTTGAAGACTACCTCTTGGTTTATGTACAGGTTCCCTATGAACACAATTAAGCATTCTGGAATTCCCATTCTCCCCAATGTTATCCATAATTTGTTATGATCCACAGAGTCGAATGCCTTTGTACAGTCAATAAAACACAGGTAAACATCTTTCTGCTATTCTCTGCTTTTAGCCAAGATCCATCTGCCATCAGCAATGATATCCCTCATTCCACATCTTCTTCTGAATTTGGCTTAAATTTCTGGCAGTTCCTTGATGTACTGCTACAACTATTTTTGAATTTTCTTCACCAAAATTTTACTTGCATGTGATATTAATGATATTGTTCGATAATTTCTGCATTCTGGTGGATCATCTTTCTTTGGAATGCGCACAAATATGGATCTCTTCCAGTCAGTTGGCCAGGTAGCTGTCTTCCAAATTTCTTGGCATAGACAAGTAAGCACTTCCAGCACTACATCCATTTGTTGAAACATCTCAACTGGTATTCCATCAATTCCTGGAGCCTTGTTTTTTGCCAATGCCTTCACAGCAGCTTGGACTTCTTCCTTCAGTACCATCAGTTCTTGATCACATGCTACCTCCTGAAATGGCTGAATGTCAACCAATTCTTTTGGTATAGTGACTCTGTCTATTCCGTCCATCTTCTTTTCATGCTTCCTGTGTCATTCAATATTTTGCCCATAGAATCCTTCGATATCACAACTCAAGGTTTGAATTTTTTTCAGTTCTTGCAGCTTGAGAAATGCCAAGTGTGTTTTTCCTTTTCAGTTTTCTAACTCCACATCTTTGCACGTGTCATTATAATACTTTACTTTGCCTTTCTGAGGCACCCTTTGAAATCTTCTGTTTGGCTTTTTTACGTGATCTTTTCTTCCTTTTTTTTTTGTTTCTTCCTTTTAGCTACCCTAAATTCAAACACAAGCTTCAGAGTCTCTTCTGATGTCCATTTTGGTCTTTTTTTTCTTTCCTGTCTTTTTAATGACCTTCTGCTTTCGGAAGCATACGCTTATTGTAAAATATCTTTTTTTTTTTTTCCTCCAATTATTTCAAAAGGTTTCCAGTCCTCTAAGTCACAAGCACAAGTTCTATAGAGAGGAGGTGGCAAACAGGCACTCTGGCCCTGATTATGTAAATAAGTAAGCAGTCAAAAGTGGGTGAATAAAGACAGGTTAAGTGATTTGATTAAACTGGAGTTTATGAAGGCAAAAAATTCTGATACTCTGTATTAACAAAACCACTGTGCTACAGTGAGGCGGAAGCCAATGGAGTTCTTCAGAAGACTCGCTGCTCCTTAGTGCCTGTGCCTCTCAACATGTCAGAAAAGGAGTTGGTGGTTTTTCCAATCAACAATTCAGATGATGTGTTAGCCTGTGAATCACCTTTAATTAAGTTTTTAAAAATCCATTACTAGCATTTCCATGTATTTATGGCAGCCCCAAGGTTGTGACAATGGGTGATTCAGGGCTCACAAGAGCTCTTGAGACCCCTGTTCAGTTTTTGCAGCACGGTGGCTGGTGCTGGGTGGAGACTCCTGGTTTTTGCAGCAAGGTGGCTGCTGCTGGGTGGAGACCCCTGGTTTTTGCAGCAAGGTGGCTGGTGCTGGGTGGAGACCCCTGGAAGCACAACGAAGGGAAGCAGCATGAGCCTCCTTGCCTGCTGGCACTGTCTACTCTAATTTCCTTCTCCTCTCTAGGCTTGAGAGTGGGGAGGAAGGGGATGTTGACAAAGAGATGATCTATGACCTCAAAAAGGTGACAATGAGAATCTCAGAATCTTCACCACTTAAGTCTTCAGTGATGCCTTCAAGTATTTTGATGCCTACTCATTATTTTTAAAAGAAATGTGTTGTAGAGTGACGATTTTCACCAAAGCCTCCTGCAACAGAGATTTTTATTGTAACATATCAGAAAACAAAACCAGGAAATTGGCTGCAAGCACTTAGGCTATAAAGAGACCAAAATACAATGAAGTACAATCTATAAGTACTTTTTATACAGTTTTCACAAGTGCTGATTCATTATGAGTAAGAGGCTTTTAACATATCCTTTAAATCACTGGAATACATACCTATGAATAAATTGCTTACAGACTATGATTGGTTAAAGTAAAGACAAAGAACTAAGATCATGACTGGGTGACCTTTTCTTTTTTTCTATTCTAACAATTTGGTCTCCGGGCTCAGGGGTCCTGGGTCTGTCATATGATGGTTGTTTTTGTTATGTGGGCTACGTATGATATTGGGTAGATCTTCAATTTGCTTCCTGGGGTAAATTGTTATTTAGTTTTGGTACACAACCCTGAGAGTCCGTTGAACTGGTTAGTGCACTGTGTCCTACCCCTTTGATGTAGTTTCTTATTATTTGAAGTCCTGTGTTGTTAGGTTGTTGTTAGGTGCCATCAAGTCGGTTCCGAATCACAGCGACCCCACGCACAACAGAACGAAACACTGCCCGGTCCTGAGCCATCCTTACAATCGTTGTTATGCTTGAGCTCATTGTTGCAGCCACTGTGTCAATCCACCTCATTGAGGGTCTTCCTCTTTTTCACTGACCCTGTACTCTGCCAAGCATGATGTCCTTCTCCAGGGACTAATCCCTCCTGACAACATGTCCAAAGTATGTAAGACACAGTCTCGCTATCCTTGCTTCTAAGGAGCATTCTGGTTGTACTTCTTCCAAGGCAGATTTGTTCGTTCTTTTGGCAGTCCATGGTATATTCAATATTCTTCTCCAACACCACAATTCAAAGGCGTCAATTCTTCTTCGGTCTTCCTTATTCATTGTCCAGCTTTCACGTGCATATGATGCGACTGAAAATACCCTGGCTTGGGTCAGGTACACCTTAGTCTTCAAGGTGACATCTTTGCTCTTCAACACTTTAAAGACGTCCTTTGCAGCAGAGTTACCCAATGCAATGCGTCTTTTGATTTTTTGACTGCTGCTTCCGTGGCTGTTGATTGTGGATCCAAGTAAAATGAAATCCTTGACAACTTCAACCATTCCTCCGTTTATCATGATGTTGCTCACTGGTCCAGTTGTGAGGATTTTTGTTTTCTTTATGTTGAGATGCAATCCATACTGAAGACTGTGATCTTTGAGCTTCATTAGTAAGTGCTTCAAGTCCTCTTCACTTCCAGCAAGCAAGGTAGTGTCATCCGTATAACGCAGGTTGTTAATGAGTCTTCCTCCAATCCTGATGCCCCGTTCTTCTTCATATAGTCCAGCTTCTCAGATTATTTGCTAAGCATACAGATTGAATAGGTATGGTGAAATAATACAACCCTGACACACACCTTTCCTGACTTTCAACCAATCAGTATCCCCTCGTTCTGTCCGAATAACTGCCTCTTGATATATGTAAAGGTTCTTCATGAGCACAATTAAGTGTTCTGGAATTCCCATGCTTCACAATGTTATCTATAGTTTGTTATGATCCACACAGTCGAATGCCTTTGCACAGTCAGTAAAACACAGATAAACATCCTTCTGGTATTCTCTGCTTTCAGCCAGGATCCATCTGACATCAGCAATGATATCCCTGGTTCCACGTCCTCTTCTGAAACTGGCCTGAATTCTGGCAATTCCCTGTCGATATACTGCTGCAGCCATTTTTGAATGATCTTCAGCAAAATTTTGCTTGCGTGTGATATTAATGATAAAATATTGTTCTATAATTTCCACATTTGGTTGGATCACCTTTCTTGGGAATAGGCATAAATATGGATATCTTCCAGTCAGTTGGCCAGGAAGCTGTCTTACATATTTCTTAGCATAGATGAGTGAGTACCTCCAGTGCTGCATCTGTTTGTTGAAACCTCTCAATTGATGTTCCATCAATTCCTGGAATCTTGTTTTTTGCCAGTGCCTTCAGAGCAGCTTGGACTTCTTCCTTCTGTACCATCAGTTCCTGATCATATGCCACCTCTTGAAATGGCTGAACATTGACTAATTCTTTGAAGTCCTGTAGATTCTGACGAACAAGTTGGCCTTTTGTGGTTATCGCCTGCTCTGGTTAGGTTAACCCTTTATCAGATGAATGAAAAGATGATGAAATCTTCTAATTGAAGGGCTATCACTGAGAAGTATCAGTCCAAGCTTCTTTCAAAAGAAGAAGATAGATAGCTGCCACTCAGTCAACTCTGGCTTATATAACAGAACAAAATGTTGCCTGGTCTTGCCTCATCCTCATGATCACCAGTATGTTCGAGGCCATCATTGCAGCTGTTGTGCTAATCCATCTCACCAAAGGTCTCCCTTGCCCTCACTGGCCCTCTGCCTCACCAAGCATGATGTCTTCTTCCAGTGTTTGATCCCTCCTGATCAAAGAAAGCCAAGTCGACAATGTTCTGCTGAGATTCATAAGGTTTTCACTGGCTAAATTTTAGAAGTAGGTCTTTAGGCCTTTCTTGTCTGTCTTAGTCTGGAATTTCCACTGAAACATGTCCATCATGGATGTCCCTGCTGGTATTTGAAATACCAGTGGCATAATTTCCAGCATCACAGCAACACATGATTAACCACGGGACAACAAACAGGCAGATGGCTAATGGTCAAAAGAGGAAAGGGTCACGCTAATCATCCCAAAGAGGCCTTCTTAAATTCTAAGAAGGCCATAAACATTCTGTTAGATAAACATGTAATTAACATTTAGCACAACTAGCTTAGTTATAAATACCTCCAACTTATACTAAGAGAAGCGCTGTATTTTTGTATTGTATGTAATTTTTTTTTTTTTTTACTTTATTCACCATCAGTTTCCTTTGGTCATTACGTATAGTAGCCATGTTTACATATGGTCATCAGACAGGACTTAGAAAAAAAATCAACTTTTCCTACGAATAATGGTGATTTTCAGTTTATGGCATCTTGGCTTTTTGAGTTTATTGCTAGTCAAACATTTAATGCTGAAATTCTGCTACAGTACAATCCCTTTGCAAAGATCCTACTGCCTTGTATTCACTGCAGGGGAATGTGGGACTATATGTTCACTATAATGCCAGGGCCAGGCTTGGGATGGGACTGGCAATTTAGGATCTGAATACCCTTAGGTCACATGTAAGACTCCACAGTTGCATTCCACTCCACAGCAAAAAGACTAATGGTACGGTGATGTTCCTGGGTGTTCTTGGTTCTTGATAACACGGCCTTTTGGAGGGTTATAGTTAATGTACATCTTAAAAGAATAATGTATTACTACAAAGTAAGCTTTATTGATTGTTATTAGCAGATACATATCTTTGTTACAGTTGAGAATTTAAAAAACAGCTGTATAAATCAAGAAAACAAAATTTTCTATATTTAGATGTCCAGAAATATTAACTAAATTCTTGGTAAATGAAGCCAGTTCCATTTATCAACAAGGAGGATTTAACTTTCAGAAACATTTCCAGGGCCAAGTGTGAGACTGGTCAGAAGAGAAAATTTTCCAAGCAACCGATCTGTCACTTTTAGAGAACTGGGACAGTACCAGTCCTGAGTATAGAGTTATGCTTAACATGCATGTAAACAAATGTTTTGCTTCAAATTACTCATTTCTAAAGGCTGTTTACTTATTCTCCTTTCAGAATTCATAAAACCACTTTTAGAGCTGAATCTTTGGCAATCACATTTAGTATCATGAGAAAATCAGGCCCAGGCACTTCGTATTTTTCGCTTGTTTTTTAAAACATCTTTATTGAGGTATATTTTACATACCATAAAATTCACTCATTTAAAGGGTACAATTTAATGGTTTTTAGTATACTCACAAGGTTGTGCAGCCATCACCATGATCCAAGTCAGAACCCCAAAAAGTAACCCAGTACTTTTTAACAGCCACTCCTCATTTCCCACTGCTTGCTCCCCACTGCCCCTAGCAACTACTAATCTACTTTCTGTCTCTTAGGATTTGCCTGTTGTAGAGATTTCACACAAATGGAATCATACAATATATGACTTTTTGTGACTTCTTCCACTTAACATAATGTTTTCAAGGTTCATCCATGTTGTAGTACATTTCACTACTTCTTTTCTTTTTATTGCTGAATACAAGCCCATTGTATATACAGGCCACATTTTATTTCCTCTTTTTGGCTATTATGAATAATGCTGCTATGAACATTTGTCACTTCATAATTTTGGATCCAAAATGGTATTTTATGATGTGATCACTCAAATGACTCACCAAATTTGGATCTGAATGATTACTCCTTGTTTCCAAAAATAAAACTCATATTTAAAAGGATAAAGATTTACTGTCATTAAGGGGCTACGGCCTTAAGGGCCATTTAAACAAGAAGTTTGAAAAATGTTTTCATGCTTCGCTAGAGAGAAAGCTTTGAATGAAATGATTTTTATACACCTGTATTTTGGGATGGGTTCTTTAGAGAATTAAAACCATGAAGTGTATATATATATGTGTGTGTGTGCATGTGTGTGTGTGTGTGTGCGCACACAGATTTATCTCAAGGAAATTGCTCATACAGTTGTAGAGGCTGGCAAGTCCCAAGTCCGTGGATCAGGCATCAGGCTGGAGACTTCTCCTCACTCATATAGCTATAGGGGCTGATGAACCCAAGATAGGCAGGTCAGACAGCAGGCTGCTGACTCATGGGCTGCAGAGGCCGATGAATCCCAAGATTGGCAGGCAATACAACAGCCTGCTGGTTCAAGACCCAAGAACCAGAGGCCAGATGATGACGAGCCAGATGCAGGATCCAAAGCAAGCAAGCGAGTTTTGCCAGAATGGCCATCTATATATTGGATGCAGGTCACACTCCTGAGGAAACTCCCCTTACAAATGATTGGCTGATCACATCAGATCACATCATGGAAGATGACTACATCATTACATAACTGCCAAACCACTGAGAATCATGGCCCAGCCAAACTGACACACAGCCTTAACCATCACGGCCTGTAAACATTTTAGTATGTCCGTAAAAAAAAAAAAAAAAAAGTCACACTCTTTTAGTCATAATTTATACAATAAAATTAAGAGTAAAAAAGGCTTTCTAGTGAATTGTTTACTCTCATTGTTACAAAGATGTTCTCTTACTTCTTTAATTTAGATCATAATATACCATAGAATTTTTTTTTGTTTTTAATATTTTAATCTGTACTATTGGTGACCATGAACATTTTTAAGAAACATACCAATAATATTTTGATATAAACTTTTCTCAAAGAACATTTCTGGTTGGAATATTCTGGATGCAAAATATACAAAATACATTCTGCCTCACAGTGGCACAGTGGTTCTGTTACACACACACGCACACACACATACGATGCAGGCACACACATACAATGCAGGCACGCACATACAGATACATGTGCATGCAAACATACACATGCATGTACACACATGTGCACATGCACACTTAAAATCACCAAAAATGAGATGCTTCTGGCCCTGAGAAACTCTTACGAATTAAAAATTTCAGATGGTGGCCCAGAAACAAATTGACACAATATGTAACTCTCTGATCTAAACCTGGATTTGTGTGGTTTTAAAATAGTTACAAATAGTTTTGTAGTTTTTATTGGAAAAGAAAGCTCCTTCAAGGTCAGACGGGCCAGACAGGTGGATACCCATTTTCCTCTGAATAGGACTAAGAAAGCCAGCCCCGTGGCCACAGGGAGACCTTGGGAAAGAAGAAGACAAACTCTGGCATTTTCAGTTTCTTTAGATCCTAAGAGATCAGAAAAACTAAGACAGATTATGTGCCTGTGGACTTTGTTCAAGGAAACAATACCATCACAATACTCTATTGTTTCACACCCAGTAATATCTGGAAAACCAGTTTCTACTGTCAGGGCTCCATAGACCAGAAGTCACGATGTATGTTGGCAACAAGCTTGTCCTCCTCAGCTATATTCATTGATAAGGTTCTGTTTTAAATTTTTTGGGTTTTTTGACCCAAACTGCCAAAATCTCCAGATCTCAATTCCTAATACATTCTCAACATAAAAACAGTTTGTTTCAAAAATAACTTGATTTTCTCTCCCATGAGGGGATTAATTCCAAACTGGTATATTTCTCACTGGGGCACAGAAAAAAGAAAAATTCAGGATATAGATAATTTCTCTGGTGATGCAGACTAGTTTAGAGTGGTGGGCAAAAAGTCCCTGAGATGTTTGTCTACCAAGCCATTAACACAGAGACAAAGAATTTGTTTGGGCTAAATAAACTTTCAGCAATTAAAAAAACGTTAAGATTAAATTCTACTTACAGAGATGTGCAGGCCCTTTCACTGTAATTCTCACACTGCGACTTCCCAAAGGGACAGCAATGGCATTTTCTTCCCCTACGAAAGAACGTAAATAAGACCAATGTAGTAAAACTTATGCGCTAATCTATTTCCATAGAGTTGATTCCAACTCATAGCAACCCTACAGGACAGAACAGAATTGCCCGATAGGGTTTCCAAGGCTGTAATTTTTACGGAAGCAGACTTCCACACCTTTCTTCCACAGAGTGGCTAGTGCGTTTGAACTCTCAACCTTTCAGTTAGCAGCCAAGTACTCAACCTCTGCACCACCCGGAGTTCCTTCGTGCACTAAAGGCCCATCGAAATAAAGAAGTCAATCAAAACGAAGGGTACTTACAAAGTGCTCTTACCAGTATTCTACTTCCATTTGTAAAGTCAAGGAATCTTTCAGAAGCACTACTATGTATGCATAACGCACATTAATAGTATTCATATCACCTATCACCTCAATTACCTTCATTACCCAGGCCTCAAGGAGCCCTGGTGGTACAATGGTTAAGCACTGGGCTGCTAACTGAAAGGCTGGCAGTTGGAAGCCACCTAGCGACATGGGAGAAAAACCTGGCAATCCGCTTCCAAAAAGATTTCAGGCTAGAAAACCCTAAGCGGCAGTTCTGCTCTGTCACATGGGGTAGCTATGAGATGGAACCAACTCAAGCATACCGAACAACAACAGCCCAGGCCTCACAAAGCTTGATTTGAAGTCCCAAACTAGGACCCTCAGGCCAAACCCAGTCACACCCATTCTTTTACATATTGTTTATGGCTGCCTTTCAACCACAACAATTAAAAAAAATCGAAAACTGAACCATTGCCATCGAGTCTGTTCCTACTCATAGCGACCCAACAGGACAGAAAAGAACTGCCCCACAGAGTTTCCTAGGAGCACCTGGTGGATTTGAACTGCCGACTTTTGGTTAGCAGCTGTAGCACTTAACCACTACGCCACCAGGGTTTCCTTACCACAACAATAGTGCTGAGTAGTTACTGCAATAGAGAAATGCAGCCTGCAAAGCCTAAAATATTTACTATTTGATCCTTTACAGAAAAAACTTAATGACCCCTGATCTAGGTAATTACCTAGAATTTCTGGTTCTCATGGATATTTTTTCATATTGTTATGTAGTGTAATAATTTCATTTTTATGGCCACATAACAGTCTAAGCTCACATATAAAATATTTGGAAACCATGGTGGCGTAATGGTTAAGAGCTACAGCTGCTAACCAAAAGGTCAGCAGTTCAAATCCACCTGGTGCTCCTTGGAAACACTATAGGACAGTTCTATTCTGTCCTGTAGGGTTTCTATGAGTCAGAATCGACTCAACCACAATGGGTTAGTCCCCTATTTTAACATTAAGTTTCTTTTTAAATGATACTAGTACATTATCAATGATATGAATTACTTAGAGCAGATGTTTATTGTTTATTTGCCTGACTTATAAAAAATAATTTCTTTACTATAAACTTGGGATGGAGTTGCTCGGTGAAAGGATATCAATATAGTTGTTCACTTTTTTATAAGTTTTACTAAATAAGAAATACTTGTTTATTATAGAAAATTATAAAATGCAGATAAACAAAAGGAAAAAATCTCAAACTATTTCTAACCTTACCACCCAGAGATAAATGCATTTAACATTTGCTAAATGTTCTTTCAGGGTTGGTTGTTTTTTTTTTAAATAATTTTTATTGTACTTTAAGTGAAAGTTTACAAATCAAGTCAGTCTCTCACATAAAAACTTATATACACCTTGCTACACACTCCCAATTATTCTCCCCCTAATGAGACAGCCCACTTTCTCCCTCCACTCTCTCTTTTCGTGTCCATTTCGCCAGCTTCTAACCCCTTCTACCGTCACATCTCCCCTCCGGACAGGAGATGCCAACATAGTCTCAAGTGTCCACCTGATCCAAGAAGCTTACTCCTCACAAGCATCCCTCTCCAACCCATTGTCCAGTTCAATCCATGTCTCAAGAGTTGGCTTCGGGAATGGTTCCTGTCCTGGGGCAACAGAAGGTCTGGGGGCCATGACCACCAGGGTTCTTCCGGTCTCAGTCAGACCACTAAGTCTGGTCTTTTTATGAGAATTTGGGGTCTGCATCCCACTACTCTCCTGCTCCCTCAGGAGTTCTCTGTTGCGTTCCCTGTCAGGGCAGTCATCCGTTGTAGCCAGGCACCATCTAGTTCTTCTGGTCTCAGGATGATGTAGTTTCTGGTTCATGTGACCTTTCTGTCTCTTGGGCTCGCAATTACCTTGTATCCCTGGTGTTCTTCATTCTCCTTTGATCCAGGTGGGTTGAGACCAATTGATGCATCTTAGACGGCTGCTTGCTGGTGTTTAAGACCCCAGACGCCACTCTTTAAGGTGGGAAGCACAATGTTTTCTTAATAGATTTTATTATGCCAATTGACTTAGATGTCCCCTGAAATCATGGTCCCCAAACCCCTGCCATGCTAGCCTTCGAAGCATTCAGCTTATTCAGGAAACTTCTTTGCTTTTGGTTTAGTCCAGTTGTACTGACCTCCCCTGTATTGTGTGTTGCCTTTCCCTTCACCTAAAGTAGTTCTTATCTACTATCTAATTAGTGAATACCCCTCTTCCACCCTCCCTCCCTACCCCCTCTCATAACCACAAAAGAAGATTTTCTTCTCAGTTTAAACTATTTCTCAAGGTCTTATAATAGTGGTCTTATACAATATTTGTCCTTTTGCAACTGACTAATTTCACTCAGCATAATTCCTTCCAGGTTCCTCCATGTTATGAAATGTTTCACAGATTCCTCACTGTTCTTTATTGACGCATAGTATTCCATTGTGTGAATATACCATAATTTATTTATCCATTCATCCGTTGATGGACACCTTGGTTGCTTCCATCTTTTTGCTATTGTAGACAGTGCTGCAATAAACATGGGTGTGCATATATCTGTTCATGTAAAGGCTCTTATTTCTCTAGAATATATTCCGAGGAGTGGGACTGCTGAATCATATGGTAGTTCTCTTTCTAGCTTTTTAAGGAAGCGCCAAATCGATTTCTAAAGTGGTTGTACCATTTGACGTTCCCACCAGCAATGTATAAGTGTTCCAATCTCTCCACAGCCTCTACAACATTTATTATTTTGTGTTTTTTGGATTAATGCCAGCCTTGTTGGAGTAAGATGAAATCTCATTGTAGTTTTGATCTGCATTTCTCTAATGGCTAATGATCGTGAATACTTCCTCATGTATCTGTTGGCTACCTGAAGGTCTTCTTTAGTGAAGTGTCTATTCATATCTTTCGCCCATTTTTTAAAATAATTTTTATTGTGCTTTAAGTGAAAGTTTACAAATCAAGTCAGTCTCTCACACAAAAACCCATATACATTTTGCTACACACTCCCAATTTCTCTCCCCCTAATGGGACAGCCCACTCTCTCCCTCCACTCTCTCTTTTTGTGTCCATTTCACCAGGTTCTAACCCCCTCCACCCTCTCATCTCCCCTCCAGGCAGAAGATGCCAACATAGTCTCAAGTGCCCACCTGATCCAAGAAGCTCACTCCTCACCAGCATCCCTCTCCAACCCATTGTCCAGTCCAATCCATGACTGAAGAGTTGTCTTTTGCCCATTTTTTAATGGGGTTATTTGTCTTTTTGTAGTTGAGTTTTGCAGTATCATGTAGATTTTAGAGATCAGGTGCTGATCAGAAATGTCATAGCTAAAAACTTTTTCCCAGTCTGGAGGTAGTCTTTTTACTCTTTTGGTGAAGTCTTTGGATGAGCATAGGTGTCATTTGTTTTTAATATATATGTAACAGAAAATAATGAACACTACCTAAATGTCCATCAATATGGGAATGATTAAATAAACAATGGTATATTCATAGTAAGGAGCCCTATGGTGCACTGGTTAAGTGCTTGGCTGCTAACCGAAAGGTCTGTGGTTTGAACACACTAGCCACTCTGTGGGAGGAAGATGTGGCAGGCTACTCCTGTAAAGATTTACAGCCTTGAAAACCCTGCAGGGTAGTTCTACTCTGGCCTGTAGGGTCACTACGAGTCAGAATCAACTCAACAGCCACGGATTTGGGTTTTGGTTTGGGTATATTCATACTAAGCAATATTCTGCAACTGATAAAAGTAATGATAAGAAGCTACATGGCCTAATATGGAAAAATCACCAATATAAATTGTTGAGTAAAAAAGAATAAGTTAGAAAGCAATACATATGATGTAATCCCATTTATAGAAGTATATGCATATAAGTATTATGTTTTTATGTATACGTACATATATATTTTGTAGCCACATATACATGTAAATATATTACATTATATTGTGTGTAAATTCATAGAATGATACTGTATACATATAAAGGTGTATACATGCATAGTATACTGTGTAACTGTGTATTAGTAAATAACAGAATGGGATTTTAATAATTTAATCCTTTAAATGAATGGAAGGATTTCCACTAAACTACTGACAGCACTCACCTCTTGGGAGGGCAGTGAGAGTAAGGACATGAAGAAGAATCTAATCTATATTGTTTGATTTTTCTATTAAAAATTGTATTCATGTGCTACTTATCAAATAAAAATCGTAAAGGCTAAAAACTAAAAATAAACATTTTTATAAAAGAAAGGAGGCATAAAGGAAATATAAGACCAGGGCCAAAAATGTTTCCTGGATGAGTTTTGCAAAACCTTAAACAAACAGGTAACTCTTGGATAATGGGAAGACTGAAAGGTTTCCAGTTCATGTTATAAAGTCGACAGAGCTCTGATACTCATGTTAAACACAGAGAGCACAAAAATAAATATAGAACAAATTTTAATTATGACTATGGGTATAAAAATCGTAAATAAAACAAAGTAAATCAATTCTAGAACTGTATAAGAAGAATTATACACCATGAGTAAATAGAATATGCTCCAAAAATGATTCAACATTTGGAAATTTTTTAACATAATGGATTGTATTAACAGATCAGAGAAGTTAAGACAATAAGATGATTTTAATAAATATAGAAAGGTAAGTGATAAAATTCAGCATACGTTACTGATAAGACTCCTATTAAAGGCAAGGATAGAAGGAAACATTCCCAATTTGATAAAGAAAGTCAGAAGCTATGGGCAGACTTGATACTCTTAATGGTAGAACATTAGAATCATTTCTACAAAAGCCAGGAACAAAGCAAGAATTACCATCACCCTTATTTTTCCACACTACTGTGAAGATCTTTGTCAGTGTAACTAAAAAATAAACAACTAGTAGTAATATATATTAAAACAAAAAACTCAGTGCCATCGAGTCGATTCCGACTCATAGCGACCCTAGAGGAATTTAAAAATCCTATTATTTATAGATTATATGACTATTAAGTTAAAAATTCAAAAGGAACAAAACTATTACAATGAAAAACAAAAAGTTCAGGAAAGTGTCCAGATATTAAACATATAGATAAATAGCTTTCTTGAATCTGAATAAGTATTTAATCAGTAAGTGTGTATATGTGTGTGTTCTATAGTATTTCCTAGTTCTGTCTGCCGAAAAGCCTAAAAACAATGACCAACCCAGTATCAGTGCACATTCCTCACATCCATATTGTACCTCTGAATACTATTTCCTACTAAATAAAATCAGGGCTTTTTGGAGAAATACTCTAGGTCTGAATAGAAAATGAAAAAGGTAATCCTGGAACATCTTTGCCTAACGAAAGCAAAGAGACGCTCAAAGACTACTTGAGTCATATCAAAATTACTCAAGAGTCAACTTGAAGAGTCTTCAGATGGACAATTTGAGCATTAATAAGAATAACAACTTCAAGAATGAATCACAAGAAATATGTTAAAATCCATGAGTTCATAATAACACTTAAAGTCACTGGTTACATTTTGAGGATGCTAGGAACGAGCTCACTGTTTTGAAAGCTGGCAACTAAAAAGAATCATGCATTTACCATGCCTTTCCCGTACAAACTATTCTTCCAGGGAACCAACAGTTGATTAAGGGAAGTTTCTTGTTATAGAAGTATCCAAACTCATAAATAAAGGACTGATAGGATATCATCATTTAGGGCAGGATCATTAATGGCTACAACATCAGAAAAAGAGAGACAATCATATATTATATGCCTCCTAATACAATGCAATAAAAAGTACATAACACAAGCCTTTAGATCTAACTACTCTTTCTAGGAAATGTAGAAACAGAGGAACATGTTAAATCACACCATGGGGATGTAATCAGAAAAATACAAACTGTGGGAACTCTATAGGAAAAATGGCCAGTTTGCTGAAAAAATAAATTTCACTCTAACAACAAAGTGAATAGACAACATACGGACTGGGAGAATATTTTGGGGAACCTTATATCAGTTAAGGGTTTAATGTTCAGAATATATAAAGAACTCATACAACTTAACAATAAAAAGACAACCCAATTAAAAAAAACAATGGGTAAAAGATCTGAGTAGACATTTCACCAAGGAAGATATTTCAATAGCCAACAATGCATGAAAGATGCTCAACATCATTAGCCATTCGGGAGATGCAAATCAAAACCATAATGATTAGGTACCAGTTCACTTCCACTAGGATGGCTGTCTTAGTTATCTAGTGCCGTTATAACAGAAATTCCACAAGTAGATGGCTTTAACAAACAGAAATTTATTCTCTCACAGTCTAGGAGGTAAAAGGTCAACTCCTGGGGAAGGCTTTCTCTATGTGTTGGTTCTGGGACAAGGTCATTGTTATCAATCTTCCCCTGGTCTAGGAGCTTCTAAACACAGGGACCTCGAGTCCAAAGGACATGCTCCACTTCTGGCACTTCTTTCTTGGCAGCATAGGTCCCTCTGTCTCTGCTTGCTTCTCTCTCCTTTTATCTTCTATAAAAGATGATGTGGGCCACACCCCAGGTAAACTCCCTTTTCATCAGATCAGAGCTGTGACCTGAGTAAGGGTGCTGAATCCCACCCTAATCCTCTTTAACATAATTTAATCTTGCCTCATTAAGCACAGGCAGAGATTAGGATTTACAACACATAGCAAAATTGCATCAAATCACAAAATGGAGGACAACTACACAATACTGGGAATCATAGCCTAGCCAAGTTGACACATATTTTGGGAGGACACAATTCAATCTATGGCAATGGATAAAACACAAAAAACAAACAAAAAAATGGAAAGCAACAAATGTTACTGAGTATGTAGAGAAATTGGAACCCTTATCCATTGCGATAGGGATGCAAAACGGTAAAGTCAATGTAGGGAACAATTTGGAAGTTCCTCAAAAAGTTAAACATAGAACTACCATGTGACCCAGTAATTCTACTCCTAGGTATATGGCCAAAAGACTTGAAAGCAGTGATGCACTCAGACACACGCACACCAATGTTCACTGAAGCACTATTCACAGTAGCCAAAACGTAGAAACAGATGACTGGCCAAACAAAATGTGGTATGTACAGACAATGGAATATTACACAACCCTAATGAGAAATGAAGTCCTGAAACATGGTACGACATGTATAAATCTTGAAAACATGCTGACTGAAGAAGTCAATCTCAAAAGAACAAATATTATATGATCTCACTTATATAAAATTTCTAGAATTCCCAAAGCCAACTCTTCAGACATGGATTGGACTGGACAAAGGAGTGATCTTCTTGGATGAGGTGGACACTTGAGACTATGTTGGCATCTCCTGCCTGGAGGGGAGATGAGAAGGTGGAGGGGGTTAGAAGCTGGCAAAATGGGCATGAAAAGAGAGAGTGGAGGGAGAGAGTGGGCTGTCTCATTAGGGGAAGAGTAATTGGGAGTGTGTAGCAAGGTGTATATGGGTTTTTGTGTGAGAGACTGACTTGATTTATAAACTTTCACTTAAAGCACAATAAAAATTATTTAAAAAAAATATCTAGAACAGGCAAATGTATAGAGACCAAAGGTTATTAGTGGTTACCACGGACAGAGGGAGGGAGAGAGGAGGACTCATTGTTTAGGAACCACTGAATTTCTGTTTATGGTGACAGAAAAGTTGGCAACAGATACTAGTGACGGTAGCACAACAGGATGGATGTAATTGATGTTACTAAATTATACATGTGAAAAACATTGAACTGGCAAATGTGTCATATATAATTTTACAGCAATAAAAAACAAAATTATACAAATTGAAAAAAGCAAAAAGAAATAAATTTCAAGGAAAAAAAGAGGAAGTTGATACTTATACATTAAGAGAATTGAGATATACCATCCAAATGCAACATACAGACATTACTTAGAGACTAATTTCAACAAGCAAGCAAAAACGGCGCATTAAGGACCTCCCAAAATGCTTACCTCCATAAAAGCAATGAGAATACTGGCAAAAACTGTCAGCACCAAATTTTTCAGAACTGAAAATTAACCAAAGGCTTGCAGCAATCTAGAGAGCAGTTATTGAAGGGAAACGACTGAATCTCAGTAAGAACAACAAGTTTTGTGGCATTTTACCTTGCCCTATTCCCATTCACCTTCCTAGCTCTGTGGTAGCCTTGAAAACCAGCAGCCCACAATGGAGGTGAAAACCAGCCACCTGGCAGCCACAGGCAAGGGCAGAACAGGGTTGGAGCGCCTTCAAAGGAATTTCAATTTTCTCTACTAATTGGAGTTGAGTAAGAGCTCATGGGGTGGTAGAGGTTAGCTTTTCCGTTTCACTTTACATTCTTCTGTACCCTCTGAGGAGCCCGAGTGGTGTACTGGTTAAGAGCTACGTCTGCTAACCAAAAGGTCAGCAGTTTGAATCCACCAGTTGCTCTTTGGTAACCCTACAGGACAGTTCTGCTCCATCCTAGAGGGTTGTTATGAGTTAGAATCGACTTCACGGCAATGGGTTTGGTACCCTTTGAAATTTTTACCAAAAAAGTATTAATTTTACAATAATAGTAAATTATTAATATCTATTATACATACTCAACCACCTCCTCTCACCCCCCTCCCACACCAGGAAGGATACATACTGATATAATTACAGTTGGAACCTCTTGGTAGTGTAATTGACTATATGATATCTTTATCATTTTCTTTTTCTTTGCCTGGATATTTTGGATTTTCTACAAGCATATTTTATACACACACACACAGACACATACATACATACATATATATATAAATATATGTATATATATATATATATATATATAGTAGCTTGGATAGCTCAGTTGGTAGAGCACCAGACTTTTAATCTGATTGTCTGGGGTTCAAGTCCCTGCTAGGGCATTATCCTCATTTTGGAAACCCCGGTAGCATAGTGGTTAAGAGCTAAGGCTGCTAACCAAAAGGCTGGCAGTTCGAATCCATCGGGTGCTCCTTGGAAACTCTATGGGGTAGTTCTACTCTGTCCTTCAGGGTTGCTATGAGTCAGAATGGACTCGACAGCAATGGGTTTATGTTTATATATATATATATATATATATATATATATATATATATATATATATATATAAACATTTTTCCTAAATTTTTATAAATATGTATGTATATGGAAACCCTGATGGTGTAGTGGTTAAGTGCTACAGCTGCTAACCAAAAGGTCAGCAGTTCGAATCCACCAGGCGTTCCTTGGAAACTCTATGGTGGCAGTTCTAATCTGTCCTATAGGGTTGCTATGAGTTGGAATTGACTCAATGGCACTGGGTTAATATATGTTATATGTATGCATATGTTTGTTTTGAAAATACATATAAATAAGAAGGCTCAGTTGTGCTTAGCACTCCCTTGCACAGTCTTTGTGTACTTAGGCTATAATGTCTTTGAGAAGCCTTTGCCTATCAGTGTGTGTAGATTTGGGGGATGTGTGTGAGTATTCCAACAATTACCCTATATAACAATTCCACACTCCAGGGGAAGCCTCTCAGACCAGGACCCCTGGGGTTTTATTTTAGCCAAAACAACTCAAATTTAGGAAAAATGTTCTGCTGCATAGAGGAAGATGGATCCCTGTTGGCCCACAAGACTATCTTTGGAGAGAAATGCGAACTGTAGGTCAGCTGTGAGAAGACAGGAACTGAGGGCATCCTGTGAGGGAACCTCTCTGTAGAGTGGTTTAACACCCTTAGATTACGGAAAAAGCAATCTAAACCAAATAGTTTTAAATATTTTCCCCTCCTATGCTGTAATTCCACCCTTTAGTGAAGTTTGATACATCTATACAAGTCTCTGTAATAGTTTTATAGGGCAGTACCTCCCAAACGTATCATGCATGTGAATCACCTGCAGAGCTTGTTAAACCACAGACCCCTGCCTCACCCACAGAAATCTTGATTCAGTAGTTCAGGGTGAAGCTCAAGAATTTCTACAAGGTAGCACAGTGGTTAAGAGCTCAGCTGTGAGCCAAAAAGTCAGCAGTTCGAATCCATCAGCCGCTCCTTGGAAATCCTATGGGGCAGTTCTACTCTGTCCTACAAGGTTGCTGTGAGTCAGAATCTACTCGAAGGCAATAGGTACGAGTTCTACCAGCCTCCCAAGGAACCCTGGTGGTGCAGTGGTTAAGTGTTCAGCTGCTAACTGAAAGGCCAGTGGTTTGAACCCACTAGCCACTCTGGGGAAGAAAGATGTTGCAATCTGCTTCTATAATGATTAAAAAATTACAGGCTGGGAAACCCTATGAGGCAGTTCTACTCTGTCCTGTAGGGTCGCTGTGAGTCAGAACTGACTTTACGGCAACAGGTTTGGTTTTCTGTTTCAGCAGTCTTCCCTAGAAGGAGCCCTGGTGGTGCAATGGTTAAGTGCTTGGTTACTAACCAAAAGGTTAGTGGTTCAAACCACCTAGCTGCTCTGTGGGAGAAAGACATGGCAATTTGCTCCCGTAAAGACTATAGCCTAGAAAACCATATATAGTCGTTCTACTCTGTCGCATGGGGTTGCTATGAGTCGAAAATCAACTCAACAGCACCCAACAACAGCAACAGCTGCTTCCTAGGTGATGCTGATGGCGCTGGTTGTGAACCAAGGTTTGAACAGTACCGATGCAGGGCAAAGTGAGGGAAAACTCGAGATCATAAAGGGCAGGAAGAGAGAAATGTTCCATCATCACAAATGTTTTCAGTATTTCTTTACTGTTTTGTAGGAAACAGCTCTGGCCAAAGGAGCCCTGGTGGTGCAATGGTTGAGCGTTCAGCTGCTAACCAAAAGGTTGGTGGTTTGAACCCACCGGTAGCTCTGCAGAGGAAAAGACTTGGCGCTTTGCCCCTGTAAAGATCACAATTTAGAAAACTCTGTGGGCAGTACTCTTCTGTCATATAGGGCTGCTATGAGTCAAAATCGACTCAATGGCACACAACAACAGCTCTGGCCAGAAGTGATGTGAGAACGCTGGTGAAGTTGAGGATTTCGAGAAGGAGAAAGGAGGATCAAAAGCACTAAATGCTCCACAAACAAGGACTTTAAAGTGTCTTTTAGCCGAAGCAGTAAAGGGTTTATTACCGAGCTTTGGAAAGGCAGTTGCAATTGAGTAGAAGGCACAGGAAGCTATGACTGGAAGAGGAAATGACGACGGAAAGGTAGAGATTGCAAGTATGAACAGTTTTTCCAAAACCTTTGTCAGTATTGTTATTAGTTCCCATTGAGATGACTCTGACTCACGGAGACCTGACGTGTCATAGAGAGATCCACTGCCTGGTCTGCACCATCTTCATGATCACTGGTGTGTGTGAGTTCATGGATGCAGCTACTGTGTATTATGAGTGCCTTCTAACATAGAGGGCTCATCTTCCAGCACTACATTGGACAATGTTCTGTTGCGATCCATAAGGTTTTCCTTGGCTCATTTTCACAAGTAGATCACCAGGCCTTTGTTCTTAGTCTGAAAGTCCTGCTGAAACCTGGCCATCATGGGTGACCCTGCTGGTATCTGCAACACTGATGGCATAGCTTCCAGCATCATAGCAACATGCAAGCCACCACAGCATGACAAACTGAAAGACGGGTGCTGGTTTGTCAGTATAAGCCAAAAAAAATTCCATTGCCATCAAGTCAACTCTGATTCATAGTGACCCTATAGGACAGAGTAGAACTGCCCCATAGGAGTGGGTGGTGGATTCCAACTGCCAGCCTTTTGGTTAGCAGCCAAGCTCTTAATCGCTGGACCACCAGGGTGGAAATATTACGGTGGTAGCAGGAGATGTGGACAATCAAGGAAGAGTTTGTTTAATATATACACATTCTTGATATTTGTATTTAAGGTGGGAAAGACCTGGTCATGTTTAATCATTATGGGAAAGAACCCGGAGTGAGAGATTGAGAGAGAGAGATATGGGAATAGGGGGTGCGGAGGGTAGTAAAAAAGAGAGGATGATGGACGGAGTGAGATCTCTGAGGAAGCACAGGGGCTGGAATCCAGAACACAGATGGAGGGATTAATTAGCCTCGGAATGGCAGACAGACACTTGTGTCTCTGTAAGGGAGGGAGCAAGGAACAGATGGGTGCAGCTGCAGGGCGAGGTCTTTTCTGGTGGATTCTGTTTTACTGAGTTTTTGTGTTTTTTTTTTGCATTTTTCTTTGGAGACTTGCATAGAAAAAGTTTTTGCAAATGGTCCATAAATTCTTAAAATTCTCTGAAAAATGCAATGTTCAATACATATCTATTAATGTCACATTATCAGTTATATTGTATGGATTTTACATGTGATTTTTACTAACTACTGTATGTTAAAGTCTCTCGTCACAGTTTTTCCTCTTTCAATTTCTTGTTGTTGGGTGCCAAGAGTTGATTCCGACTCAGAGCGACTCTATATGACAGAGTAGAACTGCCCTACAGGGTTTCTAAGGCTTTACAGGAGCAGACCCAGGTCTTAACTATTGCACCACCAAACCAAAACAACCAAACCTGTTGCCATCAAGTTGATTCTGACTCATAGCAGCTCTACAGGACAGGGTGGAAATGCCCCATAGGGTTTCCAAGGCTGTAATCTTTATAGAAGCAGACCACCACACCTTTCTCTCACAGGGCGGCTGGTCGGTTTGAATCACCAACTTTTCAATTAGCGGCTACGTGCTTAACCACTGTGACACCAGGACTCATTAATTTCTTCTTATATACGTGTACACACACACACACACACACACAGGCAGCTCGAATCCACCCAGCAGCTCCATGGGAGAAAGCCCTGGCAATCTGTTTCTGTAAAGATTATGGCCAAGAAAATCCTATGGAGTAGTTCCACTCTGTCAACACCGGGTCGACACGAGTTGTAATCAACTTGATGGCAACTACCACCACCACCAGCACCACCAGCACCCAAGCTGTCTTTTTCTTGCCTGTTATAATGGGCCACTTTTAAATCCCAGCCAGATGGCCCCCTGGCAAATGCATCCTCCGGTGTGGAACTAGACCCACAGCTGGAGACCATGACGGAGGGAGGAGTCAGTCGTAACTACAGTACTAAGGGTTGCTTCTTGTGCTTCAGGAGAGGCTACCTACAAACTGCACTATAGAAGTCTGGGGCAGGGAGTAGTGACAAGCAGGTATGATTCCAAGGCTGCTTTAAAATACTGCACTTTCTCAAGCTGTAGATCCAATGGTATAGAATGGACAGACGGAGGAAAGGTTTCTTCTGCATTCCATTCTACAGTGTTGATGGCAGTAGGCCCACATCTGGGAACAGCCAGATTCATGGGTGGTGGTGTTACTGTTATTGTTGGTAACTGCTTTCTGCTGAACGTGTTTATTGTCTGGAATTATTACAAAAATTTTTCATTGCAATTTGGGGTAGGAGTTCTTGGTACTGCTATTCACTGTGCCATCTTCCAGGGATCCTTTGGATCTCTTTTTAAATGTCATTTGCATTATTTTTACTCTACAAACTACTAGGACAGGCAATATGGAATAGTAGTTAAGATCACAGGCTCTGCAGGTAGATTGCCTAGGTTGTAATACCAGCACTGCAACTTACAGTCACTGTGTGACCTTGGGCAAGTTGCTTACCCTCTCTGTGCCTCAGTTATATCTACAGAATGAGGGTAGTTAAGAATAGCTGCCTCAGTTACATCTATAAAATGAGGGTAGTAACATTGTTGTGAGTTCAATGAAGTAATGTCTGCAAAGGGCTTAGAAGAAAATCTGGTGCACAGTAGGGGCTGTATAAGTGTAAGTTATTATTAAAACCATGTTGAGTACTTATTACACTCCCAGGCACTGTGCTGAGTAACTTGAGATAAATTACCTCATTCATTCTAATAAAAATCTATTTCCACAGTTAAGGAAACTGAATCTTAGCAAGTTTTAATAATTTGCCCAAGATTACAGAGCTCCTGAGCAGCAGAGCCAGGGTCTGAACCCAAAACTACACTTTTAACTCTTCTACTGTGAGACCAAATTATAACTGCATAAGCCCGAACTGAACCATCACAAGTCCGTTCATTACAGACTTTTATTTTATGGGTTTCATTCATTTGATTTTGTAATCACTGGGCTGATCCAAGTATCCATTAAGTTTGCTTCCACTGACTTCCTCCCACACACAAATGCTCAAATCCAGCTGTTCCGTCATATTTTTTTTATGTCTCATTTCCTGTCACAGATCACAGCTCTGCTAAGTAGCAAGATGTGCAGGAAACAAATTGTTCACACAATATTAACTAATCAATAAACATCAGTTTCAGTCCAGAAGGACTGTAATTTATGCCAGGTCATGTATTTTTACTATAAAACCCACGTTGAACTACACCGACCTAAATGTATATATTCTAAGGTAATACAAGGAAAGGGATGCTTTAATTACTCTCACTTTGACAATCTCACCCCCACTTTTCTATTCTTTCATTTTTCAAACAAAACTTTCCGTCAAACCAGGGAAGCCAGTACAACGTGTCCAAGGCAAGGTCATAGAAGCTCCATAGACCCATCCAAACTCCCTGAGGGACCAAATTACTGGGTTGAGGGCTGTGGGGACTGTGGTCTCAGGGAACATCTAGCTCAACTGGCATAACATAGTTTATAAAGAAAATGTTCCACGTTCTACTTTGGTGAGTAGAGTCTGGGGTCTTAGAAGCTTGTGAGTGGTATCTAAGATACTCTACTAGTTTCACCCTGTCGGAAGCAAGGGAGAATGAAGAAAACCAGAGACACAAGGGAAAGACTAGTCTAAATGACTGATGTACCACAAGTACTACAGCCTCCACCAGACTGAGTCCAGGACAACTAGATGGTGCCCAGTTACCACCACGGACTGCTCTAACAGGGATCACAATAGAGGGTCCTGGACAGAGCTGGAGAAAAATGTAAAACAAAATTCTAACTCACAAAAAAATAAAAAAGACCAGACTTACTGGTCTGACAGAGACTGGAGAAACCCAGAGAGTATGGCCCCTGGACATCCTTTTAGCTCAGTAGTGAAGTCACTCCTTAGGTTCACCCTTCAGCCAAAATTAGGCCTATAAAACAAAATGAGACTAAATGGGCACATATCAGCCCAAGGGCAAGGACGAGAAGGCAGAAGGGGACAGGAAAGCTGGTAATAGGGAACCCAAGGTCGAGAAGAGAGAGTGTTGGCATGTCGTGAGGTTGGTGACCAACATCACAAAACAATATGTGTATTGTTTAATAAGAAGCTAGTTTGTTCTGTAAGCCTTCATCTAAAGTACAACAATAAAAAAAAAAATTAAAAACTTTCTGTCAAGTATTTCTTTTTTAAGTATTTTATTGTGATTTTGGAGAAAATTTACATAGCAAATTAGCTTCTCAATTAACAATTTCTATTCGGAAACCCTGGTGGTGTAGTGGTTAAGTGCTACAGCTGTTAACCAAAGGGTTGGGAGTTCAAATCCACCAGGTGCTCCTTGGAAACTCTATGGGGCAGTTCTACTCTGCCCTATAGGGCCACTATGAGTCGGAATCGACTCGACGGCACTGGGTTTGGTTTTGGTTTGGATACATATTATTCAGTGACATTGGTTATACTTTTCACAATGTGTCAGTATTCTCATTATTTCCATTCTGGTTGTTCTATTTCCATCAGTCTAGCTTCTTCGTCCCCCCTTACCTTCTATTTCTTTTGTCTAGGGTATGTGTTGACTGTTAGGTGTCATTTAGATGATTGTTTAGAGGAACACAATATTCATGGGTGATATTATTTACTTTATGAGCCACTCTGTCTTTTGGCTGATAGGTGGCCTCCAGGGGTGGTTTGAGTTTCAAGTTTAAAGGGTATCCCAGGGCAACAGTCTTGGGCGGTTCCTCTAGTCTCAACTGGTCCAGTAAGTCTGGCCTTTGTTTAGAATTTGAGTTTTGTTCTACCTTTTTCCCCCATTTTATCTGGGACCGTCTATCATGTCCCTGGTCGAAACAGTTGGCAGTGGTAGCTGGACACCACCTAGTTGTTCTGGTCTCAAGGTAGGTGAGGACGTGGTTCATGTAGACTATTAGTCCTATAGACTAGTTTCTTCTTTGAGTGTTTGGTTTCCTTCTTTCTCTTTTGCTCCAGATGCGTAGAGACCAATAGTTGTTCTGTCAAGTATTTCTCATGTTGCTTTTCTTGATTCTACTTTTATTTCCCCCTTTTGTCTAGGTTCAGTAGGTTCCAGGGTAGCACAAATGGTTAAGCACTCGACTACTAACCTAAAGGTTGGAAGTTTGAACGCACTCAGAGCTGCCTCAGAATATAGGCCTGGCAAACTGCTTCCAAAAGGTCACAGCCTTGAAAAGCTGGTGGAGCACCATTCTACTCTACACACACGGGTCACCGTAAGTCAGAATTGACTCCGTGGCAACTCACAACATCTAGGTTCAAGCTCTCCACCCCCCATTCCAAGGAATAAAGGTATTTAACAACAGAAAGAAAGTATCTGAATAACTGCTAATGTTAATAATAATAAAACTCTATGAGAAAACTGCAAATAATATATATTTCCTTAAAATGAGATGTTGGATTTGAAAGCATTTTTTAAACTACAGTAAAAACTGTGAAACCTGGACCCTGTGTAAGGCAGAAACCTGTCAGAGAAGGAAAACTCAAATATTTTCCACTAAAACAAATGACAGAAAAATGGTAAGACGGCAACTTGTCAAAGGCGGAAAATTTGTGCGATCCAGAAAAACAAGGCAGTCCTTTTGAGTGCCGGTTCTCACAAGTTTCACTGTACAAGAAAAAAAGGTATTTGTTCATGCTCTCAGTTCATGCTCTCATACAACCATAACTCTTTGGCATCACTTTGACTAAAGGGTCACCTGGTGTGACATTGTGCAGAACAGGGTATGACAACTTTTTAAAAATTGGGTAATCAAGTTAATTCAAGTTCATCTATCACTCTGTGGGTACAGTGGGGGATGTGGAAGGGGAAAATCAGAATCTGGTTACACGGACTCTGCAGCTTCAGGACTGTTTTATATATATATATATGACATACACACACACACACACACACACAGCCTTTTGCAAGAGCAGGTGGGATAAATGACGTGTGCCAACTAGCAAAGTAGGAAAAGTAAAAGCAGGAAATTCACCACCACAACAGCTGTGGTTCAGTAGTAGAATTCTCACCTTCTGTACAGGAGACCTGGTTTGATTCCCAGCCACCACCCATCTGTCCACAGAGGCTTGCTTGTTGCTGTGATGCTAAACAGGTTTCAGTGGAGCTCCAGACTAAGACAGACTAGGAAGAAAGTCCTGGGGATCCACTTCTAAAACTTCAGACAATGAGCACCCTATGGAACAACAATCCAGTCTGCAACCCCGGGTAGCATTTCATTCCATTGTACATGGGGTCATCATGAGTCAGGGGCCACCAAAAATGACCAAGTAGAGAAAGAACAGGGCAGTGGTTGGATTTGGGGAGAGCAACCAACTGCAGGCAGCTGAAAATGAATTCCTATACCCTCGTCCTGCCCTGAGCTGGACAACCCGCCCTGAGCATGCCACGTCATGGGTCTATTATCGTTGAAGTCTGAAAATGAGTGTCACTGGCTTGTAGGCCCTGGTGCATGCAGAAACATCTGCTCCCAACCTGGAGGTATGTTTATCTACTGACATAAACTGTCTTTACTTCAAAAGACCCTGGTAACAGGAAAACTGCCTAATAATATCGGCTTTTGTGCTCATTTCCATGGCTGGCTTTTGAACAATCTACAGTAGAGGGGGCTATGTTACACAAAGCATCTAACAACGCATTTCTGGATGGGTGCTCCCCAGTGTCTTGGTCATCTAAAAAAAAAAAAAAAAAAAAATTTTTTTTTTTTTAGAGCTGCTAAAACGGAAATACTACAAGTGGATGGCTTTAATAAAGAGAAGTTTATTCCCTCACAGTTTAGGAGGCTATAAGTCCGAATTCAGGTTGCCAGCTCCAGGGGAACACTTTCTCTCTCTGTCGGCTCTGGAGGAAGGTCCTTGTTATCAATCTTCCCCTGGTCAAGGAGCTTCTCAGCACAGGGACCCTGGGTCTAAAGGATGCACTATTCTCTTGGCTCTTGTTTCTTGGTGGTATGAGTTCCCCAATGTCTCTCTGCTCACTTCTCTTTTATGTCTCAAAAGAGACTGGTTTAAGACACAATCTAATCTTGTAGATTGAGTCCTGCCTCATTAACATAACTCCCACCTCATTAACATCATAAAGATAGGGTTTACAGCACACAGGAAAATCACATCAGATGACAAAAGGGACAATCACACAATACTGGGAATGATGGCCTAGCCAAATTGATGCATGTATTTTGGGGGGGACACAATTCAATCCATGACACCCAGCATCATGTAGTGTAACTCTTGTTTTCTGCATTTTATGCTGCATTGAAGAAATCAACAGCCTGGCGAGGATAAAATGATCATTTGCTTTCTGACTCTGTAATGGGAGTCAGAGGCTGAAAAGCAGAGGTCACCTGGGAAGTCTGTTGTTATTGTTGTGTGCCCTCGAGTTGATTACAACTCATAGTGACCCTATAAAAGAGTGGAACTTTCCCATAGGGCTTCCAAGGCTGTAACCTTCATGGAAGCAGACTGCTACATCTTTCTCCTGCAGAGCTGCTGGTGGGTTCGAACTGCCGACCTTTCAGTTAGCAGTGAGAACTTAACCACTGCACCACTAGGACTCCTCCTGGAAAGTTTAGCAACATACAATGACCCACGCTTACCCTAAGAAATTCTACGGTATAGCCTGAGGACTAGAATATTGAGCAAGCTGCCTAGGTGACCCTGATATGCATGCTGGGTTAGGAACCACGAGCTGTGCTCTGCCAAGGTGAAGCATAAGGAGGTACAGTGAGCTGTCTTTGCTCCACTTCTGATTCTAATTTTGTGTTACCTTTGATCTATCACCATCACTCTAGGAGCATTTCACCTTATACTCACAGAGTCTGTTTCACCTCCTACTCATCCAGCTACCCTCAGAAGACAGTTTTGGCAGGTGGTTAAACACATAAGACTCTGAACCAGTTTGGTCATGAGACCTTGAACAAGGTACTTAATTTTATTAAGCCCATTTCTACATTTGTTGAATGGAAGGGGTTGTAACAGTCCCTACTTCAGAGAGTTACAGTGAGGGATAAATTATATAATGCATGAAAAATACTCAGCACAGTGCCTGGCACATAGTAAGCACACAACCTGCAGAGGCTGCTATTATTATCATTATCATCTTGATAACTATTATTAGAATAATTCCAGAGTTCTTATCTAGTCAGTGGGTGTCAGGTTGCCTGGGTCACTCTGGGTGTTGCAGGGCTTGGTAGCCAATAGGCTGCTTCCGCGTTTAATTCACAGTGTCCTCAGGAACTGCCCTGGGGAGGCTGGTCCACACAGGCTCTTCAGTTCTTTTCCCGTCAAATCAACAAACCTTTACGGAGAACATTAGGTGCCAGGTACTGGGTCAGGTGCAAGAAGCCCTTGAGGAGTCCACATGCTAATGAAGGAGTCAATGAACCACCAACAATCCTCCCACACATGAAGTGACAGTAGTAGGTAAAAGGGACCCAGGAAGTAGATCAGACGAGACCCTACATCAACTCATTTTGCTTAATACAGGTAACATTTCCTGAACCCATTAAGAATAAAGATCAGCCTTCTCTGTCAAAACCCTTCACTGTAACTTTAGAAAATGTTTTCATGTAAGATTCTGGGTCTCACTTCTCTGATCTTCATTCAATTCTAAGATATGTTGCTTTAAAACAAGTAATAAATTGTAGGTAAACTCAATGGACTTTTAGAGCTACAAGGGGTCTTAGACATCACCTATGGTAACAACTTTATTACACAGATGAAAAAGCCAAGGTCTGAGTAAGCTAAGTGTCTTGCCTAAGGTCACAGCTAGTTAGTGGACATGCTGAGGTTATTATCCTGGTCTCTGGCTTCCAGTCAAGTTCTATTGCACAACATCATTTGGTCCCACTGAAATCATACTGGGAAGCAGAATCATCTCTGGCAAAGAGCACGTATTCGTGCATTCAACAGTTGATATGATCAGTACTGTACAAATACTAGGAATAAAATGGTAACATGATAGACACGGTATTGTCCTTTCCAAAGCCTTACTAGTGGGAGAACAAATTAAATAAATGAATAAATGAAATAAATACTTTTTGTAATAAAGACAAAGCAGGAAAAAAAATAGAAAAGAGAAGATCCTACTTTAGGTAGATGGGTCAAAGAAAACCTCTCTGAGCAAGAAACAGTTGAGCTCACAGATGATAAAGAGGCAGCCATGTTAAGAGCTGGGAGAAGAGTATTCCAGGCTCAAGGAATGGTTGGTGCAAAGGCCCTTGGGAGGAAAAAAAGCACTTGCCATTCTAGAATCTTGCAGAAACCCAGTATGACTGCAGCCTAGAGAATGAGGGGCAGAATGGCAGTATGTGAGGTAGCATAGGGACCAGATGACACAGAACTTTAAAAGCAATAGGAAGAGGTTTGGACTTAACTATAAGTGTAAAGGGGTTTTAAGCCAGAGAGTTTATGGCTAGTTTAGCTGCTTTGTGGAAATTAGAATCAAGGACATTCCTTTTCAACTGTGTCTGTATGTATTTTTCTCTTCTTTTCATAGTGTATAGACAACACACAAACATCAAAACAAAAGGTGGAATGATTGGTGTAGTTATGGAACTTCCATATGAGGAGGAAGTTAAGGCTATTTCAAGATATAACAGATGATTTTAAATGTAAGATGTCAAATGTAAACTGCACGGGAATCAAAAAGAAAATTAATAAATCTACTAAACAAAACACAGAAGAAAAACAAAGACTCAGTAAACAAAAAAGCAACAATAATAAACAAAAGGAAAAGAAAATCTATACACAAAAAGAAAGCACAGAAAGTAAAGAATGACGAAACATTAAAAATACATAAAAAAATAAAAGCATAATAAAATGGCTGCAATAAATTCATCTTTATTGATAATCACACTGAATGTAAATAGATTAAATGCATCAGTCAAGACATAGAGAGTGGCATAATAGGTTAAACAAACAAACAAACAAACAAAAACATGGCCCATCATTATGTTGCCTATAAAAGACACACCTTAGAGTAGCACCTGGGGTCTTAAAAGCTTGTGAGTGGCCATTCAAGACACATCTACTGGTCCCATCCTGTCTGGAGCAAGGGAGAATGAAGAAAACCAAAGACACAAGAGAAAGATTAGTCCAAAGGACTAATGACCACAACAACCACAGCCTCCACAAGACTGAGTCCAGCACAACTAGATGGTGCCTGGCTACCACCGGCAACTGCTAAGACAGGGATCACAACAGAGGATCCCAGGCAGAGCTGGAGGAAAATGCAGAACAAAATTCAAACTGACACACACACGCACAAAAAAACCCAGACTTACTGGTCTGACAGACTGGAGAAATCCCGACAGTGTGGTCCCTGGACACCCTTTTAATTCAGTACTGAAATTACTCCTGAGGATTACCATTCAGCCAAAGATTAGACAGGCCTATAAAACAAACAGTAACACACATAGTTCAACCATGTGTATGAGATCAAATGGGCACACCAGCTCAGGGGCAAGGATGAGAAGGCAGGAGGGGACAGGAAAGCTGGATGAACAGGGAAACCAAGGTCGAGAAGGGGAAAGTGTTGACATGTTGTGGGGTTGGCAACCAATGTCACAAAACAATGTGTATTAATTGTTTAATGAGAAACTAATTTGCTCTGAAAACTTTCACCTAAAGGAAAATTAAAAAAATATCCAACACTCAATTAAAAAAAAAAAAAAAGAGAGAGCGATACCTTAGGCACAAAGACATAAATAGGTTAAATATCAAAGACTGGGGAACAAATACCATGAAAATAGTAATCAGAAGAAAGCAGGAATGTAATATTAATATCTGACAAATTAGACTTTAAGTCAAAATTCATTATAAGAGACAAAGAAAGACAATATATAACGATAAAAAGGAAAGTTTAACAAGAAGACATAACAATTATAAATATTTATGGACCCCACGCCAGAGCCCCAAAATTTATAAATCAAACCCTACCAAAATTAAAGAGAGAAACTGACAGATCTAACAATAGGAGATTTCAATACACCACTTTCAATGATAGACAGAACAACTAGAAAGAAAATTAACAAAGATATAGAAGTCCTGAATGACACTATTAACTAACTGAACCTAACAGACATATACAGAACACACCACCCAACAGCAGCACGATATACATTTTCTAAAGCACATGGAACATTCTCCAGAATAGACTATATCTTGGGTCACAACACAAACCTCAATAAATTTTTTTTTAATGAAATCATACAAAGCATGTTCTCTGACCATAATGGTACGAAGCCATAAATCCATAACAGGAAGAACAAGGAAAAAAAAAAAAAACATGGAAACTAACACACTACTAAAAAACTACTGGGCTATGTTGTTGTTAGCTGCCATCAAGTCGTTTCCAACCTATAGCAACCCCATGTACAACAGAACAAAACACTGCCCGGTCCTACACCATCCTCACAATTGTTGCTACGTTTGAGCCCATTATTGCAGACACTGTGTCAATCCATCTCATCAAGGATCCTCCTCTTTTTAGCTGACCCTCTACTTTACTGAGCATGATGTTCTTCTCCAGGGACTGCTCCCTCCTAAATAACATGTCCAAAGTACATGACACGAAGTCTTCTCCAACCTCGCTTCTATAGAGATTTGTTCCTTCTTCCGGCAGTCCATGGAGCCCTGGTGGCGCAATGGCTAAGAGCTACAGTATATTTGATGTTCCTCACCAACACCATAATTCAAATGCATCAGTTCTTCTTTGGTCTTGCTTATTCACTGTCCAGCTTTTGCATGCATATGAGGAAACTGAAAATACCACGTGTGGGTCAGGTGAACCTTAGTCTGCAAAGTGACATCTCTGCTTTTTAACACTTTAAAGAGGTCTTTTGCAGCAGATTTGCCCAATACAATACATCGTTTCATTGGGTTGTAGAAAAAATTAAAAATGAAATAAAAAAATACTTAGAATAAACAAAAAGGAAAACACAATATACCAAAGCCTATCGGCTACAGCAAAAGCAGTGCTCAGAGGGAAATTCCTAACAATAAATGCCTATATTAAAAAAAGAAGATTTAAAATCAATAACCTAACCTGACAACTTGAATAGAAAAGCAAGAGCACAAGAAGATCAAAGCTACCAGAAGAAAGGAAATGATAAAGATCAGAGCAGAAACAAATGAAGTAGTAAACAGAAAAATAACAGAATCGATAACACCAGAAGTTGGTTCTTTGAAACTATCAAAAAAAAAAAAAAAAAAAAAGACAAATCACTGGCTAGACTGACAAAGGAAAAAAATGAGAAGATGCAAACAACCAAATAAGAAATAACACAGGAGACATTACAACAGATTCAACTGAGATGAAGAGTATCATAATGAAATACTGTGAAACACTGTACTCCAACAAATTTGAAAACCTAAATGGACAAATTCCTAGAAACACATAATCTACCTCAACTAACACAAATAGAAATGGAAAATCTAAGCAGGTCCATGACAAAAGAAAAGATCGAGGATGCCACTAAAAAAAAAACAAAAACAAAAACTCCTCCAAGTCCCCCTGCGCCCCAAAAGAAGACATACGAAAGCATGTGAAAGAACTGGCCAAGAACTAGAATCTAACCCCACTGCCATCGAGTCAATTCTGACTCATAGCAACTCTACAGGACAGAGTAGAACCACTACCCCAGAGGGTTTCAAGGTTGTGAATATTTACATAAGCAGACTGCCACACCTTTCTCCCATGGAACAACTGGTGGGTTTGAAACACTGACCTTTCAATTCCAGCCCCAAGATCTTTCTTCTACTCTATTATTGAATTTAATGGATGGTGGGGGAGGACAAAAAAAATCCTCTAAAAAATAACAGGGTCTTTCTAGTCTGCCCAGAGGCACTTTCGAAGAAAGGCCTCATAATCTACTTCTGAAAAATCAGCCACTGAGAACCCTATGGAGCACATTTCTACTCTGACACACACGGAGTCATCATGTCTTGGAGTTGACTTGAAGGCAACTGGTACTAATTTTTGGTTGAAGATTCCTTTACCACCCACAGTTCTAGTATGAGAGTACTGTCAGTCAGAATCTTACCCTGGAAAGATGAATAAGGAGGTGAAAGGAGATGGCTAACAGGAAAAGACAGGAAGAACAATAACAAATCTGTTTAACACATGAGCTGACTCTGTATCTGATGCCATCTTCCTTGTTATGGGACAAGTTAAATCTGTAGATTATTTTTGTTTGTGAGAGTATAAGGAGAAATAAACAATGTTATGAAGAGAGAAAAGATTAAAAATTACCCCATGAGGTAGCACCACAATCCACCTAGCTCAGGATTCTAGTTCCCTCAACCGTACCAAAGATGCTTTGTAAGAAGGTATGGTTATCTTCATAATGTCAAATTTGAGTGAGGGAAGGCGGAGCCAACGCGGTGCTATAGATAGAAGCACTATGCCATCTCTCTGCAGCAAAGACCCAAAACACTAAGTAAAACAGATACAAATGACAATCCTGGAACCCTAAGCATCAAATGAAGGGATAAAGATCTAGATCAAGCACCAAATGGAAGAAAAAACTGACAAAGAAGAGAGAATGAGGAGAGCTATGGAGTAGAGGTCCCCTGCAAGCTAACGCAGCACAGATTGGCCATTTTGGAGCACAGGTTTCAACGACCTGAAACAGGGAGTATGAGATGGCAACCTCACAGAACTCCCAACAGGAAACATAACCAAATAAAACAAAAAAGTGGGATAGGACAAACAAACCTATGACCAACAAATGAAGAAAAAAAATTGTTAATGTCTTGAAGACAGCAGACAATATCAGAAACCATACAGGCAAGAAGAAAATGAGATGACATATATAAAACCTTGAATGAAAAAAATTGCCAACCAAGAATAATACATCCTTCAAAAATCTCACTCAAATATGATGGCAAGATTAGGACATTTCCAGATAAACAGAAGTTCAGGGAATATGCAAAAACCAATCCAAACTTAAAGAATTATTAAAGGGAGTCCTTCAGTTAGAGAACCAACATCAGACAACAACCTGAATCTAGGGCACAGGACAGCATCAGCCAGATACCAACCTAAGTAATGAACTCTCAAGGATAAAACAAAACTAAAAGACAACAGGGAACTGGAGGCATTCATCTGTAAATGACAACAACATCAGAACAATATGAGGGGGAATAAACGGTGCAGGTACAGAACGTTCAAATGGAGAGGAAGTCAAGGCAATATCAAGTAATGAATATCTGGCCAAACTTAGGAAGATAGGGGTAAATTTCATGGTGACCACAAAGAAACTTAACAAACCTACACACCAAAATAAAAACATAAAGTCTCACTAAACACAAAAACTAAAAGAAAATCCACAAACAAAAGGAACACAGCACTGAAGAGTAAGAAGAACAAAGAAAATATCAGCACCACAAAAAAAAAGCACTACAAATTGAAAGCAATAAACTCACACCTATCGATAATCACACTGAACATAAACGGCTTAAATGTGCCCATAAAGACAGTGGCAGAATGGATTAAAAAAAAAAAAAATGACCCATCAATATGCTGTCTACAAGACACACACTTCAGAAACAAAGACATAAATATAATAAAAATCAAAACCAAACCAAACCCATTGCTGTTGAGTCAATTCCAATTCACAGTGACCCTTTAAGACAGGAGCAGCTGGTGGATTTGAACTGCTGACATTTTGGTTAGCAGCCATGTCTTAACCACTGTGCCACCAGAGCCCCATTAAAAATCAAAAGATGGAAAAAAAAATCAAGCAAACAGCAATCAAGAAAAGAGTAGGAGTGGCAATACTAATCTCAGATAAAATAGACGGTAAGACAAAATCCACCATAAAAGTCAAGGAAGGACATTATATAGTAAAATTCATAGAATCCAATGAGAATGAAAACACTTCCTATCAGAACCTTTGGAACACAGCTAAAGCAGTGCTCAGAGGTCAATTTATATCAATAAACACACACATACAAAGGAGAAAGGGCCAAAATCAAAGAATTATCCCTACAACTTGAGCAAATAGAAAGAGGGCAACAAAGAAACCCTCAGGCACCAGAAGAAAGCAAATAATAAAAATTAGAGCAGAACTAACTGAAATAGACTACAGAAAAACAATTGAAAGAGTTAACAAGATCAAAAGCTGGTTCTTTGAAAAAATTAACGAAATTTATAAACCATTGGCCAAACTGACAAAAGAAAAGCAGGTATGGAAGCAAATAACCCGAATAAAAAATGAGGTGGGTGATATTACAACAGTCCCAAACGAAATTAAAACAATCATATCAGATAACTGTACTCTAACAAATTTGAAAACCTAGAAGAAATGGATGAATTCCTAGAAACACAATGCCCGCCTAAACTAACACAAACAGAGGTAGAACAACTAAATAGGCCCATAACAAAAGAAGAGATTGAAAAGGTAATCAAAAAACCTCAAACAAAAAAAAGTCCTGGCCCAGGCAGCTTCGCTGCAGAACTCTACCAAACATTCACAGGAGAGTTAACACCACTACTACTAAAGGTATATCAGAGCATAGAAAAGGACGGAATACTACCAAACTCATCCTATGAAGCCAGCATATCCCTGATACCAAAACCAGGTAAAGATATCATAAAAAAAGAAAATTATAGACCTATACCCCTCATGAACTTAGACGCAAAAATCCTCAACAAAATTGTAGCCAATAGAATTCAACAACATATCAAAAAAATAATTCACCATGACCAAGTGGGATTCAAACCAGGTATGCAGGATGGTTCAACATTAGAAAAACAATTAATGTAATCCACCACATAAATAAAACAAAAGACAAGAACCGCATGATTTTATCAATGGATGCAGAAAAGGCATTTGACAAAGTTCAACACCCATTCATGATAAAAACTCTCAGCAAAATAGGAATAGAAGGGAAATTCCTTAACATAATAAAGGGCATTTATACAAAGGCAACAGCGAACACCATCCTAAATGGAGAGAGTCCAAAAGCATTCCTCTTGAGATCAGGAACCAGACAAGGATGCCCTTTACCACCATTCTTAATCAACATTCTGCTGGAGGTCCTGGCCACAGCAATTATGCTAGATAAAGAAATAAAGGGCATCAAGATTGGCGAGGAAGAAGTAAAAGTATCTCTATTTGCAGATGACATGATCTTATACACAGAAAACCCTCAAGAATCCTCAAGGAAGCTATTGAAACTAATAGAAGAGTTCGGGAGAGCATCAGGATACAAGATAAACATACAAAAATCAGTTGGATTCCTCTACATCAACAAAAAGAACATCGAAGAGGAAATCACTAAATCAATACCATTCACAGCCGCCCCCAAGAAGATAAAATACTTAGGAATAAATTTTACCAGAGATGTAAAAACCTATACAAAGAAAACTACAAGACACTACTGCAAGAAACCAAAAGAGACCTACATAAGTGGAAAAACATACCTTGCTCATGGATAGGAAGACTTAACATTATAAAAATGTCTATTCTACCAAAAGCCATCTATAGATACAATGCAATTCCAATCCAAATTCCAACAACAGTTTTTAATGAGATGGAGAAACAAATCACCAACTTCACATGGAAGGGAAAGAGGCCCCGGATAAGTAAAGCATTACTGACAAAGAAGAACAAAGTAGGAGGCCTCCTCTACCTGATTTTAGAACCTATTATACTGCCACAGTAGTCAAAACAGCCTGGTACTGGTACAACAGATACATAGACCAATGGAACAGAATTGAGAATCCAGACAGAAATCCATCCACGTATGAGCAGCTGATATTTGACAAAGGCCCAAAGTCAGTTAAATGTGGAAAAGATAGTCTGTTTAACAAACAGTGCTGGCATAACTGGATATCCATCTGCAAAAAAACGAAACAAGGCCCATACCTCCCACCACACACAAAAACTAACTCAAAATGGAGCAAAGATCTAAATATAAAATCTAAAACGATAAAGATCATAGAAGAAAACCTAGGAACAACACTAGGAGCCCTAGTACATGGCATAAACTGTTTACAAAACATTACCAACAATTCAGAAGAAAAACTAGATAACTGGGAGCTCTTAAAAATCAAACACCTATGCTCATCCAAAGACTTCACCAAAAGAGTAAAAAGGTTACCTACAGACTGGGAAAAAGTTTTTAGCTATGACATTTCTGATCAGTGTCTGATCTCTAAAATCTACATGATACTGCAAAAACTCAACTGCAAAAAGACAAATAACCCAATTAAAAATGGGCAAAGGATATGAACAGGTACTTCACTAAAAAAGACATTCAGGTAGCTAACAGATACATGAGGAAATGCTCAAGATCATTAGCCATTAAGAGAAATACAAATCAAAACTACAATGAGATTCCATCTCACTCCAATAAGACTGGTATTAAAACAAAAAGCACAAAATAATAAATGTTGGAGAGGTCGTGGAGAGACTGGAAAACTTATACACTACGCTTCCTTATCAAACTAGAAATAGAATTACCATACGATCCAGCAATCCCACTCCTTGGAATATATCCTAGAGAATTAAAAGCCTTCACACAAACAGACACATGCACACCCATGTTCACTGCAGCACTGTTTACAATAGCAAAAAGATGGAAGCAACCAAGGTGCCCATCAATGGATGAACAGATAAATAAATTATGGTATATTCACAAAATGGAATACTACGCATCGATAAAGAACACTGAGGAATCTCTGAAACATTTCATAACATGGAGGAATCTGGAAGGCATTATGCCTGAGTGAAATTAGTCAGTTGCAAAAGGACAAATATTGTATAAGACCACTATTATAATAACTGGAGAAATAGTTTAAACAGAGAAGAAAATATTCTTTGATGGTTATGAGAGGAAGGAGAGAGGAAGGGAGGGAAAGGGGTTTTCATTAATTAGACAGTAGATAAGAACTATTTTAGGTGAAGGGAAAGACAACACAATACAGGCAAGGTCAACACAACTGGACTAAACTGAAAGCAAAGAAGTTTCCTGAATAAACTGAACAGCGTAGCAGGAGCAGGGGGTTGGGGACCATGGTCTCAGGGGACATCTAGCTCAACCGGCATGACATAGTTTATAAAGAAAATGTTCCACATTCTATTTTGGTAAGTAGCATCTGAGATCTTAAAAGCTTCTCAGTAGCCATCTAAGATATGTCTACTGGACCCACCCTGTCTGAAGCAAGAGAGAATGAAGAAAACCAAAGATACAAGGGAAAAATGGAAAAACTAGTCCAAAGGACTAATGGACTACAACTACCACAACCTGCAGCAGACTGAGTCCAGCACAGCTAGATGGTGCCCGGCTACCACCACCAAATGTTATGACTGGGATCACAACAAAGGGTTCCAGACAGAGCTGGAGAAAAATGTAGAACAAAATTTAAAATCATGCAAAAAAGAAAAAAGACCAGACTTACTGGTCTGACAGACACTGGAGAAACTCAGTACTGAAGTCACTCTTGAGGTTCACCCTTCAGCCAAAGATTATACGGGTCTTGAAAACAATAATACACGTAGTTCAACCATGTATGCAGGACTAAATGGGCACACCAGCCCAGGGGTAAGGACTAGAAGACAGGAAGGTACAGGAAAGCCAGAGGAATGGAAATGGGAAACCCCAGGTCAAGAAGGAGAGAGTGTTGACATGTCACAGGGTTGGCAACCAATGTCACAAAACAATATGTGCATGAATTACATAATGAGAAACTAATTTGCTTTGTAAGCTTTCACCTGAAGCACAATTAAAAAAAAAAAAAAGTTGAATGAAGTGGTGGTGCTCCAGTTCGGCCATAGATGTCACTCTTGCTTAGTTGCCACCATGAAAAATGTACAAGAGCTCTGAATAGACAACCTGAGTTTGTCTATTTAACTGCCTCATATGTGTTGCCTTATGTGGACAAGACCAAAATAAGGGACAAACCCAGAAATACAACTGAGTCCTTGTCATGGATTGAATTATGTCCCCCCAAAATGTGTGTAATCAGTTTGGCTGGGCCATGATTCCCGGTATTGTGTGATTTTCTTATATGTTGTAAATTATGACATTAATGAGGGTAGATGGGTGGGAGTTGTGTTAGCGAGGCAGGACTCAATCTACAAGGTTGGATTGTGTCTTGAGGCAACCTCTTGAGATAGAAAAGAAAGAAGCAAGCAGAGACAGGGGGACTTCATACCACCAAGAAAGCAGTCCCCGCGCAGAGAAGCTCCTAGCCTGGGGGAAGACTGATGAGAGAGAAAGCCTTCCCCTGGGGCCAATGCCCTGAATTTGGACTTTCAGCTTACTTTACTATGAAGAAATAAATTTCCCTTTGTTAAAGCCATCCACTTGTCGTATTTCTGTTATAGCAGCACTAGATAACTAAGACAGTCCCTAAAGGCCAGGTCCAAACCAAACCCATTGCTGTTGAGTCCATTCCAACTCATAGTAACCCTATAGGGCAGAATAGATCTGCCCCACAGTGTTTCCAAGGCTGTAAATCTTTACAGAAGCAGACTGCCACATCTTTCTCCTGTGGAGAGGCTGTGGGTTCGAGCCACTGACCTTTTGGTTAGCAGCCAAGCACTTAACCACTGTGCCACCAGGGCTCAAGGCCAGGTCAAGACCTTTCAAATAGATGTGTTTGCCTCTCTGTTGCTGTTTTTGGAGTTTTCTCTCCTTAAAGTCTGAGTGGCCTCCAGTTCTCTTTTCCAACATCCAAAGCTATTTATGCCAGTTGTTAGTTCACTCTCTCTCCTTTTCCCTCTGAACAGGAAATTTGTGTGTTATATCTGGATTAATTTCTGATTTTTCTCATAGCAAAGGCTTTGGCTCCAGGCTGTTACACCTTGAATCTACCCTGCTGCGTGATGGAAATGATATCCTGTGTGCAACCTTGTGCACTCTCTCCAGAGCAGGGCTGTGCCAATAGCATTTCATTGCCATGTCCTGAGTCAGTGTGAGTCCCAGGGAAGACAGGAATGATTGCTTGGCAAGGTGTGGACGTAGGAGCTGTGCAGGCCCAGAGATGCACACTTGGGGGGGGGGGGCGGGGCGGGGACATGGCCTCATTTCCCACATTTCTTTCACACAAAGCATGATTATATGGAAGTGCTTCCATATGGCCCATGGAGAAGCCCAGCCAAAACTGGCTTTCAGCTGGCCTGCTTCAGAGAAGTAACAGACATGAAGGGGCCATAATGAAAATCAAGAACAAGGAGTACCATGTTTTTGTGGGGGCAGGAATCTTCACTGACTTTAGCCTTAGCCCAATACATACATACAGAACCTGATGAAAGGCCAGCATCCTGCGATGCCCATGGCTTTCCCACTTCACTGCTACCTGTTGTTTTCAGGGATCTCTCTGTACCTCCAGTGTCCCTTTCTTTGTAGAAGGTAATCAGAAACATTAGAGATTTTAGGGGTTCTTAACCTGGAAGGTCTTTAGCTGACATCAGGGATCTGAGACTCCCACCTAAATAAACCAAAATGGCACACTGGGGGCTTATGTACACATGTGCCTTTTCCTGGAGAGAAAATGCATGGCTTTCAAGAGATTCTCAAAATGGCCTGTAATGCAAAAATGGATAAACGATGAAAGAGAGAGAGAAAAAGAGAAGGATACAATGAATTACCTTACCAAAGAGTAAAGGATTATCAAGTACAAAGAGGTAAGCCTTTTTCAGCCACATAGTACCCCTGTCCTATCCCTTCCCATTTCAGGGTCTCCTCTACAGACTTCTCCAAAAAGACTGGTTTCTTGACACATCTTCATTCAGCTTTTATACCAGTTCAATTAGAACTATTTCCATTTCTAATCTCTCCTGGACCCCGACAAAAGAAGGTCTTTTCTGATGAGATTTCCAAACTGTTTAAAGCCAAATCTAACCCTAGGCACGTCCCCCAACACCTTAAACTAGCTATTTTTCTCCCTTAGTCCTCTCGTCCAAAAACCTTCCTGAATTAACTCTTCACAGTAGAGCCTGCCTCTTCACACTGTCTTCACCTGGCATGAATCTTTCCTCTAACTTTGATTTCTCCTAGGATTCATTCTTCTTTGACATGTCCAGGGATTTCTTCCATCAGTAGCTCTCTCAAAACCAATCCTCCGAGACACACCTTAGACTTAAAGACAAAAACAAACTAAAATTCAAAGGATGGGAAAAAATATACCAAACAAATAAAAAAAAAAAGCAGGAGTGGCAAAATTAATCTCTGACAAAATATACTTTAAAGTAAAATCCACCACAAAGGATAAGTAAGGACACTATATAATGATTAAAGGGTCAATACACCAGAAGGACATAACCATAATAAATATTTATGTATCCAATGACAGAACTCCTAAATACATAAAAGAAACCCTAATAGCACTGAAAAGAGAGATAGACAGCTCCACAATAACAGTAGAAGAATTCAACACACCACTTTTGGTGAAGTACAGAACATCCAGAAAGAAGCTCAATAAAGACATGGAAAATCTAAATGCCACAATCAACCAACTTGATCTCATAGACATACACAGAACACTCCACTCGACAGCAGCCAAGTAGACTTTCTTTTCCAACACACATGGAACATTCTCCAGAACAGACCACGTATTAGGCCATAAAGCAAGCCTTAATAGAATTCAAAGCATGAAAATATTACAAAGCTTCTTTTCTGACCATAAGCCATAAAAGTAGAAATCAACAGCAGAAAAAGCAGGGAAAATAAATCAAACACATAGAAACTGAATAACACCTTGCTCAAAAACTAATGGGTTACAGAAGAAACTAAGGATGGAAGAAAGAAATTCACAGAATCAAATCAGAATGAAAACATATCATACCAGAACCTTTGGGAAACAGCAAAAGCAGCGCTCAGAGGTCAATTTATAGCAATAAATGTACACATCCAATTAGAAGAAAGGGCCAAAATCAAAACATTAACCCTACAACTCAAACAAATAGAAAACAGGCAGCAAAAGAAGCCCTCGGACACCAGAGGAAAGCAAATAATAAAAATTAGAGCAGAATTAAATGAAATACAAAATAGAAAAACAACTGAAAACGTTAACAAGATCAAAAACTGGTTCTTTGAAAAGATCAACAAAATCAATAAACCACTGGCCAAACTGACAAAAGAAAAACAAGAGAGGAAGCAAATAACCTGAATAAGAAATGAGATAGGTGATATCACAACAGACCCAAATGAAATGTAAAAAATCATAACAGAATACTATGAAAAATTATACTCTAACAAATTTAAGAACCTAGAGGAAATGGACAAATGTCTAGAAACACACTACCTACCTAAACTGACACAAACAGAGGTAGAACAAGTAAACAAACCTACAACAAGAGAAGACATTGAAAAGGTAATTTTAAAACTCCCAACACAAAAAAGCCTGGGCCCTGCTGGTTTCACTGGAGAATTCTACCAAACTTTCATAGAAGTGTTAACTCCACTACTACTAAAGGTATTTCAGACCATAGAAAAGGATGGAATACTCCCAAACTCGTTCTATGAAGCCAGCATAACCCTGATATCAAAGCCAGGTAAAGACACCACAAAAAAAAAAAAAATTATACACAGAAATCTCTCATGAACTTAGATGCAAAAATCCTCAACAAAATTCTAGCCAATAGAATTCAACACCATATCAAAAAAATAATTCACCGTGACCAAATGGGATTCATATCAGGTATGCAGGGATGGTTCAACATTAGAAAAACAATCAATGTAATCCATCACATAAGTAAAACAAAAGAACCACACGATCTTATCAATTGATGCAGAAAAGGCATTTGACAAAGTTCAACACCCATTCATGATAAAAACTCTCAGCAAAATAGGAATAGAAGGAAAATTCCTCAACACAATAAAGGGCATTTATACAAAGCCAACAGCCAACATCACTCTAAATGGAGAGAGTCTGAAAGCATTCCCATGGAGAATGGGAACCACACAACGATGCCCTTTATCACCACTCTTAGTCAGCATTGTGCTGGAGGTCCTAGCCACAGCAATTAGGCTAGAAAAAGAAATAAACGGCATCCAGATTGGCAAGGAAAAAGTAGAAGTATCTCTATTTGCAGATGATACGATCTTATACACAGAAAACCCCAAAGAATCCACAAGAAAACTACTGAAACTAATAGAAGAGTTCAGCAGAGCATCAGGATACAAGATAAACATACAAAAATCAGTTGGGTTCCTCTACACCATCGAAGAGAACTTTGAAGAGTACCTCACCAAATCAATACCATTTACAATAGCCCCCAAGAAGATAAAATACTTAGGAATAAATCTAATCAGAGATGTAAAAGAAGTATACAAAGAAAACTACAATATACTACTGCAAGAAACCAAAAGAGACCTACATAAGTAGAAAAACATACCTTGCTCATAGATAGGAAGACTTAACATTGTGAAAATGTCTACTCTACCTAAAGCGATCTACAGATACAATGCAACCCCAATCCAAATTCCAACGGCATTTTTTAATGAGATGGAGAAACAAATCACCAACTTCATATGTATAGGGAAGAGGCCTTGGATAAGTAAGGCATTGCTGAAGAAGAAGAAAAAGTGGGAGGCCTCACACTACCTGATCTTAGAACCTATTACACTGCCACAGTAGTCAAAACAGCTTGGTACTGGTACAACAACAGACACATGAACCAATGGAGCAGAATTGAGAATCCAGACATAAATTCATTCACCTATGAACAGCTGATATTTAACAAAGTCTGTTAATTGGGGAAAAGACAGTCTCTTTAACAAATGGTGCAGGCATAACTGGATATCCATCTGCAAAAAAGTGAAACAAGACCCATACCTCACACCATGCACAAAAACTAACTCAAAATGGATCAAAGACTTAAATATAAAATCTAAAACAATAAAGATGATGTAAAAAAAAAATAGAGACAATGCTTGGAGCCCTAATACACAGCATAAACAGAATACAAAACATTACTAACAATGCACAAATGCCAGAAGGGAAACTAGACAACTGGGAGCTCTTAAAAATCAAACACTTACACTCATCAAAAGATTTCATCAGAAAAGTAAAAAGACAACCCACAGACTGGAAAAAATTTTTTGGCTACAACAAATCCCATCAGTGTCTAATCTCTAAAATCTACAAGATACTGCAAAACCTCAACAACAAAAAGACAACCCAATTAAAAAATGGGCAAAAGATTTGAATAGGTACTTCACCAAAGAAGACATTCAGGCGGCTACCAGACACATGAGGAAATGCTCACAGTCATTAGCTGAAATGCAAATCAAAATTACAATGAGATACCATGTCACCCCTACAAGCCTAGCATTAATCCAAAAAACGCAAAATAACAAATGTTGGAGAGGTTGTGGAGAGACTGGAACACTTACACACTGCTGGTGGGAATGCAAAATGGTACAACTTTGGAAATCGATTTGGCACTTCCTTAGAAAGCTAGAAATAAAAGTACCATAAGATCCAGCAATACCACTCCTTGGAATACATCCTAGAGAAATAAGAGCTGTCACACAGATAGATATGTGCACACCCATGTTCACTGCAGCACTATTCACAATAGCAAAAAGATGGAAACAACCTAGCTGCCCATCAATGGACGGATGGATAAACAAATTATAGTATATTCATATGATGGAATATTATGCAATGATAAAGAACAATGATGAATCTGCAAAACAACATCGATGAATCTGGAAGGCATTATGCTGAGTGAAATTCGTCTCAAATCAGAAGGACAAATATTGTATGAGATCACTATCATAAGAACTCAAGAAATGGTTTAAACATAAACATGCTTTTTTAAACATTCTTTGATGGTTACAAGGGCAGGGAGGGAGCGAGACAGGTAGTCACTAACTAGATAGTAGATAAGAATTATCTTAGGTGAAGGGAAGGACAACATACAATACAGGCGAAGTCAGAACTGGACTAAACAAAAGCTAAGAAGTTTCCTGAATACAACCAAACACTTTGAGGGACTGAATGAATAGCAGGGCTGGGGGTCTGGAGGCCATGGTTCCAGAGGACATCTAGGTCAAGTGGCATAACAAAGTTTATTAAGAAAATGTTCTGCATCCCACTTTGGTGAGTGGCATCTGGAGTCTTAAAAGCTAGGAAGTGGTCATCTAAGATACATCAATTGGTCCCAAACCACCTGGAGCAAAGGAGAATGAAGAACACCAAAGACACAAGGAAAAATTAGCCCAAGAGATAGAAAGGGCCACATAAAACAGGAATTCCATCTGCCTGTGACCAGAACTAGATGGTGCCTGGCTACCACCAATGACCACTCCAACAGGGAACACAACAGAGAGTCCCTGATGGAGCAGGAGAAAAGCAGGAGAAAGAACTCAAATTCTAGTAAAAAGATCAGACTTAATGGTCTGACTGAGACTGGAGGGACCGCAGAAGACATGGCTCCCAGACTCTGTGTTAGCCCAGAGGTAAAACCATTCCCGAAGCCAACTCTTCAGACAAAGATTAGACTTGATATAAGACATAAAATGATACTTGTGAAAAGAACGTGAGACTAATTGCGCAGCTCCTGTCTGGAGGAGATATGAGAAGGCAAAAAGGGACAGGAGCTGCTTGAATGGACCCGGGAAATCTAGGGTTGAAAGGAGAGGTGTGCTGTCACATTACAGGAAGAGCAACTAGGGTCACATAACAATGTGTGCATAAATTTTTGTATGAGAAACTAACTTAAACTGTAACCTTTCACTGAAAGCACAATAAAAAAAAAACACATCGATGATTGTGAGGTTGGCACAGGGCTGGGCAGTGTTTTGTTCTGTTATACATAGTGTCCCTGTGAGTTGGAACCAACTCAATAAAAATAGCAACTTTCAAAGTTCCCGCCTTCATGAAGTCCAGAGATTGGAACCTCCATAAATTCATAGTCTCCTAGCTCAGCTAGGCCCTTACAGCTACTCCTCTATTCTTTCACTGTCCTTGACGAGTTCCTTCTCCTCCTTTTCTCCACGGCAACGCTCTCTGCAAATCTCTGAGGGGTCTCAGTCTTAGCAGCCAACTCCACCTCTTAATGAAGAGTCAGTCAAAGTCCACAGGCTGGGATACATTTAATTTCTCATCATCTGCCCCAACTGTACTTGTTATCCAAGTATCCAGCTCTTGACATGGTGTGGGTGTGTATACTTCTTCTTATCCTGAGAAAATCTCCCTCCTTTTGTCCTGGGCAAATCCTTCCCTCTATACATTCTCACCTCCTGTTCATTCATCAACCCATTACAATCTGGCTTCAATCACAGCCTGAAAAGCATTGAAACCACTCTTGCTAAGGTCACGATGATCTTCCATTTATCAAAGAGAAATAATTGGACCTTGAATTTGAGTTGACCTCACAACCACATTTACCGACCATTACCTCCTTTTTGAAATTACTTACTCCTTTGGCTTCTATGATACTTCTCTCACTAAATTCTGCTTTCATCTACCTACTGTTTCCATTCTTCTCAGTTGTCCTATCTTGGACTTCTTCCTTGTCTCACGTATCAGGAGGTGTTCTTCAGGATGCAGTTCCTGCCCTTCTGATATAGTTGACATACTCTTCTTTATACCTGCATAACCCAATATCACTAATAGAGGGTTCTGCTACTAGCAATCATGGACTGGTGTTTCAAACCAATCCTCCAACCACAAACAAGATGTAATCAACATCTGTTTGAAGTTATGAGAAAGCTGCCAAGGCATTGAGTGCTTATGAGGCCAAAACGTTGGAGACAAGGGAAGTTCAGAGAGCTCTGACCTTTGATATACATCTGCTCTTCATGAATTCCGTATTCAAATGGACAAATGTATCCACCTAGCTCCTCAAGCTGGGAAATCTGTATCATCCTAGCTGCTTCTTTAATCTCATAATCTTCTTTCAAAGAGTAACCACACTCTGTTGATTCTACCTAAATAGCTCTCCAATCTGCTCTTTCTTGTTCATCTCTCGCCATGCTACCCTGGACAAGTGCTTCATCCTCTCAAACCCCTCAGAGTATTTAAAAAAAAAAAAGGTTCCTAACTGGAATCTCCCTCCTTCCAGGCTCACTGCACAGGTAATCTAGCCTTCACACGCAACCAGAAATTATTTTACTAAAACACAAATCTAATCAAATCCCTCCATTGCCTGAATCACTTTAATGAACCCACTTAACCTAAAATGTAAAGCACAACAATGAAGGCCTTTATGGTTGGCTCCTGGATGCCATTTTGTCTTTTCACCATATCTAACATTCATTCAGGCAAGAGCAACATGCTAGTACTTTCTCCAAAAGGCCTTTGGACATCCTGTTTCTTCTGCCTGAAAAGCCCTCTCTACCCTCTACCCTTCCTGCAATGTTCTGCCCATTTGAGGATAAACGTAAGATCCCTACTTCATAAGTTATGTCAAAATAAATTCAAATGAATGAAAGATTTTAAAATAGGAAAATAAGTACTGGCAGAAAACACAGGTGAATAATTTTTTTCCTTTAAAGCAGAAGTCCGCAAACTACAACCTAAGGGCCAAATTCAGCCTGTAGCCTATTTTTGTAAATAAAGCTTTACTGGAATACAGCCATGCCTATTTGTTTACATAGTATCAGTGGCTGTTTTGCACTACATAGGCAATGTTGAGTGGCTGGGACAGAGAAGACATGGCTCACAAAGCCTAAAATATTTACCGTCCGGCCCTTTACAGAAAAAGCACACTGTCCTCTGCATTAAAGGATTTTGAAAAAGGCAGATATTATGGAAATGAAAACACAGAAATATCTGAAAACTTAGAAACTATCCATTCCAAAACAAAATTGAAAGTCACGACAAACTGGCAATAAGATCTGAAATATGTATGACAGACAAAAAGTTAATATTCTTGACATATTGAAAATTCATAATCAGTGAGGGAAAGATCAATATTCAAGTAGGAGAATGGGTAAATGACTTCAGTAATTAAATGAAAATGTATAAATGGCCAATAAACCTACGACAGTATTTTTTATCTGGTTAGCAATCAAAGGAAGGCAAATTAAAAAAATTATAACTTCACGGTTCATTTAACAAATTGACAAATACTTCAAAAATAGTAATACTCTAAACTGGCAAAGGTTCAAAGAAACAGGTAGTCTTACACAGGGTTAACGGGGAGAAAAATGTCATCTACACTTTCTGTAGGAAAGGCGACTTTTAGAAAACTGGTCAAAAGTTCTTCCCAAATGAAAAACTTAGTATTAGGAAAACGTTGTTCTCCTAATAGTCTAAAACATACATGGTTTTATGGTAACACAGTATGGGGTTTGCAACCTACTTTTTTCGGGAGAAACATGTGACTTGGATTGTCCCCGCACCAGCCTGCAGGTGGAGCCATCGCCAGCACAGACGCCACAGTTGTCTTCCTCGGCGTTACTTCCCAGTTGCCGATCACAGCCTACTGCCTGCCAACAGAGGCATGGTGGTCAGAAGTGGGCAAGCAATACAGGGGAGGTGGAGCCCCAGTTATTTCAGGAACCTTATTTATGATTATTATCCTTCTCAAATTTACGAGCTGGCTCTCTTTTATGACAACATAGTTTTCTAAATCTCAATGATATAAACTCTACAATACAATATCATTTATAAGATTCTTATGCAAGGCCCAAATCATTAAAAGAGAAACAGAAAAAAAATATTTCTGAATTGGACCCTTCCCCCCTCCCCCACTCTTATTTTCTCAGTATATTTTTATTTAGGTATTTTTATGTACATAAAATAAAGTAGATATTATAGGTAAAATTGAAGTCCCTTCCCTCCACCACCCTAGGTAGCGCAAACGGTTTGTGCTCAACTACTAACCTAAAGGGTAGTGGTTCAAACATACCCGGAGGTACCACAGGAGAAAGGCCTGGTGATCTGCTTCTGTAAAGATTACGCCGAGAAAACCCTATAGAGCAGTTCCACTCTGTAACACATGGGGTCGCCATGAGTCAGGATCATTCAACAGCAATGGATTTTTTCCTTCTACCACCACTCACACCAACACACACTAGTCCTTTTTTCTCATTTCCTCCCAGAAACAACCATTACACTGAATTTGATGTATATCCGTTTAGTCCATAGTTTTATTTTTTTCCCTCTATTTCTATCCCTACCTTCATATACCTATATCTCTACATCTATATATCCTTATCTCTATACCATACATTCTATATTTATACCTTCTTCCTGTCTTTATTATCGTTTTATAAAAATCCACTGCCGTTGAGACGATTCTGACTCACAGGGTTTCCAAGGCTGAAAATCTTTACAGAGGCAGACTGCCGCATTTATCTCCTGTGGAGCCACGAACGGCTTCGAACCACCAACCTTTTGGTTACCAGTCAATTGTTTTAACCACTGTGCCAGCAGGGCTCCATTTATCACCTATATCTATACTTATACAACCTTACCTCTCATTCAATATATCTATACACTTATCTTTACAAACAATTTAATAAATATAAGAAAAAGATTAATGGAGAAGATGTCTCATGGGATAAGTTGCTGTCTTTTAGTCTCTTGTGAGTTATTTTTCATACATACATACTAGATTGTTAGTTTTATTATATGCAAAAAAGCTGTGTTTTATATTTTCCTTTTATTTCTCAAATATGTGTCTTTTACATCTTTGTGCCAATAATATTAACTGATCCGATGATTTATTCTTACTTCCCACACTCATTCAACTTTATTTGTATTTATATAACCAATTGCTGTCTAGAGATTTCTGACTCTTGGTGACCCCATGTGTATCAGAGTAAAACTGTGCTCCATAGGTTATCGGTGGCTACTTCTTTGGAAATAGATCACCAGACTTTTCTTCCAAGGCACCTCTGGGTAGAGCAAACCACCAACCTTTTAGTCAGCAGCCAAGCTCATGATCTATTTACATCACCCTGGTGTTTAAGTGCAGAGACTCTGGAGGCAGACAGCCCATTTATAAATCCTGACCCAACACACTTGTACCCTCCCCCTCCCACCTCATCACCATACTTCAGCTTCAGGATGTTGAACAATTCAAACTCTCAGAGCATCATTTCTTCAAGAGTAAAATGGAGACAATAATAATATTTTACACAGGGCTCTAGTGAGAATTAAATGAAAAAATGTATATAATGTTCCTAGTATAGAGATTAGAACATAGTAAAGAGCTCAGTGAAAGTGGGTCAAATTTTATTATGTTTTTCATTTCATTTTGACTCTTGGGAAGAGCATTTGTGCTTTAGTTTGGAAAGGTGCTGAATCAGACTCTATATTCAAGGTGTAGAAGCAGAAATCAAATGGGAGGAAGGCGAAACCACATCTATAGATGACTATTTACAAAATGTTGGTGTTGAAGGGAAGGAAAAGATCAAAGGAAAGCTTCAGGGAGAGGTAAAAAGGTTGCAAGGAAGTTTAAGAAATTGAGGAAATTTACCCTGTGATTAGGGATATTTTTAAAATTCACAAAGGGCTGTCATGAGGAAAGGGTTTAGATTTGTTCTCTGTATTTCCAAATGGTGAAAGCTACAGTTTTAAGCATAATTTAGTTCAATATGAGAAAGTCTGAAAAGTCAGCATTATCCAATAATAAGTATTCAATCTTGGGCTGTGAGATTTTTTGGCAGGAAAATTATAGTGGGGATTCAATTATTGGATGAGTGGCTGAATCCAAAGACTTTTGAGGTCTTTTTTTCCCCAAAGATTAAGTAATTTTATAAAAATAGTAATAAAATATTAGTAATAATAGCTGATTTTTAGTGAATACTTACTATGTACCTGGCATTATGCTAAGCGTGATACACGTGTTATTTCAATTAATTTTCACAGTAATCTTATGATGTAGGTGATACCTTTTATTTCCATATTACAAGCTAGGAACCTGTACATTACTGAGGTTAAATGACTTGCCAACATTACACAGCTACTATATAGTGTCAGTGGTGGGACTGAATCCCAGGTCATCTGACACAAGGATCTTAACACCATGCTACGCCTTCTTCACCTCTAGTACCAGCAGCTGGACAATGAAGAAGCCAGTTTCAGAGGCCATAATATTAATGTTTACAAGGGCATGTGGAACAGCTTAAGAGTGGATTGATTTTGGAAACGCACTTGCATGGTTGGATTCAATCAATGAGCAACTTGTGTTCATGCAGCTGTCTCCAAGGGGAGTAATTCTACCATTAAATTATAGAGGCACTGCTCCTGGGCCAACCTCTGTCCTCACACATTCATGTCCCTGAGCACTCAGCATTTCTTGAGGATGAGAATAGCCTCTATCTGGTCATCCAGGAAGGGTGTGGGTTTAGGAGCTAGGATGGGTTGTTTTGAAGAGTATTTAGGGCCTTGCAAGATCTTGGGCAACTGCGTACCTCCCTGAGCACTTGTATTTGTTTCAGAATATTTTTAAAGTTACAATTCATCCAAATCTTACAGCCAAATAAAGCGTGTGAAACCATCACAGAGAAATCATATCTGAAAAGAACGTCTGGTTGCCTTGTGATTCATCGGGTATAAGCCAGAATGGTCCCTGAAATTGAGGGACTACTGAATTTTGCTTTTTGGATCCCATGGTAATTACCCATAATCAACTTTTTAAAAATTATCTGAAATATTTTCAACTTCTGTGATACCTCCTAAGGTCAGGATGTCTAATTATAATGATTTAAAAACTATGTTAATAAATATATCACTAAAATTAATAAAATCTATTAAATAACCTGTTTTCTATAATGCCAGGTACTACAGAAAAAGCTACAGAGTATAAACTAATTATAACACAGAATTCTTATCCTGAAGTGTAGATAATGAGACATAACACAAGATAGTGGATAACATAAATATTTTAAATACTTTTGGGAATAAATACTCATAATAAAAAATCATCATTTCAGCAATGATTTTTTTTACAGTTCCTGTACATGATTTCCTAATCAGGTAAAAAAAAAAAGAGAGAATGTTTAAATTAGTGTCATTACTCCAAATTAAGCAAAAACTGAGCTTTCCTGAGATCAAAATTAATCCTTCAAGTACCAATTTTTGGAAATAACTTGTCTTTTTGAGGTCTCTGAAAATTGGATCTACTCAGAATTTTCTAAAAATCAGAGTATATGGAGCTGTGGTAGTCATTAGGGATATTCATAAATATTTAGTTTCTCCTTTCAGCCCATGGGAAGGAACCCTGGTAGCACAGTGGTTAAGCGCTAGGCTGCTAATCGAAGGGTCAGCAGTTCAATGTGGCAGCCTGCTTCCATAAAGATTTACAGCCTTGGAAACCCTATGGGACATTTCTACTCTGTCCTACAGGGTCATTATGAGTCACAATCAACTCAACGGCAATGGCTTTGATTTTGGTTTTCAGCCCATAGTAGGACTGCACTTCCTCACCCCCTTAGAAATTAGGGTGTCCACCGACTGTCTGTGGCCAATGAACTTTGAGTCTAAGTGATCTGTGTCACTTATGTAAGATGTTTTAAGGGTCAGCGTATGATTCACTTTATTCCACTTTCCACTACTGTAGTGATTAACAGAAAAAAGTTATGTTCAAATGAACTCTTCTTCAGCCTGGGTCTTTGAGAGATTCAATGAGCAGAGACCCCTGTTGACCCACGCTGGACAAGGAACATTAGTAAGAAAAAAGCCTTTCATTGTTTTAAGTCACTGAGCTTTGGGGATTATTAGTTACTACAAACAACCCTGGTAGCACAGTGGTTAAAGTACTCTGCTGCTAACCAGAAGGTCAGCAGTTCAAACCCATCAGCTGCTCCATGGGAGAAAGATGTGGCAGTCTGCTTCAGTAAAGATTTACAGCCTTGGAAACTCTGTGTGGCAGTTCTACTCTGTCCTACATGGTCGATATGAGTCAGAATTGACTCAAGGGCAATGGGTTTGATTACTACAGAGTAAAATTTTTTCAAAAACCCATTGCCATTGAGTCAGTTCCAACCCATGGCAACCCCAAGTGTTACAGAATAGAACTGCTCCACAGGATTTTCTTAGCTTTAGTTTTTTTTTTTTTTTAATCCAACCGAATGTGGAAATTATAAAACAATATCATTAATATTACAAGCAAGCAAAATTTTGCTGAAGATCATTCAAAAACAGCTGCAGCAGTAATATTGACAGGGAACTGCCAGAAATTCAGGCCAGTTTCAGAAGAGGATAAGGAACCAGGGATATCGTTGCTGATGTCAGATGGATCCTGGCTGAAACCAGAGACTACGGGAAGGATGTTTACCTGTGTTTTATTGACTATGGGAAGGCATTCGACTGTGTGGATCATAACAAACTATGGATAACATTGCGAAGAATGGGAATTCCAGAACACCTAATTGTGCTCATGAGGAACCTTTACATAGATTAAGAGGCAGTTATTCGGACAGAACAAGGGGATACTGATTAGTTTAAAGTCAGGAAAGGTGTGTGTCAGGGTTGTATTCTTTCACTATACCTACTCAAGCTGTATGCTGAGCAAATAATCCAAAAAGCTGGACTATATGAAGAAGAACGAGGCATCAGGATTGGAGGAAGACTCATTAACAACCTGCATTATGCAGATGACACAACCTTGCTTGCTGGAAGTGAAGAGGTCTTGAAGCACTTACTAATGAAGATCGAAGACCACAGCCTTCAGTATGGATTACAGCTCAACATAAAGAAAACAAAAATCCTCACAACTGGACCAGTGAGCAACAGCATGATAAACGGAGAAAAGACTGAAGTTCTCAAGGATTTCATTTTACTTGGATCCACAATCAACAGCCACGGAAGCAGCAGTCAAGAAATCAAAAGACACATTGCATTGGGCAAATCTGCTGCAAAGGACGTCTTTAAAGTGTTGAAGAGCAAGATGTTACCTTGAAGACTAAGGTGTACCTGACCCAAGCCATGGTATTTTCAATCACATCATATGCATGTGAAAGGTGGACAATGAATAAGGAAGACTGAAGAAGAATTGACGCCTTTGAATTGTGGTGTTGGCGAAGAATATTGAGTATACCATGGACTGCCAAAAGAACGAACAAATCTGCCTTGGAAGAAGCACAACCAGAATGCTCCTTAGAAGCAAGGATTGTAAGACTACATATCACATACTTTGGATATATTATCATAGGGGTCAGTCCCTGGAGAAGGACATCATGCTTGGTAAAATAGAGGGTCAGCGGAAAAGAGGAAGACCCTCGACAAGGTGGACTGACACAGTGGCTGCAACAATGGGCTCAAGCATAACAACGATTGTAAGGATGGCACAGGACCGGGCAATGTTTCATTCTGTTGTGCATAGGGTCACTATGAGACAGAACTGACTCGACGGCACCTAACGACAACAACAATCTTTATGGAAGCAGATCAGCATGTCTTTCTTTCAAGAAGCCGCTGGGTAGGTTCAAACCACAAACCTTTAGGTTAATACCTGAGAGCAAACCATTTGTGCCACCTAGAGACCTGTTACTATAGGGAAACCTAGCCTATATCATTGTTGTTACTATGTGCCATTGAGTCGATTCCAACTCATAGTGACCCTATATGACAGAGAAGAACTGCCCCATAGGGTTTTCTAGGCTGTAATCTTTATGGGAGCAGATCTCCACGTCTTCCTCCTGCAGAGCTGCTGGTGGGTTCAAACGACCGACCTTTCAGTTAGCAACTGAGCACTTAACCACTGTGCCATGAGAGCTCCTTACATCATACAGGTGTGCAATTTAACCATTAATGGACAAAACATGGTCATGTTTTTCCGAACTGGAAATTTCACATAAAATCCAGGTTCTGGGCTTCTGCTGACAAATAAAAACCCCGTCAAGGTTATCCATGGTTGGTGCCTGCACAATGAGTATATATTCTCCAGTTCACTACAGCCCTTACCACTCCCTGTGACCACACCCCAGCAACTTCCCTCCCCGGCGGTGTGTAAACATCTGAGTTCCAACCCCTGTACTAAGCTGCCTAGGTAGGAGTCTTCTGTTGTAGTGACTGTCCTTTACCAGAGCCACATCTTTTTTTAGTTACAAATTTCAGTAACACCTGTAGCAATACAAAAGAAAGCATCAGTATAGTGCAATGGTGAAGAAAATAGATTCTGGAATTAGGTTGTCTCAGTTCAAATTCAAGCTGTATCATGTTCTAGTTATGCACCCTGGGAAAATTACTTAGCCTCTTCAAGTTTCAGTTTCCTTATAAACAAAATGGGGATAATGGCTGCATGTACTTCCTAGGGTTATGATGGGATAAGTGCTTAGACAATGTCTGAAATATAGAAAGTACCCAGTAGGTACTGCTGTCGTCATCATTGTTAGTTACTGTTGAGTCAGCTCCAACTCATGTCAACCGTATGTATAATAACAGTGAAATGCTGCCCCATCCTGAGCCATCTTCATGACCATTGGTATGTGCGGGTCCTATGGACTCAAACATGTAGATATTCTATTAAGAACAGTAAGTGGTTTCTTTATCTGCCCAGCTGTCAGGGAGTTCAATAAGCAGGGATGGATTATCCAATAGGCAAGGTAAACACAGTACTCACCTTGCTTACCAGATAATCTGTATCAAACAATTCCACATTTTTTCACCACATCAGAGTCTGCTTCTAGGTATGGCTGGCATCTGTCTCTCTCCCAACCCCACAGCACCTTCCTATGGAAGCAAAGCCTCTTTTCCAATTTATAATCCCTGAAAGGGGCAAATGACCAAGTAAGCAGGGTAAGCGTGGCCTTATTTGTGCTTATTTCCTAATCTGTAGTGAACACATGTGAAACTGTTCCCGAGAGATGATCTGGTAAGCAAGGTAACACTGCACTTAGCTTGCCTATTGGATAATCCACTCCTGATGATACATCAGACCTGTTCTGTGGCCCTGGTTCCAACAGGTCCTATATCCCCTAAAAATCAGACCTCTCAACAGCAGCAGAAGCAAATTTCCTTCAGCGAGCATAATCTTCTCATGCTCTCTGCTGTGCTCAGGCTAACGGAGAGTTGTCCCCAGGAGCACCGGGATGTGTTTATTTAAATGATCAAATTGTAAACACACTTGCAAAATTATCTGTAGTCTGTGCCAAGCAAACCGCAGGGCTCAGTCCACTGATCCCGAGGCCAGCGGAAAGAATCACACAGTTTGTTTTTTCTCACCCTAACAACTGCTGGTGTGCACGACCACATCGTACAACCGGAGTGAATTTATGTCAACATTATCCTGCTGAAGTGAAGATACTAAATTCAGCAAGAAGCATCTGAGTCACACCTGAGGAAGTGCATGCAGTTCTTTTTCTCAAATAGGCTGGCCAAAAAAGCACTCAGCTTTCAACAGCCAGGATGCCACCCATTACTGCCCAAAGAACCCGGCTTACCCATTAGAATCACAGAAACATGATACAGAGCACTCATTTAAAAAGGGCTCATTCATCATTGAAAGCCACTTTTATCCTGCAAGCCCCTTTGTCCCTGGAAGCTACTAGAGCAAACTATGCAACTGGACTTGAGTAATGAATAAGAGGAGAGGGCAGTGTGCTGTGAGCACAAGGAGAAGCCAGGGAAAGGGAACTAGTGTTAAGTGGATGCCTCCAAGTGATAGCTACTGTGTTGGGCACTTGGCATGTTCTTCGCGAATGAATGAATTTAAACCAGACCAACAAGCAGGACAGTATCTCCTTTCCACATATTGAAAGAGGCATTGGTGGTTCAGTGGTAGAATTCTTGCCTTCCATGCCAATACACCTCATGCACAGCCCCCACCCATCTGCCGGGAGAGGCTTTCATGTTGCTGCGATGCTGAACAGGTTTCAGTGGAGCTTCCAGGCTAAGATGGACTAGGAGGAAAGGCTTGGCGATCTACTTCTGAAGATCAGCCAACAAAAACTTGTTGGATCACAATGGTCTGATCTGCAAATGATAATGAGGATGGCATAGGACTGGGCAGTGTTTCATTTCGTTGTGCATGGAGTTACCACAAATCAGAGGTTGACTCAGCAGCAGCTAGCAACAACACATCAAAAAGACCAAGGCTCAAAGATGGTAAGGGGGTTACCAAGTGGTCTTCAACCAATTAGTTGTAAAAATGGGAACTGAATGCAATTCTCTGTTAATCTGAAGTCCAGCAGTCCTGACCACAGCCCCCATCTCCATTCATACAGAAGGCTACCCAGCAAATCCACGACCTCAGCCATAAGGGATCTTTCACAGTCAAATTGTGCCAAAGGCAATGCTTTTCTACTTCCTCTGGTTCCCTGAGGAACTGTTCTCTAACCATCTTTTGTCAACCCAGTTATCCTCAGATCATCTTAAAATTTCTCTTTTCTCCTCAAACCTCTCCCTGCTTATTATTTCCTATTTCACTACAATGAGCCCATCAAACAATATCTCCCCTTCCTCTCCATTCCCTTACAAACTACCAGTGGTCTACATTTTCTCCTTCCTACCTACCTCAAGGCGTCCCTGGGTGGTGCTAATGGTTAATACGCGTGGCTACTAACTGAACGGTTACAGGTTCAAGTCCACCCAGAGATACCTTAGAAGAATCAGCCATTGAAAAGCGTATGGAGTATAGGTCTACTCTGACACACAAGGAGTCAACATGAGTCAGAGTCAATTTAATGGCAACTAGTATTTGGTTTTATTCCACTTATACCTCCAACCTCACCTTCTGTCACTGTCCCACAGGTATTTTCCACCTTGACCCTATAGAAAGGGTCACAGATCCTCAAATACACCATGCGATTAATCCCGTCACCAGGGCTACTCCCTCTCCTCATGATTCCCTTCCTCATCTTTGTTTAACTAACTCCTACTCAACCTTTCAAAATCTCAATGTCAAAGCAGTCCCTTGTCCAGGGCGCTCTCTTCAACTCCCAGAATACATTTCTTTTAATGACAATTATGTTTTCATTTCATTGTAAATGCTCATTGGCAAAAATGTGTTAAAAAAAAAAAAAAAGCATAATACTACTGATAAGGAATAACCTCTGATAACATTTAGCAGAAGAGCCTAAAAGTAACTGGTAGATATAAAGGGAAACCATTGATAGTATGTGAAATAGAAGAATGGAGTTATAAGCTTTGAACTTTGGGAATGTTAGTCAACAGCCCATAACAAGTCAGATGGTCCAAGGGTAGGTGAGAAAGGAAGAGTAATTCTCTAGGAATCTAGGAGAGATTGGCTAGTCCAGTCTTGGGGTTAAAAGGTGGTAGTGAGAGGGAAAAGAAGTGTAAAATGTGAAAGACGTGATAAAGGGACCTGGATATAGAGGACACATGAGCAAACAGACTCAGGAGACTAAGATGTGATTTCAGGAAGGTGACATTGAGACTCGTGGCGCCACAAACAGAAACGAATAGGAATCACGGAAAAACTAGCGGGTCTGCAAAGGATGAGATCAGTTTATTTAGAAGACATGCTGAACTGGAAGAATCTGTGGGATCTCCTAGAAGGGACACCAAGCCTGCCTTTGAAAATGCAGAACTAGAGGTTGCAAGAGAATTAAGAGCCGAGAGAGTTGAATAGCTTCTGCACTCACAGGTAGGTAAGATTCATTTGTTCAGTCAGGTTCATTGTGGAATATCTACGGGGCCAGGCACTGTAAAGGTGGCAGTGAGCCACACACAAGATTCCAGCCCTCAGAGAATTTACCATCTGGTGTGAGAGATAGTCATAAATCAAATAATCACATAAATATGAAATTATAAAATGCTGTAAGCACAACAGAACCAAAAGCCAAACCCAGTGCCATCGAGTCTATCCCGACTCATAGCAACCCTATAGGATGGACTAGAAGGGTGGAAGCTGGGAGAACAGAACACAACGCTATGAATGTAGCGTAGGCAAGAGCTGATGGGGGCTTAGACTAGAGAAGAAGTCAGTGGAGATGGAAAGAAGTGGTGGATTCAAAATAAACTTTGGAGAAAGAATTGAGAAGACTTGGCAATGGATGCGATGTATGAGTTGAGAAAGAAGAATCAAGAATGATTCCAAAGGGATCAGGTGAAGAATTGACCATTTTCAAGAGTAGGGATGGAGGAAGGAGAAACTGGTTTGACGTGCAAGGTCTAGGTTTACTTTTTAAGTGTGTTAAGTTTGAGATGCCTGATAGTTCCTGGCACTTAGCAGGTGATTAGGTTATTTATATGCCATTGTTACTGCTGTTTTTGTTATGAATAAAGAAGAGGAAAGATAGAATGATAGAATATTTGTTATTTAAAATTTTTTTCAGAGATGAAAAGAGTGGAAAAACCAAAAAAAAACACAACTAACTGTTGCTGTCAAGTCCATTCTGACTCATAGTAACCCTATAGGACAGAGTACAACTGCCCCATTGAGTGGAAGTGAGTCCTATTCTCTCCCTCACCTGTCCATACTCTTCAGCAGCTGTCATAATACCTCTGAATCCTCCACACCCATTACCAGCCATTGGGATTTATGTCTCATTCATACTCACTCTCATAGCCACTACAGCTTTCTAAATGCACTCTGAAAAATCTGCTGGGATATATTTATACTAACTTTCCAGTAAATAAATCAGTATTGTTTCCCAAAGACCCAAAACTGAATTAAATTTAATAATGGACTCTCAGAGGACCTATCAGTATCACCCTTCCAGAGCAATGGATGAACAGCATTAGCAAAATCTGGGAACTTGTTAGAAATGCAATTCTTGGCCTTACCTCAGACGTACTGAATCAGAAACTTTGGGGCTGGGGCCCAGAACTCTGTATTTTAACAAGTCTTCCAGGTGGCTCTAAGGCACTTTCAAGTTGTAGTATCAGTGGTCTACACGAACCACAAGAAATCATATATTGTAATCTTTTTATTTGACATAGGTAAAATTTACCTGTACCCATTGCTGTCGAGTCGATTCTAACTCATGGTGACCCCATGTGTTACAGAGTAGAACTGCTCCATAAAATTTTCTTAGCTATGATCTTTACAGAAACAGACTGCCAGGCCTTTCTTCTGCAGTTCTACCAGGTGGGTTCAAACTACCAGCCTTATGATTACCTGCCGAGGGCAAATCATTTACCCCACCCAGAGACCCAGATAAAATTTACACTATTTTAAATAAGTAAAGCATGATTTATAAAGTCTTATAACATTCTCTAAAAAAATTGTTTATATTAAAATTATCAAAGACAATATTTCATTATCATGAGCAAAAGTCTAGAAGAAAATGATTCTCTTTATTGAGAATGGGCATAGAAATCCTTCAACCTGGGGCATGGGAAGCAGGTGTGGCTTACCTGACAGATGCCGCTGATACACATGTCCAGGGAGTCTGCGTTGCAACGAGTCCCATCCAGTACCTTGGGGGCCAGCTCTACTACCAAATTTTGTCCCCGTGCATGACACTTGAGTGCACAAGGGGCAGTAGAGTCGTTATATTTTGGAAGCCATTCATAATAGTGCCCCTGATACTGGACATCATTGTAGGCGGAACACTGCTGGGCTCTGAAGTCCTCTGCATCCGGAGGGCAGTCCTGGAGGCAGAGAAAAAGGACCACATGCACATCACCCAGTGAGATGAGCCAAAGGAAGGCTGAAGGAGTTTACCAGAATCCCACAAGACCAGACCCTGCTTGCCTCTGTCCTGGCAGTCACATCATTCCTACATGTTTCTTTTAATTCAAGGCCAACTCTGTGGCTGTGCAATTCCACTGGGACCTCAACGGTGATGACCTACACAGAGGATTACCTCATCTATTTTGATCACTCTTCCACCCAGGTATTTTTTCTGGATAATTAAAGTTTACCATATTTAGGTGCCCAATTTTGCCCTGTTTTAGCCATTTTAGACACAAATTTTCAAATGCATTCCCTTCCTTTTGCAAACTGAATATTTTTCCAGGTGACTCAGGTCTTCCTAAGGATTTCAAGTTGAAGAATTATTTGCCCCTACTTTAACAGTCAACAGTTGCCATCGAGTTGATTTTGACTCATGGCGACTCCATATGTGTCGGAGTAGGGTGCTCCATAGGGTTTTCAATGGCTGATTTTCTCAGAAGTAAATTGAAAGGTTTTCTTCCATGGTGCCTCTGAGTGGAATCAAACCTCCAATCTTTCAGTTAGCAGCCAAGAGTGTTAACTGCTTGCACGAACCAGGGACTCCACCCCTACTTTACACGGCCCAAAGCTGCTGTGCTGTGTGAAAATGTGTGTCTGCTTCTTTGTTGTCTAAATAATTCATTTGCCTTTTCTCCCTGTTCCAGGCCCCCATCACCATCCTTTACCGGTACCAAGTGCCTGCCTCCAAGTGGTTGTAGCATGGAAAGCAGATAATCTAACTTGTTCAAATTCTGTCTAAAACAAGAGCAAATAAATTCCGAGCAAATGCCCTAGACAGCTCTCATAATAATGGTACAAAAAGTGTTTGTATGAGTCTTGATGACTCAGGGTGGTCTTTTTACTAAATTACTGATTCCTCCCACCAGATCTTTCCAAAGGATTAACGTTGCTGGACGACAAAAATGTTACTTTATGGTTCAAAATCTATTTTTGGCATGCAAAATTCCTAATTAAAATAGATACACAAAAGGCAATATATTATTTTATATATTTTTCTTTATTATTAAAGTAATAAATGCTCATTATAAAAACTTTGAGAAATAGTGTCTATTTTTAAAAAAGAATAAATAACAAAAAAGATTCTGGTACCTAAATCTTTACACAAATCATCGATGACTTCCCAAAGACAAGTGTCTGGAAATAAAATTTCTGAGTCAAAAGATATGCAGGCATTATAGGCTTTTCAAAATGCTACCAAATTGCCCTCCACAAAGGTAATGTTATTACCAGGTTACATGAGTGCCATTTTCTCAATATCTATGCCAAGTTTGACTATTTTAATCTTCGAAAATATTTGCCAATCATAAATGTTAAATAGAATTTTGCTGTTTTAATCTGCATTTTTTTATTTGATTTATTTTGTTGCGAGACTATACACAGCAAAACATATACCAATTCAACAGCTGCATTTATTTTTATTATTTAGCTTTAATATCATTTCACATATACAGATGTTTCATATTAATTCTTCAAAAATTTCATGTTTTACAATACCACATGTGAGGAATGTGCGTTCAGTTAAATACATGAGACCAAATGGGCAACACCTGCCCAAAAGGTACTACGAGAAGGCAGAAAGGGACAGGAAAACTGGACAAATGGACTCAGGGAACCCAGGGTACAGAGTGAAAGGCAAAGAGTGCTGACACATTGTCGGGATTGCAACCAATGTCACAAAACAATTTGTGTTTTTTAATGAGAAATTAATTTGCACAATAAACTTTCACTAAAGCACGATAAGTTTTTTTTAATTCTTGTTTTATGTCCTTTACTCATTTATTTACTGAAATGTTTGTTTTTTATTATTCTAAACTGATCTGTGCATAGTGAAGTTATTAACTCTTTGTTATTTGTGTCAGAAATATTTTCTCCATTTAGTTTCGTTTTTGATGCTTTAAGAAGCCAAGAAGCTTTAACTTTTTAATGCAGTTAATTCTATTAATATTTCGCTTTAAGGTTTTTTTCTTTATTAGTGGGCTTAGGCTTTTCCTACCCTGAGAACAGTTAAGTATTTAAATATATCTTTCCAGTTTCTTTATAATTCAGTAATCTTATTTAACTCTTTGGTATATCTGGAATTTATTTTGATATGGAGGAAAAAAAACCCTATTTTTTCCCCCAAATTCCATAACCCCATTGCCAAATAGCTATTAATAATTTATTTAGCCAGCATTTAAATATATCATTTCTCCCACTCCTCCCCTTTTTACTATTTGTGGGGTAATGTTATTCAGCTATATGTATCCCCTCCTAATGAAGTCAGCTTTGCTCTTCCCTGAAGTATGCTGGGGATGAACTCGGGATACACTCGGGCTAAGGTACAAGGCCGGGAGTGGCATGACTGAGCTGGTGGCCAAGGCCAAGGAACGCCTTAGCAACAAGAAGAAAAACATCTGGGCCTAGACATCAAGTCCCTGGGAATGCTAGCTGCCTAAGGACTTGGGAGAAAAAAACAGTAAGCCTTAGCTTGTGTCCCCTGCTAGGCAGTTGCAGAGTGCTAACCTGGCCCAGCCGCTGCCCTGAGTCATCCCATAAGTAAGCTCCCCTAATAAACCATATGTCACGACCGCTGGTTCCAGAGTCTTTCTTTGGTATCTTGGAGACGTGGCCAACCTTGGGTCCAGATGCCACCGGGTTGTTACTCAACACTACTTGACTTTTGTACTTTACTGTGTTTATGATTTTGGCTTTTATAAACTGCCTCAAATCCTTTTCAGAAGTAGGTTAGGAATAAATATAATAAATAAATAAACTTTCCTCTGGGGTGAGGTATAATGCTTTGTTGTAAATCATATATTGCATCCACACTTTCATTGTTTTGACAAGATTAAACCTTAACCCAAACCACACCTATAGAAGCAACAGTCCAATTGAAGACTAAAATTGGATCACCTTTCTCTGTTGGAATAAGGACTGTGTCCTCAATCCAGCCATAGGGATGATCATCAATGATAAAGTTACATTGCCTCCTCTTCACCCACCCATGGTCCATTTTCTCCGTATATGATTCTTTGAAACCAAAGCAAGAGAATATAAGCAAACAATTTCCCTGGCATTAGACTCACTAGGGGACAGAACATGACAGCCTGTCTTAAGCTCTATACACCAATGAAGTATCACAAAATTAACAAGAGTGCCTTTGCAGGAAACAGGCTGGGATACTAGCCTAGCCTTAGCCCTTTCTGAAAGGGTGGCCAGGCTTGTATGTGTGACCTAGCTGCCTTGGACGCAACCGGTTATGCAGAGGCAAACACCTTATCCACATCAGGTCAATCTTTGCCAGAAACTGAAAATTGCAACAGAAGTTTTAATTGGCCAGTTTGCAGACTGGAGCTGAGAAATCATATCAATATGTGATTTGACCTTTTTTTTTTTTTTTAAGTGAGATGCATATTGAAGCAAACCAATCCAGTTTCTACAGCAGAGAAAATAAATTAGACGTGAAGGGAGAAGGAAAGATGAGAAATCATGCATTTCAATAAAGGGAATCAATAGAGGGAATGAGTAACCGGGGTTCCTCCCTTTCTGATTCCTGGGTCCAAGCCCTCAAGACCAGCTTATACTTAAGTTCCATTAAGTGCCCACCCTTCTATCCAGTGAATTCCCTTTTCTTGAGCTAACTCGAGTGGGCTTTTGTTCCTAGCAAATGATGGTCCCTGATTAAGACAGCCTGATATCTGGATAATGCTTTCTAGTTTACCAGGGATTATCATTGACATTCTCTTTTCACCACCACCTTTGAACTAGATAAGTCAGGATTATCGTTAGCCTAGCTTCATAAATGGAGAAAACTGTGATCTAAAAAGTCTTTGGTCACTAGCCCAAAGACACACAACTAGGATATGATAAAGCCAGAACTGATTCCAAAATTAGCAAGCATTCCATTATATGACACTGCTTTCTAGTAATCTTGGGGACATTGACTACTTATAGTAAGTGCTTTCATCTACCTGGCATCCTTCCATTGTCAACATCAAGCATGCCTAGTCTGGTTCAGCTGGGTCCCATGCCCTGGCTCAAGATAATCTAACGATGCTTGTGTCTTAAATACTCCAGTTGATATTTAGGAAGTGCAAATGCCAAATATCCCTCTGCTTTCCTTTCCCCCAGAAGCATTTTTTCATTTCAATTAAGTTCAAGACAACACTTATTAAATGTATATTTTATGGGTCTTGCCCTAGGTTATGTGATGCGGAGAACACAAAAGCATATAATTAGTCCCCGTTCCTCAGTGAGCTTGTTACCTTATCAGAGATGTAGCATCTACATGCAGGAAACACATCGAAACAGTGTGTGGTTTTTTGTTATTTGTACACTTATGGTAGAATTTTGAAATGGAGGAAATAAAATTGTTAAACAGGAGTTAATTTATAAAGTCAATTAAATAGATTCAATAAGGAATGAAGAGATTCTAAGTCAGCAAGCCTTGACTGTCACCTGAGAGAGGTAATTTTTATATCTAAAGAAGAAATATGTCAGTCATGAGGGACTAACCAGCCTGCGAAGTGCAAAGGAAAAAGAAGAAGGAGGAGGAGGAGAAAGAGGAAGAGGCATCGACAGACAGGTGACAACCAGCGCCCATTCAAGGGCCATCCTGAAGACAGGGCTCCTCTTCTCCCCCGCCCCCCCGCTAAAACCATGAGGAAATATAAGCCATGTGAACAATTTAGGAAGATAATCCAAGACAGGGAGACTGCATAATAAATTTAGCATTTTTACACAAGAAAGGTAGATCATTACCTAAGAGACTATTTATATAATAGTGCTGGACCAAGCTTTGATTGCATTGCTTAGTTTAAAATTTTCCCCCAGATAACCAGTGAGTAGGGACTCAGGAGAAATACTATTTTGCGACAAGCAAAATTTTAAAATTTCATTTTATCTTCATATCCAAGTCATGAGTTAAAATTTGTTACAAGATTACATTTGCTATATTTTCTTCAATATAGCAAATGCCAGAATTTTTACCATAAAAATTAATTATTGTAGATGGCCACTACAAGCTAATTAGCAAATATAGCAGCACAGAAAACAGAAATTTCAGATGAGATCTAAAGGAGGGTGTGGTGGGAAGAGGCCACTAGATATTGGATTACATATTCTAATAGATATTGGAAACAGCATGGGCAAGAGGAGAACAGCACATATAAATCTAGTGTCTATGAGGGACAGTTTACAGCCTGGCCTGGCAAGTTGTGAATGAATAAGAGATAAGTCTAGCCAACTAATGGAGGTCCTCAAATGCAAGTGATGAGGGGGAGTAAAAACAAATAAGGATCCGCAGAGGGGAGTGACATATGAAAGGTCACATTTTAGGAGGACGAGTGGGATGGCGGGATGACTGGCAAAAAGGAAGAGGGACGGGAGGTTTGGAGACAGATATGAAAGGAAGCGACTCTTGCCCAGAATGGGAGGAATGTCAGCTGAAAGAAAGAACACCTCCAAGTGAAATGCCAAAGGAAAAACTGTTACTGTCAGTAATTAGCCATTCATAGGCTCCATGGCATGAAGGACGCTTCAAAGATGACATACAATGTAGCCTCTTCTGGAAATTCATCAGGGAATCCACTCTGCACAATTAATTACACTTCCTTCTGTGCTCACATAAGAATGTGTTTACGCTACAAATACAGTCTTACCAAATTGTGATATACCTTTTTTTTTATTTCGTATTTTCCCTTTTCCTTCTTCTAGTCTTGCCTTTAATCCCATAAACATTGGTGTAAAAAATACAAGTAGCCAGTGAGTTCAGGTATTAGACCTCCTTGCTGACATGCATGACTTTCTTTGGAAATCCTCCATTTGTCTGGAATACCCCTGATAAGGAGAATTCTTTAGCGAGACCACACTGGCCAGGGCCTGGCTGTAAGAGTACGTGCTGAGTGCTAACCAAAGGATTATGTCTGAAGACGGTGGGTGGTTACCTGGGAGTCACAGTAGTGCACAAAGGCACGTTCTGCTCCCTAAGCTTTCAGGCCCGTCAGCCCAAACTGCATCTCCCCTGACAGAGCCCAGACAGAGCCACTGGCCAGAAGCCTGATTTCTCAGGGAAGGCAGTGTGGTCCTTGTCTCCCAGTAGTGGCTCCCACTCCTGCCACTGTGATTTCCTGGATGGTATTTTTTCATCTAGGTGCTCTGAATGCCCATCTCTATTGCATCCAGACTCAGAGCCACCCTACAGGACAGAGTAGAACTGCTTCACGGGAGCAGATCACTAGGTCTTTTCTCCCTCAGAGTAGCCATCGGGCTCAAATCGCTGACCTATTGATTAGCACCCAAGCACTTAACCACTGTGGGACCAGGTCTCCTACAAGTTGCTATGAGTCGGAATCCACTCGACAGCACACAACACAACACTGTATCCAGAGTTAAGAACAAAAGATAATTCAATCTTCCCTTGAGTGCCTGGAGCACATTTTTTCTAGTGTCCTCAGCTAGGGTACACGGAGGTTTGAATCACAGTTGTCAGCATCTGTCCTCATTAAACCAGAACCTCCTTCACACTGGGGGTCAACCCTGGGCTGCTGGAGTGGAAGACTGATGGGTGTGGATGGGAGGTCTTCACTCCTGTGACTTCCTCTGAGGCACTTCTCCTTCACCTCCTCCCCACTCTTCCTTTGCCAACAACGGTGAACATTCAGAAGGTCTGCCCTACTGTTCTTGGGGCTGGAGTTTCTACAATGGAATCTGAATGTCCAATGTTCCTCCAGGTACCTCAGCTGTTTATGGGTTCTTGTACTATTAAAAGCTACCCTGCTTTAGGTGCTACTGTCTGTAGTGTCATTTCATTATCTAAGCAAAGCTTGAGCCCTTTTCACACTCCTTCCCAGAGGGAGCAGAGTGTAGTAAAGAGGTTAAGAGCACACACTCTGGAGCCTGATGACCTAGGTTCAAATCCCAGCTCTACCTACTAGCCCTGTGACCTTGGGCAGTTATTTAAGTTTCCTCACCTGTAAAAGTGGAGATAAAAATAACACCTATTTCATGGGGAGACTGTGAGGCTTAAATGAATTCGTTCATGAAAAGGCACTTAGAACAATGTCTTACATTTAGTTAAGTACTTAATATGTGCTAGCTGCTATTATTAATTATTATTAATTGGGCTAATAGGAAGCTGACACACATAAAAGATGTTCTCCATCTTCCCAAGACTGAGAGCCAGAGCCTTCAGACAACCATGTGAAGGAACAGAAGTATTAGCAACCTCTGGAATAGGATTAAATGTTATCGTCCATGACTTCTGCTTCTCTGTATACCTCTGTTGGAAACCCTGGTGGTGGCGTAGTGGTTAAGCGCTATGGCTCTTAACGAAGAGGTCGGCAGTTCGAATCCACCAGGCACCCTTGGAAACTCTATGGGGGAATTCTACTCTGTCCTATAGGGTCGCTATGAGTCGGAATCAATGGCAGTGGGTTTGGTTTTTTTTTTTTTTTTTGGTATACCTCTGTGACCACTGCTTCCCTGACTGTGTTTGTGTTTGCCGTTGATGGTGAATCCCTTGGATGGGGGTGGAAGATCTTGCAGTCCCATAAGACAGAGCTCTCATACCCTTGAAATATAGGTTTGGCCATCTTTGAGTTATAAGGCAAGTCTCCCTCAAAAGAGCTCATCATCTTGGCATCACTAAAGGCAGCTTCCTTCAGAAGAGTCGGTGACTAGCCCCACTTCCAGGGAAAAGGGAAGACACTGATTATGGAAGTAGCACAGTAAGTTTTCAATAAGGATACTGAATGGCACCAAGAAGCAATGACACGGCAGGCACTGATCAAACTCTGTTCTCTCTCCACTGCAATTGGTGGCAGACTGTTCCCTACTACTGCCCTTTGGACCATGCTGGAGGAGGCCGGGGTGGAGATTTCAAGAGAATGATTTTGAATTCCCAATTACTAAAGCAGGAAGTGGCTCAAGTAATTACAGGAAAAAAAAAAAAAGATGTAACCATGTTTGTACTCTGAGCTCATGGAATAGACCGTTGTGGTTACATCCATTTATGACACTTGACATCCTTGCAATGTTTATATGGAATATTCCTGCCAGAGCCAGGGCTTCCTTTCCTGTATAGAACAGACTCCTTACAGACCATCAACTCTGCAGCTGGGGCTGCATTTATCCACCTCTGGTCTGCAATAGAGCTTGAGTACGCACAGCTGCAGATACTGTGGCAATGGAGCTGGAGGACCCCCGAGCCCTACAGCTGTGAAAAGTCTATCACACCCTCCCTTCTTCCAAATAAAGGGATTTTGTTGGAAGCTCTGAGTTTTCAGTGGAAAGCTTAGCAATTAACTGCTGTAGTCTTCTCTCCTAAAATCTCTCTAAGCATCCTGTAGAACTCCAACTCTGAAAACCAGAAAGGGCAGATTTACATTGTCTCCAAAACCTCATCCATGAACCAGCCTACAGATGGTAGAGATTCCTGCGGTATCTTCCCAGAGTGCTATCAATTCAAGGTCACAGGTACACCCAAGACCCATGGAGCCTCAGGGGATCTTATCTTCACTCAAGTGCAAAAAGTCCTAACCATTGTACCTAATACGACCCATTGTAGTAGGTTACATTTTATCTTTACACAGTGTGGCACAGTACTCCTAGGCCCTTACAACACTTGTGTTGACAAAAGATCCATTTTTGGAACTAGATAGAGCAGGGTGACGCACACGTGGAGAAATCCCGAAATGAAAACCCAAAATGTAATATCTTGATCTGGGTATTTACAATGAATTCTCCTAAATAGTTTTATAGAGTATTGCTGGGTACTGTATTATTTGTAATTTGTTCTTGAATGACTGCAGAGAGTTTGCCAGACAAATTTGCTTGAGAATACTTGGGATGTCCCATTGTAGCAGGCAGAATAAGGTCTTCCCCCGCAAAGATGTCCAGATGACCTAATCCCCAGAACCTTTGAATATGTTACAAATACACGGCAAGAAGGACTTTGTACATGTGACTAAGGTTAATGACCTGAAAAAGGGAGATTATCCTGGATAATCCAGGTAGGTAGGAGGTCCTTTCCCAGCTGTGGTCACAGAAAGAGGTGTCTACAGAAGAGATGCAATGTTGCCAGCTTTGATGATGGAGGAAGGGGGTCACAAACCAAGGAATGTGGGCAGCCTCTAGAAGCTGGAAAAGACAAGGAAAGGGATTTTTCCCTACAGCCTTCAAAAGGAACACAGCCCTGCCAGCACCTTAATTTTACCCCTGTGGGACCTGTATTGGACTTCTGACCTATATAATCATAAGATAATAAGTTTGTGTTGTTTTAAGTCACTAAGTTTTTAAGAAGTAATTTGGTACAGCAGCAATAAAAAAATACTACACCTATTAAAAAAAATCAACAAGACTAAAAGTTGGTTCTTTGAAAAGATCAAGAAATTGACAAACTACTGGCCAAACCGACAAAAGAAAAACTGAAGAGGAAGCAAATAACCCAAAAAAAAAAAAAAAAAAAAAATGAGACAGGGAACATTACAACAGACGCAACTGAAATAAAAAGGATCCTAACAGAATACTATGAAAAATTATACTCCAACAAAATTGAAAACCTAGAGGAAATGGAAAATTTCTAGAAACACACTACCTATGTAAACTAACACAAGCTGGGATAGAAAATCTGAACAGACCCATAACAAGAGAAGAGATTGAAGAGGTAATATGAAAACTCCCAACAACAGCAATAACAAAAAAGCCTTGGCCCAGACGGCTTCACTAGAGAATTCTACCAAACATTCAGAGAAGAGCTCACGCCAGTGCACTCAAACTCTTTCAGAACATAAAATAGGAGAGGATGCTCTTAAATTCAGTCTATGAAAACAGCATAACTCTGATACCAAAGCCAGGCAAAGACATCATAAAAAAAGAAAATTACAGACCAGTATCTCTCACGAATATAGATACAAAAATTCTCAACAAAATTCTAGCCAATAGAACTCAGCATCATATCAAAAAAATAATATCACAATTAAGTGGGATTCATACCAGCTATGCAAGAATGGTTCCACATTAGAAAATCAATCCACCACATAAATAGAACAAAAGAAAAGAATCACACGATCATCTCAATTGATACAGAGAGGGTATTTGATAAAGCCCAAGAGCCATTCCTGATAAAAACTCTTAATAAAATAGGAATAGAAGGGTAACTCCTCCATATAATAAAGGTATCAATACAAAATTAACAGCCAACATCGTTCTTAACGGAGAAAGGCTGAAAACATTCCCCTGAGAACATGTACAAGACAAGGATGCCCTTTATCACCACTCCTATTTAACACTGTGCTGGGAGTCCTAGCTAGAGCAATAAGGCAAGAAAAAGAAACAAAGGGCATCCAAATTGGAAAGGAAAAGTAAAACTATCTCTATTCACAGATGATATGACCCTAACCATAGAAAACCCCACAGATTCCACAAGAAAACTAATGGAACTAATGGAAATATTCAGCAGAGTAGCAGAATATAAGATCAACATAAAAAATCAGTTAGATCCCTATACACGAACAAAGAGAGCTTTGAAAAGGAAATTAGGAAAACAATACCATTTATAACAGCCCCTAAAAAGAAAAACGCCTAGGAATAAACCTAACCAGCGACGTAAAAGACCCATACAAAGAAAACTACAAGACACAATTGGAAGAAATCAAAAGAGACCTACATAAATGGAAAAACATACCATGCTCATAGACATGAATACTCAACATTATGAAAATGTCAACCCTACCCAAAGCGATCCACAGGTATAAAGCAATAACAATTCAAATACCAATAGCATTCTTTAACGAGATGGAAAAGCTAATGAACAGCTTTATATGGGAAGGAAAGAGGTCCACGATAAGCAAGCCATTATTGAAGAAAAAGAACAAAGTAGGAGGCCTCACACTACCTGATCTCAGAGCCTACTATACAGCCACGGCAGCCAAAACAGCCTAGTAATGGTAAAACAACAGACACATAGACCAGTGGAACATAACAGAGAGCCCAGATGTAAATCTATCCAGCTGATCTTTGACAAAGGCCCAAAGTCCATAAAATGGAGAAAAGGCAGTCTTTTTAACAAATGGTGCTGGCAAAACTGGATGTCCATCTGTAAAAAAGTGAAACAGGACCCATATCACACACTACACACAAAAACTAACTCAAAATGGACCAAAGGCCTAAATATAAAATCTAAAATGATGAAGATCATGGAAGAAAAAATAAGAACAATGTTAGTGGCCCTAATACATAGCATAAATAGGACACAAATCATAACGAACAATGCACATACACCAGAAGATAAACTAGATAACTGGGAGCCCCTGAAAATAAAACATGCTCACCAAAAGAATTCATCAAAAGAGTAAAAACAGAACCTACAGACTGGGAAAAAAATTTTTGGCTACATATCCGACAAGGGTCTAATCTCTAAAATCTATAGAATACTTCAACACCTCAATAACAAAAAGACAAACAATCCAACTAAAAAATGAGCAAAAGATATAAACAGACAATTCACCAAAGAAGATATTCGGGCTGCTAATAGACATATGAGGAAATGCTCATGATCATTAGCCATTAGAAAAATGCAAATCAAAACTACAATGAGATACCATCTCACACCAATATTACTGGCACAAACTTAAAAAAACAGAAAATAACAAATGTTGGAGAGGTTGCACGGAGACTGGAACTTTCATGCACTGCTGGTGGGAACATAAAATGTACAACCAATATGGAAAATGATATTACACTTCCTTAAAAAGCTAGAAATAGAAATACCATATGATCCAGCAGTCCCACTCCTAGAAATATATCCTAGAAAATAAGGTCCATCACACAAATAGACATACGCACAGCCGTGTTCATTGCAGCTTTGTTTACAATAGCAAAAAGATGGAAACAACCTAAGTGCCCAACAACAGGTGAATGGATAAACAAATTACGGTACATACACACAATGGAATACTATGCAACGATAAAGAACAATGATGAATCTGCAAAACGTTTCACAATATGGATGAATCTGGACGGTAGTATGCTGAATAAAATAAGTCAATCACAAAAGGACAAATACTGTATGAGACCACTACTGTAAAAACTCAAGAAAAGGTTTACACACACACACACAAAAAAAAACCCATCTTGGATGGTTAAGAGGGAGGGGAGGGCTGGGGAGAAGAAATCACTAACTAGATAGTAGACAAGTGTTTACTTTGGTGAAAGGAAAGACAACACACAATATAGGGAAAATCAGTACAACTTGACCAAGGCAAAGCCACAGAAGCTTCTTAGACATAGCCAAACCCTTGAGGGACTGAGTTACTGGGGCTGAGGGCTGGGGACCATGGTCTTGGGGGACATCTAGGTTAACTGGCATAACATAGTTCATAAAGAAAATGTTCTGCATCATACCTTGGTGAGTAGTATCTGGGATCTTAAAAGCTTGCGAGCAGCCATCTAAAATACACCTACTGGTCTCATTACATTTGGAGCATAGGAAAATAAAACGAACCAAAGACACAAGAGAAATATCACTCCAAAGGACTAAAAGACCACAAGAACCACAGCCTCCACCAGCCTGAGCACAGAAGAAACAGATGGTGCCTAGCAACCACCATCAACTGCTCTGACAGGGATCACAGCAGATGGCCGGACAGAAGAGGAGAAAAAATTCACAAAAAAAAGACCAGACTTACTGGTCTGACAGAGACTGGAGGGACTCCCAAGACTATAGCCCCCGGACACCCTACTAACTCAGAACTGAAACCACTCCCAAAGTCTACCTTTCAGCCAAAGATTAGACAGGCCTATAAAAGAAACAATAACACACGTGACAAAAGTGCCTCTCAGTTCAATCAAGCACAGGAGACCAAATGGGCAAACGCAAAGACAAGAATGCAGGAAGGAACAGGAAACCTAGAGGAATGGACACAGGGAACCTGGAGTGTAAAGAGAAAGGGGGAGAGTGCTGACACATTGTGGGGATTGCAACCAATGTCACAAAACAATTTGTGTATAAATTTAGGAATGAGAAATTAATTTGCGCTGTAAACTTTAAAACACACAAAAAATAATAAGTAGGAGCTAGAAGAAGCCCCATGGATAAAAAGTCTAATGCATTCAACGAACATACGCTAGTTTAAGAAGGAATGCTATTTTTTTTTTTTAGAAGAAGCCCCATGGATAAAAAGTCTAATGCATTCAACGAACATACGCTAGTTTAAGAAGGAATGCTAGACTATGTTCCTAAATCCCTGCCTTGGTTATGCTGAGGTCAATCTCTCTCCTTCCTACATCCCCCACCTGGACTTCAGCTCACCTAATTAAGCACTTGTGCCCATCTATATCTCTCAATGCCTCTAACTTCTACCCCATCACAGGAGACATGAAACATATATATCTCCCAAAATTCCTTCTAGGGTATTGTTGTTGTTGTTGTTGTTGTTGTTGTTAGTTGCCGTAGGACCAGCTTCAACGCACGGCAACCTTGTGTATGACAGAATGAAATATTGCTTGGTCCTGAGCCATCTTCTTCATAATTGTTTGTATATTTGAGACCATTGCTGTGACTACTGTGTCAGTCCATCTCACTGAGGGTTTCCTCATTTTCACTGAACCTCCACCAAGCACGATGTCCTTTACCAGTGATTGGTCTTTCCTGAAGACTTGTCCAAAGTAAGCGAGTCAACATCTCACCATTCTAGGAAACGTTTGTTGTTGTTAGGTGCTGTCAAGTCATTTCCAACTCATAGCAATCTTGTGTATAACAGAACAAAACAACTGACTGGTCCTCTGCCATCCTCACAACCATTGCTATGTTTGAGCCCATCATTGCAGCCACTGTGACAATCCATTTCGTTAACGGTCCTCCTCTTTTTCACTGACTCTGTATTTTACCGAGCAGGATATCCTTCTCTAGGGACTGATTCTCCTGATGACGTGTCCAAAGTATGTGAGACAAAGTCTCGCCATCCTCACTTCTAAGGAGCATTCTGATTGTACCTCTTCTAAGAGAGATTTGTTCATTTTTCTGGCAGTCATTGGTATATTCAATTTCTTTGCCAACACCACAATTTAAAGGCATCAATCCTTCTCTGGTCTTCCTTATTCATTGTTCAACTTCCGCATGCACATGAGGCAACTGAAAATAACATGGCTTGGGTCAAGTGCACCTTAGTACTCAAAGTGACATCTTTGCTTTCTAACTCTTTAAAGAGGTCTTCTGCAACAGATTTGCTCAATGCAATACATAGTTTGATTTCTTGATTGCTGCTTCCCATGGCCATTGAATGTGGATCCAAGCAAAATAAAATCCTTGACAACTTGAAATCTTTTCATCACGATGCTGCTTATTGATCCAGTTCTGAGGATTTTTGTTCTCTTTACACTGAGGAGTAATCCATACTGAAGGCTACAGTCTTTGATCTTCATCAGTAAATGCTTCAAGTCCTCCTCTCTTTCAGCAAGCAACGTTATATTGTCTGCACATCACAAGTCGTTAATGAGTCTTCTTCCAGTCCTGATGCCTTGTTCTTCTTCATATAGTCCAGCTTCTCAGATTATTTGCTCAGCATACAGACTGAACAAATATGGTGAAAGGATACCAGCCGGACACAAACCTTTTCTGATTTTAAACTGCGCAGTATCCCCTTGTTCTATTCAAATGACTGTCTCTTGGCCTATGTACAGGTTCCTCATGAGCACAATTAAAAAAAAAAAAATTCCCATTCTTCAAAATGTTATTCATAATTTGTTATGATTCACACAGTCAAATGCCTCTGTACAGCCAATGAAACACAGGTAAACATCTTCCTGGTATTCTCTGCTTTCAGCCAAGATCCATCTGACATCAGCGATGATACCCCTCATTCCACATCTTCTTCTGAATCCAGCTTGAATTTCTGGCAGTTCCCTGTCAATCTACTGTTAGAACCTCCTGAATTATCTTCACCAAAATTTTATTTGTGTATGATATTAATGATACTGTTTGATAATTTCTGCATTCTGTCAGATCACCTTTTTTGGAACGGGCGCAAATATGGATCTCTTCCAGTTGGTTGGCCAGGTACCTGTTTTCCAAATTTCCTGGCATAGACAAGTGAACACCTCCAATGCCGCATCTGTTTGTTGAAACATCTCAATTGGTAGTCCATAAATTCCTGCAGCCTTACTTTTCACCAATGCCTTCAATGAAGCTTGGACATCTTTCTTCAATATCATCAGTTCTTGATCATATGCTGCCTCCTGAAATGGTTGAATGTCGACCAATTCTTTTTGGTGCAGTGACTCTGTATTCTGTCCATCTTCTTTTGATGCCTTCTGGGTCATTTGATATTTTGCCCATAGAATCCTCCAATATTACAGCTTGAGGCTTGAATTTTTTTTTTCATTCTTTCAGCTTTAGAAATGCTGAGCATGTTTTTCCTTTTTGATTTTCTAAGTCCAGACCTTTGCACATTTCATTATAATACTTTGTCTTTTCAAACCACCCTTTGAAATCTTCTGTTCAACTCTTTCACTTCATCATTTCTTTCATTCTCTTTAGCTGCTCTAAGTTCAAGAGCAAGTTTCAGAGCCTCTTCTGACATCCATTTTGGTCTTTTCTTTCTTTCCTGTCTTTTTAACGACCTTCTGCTCTCTTCGTGTATGATGTCATCCCACAACTCATCTGGTCTTTGGTCATTAATGTTCAGTGCGTCAAATCTATTCTTGAGATGATCTCTGAATTCAAATGGGATATATTCAAGGTTGTATTTTGGCTCTTGTGGACTTGTTCTAATTTTCTTCAGCTTCAACTTGAACTTACATAGGAGTAATTGATGGTCTGTTCCACAGTCACTTCCTGGCCCTGTTCTGACTGATGATACTGAACTTTTCTATCATCTCTTTCCATTGATGTAGTCAATTTAATTCCTGTGTATTCCATCCAGTGAGATCCACGTGTATAGTCACTATTTATGTTGTTGAGTAAAGGTATTTGCTGGTCTTGCAAAATTCTGTCATTTGATCTCTGGCATTTCTATCACCAAGGCTGTGTTTTCTAACTACTGTTCCTTCTTCGTTTCCAACCTTTGCATTCCAATCACCAGTAATTATCAATGCATCTTGATTGTACGTTTGATCAATTTCAGACTGCAGAAGTTGGTAAAAACCTTCGATTTCTTCATCTTTGGCATTAGTGGTTGGTGCGTAAATTTGAGTAATAGTCATATTCACCGGTGTTCCTTGCAGGCATACGGATATTATGCTATCACTGACAAGCACTCTACTTCAGGACAGATCTTGAAATGTTCTTTTTGACAATGAATGAGATGCCATTCTTCAATTTGTCATTCCTGACATAGTAGACCATATGATTGTCAGATTCAAAATGGCCAATACCAGTCCATTTCAGTTCACTAATCTAGGACATCGAACTCTGTGTTCCATTTCATTTTTGACGATTTCCAATTATCCTACATTCATACTTCGTATGTTCTACCTTCCAATTACTAATGGATGCCTGCAGCTGTTTCTTCTCATTTTGAGTTGTGTCACATCAGTAAATTAAGAGCTTTACCCCATCCATGCCATTAAGGTCAACTCTATTTTGAGAACGCAGCTATTCCCCGCCATACTTTTAGCACCTTCCAACCTGAGGAGCTCATCTTCCGGTACTATATCAGATAATGTTCTGTTGCTATCTATAAGGTTTTCAACAGCCAATTTTTTTCAGAAGTAGACTACCAGGTCCTTCTTCCTAGTCTGTCTTAGCCTGGAAGCTGTGCTGAAACCTGTCCACCATGGGAGACCCTGCTGGTATTTGAAATACCAGTGGCATGGCTTCCAGCATCACAGCAACACACAAGCCACCACAGTACAACAATTTGACAAACAAGTGGTGGATCCTAGGACACAGTCAACAGAAACCTGGGTACTTCTGGGCCAGATGATATTGGAGTGTGAGTCCCCGATAAATAAAAAAAATAAATAAAATTTTTTTTTTTTTTTTATAAATAAGCACCCCTTTTTCCCACCCAAATTTGGAACGAATTGAGAAATAAAGATAAAAAAGTCTACCTCATTGCTGATAAAAATGTACTGAAAACATGGCTTGAGCTCTGAAGTCAAAAAGTCTTGATGACATTGCCTGCTGTCTACCTCCCCAGAGCCTGCGGCTGCCCACCCAAAGGAAAGTTTGAATCCATAGAGTATAAACACTTACCCAGGACTGCTATCTCACCTTGGCCTGGGACAGGAAAGGACGACAGGGACAGGTGTAAGGCCTCAGTAAGTGAAATTTTTAAACTAAATTAATCAGCTATAGTTAATTGAGAGAAGCAGGTCCCTGGTGGCGCAGTGGTTAAGTGCTACAGCTGCTAACCAAAGGGTCGGCAGTTTGAATCTGCCAGGCGCTCCTTGGAAACTCTATGGGGCAGTTCTACTCTGTCCTATAGGGTCGCTATGAGTGAGAATCGACTCGACGGCAGTGGGTGGTGGTGGTGAGGTCCCAAAAAAAAAAAAAAAATTCATTTAGATGAGATCTGCAGATTCTCAGAATAGACAAAAGATTAAAAAAAGAAATGTATGAACGGAAAATAACATTCATTCCTTCAGATACCTATTTTGCACTTTTCAAATGTATAGGGTAAAAACTTGGAATTTCATTTTTTAGTGTTGTCTGATGTATAATAAGAGTGAGGTTTTAGAAATCCTTGTTTATGTGTGATTTTCTTATAAGTCACATGGAGTCTCCTCAAGACATTCACAGTGGCCACTTTAGGTGGCTTGGGGCAGCAGAAACAGCACTAACCAACTGCCATCAAGTCGATTCCTACTCACAGCAATCCCATGTGTTTCAGTGTAGAATTCTGCCCCATATGGTTTTCAACGGCTAATTTTTTTTTTCAAAGTAGATTGCCAGGTCTTTCTTCCAAGGCACTTCTGGATAGACATGAACCTCCAACCTTTCAGTTAGCAGCCAGGTAAGTTAACTATTTGCACTACCCAGGGACTCCAGAAACAGCACTAGAGCAGTGTAAGTCCATACTCTTCCTATGTGACCTTCAGAAAATGATTTTATCTACCTTAGCCTCAGTGCCCTCATCTGCAAAAGACAGCTAACGCCACCTTGCCTGTCTACATTTAGAGAGAGTATAAGGAGAGGGTGAGGTAACATACATAAAAGCACTTTGAAATGTGAAAAAATTTACAGATACTATGCATGCTTTTATGAATTCAGGAATTATTAAATACTTACCAAATCAGATCATAAATGTGAAATAGCCTAAAAATTGGTAGTATAAATGGAAGGTATTAAATATATAAAACCTGTTGTACATTAAACAAATATCCAAATTTTCCACAAAGGGTACCAAGAGACCATCAGCTTTATAAGACCCATTCTAACATTATAACTTAAAACATGAACATATTTTATTGGATTATATCTTTTTATTATAGGACTTACATTATTGCTGCATGTCTTGTAGCGAATATTCTGCCCTTCGCAATTCCTAATCAAGGAAAAAAGAAAATAATGATTTCATAGAAGTGGCAAGCATCACAAAAAGAAAAAAAAAAGGAAAAGCAAGGCACTGGTTTCCTGTAAAACTTTAATATAACGCATTACCTCAAAGATTGAAAGTTTAAATTCTAAGAAATAACTTTCAAGGATCAGGAGGTCAAACAGTCTTGTGGAGCATATCACGTGAAATAGTGAATTCATTAGTTGATTCAATGTCATTAGACACATGCAGTTTTTACACCCCTCCCCCCACACACATTGCCATTGAGTCACTGCTGACTCATAGAGACCCTATTGGACAGAGTAGAACTGCCCACCGTAGAGTTTCCAAGGAGCAGCTAGTGGATTCAAACTGCCGACCCTTACGGTTAACCGCCTGAGCTCTTAACCACTGTGCCATCAGGGCTCCATATTTACCCCAGGGGCCATATAATTACTGAAATTAATGCATCAATGTTTCCACCCCAGGTCCAGATAACTACTAAAATCAGTGCATAAATGTGTCTACACGTGCAAATGTATACTTTCTTTTCTTCTGAGGAAGAAGGGAAAGCTACTGGTAGATGCATTTGTGTAGCAATTCCCTGCTGAAAAATCGAAAACCAAACCCACTGCTGTGGAATCGATTCCAACTCATGTAGACCCTATAGGACAGAATAGAACTGCCCCATAGGATTTCCAAGGAGCAGCTGGTGGATTCAAACTGCTGACCTCTTGGTTCGCAGCCTGAGCTCTTAACCACTGTGCCACACCAGAGCAACAATTCCCTGCTGGGCTACTTAATTTCTCTTCCTCCCTTACTGAAGCAAATCCAAGTGAGCTGGGAACTCACTAATCTCCTCCCTAATTGACGTAAGTGTAACTATTATAAATTTGCTGGAGGCACCGTTAGATGTTAATGCTTGAGATTTATGCTTCGACTTTATTTCAACCATTGGCCTTACTAAGTGGATGCTAGAAACGAGTGTTGGAGCCACTTTCTTGGGATACCATACTGGCACTGGTCAGAACCTGAAGTCGTATATAAGTCTGACAGTCCTCCCATGATGATTATCTGCCCCTCCAGCCACTTGCTCTGGGATCCTGCCACTATTTTCCAGGCAGGCTTTTCTGTTAGGTGTTTTAAAATCCATTTGGTGGGTACCTTTCTCAGTCATCTGCTTGCTGCTCCATATTTTACAAAAGTTCCTTAAAGATATGCGGTTTCTGAATGGTATCATTCCCAGTTTTTTGACGGAGTTACATAATTTTCCTCCTCTTTATGTTTTCTTGATCAACTCAGTGGCAATTTTAGAGGGAGGAAAGCTAAACCCATAGGCTTAAATCATCACCTTAGAACTAAAAGTCAGTAGATTCAATTTCAATTGTTGTTTTAAAATATTTAGTCTTATATGAATAGAAACTTTTAAAAGTGTATCTGAGATCATTTTTTGAAGGTGTGATTTAAATATGAGTCTATATGAAATGACAGAATCCATTACAGTAATATATAACTTATTACAAGTAGTCCCTAACTTATGACAGGGTTCTGTTCCAACGACTCCATCATTAATTTGGTTCTGACGTAAGTCGGGTATCTCAATTTTTTAGTTTTCATTATTATTGCCTTTTATTATCAATATCTTTATAAATCCAATCTTTGTCTTTGGGGGTTGAAAACATTACATATAAACTTACAGATATATTTTAATAGATACAAAATAACACACAAAACATAAATCATTTACTCCAACAATGAAGAAGAGTTGGAAGACATTAGCGTTTTGTCAGATGGGGTAATAACTTCACTGTGGAAAGTTCTAGATCATCTGGATTATCCCTGGGAATGCAGATAGCATGTCTAATAATAATAAAAAAAAATCAGTGAGAGTTATCTGCATGGTCCTTTTCTTTTTTTCATATATTTCGTGGTAACATCTCACTTCTTCCCAAATCTACCTATCAACTTTAGCAAAGTGGTCAGCATTCATGTCCATTTTTAAAGCAACTAAAGCCCCTGATTTAGTTTAGTTTTCTAAACTAAATCTATATGGCAGTGTTTTGAACAATAAATTATAAAATTGAACATCTTCAAGTGAACATCTGAGAATGATAACATCAGCAAATTAACGTGCTGCAACATTGTATGTGGTACGTATTACTAACAATAGGATATACAGAAAAAAGCATTATCGTGTGATTCATTGTAACTTGAATAAGTCGTAAGTTGGGGGCTGCCTATATATGTAACTTTTGATAATTCTATTTTTGTTGATTCCAAAAACGGTGAGTTGAAAACTAGTAAAGTACCAAGAAGTATAAGGGGGCGGGAGGTTTAATCACAAAATCCTATCACCAAACACCTTTACTCTTAATATTTTTGCATGTTATGTTCCAGTATTTCTGCTGTAATTTACCTTTTTTTTTTTTACAGAGTTGAAATCATACCGTATATTCAACTTTGTATTTTGTATTCATCTACTATTATAAGCATTGTGCCATCTCATTAATCATTCTTTGGAAAATTTGTTTTAATTACTACATAATAATCCATTCTACAAACATTACCCTTTGTGGTTATTTATGCTGCTTCCTTTTCTTTTTTTTTTTTTTCCACTCTTAAATTTGCATACAGTAAAATTCACTGTTGTTTTGTGTACAATTTTGTGAGTTTTGACAAACACATACAGTTATAGAACCACTACCACGATCAATACACGGAATAGTTCCATCACCCCTATAATTCCCTCATGTTGTCCTCTTCTCACCCTCAGTCCCCGGCAATCACTAATCTATTTTCTATCCCCATAATTTTGCCTTTTTGAGAATATCATATTCGTGGAATCATACAGTATATAACTTTTTGTGTCTGTCTTCTTTCACTTAGCATAATGCATTTGAGATTCACCCATGTTGTTGCATTTATTAGTAGTTTGTTCCCTTCTATTGCTGAGTAGTATTCCACTGTATGGATAAACCACAGTTTATTTAGCCATTCTCCAGGTGAATGACATTTGGGCTTTTGAAAATTATGGGAAAAAAAAACTGCTATAAATATTCACATAGCAGATTTTTGTGTGAATATAAGTTTCCATTTCTCTTGTAAAAACCTACAAGTGGGATTGCTGGGTCCACTTTTTTTACATATATATAATACTGCTTTGTAAAACATCTTTATGTTTTCAACTGTTAATATTTCAATAATTTATTCAGGATACATATCTAGAAGTGGAGAATTAACACCAGTCCTTTTTTTAAAAATAATATTTTATTGTGTTTTTGGTAAAGGTTTACATAGCAGTTTAGGTTCCCATTCAAGTTTCCACACAAGTTGTTCAGTGACACTGGTTACATTCTTCTTAATGCATGAACATTCTCATTATTTCCACTCTGGTTGTTCCATTAACACCCAAAATAATAAAAATCCACTGCCGTCAAGTCGATTCCGACTCATAGCGACCCTATAGGACAGAGTAGAACTGCCCCACAGAGTTTCCAAGAAGAACCTGGTGGATTTGAACTGCCCAGTCCTTTTATATTATGACCCTTTCATTTAAGAGTTATTACCTCTTGGTTGACTATTACTTCATTGGTTGTTTTTTCAAAAAGGGTATAGGGCTGGCATATTATTGAACCTTTGTATTTCACACAGGAAATCAATGCAGCAAGGTATAATATTATTTTTCTCATGATCCTTTTTCCTCAAAACTGTAGACATGCTTAATTGACCTTTGACAACCAGACTTGCAGAGGAGAAGTCTGATTTTAATTCTTTTGTATAGGACCATTATTTTTCTGCCTGGCAGCTTACAGTTTCTAAAAAATATTTGAAGCAAAAATTAATAGTCAGGATGTATATAGTTGTGTATTTGTTTTCATTGTTTTGACCTGAAAGTGGTGAGCCCTTTTTGATCTGAATACTCAGGATTTTAATTTCCAGTTCTGCAGATTATTCTCAGACCATGATTTTCATAAAAGGTCTGGTGCTAGGGATACCTGTAATTCTTTGGGTAGAGCTCCCTCTCTCTACTCCTATCATTTCCTTGTCGCCCTACCCATGATTTCCTCTTATACGTCTCATTTCTTTGATCTTTCCTTCTGATGTCAAGAAATCTCCTACTTGACTGATTTTCTTTTTCTGTTGTGATTATTTTGTATTTTATTGGGTCTGATACAGTTTTTAATTCTGCTTTTCACTGTCTCTTTCTTTGCAATCCTTCTGAACTCTCTCCATTTACGTCTCAGACCATTCTCACCTTATGCTTTTCACAGCACCATTATGTATCCCTAGTCTCCTCACATCTGTTGTCTGGGAGGTGCAGCCCCTAATTTGGTTTAGATGGGATTTATGAAAGAAGGAAATTTTGCAGTGAAAAGAACAGCAGTATGGCTGCCTCCAAAAGCATTACCTAAAGAGTAGAGTTAAATTTCTCAGCTAAACACAATGAGTCCAATTAGTTGCCCCTTTTTAATACAGTTCTCTTGCATTTTGGTTTAGTAGAACATCTGCCCTGGTTATTCCTGTATATTTTCATTTTTTTGTGACTTGTCATTGGTATATTACTCTCAACTTTATTAGAATCTTGATGAGGTTACAACAAAATTTCATACATTCAAAAAACACTAGACTGAAAGGGTGTCATAGGGTGTAATAACCCAGTGCTGTTGAGTCAATTCCGACTCATAGCAACCCTATAGGACAGAGTAGAACTGCCCCATAGAGTTTCCAAGGAGCGCCTGGCAGATTTGAACTGCCGACCCCTTGGTTAGCAGCCGTAGCACTTAACCACTACGCCACCAGAGTGTGATAAGGGTAATTGTAATAGGGTGGAGAAGTCTCTCTCTTGGTTAAAGGGAAATGATTCTACTCTAGTTGGAAACAACAGCTATGCTAGTGAACAAGGTCAACGCACGTATTCACTTACATGACTTACTTCCCTTTGACTTTTTATGTATGGACAAAAGAAGAAAATAAATAACAAGAAAAGTAAATGGGTAGTTTAAAAAATTACTTTGCTTACTTTGAAAAAGCCCCAATTGAGGAAGGCAGTTAATCTATTAGGAAAGTGATAACCAAAAGCTTTTTGTGCCATTCTAACTCAAAGCCCTAAAAAATTTTGTTTCTAATTTTAATGGGGCAGGTAAATTACAAAAGTCACAATTGTAAGAGAGTATTTTAATTAACTTAAATATTAAAAAGATGAAAAAACCAAACCCACTGCCATCAATTCTGACTCATGGTGGCCCCATGTGTCACGGAGTAGAACTTATCCGTAGGGTTTTCTTGGCTCTCATCCTATGGAAGCAGATCATCAGGCCTTACTTCTACGGCACCACTGGATGAGTTCACACCACCAACCTTGAGGTTAATAGTTGAATGCAAACCGTTTGTGCCACTTAGCGACCTGTGTTCACCTAAATACTAGAACACAAAAACTGTTCAAAGAATGCTATTTTCTTTAAAATATATTTTAGAACCTTAGAAATAATTTTTTAGATGCATTTTTAGTAATTGTTTAATTTCAGCTGTTTAATGAAAAAAGACCTTTTTTTGTAAAAAAGAAATTTAAAACTAATAGGGAAGAACATACCAGTTGAAGATAGCTTAAGACTATACTTCAGGCTCTGGAATGGACCATATTGCCTTGGTCAACACCCTCACTGCCATCTTCTGTGTCCTAGTCATTAACTGAATACCTAGAAGACCGAGACCCTGGGTGGTGCAAACAGTCAACACACTTAGCTGTTCATGGAAAGGTTGGAGGTTCAAGTTCACCCACAGGCACCTTGGGAAAAAAGCCTGGTGATCCACTTCCAAAAAATCAGCCACTGAAAACCCTGTGAAGCACGGTTCTACTCTAACATGCATGGGGTCACCACAAGTAGGAGTCGACTCAACAGCAACTGGTTTATCTAGGAGGCAGTAGCTTCCACTTGGAGTGTTGAGTCTAAAAATCTATACCAAAAAAGTAAGCACATTTCCACTGCAAATCCCACTACAACTACAACAAAGTGACATGGGAAAGAGAGCGTTTTATTTCATGAATTCTCAAAACATAAAGCACCATTTTGGATTCTTTTCTTCTTCCACAAATGTGCATGGTGAACCTACTATACACCGGCATGTAAAGATGCAGGGAGATTATCTCTAAATTACTTTTACAAGTCAGTAGTAAGATTTTTTTTAACCCAAACATCTGGCTGACATTTTTAACATTCTGCTTCACTTTATTCAACCTAACACACACTAAACCCACTGACTGGTCTCCACTGATGTGGCACACTTTGGTTACAATTTAGTATGAAAATGAATGACCACTTTATGAAACAGGCATAAAATGAATTGCAAGTTATTTTAAAGTTAAGGACACCAGAGTCCTAATTCCCCAAGCAGGAACCTGCCAGCTTATTCTGGAAATAATTCCTTTGGCTCAAAGCAACTGAGCTGCAGAAATATTACTTCCAAGTTTTTAATTTCATTCTAATTATGATATGCAGCAGCTAATGGTTATCAGGAGTATATGAAAATTCAAGAACATTATTTTAAAATTATGTATTTTCTATCCATTACAACATTTATAACACCCTGAAATACAAGATTTTTGAAGTCATAAATTTATGAATATATAAAAAACATATGTTGATTCCACATGAGGATACATTAAAAACATTAATAAAATTTCCCTGGAGTTTATAGCAGTATAATTTATAACATTCATTTGATGATATATTGACTCAAATACTAGTGTCTTAAAGACTGAGAGGCATGTGTTTTGAAGAATAAAAATATATTAATTTTTTAAAATAGTAGTTAACTTCAACCTGTGTTTTCCATGGTTGGCACTTGACGAGAATATCAAGTTAAAAACTTTCACAAGTGAAAGAGACATTCTGGCTGGCATACAGTTTTCAGTGCAAATGAACTGACTACGTATTTAAATCTAATTGAACTCTGAAACAATTTTATCCATAACAAAACAAACGAACAAAATAGCTACATCAATTCCCTTCCCAAAATGATGAATTTAAAGGAGTATACTGATTAAAGACACTGAAATGCTTTCTACAGTTTTAGGGATGACTTTTTGCATGGTTTTCTATGTAGCTACCTCCATATCCCTCTTCCAAGAAAATGCAACCACAAGAGTTCAATATTTATGAAGATTTAGTAAGTCTCTAAGGCTGCTCAAGGATAAAGAGACTTGATAAGCTTTCCAAGGGAAGTAAGTTTCCTTCTTAATAATCTCAGAGAACTTCTGAAATTACACTGAAAATTCTTACTATGAGAGTGGGTTAGGAATGTTTAAAGTCTGGGGCTACCTAAAAGGTGGGGAGCAGGAACCAGTGATATATTAAAGAATCTGCTGCCCTTCTTTAGAATCAACCTAGTTCAAGTTTTACGCGAGAAAAAAAGGATGTTCCTGTCCCTGCTTTTTATCAGAGACAAGGAACAAATGGAACCACGATAGGAACCAAGCCAGAAAAAGTACATATATCACCATGCATGTTATCTTATTGTAAATACCACCTAGCATACTATTCTCTTGTTTAATATTTGGTTTAGGACGTTTTCTCACCTGTATTTGTTCAAATTAGATGAGCTCAGGCACATCTGGAGATCCTCAAGGATAAAAGCAAATTTCAGAATACAGGCAAATATTTGTATATAAATAGACTAAAGACTAATATTGAAGCTCTGAAGAACTTTCAGACTAAGACAGGCCAGGAAGAAAGGCCTGGTGATCTACTTCCAAAAACGAGCCAATGAAAGCCTTATGGGTAATATGCACTCGAACTGTGTTATTGGCAAAGAATACTGAACGTACCATGTACTGCCAGAATGAACAAGCCGGTCTTAGAAGAAATACAACCAGAATGCTCCTTAGAAGTGAGGGGGTAGTGGGACTCATTCTTGCTTACTTTGGACACATCATCAGGACAGGCCAATCATTAGAAAAGGACATCATTTTTGGTAAAGTAGAGGGTCAGGGAACAAGAGGCAAATCCTAAATGAAATGGATTGACACAATACCTGCAACAATGGAGTCAAACATACCAAAAGTCATGAGGATGGTGTGGAATGGGCCACATTTTGCTCACTTCTCTGTGAGTCAATGGTTGACTCAACAGCATCCAAAAACGGACTAAACAACACCACGTAAGTCCTAAAAACCAAAAAAGTTAACCAAGTACTACCAAGAAGTACTTGAGGAATGGAGACGAGGTATAGAGTAGCAATAATTAGGTTAGAATTATGTTTCTGTTCCTAAAATTATTTTATTATAAAGTATTTTCAGCCCACAAAAAACGTATAGAGAGAGGAGGCGGAGCCAAGATGGCGGACTAGGCAGACGCTACCTCGGATCCCTCTTACAACAAAGACATGGAAAAACAAGTGAATCAATCACATACATAACAATCTACGAACCCTGAACAACAAACACAGATTTAGAGACGGAGAACGAACTAATACGGGGAAGCGGCAATTGTTTCCAGAGCCTGGAGCCAGCGTACCAGTCAGGTACTGCACAAGCACAGAGAGCTGCTCCACCCCCCTGAACTAACCCCGGGAGGGGGACCAGCCGGTTCCACAGGCGGCGAGGGACGCAGCCGGTAGGAGAAGTCCCCGGGAGGCAGTGACTGGTCTTGGAGCAGAAAGAGCAGCGTCCGAGCCGGGGAACCGTCCTGCAGGGATTTGGACTGGACGCAGGTACGGCATAAACACGGAGAGTTGCTCCACCCCCATGAACTAACCCCGGGAAGGGGCCCAGCTGGGTCGCGCGGGCGGCGTGGGACGCAGCCGGTAGGAGGAGTCCCTGGGAGGCAGCAACTGGTATTGGAGCAGGCAGAACAGCGTCCCGGCCAGGACACTCGGTCACGGCACAAACACGGGGAGCTGTTCCACCCATCTGAACTAACCCCGGGAGGAGGCCCAACTGGTTCTCGGAGGCGGCACAGCCACGTGGCTGGAGGGACGAGAAGTCCCCAGGAGGCAGCGACTGATTTTGGAGTTGAGAGTGCACCGTCCCAGTAGCGGAGCCTTGACGCTGGGCGTGGGGCTGGAAGCGGAGGATCTGACCGTGACTCCAGCGGGCCAGACCCCCCGGGGGCAATCTCCACACAGCCAGCACACATAGGCAAGGCGCCCGCGGGAATCTCAGATATAATAGTCATTACAAGCAAGACAAGCAACTCTGGCTATATTCTGAGGTGCTACTCTCCTACCTCTCTGTTCCCTGCCCCACCCTCCCCAGACGGCTTCATTAACATCTGAATAGCCTGAGCCAGAGGGAGAACTCTGATAGGGATCTGACCGCATTTTTTTTTTAAGCGGATTTTCTGGAAAAACTAGTTTCCCAGTGATGGCTCGGAGACAACAATCCATATCAAACCACTTAAAGAAGCAGACCATGACAGCTTCTCCAACCCCCCAAACAAAAGAATCAAAATCTTCCCCAAATGAAGATACAATCTTGGAATTATCAGATACAGAATATAAAAAACTAATTTACAGAATGCTTAATGATATCACAAATGAAATTAGGATAACTGCAGAAAAAGCCAAGGAACACACTGATAAAACTGTTGAAGAACTCAAAAAGATTATTCAAGAACATAGTGGAAAAATTAATAAGTTGCAAGAATCCATAGAGAGACAACATGTAGAAATCCAAAAGATTAACAATAAAATAACAGAATTAGACAGCGCACTAGGAAGTCAGAGGAGCAGACTCGAGCAATTAGAATGCAGACTGGGACATCTGGAGGACCAGGGAATCAACACCAACATAGCTGGAAAAAAATCAGATAAAAGAATTAAAAAAAATGAAGAAACCCTAAGAATTATGTGGGACTCTATCAAGAAGGATAACCTGCGGGTGATTGGAGTCCCAGAACAGGGAGGGGGGACAGAAAACACAGAGAAAATACTTGAAGAACTCCTGACAGAAAACTTCCCTGACATCATGAAAGACGAAAGGATATCTATCCAAGATGCTCATCGAACCCCATTTAAGATTGATCCAAAAAGAAAAACACCAAGACATATTATCATCAAACTCACCAAAACCAAAGATAAACAGAAAATTTTAAAAGCAGCCAGGGAGAAAAGAAAGGTTTCCTTCAAGGGAGAATCAATAAGAATATGTTCCGACTACTCAGCAGAAACCATGCAGGGAAGAAGGGAATGGGACGACATATACAGAACACTGAAGGAGAAAAACTGCCAGCCAAGGATCATATATCCAGCAAAACTCTCTCTGAAATATGAAGGCGAAATTAAGATATTTACAGACAAACACAAGTTTAGAGAATTTGCAAAAACCAAACCAAAGCTACAAGAAATACTAAAGGATATGGTTTGGTCAGAGAACCAATAATATCAGATATCAGCACAACACAAGGTCACAAAACAGAACGTCATGATATCAACTCAAATAGGGAAATCACAAAAACAAACAAATTAAGATTAATTAAAAAAAAAAATACACATAACAGGGAATCATGGAAGTCAATAGGTAAAAGATCACAATAATCAAAAAGAGGGACTAAATACAGGAGGCGTTGAACTGCCATATGGAGAGTGATACAAGGCGATATAGAACAATACAAGTTAGGTTTTTACTTAGAAAAATAGGGGTAAATAACAAGGTAACCACAAAAAGGTATAACAACTCTATAACTCAAGATAAAAACCAAGAAAAACGTAACGACTCAACTAACATAAAGTCAAGCACTATGAAAATGAGGATCTCACAATTTACTAAGAAAAACGCCTCAGCACAAAAAAGTATGTGGAAAAATGAAATTGTCAACAACACACATAAAAAGGCATCAAAATGACAGCACTAAAAACTTATTTATCTATAATTACCCTGAATGTAAATGGACTAAATGCACCAATAAAGAGACAGAGAGTCACAGACTGGATAAAGAAACACGATCCATCTATATGCTGCCTACAAGAGACACACCTTAGACTTAGAGACACAAACAAACTAAAACTCAAAGGATGGAAAAAAGTATATCAAGCAAATAATAAGCAAAAAAGAAGAGGAGTAGCAATATTAATTTCTGACAAAATAGACTTTAGACTTAAATCCACCACAAAGGATAAAGAAGGACACTATATAATGATAAAAGGGACAATTGATCAGGAAGACATAACCATATTAAATATTTATGCACCCAATGACAGGGCTGCTAGATACATAAATCAAATTTTAACAGAATGGAAAAGCGAGATAGATACCTCCACAATTATAGTAGGAGACTTCAACACACCACTTTCGGAGAAGGACAGGACATCCAGTAAGAAGCTCAACAGAGACACGGAAGATCTAATTACAACAATCAACCAACTTGACCTCATTGACTTATACAGAACTCTCCACCCAACTGCTGCAAAATATACTTTTTTTTCTAGTGCACATGGAACATTCTCTAGAATAGACCACATATTAGGTCATAAAACAAGCCTTTGCAGAGTCCAAAACATCGAAATATTACAAAGCATCTTCTCAGACCACAAGGCAATAAAACTAGAGATCAATAACAGAAAAACTAGGGAAAAGAAATCAAATACTTGGAAAATGAATAATACCCTCCTGAAAAAAGACTGGGTTATAGAAGACATCAAGGAGGGAATAAGGAAATTCTTAGAAAGCAACGAGAATGAAAATACTTCCTATCAAAACCTCTGGGACACAGCAAAAGCAGTGCTCAGAGGCCAATTTATATCAATAAATGCACACATACAAAAAGAAGAAAGAGCCAAAATCAGAGAACTGTCCCTACAACTTGAACAAATAGAAAGTGAGCAACAAAAGAATCCATCAGGCACCAGAAGAAAACAAATAATAAAAATTAGAGCTGAACTAAATGAATTAGAGAACAGAAAAACAATTGAAAGAATTAACAAAGCCAAAAGCTGGTTCTTGAAAAAATTAACAAAATTGATAAACCATTGGCTAGACTGACTAAAGAAATACAGGAAAGGAAACAAATAACCCGAATAAGAAATGAGAAGGACCACATCACAACAGAACCAAATGAAATTAAAAGAATCATTTCAGATTATTATGAAAAATTGTACTCTAACAAATTTGAAAACCTAGAAGAAATGGATGAATTCCTGGAAAAACACTACCTACCTAAACTAACACATTCAGAAGTAGAACAACTAAATAGACCCATAACAAAAAAAGAGATTGAAACGGTAATCAAAAAACTCCCAACAAAAAAAAGCCCTGGCCCGGACGGCTTCACTGCAGAGTTCTACCAAACTTTCAGAGAAGAGTTAACACCACTACTACTAAAGGTATTCCAAAGCATAGAAAATGACGGAATACTACCCAACTCATTCTATGAAGCCACCATCTCCCTGATACCAAAACCAGGTAAAGACATTACAAAAAAAGAAAATTATAGACCTATATCCCTCATGAACATTGATGCAAAAATCCTCAACAAAATTCTAGCCAATAGAATCCAACAACACATCAAAAAAATAATTCACCCTGATCAAGTGGGATTTATACCAGGTATGCAAGGCTGGTTTAATATCAGAAAAACCATTAATGTAATCCATCACATAAATAAAACAAAAGACATAAACCACATGATCTTATCAATTGATGCAGAAAAGGCATTTGACAAAGTCCAACACCCATTCATGATAAAAACTCTTACCAAAATAGGAATTGAAGGTAAATTCCTCAACATAATAAAGGGCATCTATGCAAAGCCAACAGCCAATATCACTCTAAATGGAGAGAACCTGAAAGCATTTCCCTTGAGAACGGGAACCAGACAAGGATGCCCTTTATCACCGCTCTTGTTCAACATCGTGCTAGAAGTCCTAGCCAGGGCAATTAGGCTAGACAAAGAAATAAAAGGTATCCGGATTGGCAAGGAAGAAGTAAAGTTATCACTATTTGCAGATGACATGATTATATACACAGAAAACCCTAAGGAATCCTCCAGAAAACTACTGAAACTAATAGAAGAGTTTGGCAGAGTCTCAGGTTATAAAATAAACATACAAAAATCACTTGGATTCCTCTACATCAACAAAAAGAACACCGAAGAGGAAATAACCAAATCAATACCATTCACAGTAGCCACCAAGAAGATAAGATACTTAGGAATAAATCTTACCAAGGATGTAAAAGACCTATACAAAGAAAACTACAAAGCTCTACTACAAGAAATTCAAAAGGACATACTTAAGTGGAAAAACATACCCTGCTCATGGATAGGAAGACTTAACATAGTAAAAATGTCTATTCTACCAAAAGCCATCTATACATTTAACGCACTTCCGATGCAAATTCCAATGTCATATTTCAAGGGGATAGAGAAACAAATCACCAATTTCATATGGAAGGGAAAGAAGCCCCGGATAAGCAAAGCACTACTGAAAAAGAAGAAGAAAGTGGGAGGCCTCACCTTACCTGACTTCAGAACCTACTATACAGCCACAGTAGTCAAAACAGCCTGGTATTGGTACAACAACAGACACATAGACCAATGGAACAGAATTGAGGACCCAGACATAGATCCATTCACGTATGAGCAGCTGATATTTGACAAAGGACCAGTGTCAATTAACTGGGGAAAAGATAGTCTTTTTAACAAATGGTGCTGGCATAACTGGATATCCATTTACAAAAAAATGAAACAGGACCCATACCTCACACCATGCACAAAAACTAACTCCAAGTGGATCAAAGACCTAAACATAAAGACTAAAACGATAAAGATCATGGAAGAAAAAATTGGGACAACCCTAGGAGCCCTAATACAAGGTATAAACAGAATACAAAACATTACCAAAAATGATGAAGAGAAACCAGATAACTGGCAGCTCCTAAAAATCAAACACCTATGCTCATCTAAAGACTTCTCCAAAAGAGTAAAAAGACCACCTACAGACTGGGAAAGAATTTTCAGCTATGACATCTCCGACCAGCGCCTGATCTCTAAAATCTACATGATTCTGTCAAAACTCAACCACAAAAAACAAACAACCCAATCAAGAAGTGGGCAAAGGATATGAACACACATTTCACTAAAGAAGATATTCAGGCAGCCAACAGATACATGAGAAAATGCTCTCGATCATTAGCCATTAGAGAAATGCAAATTAAAACTACGATGAGATTCCATCTCACACCAGCAAGGCTGGCATTAATCCAAAAAACACAAAATAATAAATGTTGGAGAGGCTGTGGAGAGATTGGAACTCTCATACACTGCTGGTGGGAATGTAAAATGGTACAACCACTTTGGAAATCCATCTGGCGTTATCTTAAACGGTTAGAAATAGAACTACCATACAACCCAGAAATCCCACTCCTAGGAATATACCCTAGAGATACAAGAGCCTTCATACAAACAGATATATGCACACCCATGTTTATTGCAGCTCTGTTTACAATAGCAAAAAGTTGGAAGCAACCAAGGTGTCCATCTACAGATGAATGGGTAAATAAATTGTGGTATATTCACACAATGGAATACTACGCATCGATAAAGAACAGTGACGAATCTCTGAAACATTTCATAACATGGAGGAACCTGGAAGGCATTATGCTGAGCGAAATTAGTCAGAGGCAAAAGGACAAATATTGTATAAGACCACTATTATAAGATCGTGAGAAATAGTAAACCTGAGAAGAACACATACTTTTGTGGTTACGAGGGTGGGAGAGGGTTTTTTATTGACTAATCAGTAGATAAGAACTGCTTTAGGTGAAGGGAAAGACAACACTCAATACATGGAAGGTCAGCTCAATTGGACTGGACCAAAAGCAAAGAAGTTTCCGGGATAAAATGAATGCTTCAAAGGTCAGCGGAGCAAGCGCGGGGGTCTGGGGAACATGGTTTGCGGGGACTTCTAAGTCAATTGGCAAAATAATTCTATTATGAAATCATTCTGCATCCCACTTTGAAATGTGGCGTCTGGGGTCTTAAATGCTAACAAGCGGCCATCTAAGATGCAGCAATTGGTCTCAACCCACCTGGAGCAAAGGAAAAGGAAGAACACCAAGGCCACACGACAACTAAGAGCCCAAGAGACAGAAAGGGCCACATGAACCAGAGACCTACATCATTCTGAGACCAGAAGAACTAGTTGGTGCCCGGCCACAATCGATGACTGCCCTGACAGGGAGCACAGCAGAGGACCCCTGAGGGAGCAGGAGATCAGTGGGATACAGACCCCAAATTCTCAGAAAAAGACCAAACTTAATGGTCTGACTGAGACTGGAGGAATCCCGGCGGCCATGCTCCCCAGACCTTCAGTTGACACAGGACAGGAACCATCCCCGAAGACAACTCATCAGAAATGAAAGGGACTGGTTAGTGGGTGGGAGAGAGACGCTGATGAAGAGTGAGCTAATGATATCAGGTGGACACTCGAGATTGTGTTGGCAACTCTTGTCTGGAGGGGGGATGCGAGGATAGAGAGAGAGGGAAGCCGGCAAAATTGTCAAGAAAGGAGAGACTGAAAGGGCTGACTCAAGAGGGGGAAAGCAAGTGGGAGTAGGGAGTGAGATGTATGTAAACTTATATGTGACAGACTGATTGGATTTGTAAACATTCACTTGAAGCTTAATAAAAGTTATTAAAAAAAAAAAAAAACGTATAGAGAATAATACAAACTCATGTACCCACCAGGAAGCTTTACCATTTCTTACAAGTGTTCTTTGGACCTGTTTTTAAGAAACGTATCATTACAACTATAATCGAAGCCCTCTGCCAAACCTTCTCAATCCTCTTCCCTTCTTTCCCTCCCAGAGGTAACTAAGTAAATGGTGTCACATTGTACATAACCTTCCACAGCTTGATGTTTTGGCTAAAACTTATATGTGCTTTTGTGTACATAACCTTCTATGGTTGGATTTTTATTTTTTAGTTTCAACATGATGTTTTGGGAAATATCCATATTGATAGATATAATTTTAATTCCTTCATTTTAACAGCTCTATGGTATTCCTATTTATAAATATACTAAAATTTATTTACCAGTTCTTTTTAAATTTTTATGGAACAACTTTCCTAAGTGTAGATGAAGATTTAGGCTGCTTCCAAATTTTAAACTGTATCAACAGTTCCTCAACAAGAAAACTTATACTATCTCCTTAAGAACATTTGCACACGTTTCTCTGGGATATATACCTGAGTGGGATTGCTCTGTGCTACGATGCTTACATTTTCATTATTGCTACTAGATATTGATAAATTACTCTCTAAACTGAAATTCCAATTTTCATCCCCATCAGTAGTGTACGGAGGTTCTTGTTTCTCCACAGCCTGGTCAACATTTGGTACTTTACAACTTTAATGTTTTCCCAATCTAAAGAATATTAAAAAATCTCATTTTGTACTCTTTCACATTGTCTTGTTTGCTAGTGAGGTTAATATGCAGGTTCTCCTTCTGTGAAGACCCTGTTCATATCCTTTGCCCATTTTCCACTACACTGTTTTTTGTTTTATTGATATGTAGGAGTTATTTAAATATTTCAGATACTAACCTTTATTGGTTATATTCATTGTCATGGCTCTCTCCCACTCTTTGGCTTGTCTCTTCTTTTTTTCTATAGTATATTTTTTATGACATAGAAGTGTATGTTTGTTTGCTTAGTGTTCCTGAATTTGTCATATTTCCTTTGTAATTTGTGCTCTTTGTGTCTTAGTTAAGGAATATTTCACTGCCCAGAGGTCAGCGGTCCTCCTATATTTTATTCTAAATGTTTTTGAGCTTTGTTTTCCATAAGTACATTTTAATCCACCTGGAATTTATTCTTTATATGATTTGATGCCAGTTTTTCCTTTGAATATCAGTGATTATAGTCAAGCCCCATGTATTCAATATCCATCCCTTCTCCACTGAGTTACAATGCCACCTTCAATACCCATCAAACTGCTAACAATGCATGTTCGATTTCTGGACTCTCTATTTTGCTACGTTGATTGATTTGTGTCCACATCACTATTACAATTAGAAAAAAAAACCAAAAAACTAGCATCTCTTTGAGCAAGTTCCCAATGCTGTCCGTCAAAATTATTTTAATTATCTTTGCATTTTCATATGATTCTTAGAATTAGAATTATGGTTAAGATTAGTATAAGAGAAAATTGACATTTTTATGATGGTGAGCCTTCTTATTTATGAATATATTATATCTCTCCATTATATAGGCATACTTTAAAATCTTAAAGGTCTCGTACATCTTTTATAAATTTATTACCAGGTACTTATTTTTTGCTGATAGTATAAATTGTATCTTTTTAAAATATGTCTTCGTAATTAATTGTTGCTACTGTGTAAGAATGCAGGGTTTTTTTGTGTGTGTGTGTGTGCACTGATCTTGCTCCTAGTAATTTTAATGAACTATTTTTTTTATTTTAATTAGTCCTGCCGTTTTATCTGTAGATACTCTTCAATTTTCTATCTAGAAAATTATGTAGTCTCTGAATAATGACAATTTTGTGTCTTCCTTTCTAACCTCTATAATTTGTATTTCTTTTTCTTGCCTTATTGCATGAGTTAGTACCTCAAGTACAATTCTGAATATAAGCAATGACAGCAGATAGTCTAATACCTAACACTAAAGACAATGCTACAACATTTTACTATAAATGATGATATCTACTGTAGGTTAAGGGAATATACCTCTATTCCTAGTTTGCTAAGATTTTTCTTTTCAATCATGAATAAATGTTAAATTATGCTATTCATGCATCAATTTAGATAATTCTGTGATTTTTCTCCTTTAAATAATCAATACTGTGCCTGCTGGTGCTTACTCGTAGCAAATATTTTCTTGTGTATTATATGCTTTAGTATTGGGAGTATAAGTAGGTTCTGTTGATAGGAATCCTGTGAAGGCTGCCTTAGTGGCCTTTCTCTCAAGATCTTTTACTACTGCCAGTAACCTGAAAGGTATTACAGGTCTCAACACCTCTTTTCATGTTAATTTCTCACCTTGAAGCTTCCACAATCATGTGTGATATATATATTCGACTGCCTCTGACTCAGTATATGCAACACATTACATACCAGAAAGATGTTTACTCATGTTTGATTGACTATGCAAAGGCATTTTACTATGTATCCATAACACATTATGGATAACATTGCAAAGGATGGGAGTTCCACAACACTGAATTGTGTTCATGAGGAACCTGTACATAGACCAAGGGGCAGCCATTCAAACAGAACAAAGGGATACTGAGTGGCTTAAAATCAGGAAAGGTGTGCATAAGGGTTGTATCCTTTCACCATACTTATTCAGTCTGCATGCTGAGCAAATAATCCGAGAAGCTAGACTATATGAAGGAGAATGCAGCATCAGGACTGGTGGAAGATTAACAACCTATGATATGCAGGTGACACAACTTTGCTTGCTGAAAGTGAAGAGGATTTGAAGCACTTACTGATGAAGATCAAAGACTACAGTCTTCAGTATGGATTACACCTCAACATAAAGAAAACAAAAATCCTCACACCTGAACCACTAAGCAACACGATATCAAACAGAGAAAAGATTGAAGTTGTCAAGGATTTCATTTTAGTCGGATTCACAATCAACACCCATGGAAGCAACAGTCAAGAAATCAAACAACATATTGCATTAGGCAAATCCCCTGCAAAAGACCTCTTTAAAGTGTTAGAAAGCTAAGATGGAACTTTGCAGACTAAGGTGCATATGACCCAAGTCGTAGTATTTCTGATAGCCTCGTATGCATGTGAAAGCTGGGTGATGAATAAGGAAGACCAAAGAAGAATTGATGCCTCTGAATTATGGTGTTGAATATTGAATATACCATGGACTTCCAGAAGAAGGAACAAACCTGTCTTGGAAGAAATACAGCCAGAGTGCTCCTTAGAAGTGAGGATGGCAAGACTTTGTCTTACGTACTTTGGACATATTATCGGGAGACACCAGTCCCTGGAGAAGGACATCATGCTTGGTAAAGCAGAGGGTCAGTGAAAGAGAGGAAGACCCTCAACAAGATGGATTGAAACAGTGGCTACAACGATGGGCTCAAGCATAGCAATGATTGTCTGAGAATGGCACAGGACCAGGCAGTGTTTTGTTCTGTTGTACAAAGGGTTGCTATGACTCAGAACTGACTCAATGGCACCTAACAGCAACAACAACAACAAACATACACACATACACACACATATATATATTTTTTTAAATATCTTGGTCTAAACTATGAATGGAAAAAAAAATTTTTTTTCCACTTTATAGCAATGGACATGTTCTCCCGAAAGTTTGATGTACAGATATGTTGACACATATGCTGTATTTTCATTTATATATATATTTACACACACACAAACACATACATATTCTTTATCCAGTCTCCCCCAGTGGTGGTAACATCTACCAAACTATAGTACAATATCACAACCAGGATATCGACATTAATACAGTAAAAATACAGAACATTTCTATGGACACAAGGATTCCTCACGTTACCCTTTAATAGTTATATACCTTTGCTTTCCATCCCCACCTCCCTTTTAACCTCTGGCAACCACTGGTCTCTTTTCCACGTCTGTATTTTTTGTAATTTCAAAAATGTTATATAAGTGGAATCATGTATGTAACCTTCCGTTTTCTGGGCGAGATTGGGAGAATTGGTGTTAATTCTTCTCCAAAACTTTAGTAGAATTCTTCAGTGGAACCATCTGAGCCTGGAGAATTTTTTTCCTTTGGGGGGGGGGTTAAATTACTAATTCAAGTTCCTTAATAGCTATAGGTCTATTTAAATGATTTATTTTACACTGGGTGAGTTGTGGTAGTTTGCATTTTTCGAGGAATTGTACCATTTTGTCTACGTTGCCATATTTATGTGTGTAGAGTTGTTTGTTTCATTCCCTTAGGATTCTTTTGATGTCTTCACGGTCAGTAGTCATATCCCGTTTCATTCTTATATTAGTAATTTGTGTCTTCTCTGTTTTTTCCTTTGTCAGTCTTGCTAGAAGTTTATCGGTTTTATTGATCTTTTCACAGGAAAACTCTGTTTCATTGATTTTCTCCACTGTTTCCCTGTTCTTTTATTTTACTGGTTTTTATGGGCTCTTACCTTTATTATTTCCCTCCTTCTGCTCACTTTGGGTTTATTTTGCTCTTCTTTTTCTAGGTTCTTGAGATAGGGTCTTAGATTATTGATTTTAGACTTTTCCTCTTTTCTAAGTATTTAGTGCTATGGATTTTCCTCTTGGCACTGCGTTAGCTGTGCCTCACAAATCTTTATATGTTGTGTTTTCATTTTAATTTGATTCAATATTTGTTTTGTTTTACTTTCCCTTGAAACTTTCTATGTGAGCCATAGATTATTAGAAGTATGTTTGTTAGTTTCCAAGTGTTTGGAGATTTTCTTGTTATATTTTTGTTACTGATTTCATTGTAGTCAGAAGCCATGTTCTGTATGATTTCAATTCTTCCAAATTTGTTGAGGTTTGTCTCATGGCCCGAGATGTGGTCTATCTTGGTATATGTCTGTGGGAACTTTAAAAGAGTATGTTTTCTGCTATTGTTGGGTAGAGTGTTCTATACATGTCAATTACATGGTGGTGTTGAGTTCTTCTATATTCTAGCTGATTTTCTGTTTTGTTTTCTATCAACTGTTGAGAGAGGGGTATTGAAGTTTCCAACTAGATTTGCTATGAGTTTGTCTACTTCTTTCAGTTCTATCAGCTTTTCTTTCATCTATGTTGCAGCTGTTACTGGGTACAAATGCATTTAGGGCTGCTATATATTCTTGGTGGACTCGCCCTTTTATTACTGTGTAATGTGTATCTCTGCCTCTGGTCATTTTTTGTGCCCGGAAGTCTATTTTATCTGACATTAATAGAGCCACTTCTGCTTTGTTTTGCTTAGTGCTTTCATTATATATCAATTTCCATCCTTTTATTTTCAGAAAATCCCATCCCCAACCTCAGGGAAGACACAGAATCAGTTATGCACTCACTGATGTAGCCTTCAGTTTCCTCTTTGTTTTTTAGCCCTGTGCCTTTTCTTTTCTTTCCCTTTTTTTCTTTTTTGTAGCATTAGCTTCACTTTTAAAAGAACATATTTCCTGTTTTACCTGGCATATCTAGGTGTTTTATAGTGAAAAATTTTCAAACCATCTAGCACATTTTATCTGTGTGTGTATATATATAAAATCATAATATAGTAATACAATTATTATATCATAATATAATAAACATTATGATGATGACAGTTAGTATTTATTGGGAGGTTACTATGTGCAGGAACTGTCATAGCTGTAAACGAATTAAGTTCCAAACCAACCTCATAAGATACAGTTAATATACTTATTCTGCATATGAAGAAACTGACACATGAAGATGCTACGTAATTTACATAAAGTCACACTGTCTGATTTGATCACAGGCAGTGTGACTCCAGGTGCTCAGTACCAGTAATTTACACTGCTTCAGAATAAACTAACTCAATATTGCCAGAACTGAAATTCCATTATAGAATTGTGGGACAAAGAACTTGCTTTGGCCCTTTGACTCTAGTTTCTGAAAATAAACCAAGAAATCAACATGACTTTGTCTTCCAAAATAGTCAGGTAAATAGGGGCTACAAAGCTCCCCCACCTAGTGAACTAACCTCAGGAAGAGAGGGGCCATGTTACAGTCACACACATTCACTGATTGGATCCATCATAACTACTCATGAAGGCCCAAGTCATGCATATTCATTGAGGTCACAATGACTAGGGGACCCAGGGCCTTCGACCACTCTCTTTGGGGGCTTCCAGGATTGGTGAGAACATCCACACACGGGAGAGGGTGTAGCATATCCCAGAAGACAATGGAAACCTTATGCCGGAAACTCTCCCGGATCTTGCCTGATGCATCTCTTTGCTTGTCTCTTTTCTGGTTCTAATAAATGGATGACTGTAAGTATATGTAACAGTTTCCATGCATCTTGTGGGCTGTTATAGATAATGAACCCACAAGGGCAATGAGCCAACAGAGGCTGGCAGTACCGAGCTGACTTGTGTTTACCCAGCTCTGAGTGGCTGGGTGATAAGGGAAAGGCTGCATGGGCTGTTAATGAAGAAGGACAGAGTCCTCCTAGCCTGTGACCTAGTCCCAGGAGACTAGAAAGAGAGGAAGCCCAGCTGGTCTGAAGTGCAGGGAGCTGTGCAGACTCCTGAACCTATGGCTGCTCCCCAATGACCTGGTCTCAGATGGCCAGAGATATTTTGACCCAGATTAGGATAGCTGGGGGTGAGGTATGACCTAACTCTGGGTGGTTAGGGACAGAGAGAGGAATTGACAAGGAAGTGGCTGGCCAAGAGGAGTGGAAATGTGGGAAGGTGTGGCCTGGATCCACTTCCAGCTAGGGATTGGATTCATGCTGATCCTCACTACACAGTTAGTGATAAAGGAGGAGTTTGTCCACTTTGCCCCTTTATTAATACAGTTGGTGGCCTTGCAGCCCTCACAAGAATTCTTAGATTAATCTTAGAATGCTTTCCTCCAACCCTTGTACTGAAATCATTGTCAAGTCCTCTTAATTCTTCCACCCTAATTCCTTTTAGATTAGTTCTTTCCTCTTTATTTTTACTGCCGCTACTCTTTTTTTTTTTTACTCTAATACAGATTCTTTTATCTCAAGTCTAAATTACCACAGTAATTTGAATGCAATTCTCCTTATACCCTGCCTGAACACCCTTTAAACCATCACCAAACCATTACCAAAATATTCAAGAAGCACCGTTTCAACAAGCCATTGTCCAACTTCAGAATCAACAGTGGATCACCTTGCTTAAAACAATTCTAATGATTTAAAAATATATATTAACCTAAATATCAGGCTATGTTAGTTCAAGCCATATGTGTAGATATTCAGATCTAGTCACAACTCGTGATAAGCTGATGCATTCCAGTTTAGGCGACCCATTCTAAGAATAATAACCGACAAATACCTAGAAACAATTCCAGATAAAGAGGGCAGACTGAACACAGGTAGAAATGTTTGCATATTTCCCAAATAAGTTAAAGATTTTTTAAGTTACATATCCATAAGGACAGACAGAATAGTAGAGGAGACTGCAGAAGTAAAATTTTGGAAACTGAGGAACAAATGGACAAGGAAAAGGAAAATCTCAGGACTTCATAAACCAAAGAAAGATAAATCCTAATAGTGGGAGATTCTAGAAGCAACTCAATTTGCACTGCGGAATCCATAAAGGCTCTGAAATTGGCACAGCAGATACTTCTGAAAGTGGGCTAAAACTGGGGCTAAAAACAGCAGAACCAGTTGAAGTAGTTAGTTTCCTAGCTCCCCATCCCACGCTGGCAAAGATTGTGTGCTATTATCTAGACAGGGTATCACAGCAAATCTTCGGACTGAGAGATAACTGGGTGCGATTAAGGGCAAGAGTACTATACTGAAACAGGGATTAAATTAAAAAATAATAATAATATTTAATGCCAAGGCTCTAGATTTCTGTCCCTACTCAGCTTCTAGAATATTGGAATCAGATGATACTTCTCTGAGAAATCAGAGCAGTCCAAGATAAAACACCTAAAGACATCATCAGGCAATAAGATGCGATAGCTACATCTCTCAACAATTAAGCTCACAGTCCCAAAGCCCACTCACAGCCTCAAAATTTTCAATATTTTTTTTGGACTCCTTTCCTTAAATATGAACACATAAACAAGGATCACCAGAAATCTGAGAAAAGACCCTAACATTAAATATTTTTGTTGTTGTTAGCTGCCATAAAGTCAGCCCTGGCTCATGGCTGTGCCATGTACAATCCTGCCCCATTCCTGTGATCAGTTGTGGATGGCACCATTGTGATCCACAGGGTTTTCACTGGCTGATTTTCAGAAGTAGATTGCCAGGCCTTCTTTCCTAGTCTGTCTTAGTCTGGAAGCTCCACTGAAACCTGTTCAGCATCGTAGTAACACACAAGCCTCCACGAGCAGACAGGTGGTGGCTGTACGTGAGGTGCACTGGTTGGGAATCAAACCCAGGTCTCCTGCATGGAAAGCAAGAATTCTACCACTGAATCACCAATGTTTCAGCATTAAATATAGTGACAAACAAACAAACAAAATCAAACAGAAAAGGCAATTTGGGAGAAACTGAGACTATGCAAGGAGAAGAAAACTTCTTTTTAAAATTTTTTTTATTAATATCCTTGGAGATAAAAGAGAAAATACTGTACCTAGGAATCAAGGACAAAATGCTATATATTTTTAATTCAAAGAAGAGAAAATATCTCAGAAAAAAAAATCAAAGCAAGAGAGAGAAAATAGTAAGAAAATTAGATAATAAGTTTAAGGAAATCTCCCACAAAGTAGGGAAAATAGGCAAAGAGAGGAAAAGAAATATTCCATAGACCCACACTATAGTCAAGCAGGCTCTTTTTATGGACCCTGGGATTCATTAATGTATTTATTCATTTATTTAAGTAATAAAAATGACTAAATTTTCTCTATATCTTAAGAATAATGTTGGTCATGGGACAAAGAGCTTAAAGACTCCATCTACGCCACCTAAAATCCTGCCCTAATTGTTGAAATAGAAAAATAAAACAGCATAGTAAAATAAGCACTCTGATAAAGGTATTCACAAGACCCTATGGAAGCACAGAAGAGTTGCCCCTCATCTAGTGAAGGGTGGGAATTGCCAAGGAATGTTTGAAGGAAGACATGGGAGCTCAAAGGAGTTTTGACGATCAAAGGAGGTTGATGATGTCAACCAGATAAAAGAGAAACAGATGCTTTAAGCAGAAAGAAGAGCATTTACAAAAGATAAAAGGTGACAGACAGCAAGCACGCACTTATTTACTCACCCAATAAGCATTCTTTGGATCCTAATCACGTGTTAGATACTATGTTAGACCCTGGTGTGATGAAGTCAATGTACCTATTTTGTCTCTTATTTTGCAAGTAACTTTAGTATATACACGGAAGCACAAAGGAGGAACATGAAAGTTAGGCCAAGGAGTCAAATTAGGCTCCCTAAGGGAGCCAAGATCTTGAGGAATAAGTAAGAATTATCCAGATATAACACTAAAAAAGGTGCAAAAATATATCAGGTAAGATGTGGATTTTAAGACAACAGACACACAAAAGGGGTAAGTTTCAAGTGAAGGAAAGAATGTAAGTAAACAAATAATGCCATAGAAGCATTTTAAACTGAAGTAGAAGTCAAGTCCATAGATCATTTTTAAAAATTCACATGGCAAGAAGCTTTAAAATCACTCCCAAATACACAGGAAAACAAAAAGGAGAATAAAGTGATTAGAGAGAACACGATAAATGTAGAAGACAGAAATACTTAGTGTTCATGAAGAAGAGGGCAGAATAAATGAACAAGAAGCAACAGTGAATGATATAATAGAAGAAAAATTTTCCTACAATAAAGAAGAACCTAAATTTATACAACAAAATTGGCCACCATGTGCCAGGAAAAAATAAGTATAAAGAGACTAATAGCTAGACAAAGCCTTGTGAAATTCTTGAACTTTCAGGAGAAACTGAAGAGTCCTACGGGAATCCGGGTACAACAAAGAGGTTGTCTACCAAAAAAAAAAAAAAAAAATCAACCTAGGCTGAGTAATCCAGAACTTTGCATACCAGGGTTTGTGGGAAAAATAACTCTTGAGTCTGGAGAGGGAAAGATTGGGTCTCAGAAATTTTAAACCCATATAAGCCATTCACTGTTTACGTGTAAAGGCAAAAGAAAAACATTTCCAGATATTTAAGAACTCATAAAGTATAAGACCCACACTTCTTTCCTGAAATTAAAAAAGGCTATAAAGTCTTGTTGCTTGAAGTGTGGCCCATGGACAAGCAGGAAATGGGATCATTTTCCTTTTACCTGACATCACTTGAGAAACTATTAGAAAGGAAGACACTTGGCCTCACTTCAGACCTACTGAATCAGATTCTATATTCTAACAAGATCCTTAGGTGATTCACGTAAACATTAAAATGCCAGAAGTAAAGCTCTAAAATAGATCCCTGCCAAAAAAGTGATGATTCAAAATGATGAACTAAACAGACTGGCACTGAGGATTGAAAATAATGTATGTACACACAATTAAATCTCAACAATGGTTTGAGATAAAATTATGAAAGAAAAGATATAAAGGAAAAAAATGACAATAAAATCCCATATTACAATAACAAAACCCAAGAAGAAGGAAGAAAAAAAGTATAAAATGTCCATCATGTAACACAGAGGGAAATAAAAACTATGTCACTATTGATGTTGATAGTTATAAAGGTAATTATTAAAACACAATTTCTAAATATTTTAAAATTAAGCATCAGTAAAATTAAAACAGCATATATGTATATTTTCCAAATTAACAGAGGTAAAATTTCAGAGAAAACTGCAGAGGCTACTTCCAAATAAAGGCAAAACTTTTTTTTTTTTTTTTTATGAAAACCAAAGAAAAGAAATCCACTAGCAACACAAAGGCAATATTCCTTCCCATGAACACTTCCAACTTCAGCTTCTTCCTATTTATAAAATAATATGACACAAGTTGCAGTAGATAATGGAGAGAAAGATAGACATATAGACATATATATAAACTTGAACGTGTGTCATACACACACACATATATACACATACAAAAACAAAGAAGAAAGGCCTGGGAATCTGCTTACAAAAATTAGCCAATGACAATCCTATGGATCACAACAGAATATTGTCTGATATAGTGCTAGAAGATGAGAATTCTAGGTTGGAAGGCACTCAAAATACACAGTGGTCACAACAATGGACTCAAGCCTACCAATAATAATACCAGGCAATGTTTTGTTCTGCTGTACATGCTGGCAAAGAATATTGAATATACTATGAATTGCAGGAAGAAAGAATAAATAAGTCTTGGAAGAAGTATAGCCAGAATGCTCCTTAGAAGCGAGGATGGTGAGACTCTGTCTAATGTACTTTGGACATGTTATCAAGAGGGGCCGGTTCCTGGAGGAGGTCATCATGACTGGTAAAGTAGAGGGTCATCGGAAAAGAGGAAGACCCTCAATGAGATGGACTGACACAGTGGGTGCAACAATGGGCTCAAACATAGCAATGATCGCGAGGATGGCGCAGGACTGGGCGGTGCTTCCCTCTCTTGTACACAGGGTTTCTATGAGTCAGAACCAACTTGATGGCACCAAACAACAACAACACATGGGGTCTCTATGAACGAGAGCAAACTTGTTGGCAACTAACAAGAACCATACATTAATACATCAAGTAGAAATTACAGATAATTTTGAGATTTAATTTGCTCTTCTTTTTCTAACCTCTTAAATGGAAGCTTAGACCAAATTTTAAACCAATTAATCTTGTTAATTATATACATTCAGGGCTATAAAGTTCCACAAAGATTAGAGCCTAAGAAACCCTATGGAGCATTTTCACTCTGAACGTGGTTTTGCTATGAGGCAGAATCGACTTGAGTCCACACAACAGCAACGAGGATGGATTTAGGTGCATCCCCCAAATTTTGATGTATTTTATTTTCATTATTCCTCTATCTCTAGTAATGTTCATTTCCTTAAATTCTATTTTGTCTTGATATTAGTACAGCTACACCAGTTTTCTTTTAAACAGTGCTCACAAAAAAAAAAAAAAAAATTTTTTTTTTCACGTTACAGCTTTTCTCTGTCTTTTAAGTCTTTTGATGTCCTTATATTTAAGGTTTGTCTCTAGTAAACAGCACACAGTTATTGTTTTGCAGTATGACAGTATTTTTCTTTTAATGGAATACTTAGTCCATTTTCATTTAATGTAAAAAACTGATATATTTTGGGTTCAACTTTACCTTTTTACCATTTGTTTTCTATTTGTCACATTTGCTGTATGTTTCTTTTCCTTTCTTTTCTTGACTTGTTTTGAATCAATCGAACATTTTAGCTTATTCTAGTCCCCCCATAATAGCTGGTTAGTTACCTATTATTTTATCATGCTTTTGATGGTTACAGTAAAAATTACAATGCGCATCCTTGACTTTGAAATGATGAACATAAATTAGTTGCTTTTATAATTTCCTTTAGAGCACTTTAACTGCATGTAACCCCTTTCAAAATTTCAATTGTTTTCCTTTTCTCTAACTTTATATATGTTTAAACCCACAAAACATTACTATTATTGTGTAAAACAGCTAATATTTCTATATTCATTTGCATTTACTGTTTTCCATTGCTTTTCATTCCTTCCTGCATGTTTCCTTTCCACATGGGGTGATTTTCTTTCTACCCGAAGAACTCCCTTTTGTACTTCTTTTAGCAAAAGTCAGATGGAAAAGAACTCTCTGCTTTTGTTTGTCTGAAAATACCTTTATTTCACCTTTATGTCTGAAGGGTATTTTTGCTGGATGAAGAATTCTAGTGTGGCAGTTACTTTCAGAATTGTAAACATTCATTTTATTATCTTCTAATGAGAATTCATAAACCAGCCTTATTTTTGCTCCTTTGAATGTAATATGTCTTCTTTCTCCAGATTCTTTTAAGATTTTACTATGATGTGTTTATGTGTATTTATTCTGCTGAGGGTTTACAGAGTCTCTTGAATTTGTGGTTTGATATATTTTATAGATTTTGGAAAATTCTTGGCTATTGTCTTTTCAAAAATCTCCCTATTCAGATATTGCTTCTACCCTGTTATTTCTCTTTTCCTGTTAAGACTCCAATTATACATATTTTAGACCTTTTCTCTATGTTCCATTTATGTCCTGTTCTGTTTTCTGTGTTTTTTCCCCTGCTGTGATTTAGCCTGGATGTTTTCTACAAACCTATTCCAATTTTCTAATCCTCTCTTCTGCTGTTTCTTATTGCTATTAAGCACATCTATTTAGTTCATAATTTTAGTTATCATTTTTGTTCTTAAAATTTCCATTTGATTCTACATTATAGATTCCAATTCTCTGGTGAATTCCTGCATTTTGTCATCTATTTTCTTAAATAGATGGCACAGCTTTCTCTGTTCTGTTGTTTTGCTTTATTTTTTAATGCACATGTCTGAGAACCCCAATACCTGTTTCTGTTGTCTGTTTTTTTCTCTTGATTCTGTCTCATGGTAAGACTGGTAATGTTTTCCTGGATCATGAGCATGGTTTATTAAAACACATAGAGGCTCTTGTTGATGTAATCTTCCTCCAGACTGTATATTTTTTAAGCTTCTTGGAGTCAGTTGGAGTAGCAAGAGATTTTGATAACCAAATTAGAGACTGAGCTGATTCAAGGAGGGATTTCAGTCTTAGTGATATCTGGTCTACTTAGGACTGGTTCTCCCTTCCTTTGGTGGTTGGTCCTTCAGGTATCTCACCTGATATCTCAGGTACCTACCAGGGATTTGAACTACAATTTTTTTCTGTCCTCAGCACCACAAGACTGCTAATAAAACTGTTTGTTTCCTTAGCCTGTTAGCATCTGCTTTCTGCTTGGCTTCTCTGCCACTTACTGTTTATGAATCACTGAATGCCATGACAAAAAAAATATGGTTCATACTGGGTCACAAGAAAGTGGCAGGGCTGAGATTGAAAGCCAGAAAAAATGCTTAAAGACTATGTTTTCCTTCTCAATATCTGGTTCCCAGCTGCCCATCATTGGACTGTTAATGTCTATAATAAAACTTTTATTGACCCAAAGAGAAGCTAGACAAATAACAGAAAAACAAGAGATTTCCGGAAAGCTAAATGAATTCAAGTCAAAAGTAGGTCTTTAAGATTATGTCATATTTTTTCTGCTAAAATGAAAATATTCAGATTGGGATTCTTTTTTGAAAAGTTTGTGATGACAGTTGGGTTTTGTATGTTTGTCTTTTTTTCTTTTTGTCCTTATCTGACCAGACTTAAAAAAAAAAAAAAAAATGACTACCTATATCAACTCCAAATATGCTTCTTGAAATTCTACTAGTGTTTAAAATTCAAAAGAGTGAGAATTACATTCTTGATCTTTGCCTATAATCTGCCTTCCTTTTCAACACGGGACCACTCTGCTTCCTCTCTTGTCTATTATTCTCCAAACATAAAAGCCTTTTCATTTCCAGATCCAGGGCCTTCACATTGCTGCTCCCACTATCTGAATGTTTTTGTCCCCAAAACCTCCCCTTCACATAACTGACCTTCTTTTGGCAGTCAGGTCTCAGCATAAACATACCCTTAGCACAGAGGGTTTCTCTGACCACCTTATGCATCATGTTCAAAAGCACACACATACTGAGATACATCACTTGGCAAAATTATATCCTAGATAGAGTCAAATTAATTTTAAAAACTCATCAAATAATAAATATATAAGAATTCTGGTTGTATGACAATAACATCAGGTTTCCGCATCATTCTTCCATCCAACATGACACATATAGAGTAACACAGCCTTTATTTCCTCAAGGTAAAAACATAGAGGAAGTGGATATACCACTTTGTTTTTGCAAGACTAATCCCTGGATTCAACTCTACCACTATTTACTTAGGGTTCAATGCTTGTGAGTCAGAAATTGCCCTGGGGCAACCACTTCCCATGCCTTTCTGGAGTGGACTAAGAGTCCCCCTTCTCAAAGGCCATACATACAATCTCTCATCTCTCCTGCACTATCTCAAGAAAACTGGAGGATATAGTTGGTCACTGTCTAATATATCATAAAGCAGTAACCTTAATGAAATCCAAACTTAAGCCAAAATATGTTTTCCCTGCATCTCTGCTCTACACTTTGAGGCTCTTCAGGAGAGTCAATTTATTCTTTCACTGAAAACATCCCAGCTCTGAAGATGGCTACCATGACACCCTGGGGTCTTCTTTATTCCAGGACCAGCACTTATAGTTCTGAAGCTCTGTCTTACTTGATGGCAGGAGCTTAAAGAGAGGTAAAACCCTAAATTGGTATGTATATAGCCTCATTAAGAATTACCTCAAATTGTCTCAAAAACAGTATGTGATGGCTTATCATAAACTTATGTTTTTTAATAAGCTGATCTTGCATTTTTACAAATGTTATTTAATATAAACATATCTAAGATGTGAAAACAGAACTTGCATTACCTCCTCAATCAATAGGTTTCTCAGAGTAAGTGAACAAGGAATGAATTAAAATCGCAACAACTTGGGGCAGAACCAGAAGACTTGACCTCTTACTCTGAGTCTCAAAAACTTTTGGCCAGTGACTTAACATGCCAGGACCTTCTTTCCCCAAAACCCAGTGTCTCGTGCCCCTGGCTCCTACGTTCTGGGTGCACATGTAGATGGAAAATGGCCACACCTATGAAAATGGCACTAAAAAAACCAAAAAAACCAAACCCAGTGCCGTCGAGTCGATTCCAACTCATAGTGACCCTATAGGACAGAGTAGAACTGCCCCATAGAGTTTCCAAGGAGTGCCTGGTGGATTTGAACTGCCAACTTCTTGGTTAGCAGCCATAGCACTTAACCACTATGCCACCAGGGTTCCCTAGCTCTATTTAAATATGGTAAAGAGGTTGACTGACATTTAGAAATAGCATATTTTACATCACAGTATCTTTCAAAGCCAAGCCAAGACATCTCCCCTTTCCACCCTCCAAAGGCACGGACACAGCCCACACAGAGGAGCTGGTAAAGCATGCACTGACCTCCCAGTCAAACATCTCCGCAGAGAATAGGATGCTCCTCCTCCACAGGTCCGGGAGCAGTCACTCCAGTCACCCCAAGCATCCCAGTTGCTATCTTTGTCTTCATCAGAACGTGTGTTTCTTGAGGTCTAGAATGTGAAAAATCACAACAATTGTAGACAAATGTCGAAGAAATATGCCAAAGCTTCCCTACTTTTTCCAGAGTCTTATTCTAAGCTGTTCAAGGAGACCAAAGGTGCCTTAAAAATTCTTTGTTTTGAAATGGCTGAATTAAATATATATGTGTGTGTATGTATATATACACCATATATATACACATACATGATCACTGTTTAATAAATCATATGTCATAGCAATGGGTACAGATATATCTACATCTGTTTATATATATGTCTATGAACAGAAAAAAAAAACCAAATGTATATTTATATAATACAGGCATGTACATGTTATATATAATTATATACATATAAAAAAAAAAAAAACAGTGCTGTCGAGTCGATTCCAACTCATAGCAACCCTGTAGGACAGAGTAGAACTGCCCCAAAGAGTTTCCAAGGAGTGCCTGGCGGACATATAAAATATAGGTAACTTATATATATATGACAGGTTTACACTGAAACTGGGGACACATGAGTACCTTTCTACCTTAAGAAGGGTTTGCTCAGGTGACTTCTAAGCTTGATTTTAAATCTGAAATTTTATCATTCCTAAATTTAGTTAAATAAATTGGCTAAATATCAAGAATATATTTTTCTTTATTACAATTTTTCTGTTTTACAACTTAAAAAGCAGGGTCCCAACTTGAGCCTAAGAACTGCTCACCAATGAAATGCTAACAGGTCTGCTGGTCACTCAGACAGGTGGGTGGCTCCCATTTAGCATGAGGATTTGAGGAAAGTCCTGACAGAGGCTCCATCCCAAGAAGATGAAGTCAGATGAACAAGCTTGGCCAAGTAATAAAGTTTTAAAGGTGCAAGAAAACAGGGAGAGGCCAATAATGAGTACGATTTGGGTTTAATTTGTCTCCTGGACTTGCTACTATTGACTTATGTCAGGATATTCTAGAAAAAAAAGAAGAGGAGGAGGTACAAGTTACCAGAGACAGACATAGATACAAATATAAATAAAATAATAAGGAATAGTAAGAAGTAACATCTATTAATTTTTTTTAACCGAGAATCCTAAAAGTAGATTTGAATAAATGGAAGAACATATCATAGTACTAAACAGGAAGATGCAAAACTGTAAAATGCTAATTCTCTCTAAGTTAATCTATAAATTTACAGCAACTCTAATCAAAATCCCAAAGAGATTTTTTTTTTTTGGAACCTAACGAAATTATTGTAAAGTTCATCGCTAGAGTAAGTACCTAGAGGAGCTGTGAAAAAAACTGTAAAAGAGGGGAAAGGGGGGCATGGCCTGAATTAAAAGAGTGTAGAATTGGCATAGGAATAAGAAGTCAGATATATTAAATTAAAAGAAAAAAGAAGAAGAATCCAGAAACAGACCCAAGTATAAGGACATAGTGTGGGACCACAAATCAATGTGACAAATGTTTTCTAAAAGATTATAGATAATTTCTTCACAAAATACAACAAAATAAATTCGAGATATATCATCAACTAATATTTAAAACACCAAAACCACAAAATACTAGAAAAATTATAGGTTAAGTCATGTGGATTTGGTACAGGAAAGATTACCCTATGCATTATCAACAAAGGTTACAGGCTACAATTAATTACGTTAAAATAAAAAACATACATAACATTTTCTATCTCCCCACCTATAGGTACAGATGTATCTATACCCATTGGCATCTAGTTGATTCCAATACAGGTATGTGAATATACACAAAAACGTAGCAGTAAAAGTACAAGCATGTGCACTGGAAGAAAACATACAAAAATGCCTCTGAGGCTGGAGGAGGGGGAACTAGGATTGAATGTTATTGGGGAAGAGACACAAAATGACATCAACTGAAGATTATATTTCCCTCTCTTAAAAAAAAAAGTCTGAAGCAAATATGACAAAGTGTTAAATTTGATAAAGACAGATGGTGCTGTAATGAATGTTAGTTTTTCTACTATCTGAACTTTCATGTTCTGCTAAACTTCTTTTTAAATGAGATTTTGGGGGTAAAAAGCAATCACCAGATACAATATAAGCCTATATCATTTGTAATATAGGTAAACGTATACAGGCATAGAGAAAGGAGTAGGCGGGAAATTATAACATTAGCAGACGTTACTTCTAAGTGACAGGGCTCTGGGTGGTCTTATTTTGTTTATCTGTATTTCTCAAACTTTTTAAATCAAACACACACATAGACACAATACTTTAATTTAAAACAAGCACCCACAAACAAACAAAAACCACACCCTGCTGGCATACGTATAGCAAAGTTCAAGTCAGAGCCGAATTTAAGAGCTAAGTTTTAAGATGGAGAACAGACGGCTTATGAAGGAAACCACGACATACCAATAAACTGCATTATGTGACTGAATTAGATACTGCACAGGTTTCCTTAAGCCTTTAGGCCAAGTTACCTCATCTAACTAGAAGGAAAAAAAAAAAATGAAATTAAGAAGGGATCTGTAAAGTACCTTCAAAAGTGAAATGAAGAAATAATGACTAGAAGCAAGAAGGGGGTTTTCCAACAATTTCCACTCAAGTCTCACTGGTCAGTGGGTTCCATGGCTTTTTGCCAAGCTACCTATTTATAGCCCAGTAAGTGGTCGTACTAGAGGTAATATTTTAGTACCAGTCAAGTGAAAGGAAAGGATAAATATCTGGCAACTGATCAAATCTGTCATTGGGAATAAGGGGTAATTAAACCCATACTATTTACTGTTCTAATTAGGCCACTGTTCAATTCAATTTTCTATACTAAACGTCATCAAACATAACTGTGTGCTGTCTATAACATAATATAAAGTTTTAATTCATAAAAAATACAATAAGCAGTTTAATACATTCATCTGGACCGTTAGGTTAAGTAACTCCAAATCATTTAGGTAAAGGTTTAAAATACACACAGCTGAAGTTGATTTTGCATTTTGTCACTTGATACACTGATAGGTTGAATGTGAAAAGTTGAAAAACATCATCGTATATATTGAAAAATGAAAGTTGAGAGGTCTTTGTGATATTGTTTTAATTTGTTTTTCTTCCCACTATCACATCTGTTCAGTTTATAGTTAGAGTCGGGTTTCTTTTCACAACTTCTCCAACTTTACTTACAAAAAATTTTTTTTTGAAAGAATCTTGATTCTAAAATAGGCATGTTACAAATGAAAGCATTTCGTTGTTTCTCTGATTGGATTGGTAAGAGCTTTTCCCTAAGAAAATAGACAGAAAATGGCATCTCAAGAGGGGTCCTCAAGTTTTTCTCCTCTCCTTGGCCATGAAGATGTTTGAATTTTGCCTTAGAAAACCCAATGCTGTTTCCTACCAGCTGGCCCTCCCACCCTTCTCATGAGTTCCTCCTTATTCAAACAGTGGCAGTAATGATCCAGATTTCTACCCAGTTCTCATCTCTTCTCTTCGATCCTAGCAAAACAATGATAAAACAACCCGTGTGGAGCAGAATGAAGGGGTGCCAGGGTCATATTTTAATATTTATCTTTGTGTATTTTTTCTTATAGTGAAACGGAACATGCTTCCCTGGAACTTGCATCCCACTAGGGCAATGAACGCTGAGTCTTGAGCTTCTTCCACAGAAGAACCCTTCTCAAGATTTCTCGAAGCATCAAAGTTCTGGTTAATGTCTGCCTGGTATCTTCAACTGTCCCAGCCCTTTTGTGAATATGTTCTCTCTCTGCACACACTTCAGTTTATACATTTTTATCTTAAAACATAGTGTCTAGAATACAACACTGTGTCTGCAAAGAACATAGATGGCACAACTGCCTCTGACTCAGGCTTCTTTTGATGAAACCTAAGTTTCCTCCCCCTACACATCTGTTAGTTTGTCCTACTGTGGGGGCTTGTGTGTTGCTGTGATGCTGGAAGCTATGCTGCTGCTCTTCAAATACCAGAAGGATCACCCATGTGGACAGGTTTCAGCTGAGCTTCCAGACTAAGACAGACTAGGAAGAAGGACCCAGTGGTCTACTTTTAAAAGAATTAGCCAGTGAAAACCTTATAAATAGCAGTGGAACACTGTCTGATATAGTGCCAGAAGACGAACCCCTCAGGCTGGAAGTCACTCAAAATACGACGGGGGAAGAGCTGCCTCCTCAAAGTAGAGTCGACCTTAATGACATGGATGGAGTCAAGCTTTCGGGCCTTCATTTTCTGATGTGCCACGACTCAAAGAGAAGCTGCAAACATCCATTAATAATCAGAACCTGGAATGTAACAAGTATGAATCTAGGAAAATTGGAAATCATCAAAAATGAAATGAAACACACAAAGATTGGTATCTTAGGCATTAGTGAGCTAAAATGGACTGGTATCTGTCATTCTGAATCAGACAATCATATGGTCTATTATGCTGGAAATGACAACTTGAAGAGGAATGGCATTGCATTCATCATCAAAAAGAATATTTCAAGATCTATCCTGCAGTACAATGCTGTCAGTGATAGGATTTTGTTACTGGGTTTTATAAGGAAGACCAGTTAATATGACTATTATTCAAATTTACACACCAACCACTAATGCCAAAGATGAAGAAATTAAGATTTTTACAGACTTCTGCAGTGTGAAATTGATTGAACATGCAATCAGGATGCACTGATAATTACTGGTGATTGGAACGTGAAAGGTGGAAACAAAGAAGGAGGATTGGTAGTTGGAAAATACGGCCTTGGTGATAGAAATGATGCCTGAGACCGCATGATAGAATTTTGCAAGACTAACAACTTCTTCATTGTAAATATCTTTTTTCACCAACATAAACGGCGACTACATGGACCTCGCCAGATGGAATACACAGGAATCAAATCGACTACATCTGTGGAAAGAGACAATGAAAACGCTCAATATCATCAGTCAGAACAAGGCCAGGGGCTGACTGCAGATCAGACCATCAGTTACTCAAATGCAAGTTCAAGTTGTAACTGAAGAAAATTAGAACAGGTCGACAAGAGACAAAGTACAACTTTGAGTATATCCCGCCAGAATTTAGAGACCATCTCAAGGATAGATTTGACGCGTTAAACACTAATGACTGAAGACCAGACGACTTGTGGAATGACATCAAGGATATCATACATGAAGAAAGCAAGAGGTCATTAAAAAGACAGGAAAGAAAGAAAAGACCTAAATGGATGTCAGAAGAGACTCTGAAACTTGCTCTTGAACAGAGTAGCTAAAGCAAAAGGAAGTAAAAGAGCTGAACAAAAGATTTCAAAGGGAAGCTCAAGAAGACAAAGTAATATTATGATGACATGTGCAAAGACTTGGAGATAGAAAAACAAAAGGGAAGAACACACTCAGAATTTCTCAAGCTGAAAGAACTGAAGAAAAAATATTTAAGCCTTGAGTTGCAATATTGAAGGATTCTACCAGGAAAATATTAAATGGCACAGGAAGCATTAAAAGAAGATGGAAGGAATACACAGAGTCACTATACCAAAAAGGACTGGTCGACTTTCAACCATCTCAGAAGGTAACATATGATCAGGAACCATTGGTACTGAAGGAAGAAGTCCAAGCTGCAGTGAAGGCATTGGCAAAAAACAAGGCTCTGAGGATTGACAGAATACCAATTGAGATGTTTCAACAAATGGATGCAGCGCTGGAAGAGCTTACTCATCTATGCGAAGAAATTTGGAAGATAGCTACCCGGCCAACCACCTGGAGGAGATCCATATTTATGCCTATTCCCAAGAAAGGTTATCCAATTGAATGTGGAAACTATTGAACAATACCATTAATATAATACGCAAGCAAAATTTTGCTGAAGATCATTGAGATGTAGCTGCAGCAGTATATTGACAGGGAACTGCCAGAAATTCAAGCCAGATTTAGAAGGGGATGTGGAACCAGGGATATCATTGCTGATGTCAGATGGATCCTGGCTGAAAGCAGAAAATACCAGAAAGATGTTTACCTGTGTTTTATTGACTATGCAAAGGCATTAGTCTGTGTGGATCATAACAAATTATGGATAACAATGCGGAGAATGGGAATTCCGGCACATGTCATTGTGCTCATGAGGAATCTGTACGTGGATCTAGAAGCAGTTGTTCAAACACAAGGGTTTAAAGTCAGGAAAGTTGTGGGTCAGTGTTTTATCCTTTCACCATACTTATTCAGTGTGTATGCTGAGCAAATAATCCGAGAAGCTGGACTATATGAAGAAGAACAGGGCATCAGGATTGGAGGCAAACTAATTAACAACCTGCAATATACAGACGACACAACCTTGCTTGCTGAAAGCAAAGAGGACTTGAAGCACTTACTGATGAAGATCAAAGACCACAGCCTTCAGTATGGATTACACCTCAACATAAAGAAAACAAAAAATCCTCACAACTGAACCAATAACCATGATAAAGGGAGAAAAGTTTGAGGTTGTCATGGATTTCATTTTACTTGGATCCACAATCAACACCCATGGAAGCAGCAGTCAAGAAATCAAAAGACACATTGCATTGGGCAAATCGGCTGCAAAAGACCTCTTTAAAGTGTTGAAAAGCAAAGATGTCATCTTGAAGACTAAGGTGCGCCTGACCCAAGCCATGGCATTTTCAATTGAGTCATATGCATGTGAAAGCTGGACAATGAATAAGGAAGACCAAAGATGACGCTTTTGAATTGTGGTGTTGGCGAAGAATATTGAATATACCATGGACTGCCAAAAGAACGAACAAGCCCATCTTGGAAAAAGTGCAGCCAGAATGCTCCTTAGAAGCAAGGATCAGGAGACTACGTATCACATACTTTGGGTACATTATCAGTAGGAGTCAGTCCGTGGAGAAGAACATCATGCTTGGTAAAACAGAGGGTCAGCGGAAGAGGAAGACCCTCAGTGAGATGAACTGACACAGTGGCTGCAACAACGGGTTCAAGCATAGCAACAATTTTGAGGATGGCACAGGACCAGGCAGTGTTTCCTTCTGTTGTGCACAGGGTCGCTATGAGTCAGAACCGACTCGACAGCACTTAACAACAACAAGCTTCCTTCCTCCCCTGGTCCCTTTCTTCCTTCCTCCCTCTTCCCCTCTCTCCCTCCCTCCCTCCCTTCCTTCCTTCCTTCCTTCCGTCCTTCTTTCATTTCTTCCTTTTTCAGCCACACTTCTCACTAGATTTCACTATTGAGGTAGTGGAGTCCTGGGTGGTGTAAATGGTTAATATGCTCAGCTGCTAACTGAAAGGTTGGAGGTTTGAGTCCCCCCTGAGGCACCTCAGAAGAAAGACCTGTGGACCTACATCCAAAAAATCAGCCATTGAAAATCCCATAAAGCAGTCCTACTATGACACATATGGGGTCACCATGAGTCAGAGTAGACTCAATGGCAATCAGTGTTTTTGTTTTTTTGTTTTTGTTTTATGGAGGCAACATCACATAATGGTTAATAGCTCTGTGACTCCTAGTTATATACCCAAAGACTTACGGGCAGGAACACAAACAGATATTTATATGCCAGTGTTCACTGTAGCACTGTTCACAATAGCCAAAATGTGTAAACAGCCTAAATGTCCATCAGCAGATGAATAAATAAAAAGTGGTACATACATACAACGGAATACTACTCAGCTATAAAGAGAAATGAAATCTTGATACACGATACAATGTAGATGAACCCTGAAAATATTATGCTGAGTAACATAAGTCAGTCACTAAAGAACAAATACTATATGATTCCACTTATGTAAAATATCTAGAGTAAGCAAGTATATAGAGTTTATTAGTGGTTTCTGGGGTGGGCAGAAAGGTAGGGGGAAGAGGGACTCATTGATCAGAGGACATTAAGCCTCTGTTAAGAGTGACAGATAAATTTGGGAACAGATAATAGTGACAGTTAAACAACATGATAAACATAATTGATGTCATTGAATTGTACACGTGAAGAATGTTGAAACTGCAAATACTTTGTTGTTTATACATTTACCACAAGAAAAAAAGCTCTATGACTCTGAATAAGTTTCTTAACCTTTCTAAAATTCATCTGTAAAATGGATATAATAATCTTTATACCAAAAGGGTTTAAATAAAATAATATATATAAAGTACATCTTGCAGCATCTCAATAAACATAATAAGTGTCTCAATAAATGTAAGCATTAAAAAAAATTTTTTTTATTGTTATTCTTCTTCAAAATAATATGTTTTTTCAAAACAACAATGTTAAAGCCAGCTGTCTCCCATTTGTGCTTATGCAAGACTTAACATTAATCCCTACTGAATCTCCTCCTGTTGGTTTTGGCCCAGAACGCCAACCTGCTGAGATCTGTTTGAGTCCTGATCCTGTCACGCCATGTATAAGCCATTTTGCTCAGCTTTGCAACTTCCATGTCCTCACTGATAAATGTGCTGGACATAGCTCCCTAATCTTACAGAATTCCATTAGCATTTATTTCCACTTTTTAAAAATAGTAAGCAGACCATCATGCGAAGTAAGCAGCCAAATAATCAGATTTGGAATCTGTGAACACAGTTCAATGTTACAAGAAAAGTATGAAATAATACCAATCACCACATCAAATGTCGGGAGGCAGAAAGAGTTGTGGGGAGGGAAGAAATCAGCTACTAGAAGAGCCAGGTCAGGCAAGGTGGGGTCCGTATTCTTGGGTTGTGTGGTGGTGGTAAACCTCCTGAGAGAAGAGGTATTTTAGCAGCCACTCCTTGGCCAGCCCCAGCTCTAAAATCTAATGACAGTAAAATCTGGCTGACAAATATCAGCTCCATCTTTGGCCTGACGGGAACTCAGGAGTGGTAACTTCTATTATCATCAGTTGAGTAGCATTGTATCCAATTCTCCTTTTGAAACATCTCCTTAAATTGTCTCCAAATAATTATTTAAACTGCGTGTTATTATTACCTTATATGATTAGTTGTTTTCTGAATTCTACCTATAAATTCATCCCCAAGTCTGATTCAATCATGCATCATATAATTCTGTGACCCTGCTGGGGGCCAGGGTCAGAGAATACAGCCTTGAGAAACCCAAGCCTGACTCTCAAAAATTTTGTTCTATATAAAGTAGCTACTCTTTCTATATAGTGAGTACTACAAGCCAGTACTTTTCCTACATTCTCTCTAACCCTTTCAATAAGCCCTCGAGGTGGACATGACTAGTTGCCTTTGAGTTGACTCTGACTCATGGTGACCCTATGTGTGTCAGAGTAGAGCTGTGCTCCATAGGGCTTTCAGTGGCTGATTTTTCTGAAGTAAATCACCAAGAATTACTCCTGAGACACCTCTGGGTAGACTCAAACCTCCAACCTTTAGGTTAGCAGCCAAGCACTTTAACCATTTGCACCACCCAGGGACACCTGAGGTTGATATTAACAAAAAAACAAAACTATTTTCCAAGTCAATTCTAACTCATGGCAACCCATGTGTTGACACCATGTGTCACCTTCCCCATGTTACAGGTGAGTAACTGTGGCACTGAGAGCCATACATCCAAGGTGCAAAGAAGCCAGGATGGAGCCTCTTTTTGTCTGACCCCAGACAGTGCGTTTTCTTCATGGACATCTGTATGTTCTCCTCACTGGCTCTCCAGTGCTTTGTGACCAGAAATCCAGTCAAATACAGCAGCTGAGCTATCATCACTCCCAGTCAGCATTTTGCATCTTGGATCAAACACATCTGCTGCTGTGAGTTGCTTGACCACAAAATTCTTTCATATCTCAATGAAGTCTTTCACTTTTTTCCCTCTATACTGCAAGCAGGGCTACACTTCTGTTTTCAAAGGTATTTTATCTAGGTTATTTCATGAGGAATAAGCATTCCTGATCTGCGTTTACAGACTTGGATTCATTTGCTAATTTTCTGACACAAACGTATACCAATGGGCTGCTAATTTCAAGGTCCCCGTGCTGGGTACCCTGGAGAGATGACGATGGATCCAGCCCTCAAGTAGCTCATGAATCAGGCTGAAGGGTGGCAGTGAGGCAGAGTCAGGCCTCACTCGTGGAGAACAGACTCAAGAGACTCGGAGCAAAAGACACATTGAAACTGAAGCAATTTCTACCTAATTAGAAAAGTTTTGACACATAATTTCCACAGAACACACCAATTCTGCCAGAAGCAGGGGCAGAGCCTTATACAGCAATATCAGCTTCTCTCCTGTGGTGTGATTATAAGTGCGTTTTTAATGTTTTGCTCATCCCTATTTTCTACTTGTGATGGAATTACAAGCAAATTTTTTGTACATATATTTTTTGCTCACTTATACTTTCTAATTTTATACAGTGAACATATATAGCTTGTGCAATAAAACACCCAATAAAAGTTGTTTTTTAAAGGGGAAAAAAAAACTGCGAAAGGGAAACCTATAAAAATGTGAAGCAAAACGCAATGTACATTGTTTAGTTAAAATTATCAGGCTTAAAGGTCTCTAAGTAAATCATATTTTCCTAAGCAAAGTTCTAGCTAGAGAATATTTTGGATGAAAGACTGAAAAACGATATTGTTTACTTATTCATTATATGATAGAACTGGTAAAAGCCAAGATTACTGTAGGGGTGAGTGTGTTCACAATCTCATAAAGATTTGAGCACATCTTGCCTTTCTTGGGTCTATATTCATAAATCAAATCATAAAATACTTTCCTGACAAGTTCTTAAATCTGTGACTTATAATGAACAGTACAGTTCTACTAGTCTCAAGAAAATGTTAGTGATTAAACACAGATTTCGCATACAATGTCACTTACTGGAAATGCTATATTAACAACTCCATATTAAAAACAACTCAAAATAAAATGAGTTCCACTGGGATATAACTTGCCAGACATCAAATAAATGTTCACTCCAACACTGCCACAAAGGTTATTTAAGGAGATCACAAACGATCCAGGTTTTGTTAACAGTAAATACATTCTTTCAGGTTAACTACCTTAAGGTCTTTAACAACAAAAATGAAAATATATGAATCGGGTCAATGACATAAAAATGTCACTCAGGCTGTCACACAGACTCAACAATTCAGTTCAACCAGAATATATTAAACACCAATACATCTAAAGTTGTGGGCTAGGCATTGTAGAGAGTCTATATCCCTGTATCTTACCTATTTCTTCTCCAGCCCATTCTACAGTTTACTGAATATATCTCCAAAACTCATTACCCTGATGGTCAATGACCTCTAGGATTTGATCTACCGTTTTCTGACCAGTGTGTTCCTGACTGTTTTACCACCTCATCAAGGCCCTTCACTACTCCCTGAGGATACATGTTCTATAACCTCCAGGCACTCCATGACCTATCTCATTGTATAGCTCCATTTCTTGAGGCTCCTACTCACACAACATCACCGACTTCAACCATACCACAATTATCACTATGCCCCAAACGCATACACTCATACACTTTTGCCTCATGCCTGTCTCCCACGGCAAACTCTAAAGCAACACGAAGACCCTTTATTTTCAGGCTCCCATCACCTGTCCTTAAAACAATCCTGACGAAGGAAGCAGCTATATTTGCAGGTGACAAGTGAGTGGAGAAGGAGCCCTGGTGGCACAGTGGTTAAGCACGCAGCTGCTAACCAAAAGGTCAACAATTAGAACCCACCAGTCATTCTACAGGAGAAAGATGTGACAGTCTGCTTCTGTAAAGACTAAAAAAAAAAAAAAAAACATTGCCACCAAGTTGATTCCAACTCACAGTGGCTTTATAGGACAGAGTAGAACTGCCCTACAGGGTTTCCAAGGAGCAGCTGGTAGAATCGAACTGCTGACCTTTTGGTTAGCAGCCGTAGCTCTTAACCACTGTACCACCAGGACTCCAATTCCATAAAAATCACAACCTAGGAAACACTATGGGGCATTCCTACCCTGTCCTATAGTGTTGATGAGTTGGAATTGACTCCATGGCAATGGACTTTTTAGTGAATGGAGGAGGGAGCCCTGGTCATGCAGCGGTTAAGCACTCGAAAGGTTGGGGGTTCAAACCCACCAGCTGCTCCATGGGAGAAAGATGTGGTAGTTTGTCTCCCTAAAGATCACAGCCTTGGAAACCCTGTGGGGCATTCTGTGCTGTCCTATAGCATCGCTATGAGTTGGACTTAACGGCAACAGGTTTGCTTTGGTTGTTTTTAGTGAGTGGACAGCCGGAACCAGCCTTGCTTCCTGCACCTGATAGTCAGTTTGCTCCTGGTGAACTTGGGAGAAAGCATCTTTTCCTGCCATCCCCACTGCCTGGGAGGCTGGCCCCAGATCTATGTTTCATCACCTCTTTTAGATATTTCCCTTAGCCTGGTATGGACTGACCTACTTACAAAGGTCATCTTCTCATCATCAACCCCTTCCAGACTCCCGCACTCCCCAACTCCTGGACTGGGGGTTAGTTGGACCTCTTAGTACATAAATCTCCAGCAAACGCTATGAAGCTTTTCCAATTCATGTCAACCACTGCTTCCCCAAGTCAAGATGAAAGAACACAAACTAAATATTTCCAGACTGTGGAGGGTGAGGCAGGGGTCCTGTATCCATTAGATTAGATGGGAGAACTAAGTCCCAGTAGGAAATAGATGACAGATTCAGATCGGGATCATTTGAGCAGCATTTTAAAAACACAGTATTTACTAAGTTGCAGAAAGGGTATAGGGAAACCACTAGGGGTGGTGTAGCACCAGGGCTGGTTCATGATTCTCATTACCCGCCTGGCCCTGGGGACCAGATGCACAGGGGAAGAAGCTGTATAGAAAGCGCTACCCGACAGTAGCTGTTATGGATTGACTTGAGTCCCCCCAAAATATATGTTGAACTCCTAACTGCTGTACCTGTGAAAGAAACCCTGGTAGCATAATGGTTAAGTGCTACAGCTGCTAACCAAAAGGTCAGCAGTTCAAAACCACCAGGTGCTCCTTGGAAACTCTATGGGGCAGTTCTACTCTATCCTATAGGGTTGTTATGAGTCGGAATCGACTTAATGGCAACGGGTTTTTTTTTTTTTTTTGGTACCTGTGAAAGTGACCTTCTTTGGAAACAGGGGCTTTCTTTTGCTATGTTGATGAGGACATACCTGTTATGAATTGAATTGTGTCCCCCGCAAAATACGTGTTGTAAATCCTAACCCCTATACCTGTGGATGTACATATACTCTTCACTTACCAATAGTCTCATTATCTGACATTTTGCACTTACAACAATAGTAAAAAATCTTTGATCCAACTATTTTGCACATTAATGATGAATGTCTGGCAGTAATGAAGGCCGAGGTGCAAGGCGAGAGTAACACTGGCTGTGATGGTTGACGTCATGTCAACTTGGCTGGGCCATGATTCTCAGTGGTTTGGCAGCTATGTAATGATGTAATTTGGCAGTCATGTAATGATGTGATTTGGCAGTAATGTAATGATGTAACCATCCTCTGTTTTGTGATCTGATGTGGTCATCCTTCATTTTCACATAACACTGAATTTTGCATAATTACCTGGTCCTTAGAACCTAACCATGTCGATAAGTGAGAAGTGAGTGTAATCCCATTTGGAAATAGGGTTTCCTTTGTTATGTCAAGGAGCCCTGGTGGCACAGTCGTTAAGAGCTACAGCAAGCTATGGCTGCTAACCAAAACGTCAGCAGTTCAAATCCACCAGCCACTCCTTGGAAACCCTATGGGGCAGTTCTGCTCTGTCCTATAGGGTCGCTATGAGTCAGAACCAGCTCAGTGGCAATGGGTTTGGTTTTCTGGTTTTTGTTATGTTAATGAGGCCATGTCAGTGTAAGGTATGTCTTAAGCCAATCACTTTTGAGATATAAAAAAACAGAGTAAGCACTGAAGCAAGCATACATGAATGGGGAAAGACAGATGTCATGTGGAGGTCACCAAGGAACACTGAGAAGAACACCAGAGAAGTTGAGACAAGGGTCTTCCCCCAGAGCAGAGAGAGAAAGCCTTCCCCGAGAGCTGGTGCCCTGAATTCAGACTCCTAGCCTCCTAAATTGTGAGAAAATAAATTCCTGTTCATTAAAACCACCCACTTGTGGTATTTCTGTTATAGCAGCACTAAGAAACTAATACTGGAGTAGGTTGGGTCCTAAATCTAATCCTTTCTCAGCAACATCTTATAAAAAGAGCAAAATAGACACACAGGCAGAAAAGACCATGTGAGGAACCACCTACAAACCAAGAAATGCCAAGGAATGCCTCGGGGTACCAACAAGGAAAGACCCTCCCCTAGAACCAATGCCCTCATTTTGCCTTCTAGCCTCCAAAACTATGAGACAATATATTTCTGCTCTTTAAAGCCACCTGTTTGTGGTATTTTTGCTACAGCAGCCCTTGGTAACTAAGATAGGAGCTAAGGCCTTTGGTCAAGTTTTGGAACCCACGACAAATACACAAAGGGAGGGCTGGGGAAATAAATACACTTCTCTCCTCTCTTTTTCCATTGGGCTAAAGCCAGCCAGAAGCCAGAGGGCAAGGGAGCCCACTGATGCAATGCACACAGGTCAGTCTCCCTGGCAAGCACAGGGTGGAAAAGGGTGGAGAGTGGGCTTGGAGGGTAAAGGGAAGCTTTCCAGCACAGTAATTTATTGACTCACTGGAATATTTTTAAGCAGAAGAGTGAATTAGGCAGATTATATTTTGGAAAAATTACTCTGGCAGGAGTGTGGAGGAGGAATGGTGGGGTGAGGGGGAGAGCCTTGCCTAAGAGAGAAGTGCCAGAAGGCCACTGAAGTAGTGCATGCAAGAGAGAAGAGCTCAGACTAGAACCTATCATTGGCTGGAAGAGAAGAGCATAGATGTGAAGGTTTAAGGAACTAGAATCAATAGGGCTAGGAGCTGACCAGATGGAAGGAGTAAAGGAGGTGTTGGAGTGACTCTCAGACTTCCGTATTAAGAGACTTGTGGCTGATGTTTACCTTCCTCAGGCTTCACAGCCATCCTCAGCTCCACCATTCAATGCCTAGATGTGCAGAACAGGAGCAGTGCTCTAGATAAAGGTTAAGATAAGGGAAGAAAACTGATAGTCCCCAGGAGGAATCTGGCCTGTGGGTCTGATTTATTTAATTATAATTGCATATTTTACAAAAAGAAAACAAATAAATATTTGCTAATATTTAAAAATGTGGAAACTTCACATAAAAATCTAGATTTCTGGCTTCTTGGGAAAATAAAAGAGGAAAATCTACAAAGGACCTACATCTCTACATGGCAGTAATTAAAACTAAGTTGTGGCCACCCAAATTCCAAGGGGCATGTGCTCGCCGATTTTCACAGACCCCATCCAGCACCTATGAGGACTCACTCACGTTATCTGCCTGGCTCCTATGGCTAAAATTATGGGCTTGTTGGCGATGAATAACTGTCAGTTTGAAAGAAATCAATTAACACACGTATTTATGACTGATGTCAGATCCTTGACTGTCTTGCCACAGAGCAGCATGATATTCTAGCAGTGAGAAACATACATGCCACGTTACGTAAAAACAAAACAAAGAACCCTGCCAATTAGGCACAGAAGCAGGATCAAAGAAGTTATTCTGTGATGCCAGGTGTCTAAACTCTAGTCCCATTGCAACAGATGGGCTCTGTCTCTGGGGTGTTTCTGACATAAGATATTTCAGTATTTAAGAAGCTCAAGTAAAAGTTCACAGAGTGTGGACAAATCATGTTCTGGAATGTACCTCTCTTAGCACTCACATGAGGGATACCTTGGGCCCGTTGAAGCCCATTTCAGGAACCACGCCTGGCCACCTCTCCTATACCAGCCTCCACCCAATCCTATCTCATGCATAAGGACTTCTAGTGAGTTCCCCCCCCCCCCCGAATGCAATGCTCATAGCTACTGGACAAGTTAGAAAACAACCCTAACCAGGTCCTGTCAGATTGCAGTAACAGACATAAAAATGTCCAGAAACAATGAGAGGTTTTTTTTTTTTTTAAATCCTTAAACATACAGATACTACCCATGAAGAAAGATTTAATGGAATATTATGTCTATGATATTTGGGCAAATGGTCATGAAGCATGTACAACCCAAGATCAGGTAAGACTGAATAGAAAGCACAATTAAATGTTGTCAAATGTAAAAGCCTGAGAGAGATTAATGGGGAGCTAGGTAATATGGGTCAACCATCCCACTGAGGACTACAAGAAAAACAAAAATATCCTCCATACATGATAGTGAAATAAAGACATTCTTGGACAAACAAAAGCAGAAAGAATTCATCATCAGCAGACAAGTCCTAAATGAAATATTAAAGGGTGTCTTCAGGTTGAAAGAAGCTTGAATGTACAGAAAGAAATAAAGAGCAAAACTAAGAATGGTAAGCATGTGAGTAAATCCAACTGAAGAGTGAGTGTATAAAACAGCAATTATAATGACTTACGGTGCTTAAAATATTTACATGGAATTAATATACTTGATAATAATGGCATGTGAGTCAGAAGAGGGGTAAGCAGCATTAAAGTATCCTAAGATCCTTGCATCATCTAGGATGACAATAAAAGAACAAATTAGTATTAGATTTTGATAAGTAAAAGATACATGTTTTCACCTCTAGAGTTACCGCTAAAAGAACAGAAAGGAGTGTATAAATTCCAAAACAATAGATGGGAAAAATAACAAAGAAATACGTTCAATTAATTCAAAGGAAGGCAAGAAATTTAAAGCAAATTTATAGAAAATTATACTACTACTATATTAAATCTAAATTGAATAAATACACCAATTAAAAACAAATATTGTCAGAATGCATTTTAAAAATTCAGCTATCGTGACGGTTGAGGTTGTGTGTCAACTTGGCTAGGCCGCGATTCTCAGTGGCTTGGCAGTCGTACAATATTGTGGCCACTTCCATGATGAAATCTGACATAATGTGATCACCTCCATGAAGAGATCTGCTGTGAGGAGTCAATCAGTTGAAAGGGAGTTTCCCTGGGCATATGACCTGTATCAAATATAAGTGGACATTCTGGCAAGGCTCATGGGATTTTGCTTGTTCTAGATCCTGCAGTTGGCTCCTGTTCATCTGACCTCTGGTTCTTGGGACTTGAGCTAGTGACTTACCTGTGGCCTTCCCTGTCAATCTTGAGGTCTATGAGCAAGAGCCCTGCTCTCTGACCTGCTGATCTTGGGTTCACCAGCCCCTGCAGCTACATGAATCAGGAGAAGCCTCTATCCTGACTCATGGACTTGGGATGTTCCAGCCTCTAGCTCTGCATAAGCTATATTTCCTTGATACATATCTCTCTATATATATATTTGTACACTTTATTGGTTTTGCTTCTCTAGAGAACCTAACCTAAGACAACTATATTCTATCTAAAAGAGACATTTCTTAGATATAAGGACCAGAAAGTTTGAAAATGACAAACCAAAATAAATCTGGTTTAGTTACACTAGTCAAAGCAGATTTTAAGACAAAGAGACAAAAAGAGATGCTTCATGACTTTGGAAGTTTGAATTTACAAAAATAAAACATTCAAAAAATAGATATACCTAATAACACAACCTCAAAATACATAAAGGAAAAACTCACAGATTATACAGGGAAATTAAAAAATCCACAGTAATGGTGGGAGATTTTAATACAACTCTCTCATTAAATTATAGAACAAACAGATAAAGAAATCAGTAATGATTCAATGAGAAAATGACCTTATGAACATGTATAGAAAGCTATACTTAACCACTATAGAATTTCAATTCTTTGTATTTATAAGATTTTTACAAAAAGTGATCACAAGCTGGGCCATAAAATAAAGCTCCAAAGTCCAAAGCATTTAATCATACAAGCATTCCCTTAGCTCACAAAGCAAATAAGCTAAACCCACCCAAACTCATTGCCGTCAAGTAAATCCCGACTCTCAGTGATCCCACAGGGTTCCCAAGGCTGTAAATCTCTACGGAAGAAGACTGCCACATCTTTCTCCTGTGGAGCCACTGGTGGTTTCAAATCGTCAACCTTTCGATTACCAATCGATGGCTTTAACCACTGTGCCACCAGAGCTCCTTAATAAAGTCAATAAAAAGCCTAGAAAATCCCCCAAACATTGGAAAATTAAGAAATATACTTTTAAATATTCCATGAATCAAAAAAGAAATCACAATGAAAATTAGAAAATATTCTTAAAAAATAAGTCTATTATATATCAAAACTTAGGGAAAACAGCTAAAGCTGTTTAAGTGCACATCCTTGAAAATAAGAAAGTTGGAAAAATTAGTAATCTCAAATTATATCAATACATTAGAAAAACGACAGGAAATGAAACTCAAAGTAGAAGGAAAATAATAAAGATAGGAATAGCAATGAATAAAATAGGAAACAAAAATATAAGAGAGAGGCCCAACAAAGCTAAAAGTTCCTTCATTATGAAAACAAATAAAATTGATAAATCCATGGTAAAACGGCTGAAAAGAGAAAAGTCACTAAAAATTAGTTTGTCAAGAATGGAATGTGGAACATTAGGACAGGTTCTACAGGCACTAAGAAGATTAGGAAAGGATGGAAGATAATATCTTTATGCTAATGTATTTCAAAATTTAGATGCAGGCCCAGATTCCTTGCCTTGAGGCAGGACAAACTCTGCAAAGTAATTTATGCTCCAGAGCTCCCTGCAGGATAAGGCAGAGGCTGGGCCTTCACCTGAAACCACACCCTTGCCGTGCTCCTTCTCCTCTTTCTATTCTGCTTCTTCCACTCCCTTATGGGTTCTCCGAGAAGTCAAAAAACAGTCACCGTCAAGTCAATTCCAACTTCTGGCGACCCCACGCGTACAGAGTAGAAGTGCGCTCCGTAGAGTTTTCATGGCTGTGACCTTTTGGAAGCAGTTAGCCAGGCCTGTTTCCAAGGCACCACTGAGTGGGTTCGAACTGCCAACCTTTCAGTGACTAAAGTGCATTTATCATTTGTGCCATCCAGGGATTCCCCTCTCCTAGGAGTACTTCCGAAATAAATCACTTGTACATGAATCTTCATCTCAGGGTCTGCCTCTAAGAACCCAACCCAAGAAACTTCTTACAGTATGTGCATGTCAGATAACTGATTAAAAAAAGAAAAGAAAGAAAAACTTAAAAAAAAAAAATTGCAACCCAAACATAACAAGATTTTAACATTACATAATTCTAATTTGTTATACTGGTCTCTGAATTGTTATTTTTCTTTAACTTTTTTTCTAATAAAAGAAAAAAAAAAAGGAGGAATTCCCTGGAGAAATGGATTTCTGAGGTATTAAGCAGTGAAAGCAAGTCACCTGTATGGCAGAAGGTCCGTCTTCCCCACAACAGCTAATGCAGAAGATAGTGGAGCAATACCTACAAAAATTCTCAAAGAAAGTATGATTCAAGAATATGACACCTAGCCAATCCCCATTCAAAAATAGAGGCAATGCAAACATTTTCAAACGTAAAAAAACACCGGAAATGGAGCCTTCTTTTTAAGAAAGTTGATGATGAAATCTAACCAAGAGATGATTCAAAATTCTAACAAGATTGGAGAAGTCATGTCAAAGGACTGGTGGTGAGCATTTAATCCACTTAAATATGGAACTATGAATAAGCAACAGGAAAATTAAGATTATAGAACAGAATATATGCTATAGTAAGTTAGTAAATATAATAGTAATATTATTAATTATATACTAATATTATTGATAATAACACAAGCAATAAAAATCGGGAGTGGATGGAGAAAAGGTAGAAAGAAGTCAAGTAATCCTGACTAAAACTGAAGCAACGAATTTCACAAACATCATACCTCCAACTTCTTAATGTTTCTCATAATCTTTTGTCATATACTTAAGACGTATCTTTGAGGAAATAATTTACCCTATAGAAGAGAAGATTCATCTCAAGTTTAGCAAATGTTTGTTTCACTTCATTTCTTTATCATCTATTAAATTCACATAAAATTTCTTTTCATTTTAAATGGCATATATCATTTGACAGCATGTTTGTAAAACTGCTTATCCTATCCAAATTCCTATTTGCATATATGTGTGAAAGTGTCCAGGTGATATTTACCAAATATGAACACTAGTTATTTCTAGAAAGGGGTATGCGGGGTGAGTTGTATTTTTCTTTGTACTTTTCAGTACTACTAGATTTTTCATAATAAGCATAAAATAAAATATGCTAATGATTCTGATAAATAAATCAGTTCAACCCTGCTCCAAAGAAGTCATCCCACTATGGCTTCAAAGCCCTGAGGCAGTTCAGGGTCTCTCAGGTGAATACCAGCCAAGATGCCTACTTGGTAGCTGGCACTTCTGTAAGCAGTATTTATGGAAACTGCCTCATGGAGTCTCAGGGCTGATGGTACAAGGCCTGCAGCCAGATGCTAGAGATTTCTAATTTCAATACATTTCAACAAATATTAGTTCTCCTCAAATGGGGGATTTTGTCCCCCAGGAACATTTGGCAATGTCTGAAGACGTGTTTGGTTGTCACAACTTGGGAGAAGGTGCTACTGTCATCTAGAAGGTAGAGGCTAGGGATCCTGCTAAACATTCTGTAGTACATAGGACAGCCCCCTACAACAGAGGATTTTCTGACTTAAAACGTTAATAGTGGTGATGAAGCTGAAAAACCCCATCCAGAGATGCATGTCCACACAAGCAAGCCTCCTTACACTCACAATGACTTACACTGGTTAAAAGTGAAAAATATTTCTTTTTGCGGTGTGATTAATTACTTTTGAGTGTTGCCTTTCTAGCCATGGTCTTGTAACTCCCACCAGGTGATTGGGCAGGGTTGTGCAAATAAGATAATTGTGGCCCACCAAGGGGACTGGTCAGTTTTGCCTTAAAAGAGAGCCAATTCCAGAGCAGAGAGGAGAACCACCACCACCAAAGAAGACCCAAAGCAGAGACCCAAAGGAGATGGCATGGCTGGTTTCCCAGCCCATGGAGTGAGAAAGCTGAGTGCCTTTGGGCAAAAACTAAGAGCCAAGGAGACGTCTACACCTGACCACAAATTTGGGACTTGCCAGCCTCCATGACCACGTGAGACATTTCCTTTATATGGCTCATGAGTTCTGTGAGACATGGCAGCGAATCAGGGAACCCAAAGACAGAAGGGAGAATACTGAGGGGAGAGGGCATAGTTGATGTTAGAGGTGATGGAGCGGTACAGCAGCTTGGAAAAGTTGGACATTCGGGGCATCTTTAACCTCCACCTCATAGGAACCAGCTTTGTGCTAATCCCTATAAAAGAAATTATTCATTTACTTTTCTAAACCAATATGAAAACCAAGCATTATTAAAAATCCTCAAGCTTCAGATAAAGTGATAACAATGCAAACTGTCTTACTTTCACTCATCATATTGGAGGAAAACAATACCCTGAGTCTGTACGATCTTCTCACCATTTTGAAGCATGTTCATCTACATTACTTGACAAACTTTCTTATCCTATACTAAGAACCACAAAATGGTCTTAAGAAGCTCTTAATTTTAGCGTACCTCAAACCATATTCAAAGCATTAATATTTGACCATTCACAGTGAACTTTCCCTTCCAAGGAAAAAATAAGCATAGTTCTTCAAGTTTAATGATACCTAGTTTTTAAAAAAAATATTCTTTTTGACTTTTCTTAGTGATTTACTTCCATCCATGGTTAGCCATTTTACATAGAAAAACACAGTTTCTGTGCCAACGACTCATCAAGAATATTACCCAGACCACATTTTAGGGGCATAGGCTTTAAACAAACTCCCACAGGAAATATTATTTGACAGCTAAGAAAGTAATGAAAGAAGCCAGCATGTTGTTTTTATCTCATGCCTTTCCTTCTGGGATTGGCTGGCAGTTCTGCACACTCTGAGCCACCTGAAGGTGACATGTCACTCCAGGTGAAGAGGGAAAACTGGAATGAGGAATTTCTGCATAGCTGAGGTTGGTGACACAAAGGCTGGAAGAGCTGACAGTAAAATCTCAACATCTGCTTCTTACCTCCTGGATGATCTCCAGCACTTGGTTAAATGAGGGTATTAGTTTTTCCTGAGTCCATAATAACAGTAAATGCCAAAATTTAAATATGCTTGAAATGCTATTCATCAACGATTCAAAGCCACATTCCAAGCTCCCCTAGTTAGCTCAGTCCACTGAGTTTTTCATCCTTCATTCTCAGCTCAGTTGCTACTTCCTCAGAGGAACCTTCCCTGGCTTCTGTCTATAGCTGGAGAGCAAACCACATTGACCATCTGATTAACGTCTGTCTCATCCACTAGACTGTAAACTCCATGAAATTTGGGATTTGATCTGATTTCACCTGCTAGTGTAGCTCCAGCACTTAGCATGGCACCTGGCATACAACAGGCATTCAATCAAAATATTTATTCAACAAATGTGTGAATAATTTAGTTAATGAACAAACATATGGAGTTAGTATTTTCAATAATGAATGGGTTTGGAGAATACTTCTTGTTTTCAGTCAATGTTTCCATCAAAGGAAACTAAATTTCCCCAATATGGAAAAATTTTTTATGAACCATTTTGAAAGAGAAGGGGGCCTAAGCCCTGATCCATGAGTTTCTCTCTTTTGTTTATTGTCTTGGTTTTGTTCTTCCCAAGGTAAGCAGTTGATTCCGAGCATAATACCAAGGTACAGCAGAGAACCTACAATGAAGAAACATATTTTCCCCCAAGTGCCCGAAGAATATGGGCTCAAACTGGTTCATTTCTTTATTCCCAGTGCCAATTTTCTTTTCATTACTATTAAAGCAGAAGCTTCGATGAAGACATTCCACCTCTATGCAGAAGGAAAGCTAATTCTGTCTTCTGTGGGGCTGGGTTGAGTTACTGGATATGTTGTAATTGATCAAGAGAACCCTCTCAGCTTGTGAGAGTTGAAACATGATTCCTGTTCAGCTTGAATCCATAACCCACTGGACTCAAAATGTGTGTGAAAACATGGGGGTTTGGAAGGCCGTGAGAGGGGAGGGAGCAATTAACATACAAATATCCAAACCAAAGCTTTCAGAAGTCTGGATTTTCATGAAACTAGCCTTCAACACCTTTCCCAAGGACACAATTAAGGAATGCAAATAAACAGGTAACTTAGAATCACAGTTAGAACTGGAAAGGGACTTTCAGGATCATCATTTTTACAGACGGTGAAACCGAGGTCCAAGAGGAAAAGCTCCACAGTCAATTCAGTGACAGAGGGTTTGCACGAGAACTCAGACTTGCAAGCCAGGACTCTGTACTAGCCACAATACTCACTTTCATGAATTATTAGTCTACAGTCACCTTCCTGCCTTGCATCTCTTGCTTCTATTCCTCTTATGCATCAAAACCAGCTGTATTCTTTTAAAACATAATTTCACACCTGTCACACTTGCCCACTGCCCAAACTATTTAAGATATTCCTAATGTTCACAGGACAAAGTTCAAAGTCTTTAGCTCGGCATCCAAGACCCTCACATTCAACGTTCCCTCCAATGTTATCTTCGATGATACATGCTGCCACATGTAACAGCCACTGCAGTTAAATGGCTCTGTTCATCACTGCTCATCATGCTGGCTATGCACACATTGCTTATGCCTTTTTCCCCGTGGTGGCACTGTCATGGCTACCCAGAATCCCCTTCAAGGAAGCACCGTTGCCCCAGCTGCAGGAATGCATTATCAAACAGCCTGCAGCCCTTTCAGGACTGCTTCAGCTGCAGAAAGGTATCTCTCTTAGAGTCCTGCCTCCCTTCAGGGGCAGCCCACATCCAATGAGTGATCAAAGCAGGGGTTTAAAGACCTCGCCTTCTCGATCCAACTCGGGTCAACTCTAAAGGGCCATACTTACACCAGGGTAGCCTGGGGGCGGGCTGAGGCCATCTTTGTGCATGCGCTGCAGCTCAACTTCTCCCTCTGCCCATCCTGCTTTCTTCCATACCTTCCATGGGTGTTGATCCCAAGGGAACTCCCAAATAAATGTCCTGCATGCTAAACTCCTCACAGAGTCTGCTTCCCTGAAAATGCTATTTGCAGCACTCCCTGCCCTAAATGCCTGCCCCATTCTCTTTCAAAGTCTACTCCCCACGCCACTCCTCTTCAGAAGTTCATAACATTTCTTTTACTTATTTTCCATTAATATGAACCATTAATTGTCTCCTGGGTATATGAAGTCAAAAGATCCCACGATGTTTTATACTTGTTTATACCTCTAAGAACTAGCACCATACCATGGACACAGTGGATGATCAATATATGATGACAACAGTGATGACAATGAAGATATAATGAATCTTGAATCAATAATCCATTTCAACTTACATGGCATCCTTTCCCTACTGCAGTTCCCTGTGAGCAGAAGTATGAATAACTTCTGATATAAGACTAATTTCCAAAATGTGAAGATAACTCATATCCCCACTTTTCCATTTCATCATTCTGACACCAGCCACTCACGTGGCACTTTCTTTCTCACTCTAACCACCCAGAGTTGGGTCTCCAAGATTTAGGACTCTATCTTTCCAGCTCTTGCCAAATCAACAAACGCTAGCTTCTCTGCTGATTCTCACTGTCCCCCATGGGGGCAATAATTTGCTAGAATGACTCACAGAACTCACAAAAACTATTACCTGTACCTATGGTTACCCATTCATCACAGCCAGAAAGGATACAAGAGAAAACATGCATCAGGCAAAGTCTGGGAGAGTTCCAAGCATGGGGAGGAGAGGTGGGGATGGGAAGGGGCTCCATTGTCCTCAGGGACATGCCACTCCCTTGCTCCCTCTCCCATGCATGGATGTTCTCTGATTCAGAAGGCCCCAAAAGAAAGAGCTCTTACTTCCTGGGTCCCCTAGTCATTGGGACCTCAATGCATATGCATGACTTGGGCCTTAATGCACAGTTATGATCAATCCAATCAACGAATACGCATGAGTACATCAGGCCCCCTCCCTTCCTGAAGTTAGTCCAACAGGTGTGGGGCCTGTGTAGCCCCTACTTGCCTGGCTATTCTGGGCAACAGAGAGCACCTTAATTGCTTGAACTATTTCAAACCAAATTCTTTGTCCCAGAGCAGAATATTGCTATTCCCACAGACCCTTATAGCAGGCACTGAATAAAGGACCAGACCATCTCTGATGTGCTACCCACTTCAGAATGAAGGACAGTAAGTTTGCTTTTGCATTCTCAGACATGGGAGAGATGAGGAGTGGAAGGGAAGTTTAAGGGGAGTAACATATAAGGAGGAAACCCTGGTGGCGTAATGGGTAAGTGCTATGGCTGCTAACCAAAAGGTCAGCAGTTCGAATCTGCCATGCACGCCTTGGAACCTCTACAGGGCAGTTCTACTCTGTCCTATAGGGTCGCTATGAGTCGGAATTGACTCAACGGCAGTGGGTTTGGTTTTAGGTTTAACATATAAGCAATGTCATATAAGGTTTTTCTTCCATGCTGACAACACTCTAGAAGATCCTTGCCAGGAGTCTGGGTCTGCCAGATCTGATGGCTGCTCCACCACAAGAAGCCCTCTTCCACCTAGAATGACCCATGCTCTGAAATAGGAGCCATGTCTCCATCCTTAAACAGCCAAGCGAAATCATGCCTTTTGTTTCCTTCTCACAGAGAACAATGAATATTTGAGAGACATAGGTTTGTCTTCATACCAAAGTAACTGGATCACAGTAACTCTTATGAAGTAGACAAAAAGTAAAGAAAAACCCACTATTACGAGCTTAAGGACAAGGCTTGAGTTTTGTGACATGTGAACATGTTTTGAAAAGTAAAAAAAAAAAAAACCTCAACCCCCAGGGGAAACTTGAAAGCTAACCTTGGAGAAAGTCCTTGAAGAGCCAGAGTCTCTTCCACTACTGCTCTGAACCTGCACGAGGCTCCGCCTCCAGCACTTGTGGACAGATCTGGCCAGGTACCTGCCAGGAAATCTAATGAATGGGAAATGGAAAAACTTACCGAGGCCATTTCTCCTGCTAGGGCAGAATCCATCCAAAGTGAGGACACTACCACTGCCTGGTGGTGCCAAATAATGAAAAGCTGTTTCAATACTCTTTCCAAGTGAGGAAAGAGGAAGTGAAAGATGAGCAGCAGAGGAAAGCAAAAACAGGAACGGGATGCAAAAGGAGGATCAGGGAAGCAGAAAACCTCAGGAATGGTCTAAAGCTTTTTCAGGCCAGACTGGCTCTCAGCTTACTGGGATTTCAGAGGCTCCAGCAAAAGGGCGGCTCGACACTTCCTTACATAACTCCTTTTCCGCATTACACCTAGACATCGCTGTCTAGGTCAAAAAAAAAAAAAAAAAAATCCATTGCTGTGAAGTTGATTTTGACTCATAGTGACTCTACAGGACTGAGCAGAACTGCCCCCATTGGGCTTCCAAGGAGCTGCTGGTGGATTTGAACTGCTGACCTTTTGGTTAGCAGCTGTAACTCACTGTAGCTCTTAACCACTGTGACACCAGGGTTCCCACTGTCTGGGCAGATTCCCTTTAAACCTAGTCTAGCCCCTCACTTCTGCTGGCTATGGACATTTTCTTGGTGTCCAACCATAAATAAATTATGAGAAAGTTCTGGTCTTTTTATTTTCCCCCAGAAAATTCATAACCAAGATTTGCCTCACGTAATTGGTAATTATTTATTCCATAGGGAAGATAAGCAAGAAATTCTTCCAGTTTTATTTCACTTTTTAAAAATGAGAAATTACTTCTAACATAAGTTGTACTGTTTTGCCTGAGGCTAGATTCATCACGTGACTATGACTGTAAATATCATTCATTATGATCCAATGCCCCTCGTAAAATAACCCTGGTTTACTGTACAACAGTGAGAAGCATACACTGACAAGTGAAACAGACTTCAGTTCATAACCTAACTGTCACCCAAGAGCTGGAGATTCTGGTCCAATTACTTAGCCTATCTGAATCTGAACTATTTCATGAGTAAAACAAATCCAGGATTTGTGATAAACATGAGGAGTTGTCCACTATTGTCCAAAACCCACTCCCTCCTTCTTTTTTTCCTAACTGAGCCCCAATTAAACTCCAAACCCATTGATGTCAAGTCGATTCCGACTCATAGCGACCCTAAAGGACAGAGTAGAACTGTCCCATAGGGTTTCCAAGGAGCGCCTGGTGGGTTCAAACTGCCAACCTTTTGGTTAGCAGCTGTAGCACTTAACCACTACGCCAAAAGGTGAATCATAATTCAACATAACAATCCTGCTCTCACTCTTGCATCCTCCCTTGCAGTCTGAGAGGCCATGTGACCAGTTCTGACCAAAAAGACAAAAGGCAACATCTGCTCTGGGTGCTCTGTGCTGGTACCGCTTTCCTGATTAATGAAACATAGGTTTCCATCTCACTAATCCTCTTCTTTCTTCCTTGGATCCCAATGTCGTGCCTGAAGCTGCAATAGCCATTTTGCACCCGTGAGGGGATAAGCCAACATACTGAGTGTACAAAAGAAAGACAGCATGGATCTCTGATGGTGTCATTGAGCCAGCGCTAATTGTCTAAGCAACTTAACTGATATGGGGTTGCTGTGAAGATTAAAGAAGATATTATATGAAAATCACTTTGTAAAGCACCTGGCACATCCTAAATTTGGCTTCAGGGTCTGCCCTCTTTCCATTACAATGGCTTCTATGAAGGTTGCATTTGTTCATAACATATATTGCCCAGGGGCACTAGTTAAACCAAGTGTCACTCTGTGCTCTTTCTATCTCATTGTATTAATGCAGATTGTTGTTGTTAGCTGCTGTTGAGTTGGCTCCCAACTCGTGGCGACCCCAAGCATGACAGCTCAAAACACTACCCAGTCCTATACTACCCCCATAGCTGAGTGCAGATCATACCATTGTGACCCATAAGGTTTTCAATGGCTGACTGCAAGGAAAAGCATTTTTAGTTACGATGTATTATTCTTAAGAACAAACAAGCAAACCTGCTGGACTCCATTTGTTAATATTTTATTTAGAATTTTGTCATCTGATTCATGTGACTCGAGTATAATTTTTCTTTTCTGTTCTGTCTTTGATGTTTTGGTATCAGCGCCATACTGATCTTTTAAAAATCTTTCTCTGTTTATGCTCGAAAGCAGTTTATAGTACATAGGAAACACATGACCCTTGAATGGCCACTAGAACTCGCATGCAAAACTATCTTGGCCTGTTGTTTCTCTAAGGTATAGGCAGCTGGTTGCCTTTTGATTTCTTCTACGGATAATGTTCTGTTCAGGTGGTCTACTATTTATTTTAGGAATCCATGCCTTCCTTTTAAAATTACCCATTGTATCTAATTTTTCAGTTTTGCTATAAAATTACACATAGTAAATGCTCCCAATTTATAATCATTTTTATGTCTGTGGTTCTAATTTCTTGTTTCTAATATTTGTATTTGTGCCTTCTTTTCCCTTAATTGAATTTTACAAAGATCTGTATTTTATGGATTTTCTCCAATGAAGAGCTTTTAGTTAGAGTGATAAACTCTATTGTTGTTTGTTGGTTGTTATTCTTCTCATTTCCTCATTTTGGCTCTTATCTTTACTTCCGTTTGTGTTATTTTGCTTGCTCCCTTATGTTTTCTGAGTTGAAGGAAAATGTTAGTTTATTTTCAATCTTCCTGGCCTTTAAGACAAAAGCCTTTAAATTTTTTCAGAGTATTGATTGGCAAATTCCTAGAAGTTTTGATACATAGCTTTCTCAAATCTTTCATTTCCAAGTAATTGGTAATTTCAGTTTTGATTGTTCTGCAACCTAAAAAAGGTGTTTTAAAAACTCTAAATAGATTCGGTTTGGTTTTGGTTATTTCTCTGTGGCAAATTCATAATTTTACTGCATTGAGGTCAAAAAGAATAAACCATATGATTTCAAATTTTTGGAATTTATTGAGATTTTCTTTGTGTACTAATACCCAATCAATTTTTTGATTGTTCCATGGGCATGTAAAAAGAGCATACGCCCTTTTTGGAGTACAGAGTACTATTTAACTCTACTAGATCTAGGTTTTAATTATATTATTTAAATTTTCCATACCCTTACCTGTATTTTGTCATTTTATTTATTGATTTTTTGGGGAAAGGTGGGCTAAAAAAAACAAACCCACCGCTGTCGAGTCGATTCCAACTCATAGTGACCCTATAGACCGAGTAGAACTGCCCGATAGAGTTTCCAAGGAGCGCCTGGAGGATTCGAACTGCCGACCTCTTGGTTAGCAGCTGTAGCACTTAACCACTACGCCACCAGGGTTTCCAAGTCTCCTATTACAATTTCTGTTGTGGCAGTTTCTCCTTATAATTCTGTTTTTCTCTACACATAGCTATGTTATTAAGTGCATAAAAGCTCATGACTTTTTTTTGTTAGCTATTAACAGTACAAAATATGCCTCTTTTGTCCAGTTTACTGTTTTTAATATTTGACTCTAAATTCCACTTATCTAATATTGCTATTGATAGTATATAATATTAACTGATGCATTTGAATTGTGGTATTGAAGAAGAATATTGAATATGCTGTGGACTACCAAAAGAACAAAAGAAAATCCATCTTGGAAGAAATACAACCAGAAGCCAGGATGGTAAGACTTCAGCTCACTTACTTTGGGCATGTGATCAGGAATACCAATTGCTGGAAAAGGTCATTATGTTTGGTAAAGTAGAGGTGTTATGGATTGAATTGTGTTCCCAAAAAATGTCTGTCAACTAGGCTAGGCCATGATTCCCAGTATTGTGTGATTGTCCACCATTTTGCTATCTGATGTGATTTTCCTATGTGTTGTAAATCCTACCTCTATGATGTTAATGAGGTGGGATTAGCAGCAGTTATGTTAATGAGGCACGACTCAATCTACAAGATTAGGTTGTGTTTTAAACCAATCTCTTTTGAGATATGAAAAAGAGATCGAAGCAGAGAGACATGGGGGACCTCATACCACCAAGAAAGCAATGCCAGGAGCAGAGCATGCGTCCTTTGGACCTGAGGTTTCTACACTGAGAAGCTCCTAGACCAGGGGAAGATTGAGGACAAGGACCTTCCTCCAGAGCTGACAGAGAAAGAAAACCTACCCCTGGGGCTGGCACCCTGAATTTGGACTTCTGGCAAAGAATAAATTTCTTTCTGTTAAAGCCCTCCGCTTGTGGTATTTCTGTTATAGCAGCAGGAGATGACTGAGACAAGAGGGTTAGCAAAAATGAGAGAAGCCCTCAATGAGACAGATTGACACAACAGCCGCAGCAGTAAACTCAAAGATACCGATGATCATGAAAATGGCACCTGGCCGGGTGGTGTTTCATTCTACTATACAAAAGGTCAGCATGAGTTGAAGCTGATTTGGCAGCGATTAAAACGATAACGATATTGTTGTATCATCTTCCTTTTAGCTGACATTTGTGTGACCAATGTTTTACCATGCATTTATTTTAAACCATTCTGCATGATTTAATTTTATATATTCCCTTATTTAAAAAATTAGCTATTGTTTTTTAAACATATTTCAGAATCTTATATATATTTTTATTTCTTTTAATGTCATCAGAACACTATTACAAGAAGCAATATACCATATGTTGCCTACACATTCATATTATTTTTTTTATTTTACTTTAGATGAAGGTTTACAGAGCAAACGAGTTTCTCATTGAACAATTAGTACGCATATTGTTTTGTGGCACTGGTTGCCAACCCTACGACACGTCAACACTCTCCCCTTCTCAACCTTGGGTTCCCTGTTATCAGCTTTCCTGTCCCCTCCTCCCTTCTCGTGCTTGCCCCTGGGCTGGTGTGCCCATTTAGTCTCATTTTGTTTTATGGGCCTGTGTAGTCTTTGGCTGAAGGGTAAACCTGAGGAGTGACTTCAGTACTAAGTTAAAAGGGTGTCTGGGGGCCCTACTCTTGGGACTTCTCCAGTCTCTGTCAGACCAGTGTCTGGTCTTTTTTTGATGTATAGTTTTTCTCCAGCTCTGTCCAGGACTCTCTATCGTGATCCCTGTCAAAGCAATCAGTGGTGGTAGGCGGGTACAACCTAGTTTGGCTGGACTCAGTCTGGTGGAGGCTGTGGTAGTTGTGGTTCATTAGTCCTTTGGACTAAGCTTTCCCTTGTGTAGAATCTATAATTTTGCACAAAGGCATCTTACTCATACATTCAATGTAATTTTTTATGTTTAAATTTTTTTCTGACATTTTGTTTTCATGCTTTTATATTATTTCTTGTTTTTCTATCCTGAATTTTGTTGGAATGATTACATTTTCTTTACTCCATTTTATTTTCCCTAGTGGACCAGAAGTAATAGCTCTTATTTCATTCTTACAACATACCCTTAAACTTCTCTATATCTAAGGTAACTAGTTATCATTATGCTTGCCCCAAACAAACAAAAAGAAACAGAACCTTAACAAATATTTATTTCCCACTGTCCATTTAAAAATAATAATATTCCAAGGTTCAAAATAGTGCATATAGTTATTAGCATCTAATTTTAAAATGGGAGTGGTACACATGCATGAACACACAAAGAGCTTGTATATGCATAAAATATCCCTAAAAAGAGATTGAAGAACTGATAACATTGGCTGAGGAAAGGATCAACTGGACAAAGTGAGAAATTTTTTTATTAAATATCTCTTTGTACATTTTGAATTTTAAAATGTGTGACTGTATTACCTACTCATTTTTTTTAATTTAAAATTCGTCTTAACTCCAGGTGTTGCTTGTTTCTTCGCTCATTCCTATTTCTTGGGTTATGTTTTCTTCTTTCTCGGATTTTTAGTCTAGGTACACCTGGATTAACTGTTTCAGAGAGGGCCTTGGGTGATAATCTTGATGTGTCTGAACACGTGTTAGGTTATTTCTATTTAGGTCTCACATTTGCAAAACACTGCTGGTTTAGGTGGGTTCAGTATTCTAGATTAAAATTCATTATCCTCAGGTCTTTATAGTACCAATGTCTTCTAATTTATAGTATTACTGATAGGCAGTCTGGTGCCAATCCTACTGCCATATAAATGTTTTCTGGATCTTCTCCCCTTAATTCTTTCAGTTCTTAGATTTAAACACAATGTATCTAGATGAGTATAAATTTGTATGTTTTATCCAATTGATACTCTGTGAGCCCTTGTAATTTGAAGATTTGTCTTCCAGGTCTAGGAGATTTTTTTCAATTATTTGATTGCAGTCTTCATTCCATTCCTTCTCTCCTTCTACTCTTAGATGTATCTTAGAAGTTTCTGTCTTTATTTTTCCCCGTATTTTCCATACCTAAGCCCTTTTACACTGTGTTCTGAAAGAATCTCTTGGCTGGACTGTCTAGTATACTAACATAATGGCCTTCAGTTATTTCCATTCTTTTTGTCATTCTATTATTTTTAATCAAAATCTGAATGTCCAAGATATCTATAATTATTTTCTTCTCATAATATATAGTTTCCTTAACTTTAAACTCCTTTAAACTTACCTAAGGCTAGAAATTAACTATCCTTTTAAATGCCCTTCTGTTAATTATTATCTCTTTCTCTGGGGGGTTAATTCTTTTGTTATGTTTAGTATTCCTCTTCCACGATGTTGGGTCTTGGTCGCTTGCTCTTCTTTCTACTTAAGAATTCTGATTAATTCACTTATAAATGGATGCTGAGACTGTTTAATATAGCCTGCCTCACGTGGTTCTAGGGAAGAGGGAGGATGTATGATCTAGTGGGATATGTTGGTAGTTTATCTTCTGGATTGGGGGTTCTTTTTCTTTCCTAAAGGTTATTAGCTACCTAGCACATGAGCATGATTCTCTGGACCCAGTGTCCCATTCTGCTACCTAGGAGAAAATTTCACTATTTTACACCACTTACATCTCAACTTCATTCTCCTACCTCCTTGTATCTGCTGATTCTGGCCTTGGAACTTTTTCAGAATGCCTCCTACCACAGAATTTCTTCTGATTATATTTTGGGTGATGGTTTCCTACAGTCTTCTATCACCACAGATATAAACTACCTACTTTTTATCTTTTAGAAATTCCCCTCAATTTCCCATTCATTGGTACAACTTTTTCTTCTTTTCCAGAACTATTATAGACTTTTCATTCTTCACCATCTTTGAGGTTATTTCATGAGATTGGCAATATATGGTAAAGTGGGTGCAAAATTCTCAGCCACCATCTTGATCCAAAGTCCCATGTATTATCTTAAACATCTTTTAAAAATTCCTAATATTTTATTCTGTTTGATACAGGGTTTAATTTTTTAATATAACTATCTAGTCATAACATATCTAGTCATGGTGCAGCTCATCATTTGGGAGGACCTAGATGCCAGGATTAATGGGAAGTCCAATGTAAACCTACCAGGGGTTGCTGAGGAATGGAAGGACTGCTTCCCTCGTTTATGAATACTATCTTATTACACCTCATCATCATCATCATCATGGGGTCGCTATGAGTCGAAATTGACTCAATGGCAATGGGTAGGTAGGTAGGTATTTTATTACACAGGACTGTATATTGGAATAAACCTGAGAGAAATGTTACCAGTATTGCTAATTTGTGTCTTAGCAATATAGAGTATATTAGTTCTGTCAAATATGCTTCTTATTGTCCTTAGAGTGGCTATTGTAGATCAATTCAAAAGGAATTATTTCTCCCTCAATGGCACTGGGTTTGTTTTCACGGTAGGCATAGCTTTCCCAGATCCCATCTGCCTATATAATTCTACCAGAGTAAAAAGTACAAAGACACTTTCAAACTTTATTGGTATCCTCTTTCTAGACAAGTTCTCCTTAAAACTCTACTTTGTGTCTTAATGATGCGACTTCCCCTCTTGTCCCTAGAAGATCATGTACAACCCAAACTCGGTTTAGTTTACTAACTGTCCCATCTTCTTGGTAGCTGATGTGACTAAAATTGCTGACTAACTAGCAAAAAAAACCAAAAAACAAACTTCAGGTTATTGAAAAACCAAAAAACATACATATATTTTAGTTCATTAAAAATCTCCCATTGACCCCCAAAATGTCCTTTTAAATATGTAGAGGAAGGTCTTTAATGGGAGAAGCTTCTGGAGCTTAAAATTCAAGATACAAATGTAGAAACCAAGGTCAAGGAAGCCCAGCTGAAATGTGTCTTCTTTAAGGTCAAATATCCTGATTTTTGTGGATTAAAGGCTACTTTCTTATTAAAATTAGTAACTTTTTCCATCTCAACAGAAGGAATAGTATATTGCTCCTGAGAAAAAAACTGGTAGTTTATTATCTTTTGGACACTGTGAATTACGTAACTAATTGAGTTTCTCTCTCCAAAATGACTACTAGAAAGTTCACAATCAAAATCTGTGCCCCATCCTGGCCTACAGTAACTATGCAGAGCTATGTGGCGTATATTTTCATTTTATTCTTATTCCTGACTTCATCATATACTTTTACCCTTGTCTTTTCATTGTAATCTATTTCTGGTTTATCATCAGATTTTAAGGTATTATCAGATTTTCTATATCCTTATAAACTGCCTTCAAACATCGTTTAAAATTAGATATGATTAAAAAAAAAAAACTCTTATTCTGTAACCTCTGTGTGGAAAGGCTGTCGCGTAAAGTTTGACTCTCCATTAAAGTCCATTAGATGACCTAATATAACTACATATGCTAACTCTAAAGTTCAGACAATAGTATAATCAGATCAGAATTTTAAAAAACAGTACTAGGAGTTCAGGCTCCCCACTTCTGACTTCATATCTGAGATGGGTATCAGCCTTGAAGTCCTTTCCCCTCCCTCCTAAAAGAAGAGGTGCCAGAGAAAAGATGCTTCCACCATCTGCAGCCACCAGTCCCAAAGTGAGACCCCTAGGCGGCAGGCTGGACCTAATGCCCTCTGAGGTCTGGAACTGTTTGCAGTGGATTTTGACTCAAAGCAACCCTGTATGACAGCGTAGAATTGCCACATAGGGTTTCCAAGGTATAAACTTTACGGAAGCAAATTGCCACATCTTTCTCCTGAAGAGAGGTTGGTGGGTTTAAACCGCTGACCTTTTGTTTAGAAGCCAAGCACTTAACCACTGCACCACCAGGGCTCCTGGAGGTATGGAAAGGAGACTCACTTCTCCTTAGCTACAGCAATGGCTTGCATGGTGTGGAACACAAACATTCTAATTCTCGTTTGCCTTGGTGTCCATATCTGTAACCCAGGAGGCTATCTGCTGAGTACCTTTCCCTTCCAAAAATGGCTACATCCGTACCTGAGCTGACAGGTGTGATTAGAGGCAGTGCGTCACAAATCTGGCACACAGGGGCTTCAATGGTGAATACTTACAGCTATTTGGTCAAAGAACTCCCATCTAAACGGCTCCGCAAGACAGAAGATCTGGACTCCCAACCCTGGCTTTCCTAGCTCCCCCACAGTCATGCCAATATCAACCTCGTGACAGTTTGAGAATGAAATTTAAAAAAAACAAAACAAAAAATATTAACAGAGCGTTATTGCCAGTGTCATTAACTAAGGAATAATGTCTACAAATCTGGATTAACATAATAGATGACTCAATAAAATCTTTACAATTGCTGTACTCACTCAGATTCCAAAGACTCCAGAGAGAATAATTTTTTGTAATTTTCAAAATATATGTTGAAGATTTTTCCCCACACAGATGCATCATAAATTGTTTCCATAAAGATTACTACCTGGACTTAATGCTATTATGAGTTCACAGTCCATAGTTTATAGTTAAAATGATTCAAGCTGTAAAGCATCATTACGAAACAAAAAAAAAAAGATTAACAATTTTAATTTGAGACTCACTATTCCCTTTATGCTGAGAGACTCAGCACACTTCCCTCCAGTCTGATTACCAGCCTTTAATTAAATGTCCGTATGCACATCTATCCCTCCTACACCATTCCAGATGTCTATCCAGCTGGGAGGGAGGGGCTCCCGGGCCATTTGTGGTTGATGTCCGAGTCACTTCCCTGCTTTTACTGGGCACTAAGCCAAATCAATGACATAAAGTGTTCAAATTAGATGTCAAAATTAATCATTTTTTACTCCTATGAAATTCAGGATTATGTACCCGTTTTACGAAGTACGAGTGCTGTCAACAAACTAGAGGAGATTTTTAAATAAAGTCATCCCCCTGTAAATTTAATCAATACCATTTTCTCCAGACAGTGAGAAAGCTTCCATCAGACAACGCTTAGAGGGTATGTATGGCACAATCATTTCGGATTTGCACTAAAATATAATATATTGCAGAGCGAGTGGTTTTCTAACCTCTAGGCCCACAAACTTGCTCTGGTGAGTTAAAATGACATTAAATTCCACCCATATAATGTGTCCAGCCCACAAAAATGCCAAGCAACAATTAACTTAGCACCAGCCCCTGAATTCCAATCACACTTAGAAGCTCTGAGTCACCATCTCTCCCCACCACAGTCAGTACCTAATTTGTAGACACCCATGGCTAAGTCCATGATCCCCATGAAGCGAGCCTTCCTGTCTACTTTCTATACTCTCAACACCTCTAATTGTAGCATCACATTAGGATTTGTTTTGTCCACTGGTCTCCCTGCTAGGCTGTGAGCTGGCTGAAAACAGAAACTGACTCATTACTCACTCATTTCATCCTTGAGGCTTGCAGTATAAGTGCCCAACTTGTGTTGACGGAATGAAACGTTGGGTTCATTTTTGTTTAGGAGGGTTTAAGCAGGCGTTTTACATTACTTTTCCCATTTCACTCTTGTGATTACACCCAGCCGGTAAATTTAATGAAACACAGAAAATGGAAATGATGTGGCAGGTTGTAATAAACCAGCTCAGAAATTCCTTACAAGTGTGTTTCCCCAATACAATGCAGTATTGTGCTCTTTCCAAGGGCCATAATTTACCCAGCCCATTTTGACAGATTCTAATGAACCAAATGTCATTTATGATAATATCCATTACCTGTGCTCACTGCAGTCTGACAGGAATCACATTCTGAGTGACACCGGATCCTAGGCCGGCAGTCCCTAAAGAAACATACCCCTAGCACAAAGGGAGATAAACAGACATGTGTGATGTTCTGACAAAAATCCAACCCAATGCTAAGAAGGAGAAAGGTCACCCAGCATAAACAAGCAAATTTCAATAAATTCTATATCCATAAAATGTCAACAGAATAAAACTAATGGTTTTATGGGATGCAATCAATTGGTTAAAACAGAGAGCTGAACTGCAACTGTGTACTTCCAGATGTAGTTCTAAACTAGTTCCTATAATCCAAATTTACTCATAAATTTAAAAAGCAATAGCTCTGGTATATATTATGGCCCATCATTGTTAAAACAGAATAGATTTTTCAAGGAAAAACAATTTTTTTAAAGAAACAACATTGATCCCAACCTGTTTCCTTAAATCCCAATTTTAATCATGTATGTTTTGATTTGGCAAAGGAAGCATCTTGTTAGTTGGATAAAATATACTGTGATGACTCATTTATCCAGGTAATGAAGGCTGCTCCCTCAGAGTATCATTTTTTGTTTAACTCTTCTTAAATGGAAAACATACATTACAGCCTCTAAATGAGGGACCTAGAAAATAATTTAACAATATCTTGGTGCTCAGGATCATTTCTGGGAGCCCAGAATTTCATCATAGAAGAAAAATGGAAATATAAGATCTTCCATGTCATAACAAAGTTCTTCAAAGAAAAACAAGAAGGGAAATTCTGATCAGAAGTAGAAAGAAGCGGACACTATTAAATGAGCGTTGAACCTTGGCTATCCATTCCCCAAGTATTCGAACCATTTATTAAAGTTGTCCCAACCATCAAAACATCCTAGAATGTTAGTCACTCTCCCTCAATCTTCCTTCATCACTATTTAGAAAGAATATCTGTCACGTTTTAATGATCAAAATATTATATGATCATTTGTAGAAAACCTGGAAAATACATCTAAAAGGAAATTTTAAAACGCCCATGATTCCACAACCCAAACATAGCCACTGGTAACAGTCTAGGGTTTGTCCTGGTGTTTTTTCTTCTTGTCCACATATGAATAAAATTGGAAACAATGCTATATAATTTTGTGACTTTTAACTTAAGGATATATTAGCATTTCCCGTGTTATTTCAAAAGTGTAAACATAACAAAGTCTTATAGTATTCCATCCTAGAAATCTCATACTTCCTTAGCCATTTCCTTATGGTTTAATATTTGGATTTTTTTTTTTTGCTGCTGTTGTTGTTTTCAAGTACTAGAAATAATGATGAGATCAATGTATTTTTGCATAAAGCATTTTCTGTCCTTAGAAATTCTCAGAAAAGGCATTTGCTGGGTCAAAATATTTGATGTTCTAAATGCATGCTGCAAAACTGCTTTTCAAGGACACTGTAGTTAGTAATACTCAACAGCAGCAAAAGCCTAGAGTCACCCATCGCAATCTTCATCACTGATTTTTCACACACTTCGTTTTTTAAGTAATGCTATGGGAGAAAATACGCATGTGAAAGCTGGACAGTGTAAGGAAGAATGGCAATGAATTCACATATGTGAATCATGGTGTTGATGAAGAATACTGAATATACTATGGACTGCCAGAAGAATGAACAAATCTGTCTTGGAAGAAGTATAGCCAAAATGCTCCTTAGAAGCGAGGATGGCAAGACTTCGTCTTACATACTTTGGACGTGTTATCAGAAGGGACCAATCCCTGGAGAAGGATATCATGCTTGGTAAAGTAGAGGGTCAATGAAAAACAGGAAGACCCTCAATGAGATGGATTGACACAGTGGCTGCAACAATGGGCTCGAACACAGCAACAACTGTGAGGATGGCACAGTACTGGGCAATGTTTTCTTCTGTTGGACACAGGGTCACTATGAGTTGGAACTAACTCAACGGCACCTAACAACAACATGGGGGAAATACTATTTGGTCATTGCTTGAATTTACATGTGTTGATTGCAGTAGAAAGAACTACTGTGAGGTTGAATCTTCCCATATGATTGTTAACCAGTCATTTGCTTTTCTTTCACAGTAATAAATTATTTTCCTTACTTATTTATCTAAAAGTCCTTTATAAAGTATTGGTGATGGTTAATGTTATCTGCCAACTTGGCTAGGCTATGATTTCCAGTGATTTGGCAGACACTATGTAATCACCTTCCACTTTGTGATCTGATGTGAGCAGCCAATCAGTTGAAAGGGGAGTTCCCTTGGGGGTGTGGCCTGCTTCCAGTATATAAGTGGATGTTCTAGCAAAGCTCACCCTCTTTCTGGAACCTGCACCCTTCTCATCACCTGACCTCTAGTTCTTAAGGACATAGCCTGCATAAGTCTCTGGCCTGCCACGTCTAACCTACAGATTTTGGGTCAGCCCCTGCAACCACGTGAGCCAGCAGAAGATGTCAGCCTGCAGCCTGACCTGCAGATTTTGGGTTCCTTAGACCCTGCAATCATGTGAGCCAGCTGAGGTCCTCAGCCTGTTGCCTGACCCACGGATTTGGAATTTGCCAGTCCCCACAATTGTGTGAGCCATTTCCTCATAGTTGTGTGGGCCATTTCCTTGAAGTAAGTTTGTTAAGGGTGATGGAAAGATTTGGAAACAGATAGTGGTCATGGTTGCACAACAATGAATGTAATTAATGTCACTGAACTGTACCTGTAAAAAATATTGAAATGGCAAATATCTTGTTGTATATATACACACACACACACACTTACCACAATAAAAGTAATAATAATAGTAAAAAGTTTCTCTCTCTATGTATCTCTATATGCTTCACTGGTTTTGCACCTCTAGAGAATCCAGACTGAGTTTTTTGGTTTTTTTTTTTTTTGTATTTAGATGAAGCTTTACAGAACAAACTAGTTTCTCATTAAACAGTTTGTACACATATTGTTTTGTGACATTGCTTACCAACACGACAACATGTCAACACTCTCCCTTCTCAACCTTGGGTTCTGTATTACCAGCTTTCCTGTTCCCTCCTGCCTTGTAGTCCTTGCCCCTGGGCTATTGTGCCTCTTTAGTCTCACTTTGTTTTATGGGCCTATAAGACAGTACTTTAACATAATTTGTATTTTATGCTATTTTACTTTAATTTTTCATTTGAATGTTTTTCAACAAGTATACATTTTAAGCCATCTACGTAGTCAAATCCATCAATACCTTCCACCTTTCATTCATTTTAAGCTTCTTTACCCAGAAATTTGAGAAAAATTTACTTTTATGGTCTTTTTTTAATATTTTTATGGTTTAATTTTTATTTAACTCTTCAATCCATCTGGAATTTATTTTGGCATATGGTAAAGATTTAAATTAACTTTCTCTAACTAGTTAACCAAGAAGTCCTGGTGGCACAGTGGTTAAGTGCTCAGCTGCTAACTAAAAGGTCAGCAGTTTGAACCCACCAGCTGTTCCATAGGACAAAGATGTTGTAGTCAGCTTCCATAAAGATTACAGCCTTGGAAACCCTATGGGGCAGTTCTATTCTGTCCTATAGAATCGCTCTGAGTCAGAATCGACTCAATAGCAGTGGGTTTTCAGTTTAAATAGTCAACCAATTGTTCTAATACCACTTATTGACTATATCAAATGTTAACATATACTGAAAATATTTGAGGTTATAGGTTTACCTCTTAATACATCATAACTTTTGAGGTAAAGAGTCTCCTTTTTGTGAGTCTTTACATAATGCACACCATATTTTTACACAGATAACATGCACTTTCTGCATTTTTTCACCCCACCCAGCACATCCCACCCCAAGAGGTATTTTCCTAAGCATACTATGCTAGTTTTTTCTTTTTTTAACAGCAATATGTGGAAGAGGATTGGGATGGCAGTGCTTGTGAGCATGCCTCAAATGGGGAGGGCACAGCTGGCAAACAAATGCAGAAGGCATGCGTTATTTGCATAAAAATACGGTAATTACATTTTTCATTTCCTCTTTGATCAATAATTGCTTTAGGGGAATATTTTAAAATTTCTAATACTGAAGTTGTCAAAGGTTTCATTTTACTTGGATCCACAATCAACACCCATAGAAGCAGCAGTCAAGAAATCAAACAAGGTACTGCATTGAGCAAATCTGCCGCAAAAGAGCTCTTTCAAATGTTAAAGAGCAAATATGTCACCATGAGGACTAAGGTACACTGACCTAAGCCATGGTATTTTTAGTCACCTCATATGCATGCAAAATCTGGACAATGAATAAGGAAGACCGAAGAAGAACTGATACCTTTAAATTACAGTGTTGGCGAATAATATTGAATATACCATGGACTGCCAGGAGAGTGAATAAATCTGTCTTGGAAGAAGTATAGCCAGGACGCACCTTAGAATTGAGAGTGGTGAAACTTCGTATCACGTACTTTGGACAGGTTATCAGGAGGGACGAGTTGCTAGAGAAGGACATCATGCTTGGTAAAGTAGAGGGTCAGTGAAAAAGAGGAAGACCCTCAACAAGATGGATCGACACAGTGGCTTCAATAACGGGTTCAAGAACAGCAGCAATTGTGAGGATGGCACAGAACAGGCAGTGTTTCGTTCTGTTGTACACAGGGTTGCTATGAGTCAGAACCAACTCGACAGCACCTAACAAGTGTTTATAGGTTTTTTGCTCTTAAATGTTTTTTCTCAATATTTCTTTTACTCAGAGGACATGGCCTATATTAATTTCTATCTCTCAAAACTTAGTTTTAAAAAAATTCTTCATTTCCTAAAATCTAAGATGCCATTTCCCACTTTTTCTCATTTTTTTAAACAGAATGTAATACTTCTAACAATTGACACATATGTTTAGCAATAGTTTCGGATTTTTCACAAAAGCATTTATTAAATCAAAGATATCTTGCAGAATTTATTTAATTTCTTCTCCTCCATCTGCTCTATTATTTCTTTTGTGAATACATAGGTTTGATCTCTGAAATCTGTCCAACACAGCTACATTCTCCCTCTTATTGATTTTTTTCCTATCTTTTCTTCTGTTACTCAGAAGAATTTCTCAAAGTTGTTTTCACTAATTTAATCATCTGCTGAATCCAGAATGCCTGATGCCTCTTGCATCTTGATTTCATTGGAAACTATGCCTTTCCTCTGTTTTAGTCTTTGCTTATCTCAGACTGTCCCACCACACGGTGGTTTATGCTAGTTTGGCATAGGCAAAAACTCGACTCTCACTCATGGTGGTGACCCCGTATGTGTCAGAGTAGAACTATGCTCCATAAGGTTTTTAATGGATGGTTTTTCTGAAGTAGATCACCAGGCCTTTCTTCTGCAGTATCTTTGGGTAGACTTGGACCTCCAATCTTTCAGTTAGCAGCCAAGACATTAACCATTTGTACCACCTAATGACTCCTCGTAGAGGCAATGCCCTTTTGACAACACAAATCATTCAGTGGCCTATGCTTCTCAGGTTTCATATTGTAAATCTATTCTGGAGGGAAGCAACATTTAAGAGTGTTTAGAGATTTGGAGGCCCCTTCTCTTGAATTGCAGAACATTGTGTATAGGCTCTGTGATTCCTCCACTGTTAAAGAGGGTAATGTATCCAGAATTGGATCATAACCAAGTAGAAGTTGAACTGGGGTCTCTCAGGGACCCTCATGGAAAGACACTGTATTGACCCAAATCGTTTAGTAAGGAATCTCGGAGCCTGGATCACCAAAGAGCTCTCCCTGTGTGCACATGGGACATCATGACCAGATACAACACTCGGGTGAGTGGAAAATGCTCATGAATGATAAGGCATGCCAGATGCTTAATGACATTACTGATCAGGTCAGTTCTGATTGTTTAAAACTAGATTTCCTGTTCTCTGTGGCAAGACTCAAGGTTTAATAGGAGATGCAGAGTCTAGCCATGACAAGATCACATATGGCAAACAAAATGGAACTTCAAGGGAACTTTCTATAGTCCTGCCAAAGTGTTCCAATCCCAGGTAGGGTCGACTTCGCTAACTAAAAGTGCATGTGCTGCTTCTAAACAAAGAAAAATATTTAAAAATATAAAAATTACTAAGATGTAGAGAAAAAAAAAAAATTTCCTATATTCATCATCTGAGCCTAGGAAAAAAAAGCAAAATGTATCATGCATTCATTTTTCAGGCTTCTTATTGTTAATATTCTACAATAAACTTTGGAAATTTTAATATAGTGTTTTTAACTTTAAAACTGTGAGTGGCATATCTTAAGGCTTAAAACTAAGAAAAATAAGCTTTAAAATATTTAATTAGAGGTTTGCACCAAGTTCACGGCATTATAAAACTACATCTTAAAATGAGTTGAATTTGGGACATTAATATTACTAGGGCATTATTACCCCGTAATGGGACAGGAATGAAAGCTGCTTCAAGTTAGAACACAAAATAGACTCCACTTGTAAAATATGCTAATGGTGACACAGCTTCACTGCCAAAATCTGGCCATACTTTGTGTCATTAAAATATTTTAGTGCTTAACATAGCTATTATGATTATAATAACCCACAGCCATATTCTAACCTTTGCAAATGCTGAAAATGCAAAATATTTTTGACACCAACCTCTAAATCAATACTTCTCAAACATGTTATGGTGTCAGAATGCATGGAATATCATGGGATGCTTTACAAAGCCCCATGGGATACTAATAAATTAAACTTTAAATCACTGCGCATGTCATTTTTTATCAAATTGAATACTATTTTATATCACATTTTAGTGCTCCGACAAGGATCAGAGTCTAAACATTTAAGAAATATTTATAGAAGAAAAATTTAATTGTGGAAAGCTTTTCTGGAAATTATTATTATTTTTGCAAATTATCTTTTTCCTATGAGTTTGATATTTCTTTAAAAATGGATCAGTTAATTTAGGTATGCAATGTAGTATAGTAAAAAGTAAACACGTTTTTCCCTGAGAAAGACCTAAATTTGAAACTGGCTTTTTCACCATTTTTGTTATGTGGCTGTCATAGACTGGGTTCTCTATAGAAGCAAAATCAGTGAAGCCCATATATATAAAACAGATATATATACAGAGAGAGAGAGAAAACGAGAGTGAGATTTATCTCAAGGAAATGGCTCACATGACTGTGGAGGCTGGCAAGTCCCAAGTCTGTGGGTCAGGCATCAGGCTGGAGGCTGCTCCTGACTCACGTGGCTGCAGGAGCTGGCGAACCCAAGATTGGCAGACGAGATGGCAGGCTGCTAGCTCACAGGCTGTGAAGGCTGACAAATCCCAAGATCAGCAGGTAAGTTGCTAGCTCAAGTCCCAAGAACTGGAGGTCAGATGATGATGAGCTAGATGCAGGATCCAGAGCAAGGAGCCTTGACGAAACATCCATTTATATAGTGGAGGCTGGCCACACCCCCAAGGAAACTCCCTTTCAACTGATTAGCTGCTCATAGCAGATCTCATCATGGAGTTGATTACATCATTACATAACTGCCAAATGATATCATAAGTGCCAAACCACTGAGAATCATGGCCCAGTCAAGTTGACACACAACTTTAACCATCACAGTGTCCTTGTTGAGATCATTATCTCTTCCATGCTGAAACTTTCTTATTGATAATATGGAGATAACATTACCCATCTTATAGGACTATTGAGTTGTTATTGTTGTTGTAAGTTGTTACTTTTTTACTGTTTTGTAAGGAAGAGTTCAAATACATATAAAGCTAGATAAAATAATGTAACGAGCCACCAAGTACTCAGCCCCAACAATCAGCAACCCAAGGCCTATCGCGCCCCATCGACATATCAACCCATTACCACCCTTTCCCCATTATTTTGAAGCAAATACAAAACATCATATCCTTTCATCAATATTTTTATGTGCATCTATAAAATATACTCTTTAACATAATTGTAATATGTTATCACACCATAAAATTAACAATTGACAATAAAATACTAATTTTTAATTTTTTTATGTCATAAAATGGTATTGTAGTTGTTGGGGTTTTTTGGTTTATTTTTTATTTTTTAGGGTTTTTTTTTTAATCAAGATCCAAATAAGGTCCATACATTGCAAATATCTGACACATCTTTTATGTCTCTTTTAATCTTTTCAGCCCCACATCTGGTCCTCTTTTTCCTTTGCAATGTATTTGTTAACAAAACTGGGTTGTGGGTCCTATAAAGTTTCCCACCATCTGGATTTGGGTGGTTGCAAACCCATGGCTTAGTTTAACACATTCCCTTGTGCCCTGTATTTTCTATAAACAAGTAGTTGGATCTAAAGCCTTAATCAGATTTAGGTTCAATTTTTTAAGGGTGAGGGGAGCAAAAATAATTTAAAGGTAGTATTGTGCTCTTCCATCGAGAGACACGTAATGTCTAGTTACCTCTCCTTTTGTGATGCTAGCAGCTGTTGATATTCAACGCCTAGATCTATCAGTTCATTAAAAAAAAAAAAAATACATCTGCCATTGAGTCGATTCTGACTCCCGGTGATCTCATTCAGTCAGAGTAAAACTATGCTCCACAGGTTTTCAATGGCTGTGATCTTTTGGAAGTAGGTCATCGGGGCTTTCTTCTGAGGCACTTCTGGGTAGACCAGAACCACTAACTTTTTGGTTAGTAGCCAAGTGTTTAACCATTTGTGCCACTCAGGTATACCATCAATTCGTTCCAAACCAAACTAATCCTGTTGCCATCAAGTTGATCCCCACTCATGGCAACCCTATGTGTTACAAAGTACAACTGCTTCAAAGGCTTTTCTTGGCCATAATCTTTAGGGAAGCAGGCATCTAGGCCTCTGGGTGAACTCAAACCACCAACCTTTAAGTAGTAGTTAAGCACAGACTATGCCACTCAGGGACGTGGGGTTGCAAAATGATCCCTTCTTTCTCTATTAGTTGCAATGTTTCTATAAAGAGAAATTTCCTTCATCTAATATTTGGTCATTCAGTGGTACAGGTCATATTGAGAAGACAGGATAAATGTTTGGGTTTTTTTCTTTTTATTTGGTTGATTTCAATACAATGAGCTGATTCCCAAGTACCCTCCAAAGTTGTCTAATACTTTCTTTTAGTATCATTAACTTAGGAATTTAAAAATATTTGATTTATTTCAATCCTTTGCAGTTTTTATTTTTATTGACATGCAAATCATCCCAATTTATGCTTGTGTGAGTCTCTACAAGTTGGCTCGCAAGTCCTTTTGATGAGATTCTAGTAGTCTTGACAGCTTCCTTGCTACCTGTTCTTGTATGATTTAACATGCTAATTTTGCACATGTCCACTCCCAGAACTGGAATAAGCCATTTTTCCATGCAGTCTTGTTTCTTTTAAGTGGAAAATGGCATTTAGAGACCATAATCTGTGTACTAGAGGTGCTCATTGCTATTGAGTTGGCCATTTGGTCATTGTTTTTAGGCCTTTTCAGTGAAAGAGCTAGAAAATATTGCCTGCTTTTGTTTTTAAGATAAAATGACTCACAAGTTTATAAAGATACTTGCAAGGATTACAGGATTTTTATTTAATTTCTTCTACTGTATATCTGTATCGCCTTTCTCCCATAACAAGAATATGGGTTCTAAAGAACTCCAGTAATAAAAAGTTAAAGTATCACATTTGTATTGTTAATTTGCTTTAGCCCACATTATCCACACAGCACTCTCAGAATAGCAATGCCAATGCTATCACCAACAATATGATTATTGTAAAACATTTTTAAAAATTTATTATAGAGTGTCTATGAGTTTCGACGGCACTGGGTTTTTTTTTGTTGTTGTTTATGAGTTGGAATCGACTCAACGGCAACGGGTTTGGTTTGGTTTTTTGGTTTGGGTCCTTGGATATATCTACCTACAGTCAAATTCATGTGTTTTAAAGTCACTTGAAATAATTCTTCTCAATGGCTATGCTGAGAAGCCTTGGTGGTGCAGTGGTTAAGTGTGTGTCTGTCAACTGAAGGGTCACCGGTTCAAATCCACCAGCAGCTCCATGGTAGAAAGCTGTGGCAGTCAGCTTCTGTAAAGATTTAAAGCCTGGGAAACCTTATGGATGCAGCTCTATTCTGTTCTATAGGGTTGCTATAAGTTAGAATTGACTTGGTAGCAATGGTTTTTTTGGTTTATGGTGATGCCACCAACTGAAAACACAGCTTTGTTCTTGTTATTTTATTTTTAATCTTGGGGGATTGTACTTTTTAAATCTAATTTTTTTATAATTATGTAAAATATTTCCATGATCCCAAAGTCAGATATGTAAGACAGCTGGATAGATAAAAAGCTTAGCTTCTGTCCCTCTCCCTATACCTTATTCTCTCATTTGCCTTAGCTTTTGTTTTCAGAACCCTTCACAGATTTGCTTGTCACCCTTGTGCAAGGGCCATGCCAATCTCTTCTGTATGGATAAGTGTGGCTGAAGCATCCACAGAGGATTGTTTTGAGGGGTGAACTGTAATATATGCAGCTTCTAATACAGTCCCTCTACATGGAAGTCATTTATTAGAGGCCAGCTTTAATCTTAGCCTTATTTAAAGAAGAAAAAAGTCTCCTCTTTCCTAGTTTTCAAGATTGGAGTTGCAGGAATTACTTCGGAGACAATACTATTTCACATCATTCTATCCCTAACACCTAGCACACTAGCTGGCACCCTGTAGAGATTCAATAAATATTTGTTGAGGGAGGGCTGCTCCTTAAACCTGCTGCTGGTATCCGCATGGAGGTTCGATACAAAAGGCCCCAGTAAACGGTTTTTAAATAGAGTATCTTTTTTTTTATCCAAAAATATCCAAACTCATTGCCTTCAAGTCAATTCCAACTCATAGCAACCCTATAGGACAGAGTAGAACTGTAGCATAGGGTTTCCAAGGCTGTAATCTTTATGGAAGGAGACTGCCACATCTTTCTCCCAAGGAGCAGCTGGTGGGTTCAAACTGCCAGCCTTTTAGTTAGCAACTGAGCGCTTAACCATTGTGCCACCCAAGACTACTGCCATGGAGTCAATTCCGACTTACAGTAACCCTATAGGGCAGAGTAGAATTGCCCCCATAAAGCTTCCAAGGAGAGCCTGGTGGACTCAAAATGCCAACCTTTTGGTTAGCAGCCAAGCTCTTAACCACTGAGCCACCAGGGCTCCATTGTGCCACCAGTGTTTCTTAAATAGTGTATAGCTGCATTTAATGAATATATTTAATACATATATATAACACCAACTGCTGTGAAGTCTATCCTGACTCATGGCAGCCCCACGCGTGCCAGGGTGGAACTGTGCTCCGTGGGGTTTTCGATGGTTGGTATTTTGGAAGTAGATCATCGAGCCTTTCTTCCAAGGTGCCACTGGGTGGACTTCAACTCCCAGCCTTTTGGTTAGTAGCCAAGTACGTTAACCATTTGCACTACACAGGGACTCCTTAATATATATACACATAAATGTATATATTTAATATTTAATACATACATGTTTTTTAACATGGCATAAACCTAATACAAAGGAAAACTTTATAGTTAAAAATCTTACCTTCTCTTAATTGGAAAGGAAAATTTATCCAACCATTTTAGCTTTATAAAACTAAAAACATGTTAGATTAAGGAGAAGGATTCAACCAAATGGCCTGCATGTACTGTCCTCATCAGTGGTGTGCCATGTAAAGTGTTCAGAATCAGAAGCAAAGCAGCCAGCATCATAAAACAATGAACAATCTGATTCCCCAACAGGCCTTTGGACTAACAGTATTTGGAAAAAAGAACATTATTTCCTCACAGTTGCAGGTAAAGAGTAAAAATAGAAATGAATACATACACGTACAAACAAAAGAAACAGATTATCCTTCATAACAAAGTATAATTAACATTTTTGAAATTTTTATTTTCTTTTAATAAGAACTTAGGAAATAAAAGTATAGTTAGAATTTCTTCAAATCTTATCACTCCTGGGAACAGACCTTCGTCTACCCATCCTGTGTCCATCCATGGGAGTACACAGGGAATTCACACAGGCTTGCTCTAGAATTGCTCTTAGTGCAATGGAAGAGATAAGACATCCATGCAAATAATTACCGGCCCAGATGAACCCACAGGACCAAAACAGGATGAGCTACGATTCTCCTAAGAACAGAGAAACCACTTTAGGCTGACAGCTTCCCAGAAAGCAGCCTGGAGGAGGTGGTACCTAAGCTGAGCATTGTAGGAAATATTAAAGGACTTTGAATGCCAGGGGCCCAGTGCTGGCAGAGGTCAGGAAGGGCAGAGCATGAAGACCAGTTTGGTCAGAGAACAGGGCACATGAAAAGAAAGAGGGGATAAGGGAAGAAAGGTAACCCGGGATCAAGTCATGTGGAGACCTGAATGCCGGTTAAGGAGCTGAGCTACTGCAGAGGAGATGGTATCCATTGAAGGTTTTTGACAAGGGAGGTAGCCTTCAACAAGCAAATGTTCTTTGAGTCTGCACTACGTGCCAGACCCTGAGGCTATCATCATAGCCTCTGCCTTCGAAGGAGGAAATAATCATTGTGTAAAGGAGAAGACACTAATGTGAGAACCCCAGAAGAGATGAGGGAGGATTTGATGGGTGGAATACTCAATTACACCCTCTCCTCGCTTATCGCCTATCTCATTATCTGACATTTCACATTTACAACAATGGTAAAAAATCTACTATCCAGCTACTTTGCACATTAACAATGTACATCTGCCAGTAATAAACACCAAGGTACGAGGCAAGAGTATAACACTGGCTTTGATGGTTAAGGTTATGTGTCAACTTGACGGGGCCGTGATTCTCAGTGGTTTGGCAGTTATGTAATGATGCAATCTGGCATCTATGTAATGATGTAATCATCCTCCATTTTGTGATCTGATGCAATCACCCTTCATTTTCACATAATGTCAATTTCGCATAGTGACCTGATCTTTGGAACCTAACCATGTCAATAAACGAGGTGAGGGCGTAGTTACATTTGGGGGGAATGGAGGTATATGTTATATTGTGTACATTAATCTCAACCTTTCACGCAGGAGACTTGGGTTTGATTTCGGCCAATATACCTCACGCGCAGCTACCACCCATCTTTCAGTGGAGGCTTGCATGCTGCTGAACAGGATTCAGTGAAGCTCCCAGACTAAAGTGCACTAGGAAGACTAGTGTACATGTGAAAATCAGCAATGTAAACCTCATGGATCACAGCAGTGTGATCGGCAACCAATCATGGGGATGGCAAAGGACTTAGCAACATTTTGTTCACTGTGCATGGGGTCATCAGGAGTCAGGAGCCCAGTGATGGCAACTAACAACAACAAAATGAATTCACCTCCAACTGAGATTAGGTCCACCTGCTTTCCTTTTTTTTTTTAAAGCATCCTAGAAATTTTTCTTCATAGCATTTTTTCTACCACTCAAATACACTACAACCTTCATGGATGGGGGGAATGTGGGATAAGAGGTAGGTACGGTGAGACAGTGCACCAGGTCTATTTGAATTTCTATTGCTAGTCTAGTTGACTTATTTATCCAAACAGCAAACCCTGGGGGAATGCTGCATCCTGAGCTGTATCAAGAAAACACAATCCAGGATTTAGGGTTTGAAGAACTTTCTGTTTAGTCTCATGTACCCAGCCATCAGTGATAGCCCACGATGGTAACTGAAGTAAAGGTGACGGTAGAGTCAGGAAGGCTTTCCTAAGGAAGTAACATTGAGCTGAAGGATGAATAAAGGTTAGACAGAGGTGGCACGGGAGAAGAAGGGAGTATAAGATGCAGAGGCGAATGTTACAGAAAACTTGGACAATATATGTAAAGACTAGTTGAGAAAGAGCCACATGAAAGGAAACACGAAAGCATTATTTGTAACACTGGGTCTAGAGACTCGCTAGAAGGCAACACAGACAGAATGTCCATGTGGGGCACCCCAAATAGCCACACACTTGACCCCAAGATTCTGCTTCCTCTGGAGATGACTCACCAACCACAGCAGCCAGCAGCACACCGACCTCAGGGCTACTGCTCTCATTTGATAACTCCAGCCCAAGGGTGGATAGTATAGTCCAGGCTGGAAAGTAGATGTTGTTTTTGTTCACTCATATTGAATCGGTCCCCAACCCATGAAGACACCATGCACAACTGAACAAAACACCACCTGGTTCTGAGCCAACCCCATCAATGACTGATTTTTGGAAGTAGATCATCAGGCCTTTCTTCCTAGTCCATTTTAATTTGGAAGCTCTTCTGAAACCTATTCAGCATCGTATAGCAACACAGAAGCCTTCAAGGACAGGTGAGTGGTAGTGAACCATCAATGCCATCCCAGTTTGCCTGGGACTATCCCATATCCCAGGAAACCCCAGTCAGGAAAAACAAAAAAGGTCGCTCTGCAAGGATTTACAGAAGACTCAGGCTGAGTATTACAAAAGGTAAGCAAATGTAGAGAATAGCCCAGTAGACACTTTCAAAATACCTCCTTACCTGACTCCATGACAGAGCCATTTTCCCCACCATCTGTAAGAGCTCTCAAGAATACCTAAGCTCCCCAAAGTCCAGAGCCAAGTAAACACAGTCCAAAGTGCTAAACCCCAAAGCATGAGCACACAAAAGTGCCCACTGAATGACCCAAGCCCCACAGAGTCTAGCCCACCAGAAACCTCTTTGAAATCCATGTCTGCACTTTTGTGATGTAGACCAGAACTCGCCAACCAAAGGAAAAACTCCCAAAATCCAAATAAGTCAATCAGAACCTGTTGTTGTTGTTGTTAGGTGCCATCAAGTCAGTTCCGATTCATAGCGACGCTATGCACGACAGAACAAAACACTGCCTGGTCCTGCACCATCCTCACAATTGTTGCTATCCTTGAGCTCATTGTTGCAGCCACTGTGTCAATCCACCTCGTGGAGGGTCTCCCTCTTTTCTGCTGACCCTGTACTCTGCCAAGCATGATGTCCTTCTCCAGGGACTGATCCCTCCTGACAACATGTTCAAAGTATGTAAGATGCAGTCTCATCATCCTTGCTTCTAAGGAGCATTCTGGTTGTACTTCTTCTTAGACAGATTTGGCAGTCCATGGTATATTCAATATTCTTTGCCAACACCACAATTCAAAGGCGTCAATTCTTCTTTGGTCTTCCTTATTCATTGTCCAGCTTTCACATGCATATGATGCAATTGAAAATACCATGGCTTGGGTCAGGCGCACCTTAGTCTTCAAGGTGACATCTTTGCTTTTCAACACTTTAAAGAGGTCCTTTGCAGTAGATTTACCTAATGCAATGTGTCTTTTGATTTCTTGACTGCTGCTTCCATGGCTGTTGATTGTGGATCCAAGTAAAATGAAATCCTTGACAACTTCAATCTTTGTTGCTCATTGGTCCAGTTGTGAGGATTTTTGTTTTCTTTATGTTGAGGTGCAATCCATACTGAAGGCTGTGGTCTTTGATCTTCATCAGTAAGTGCTTCAAGTCCTCTTCGCTTTCAGCAAGCAAGGTTGTGTCATCTGCATAATGCAGGTTGTTAATGAGTCTACCTCCAATGCTGATGCCCTGTTCTTCTTCATATAGTCCAGCTTCTCAGATTATTTGCTCAGCATACAGATTGAATAGGTATGGTGGAAGAATACAACCCTGATGCACACCTTTCCTGACTTTAAACCAATCAGTATCCCCTTGTTCTGCCTCTTCATCTATGTAAAGGTTCCTCATGAGCACAATTAGGTGTTCTGGAATTCCCATTCTTCGCAATGTTATCCATAATTTATTATGATCCACACAGTCGAATGCCTTTGCATAGTCAATAAAATACAGGCAAACATCCTTCTGGTATTCTCTGCTTTCATCCAGGATCCATCTGACATCAGCAATGATATCCCTGCTTCCATGTCCTCTTCTGAAACCAGCCTGAAGTTCTGGCAGTTCCCTGTTGATATACTGCTGCAGCCGTTTTTGAATGATCTTCAGCAAAATTTTGCTTGCATGTGATATTAATGATATTGTTCTATAATTTCCACATTCAGTTGGATCACCTTTCTTGGGAATACGCATAAATATGGAGGGGGGCAGTCAATAATGGATAAAGCTGGAGTAAGGAACTACAGAAGAATGAGGCATGAAGGGATGATTGAAGAAAGAAGATGGTGGAGAGAAGTACCCACTTGCTTTCTTTCATCCATGGAATAAGGATGATAGAGTTGAGTAGCTGGAAGTGACCTAGTCTCAAAGTGCCTTTGAGCATCTCTGAATAAGAATTAACCGGATCTCAGAGAGAAGGAATCCTCTGAGGACAGGTAACAAGGGCCTTGTCAAGACGGGATCTATCAGCATGCTGGACTGCGGTGAAGACCTAGGGGAAGCTGTGTTTGGGATTGTTTTGAACTTCACCACTTTATAGCTGACATTTGACTCATCTCTCATCTGGTGAAGATGATGAAAAATCACACCATTTACCAAAACTGAGTCTAGGAAGATAGCATTAGAAGAGAAAAATGTCTGCATAGTTCTCAGGGCAGAAATGGGGAGAGTGCTGACACATTGTGGGGAATGCAACCAATGTCATGGAACACTTTCTGTACAAACTATCAAATGGGAAACTGATTTCCTCTGTAAACTTTCACCTAGAACAATAAGAAAAAATTTGTTTAAAAGTCTGCATAGTTCAAAAGCTATCGAATCACTATTAGTAGACCTAATCCCCTTATGCTTCAGAAGTAACTGATTTGTGAAAAGCCCAATGATGATGAAATTCAGATTACACGTGTCCCAAAGTCAATGAGAACAGCATGTACTCTTGCACATGTAATGTACATGCATTTGCTGTGTGCCTGAACTAGGAACAGAGTACAAATTATTCCAATTAATGTGCGCTTGTCTTCTGCTAACAGACCGTGAGCTTGCTTTCTCGTTAGATCACAAAATCTTTGGAATGTTTAAGGAGCATAACTGCATTTGACCAAGATTACTCACTAACAAAGGAATGAACGATTCAGGCTCGAAGGGCTTGCTGCTGAAAAACATACACATCAGCCAGAAACAACACGGAAACGCTCCTATGTCAAAAGCATAAACAGCTGATTTTTGATCAGCAAAGACGACGACAATACTCTGTAGGCTCAAAAACTGGGTCCATCTTCCTTCACCAGAAATTTCAGAAGTTGGTATACACTTTCCAAGCTGAAAACTATTACATAAATAACTTGGAAACGTCAAGTGATATTTCTAAAGCCTGCCAACAGTTTAACCACAAGGAAGCTTCTGGCCAAGATATTCATGAAAAGTTCAGAAGAAGTTACTTTGAGAAAGATGTACTTGCAGCAAACAGATTTCTTCCCCTTAGAAAGAATGCATAAATCAATAGTTAAATAAGGAAAGGGAAAAAATAGGTTTGTTATAATAACATAAGAAAAAAAGACATTTAGAAGAATTTTAGAAATAGAACTAGAGAAAGCCTTCATTATTAGTATGTTATTGTTACGGCTAGTATTAAAAATTCATTCAAACATTTCTCTCATACTTTTCCTACCCACAGATTACATGTAAAAATGTCTTAACTGAGCTTAAGGGCAAAGAACAGGCACTTGGCTTTGCTACTACTTGGCTGTGTGATCCCGGGTAAGATACTGTTCCTCTCTGGAGCTCAGATTCCTCACCTGTACAATCAGAATCCCTAAACTTCCTTTCCATTCTGACACACTACAGTTCCAAACACCTATCAGGGCCACATGTCCAGCCCTCTCTGCCTCTCTGGCAATGGAAACTGTACAGAAAATACAAATTGGAGAGGCATTGTTGAAACATACAAATAGGTAGCCAATGATATCCAAGGAAGGGAGAAAAGACTCTTGGTCAACTCTGACTCCATCTAGGATGTTATTACCCACTGCCCTCAAGTCAATTCCAACTTAAAGAGACCCTATAAGACAGAGTGGAAACCCTGGTGGCGTAGTGGTTAAGAGTTTGGCTGCTAACAAAAGGCTGGCAGTTCGAATCCACCAGGAACTCCTCGGAAACCCTATGGCGCAGTTCTACTCTGTCCTATAGGGTCACTATGAGTTGGAATTGACTTAAATATGGGCAAGAAGATTCAAAATAAATGCTAAATCAGGCAGGGGCTCCTTACCTGCAATCTATAGAGGAGAGAGAAGATTATAGGAGAAAAAGGAGGTGTAAAAGGACCTCAGCAGTATCACATCAAGGGGGTTCTCTTCTAAGTGGTTGCAAGATTACATGGGATTTACCCTAGGTTAAATTCAGGAAAATCAGAACCCAACATTTACTGAACACAGAGCCTTGTCCTCCATATACTTGGAATTTGAGTTTTTTGTTTGTTTTGTTTTGTTGGTTTTTTTTTTTTTTTTTTGCCTTTCAGTGCCTTGTAGCCTAAAGGTGTCGAAGTCCACACTACACCAACATTTACACACATAAAAACAATTCATGGACCATCAAAAGATGTACATAAAGTACTCATTTCTAAGCCACCTATTGCCTATATTTTCAAAGTGGTCACTCCCACAGTTATCAGAGCTCAAAGCCAACAACTTAAACTTCTTTATCCCACCGTGGCTGCCAATTAGCAGGACGCACATTACAACAAATCCACTAAGTCTGGGAAGACCCACCTTTCACACTTCCCTGAGCATAACAAATATCAATGAAAGAATCAATGAGTGCATGAGTGAATGCCAAACATTTGTACAAAACAGTTTGTATAACTTAAAAAATAAATAGATAACCTCTAACTGAGAAACACTAAGCCTGTCGTAGACTTTTAAATCAGTCCCCATAATGTACTTATGAGGTACCAAGTTTAAAGCTTCAGTGAGTTGATGTTAGGTAAGGATGGGAAGACCTCACCATCCTTTGTTTTTCTGAGAAACAGAGCTAGACAGAGCAGGATAGTGCAGCTCTCCAAATATTGCCTTCGTCAGCGATGGTAAAAGGAACAAATTACAGAATCTGAGGCTCAGCTTCCTAGAACCAACCAACACTCAGCTATCTGCCTATGAAAAGGTCCTCTGTAGGGTAAAATTCAAAAACCACTACGAAGAATGACAAAACAATCTACTCTAAAGGCTGGCTGGCTAATAACGTTTTAAAACACAGCCTCCTTAGCCAGTTGCTGTCCCAAACTAATAGATTTTAACTAACTTATACGGCTGATGTAACCGAGTGCTAAAACACTATCACTCTAATGGTATGCTCACCCAGTGGGAAGTCAGTGCCGTTTTGATTTCAGCTACCATGTTTGGCTCAGACTTTGAAAAAACCATGATTCATGCTTTAAAAACCAGGGGGGAATGATGTCCTTATACATTCTATCAACATAGCTAATTCTAAATTGCTGAAGGAGCTGAGAACGAGCCAGCGCAGCAACCTATTAATATTAAATCATCCTCCTTGGTCTACTAAGGTCCCCAAAGCACTACTAACAGTAGAAACAGGAATTTCAGGCAAAGAGATAATTTTCTAGGTGATTCTTCTGAAAGAAGCAGCTGGATATATCCGAGGGTGGAGGGTCTTGGGTTTAAAGTGCTACAGAGCTTAGGTGTTTTCAAATAACCATCTGGGTGTCCTTGAGTTAGTCATTTGCATTTTCAGAGTCTCTTTTCTTGACTTGTAAAATGAGGCATTTGGGCCAAAGTCTGCACCAGCTGTAAAACCGTACAATTCTCTAAGTAATAGTTTACCACATTGCTGGCAAGACTGCCTTGATAATCAGAATGATCCAATTAACACTCTGCAATGTGGAATATTTGATGTGTACTTCCAAAACGTGGAATATTTTAGAGTGGAGGGTGCTCAGCTGATGAAATCCAGTCACTTTGTTTTTAAAAACAAATGAAGAATCTGACACCCAAAGAAGTTAAACAACTTTGTCAAATTACAAGCTAATTAGTGGCAGAAGCCAAGACCAAGTTCGCCTGACAAGTCCTATTTGCACTAAAGCACACTGTTACCCGGCTGACTTCAGAACTGGTTTCTTCACTAGAAGCTGCTTCAGCACCCATATAATTCATAGTGAGCCTTTTTATGGGTCTCATTCAACCCAGCCTACATCACAGCTGTGATTTACGGGCCTCAGGTTATTTATTTTCCAGATACCTAATCCACAAGACATTCTAAGAGTGACCTGAAGGTCTTCATGAAAATAAGCCCAGGATGACACTCCAAAAAGTCCCACAAGTGTTGTCCAAAAGAGCAAGTATCTATGCAGCATCATCCACTTGCTTTCCATTTTATCAAATGAGTATTTTACAGGTTATCATCGTTACGTGTTGTCAAGTCAGTTCCAACTCATAACGACCCTATGTACACCAGAACAAAACACTGCCTGGTCCTGTACCATCCACACAATCGTTGCTATGCTTGAGCCCACTGTTGCAGCCCCTGTATCAATCCATCTTGTTGAGGGTCTTCCTCTTTCTCGAAAGCATTGCGGCCTTCCCCAGGGACTGGTTTCTCCCAACAACATGCCCAAAGTACATGAGATAAAGTCTCACTATCCTCGTTTCTAAGGAGCATTCTGGCTGTACTTCTTCAGAGACAGATTTGTTCACTCTTCTGGCAGTCCGTGGTATACTCAACTTTCTTCGTCAACACCGTAATCCAGTATTCCTTATTCATGGTCCAGCTTTCACATGCATATGAGGCAATTAAGGATACCATGGCTTGGGTCAGTGCACCTTAGTCCTCAAAGCGTTATCTTTGCTTTCTAACTCTTTAAAGAGGTCTTTTGCAGCAGACTTCCCCGTGTAATACCTCGTTTCCATGGGTGTTGACTGTGGATTCAAGTAAAATGAAATCCTTGACAACTTCAACATATTCCCCGGTTATCATTTTATAGGTGTCATGGATTGAACCGTGTCCCCTAAAATCTGTCATCTTGGCTAGGTCATGATTCCCCTGTATGATTGTAAAATTGTCTACCATTTTATCTTCTGATGTGATTTTCCTGTATGTTGTAAATCCTATCACTATGATGTAATAAGATGGATTAGCAGCAAGTATACTGATGAGGTCTACAAGATTAGGTAGTGTCTTAAGCCAATCTCTTTTGAGATATAAAAGAGAGAAGCAAGCAGAGACAGTGGGAACTCATACCACCAAGAAAGCAGCTCCGGGAGCAGAGAGCATCCTTTGGACCTGAGGTTCCTATGCTGAGAAGCTCCCAGACCAAAGGAAGACTGATCACAAGGACCTTCCTCCAGAGCCGAAAGAGAAAGCCTCCCCCTGGAGCTGACGCCCTGAATTTGGACTTGTAGCCTACTCAACTGTGAGAGAATAAACTTCACTTTGTTAAAGCCATCCACTTGTGGTATTTCTGTTATTGCAGCACTAGATGACTAAGAAAATAAGTAAGAAAATTGTATTGAACCCACTTCTTAGCCAACAACTTCAGTCACCAGACTATAGCCTCATTTGCATAAGTGCTTTGTCACTCTGGCTTCAGGTTGCTGGGACAACAGCACAGCCCCTCTGGCACATATCTGAGGACTCTGCACTGAGGTGCCGAAGCCACCAGACAGCACAGACCCTACCTGGGTGGCAACTCATGCAGCCCTACACTCATTTCCGGCTGTGCAATGCCCACATCTATGAGGTGTAACAAAAACTGTCCCCATCACTTCCCCAGGTAAGGAACCTTTGGAGAGATTGCCCTAAAAACCTTTTAGGGACAACCTGGGAGTTTCTGTGCAGGAGCAATGCTGCATGCCACTCAAAATGCTGCAATCTGTTCTAACATGAGACAATGTGTTCCAAAGAGTACAAACGACTTCTGGACATTAAATCTTAAACGACGTTGGATCCAACAACTTCATTGAATCTCTCAGACATAATGATGTGTGAAAGAAGCCAGACACAGATGAATACAGGCTATATGATTCCATTCATATAAAATTTAAAATAAAAATAAGCAGGCAAAACTCATGTATAGTGACAGAAATCAAAATAATGGTTACTTCTAGGGTGGGGGATATTGACTGAAGGGGGCACAGGAAATTTCTAGGTGCTGGAATTGTTCTATTTCTTGATCTGATTGGTGGTTGCACAGGTGTGAAGATATTTAAAAATGCATCAAGCTCTACATTTTAGGTAGGTGCGCACTTCCCTGTATGTTATACCTCAATAAAAAAAAAAATAATAACAATTTAAAATATTGTGTGGGATCTTCTGATGTGAACAGAGAATACGATGCTCCCTTTGTTGTTGTTGTTAGGTGCTATTGAGTCTGTTCAGACTCGTAGCGATCTTACAAACAAAAGAAAGAAACACTGCCTGGTCCTGTGCCATCCTCATAATCACTGTTATGCTTGAGCCCCTTTTGCAGTCACTGTGTCAATTCATCTCGTTGAGGGTCCTCCTCTTTTTGCTGACTCTCTACTGCTCCCTTTAGCATGAGCATATCTGAGAATCTCTGAATTGAGTCTTTGCAAATAATGTTATTAGTGATAACCAACCAGCCAGTTGCTTTCAAACTGATTCCAACTTATATGATCCCATGTGCATCAGAGTAAACTATGCTCCATAGGGTTTTCAATGACTGATTTCTCAAAAGTATATCACCAGACCAGGCGTCTCGGGGTGGACTTGAACCTCTAACCTTTTGGTTAATAGTGAAGCAGACAGTCATGAAAGGGTTATTGAGGGTTATTAACCATGCCATAATAGTTGTGTTTTTAGAAAAGTCTACTCTTGCTACATTTTTGTTACAACTTTTACAGCACTTTACCATGATCGGTCTAATCCCCAGGTTTCTTCTCTTCTCCTGGCAGGAGGCTGAGGCACGGGGGCACACAGACTCCAAATCTACCCACTATATGACCTTCCTGGGGTGGCAGTAGTGAGCCGTTGCCTTTTTTTTAGGACTGTGCACAATATTTTTAGAGCCCTGCACAAAAACCCATTCACTAAAATTATGCGGACTATGCATACATCATAAAACCGAAGATCCTCCTCTCACCGTTCATGCATATGTATGTCACGCCCTATAAAAGGAGCAAACCTGCCCTGGTTCAGAGAGCTGGTAGCCTTAGGCCACAAGACCCTGCCTGTCTCCCAGTTTGCAAACTGTGAATAAACCTTTCTGTTCTTCCAACCCTGTGTCTGGCTGACTTCAATTCGCTAGTCTGCTTGACGAGAACCTATTAGTTGACGGCTTTAATAGCAGGGCATGTTAACTGTTTGTACCACCCAGGGGCTCCAATTATTAGTGCTAACAATAGCTAAATTGAGTGCTTATATGCACCAGGCCCTATGTGGGAAAGCTTACATGAATCATCCCTTTTAATCTTCAAAACGCCTCCATGAGGTAGTTACTATCCATATCTCCATTTCACAGATGAGGAAACTGAGGTGCAGAGAAGTGAAGTCACTTGTTCAAGGTCACAACACAGCAAACAAAGTGGCAGAACTGGGATTTGAACCCAAATCTGCCTGATCCCAGAGCGTTTGTTCTCAATCAACTTTTAACATTTTATCCTATACACCAGGACAAGGGGATAATATTTGATTGGTTCCATCTTTTTTCCAGTGCTGAGAAGCTTCCTGACATTACAATGCAGTCTGCACTTTCAGCATTAAGAGGAAAGAAAATCAGGGCTTGGGGCAATGGGTGAACAGCTGATTAAATTCTTCTGGTCCGTTGAGGGCGTACACCTAGTTTAGTACGAGGGCCTATTTTCTTTGCCTTTAGTAGAGCAGGGTAGGTGCTATTATTGGCTTGTTATAGATTGACCTTATTTCTTTCCCTTAAAAGAAATACACAGTGGGGGCAACACAGCACGTTTTCATATGCTTTTCACTGGGGCTTTGCGGAATACCATGTCCACAGCATACTACACACTTTTAAGATCTGCTTTAGACCTTTTGAAAAGACTAAAGGGACTTGTTTTCTTCTTTTTCTGGATTTTATATTGTTATTATATTAAATACAATGTATCTGCAGGACCTAGAGAACGTATTAGCCACTTGTTAATTATAAAATGCAGAGCTTATTATTTTCCAGACCTCTCTTTTATTCTTTACTGCCGTCTCAGTTCCTCTAAAGTTCTCCTATGAAATCCTATTAGATCATTGGTTTCTGGATTAAAAGGAACCATAAATTACAGACTCTCTAAAAATTCATCAGGAAGAAAGTCAGAAGGTGACTTAACGATGTTTTATGCCCTATAGTACAAAAAAAAAGAAACCAGTTGCCACAGATTCAGTCCCAATTTACAGTGACCCCATGTGTGTCAAAGTAGAATTGTGCTTCAGAGGGTTTTCCACGGCTGAGTTTTTGAAGTGGATCACCAGGCCTTTCTTCTGAGGTGCCTCTGGGTGAGCCTGAACCACCAACCTTTGTGGTTAGCAGCTAAGTGCGGTAAATGTTTTCACCACCCAGGGATTCCTCAGTAACGAGGCCTAAACGCTTTTCAAAAGCATTAACTAGGCTCCATAATGTGAATGCAAGATTATCCCCTACTCTCTTCCCTGCTCCCCACAATCCATCTCATCGCACCCCTACCCCTGATGGCCTCTACAGCCCCCTCCCTACCACCGTGTCTGCTAGTTCACAGCTCCTGCCCCTCACCTCAGCCCCAACTCCACAGCAAAACCTATAAAGGGCAGGTCATTTATCACTAGCCTCAAAGATCAAAATTAAGGTATGCCTGCCCCTGACCTGGGATACCAAGTACTGGGCAGCAGACTTCTCATCCCTCTCTCGTGCTCCACTCTTCCCTTAGCCTGGTTATGCTAATCAAGGCTTTAATTCTTTTCATAGTCTAAACTCTGGTGTTCTTCCTGGCCCCTGCCAGACCTGAGGCTGGGCTCCACTCCCTGCAGCCACATCAAGATCTACCCCACACTGACAGACTGAACTTCCCAGAGCTGCTCTCCTGAGTAATGTCTTTCACCCCCCAGTAGGCTCTGCCTAAACCAAGCCATAACTTGCCAGCCTTTGGTTGAACAATGAAGACAGTACAGGAGGACCTTGGTCACTGGGTCACCTCTCACCACTCCATCATGTACCCCAGGAAGATAATTCTGCCCAGTTCCTTCTTATAGTTGCAAAGGTCTGCCAGAATTCACTAAGATCCTGCATCATCTTAAATCCCACCCCAGTTTGCTCCACTGTCGCATTAATTCAGGCTCAATCACATTAAAAAAACTCTGCAATTGGAAATTTTGGCATTCTGTTTCAGCAATTTGTGAGTCACTTCAAAAGCCAGTAAGATACCACTTTGCATCCACTAGGAGGACTACTTTCAAAAACACAGAAAATAACAAGTGTTGGCAAGGATGTAGAGAAACTAGAACTCTCATCCATTGCTGGTGGAACTGTAAAATGGTGCAGCCCCTATGGAAAACAGTTTGATGGTTGCTCAAGAAGTTAATTACAGAATTGCTATCAAAAAAAAGAAAAAACCCACTGCCATCAAGTTGATTTTGACTCATAGCAACCCAATAGGACAGAGTAGAATTGCCCCATAGGGTTTCCAAGGAGCAACTGGTGGATTCGAACTGCTGACCAGGTTAGCAGCCTAAGCTCTTAACAACTGTGCCACCCGGGCCATATAACCTAGCAATTCCACTCCTGAGTATATACCCAAATGAACTTAAAGCAGGGACTCAAATAGATACTTGTACATCAATGTTCACTGCAGCATTATTCACAACAACCAAAAGGTGGAAACAACCTAAGTGCCCATCAACAGATGAATGGATAAACAAATTGTGGAACACTATTTAGCCATAAAGATAAATGAAGTTCTGATACATCCTACAACATGGGTGAACCCTGAAAACATTTTGATGAGTGAAATAAGCCAGACACACAATGACAAACATTCTATGATCCCATTTATATAAAATACTGAGAATAGGGGAATGCAGAGACAGAAGGCAGATTAGTGTTACCAGGGGCTGGGGGCAGGGAGGCAAGGGGGAGTTACTGTTTAATGAGTACTGCTTAGGATGATGAAAAACTTGTGAAAACAAATATGGTGCTGGTTGCACAACACTGTGCCACTGAATTGTACACTCAAAAATGGTTAAAACGGCGATTTTACGTTGCATATTATCTATTACAATGTTTCCAAAAAAAAAAATGAAGAGCCAATGACATGCATCATCTTTAATGCTGTTAAGGCACCAGCGTGAACTAAGAGTGGAAAGGAATCACAGCGCCAAGTGTCCAGTTCCCACACCTCAGTCAAGCACGGCCTTATTCTCTCGTTAGCCCTCATGAAGTGATTTACACACACACATGCACTTTGTTCCTTTCTGGAAAATGAGCTTGGGGAAGAAAAAAAAAATAGTGGTACTGATGATAGAAGTAAAGTAAAATCTAGAAGAGCAAAGAAAATAATGCTTAATCAGAAAACAGAACTTTCAGATAATTTCAGAATTGAATAATAAATGTCGTGACGGTAAAAAAAGGAATGAACCCCACAGATATTTCTGGTGGAAATAAGAAAAAGTGACTCTGACACAAATGCTCCAACCACAGCAGGAGCCACACGTTAAGTGGGAAATCACATGTGAGCACGGGCAAGCCAAAGGTCTTGGGAACCTTCCGAAGTATCAAGAGACTGCTGTGCTCGATTGTGCCAAGGGGAAAAGATAACTACTTTGAAGGTATTTTTGGAAAATGTTTCCTGCCCATTGGCAAATGGCAATGCCAAAGGTAGGTTCTTTTACAATGTTCTTACCTGGTCATCATAGCGATAAGTAAGGAACTGTTCCCCTGTTGTATCTTCCAGAAAACTTCCCTGAGGAGAGAGTGCAAACTCAGGAAGGAAATAGGCTCCAGGAGACTTCTCTGCTGTGTTCTGAAAGGCAAAACCACTTGGTCACAAATAAGACCCCACTGAGGAACCCATGACAGGCAGACTGAAAAGGGCTATTCCAAGGGAATTTGCCCACTAAAGTTTTAACAAGAAAAGGAAAAAGTCTTATCCCTTGGCAAAGGCCAAGGTGAGGACACCAGGTTGGTGTCTACATTGGGGGACTGTTAGGCCAGGATATTATACTGGTTCACTTTCAAACTGGCACATATGGTATTCCTTGATGCCTGCCTTTCCTCCATCCCCTCCTCCCAACAATCTAGCCATGATGTAATTAACTTGGAGTTCTTGGGTGGTACGAATGGTTAACGCGCTTGGCTGCTAATCAAAGTTTGGAGGTGTGAGTCCACACAGAGGCACCTCCAAAGAGAACCTACTACTGAAAAATCAGACATTGAAAACCCTATAGAGAATAGCTCTACTCTGACACACGTGAAGTCACCATGAGTTGGAATTGACTCAAGAGCAGCTAGTGATGGTAATGGGTAGTTAACTTGCTTAAGTTTTGATATTTCCAACCCATTATTTCTAGGTTTATTTTCTTTTTTTGGTAAGGGGTGGAAACAAACTTTTCTTTCCTATTACAACAGAAATGCATGTTCATTGTAGAAACATTAGAAAATACAGATGCGCATGAAAAAAAAATTAAAACCCATCCATAATCCCTTCGACCTATAATAATCACATTTAATCATTTTGGTATATATCCTTTGAGACTTTTTCTTGACAATACTTTGTATGTTCATATAATAATTCAAGGTTAACTAAACATGGATTTTGCAGAAAGTCTCCATTTGCTTCAGGGAAAGCTCATACCCTAGCATCTGAATCATTAGACTTAAACCCCAATTGTTAGTGATTGAAGGGAGTCAGGAAGGAGGACATTATCTGTTGGAGAATAAGTTGGCTTAGATATAATGAGTCCCATCCTGGGAGAGACTATCCTAGCGCAAGTTTGAATATGCAGGATACTTATTCAGAATCACCACCTTGATTGGTTCAAGGTGGAAAGAGATGAAGACGACCCAATCCCCAGTTCTTACCCCCACATGATCACAAAACATGGATCAACGACTATGCCCCTAGCTGGGTACCTCACTCCCCTGCATGGGAAGGCATGACTAAGAAATGGTTTAAGAGACCAGCAGTGTCACGCTGGGGAAATCACTCCCTCCAAACAGGAGGAATGGGGAATAAGTGAACCCCTCTACTAACTACGTATTGAGCCCTGGTAACACAAAGGTTAAGTATTCAGCTGCTAACCCAAAGGATGGCAGTTCGAACTCACCCAGCGGGTCCATAAGAGCAAGATCTGGTAAACTGCTTCCATAAAGATTACAGCCAAGAAAACTATGGGGCAGTTCTACTCTGTCACATGGGGTTGCTATGAGTAGAAAAATAGATTTAACAGCACCTATTAACAACTACAGTACCTATGTTTCCCCAATGGTCACATTTCCAAATTGCAGCAGGAGCTTTGGTTGAAGCAAAAACATCCATTTGAATACTGCACTTTAAAAAGAGAAATCAATATGGCATAGCTTTGTCAGAGAACACAGAACAGATAACTCCAAGTTTCAATTATTAAAAAAAAAAAAAAAAAACTGCTGTTGAGTTGATTCCAACTCATAGCAACCCTACAGGACAGACAGAGTAGAACTGCCCCTTAGGGTTTCCAAGGAGCAGCTGGTGGATTGGAATTGCTGACCTTTTGGTTAGTAGCCAAACGCTTAGCCACTGTGTCACCATGTCAGCATTAGACTATTAAAAGAATTCCAAAGTCTTCTTATTAAATGTCATTTATGCGAAAAAGCATCAGGTGAATGACAGGAATCTTCCCAGAGTCACAGAGCCTCAAGCCCCCATACAGGAATTAAGTAAACAATTAAACAATTTAATAATGTGTTAATTAAGTAAATCCTTTTTCCTCCACTCCCCATTTTCCTTCCCATCCTCCTTCATAATATCTTCCATGAGGCCAGGTTACTCTTACCTGGAGTGGGGGAAAAAGGAAAATCACCTGCAAAAGTCCTCTCTGCTAACACTCAGTGTTGAGACCACTACCATGTTCAACGGACGTTTTTGCTGTTATGCTGCCTTCCTGTGGGGAAGGCTCAGCCCCAGAAGTTAACGGTGTTACCCTGGGCTCCTCAGCACAGCCAGGGGGTCAGGAGCCATGGCGAAGTCAGATCAGACCCACTCAAGAGGTGCAGATTCCATCTGTCAGATCTGGCTGGCCAGCTCTCTCATGCTTGCTAGAGGCTGTTCCTAAGTGTCCTGGGCAGGGAAGAGGAAGGGAGACTAATACCACAGATCCCAAGAGATGGCAAGATTCCTACATATGTTGGTGTCATTTCATGGATCTCGACATGAATACCAGAAAATGGAAATAAATTCTTGTCACTCTTCAGAGTTTGTTAATGTGAAATATTAACATATGATTATGGCTTGATTATAACTATAGCTGATTACCCTCTACTTTGTGACCCACTGTTCCATCCTTTAAATTGTATTTATCAGGCTTAACAAAAGTGAGATGGGAATAAATCTTCCATGGGAAAATAAGGATTGAATCTGATGGTAAAATTTCTAATTTCTGTGTGTTTCCTTCGAAATGTGAGTATATGTGAAAGTCCCATTATTTTCACCAAACAAAAGTACATCCAGGTAAACCTTGGAGGCAAATCTTATATGATTTCAAGAAATTGATGGATTCTATAACAAGATAATTAATGATATGCTGATTATCAAAATAGCTAGCAAACATTTAATAAATGTTAGTTGTTATTCACCTCTACTGGCCCCAGAGTTCACAGAATCATAATTTTTAAAGCCAAACAAGAACTCAGAAGTCCTCTAGTTCTCAGTTTACAAATAAGTACACTGAGAATTAAGAGACTTGCCAAACACCACAGAGCCAGAGCCAGACCTTTTCGCCGCCATGTGTGAAGACATGGCACAGATTTCTTTACTACAGAGTGGGGACTGGGAGCAGTCTAGGATCATCACCTTAAAACGGCTCCCTGAATGCAGAGGCCTTCCAATATGATGCTTATACTTAGCTGATCAAGCATTCAGTACATACTTACTGAGCACCTACTATCTGCCTGGCACTGTTCTAAGTGCTACAGATAAAATGGGGAGCCAGAAAGGTTAAGAAGCCTACGGTCATGGAAACTACATTCTCATGGGAGGAGCAACATAATAAATAAGTAAACAAATATGCAAACCACAAAATTAGAGTAAGTAATAAGTGCTATAAAAGAAATAAACAGGGTAACATGAGAATAAACTTGAGGGAAGGTTGTTCTATTTTAGATAGGACGGTCAGCAAAGGCTTCCCTGAGAAGGGAAGATTTAAGCTGGTACTTAGAGAAGCAATTCATGCCAAGAGCCAAGGATGAGCTTTCTTGGCCAAACGAAGAGCAAGTACAAAGGCCTTCGGGTGGGAAGGAGGTCAGTGGATTTCAAGAACAGAAAGGAGGTCAGTGTGTCTGGATCCAGTGTGGACAAGGAAGAGAGTGGCATAAAATGGAGACAGGAAGCAAGGGAAGGGCGAGGACATTCAAAGCCTGATGGCCATGGCAAGAGGCTAGGGAACCATAGAAGAGTTTTTAAATTACACTGGTTGCTTTGTGGAGAATGGGTTAGAAGGGAACCCATGGGATCACAAAGACCAGTTAGAAGGCTATTGCAAACCAGGTGAGCAGGGATGTTTAATTGGATTCGGATGATGGCAATGGAAAAGGAAAGAAATGGGTGGATTAAAGCCAATAAGGCTTACTGGTGGATAAGAAAACAGGAAGAATCAAGATGACTGATTTTTGGCTTCAGCCACTGGCTGGAGAGGATTGCAATGTATGGGTAGCTGGAGGCAGGACTATATTTGTTAGGAGAGGGTGAGGAGAAAGTCAATAGTTCTGTTTGAATCACATAAAGTTTGAAATGTCTAGGAGACAGCTAATGGTGAGCTCTGAGGCTGAAGACAGCGATGTGGAAGTCATAATTTACATTTTCATATATATATTTACAGCCGTAGTACTGGAAAGGATCCCTCCTGCAGGAAGAGTTTGGCAGAGAAGAGGACTTTGCTTAAAGCCTTCAACAACTGTAATATTTGGAAGTGAGTAGAAGAAGCAAAAGAGACTAAAAATGATTAGCAACTAGAGTAGAACAGAGGAAAAAACAAAAGTCCTTATAACTGGACCATTAAGCAACATCATGATAAATGGAGAAAATACTGAAGTGGTAAAGGATTTCATTTTACTTGGATTCATAATCAATGCTCACAGAAGCAGCAGTCAAGAATCCATACAACATATTGCATTGGGCAAATCTGCTGTAAAACACCTCTTTAAAGTGTTGAAAAGCAAAGATGTCACCCTGAAGACTAAGGTACGCCTGACCCAAGCTATGTTGTTTTCAATCGCCTCACATGCATGTGAAAGTTGAACAATGAATAAGGAAAACGGAAGAAGAATTGATGTCTTTGAATTGTGGTGTTGGTGAAGAATACTGAATATACCATGGACTGCCAGAAGAATAAAGAAATCTGTCTTGGAAGAGGAAACCCTGGTGGCACAGTGGTTAAGTGCTATGGCTGCTAACCAAAAGGTCGGCAGTTCAAACCCGCCAGGCGCTCCTTGGAAACTCTATGGGGCAGTTCTACTCTATTCTATAGGGTCGCTATGAGTCGGAATCGACTCAACGACAGTGGGTTTTTTGGGGTCTTGGAAGAAGTACAGCCATAATGCTCCTGAGAAGCAAGTATGGCAAGACTACATCTCACATACTTTGGACATGTTATCAGGAGGGATCAGTCCCTGGAGAAGGACATCATGCTTGGTAAGGTCAATGAAAAAGAGAAAGACCCTCAACGAGAAGGACTGACACAGTGGCTGTAACAATGAGCTCAAGCATAATGACTGTGAGGATGGCGCAGGACCGGGCAGTGTTTCATTCTGTTGTATAGAGTCGCTATGAGTCAAAACTAACTCGACGGCACCTAACAACAATGAAGAAAAAAAAGACAAATATCGAGTCATGGAAGGATTTAGCATCAAACAGAGGGTGGTCGGCTGTCTTGAGTGCTGCTAAGAGACTGAGTAAGATGAGGCTAGAGAAATGTCCATCTGAATGTGGCAACAAGAAGGTCATGTAAACCTTGACAAGAGTAGTTTCAGTGAAGTGTCAGGACAATTATAATGAGTTGAGGATTGAACAGGAGAAGAAGTAGAGATCATAAAGGAAGACAGGGAATGGGGTAACATATGGCAGGTAATGTGGGGTAGTGGGGGAATTTTCTTAAAGATAGGAGTTACTGGAGCATGTCTGGCTATGGAAATAACTCAGCTGTAAGAGAGAGACTTACAGTGGAGACAGAAAAGATCACTGCAGGAGTAAAGACTTTGAGAGGGTGAGAGGGATGGAGATCCAGGATGTATGTGGAGGATTTGGCCTTTGTAAAAATGAGGGACAATTGGCCCATGTAAGTCCACATCAGGCCATATTCCTTTGCTGACTCCTGACTTTGAGCCTCCATCAAACCTGTGCTTACTCCTTGGATACTCTCCTACTGGGACCCAGAAGTGCCTGGTCCCAAGATCATCGATCTGTCCCTATCACCCTCTCTTCCTCCATTTACCTCTCTTACCACTGAGCTGACTATATTTCCTGGGTCCCTGTGCAAGTACCCTTCTGCTCTCCAACTGAGGCACTCTGGGATCAACAATACCTTTCCCTTATCACCCCACTCCGACACCCCCAAACACACTAAATATTAAGTTAAATGGAGTATGAACAAAATGGTATGTAAGAAGAACAAACACCTAAGTCACAGAATTACAGAACTGGAAGGGGCCTTAGAGGCAGTCTAATCTCACCCCTCCTGCTGGGGCAGGAATTTCTCCTGCAGCATCTCCAATTATGAGATGCAACAGGTATCACAGAGGTCCTTTGAAGGGAAAGATAAGAAAGAAGGAAACTCAAGTTTACTGAGCATCTACTGTGAGCTAGGACCTATGAAAGTTGTCTCATTTTATTCTCATGGGCCACACTGTACAGATGAAGAAACCAAGACACAGGTGGTCAGGTAATTTAACTAGAGATGTACAGACTCAAAGGTGTGGAGAGAAAATTCATCTTCATTCCATTTCCCCACCTCCCCAGTGGACAACATTCTTAGAAAAAATGGTCCTTCCTTTAGGAGATATAGCTGAGCACACTCATGGCTTCAGAAAGAAAGGAAAGAACACGCATTTGGCATTCTCAACCAGATGAGACTTGACTTCCTAAATGTTAGAGGGATTCAGTGTAATGTGGGTGCTCACAGGACTGGGTGGCTGGAGAAGTCAGGGCCCTTAAGTAGCAAGAGTTGAATGGGAGGTAGGAGGAGGGAACTGAACCAGGAAGTGTTCCATCTTCCCAGGGCACAGATCCAGGGCCTGTGAGAGAAGCTGCCAAAATGCATCATCCCCACCAGCCACTGTCCACAGCTGCTAAGTCACAAGGGACTGAGTAGAGAGGAATCCAGACGGCACCTCCAGGGATGATCAATCCAATATGTGGCGATACAGCTGTGTCTCCACCTCCCACTCCAACTTAAGGGTATGACTTTGGGGGGAGGAAGTAAATATGGGAGAGTTCGTCAAGAACAAGATTTTAGTGTTCTAGGCCTCCATCTACTCCCTGTAAAGGACAGAAAATACCTATCAAGACTGGGTGAAAGGTTTGGTTAATGTATTAGAAGGAGAGAGAAGCAGGGCAAAAGTGGGTATCCAAATAGTAGAGAATGGGACCCAGTGCCCCAAAAGTCAAACAGAAATGGGCTAAAGGAAGAAAGGCTCTGCGATCTACTTCTGAAAGCCAGCCAGTGGAAACCCTATGGATCACAACAGTTCAATGTGCAAAAGATCAGGGGGATGGTGTAGGCTGTGCAGTATTTTGTCCTACTGCGCATGAGGTCACCATGAGTTGGGACTGACTAGGTGTTAGCTAACAAGAACAATGGGTTAAAACAAATACAATAGGATTTCCACTGAAGCTCAACAAACAAGTTTAAACACTTCTCCTGGCTTGGTCTAAGCAGTGCAATGGGACACTCATCTCTCTCCAGGGCTTTGTGAACATAGCCAAGAACCACACCACTAAACCTCTAGAGAACTGCGGTCACTGAAGACCACTAAGTATTTTTTACATGCTACTATTAAGCCATAACTATACTCTGGAGCACGAGTAGGCTCTAAAAGTCCTGTCATTCATACTCTGTAAATTTGGTCCATCATTCCAGCCTGTCAAGACTGTTTTGGATGCTGACTCCATCTACCAGTATACCCACGGCTCCCCCCACCCCCGGCTTCGTGTCAGCCCAGGTTTGAACAGTATCCTCTCCACCCACATTCTCATCACTACAGGCACAGAGCAGGCTGACGGTGAAAGCACCCAATTATGCAGCTTCTTAATTCCAGATATATCCATGTTGGCCTTTAGGGATTCAGGAGATACCTGGTGAGATGCTACACCTCTGCAGTAACACAGATAAGATGCTAGATGGATGAAATGAGGTTCCAGAAGATCTTGACAGGTTGGGACAAGAGTGAAAGGCTGGGAAGGCAAGCTCGAGCAACCTATAGCAGAACTCTTCCCCTTGTCCCCAGGGCACAGTGGTGGCCTTTTAAGGTCACTGTCAAGAATATTAAGGTCCCTGCGTGGCACAAATGGTTAAGCGCTCAACTACTAACCTAAAGGTTGGCGGTTCAAACCCACCCAGAGGCACTGCAAAAGAAAGGGCTGATGACCTGCTTCCATAAAGATTACAGCCAAGAAAACCCTATGAAGTAGTTCTATTCCATAACACATGGGGTCACCATGAGTCAGAATCCACTCAACAGTAACACGTTTGATTTTTTTTTTTTTTTTGGTCCAGAATATTAATGCATAAAAAGATCGGTTTCTATTAATGACAACCAAGATGTGCAGGGGAGAGTTCAGCACCTGGATGGGAGGTTGGGGCCACTCCTAGAGGTCAAAGTTCCCTTTAAATGATAATATTCCATGAGTCTGGAAGTACGCCTCCCATGGGGGGCAGACAGTCTGCAAGGGACGCTTTCTTGGCCTGGCTGCTACATGGTACTTTACAGTTTGTACCCTTCACAGCCCATGAGGGAACATCAACTTAACCAATAATATTTAAACTCAGTGGGGCAAGCATATTTTTCTTCCAAAAAACCATGATGTGCAGTTTGTTTCCTAAACCTGAAACCAAGGTTAAAAAAGGAAACTTCCGGACCATTTTGGTTTTTCAAGTAGGATGTCGTCATTCCAAGACTTTTCAAAGTCTCTTAGGTGTCTAACACCTTCCTGATGAAATATAAAATACATTTACTTTGGCAGGTTTGGAAGAGTGGGCCCAAAGAAAATGAGTCTTCACATTTTTCTGAGTTCTTTAAAAATAATTCTAGGGATTAATTTTTTCCCTCTATTTACCATCAATTTTTTTTTAATTATATGTTCTCTTGATATTGCTCAGTTGAAAGTTCTAACTTTTAAATAAACTTTGCGAGTACACCTCAGCCAAAATACCACGTAGTTTCGAACTTCAGCTTCGCTCTGAGTCACATTTTCAAAAGAAATATGAGCAGCAGACCCTTCTTGATCCTCCTAGAGCTGTGAGGTGAGGTGTGCCTTGTGGGTGCGCTTTACTCAGAATGAGTTGTTTATGTGAAGAAAGTCTTCTCTCACATGTAAATATATGGCATTTAAGAGTCTCTTCAGCAAAATGGAATTTAGATCTAACAAATGTCATGCATAGCACTCCTCCCGCTACTGAACACGTATTCCTTCCCCCTCCCCCTCTGCTCCACATCTCTCTCTCTCTCTCTCTCTTCCTCTCTTTTTCTCACACACACACACACACACACACACACACACAGACGAACCCATCTTTAATCAGCCCTGGCAAGCAGGTCCAAGAGCAATCTGGGAAAAAGATCTTCCTGGAACAGAATTCACCTTTCAGTTGCCCGAAAGGAGAAAACCTGAAAATGGAGTCACAATACTTTTCCATTTCTTTGGGCCTTCTTCAGTGCTCAGCGCTGGGTTTTGTGCACGGAAGACACTCAATATTTAGTTTTGTTTCCTAGAAAAAAATGACACAGGCTGCCCCCTCCACCCGCGCAGGGCTCTGCATGACTGAAGTCTGAATAGTCTCTCTACCACAGAAAGACCAAAATGCTCTGGCAGAATAACATGCTGGCATCATACAAGGGGTTATTTAAAAACTCAACTATTACTCTGAATGGAGAGAGGAAAGAAAGCCTTCTCCTGCCAATATATACAATACAGATCCTCTCTCCCTGGAGCCCGACCCCCAAAAATTTTATTTAAGAGTCCATTTTTCAAGACCTTGAAGTAAGCTGACCCATTGGAAACAGACTCAATTAGGAAAATGCCACACGGAAATAGCTCTACCTTAAAATACCTCAGGAAAAAACTGAAAATGATATTCCATGAACAGGGCTCTATGGGTAAAGAAAAAAACTAGGTGTTCATCTCAAATCTTGACACATTTCATTGTAAGCTTCTTCCCTTCTCCCATACTCTTCGCTCCTTCTGGCCTAGTAACATGGGTGAGAGATGGTGCTATTCCCGCCCAAGCAGTTAACTGACAAGGGGATGATCATTTATTTTAGGGGCGTGAGTAACTGTTGGTGGTGGGGGGCAGCGCTGTGTGCGAGAACAATCCAGAAAAAGTGCTGTGGAAAAGTGAGGTGTTTTCTGGTGGATCTTTGTCATTCTTTCCCAGGCATCACTTCAACTCCCTGACAGGAATTTATTATTTAGGGAGGAATACTCACTTAGGGCCCAATCTGGACACTGGTATCTGCACTCTGATCCTAAAGTGAAATGGGTATTTTCCCATAGCCTCCTCACCACTAACACTCACGATTATCCCTCTGTCAGAGGAAAGACATCTTTGCCTTTTAAATAGACTACAAATATTATTTTAGCTAAGTGGTAGAGCAGGAACCCCCAAAGCATGGAGAGTCTCAGTAATTCTTGAGGTTCATTCATCGAGTGGACATATGTTTACTGAGCACCTATAGCCAAGAAAACCCTATAAGAGTCTCCATGAGTCAGAATTGACTCGACAGCAATAGTTTTGGTTGGTCGTTTGTGGTTTTTTTGCTTTGTTTTTTGGGGGTTGGTTTGTTTTTTTGGTACTACAGGCTAAGCCCTGTTTTTGAACTGAGAATTCAGTGTAAGATTCACTTTTCCCAAGAAGCTTGTATTCTAATTAGGAGAAGCAGAAAATGAACATATTAGATAAGTAAATCATATACTATGTCGTAATAGAGTCCCTGGGTGGTACAAATGTTTAATGCGCCTGGCTGCTAATGGAAAGGCTGGAGGCTCAAGTCCACCCAGCAGTGTCTTGGAAGACAGACTTGGCAATCTACTTCCAAAAAATCAGTCATTGAAAACCCTGTGGAGCACAGTTCTACTCTGACACACATGGAGTCGCCATGAGTCAGCATCAGCTTCACAGCAAATGGATTTTATGGTCATAAGGGAGAAGGATATTGGAAGTACTGGAGGTTGGGCCTAGTTTGTAGTTTTCAATGAAGTGGTCAGGGTAGGCCACGGTAAGTCAGGGTCCTTAGGGAATCAAGTTTTTTGTTTGTTCTTTAATTTCTTTCTGGCTTTTTAAACTAGCAAGCTGTATCCTGCCATTTTCCCTGGAGGCTTCAAAATGTCTACACTCTCTAGGAACCTGGCTGGGACCTGCAGGGCTCTAGACAACATCTGCCTCTACCTACAGCAGTGTGTGACCCTTTCTGCCTTGGCACCAAGCACGTCCCTGCAACCACCGTCCTCCAGCTCCAACCTGACCTGGCCCAAGCTCCACTCTAGTCTTTCCAACATCTCCTAGACAAATGGTGGCAAGCATGGCTGTTCTTCTGGCTGTCCTCTGCCCAGTGAGCCACAGCTTGACACTGCCACCCATGACCTCATAACACAAGTGTAACATATGTATGCAGGGAACACTGATTAATTGACAACCGATTAATTACATGGGCATGGTGCTCTTTGTTTCCCACTACTGAGTATCAGAAGCCCTGGTGGCTCAGTGGTTAAGAGCTCAGTTGCTAACCAAAAGTCTGGCAGTTGGAATCCACCAGCCACCCCTTGGAAACCCTATGGGGCAGTTCTACTCTGTACTATAGGGCCATTATGAATCAGAATCAACTTGACAGCAATCGGTTTTTGGTTCACTGAGTATCAGGCAAATCTGTGCCTATCCCTCATGCACAGGTTTGTATTCATCCAGTAGCAAAAAAAAGAAAAGAAAAAAAAAGTGTTACCCATTCTTCCCAATTTGGCAATGAGACACCACCCAACCTGACGATGTCCAGAAACACGTCAGGGACATATTCATGTTTATTCAAGGTCTTTCTCACCCCTACAGCTTTCTTTCTTTCAGGAAACAGCCCGTCTCTGTGGCTGAAATCATGCAGGCTTTTAAAACGCAGCCTTCCAGGAGAAGAAAAAGACAGAAATGTGCTGTTTGCACATTTTCTGAAAAACATTTATATTCATCATAAGCCAGTTTGTTTTTCTAAGCTTAGCAGGGCAGGAAGTCTTCAGTGCGAACACGTTAGCAGAGCTGCCAAATTTGCTATTTGGATGCTCATGCCTTTCAGAATTCTTGCACAAGAAGATGATGGGAAGATAATGATTTAGAGTCAAGGTATCTTTGCTCCATGTGTATAAAATGGCATCACTGTTAATTCCCATAAACTACAAAAAAACTACAAAAAAACTACACATACACACAAGTTTCAGGGTTAGCGTAAAATATTAAGGACTTGCAAAAAACAAACAGTGACATTTTTATAAAACTAAGATACAAATATCAACTCCTGTAATACAATGGTAACAAAGCCATATTGGGTTCATAAATTAGCTACCTTTTGCAAAAGAAGAAGAAGGAGAAAGAGGATGGAGGAGGAATATGAACTATCTTTCTTTGACCTAAGTGGGGTGGTGGTCATGACACAGCTTTGCAGAGTTAAGTTTAATGTTAAGGTATAATTTTAATTTCTTAATGGTATATGAAATTATAAGTAATTTTATTGTATTTAAAATATCATCATACCATTCCACATTTGTTTGACATGAAAGTGTCACTTAGTTTTAAGTCCTGAATAAACATAGGCTTAGTTTTACTAACAGTACCGGATATATGGAAAATCACATTCATAAACTAGACAAACTTTGAGACGCCAGACACCTGTTATAATTGGTGATGAATGCTCAAGTTTAGAAAGGAGGCCAGATGCGTAGTCAGGAGGCCTGGGATCCAGCCCGCCAGCGTGGCTCTCAGCATGTCTCTTCATGTCTCAAGTCTTGCTCACCACATTGCTAAACAGGGGAGACTGGGCTAGGTGAGCCCCAACATTCCCTCACAGCAGAAGGAAAACCAGGCAAGAAGATGAGAGTGCAGTAATTTTGTTTCTTTACTGTATTTTTTAAATTACCAAAGTAATGCTGTTGGTGTGATATTACAATAAGTCTCCTGAGCAGAAAAGTACTCAGCAGCCAAGAAGTAACGAGAGTCACTGCATTTTCTCAAACCAGAAACAAGCCTAGACCGGAAGAACTGCATAAAGACCCTCTCACTAACTCAAAGGCTCCTGGAACACAGCCTCATCAAGCTCAATGTCAAAGAAAAAATAGAATAACTTCAGAACAAAAGAGTCAACATTGAACCTATTTTTTCCCCTGATGGCCACCACAGAGAGAGACAGAAACAGACAAAGAGACACTCATGAGAGGAGGCAGCTGGTATTTGGATAGGGAAAGGACATTCTCAAGGCCTTGATTTTCTTGCTTGTAAAATCGAACCAAAAACCTTATACCTCCCAGAATTGCTGTGACTATTTAATAATACGTATAATAGCGCTTTTTAAACTTTAAGAAGCTACACATGACTGTCATTATTAAAAAGTTCCATAAACAATTTTTAATATAATGATTAAATCAATAAGCATGTATTAAGTACCTTCTATAGAGGGCCGCTGAGTCAGAATCAACTCAACGGCAGTGGGTTTTGGTTTTATATGGAGGTACTGTGCAAGTCATCATCTTGCAAAACAAGACACAGTCCATACTCTTAGACTCCACACTGTCTGGAACAGGGTTAGATTCAGAGACAGACAAGCAAACAGGCAATTATGGAGCCATGTGATAAACGGTATACAAGAAAGGGAAGGACAGGCTGGTATGGGAGCAAATGAGAGGGACCTGCATGGAGCAGGAGAGTGGGGAGGAAGAGTCACAGGATGCATTACAGAAGCAATGATATCCACACTGAAATGTAAACAAAAAGTAGGAATTGACCAGGAACAATGAAAAGAATGATGGACGGTAGAGCCTTCAGGACATAATGAACAACATGGGCAAAGACTAGGAGGCTGCACAGAACAAGGCATATTAACTGTGCATAGTTCTGTAGAGGTGGAGCATAGAGTATGAGAGAGTTGGAGAGGCAGCCATGGGTTGGATCTTGAAGGGTCTGAAGTCAGTGTTTATGCTTAGTAAGCACTGGAGGGATATTAAATAGAGAAGTGAAATTAATATTATGAAGAATGGATTGGATGGAAAGTGAGACCACAGGCAAGGAGGTAAGTTAAACTATTATAATATCCCAGGACAGAAATGATGGTGGCAATAAGGATAGAGGGAGGGAAATTAACCATAACAAAAATAACATATCTCATAACTCAAGTTATGAAAAAATTATGCCAATAAATTTGAAATACTGGGTAAAAGGACAAAGTAATAGAAAAAATAAATTATGAAAACTGACTCCAAAATAAATGGAAAATCTCAGTGGCCCTTTAACCATTGAAGAAATGGAATCAATATTTAAAATTCTTTCCATGAATACCAGAACCACAAGATTTTAAAGATGAGCTCTACCAAACATTCAATGTTTAAATAATTCTAACCTTAAAAAAAAAAAATTCTCAAAGAAGAGAAAATAAAAAGAACATCCTATAATTAATTTAATGAGCTTATATGGAACTAGTTTTTTTTTTTTTTTTTTTACTATAAGCTCAGGGCCCTGATGGTGCAATGGTTAAGCATTTGGCTGCTAACCAAAAGGTCAGCAGTTCAATTCCACCAGTAGCTCCTTGGAAATCCTACAGGGCAGTCCTACTCCATCCTTTAGGGTTGCTATGAGTCAGGATCGACTCCACAGCAACGAATTTGGTTTGGATTTGGACTATAAGCTTGATAACAAAACTAGACAAGAGCAATATGAGAAATAAAATTACATTATCAATCTCACTCCTGAAATGATTGCAAAATTCCTAAATAAAATATGAGCAAGATTAACCTAACGAAATATAAGAAGATAGCACATCAGGACCAAGCTTAATTTATTCAAGGACATTCGAATATCACTTTAAAGATTAAAGGAGACAAACCACATAGTCATCTAAATAGGTAAATTAAAAGCTATTAATAAAATAACACAATAAATATATCCTTTAGCAAAGTAGACACAGAAGAAAACTCTATTAGTTTGATAAAGGATACCAACAAAACACTTTGGCAAACATCACACACCATGGTAAAACATTAAAAGCATTTCCTTTAAAATCGGTAACATGACAAGGTTATCTGTAATCCCCAATTCCATTCATCATTATACTGGAAGTCCCAGCCATCACAATAAAACAAGGTAAAAAATAAAATGTACGAGGATTTGAAAGGGGAAAAAAACTATCTACATACAAATTATTAAAATAAATAAGGATTACTGAAAATAAGATCAATACATGTAATTCAACTGTATTTCTTTACACCAGCAAGAAATAATTAAACCCATTGCTATTGAGTCAATTCTGTGATAGCAGCCCTATAGGACAGAACAGAACTGCCCCCATAGGGTTTCCAAGGCTGTAAATCTTTACAGAAGCAGACTGCCACATTTTTCACAAGCAAAGAGGTTGGTGGGTTCAAACCACCAACATTTTGGTTAGTGGCCAAGTGCTTTAATCATTGAGTTGCCAGGGAGAAATTTTTTTTAATTTATAAACCATTTAATAACTTACAATATATGAATACATCTAACAATCTAACAAACTTTGTCCAAGATCTTTAGAGATAAATGTAGAAACATACCATGTTCATGGATAGTAACGATGTCAATTTTCTCTTAACTAATCAATAATTTTAAGGCAATGCCAACAAAAATCATGAAAGGGATTGACAAACTAATTCTAAAATGTATATAGAAGAGCCAAAGACCCAGAACAGCCAGAATAAAAATAAGGTAGAGAGAACTGTCCTACAATATCTCAAGGCATTACAAAACTATATCAATTAAGACTGAGTTATTAGCACAGAAAAATAGAATTAAGAGTCCAGAAATAGACAAAAAAATATGAGATCTGTCATTGAAAATCATTGAGGAAAAAATGGGTTAGTCAGTAAATGCTAGAATAACTGGTCAGCAATATGGCAGACAATGACAGTGGCTATCTATCTCATATCACATACACAAAGTAACTACAGTTGAGTCAAGGACTTTAGTGTGAAAGGCAAACTTTAAAATATAGATTACCTTTATGTCCTCAGAGTAGGAAAAGAGTTCTTTAACAAGATAAATAAAAAATTTTTGTTTATCAAAAGACACCATAAGAAAGTGAAAATACAAGCCACAAATGGAAGAGGACATCTGCAGCACATATAACTTACAAAGGATTAATATCCAGAATATATAAAGAACATCTATGAATCAATAAGCAAAAGAAAAGCCATCAGAAAAAAATGGCAGAAAATATGAACAGGCATTTCATTAATAAGAAACACAAAAGGTCAGTGATTATATAAAAATATGCACAACCTCAGCAATAATCAAGGAAATGCAAGCAATGGAGTACTACTTCACTCCTACAAATGGGCAAAGACTGAATAATCCGACAACATCGAGTTTGGCAAAAACTGAAAAATTTGACAATACCAAGTGCTGATGAGGCTGTGGACCAATGGAAACTTTCATATACTGCTCGTGAGAGTGTAAACTGGTGCAAATACTTTGAAAATTAGTTCATTATTACCTGGTAAAGTTGAACACGTGCATCCCTTTTACCCAGTAATTCTATTTTTAGAAACTCTTACATATGTACATCCGGAATCACATACAAGAATGTTCACTGTAACATTGTTTATATTAATATATTAAACCGTTAACAGTAGAACTGATCAAGAAATTGTGGTATATTTATACACTATAACAAATTTTTTTTTAATGAAAATGAATGAACTCAGCTTCACATATCAACAGAGATAAAATTTAAAGCCATAACTGTAAGCAGAATACATGCAACATAATCTCATTTGTATAAAATTTAAAAAAAACTAATACCAAATAATATATTATTTAGGAATACATTGTTATGGAATGAGTTGCGTCCCCCAAAATACGTGTCAACTTGGTTAGGCCATGATTCCCAGTATTCTGTGGTTGCCCTCCATTTTGAGATTTTCCTGTGTGTTATAAATCATAATCTATGTCTGTGGTTAAAGAAGATTAGGGTGGGATGTAACACCCTTACTAAGGTCACATCCCTGATCCAATGTAAAGGGAGTTTCCCTGGAGTGTGTCCTGAACCACCTTTTATCTTACAAGAGATGAAAGGGAAGCAAGCAGAGAGGGGAGACCTCATACCACCAACAAAGAAGCACTGGCAGCAGAGGCATCCTCTGGACGCAGGGTTCCTGCATGGAGAAGCTCCTAGTCCAGGGGAAGATTGATGAGAAGGACCTTCCTCCAGAGCTGACAGAGAAAGAAAGCCTTCCCCTGGAGTTGATACCCTGAATTTGGTCTTCCACCCTACTAGACTGTGAGAAAATAAATTTCTCTCTGTTAAAGCCACCCACTTGCGATATTTCTGTTATAGCAGCACTAGATGACTAAGACATACATACTGAAGTGGCTAAACTATAAAGATAAGCAAAGGCAGTATAAACATAAATTCACTTTTTCCTGTGGTTATTTCTGTGCAGAGAGGTTGATGCAATAAGGGAAAAACACACAATGGGTTTCAAGAGTATTGATAATGTTCCATTTCATGAGCTCTATGAGTACATAGGAATTCATTCTACCATTATTCCTGGGCCATCTCATGTATGGTTATGTAAGTTGGACACTGTACAACTGCATATGGTAAATTTTCTTTAAATAGAATGCTATATAAACTCTTTTAAAAAAATACATATTATATATTTTATAATAAGTTTTAAGTAAGTTTCATGGACATGGTTAGGTTCCAAAGACCAGGGCATAATGCAAAAATGGAGGAAGAGCACATCAGATCACAAAATGGAGGATGATTATATTACACAACTGACAAATTACATCATTACATAACTACCAAATTACATCACTACCAAAAAAAACCAAACCCATTGCTGTTGAGTTGATTCTGACTTGTAACAACTGTATAGGACACAGTAAAACTGCCTCCATAGAGTTTCCAAGGAGCATCTGGTGGATTCGAACTGCTGACCTTTTCATTAGCAGCCATAGCTCTTAACCACTATGCCATCAGAGTTTCCTACATCACTACATAACTGCCAAATTACATCATTACATAACTGCCGAACCACTGACAATCACAGCCTGGCCAAGTTGACACATAACCTTAACCATAACAGCCAGCATTACCCTCACCGTGCAGATCAGTGTTCATTACTGCCAGACATACATTGTTACTGTGCAAAATGGTCAGATAATAGATTATTTACTGTTGTCATAAATGCAAAATACCAGATAACAAGACAGTTGGAAAGTAAGAAACAGGTGTATTTATATGTATGTTTATTTATTTATTTTTTTATATTTAGCAATAGATAAAGATGGTCTTTTATATTAATGGGGATATGATGGATTATTCAATAACTTGTTCAGGACAATCACTAAACAAGGAGGAAAAAACAGTAAAGAGAAATGTCTTCTAAAACAACACACCAAAATCAATTCCACATAACTAAAAAAATGTAGGAGTTAAAAAAAAAAAAAGTATACCTTATTATTCTACTGTCTTCTAGAATCAAAAATTGTTATAGAAAAGTCTGATATTAAGCTGATTGTTTTTCCATTGTAAGTTATTCCTTCACCTGGAATCTTTGCACCTATGCATAATAGCTGACGTAAAGTATTTGTCTACTAAGTCCAGCATCTGGGCTTCCTCAAAGATAGTTTCCATTGACTGCTTTTTTTCATGCGTAAGGGGCTACACATTCCCATTTTGTTCTGTGTTTCATAAATTTTTGTTGATGACTGGACATTTTAAATAATATAACATGGCAACTCTAGAAATCTTTTAATTTTCACCCTTAGAAATCAGAAATTTTACCAGAATATGCATACACCTCAACATGTGTCTTTTCTCATCAGTCCTGATTATAACCCAGTGAGTCCTTTCAGACTTATCTTTATTCAGTTCAAGGAAACTTTCTATTAATAGTTGTTCCATTATTGTCTCCTCCCCATCCACGCCTTTTTCTCCTTCTGCTGTCTCTATTATTTATTATGCCCTCTAAATCTATTCTCCAAGTTGCTTATCTTTTCCTTCATGATTTACACTTTGTTTTGCACTGTATTAGGTAATATTTCCTCCACTTGTATATTCTTCAATTCATTCACTAAATTTTTTATTTGAAAATTCCATTTTATTTTTAGGTTAAGAAAGCTGCTTTAGCTTGTAGTGGAATCTCCTTAAGTACTCTTAGTTTATGGTTGTTTCAGTTTTCTTCTGTCTCCTCCAGCAGTTCTGTTTCAATAAGAGACATCTGATCTGGGTGTGCTGCTTGTTACTTCTCCCTCTGTCTGCTGAGCCCCCTTAGGTATGCTGTTTTACACTCCATTGCATATATATTGGTGCTCAAGTCTGCTAGAACAAAGTGGTTACCATCCTGTCCATGATAGGAAAAGGCACAATCATTGCCCTTAAGGGCCCTCAGAAAGACAGCTGGCTAAAGCAGTTCCCTCCTCTCAAGGCTCAAGGAAAGAACCTCTCTGCCCCGAAACTCAGCATCTCTTCTCCAGAGGGAAAAATGCTCTAAGCTACTTTTAGCAGTCTGTATTAGGGCATAGTGGGGCCTGAAGACTCTCCAAGCCAGTCTGACTTTCAGCCTAGAAGGAATGCTTTGCCAAAGGGGCAGGTGGATTTAGACAGGTGTTAGAAGAGAAAAAAAAAAAAAATTTTTTTTTTTTTTAGAAGAGAGGGTAGCACGGGCCCATTTGATTGGCCATCACCATAAGATTACATGACCTCCAAGTGATTCTGATTAACTTTCCTCAACACCTATCAATCTTTCATAAGTAGCTTACTGATAAGTATAATGGGAGAGGAATAAAATTTTGCCTTCTCTAGGCTACATAAGATTAAAGTTCATTTTAGTTATCCCCCTGCAAGGAGAGAAGAAGAGAGGAATTTAGCTAGTTGTCATCTAAGTCACGGAGGAAAGAAGATGAGGTATGGTCCCAACCCTTACCAAGAAGTTCTACAGAGCCATGCTGTTCAATACAGTAGCCACTAGCTACATATGCCTACTTAGCACTCAAAATGGTGCTCAAACTAGTATGAATTGAGATGTGCTGTAAGTGTCAAACACATACCTGATTTTGAAGACTCAGTATTAAAAAAAGCAATGTAAATTATCTCAATTTTTATTGATTATATGCTAAAACAATAATATTTTGGATATACTGGGTAAAATGTATTATTAAAATTAATTTCACCAAGCTTAATGTGGCTACTAGAAAATTTAAAATTACATATACAGTTCACAATACATTTTTATTGGACAGCCTTCCACAGAGGATCCTGGAGTAGTTCTTCCCCTGAAAGTTCTCAGGAAAAGACAGATTTTCCAATTTTCCTTAATTACCAAGATGCAGTCTTGGGTTCAAGGCAAAGCAGATGATACCTAAACATGCTTCAGAAAAAAACAATCAAGACCTCAAAGCACTGAAGACACCATGCTTGGAAGAGGGTCCTCATTCTCACATTCATTATTGGCTCTGAGATAAATGGCCATCAACTTTATACCAGTGTGCAATACCTACCTGCAAGAATACACCACGGAAAGGCCCCACATTCCAATCCCTCATTGGGGTTGAAAAACCAAATCATTTGATTTTTGAATCAAAATCAAAAACCAAACCCACTGCTGTTGAGTTGATTCCAACCCATAGCAACCTTATAGGACAGAGTAGAACTACCCTACAGGGTTCCCAAGGAGAAGCTGGTGGATTCAAACTGCCAACCTTTTCGTTAGCAGCCATAGCTCTCAACCACTGCATCACCAGGACCAACAGTACATTCTACCACAATGTTGTATGCAGCCTAAGACATCTAACCTCTTCCATTTCTTCCATTTTTAGCAGCTGCAACTCAAACATAATTCAAGCAATGTGACTATATCTATTATATGATACATTTGAATTATGGTGTTGGTGAAAAATACTGAATATACCACAGACTGCCAGAAGAATGAACAAATCTGTCTTGGAAGAAGTACAACCAGAATGCTCCTATTATGGATTGAATTATGTCTTCCTGAAAAATGCATGTATCAACTTGGTTAGGCCGTGATTCCCAGTATCATATGGTTCCCCTCCATTTTGTGATTGTAATTTTATGTTAAGAGAATGAGGGTGGGATTGTAACACCGCCCTTATTCAGGTCACCTCCCTGATCCAGGGCAATGGGAGTTTCCCTGGGTTGTGGCCTATACCACTTTTTATCTCTCAAGAGATAAAAAGGAAAGGGAAGCAAGCAGAGAATTGGGGACCTCATACCACCAAGAAAGCAGCACCAGGAGCAGAGCACGTCCTTTGGACACGGGGTCCCTGCGCCTGAGAAGCTCCTCAACCAGGGAAAGATTGCGGACAAGGACCTTCCTCCAGAGCCGACACTGAAAGCCTTCCCCTGGAGCCGAATTCCTAAATTTGGACTTGTAACCTACTAGACTATGAGGAAATAAATTTCTCTTTGTTAAAGCCATCTACTTGTGATATTTCTGTTATGGCAGCACTAGATAACTAAGACAGCTCCTTAGAAGTAAGTACATCAAGGCTCCGTCTCATGTTATCAGGAGGGACCAGACCCTGAAGAAGGACATCATGTTTGGTAAAGTAGATAAAGTAGAGGGTCAGCAAAAAAGAGGAAGACTGTCAACGAGATGGATTGACACAGCGGCTGCAACAGCAGGCTCAAACATAGAAATGATTGTGAGGATGGCACAAGGCCCGGCAACGCTTTGTTCTGTTGTACATAGGGTCACTATGAGTTAAAACTGACTCAACAGCACCTAACAACATATGATGCCTGACCATGACTACAAATGTGTTAGTTCCCTTCCATAGCAAGTTGATGCCAACAATAAAGAACTGATTAATAAAATTGGCTTTGTTGAGAAGCAACTGAAATTGGAATGAATCACACAACTTCCTTATGAGGACACAAGCCTATCTCCCTGTTTAAAAACAGTTCTGTCCTGGTGAGAGGTGTCTTTAAGCATTCAGAAGAAAAAATGGTATAGCTGCTCAAAGACTTGCCTGCATCTACTCAGAGGTCTGTGACAGGTTGTAAAAAAGAAGCATCTGCTACTTGGCTTAGGGCAGAAACGCAGGCTGTGGAGATGAGGCCAGACCAGGAGGAAGGAGGATGAAGACAAGCAAGCTGCCAGAAAGAGGCTGGAAAGAGCCTATCATGGGGTTTCTACACGTACACGGGGAAGTCACAAGCAAAGGCACTTCCATGTTCCTGGGGTCTCGCTCCCATTTTGCTGCCCTGAGTGAAGATAAAAGAGAAGGAACAAACACCCGAAATTACTGAATGCCTGTTATGTGCCAGGCACATACCAGATGCTTGGCATAATTTATCTAATGTTATCTCGCATCACCCTTCGAGACAGTTAACATCAGCACCTTTTTATAAATGAGGTAGGAAAGTCTAAGGTTCTTAAGGAAGCTGCCTAACATAATGGTGAGTAAGTGGCAGACCTGTTAGAAAACTCATTCCTTTCCTCTTCATATAGCTATATAGGATATAAAACAATTTTTCTTTGGCCAAAAAATAAACGAGGTTAGATATTTAGAAAAAATATATAAGAGGATCTCGATGTGGCATCAAGGTAAGAAGGGATATCTTTTAAAAGACTCAAAAAAAGGCAAACTATAAATGGTAAGATGGATAACCATCCACCCATCCATTTATCCAACAAATATCTTTGTGCATCTATCATACTGTTCTAAGTACTTGAGATATACCGATGGAGAAAAGAAACGAACACCTCTGCTCTCCAGGAGCTTACATTCTAGGGCGAAACTACATTAAAGTTAAAATAAACATTTTTATTCATTAAAGACACCATAAAAGGTAAAAATATAGACAACAAACTGAGAAAAGATATATAACAAAGGATTAATATCTAGAATATATAAATGATGCCTACAAGTAAATGAGGAGACAAAAAACTTACAGATTATGGACAAAAATATAAATAAGCAATTCACAGAAGTGGGAATCCACAGGTACTGTATTTTTACACAAATAACACGCACCATTTACATTTGTTTGCCAACTGCACCCTCCCTCTCCATGAGGTATTTTCATAAGTGCGCTATGCCAATTTTTTTTTTCAGTAACATATGAAAAAAAAATTGGCATAGTGACCTTAAGAAAATACCACCAGGGAAAGGGCATGGTTGGCAAACAAATGTAGAAGGTGTGTATTATATGCATAAAAATGTGGTAATTAGGGAAATAAAAATTATAGTATCAAAAGGTACCACTTCACAATTATGGAACTGGAAAAATTTAAAAGCCTGGTGATACCAAGCATTTGAGCTACTGTGGTACTATGAGGATTCTTAGATTGTTGGTTAGACTATAAATTGGTATCACCACTTTGTACAGTAATTTTTCAACAACTTTTCACCCAGCAATTCCACTCCTAGGTACAGGCCTTAGAGAAACTACTGTACAAGAAGAGGAAGTACAGAATTGTTTGTGAAAACAACTTAACTAAATGTCCAACAGGAGAATGAATAAATAAATGTTGATATGTTCATACAATACTACACACATCAAAAATAAATGAAGTAAAGCTACATTTGACAACTTGGATGAATCCAACATGCTGTGCAATATTGTGCAAAAAAAGCAAGTTGCAGAAGAATATTCACATACAATTCCATTTATATAGAGCTTAAAATGTACAAAGTAACACTATACATACTTTGGGAACGTGCAGTAAAAGCATAAAGAAAAGAAAGGGTATTATAAATTCGAAATTCAGGAGAGTGGGTACCTCTGGGGAGTAGGAGGGAGAAGAAAGGAAGAAAATGTACCCTAGGGCTTTGTATTGATAATGTTTGATTTCTTATACTGGCAAATGTTATTATATGAGTTTTTACTCTATTACCATTTAATCATTTTAAAATCTTAATTATTACATAATAAAAAATTTAACAAACTAAGCAGAAATCCAAAAAAGAAAAAAAATATATAGAAGAGTTACAAGATATAAGCAAGGACACTCAAAAGATAAATTAAGGCCATCCTTAATAAGTTGTGAACAGGTCATCTTTGCTTTGGATTTCAAAGCTGCTATGAACCCCTAAGGCTAGAATACAAGGATGAAGTTTGTAGCCAAGAACATATGTACAACCTAAAGTACTACTATGTGAGAGAGAAAGCTTAAATATTTTTCCTAAAAGCAGGATGAAAAAATAAAAACAAAAGTTACATTAAACAGTGTCAGGCTGTCAAAGGCTAAGTCAGGCCTTCAAGATGATTCCAGACAAAAGCAGTCCCTATATGAGAGGCTCAGGTTTTGAAAGTGTGGACCAAGTGTGGAGAGGATCCAAGAATGGTCATCTGAAAGGTACACTACTGAGTTTAGACAGTGAGGGTGTGGAGGGCGTGGGGGAGGCATAGGGTATGGTACTGGGTGGAATGGGGACATGGCTGGATCAGAGACACATCAAGGTTACATCAGGAACCATTCTATGCTTCTCATTTCTCACATCCTGTCTACTTGACTCCCCAGCTCAATTTGAACTTCTTCCAAGACACAGAACATGTCCTCTAATGAGTGTTCACAATGTTCAGAATTCTGTACTAGACTGTGTGAAGGGCCAAAGATAAAGCAGATGTAGACTTCAAGGAATAGGGGAGAAGAGTAAAATGGGGAAGTCAAATGGGGGAGAAAAGATATATATATAAATAACTCAATTACTGGGTAGAAACACAAGGGAGAATTTTCTGGTGGTGACAGGATGAGGAAAGACCGTGGAAGTCTCAAATCTTGAAGGATGACTAGCATTAAAAATAGAAGGGCAATTGGAAAATGGCTTCAGAAAAGAGAGAATAAGTAGAGGAAAACATGGGGCAGCAGAAGCTCAGTTTGACCAGAACGTGGGTATGTGATCAACCACACTATTTGGAGGAAACGGTAAGCCACATACAAGGGCAGAGTACAAATTCAGCGATGTCTATCACACAAGAAGATGTCACAAACAGGAATTCTGGACAAGTATCTACTTTCTTCTGTCCTCTCCACTAATGCTAGACACATCAGGGCTCAAAGGAATGGTCAGTTTTACTGAGTCAATACCCTCAAATGAACAAGTGGCCAAAGTCCAAATGTTTCCAAGTAAATTCCTTGTACTCCTAAACCTCTAAAAAAGATCAGGCAAGTTTGGAAGGCCTTACGGGAACATCTTCCTCCACCACTATACATGGAAGGCAGTTTGGACCACCTGAGAAAGGGCTGGGCAATGACCCAAGGAGAAAAGTGGATAGGAAACAAATCAGAATAGATTCACATTTTTTTACAAGTTATAAACACATCTTTGTTACTAAAAAAGTAAATATAGCTCACTTCTAAGAAAGCAAACATCTGCCGGAAAATCATTAGATGACATCTGGTCTCTGAGGGAAAATTTAAGGAAAATAAAGTGATTTAGGCCAAGTTAAAGAAAACACCAATTAATATTATTTAGGCTACAGCACTATCATACTTTCTTGTACAGTAAACAAACATTTAATCTCTCTACCCTTTAACACCAATGTTCTCCAAATAGACACAAAATTCATCCTTCTTCCAAGACACCAGTCAGTAAAATATTCAGCTTTTAGCACCAAAAGCAAAGATGAGCAATACTGGCAGGCCCCTTTGGCAGAAGGAATAATGGAATGGAACAGATTGGGATAGTGTTACAGATCTGAATTGTTTCCCCAAAAGGTATGTATTGAAATCCGACCCCAATGCCTATAAATATGATCTTGTTTGAAAATAGGTTTTCTTTGTTTTGTTAATTAGGTTATGCCCAAGTATGGTGGATTCTAAATCTAATCACTTCTGAGCTTATAAAAAGAGCAGAATGGACACAGAGACACACACAGGGAGAAGAGGAAGACAGAGAGTGGAAACAGATGCATCTAAAAGGATTGCTACCGCTACTAGAAGCTGAAATGGACAAGGAAGGACATCCCCCTAGAGCCAAGTCCTGAATTCAAACTTGGAGCCTCCTAAACTGTGAGAAAATAAATTTCTGCTCTTCGAAGTACCCACTTGTGGTATATGTATTATGGTGACACTAGGAAACTAAGATATGCATTGAAAAAACGAGAAGAAAAAGAGGAGTAAAGGAAGAGATGCTTACGGTGTGATGGGTACAGTGACTTAGCTGCTACCCACTGGTGCGGATGGCATATGCTGTCCAGTGCAAAATATCAGGTGAACTAAAGGTGTGGGTTCTTAACTTCTTTGACCCTCACTTATTCTGTGATCTTGAGCAAGGCCTTTTTGGGTTATATAATCTCTGATGTTCTGTTTACCCCATCCCTGAGTCTTTAAACACAACTGGCCTACCATGTGTTAATGCCATAGAGAATATATAGAAGCCTGCTACAATCAAGAGCCCACTCCAAGGATCATATAGGGTCAAGATATGAGCATTCAAGTAACTGAGGTGACCAAATGTTCACCAAATACTTTCAGTTCTCCTCCTGGATATACGGTAGCAGTGCATATCCCTACCTCTTTGAAGTTAAGTGTGGCCTTGTGACTTGCTTTGGCTAAAATACGAGTGACATGTGTCACTTTTGTTTGGAAGCTTTAAAAATCAGCGACCAATTTGGCCACATTTTCTCTTTCTCTACATCATGGCAACCAGTAATGTTTCAGATGGCAACAGCACTGAGGAGAAATGTGATACACATATACCATAAGAAAGAGGAAAAAACAAAAATCCTTTGTATAGTCAGCCACTGATTTTTTGTTTGTTTCTTACTGGCACATAATCTATTCTATCCTGACTGATACAAGACTCAAGGAGAAGTACCCCCTCATTAGTTTGGAGAATATTACAAATGGTGATAGAGCCACTGCAAATGCTCATTTAAAGACAATAGAACAGAAGTAAAACAAACTTGGAAATGACCAAAATGTTTGCAACATTATTAAAAAAAAATAATAATATAACATTCAAGGGATAATTTAAAAAAAAAAAAAAAAACTTTTACTCTAGAAAATGAACTAAAAGGTAATATTTGCTTTGAACTCTGGAGAAAATTAAAGAAAACATGGACTTTGAAAGACAAGATAGGAAAGATGAACTGAGAAGACAGCAGTGTTAAATGAAAAGGGAGCTGACATTAAGAAAATAATAATGTAAGGAAACAATGTCCTAAAGCATTAGAAGGAGTATAGAGCAAAACTTACATTGCAGAAAATTAAGTTAGTGAAGTAGCAGACAAACTTGGGAGTTCAGAATGAAAACGAAAATGCAAGAATGATAAGAGAAAATGATAGGTAAAGAGAACAAACAATGGAGATCCGCATATGCATAGTTTGTACTGTTAAAGAACAGAAAACCTGAAACTAAAAAATACATATATGTATTCAAGGATACACTAAAAGAAAACATTCTCAGACCAAAGAAAAAAACTGAAACGTGTAATTCAAAATAAATCAATCTGATTCAGGCAACAGTGACAGAAAATCACCATCTCATCACATCCTAGTGAAATTACTGGATTTTTCAAGGTTTAAAAAAAAAAAAGAATGACAGGTTACTCATTTCTCCCTACTTCACCCTGCTAAGTAAAAATCCAGACCCAGTGTCTTCAAGTCGATTCCTAAGTAGCACTGGCAAATTCACAATTATAATTGGAGGTTTCAACACCCCTCTCTCAGCAATTGATAGAACTAGACAGAAAATTAGCAAAGATATAGAAGAGCTAAACAGTACCATCAACCAACAAACGCTAATTGACATTTTAAAAACACTCCATCGAACAACAGCAGAATACACATTCTTTTCAAGAACCCATAGAATATTCAGCAAGATAGACCATATTCTTGGATATAAAACAAACTTCAGCAAACTTAAAAAAAATTGAAATCATAATGAATCTGTTCTCTGGCCACAATGGAATCAAAGTAGAAATCAATAACAGAAAGATAACAGGAAAATCTCCAAACACTTAAAAAATAAACAACAGACTTCTAAATAAACCAAAGTTCAAAGAGAAAGTCTCAGAGGAGAAAAAAATAAAACATATCAAAATTTGAGATATAGCAGAAGCAGTGCAGAGAGAAACGTATATAGCACTGAATGTTTACATTAGAAAAACTGAAATATCTCAAATTAATAATCTAAGTTCCCACCCAAGAAACTGAAAATCAAATGGTAAAATAAATCCAAAGCAATCTTAAGGAAATAAAAGATAAAAGCTGAAATCAAGAATGAAATAAATGAAACAAAAAGCTAGTTCTTTGAAAAGATCAAAAAAACAGTAAACTGAAAAAGAAAAAAAAGCAAGCAAGAGAGCAAAGAAAAAAAGATAATACAAATTACCAATGTCAGGAACAAGAGAAATATCACCAGTGATGCTGCATCCATTAAAACGGTAATAAGGAAGTACTATAATAGCTCTCTACGGATAAACACCACCACTTAGATGAAAGGGACCAATCTTTTTAAAAAACATAAACTGCCCAAATCCACACAATATAAACTAGATAATCTAGAGAGTCTTATACCCATTACAAAAATTGAATTCATAGTTTAAAATCTCTGAAAAAGGAAACCTCCAGGATCAGATCGCTTCACTGGAGAATTCTATCAAACATTTAAAAAATAATTAACACGAACTCTACACAATCGATTCCAGAAAACAGAAGAGGAAGGAACAATCCCCAACTTATTTTATGAAGCCAGTATTACTGTGATAGTAAAACAAGACAAAATAAATGAATAAAAGAAACTACAGACTAATGTCTCCCATGAATTTAGATGCAAAAATATTCAATAAAATATCAGCAAATAGAATTCATCAATATATGAAAAGAATTACGTGCACTGGCCACATGGGGTTTATTCCAGAGATGCAAAGCTGGTTCAGTATTTGAAAATCAATCACAAAATCAACTCTAACCTAAAGTTCCACAGTTCGAACCCACAAGCCGTTCCTCGGAAACCCTATTGGGCAGTTCTATAGGATCTCTAGGAGTCGGAATTGACTCGACAGCAATGGGTTGCTTTTTTGGTTTTAAAGAAGAGAAATTACATGATCATATCAATTGTTGCAGAAAACACATATGACAAAGTTAAAAATCCATTCACAATTTTAAAAAATCTCGCAAACTAGGATTAAAGGAGAACTTCCTCAACTTGATAAAGAACACTGACCTATAGCTAACATCAGACTTGATGATGAAAGGTTAAATGCCTTCCCCCTGGGATCAAGAATATAAGGCGAGCATGTCCACCCTCACCACTCTTATTCAGTATAATACTAGGAGTGTTAAACAGTGAAAAATTATTTAAAAGGAACAAATAAAACTGTTATTTGCAGATGATATGATTGTCTATATGGAAAATCCAAATACATATATATATATATATATATTTAAATCTCCCAAACCTAAAAAGTAAGCCCAAAAATATTCCAGGATATAAGATAAACACGCAAAAATCAATTGTATTTCTACGTATTAACAACTTACGTGTGGAAAATGAAATGAAACCCCAACATCATTTACAGTCACTCTAAAAAATATGAAATACTTAAGTATAAATCTAAAAAAAAAGCATGTTCAGGATCTTACAGAACACTGATGAAGTCAAAGACAATCTAAATAAATGAAGAGACACACCATGTTCATGAATTAGAAGGCTCTATTTTAATAATAAAAATGTTCCTTCTTCTCCAAAGTGATGTATAGGTTTAAAATTATTATCAAAATCCCAGCAAGACTTTTTGTATATGTAGACAGGTTTATTAGAAGCTTTACATGAAAAGGCAAAGGAACCAGAACAGGGAAAACAATTTTGAGAATAAAGTAGAAAGAATCATTCTACCTGATTTTAAGACTTACTATATAACGATTGTTATTGTTAGGTGCTGTTGAGTAGGTTCTGACTCATAGTGACCCCATGCACAACAGAATGAAAAACTGCCCAGTCGTGTGCCATCCTCACAATCATTATGTTTGAGCCCATTGTTGCAGCCCCTTGTCAATCCATCTTGTTGAGGGTCTTCCTCTTTTTTGCTGGTCCTCTACCTTATCAAGCACAGTGTCCTTCTCCAGGGTCTGGTCCCTTCTGATAACATGTCCCAAAGTAAGCAAGAAGTCTTACGATCCTTGCTTCTAAGGAGCATTCTGGCTGTGCTTCTACCAAGACAGATTTGTTCAATCTTCGGCAGTCCATGGTATATTCAATATTCTTGTCCAACATCATAATTCAAAGCCATCAATTCTTCTTCATTCTTCCTTATTCATTGTCCAGCTTTCACAGGAATATGAGGCAACCGAAAACACCATAGCTTCTGTCAGGAGCACCTCAGTCCTCAAGATGACATCTTTGCTTTTTAACACTTTAAAGAGGTCTTTTGCAACCGATTTACCCAAGGCAATACATCATTTGATTTCTTTACTGCTGCTACCATGGGCATTGATTGTAGATCCAAGTAAAATGAAGTCCTTGACATTAGTCCAGTCGTAAGAATTTTTGCTTTCTTTATGTTAAGCTGTAGTCCATGCTGAAGACTGTAGTCTTTGATCTTCATCAGTAAGTGTTTCAAGTCCTCTTCACTTTCAGCAAGCAAGGCCGTATCATTTGCATATCACCTGTTGTTAATAAGTTTTCATCCAATCTTGATGCTATGTTCTTCTTCACCTAGTCCACCTTCTTGGATTATTTGCTCAGCAAATAGACTGAATAATTATGGTGAAAGGATACAACCTTGACCCACACCTTTCCTGATTTTAAACCATGCAGTACCCCCTTGTTCTGTCCAAACAACTGCCTCTTGGTCTATGTACAGGTTCCACAGGAGCACAATTAAGTGTTCTGGAGTTCCCATTCTTCACAACATTATACATAATTCATGATCCACAGAGCCAAATACCTTTGCATAGTCAATAAAACATGGGTAAACATCTTTCTAGTACTCTCTGCTTTCAGCCAAGATCCATCTGACATCAGCAATGATATCCTTCATTCCATATTCTCTTCTGAAGCTGGCTTGAATTTCCAGCAGTCTCTGTCAGTGTACAGCTGCAACCATTTTTTAATTATCTTCAAAATAATTTTACTTGCATGTGCTATTAATATTGTTTGATAATTTTTGCATTTCGTTGGATCACCTTTTTTGGGGATGAGCATGAATATGGATCTCTTCCGGTTGGTTGGCCAGGTAGCTGTCTTCCAAATTTTTTAGCATAAACTAGTGAGCACTTCCAGCATTGCATCCTTTTGTTAAAACATTTCAATTGGTATTCCGTCAATTCCTGGAGCCCTGTTTTCTGCGAATGCCTTCAGTGCAGCTTGGACTTCTTCCTTCAGTATTATATTTTACCTCTGGAAATAGTTGAACGTCGTCCAATTCTTTTTCGTACAGTGATGCTGTATATTTTTTCCATCTTCTTTGATGCTTCCTGCATCATTCAATCTTTTGCCCATAGAATCCTTCAATATTGCAACTTGAGGCTTGAATTTTTTTCTTCAGGTCTTTCAGCTTAAGAAATGCCAAGCATGTTCTTCCCTTTTTGTTTTCTAACTCCACCTTTGCACATGTCATTATAATACTTTACAAGCCACCCACTGAAATCTTCTGTTCAGCTCTTTTACTGATCATTTCTTCCTTTTGCTTTAGCTACTCTAAGTTCAAGAGCAAGTTTCAGAGTCTCTTCTGACATTCATTTCGGTCTTTCCTGTCTTTTTAAAAGCCTTCTGCTTTCTTCATGTATAATGTCCTTGATGTCTTCCAACAACTTGTCTGGTCTTCAGTCATTAATGTTCAATGCATCAAATCTATTCTTGAGATGGTTTCTAAATTCAGGTAGGATATATTTAAGGTTGTTCTTTGGCTCTGGTGGACTTGTTTTAATTTTCTTCAGCTTCAACTTGAATTTGCATATGAGCAATTGATGGTCTATTCTGCAGTCGGCCCCTGGCCTTGTTTTAGCTGATGATATAGAGCTTTTCCATCATCTCTTTCCACAGATGTGGTCGATTTGGTTCCTGTGTATTCCATTCAGTGAGGTCCACATGTATAGTCGCTGTTCATGTTGCTGAGAAAGGAATTTGCAGTGAATAAATCGCTAGTCGTGCAAAATTCTATCATGTGATCTCCAGCATCATTTCTATCACAAAAGCCACATTTTCCAACTACTGATCCTTCTTTGTTTCTGACTTTCACATTTCAATCACCAGTAATTACCAATGCATCCTGACTGCATGTTTGATCAATTTCAGACTGCAGAAGTTGGTAAAAATCTTCCGTTTCTTCACCATTGGCATTAGTGGTTGGTATGTAAATTTGAGTAACAGTTGTATTAACTGGTCTTCCTTGTAGGTATATTGATATTATCCTATCACTGACCGTGTTGTACTTCAGGATAGATCTTGAAATGTTCTTTTTGATGATGAACGTTATGCCATTCCTCTTCAACCTGTCATTCCTGGCATAGTAGACCACATTATTGTCTCATTCAAAATGGACAATACCAGTCCATTTCAGCTCACTAATGCCTAGGATATTGACCTTTATGGTTCCGTTTCATTTTTGATGACTTTCAATTTTCGTATATTCACACCTCGTACACTTCAAGTTCTGATTATTAATGGATGTTTGCAGCTGTTTCTTCTCATTTTTAGTCATGCCACATCAGCAAGTGCAGGTCCTGAAAGCTTCGTCCCGAAAGCAGGTCCCATCCACATTATGAAGGTCAACTCTACCTTGAGGTGGCAGTTCTTCCTCAGTTGTATTTTGAGTGCTTTCCAACCTGAGGGGCTCATCTTCCAGCTTTGTATCAGACAATGTTCCGCTGCTATCCATAGGTTTTCACTGGCAAATTTTTTCAGAAGTAGATTGCCAGGTCCTTCTTCACAGTCTGTCTTTGTCTGGAAGCTCCACTGAAATCTGTTCATCATGGGTGACCCTGCTGGTATTTGAAATACCAGGGCCACGGCTTCCAGCATGCTGGTAACACTCAAGCCACAACAGTATGACAAACTGACACACGAGTGGTAGCTACAGTAATCAAGATAATGTGGTACTGGAAGAGGGATAGACACATAGGTCGATGGAACAAAATAGAAACTCTGCAGATAGACCTAAACAAATGCTTTCAACATATTTTTTACAAAGGAGCAATGAAGGAGAGCCTTTTCAACAAGTGATGCTGGAACAATTGAACACCCACAGGCAAAATGACTTCAGCACTCGTTTAAAATTTTGCTCTGCAAAAGACCCTGATAAGAAGATGAAAAGATACGCTATAGACTGGGCGAAGATATTTGCAAAGCACATACCCTACAAAGGGAATCCAAGCATACCAAAGAAGATAACTCTCCTTTGTATAAAAGAGAAAACAGGGAAGAATCAATAAATTCTAAATGCTGAACACAGATTAGGACCCCATTTGCACTTCGACAGTCAACTCTAGTCTCAAATTAGAATCCATTAAGATCTCCTTCTTTCTTGATCTCATTAGGGATTGTCAGCCAATGGATTGGTTAGTTGAATCGCAGAATCATGTGCTAATCCCAGCCTTACATTACAAAGCACAGTTCTGAGCTCAGTGAGTACTTCCACATGACAGTTGTACAAAGATGTCTATGTCCTGTGTATCACGTGTCCCTTGGTTATTTCTAGAGTAGAAAAACTGTTAGCATCTATGTAGGACACCATGCAAGGGCTGAAGAAGGTAGAACCTTGGGAGGCAAGGCTTACTTGATGAACTCTATGTCCTGGATTGGCAGATAACATAGAAAAACCTGGCAGTGAAGCCAATAAGGACAGACACTACCTTGGTATGTCGAAGTCAAGGGACTCACCAATGCCCACTAAGGAGAGACAGACAATTGCATCAATACATCATCTACATTTCTGCGTGTGTAAACATGTATTTGTATGTTTTTGTATATTAATTTTATCAATTAACTACGTAATAAACTGTAGCTGGTTTATTCCATACCACAGGTTCAGTTGCCTGCCCGCCCCCTCCCCCCCACCACCAAATCTTTCAGTTGTTTCTTAAAATGTCTGGTTGCTTAGAAAGGTGCTAAGGCCCCATCAGACATCAGGAGTCATCAGCCAGGTACATAATGGGCACCACCCAGGTAAACAGCTCCTCACAAACAGGCCCTGAGCAGCGCCTGCGGAAGCATAGCTGCCTGCCACCCCACGTGTTCCTTCTCTGCTCTGTGCACTGAAATGCTTTTCTGGCTCTGACAGTGGAAGCTGCTAATGCATCCCAGAAAGTGTTTACGGAGTGTGCGGTGCAAGTGCTCCGCCTCTGAGGCTGTCAACCATGCTGCCTGACATATGCTGGACCTCCCAGGGGACAGAAAGGGCGCTTAAAAGTCAGCTCAAAGCCATCGGGCTACCTCCAAGATGCAAGACCACAAAGCTGCTCAGCCCCCAGCAGAGGCCTGACCAGGCTCTGGGAGGGTCTCCTCCCAGCTAAAGGCCATGTGGGAGTGGTTATTAAGTGCTTTGCCCCTGGGGGCCTTGCTCCACAGAAAAGAGGCTGGGCATTCTAAGTGTGAAGTGTTCGCACTGCCTGACTTTGGCTCGGGCAGCCACAGTCTTGGTCCTTTCATTCTGCCCATCCTCCATGTTTCCCCTGCTCTTCTCTTTCAACCTTAGGGAAGGAAGACCACAAATTACCTCCAATAAGTAGACAACTTTCCTCCAGAAAGATAGTCATGCCCCTCACCTTCAGGCTGGCTTTACCCATCAGCTTCACCCTTCCAAGATGCTTGGATATAATCAAAGCTCTCTGAGTAAATATTAGGAAATGAAAGACTAAAGTGTTCCTCTGTATTTGACCATTCATCATATAAGCAAATGGAAGAGCCCTACGCTCAAAACCCCTCTCTGCCCTCACCTCGGCTGCTCTCCACCTCTCTAAGCCAGTGTGTGCACAGTCCCCAGACCTTGACACTCATAGGCCACTCACCATGCTGTGCCAGAGTCTCCAACTGTGACACAGTTGCCTCCTATTTTCCTGCACCCACTGAAACCCTTGCAGGAAGGGGTCATCACTCAGCTTGATCCCTGGCGACACTGGACACCTTTCCTGGTCTTGTCTCCAGGGTGAATGCTGCCTTTCCCACTTGTGGCCAGCTGTTCCTGTGGCCAGCTGTCAGCACCCCTGCCCAGGCCCAACTCAACCCCATGCCTCCTTTGGCCATTTTGCTGCCCCCAACCCTGGCTCCTAGCACTGCTGGAGGAGGACACAGGATCTGCTGGCTACCCCAGGGCTCTGAGCTGTCCTGTGCCAACCTGGTTGTGTCCCATGACCGGCTTCCAGGAGGCAAAATCTAGACTCTTATTCTAATAGGCTTTTTTTTTTTTTTTTTTTTCCGGACACTGGAATCTCCCTCTCCACCCTCTCTCTTCCTGATGAGTGCTGAGTATGTACTCAGGGACTCCATGGAACACCGACAAGTTTGGCTTATAATTTTATTCCTCCTTCACTGGCACCTTATTGTTGACCTCTAACATTGTACAAGTATCTCTTTTCATAAATTACATATTCATGAAAACCCCATGTGTTACAGAGTAGAACTGCTCCATAGGGTTTTCTTGGCTGTAGTCTCTACAGAAGCAGATCACCAGGCCTTTCTTCCAAGGAGTCACTGGGCCAGTATTAATCAGCAACCTTTTATGTCAGTAAAGCGCAACCTGATTGCACCCCTGGGGAACGCATATACTCACGGCTTATCCGTTTTATAACACAGCTTAAAACGTACTGCTAAATGAACTATACCTGCCCTCAGAATTCCCCACTCTGATAACCAAAGTGATCACTTCTATCTGGATTTAACGATGATAGAGTTTAAAATGCTCAGATTTCTATCAAATTGACTGTACTTTTCAGTGATATCAAATGCTGGCAAGTATATGGTGAGAAGGACATTCTTCTTGCTACCAATGGGAGTGTGGACTGGCACAACCTGGTAATAAAGAAAATATTTATGACAAAGATGTTTAATATTGATAATATTGGAAAAACTAAAAAACAACCCAGCGGTAAGATCAGAAAATGGGGAAGTAGAATTCAATCTTACCTAGCAGCTAGGCCCATTATTTCTCTTAAGGAGAGAATTATCTTTGTTTACGAAAACGTAATTTTCATATATGGTATGAGGTATGGATCCAGCTTCATTCTTTTGTGTGTGGAGATCCAGTCGTTCCAGCATTGTTTATTAAAGAGACTATTCTTTCCCCGTTCAATGAACATTGTACCCTTGTCAAAAATCAATTGACCAGAGGTATATGGGTTTATTTCTGGACCCCCAATTCTATTCCATTGGTCTATATGTCTATCATTATGCCAGTACCAGGCTCTTTTGATTACTGTAGCAGAAAACAGAATTTAGGTGAACTTCTAAGGCTATAGATCAACAGGGGACAAGACAACAAGAGAGGCAGTGCCCCACTAGAACTAAACAGGAGTCAGGTGTGCAGAGTGAGTAAAGAGTAAGGAGAGAGAGCAGTGAAGAATGAAAGGGGATAGTGGAATAATATTCCCTAGTACAGAGAATGAGCCCTGGTGGTACAGTGGTTAAGAGTTTGGCTACTAACCAAAAGGTCGGCAGTTCAAATCCACCAGTGGCTCCTTGGAAATCCTGTGGGGCAGTTCTACTCTGTCCTATAGGGTTGCTATAAGCCAGAATTGGCTTGACGGCAATGTGTTTGGTTTGGTTTTAATAGAATACAATTTCTTGTCAAATATTCATGAAAACTTACAAAAATATCAAATTGTCAAATATCCTTGGAACATCCATGAAATTGAGCACCTTTATTAAAACAATCTTAAAAAACTACAATTTTAAGGGCCACATTCTATAAAGAGGGAATAAATCAGAAATTACTAGCAAAATAATCTTAAAGATTTTTCTCTTGAACAATTATAAAATACTCCCTTTTTCTCTGACCAAGCAAATTTTTAACTTTTGATGAAATAGAAGATTTATAGGAAAATCGATTAAACAAATAGGAGAAAACCTGAAGAAAAATAATTATTATATGAAAAGTTAAACAGTTGTCAAAGAAATACTCCCCTGAAAAAGGTTCTGTTTCCCATTTATTGTACTGGCAGGTTCTTTCAAATGTTCAAGGAACAGGTTATCCCTCTGCTATTTAAACTGATCCAGGAACGAAAAACTGATAGAAAGTGCCCCTATTCGTTTTATGACGTTAGAAAAAAATCTTGATATAAAAACCTGAAAAATCTAGTATAAACCAACATCACCTATGAATATGGATCTAGTAATCTGCAACAAAATGTTTGCAAGCCATATCTGGCTGAATATTAAAAAGTCAGTACATCATAGCTATGTACTATTAATGTTAGGGAACACAAGGATGATTCACTATTAAGAAACCTATGAATACGGCTCATCACGTTACTAGGTCAGAGGAATAAAAGAATCTAGATAGTTCTGAAGAGCCCTGATAACCAAGTACACTGGGAACTGTAGCTTTATGTGTACACCATTCGCAACGGTTGGTTCAGCAGGAGAAGATACCACCCCAGGGGAGCAGAGCTATACCAGGTGATGGTCAACCAGAATGGGAGTTGTGCTAGGAGTCTCGGTTATAAACCCCTTCCCCACAAAGCCAAATATCAGAGATGGAGAATAAATACACACATACACAAAAACATGGAATGAGGTCTATTAAGCAGGGTAGTTTTTTTTTTTTTTTCCAAACTGTGAATACAACCCATTAATGGGACATGAAATTAACTCATTAAGTCTTAAACTGGCAATCTTTCTTTTTCATGGAATCAATTGGGATTAGATGGGATGGAATGGGATAGGAAGGAACTGCAAGAATCAGGGTATCTCATAGGAAAAGATATGCATTGTTTCCTGAAACCTTTGTTTCAGTAATATGAATACATGTATATGCATTGAGTCATGATATAAAATACATTTCTTCCCATGGGTTACAGTCAGAAAGTTTAAATAACACTGAACTAGGTGTTTGAAAAGAATTGCTTTCTGGATTCCTGCTTGCTACAAACTTGGGTTTAGGGTTAGGATTAGGGTTGTGAATGAGATAGTAAAAAAGATATCAAAGTCTCTTCCTACTTTGTATGAACATCTATCTCATGAAATAATGCTGGGGTATATCATGAAGTGAGGCTTGGCTGTAAGTCCTCATCAGTGTCAACACTTTCCAGTTCAGTAATACTAGTTTTTGATGGTGTTGTGAGTATAGCATTTAAGCACGCTTTCTGGAACCACAGTCTCAATACAAACCTTGCTTTGTAACAATGGTAGATTAGATTATTATTCAAAAATAATTATTCCAACCCCCCATCATACTCAGAGTCCCCAGGGGAGGAGCATACCCCCGCTGTTCCATTGAGTTTGGGCTTAGCCATATAACTTGCTTTGGCCTCACAGTGGGTGAGGGTACTTCCCTACTCATGGACTTTAGCTTCAGCCATGTGAGTTGTTTTGGCCAATGGCATTTTAGCAGACATGACATAAGCAGAAGCTTGTAAGACCCTTGTGCATTCAGGCTTGCTCTCTTGTCTGTCATCGCCAAGAAATGAACACACGCTGGTTAGCCTGCTGGTCCAGGGAAGGTGAGAGACACATGGAGCAGAGCCCCATTAAAAGAAGAATACACATCAGAACAGAACTCTCACAAGATCAATGCATACAATTTTTAAAAAAGAGAAAGAAACATCAGCAAAATGTAGACAAGGAACATGTATCACAAGATAAATTACTCCAGAAAACAGTCACAAATAATGATGGACAACCTAATCTCTTTTTTCAGAGAGAAAACATTTTAAGACAATAGAAAAAGTGAGCTTAGGAAAAGAATGGCAGAGAAAAAAAATTAATACATTATAAATTTGAAAACCACATTAAAAACCTCCTGCAATAAAGACCCCCTACATACATACACACACACAAGAAAAAAAAATTACTTACATCAAAAACTGTTTACATAATGCCCTGATGAAGAGATGAAACTTTGGGACAAAGAAGAAATCATGTACATATAGTGGTAGACAAAGTGAGGCACATACAAGGGAAGAAATCAGATCGGCCACAGACTTCTCTCCAGCAAGCACTCAATGTCAAAGGTCCAGAAGCAATATATACAAAGACTTGAAGGAAAAGAATGAGAAAATTTTTCCTTAATTACATTGTTGAATATTTTTCTGTTCTATTTTTCAGAAATATTAACTATCCATATGTTAGATTCCCTTTGTTATTTTTTCTATAATCATTTTTTTTTTGTTTTGTTTTTCACATTTCATCTTCTAGAACATCTAACCTGGCCAGCATGTCCCCAGTCATTTATTCCATTATGTTTATTTTTGTTGCTTCTAATGGGGCCAGTTTTTATTGAAGAATAGCATGAAGAGGACGTGGGTGTGAGGTAGGGAACGAACTAGAGGAGTCTAGAGCACCAATTCTGCTTTTTTGTCTTGCTCATCCTCTCACTAAATATGTTATATCCTTCTCCCTAGAGTCACACCTTCCCTTTGTTATCGACATGCAAAAGCCAATGAGTTATGTACAAAGCCCCTTAAATTCATACGTTCTTTGTTCTAGAAAGTGCTGCTTCCTCTATCTTTAACCCACTTCACTTCCAGCATTATCCATCTGGAAAAGGCTGTACTGTGCATACAGACAAAAATTCTGTGTACGTATGGTTTTCCTTTCAGCTCTATTTCCCTTGCCATTATTTGTCTCAAACTGAGCTTCTCTAGGGACAATATTCACTTCGTCCAAGTTCCACTCAAAGATCCTGATTTCACTGTCCCACCTAAAAGTTTATTCGATGGGCCCAACTGTGACAGCCATTCTTAGGAAATCTGAATCCTGCTCACAATCCAAGGAGACACATGTCGGCCTTCAGCATCCTCCCTCACTCAGATCTAGACTTCACAGTAATCAGAAAAAAATACATCACAGTTCATGTCTGGGGACTGAAGCCATTTCTTTGTTTCATTGGAGGTAAATTTTGTTCTCTTTATTGTTGTTGTTGTTTGATACTTTTATGTGGTTTTGAGGGAAGTCATTCTTGCTACTTCTCTATCATACCATATGTCATTTAAAACACCAGATTTTTTGTTCTTGGAATTTGAATAAATAATTTAAAGATTTTCTAGACTAGCCAAAACTGTACTAATGAGGGGACAGGAAGATACAAAACACATTAGAAAGCTAAAACAATTTCAAAAGTATAGTATTATCCCATTGACAGATTAACTGACTAAAATATATTCTAAAATAAAGATTTAAATATTAAAAAAAAAAAAGACTAGAAGAAAACACAGGTGGGTATATATGTTCTCTCATATGAGGTTATGACTAAGCATGATGCAAAAGCAGAATTCATAAATTAAGAGACTAATAGATTAAATCACTTGGAAATTTCACATGTCAGTATACCAAAATTATAATAAATAAAAATAAAATACAAATTAAAAATGGGAAAATTATTTGTAACATATGAAAGACAAAAGGTTAATACTCTTTGTGGATAAAGAATACTTCCAAATTTAATAAGACATTCTCAATAAGAAACACAGGTAAAAAGTATGAAGATGAAAACCTGTTTTTTTTTCCTAATGTCTTAGGAAGCAATACACAAAAGCAGTAATATACATGTCCCAAAATATTTTTAAGAGTCCCTCACTAAGATTTGTTTAAATCTTATATTTAACTATGCTGGGTTGCAAGGTAAGAATACACATTGATAGTTCCTAGTCTGGTGAGTAGTGTCTGGGTCTTAAAAGCTTGCGGGCAGACATCCAAGATACAACTATATGGTTTCTACTCATCCAGAGCAAAAGACAAAGAAGGAAACCAAAGACTCAAAGAAGAACTAGTCTACAGGACAACTAATCTACATGAATCACAGCCTCATCTACCCTGAGACCAGAAGAACTAGATCGTGTCCAGTACCACTAGTGACAGTTCTAATCAGGGCCATAACCCATAGACCATTAGAATGGAAGAAAAATTTCGAATTAAAAAAAAAAAAAAACCATTGCCGTCAAGTCGATTCTGACTCAATAGCAACCCTATGTGACAGAGTAGAACTGTCCCAGAGAGTTTCCAAGGAGCACCAAGTAGATTTCAACTTCCAACCTTTTGTTTAGCAGCCACAGCCTAAATTCCAAAAAAAAAAAAAAAGGGCTTGCTGGACTGGTTGACATTGTAGGACTCCTGGAGACTATTGCCTTGAGGTAATTCTTCAGACTTTGAACCAAAACTAACCCCTGAGGTCACCTTGTAGCTAAACAACAGGTTGGCTCACAAAATAGTGAGCATACCTGTAAGTATTGTGATCCTTTAAACCTATATGAGACCAAATGATCAACAATTACCTTAAAACAAAGACGAGAATATAAGGGGCAAGGAAACTAGATTAATGGAAATGGAGCAACCAGTACAGAAATAATGAGAACGTTCACACATTGTGAAGAATGCAACCAAGTCAGTGAACAATTTGTGTAGAAATAAACTGTTGACTAAGAACAGTCGCCAAAAACACAATAAAATATTAGTTAAACATAATGCACTTAGATAGAAACTTTCTGGAAGGTGATTCCAAAACCCAAAAACCGAATCCATTGCCGTCAAATCGATTCTGACTCATAGCGACACTATGAAACCATAGGGTTTCCAAGGCTGTAAACCTTTACTGAAGCAGACTGCCACATCTTTCTCCCATGGAGCAGTGGTGGGTTCGAACCACTGACCTTTCAGTAAGCAGCCAAGTGCTTAACCACTGTACCAGCAGGGCTCCTTTGGAAGGCAATTTGATACTACAAATCAAAGGTCTTAAAACCTGACATAGCTTTTGACCCCAAAATTATCCTCTATAAATATATTTTCTAGGAATGGATTAAAAAAAAATGATGAAAAATGTGAGCAAATATGGATATGCAAGGATATTTATACCAGCATTATTTGCAAGAGCAAAAAAACTGTGACCAGCTTAAATGTTCAACAGTAAAAAATTAGTTAATAAAACTTACAGCATATCCAAATGATGAAATACAATGAAGACATTATAGAAAAAGATTTAATGATGTGTAGAAGTATTTCTCACATTGTTAAATTTAAAATAATAGTTATAATCAAAATACAGTATAATCACTTTCAAAAGTATACGTATATCTGCTGATATTCTAAAAAGAATATTAGAAGTACATACAACAAAATCTTGATAATCGGTAGAATTAAATATGATGTTTATTTTCATCTTTGTTCTTTACTGTGTTTTCCAAGTTTTTTTTATAATGAATGTTTTATGTTTTTAAACCAGAGTGGGAGGAAAAACCACAAAGATAATTTTTAGAGAGAGAGAAAAGAATTTAAACAGTCCCTTAAAACTATAAATATTTTTTATTAATAAAATGTAGTTATTCATCTTGTTTTTAAAATAAAAAGCTATTATATTTATAAATGAAGGCCTGGAAGAAGAATACGTTTCTGAGTATTTGACCATGATAATTTATAGCATACATTGGCTGAAGCTGTTCAGTCCTGACAAATTCCAGAAAGTAACTGCATAAAATAGTTGGAGAGGAAATTGCTTTAGGCTTCCATGCTATTTATGGAAATTAGCATCTTTGTAAAAATAAACTGAGAGTAATCACAATCATCAACCTTGAAATGTGGTTTCCATAAGATGGTAGCTTTGGTGCTTTGAGATTCATTAGCAACACCATGAAAGAACACTGCCTACCTTTTTTTTTTTCTGTTATGAAACAATCACATATAATTAGTTTTTTCCTCTTACATCTTTAATCCCTCCCTTTCTCCTGGCCCCTTCTCTTTGTTCTACAGATATATTGAAATATTTATTTCTAAAGAAAAATCTACGTTTCCTTTACCTAGTGACTCACCTTCTCAATCTACGTCAACCCTCTGAACCTATTCCTTCAAAGGTAACCAATCATTTCACAATATCAGGGTAAATTTTCACCTTTGTGTGCCCCTAAAACTTACTCGAAGCCTAAAGGAATTCTTTTCTCTCCCTCAACTTCATGAAATTACTTGTCAAGTTCTATCATATCAGGTTCTGAAATGGTTTCCATATTCATCTCTTCTTGTCTACCACTAATTCCCTACCATTGTATTCGCCTGAGCTTAAGGCCTCATCATTACTAGCCTGAGTATCCTTTGCTCAAGTGCATCCCCAGTGGATCAACGGAATATTAAGGGTGCCTTCCATCACCTCCTGATCAATACCCTCAGGACTGTGCTGACTACTGAATAAGTCTTTAGCATGCTCTTCAAGGACCTCTCCAGGATAGCCACAGATGGTCTGTGTATATCCTTATCTCATACTCCATGTTCCCATCTACCCTACTCTTCAAACATACCACGTCAACGGAAACAGAGAGGAGGAAACAGATTAGACAGACATTGCTGAGATGACACAAATGAGAGTTAATGGCCAAGGGCACAGGGCAGAAGTAACAGAAAAGAAGGCATCTAGAGTGATCCCAGGATTTCTGGTTTGAATAACTGGCTGATGGAGAAGCCAGGCACTGAGACAGAGCTGAGAGGGAGATGAGGAATTTGGTTTGGAAAGTGTTGTGCTTAGGGCCCCAGGAAGACATTGTGGTGGAGGTGGATAGTAGTTCTTGGATATACTGGTCTGTTACTCATGAAAGAAGCAAACAGAACCTCTCAGAGATATGGGGGCCACTTCCATTTTGGACTGTCCTTTGAGTTTAAATATATATATACGTATTTTAAGCATATACATATTTTAAATATACATATTTGTTTAATATATGTATATTTTAAGCAAAATCCAAAAAAGGGTTATTGAGCTTGTGTTTTATTTTTAATGTTTATATTTAACAGTTAATGTAAAATAACGGACAATTTGTCTTTTCAGTATATGTATAATTCTCTATGAAAAGAACATCAAAAGCCTAAATGTGAAAGCCTACATCATTATGAGACCTGGGTCCTCTTGTGATAAACCCCAGACAGAAACCTCTAGAGACAAAACCAGGAGAGTGAATGAGGCTACACGGGGAGAGCACTCCGGACTTCAGAAGCATTTAAGAAGAGCCATAGGTGAGCCAGAGAAGGAGCCTGGAGACAGAATGGTCAGAGAGGTAGAAAGAGAACAAGGACTGTAGGTATCACAGATGCCAAACAAGGGCAGTGTTCCCATTCATTCTGCCACTGGATTCTCACTTTCTACCGTCAGTGATATCGCTGACGGTTAAAAGCAGCAAGATGGAATGTCAAATTATCGCAATGAGCTCAGCTGACTGTCATTTTTTTTTAGCCTTTTCCCCAGACAGGGAACAACAGGAGTATTAGTGAATTTGACTGGGGAGTCCTGAAGAAGGATGATCAAAAGATATGGAGGTCACTCAACCGTGGAAGAATAATTAGAAAAAGGATAGTGTTAACGGTTGTACAATATGAAGAATATACTCAATGTCACCGAATTTTACCTGTAAAAAGTGTTGAATTGAGCAACTGTTTTGGTGTGTATTTTTGCCACATTAAAAAAAGAAAAGATACGAAGACCGTGCATATGAGAGTGAAGAGAGAAAGAGATGAAAAGGACACACAAAAAAATGGTCCTACCATGAATGAACTGTTATCATAAGAACCTGTTGTAAGGTGTGAACACAAAAGGTTTATGGATCTTTAACCATTGCTCATGTAGGACCCAATTCAATCCAGAAGGAATTGCCACAGGCTCCCATCTCAGAATTGAGTCAGCCGCCCTCCTTCTCCTGGGACACAGGAATGGTTTGGAGGTAGCAGGAGATGTCAGTAGCTCTCAACAATCCCCCAAGCTCAGGTTCTTCCTTCTGACTTAACAAAGATGGCACGAACGCTGAAGGTTGGGATTACTGTTTGCAACAGAAGAGGGAAAAACTGCCACCAGAGCTGCCACAAAGACAAGAATCACTAATACCAGAACCTTAACCAAGATTACAGCCGCCAACAGAAAAATGTCACCAAGACCAGAACCACCAACATATCCAGAACCACTAAGACCAGAACCATCCCCCAAGACCAGAACCATCACCAAGCACAGAGTTGATGAAACCAGAACAATTAAGACGAACAAAACCACCAACACAGAATTTGCCCTGAGACTACAGCCAACATGTCTAACCTTAATAAAACATATTCAGTAGGATACAAAGCAGAACTAACTATATACAAGCATCAGAAGATAGGCTAGATAACTGGAATCTTTTAAAAATTAAACACTTATTCTCATCAAAAGACTTCACCAAAAGAGTAAAAAGAGAACCTACAGGCTGGGAAAAAATTTGGGGCTATGACATATCTGACAAAGGTCTAATCTCGAAAATCTATAGGAAAATCTGACATGTATTCATTAAAAAGACAACTAATCCATTAAAAAAATGGGCAACTATGAACAGGCACTTCACAAGACATTCCGGTGGCTAACGGACACATTGGGAAATGCTCGTGATCACTAGCCATTAGAGAAATGCAAATCAAAACTATAATGAGATGCCATCTCACCCCGACATTACTGACATGAACCAAAAAATAAAAATAGCAAATGTTGGAGAGGCTTCAGGGAGACTGGAACTCTTATGCACTGCTGATAGGACTGCAAAATGGAACAACCATTTTGGAAAACAATACAGCAGTTCCTTAAAAAGCTAGAAATAGAAATACCATGTGATCCAGCAATCCTACACCTAGAAACATATCTTAGAGAAATAAAAAACCATCACATAAATAGACATATGCACACCCATGTTTACTGCAACATTATTCACAATAGCAAAAAGATGGAAACAACCCAAGTGCCCATCAACGGATGAATGGATAAAAAAAGCTATGGTACATACACACAATGGAATATTACCCAACGATAAAGAACAATGATGAATCTGGGAAACATCTCAAAACCAGGATGAATCTGGAGGGCACTGTGCTGAATGAAATAAGTCAATCACATGAGACCACTATTATAAAAACCCATGAAAAGTTTTATACACAGAAAGAAGCAATTTTTGATGGTTACTACACAATAGATAAGTGGTAACTTTGGTGAAGAGCAGGACAATACACAATACTGGGGAAGTCTGGACAACTTGACCAAGGTGAAGTCATAGAAGATTCATAGACACATCCAAACTCCCTGAGGGACCGAGTTACTGGGCTGAGGCCTAGAGGCCATGGTCTAGGGGGGACATCTAGCTCAACTGGCATAACATAGTTTATAAAGAAAATGTTCTACATCCTACTTCGGCGAGTAGTGTCTGGCATCTTAAAAGCTTATGAACAGCCATCTAGGATACATCTACTGGTCCCACCCTGTCTGGAGCAAGGGAAAATGAAGAAAACCAAAGACACAAAGGAACGATTAGTCCAAAGGACTAACGGACCACAACTACCACAGCCTCCCCCGGACCACATCCAATACAACTAGATGGTGTCTGGCTACCAACACCGAATGCTCTGATAGGGATCACAATAGAAGATCCCAGACAGAGCTGGAGAAAAGTGTAGAACAAAATTCAAACTCCAAAAAAAAAGACCAGACTTACTGGTCTGACATAGACTACACAGAAACCCCGAGGGTATGGCCCCTGGACACCCTTTTAACTCAATACTAAAGTCACTCCAGAGGTTCACCCTTCAGCCAAAGATTACACAGGCCTATAAAACAAACAATAACACATGCAGTTCAACCATGTATACAAAACTAAATGGGCACATCAGCCCAGGGGCAAGCACAAGAAGGCAGGAGGGGACAAGAAAGCTGGATGAATGGAAATACAGAACCCAAGGTTGAGAAGGAAAGTGTTGATATGTGGTGGGGTTGGCAACCAATATCACAAAACAACACATGAATTGTTCTGTGAGAAACTAATTTGCTCCATAAACTTTCACCTAAAGCACAATAAATAAATATACATACATTTTTTTTTCCAATGGGACTTTTCCTGATGCCAAAACATTTGATTTTAAGACCCAAAGTTGAGAACAAGAGCAGCTAAGAATGCCACATTCTAAAGAGAGCTACCAACATAAGGCCAGACACTTCCCACAGAGCTCACTAAGAAAGGACAAAACAATCCTTGTCATCACCAGCCACCACCTCACTCCCTTCCCCATCTTAAAGAAGGACTGAGGTGCAATGAAGACAAAGGGAATTGCTCTTAGAGATTTAGAGATTGGGGGGGTACCTGAAAGAAAAAACGTTTTTTTTTTCTTTTTTTTTCTTAAAAGACACTGGTAATTCAGTGGATCTACTGATCTGTCCCTGGGTCTATCAAGCCAACAAACTGAGAACTGAGAGGAGTTGGTGAGACAGAGAGAGGAGGCAGCATAGGAGCATCCTGGACTCCCAATGTCTGGAACAGCAAGGACATGTGCATTTCCTATGGATTAAGTGGACAACACCAAAGGGAACAGGGTTTGAACTATCCTGCCAGCACGCCACCCAAAAGGGCTGCCCGCTGGTGAGAAGACCCCAGCAGAATGAAATAAGCCAGAGCTAGACCTTCTGCCACAGGGAAAGTAGGTCCAGCTGAGCCCTCTAAAGAACTCACACAGGCTACCCAGAGGTCATAGTAGTCAGTGGTAGCTAGAGAAGCACCAGCAGCTACCAGAAAGAGGCATTCAGTTAAGAGCTGTTTGCTCTTTTCCTTATCCCCTCTCCTTGTTTCCAACCCTAGAAAAGCTGGACCCAGAAGAAACAAAACTAAGTATCCCAGAACCAGTTCCCACAACCCCCTCACCATGCCATGGTGAACGAACAAGAGAATGGAAACAGCCATACCCCACATTAGATACCCGGAGCCATCCATCAAGCCAAGACTAGAGGAAAGGGATGAGAAGAGATTTAAATCAAGTGAGAAACCAACATTTTAAGTTGTACTGGGCTTTTAATGACTGAAAGTGAATCTGCCCAAGATTTCATTACAGGGCAGGAAAGACACAGCTAGAGCTAGCAACTCGCTCCGTATTTATATCCCACCCAGCTGAGACTTCTCAACGAATCTGTTACACCTGTCTTTCAAAGGCCCAAACCTCTTGGATCACCCAAGAGGGGACAATGCCCACAGACACCCAGGCTCTGACTTACCAAGGTACCAAACCCAGCCAAATCCAGGCTGACCTGGTGGGAATTTTTGTAGCATTTCAGAATCAGGGCCGTCCTAAGCTGATTCAGCCACAGAGTGAGTTCTCGGAACCCTGATCCAAGGGCTGCCTTTTCTGGGATTCCACCCTCGCTGCCCACAGTTGATAAGATCAGTGTGATAGCAACATAATGGGTAATGCGGAACCTGAATGACTGCTGTGAAAGGTGAATAAGGCAGTCTAGGGGCCACCATAGACCCAGGCTAGGCCACCAGCCCTCAAATGGCACTTCTCTTGTCTCATGTCAACTCTGTGGCTTTTCTAGCGTCTCTCAGCACCAATTTTTGTTTCTGGGGTATTGGGGTACTGGAGAAAGGATGCCTGGGTTGGCGGTAGGGAGGAGTCAAGATTCAAAGTCCACCCTGACATCCCATATTAGTTTCCTATTGCTTCTGTAACAAATTACCCAAATTTAGTCACTTAAAACAACAGAAATTTATTCTCTTACAGTTCTATAGGGACTTTAGTCTTGTGTAGGACTAAAACCAAGGTGTTGGCAAGGCTGGTTCCTTCTGGATGTTCCTGGGAGAAAACCTATTCCTTGCCTCTGCCAACTTTTAGAGGCTGCGAGCATCCCTTAGCTCCTGGCTGCACTGCTCCAATCTCTGGTTTTTATTATCACATCTCCTACTTCCTCTGCCTGACTCCTCCTTCATCCCTCTTAAAGACTGTGGTGATTATCTAATCCAAGAGCCCTGGTGGCACAGTGGTTAAGAGCTACACCTGCTAAACAAAAGGTCAGCAGTTTGAATCTACCAGCTGCTCCTTGGAAACCTTACAGGACAGTCTTACTCTGACTATAGGGTCGCTATGAGTTGGAATCGTCTCAATGGCAATGGTTTTGGTTGCCTTTTTTTTTTTTTTAATCCAAAATAATCTCCCCAACTCAAGACCCGTAATTGCATCTACAAAGTCCCTTTTTCCAGATCAGGTGACATTTATAGGTTCCAGGGATTAGGACATGGACATATTTGGAGGTCATTATTCAGCCTATCACTCACCCAAAGGGCCTCCACACTCTCTGCCCAGCAGCTCAGCCTGTATTATAATGATCAAGGCAACAGGAGCTAGGAGGGCCTCTCCCAAGACCACCTGACCTCCTGTGCCCACCCCATCTCAAAGCCCTGTGCAGGATCAGCCTCCCACACCAGCCTCCAGCCTCATGATGGTAGAAACAAAACGTAAAACCGTTCAGTCCAATACTTACGCACTAACAAGACTCAGGGGACAGGATCTGAGCCAATTCAGATACTGTTTATTTTACAAGTTGTGTTCTGAAATTTTTCAAAATCCCTTTCCATGCATAGGAGGTCACCACAGAGTTACAACACAATTCTTCCAACAAGCTCTCAGAACTTCTTCACCCAAATGTCTCCTGCTTTTCAAAACTGTCACCTTGAGGGATGTGTTCCAATAGATGTCTATGGCTCTGAGGAACTTGATCCCAAAGATCAAGTCAGCTTTCAGAAGAGGCTATTCCATTCAGAGTCAGGGAAGCAGGGCAGGATTTTACCAGAGAATCTGAGCAGTATGGCACCTCCAAAGAGGAATACATGGTTGGGGGCCTCTCGGATTTGCATGAAGCCACCTGGATATGATTGCTTAAAGAGATAATAGTAAGCCTAATGACCAAAGTAAAAAAAAAATTTCTAGAGGAGCTTGCCAGGCAGCTAGGACACCATTCTACAACCATTAAATTAGTAGACAGATGGAGTTGTTTATTCCTCTCCTGGGCAAGAGAAAAATGAGGAGCAACTTGGAAGTTGGGGGACAGATGACCCAGATTCATCCTCAAGGTGCCAGGAAGAGTTTGAAAAGCTCCGGAACACTCCAGCCTGGAAAAGAGAGCTGGAACAGTAGCAGCTGCCTTCTCAGGGAAGATTGTGGTCCCTAAGGAGAGGACTCGAGCAAGAGGAAACTTCCAGGGCCTCTGAGACAAGAAGTAGAGAGGAGTGTCCAGCTGTCTGGGTGACGGAAAAAGTGAGTTCCTCCAGAAATGGTCAAAATGAGTTAGAAAAACACGAGACTGCTAACCTCATGCCTTTCTCTGCTATCTATCATGATTACTTGTGGTCAATGAACATGAAAGTTTAAGGTTTAGCTGACTGAATAAAACCCAATTTTTATTAAATTAGCTGGAACATCCCATGCTCCTTGTGGCTCAGCTTAAATCTGTTGACTATCAGCCACCTGGTGGCAGCACTTCAAAGTCAAGATCAGAAGCTAAAGGACACCTTAAGCACTGGCCTCCCTCCCTGAGGCCAAAATCACAGGATACTTCACAGGGTCAGCTCTGAATCAAACCCAAGCTGAACCTAGGGAGATAACTGAGTGTCCAATCCACCGGCAGGGCCCCATGACTGACCTACCCAAGCTGCTTCGCTAGAACATTCTTTGAGTCCATCATGGGGCTGCTCTGGCCTTGAGCCCAGCACAAGGCCCACAGCTGCAAGAACCCTCCCCAGAGATCAGTCCCCATCTCCTCCCATCTTCTACAGCATCTTCACCCCTCCAGCTGATGCCTCTTGAGAGCCCCCTACAGCTCCACAGCAGAAATTACAGGCATTGTGCTTGCTGCAAATACTACCAACCAGCAGCAGAACAGCAGAAAGGCAACAATATATTGTGCACTTATGTGCTAGATACTGCTTTTCTACTGGATTAACTCCTACAAACAATTCTAGGGGGTAGATACACAGTTTACAGATGTGGAAACTGAGAGACAAAGATGTTGGTGTCACGTGGTAATGAAGCGGCGAAGCCAGGACTCAAACAGTGGGTGGTGTGGATGATGGAGACCACTGGTCTGAAATCTCATTTTATGACCTACGCACATTGCAGTGATACACAGAAATATCACTTCCAGAGGCACACAGATATGGAAAAATCCAAAAGAGATCAGTGAGTGATTCAAGCTGGGCAAACACTGCCCTTGGCCAAAGGTCAACAGACTGCCTCAAAGCACATTTAAGTTTTACAGGGCAAAAGAAAAATGAAATGCTGTGCCTTGAAGCCTCAGCCCTGTTTGACCAGGAACAAATCTCTGAAGCGCTCCTAGCCTGTTTCAGATCTGCAAGCATCCACTTTATGGCCACAACACTACCCCTCGCTGGCCAGAGAAACCCTCAAAATTACCCTGAAGAGACTTTTGTTCTAACAAAAGATATCTATTAAGATGTGATTATGGGGCAGCATCAATAAAATGGGATAATGGGGCACAGGACATACTTCGCTAGCCAGTTCTGTATGCGTCACAGAAATCATGGGACACTGGAGCTCAAAGAAGTCTTAGAAGCACTAAGGCCTGGAGAGTACAAGGAGAGGCAGAGAAGTCTGATTAATTTATTCCAGGGCGAGTATATTTATTCATGCATGCATGCTCATTAGCAGGCATTGAAGCCCTTATCAAGTGTCAGGCTCTTTGCTAGCCCTGAGGATAGGCAGGCCACCAATCCAGGTGCCTGAGAAGTGACACGTGCAGGTGGAGGCTGCTTTGTTCTAATTCACACAAAGGAACTGTATGAGCTAGCAGCAGCCCTCAGGACACATACAAAGCCCTGGTGGTGCCATGGTTAAGAGCTCAGCGGCTAACCTAAAGGTCAGCAGTTCGAATCCACCAGCTGCTCTTTGGAAACCCTGTGCAGCAGTTCTATCCTGTCCCATGGAGTTACTATGACTCGGAATTTGCTCAACAGCAACGGGTGTTAGTTTCTGCACCTTTTAGACCTGGGCTTGCAAATTGCTTGGCTGAATCTAGGCTGCAAACATATTTGTCTGGCTTTCAATGCTTTGAAAATTGGGAGATTTCACAGGGAATCTAGATGTTCCAATTATCTTGAAAAATAAAAATATGTGGCAATCCTGGGCTTGCATTTCCACTTGGCAATGATCAGCTGGAGTTGAGCAGAACCCAAACCAGTTGACATCAAGTAGGTCCTGACTCATGAAGGCCCCGTGTGTTAGAGGAGAACTGAGCTCCACAGAGCTTTCAATGGATGGTTTTTCAGAAGTAAAAAACCAGGACTTTCTTCTGAGGTGCCTCTCGATGGACTCAAACTTTGAACCTTTCAGTTAGTGCCTAGCATGTTTCCCATTTGCACACAGGGAGTAGCTGCTGTTAGGTGCCGTCAGGTCAGTTTTGACTCACAGCAATCTCCTGTGACAGAACAGAACTTCCCCACAGGGTTTTCTAGACTGTAATCTTTACAGGAGCAGATTGCCAGGTCTTTCTTCCATGGAGCCACTGGGTAGGCTCAAACTGCCACACTTTCAGTTAGAAGCTGAGTACTTAACCACCGCACCACCAGGGCTCAGGGAGAATAGGTGGCTGTAAATAAACAGCACAAGCTCTCCAGTTTGCCACTGTGTCCATTACCCCCTATTGTCTCTTAGAGCACTGCCTCCAGTCCTTGGTTTGAATATGTCCAAATAAGGATGCAATGCATATGCTAGGACCTCCCAGTTTGACGGCAAAGATAGGAAACCAAAAAAAAAAAAAAAGCTGCAAAAAAGTGTGATGTGTTTATAGAAGTAAACTCAGCTCTCTTACTTGGTAGCTGAGCTGAAGGTCAGAGCCTGGTTTCTACCCATTCATTGGGTCCTGGCATCCAGCAGTCCAGTCTATACTGGGCACAAGCAGACAGACATTCTAATTCAAAAAGACAGGATCCATCACATCCGCAGGTCATCACAGGTACATGGCATCCACAGCGGTTTCAGGGCCCTGGTCAAGACTCAAGATAGGACCCAAGGGATCTGGATCATCCATACAGCTAAGCCAACCAGAAACACTATTTGCTGGAGGTAAGACAGAAAGTTAGATTCTCTCCTATGTAGGATTACAACCCATCATACCAGATCTTAGGTGGTCTAGAGTAACGCTCCTAAGTAAACAAAGAGATGCCCACTATTTCCCTTCCTCTGCCTATTACCTGCAGAAGGGCAGAGCGCACCAAGGCCATCCACATCAGCAGCCACCAGGAGCTCTTCCAGGAAGCCATGAGGCCCAGTCTCCTGGGAGCCTCACCTGCAGCCTACAAAAGAAGAGAAAGATGGTTTCCAACCAGCTCTGGTTCAGGTGGCAACACTCATGATTTACTCAACAGACCAGCCAGAGTGAGGTACCTGAACCCCAGACAACGTGTTAGAAAGGTCTGTGTTGATCCAGGAAGGGGCTGCCTACTACAGGGCTCAGGCTGTCTGGGGCTCCCTTTAGGATGGGTCCACATCAAGGTCAGGAAGGCAGCTGGACCTGTCTCCAGTGTGCAACCCACACTTTCAGTTCACCAGAACTGAGGCTTCCCTACAACAGCCACCTCCGGCCCATTTGTCTGGAGCAGGGTGTGGCTATAGGCATCTGACTCTGGAAGCATGGGGCCAGCATGGAACCAAGGATTAGGACACCTGCAAGCTTCTGCCACCTCAGGCAAAAAAAAAAAAAAATCCAGCCCAGAGAATGGAAGGACCTGTGTAAGTTCACACAACAAGATAGTGATCATTCCAGGACTGGAACACAGGTCTTCTTTTTCCACTGGATGACTCCGTGTGCCCTCCTGGCCCCAGGTCCGATCGCACGTTTGGAGGATATGGTCTCGTGGCCTGCGGATCTCAATCTCCTGACAGGAACGGGGGGAGAACCAGCAGTGACCAGCTGAGATCTGGAGGGCAGCAGGGGGGGTTCTTCAGAGTTTTCCTGAGACTTTACAGGGAATTTAGCAGGAGTTGAGATTGGAAAAGCCGAGGTCACACTCGACTCTCACTTCGCCTCGCGGGCGCCTTGGCGGAGCCGCTGTCCGGGGGCGGGTCGGTGGCTTCTCTCCATCTGGAGAAAGCATTAAGGGTCTGGCCTAATGTGATCCGCAAATGTGCTGCTGTTTCCGACCTGAGGCGGCGACTCTGGGCTGAAGGGAGTGCCGGGCCCTGGGACTGTGCGTCCCCTCGCTTGCTCGCACCAGCCTTCCTAGCGCACACTCCTCCTACAACCCGCTACCTTGCAGGCGCTCCTCCAGCGCCCCTCCACACCCGTTCCAGTCACCCCACGCCCACTTTCCACAGCTGGCGCGTCGCCCCAGTCCTCGGCGCTCTAGACGCTCGCGACCCAGTTGCCAATCTGCGGGACCTCGCGACGCTCGAGGCTACTTGCCGTAGTCAGCTCGTTTTCCACCTGGAAACTCCCATTTCTGAGAATCCTCGCCCTGCGGAGTTGCCCCATTATCAGGAGCGCCTTCCGACCCGCAGGGGACCTCTAAAGTCTCTCCCCGAAGACTCTAGAGCTCCACGGAGCGCACTCGCCCCGAGGTCTCCAAGCCTTGCGGAGCGCCCCCAGTCCTGAAGCCCGCCAGGTCCAGCAAGTTTCCCCGCTCCGAGCCCCCCAACTTTGCTTAGAGGCCGCTGCTCCGAGTCTTATCCCCCTGAGAAGAGCCTTCCCCGGCCCCTGTGGGGCGCTCCCGCACTGAGTTCGGGGCACCCACCTTGCGCTGCAGAAGCGTCTGGGACGTGCGGCACAGGGGCAGCGCGGGCGCGGCGCTCCCTGAGGAGAGGCAGGCAGAGCGGCCCCGTCAACACCTCGTGCGGAATCCGGAACCAGCACCTTCCCCGACGCCGGCCTCCAGTCCGCGGCGCCGCAGTCCCCGCTGCCGCCGCCGCCGCCGCGAAGTTAAATGGGGCTGGGACGGGGGCCGCCCCGCCTGCCTCTCCCGCCCCCTCTGGGCGCGCGGAGCGCCGCGCTGGCCCCGGCCCAGAGGCGGAGGGCGCGCGCCGCCACCTGCACCGCCCGGCAAGTGCACGGCGCGCCCTGGCGTCCGTCGGCCCCTGCGCGGGCACTGCGCTCTCAGCCCGAGCTTGGGGCGCCGGGGACGCGACGAAACCCGGCGAGGGGCTGGGACCGGGCCACTCGGAGCGCACGGGGCCGCAGCGACGGCGAGACTCGGCTGGAACACTCCTCCGCCCGCTTCCTGGAAGCCACTCCTCGCCTTGGGCCGGCCGCCAGGCGTTGTGCCAAGAGCCGGGATTGCCGACGCCGCCATCGCCTCCGCCGGCAGGCGCGCAAGGGAAAGGCGGCCGCTGCGCCGCGGGCCAGCCGAGCGCCCCGCCCTAGCCGGAGCCGAAAGTAGGGATGCCGTCGCCCCCCTCCCCATGCCCTCCACCCACCTCGCCCAGCCCGGGCGCGGACTCTGAGAATAAGGCCCAGCGGCCGCACGGAGATTGGCCCGGAACCGCTGGCTCGTGCCTACGAGTCTCAGGCGCTCCAGGTCAGGCATGACCAAACTCGGAGACCACTGGCTCCCTCCAGGCCAGCGCCTCCTCAGTCTCCGTGGTGCTCAGTATTGACCCCTCACAGGGGGCTGTGAACTCCTGTGCGCTCTCTGACCGCCTGGAGACTTCGGAAACTTGGTCGCCGGGGACCAGGGGCGATTAATCAGAGGCGCCTCTTAGCCAGGTACCTGGCCCCTTCTCCTGTGAGCTGGGCTGGAATAACAGAGCTCCGCAGCCGCCCCGATGATGCAGTGCCTAGGCTGGGAGTTTCGGGTAGAAATTGGTGTGTCAGGGACGAGCGGACACGATGAGTTGCCTTGTGGACTACTGGAGGTGAAGAGAAGTAAGGCAAAAAGTTTGTTCCTGGGCTTGGCTCTAATCCAGGCGGTATAAAGCTGACGACTTGGTTGGACAGTCTGCATTAAACCCCACCTAAGTACTGCCACCAGGAGGCCTTCTGGCGCAGTGGTTAAAGCGATTGACTGCCAACCAAAAAGTCGGTGGTTCGTAAACGACCAGCTGCACCCTTGGAGAAAAATGAGGCAGTCCACTTTTTTAGAGATTTACAGCCTTGGACACCCTACGGGGGTCACTATGAGCCCAATCCACTCGTTTGCAGTGGGTTAGTGGGTGAGTACTACCACAGGTCCCTAGGTGGTACAAATGGCGCACTGTGTTTGTACTCTCACTACTAACCTGAAGGTCAGTAGGTGGAACCCACTCACCTGTGCCTCGAAGAAATACCTGGCTATCTGCTTTGGTAAAAATTACATCCAAGAAAACCCTATGGAGCTTATTTCTACTCTGTTAACACATGGGGTCACCATGACTCGGAATCCACTTGATGGCAACGGGTTTGGGTTTTTTGGGGTAAATACTACCACAGACATCACTTACTTGAGCACCTGTTGTGTGCCAGCCTCCATACCAAGCTCTTTCCATGCTTGTAATCTTCACAACAGCCTTATGGTGGTATAACTACCCTAGTAGCGTTATTTCCATTTCACCAGTGAGGAAACTGAGGTTCAGGGAACAAGTAACTTGCCCACAGTCAGTGACAAAGCCAGGATTGGAGCCCAGATCCACATTTCTTTAGAACCTGGATGGTTCATTCCTCACCTGTCTCTCCTACCTGTTCTGTAGTTGGCACATTCCAGATGCCGTTAGAACTGTGCCTGCATGAGCTGGTCCTGCCTGACTCCCTAACCTGTTCTCCCCTTCCTTTCGTGACTTCTTCTGGCCAAGAAGAAGATTGCCAAGTCTGTCTCCTCACTCCATGTAAAATGTGTGGATTCTTGTAGACAGTGAGGGGCAGAGGGAAGGCTGGGCTAGGCCAGAGCTAACTGACCTGTGTATGTGCCTCTCACACCTGGGTATCAGTAGAGGAGTAACCGTGTAAATGTTTAGGAGCACTTACAATGTGCCAGACACTGTTCCAGGCACTTGGATTATTAACTCAGTCTTCACCACAGCCTGTGGAGTAGATAGTATTTTTATCCCCATTTTACAAGTGAGGAAACTGAAATTGAGAGGTTTAAATACCACATGTTCTTAGCAACTAGACTATCCCGCTTCTCACATTATTCATATTCTAAAACCAGCCCTGACGGGTCATGGAGTTGACTGCAAAACTCACATGAATATTTACAATGAAATGGAGACCTCAAAGACATACTTGTGCCATGGCAGCAGTGTCGGCAATACCCTGCAAACATGTCTAGAGTTGGGGTGCTCTGCTGGAAACATTTGAGTGGCTCTGCTCTGAGGTATTAATGACTCAGCAGGACTTCCTGTCTCATTTTCCTCTGGACACTTTTGGTTCCTGAGCCAGGCTCCAGGGAGGGTCCCACATTAAGGATTGAGGAGAAGGGTGGGGGTCATTCTCTCCCTCAGGCTCCATCTAGCGTCGGATCAGGCTCCTCAAGGAGCAGTTGGTCAGGAATAAAAAGCAAAAGAGAAAACATCACCAATACCCTTATGGCTGTTCTGCCTTCTTGTTGACCTTAGCAGGTCAAGCAATCCTTGGTGTGTAGCTAAGGTACTGTGGGTTAGGATAACAAAGAGCCATGGAGAACAGACTCTTCACTTGGGAAAGGCTGCCTGAACCTCACAGGTCTCCCCCTTGTCCCCGAATCCTCCACATTAGCAGTCTGCTTTACTACTCTGCCCAAGTGTTGTTGAATGCCGATGTCAAGTAGATTTTGACTCATAGCGACCCTATATGACAGAGTAGAACTGCGCAATAGGATTTTCTAGGCTGTAATCTTTACAGGAGCAGATTACCAGGTTTTTTCTCCCTCAGAAGAGCTGGTGGGTTTGAGCCACTGACCTTTCAATTAGCAGGGTGCTTAGCCATTGCACCACCAGCTCTCGTTGCCCAAGTGTAGATACAGAAAACAAAACAAACAAAAACTCGTTGCCATCGAGTTGATTCCAACTCATGGTGACCCTATGTGTTACAGAGTAGAACTGCTCCATAGGGTTTTCTTGGCTGTAATCTTTATGGAAGCAGATCACCAGGGCTTTCTTTCATGGTACCACTGGATGGATTTGAACCACCAACCTTTAGGTTAGTAATCCAGCACAAACCATTGTGCCACCCAGGGACCTTACATCCTTTAACTACCCATCCACCCACTCCTCCCATCCTCCCACCTCCAGGCTTAGTGGAAATATTTAAACAAGACAATACCAGAGTCTTACGGGCAAGAGTGGGAGGAACAGAAGAGAATTAACCCCCCGAAAAGTCAATCTGGTTGATTTGGCTACTAGGTGCAGCTGCCCACTCAGTCTGTCACTGGGGGGCCAGGCCCCTTCCTGACTAGCTCCTGGCCTACTTCTTCATGAGAACCCCCACCACCTGGGGACAACGGCCATGCATTTCACCTCTGAGAGGGCTAAGAAGCCAAGTTCCATCTCCTCTCTAGGGTCCATCTTCTTGTGTTCCTGCTTCCCATCACCTGTCTCAGGACCTGCTCCTTCCGTGGCTGAGCTTCAGAGATTCCTACCCCTACTCCCAGCATTGCCTACTGACCCCAACCAGTCAAGTGCATCAGAACATAAGAGTGTGATTTTTATACAGAGAGAACCAGGGACGTGACTATGAGTGATGGTGGTGTTATGTGTGCATGTGAGTTTTATTTTAAAAGAGGGGGACAAGTTCATCAGAACATAAGAGTGTGATTTTTATACAGAGAGAACCAGGGACGTGACTATGAGTGATGGTGGTGTTATGTGTGTGTGAGTTTTATTTTAAAACAGGGGGAACGTCTGTTGAGGGCATTGGCCTGAATTTGTTCTTCATATAGAATCGTTCTTTGGTTGCAGGACTTGGGAGATGGTCCTCAAGAAGGCTGTGTTGGAGGCTTGGAGAAAAGGAGCACTTGAACGCAAATCCTCTAGAAGTTACAGTTGACTGCAATACGCACAAAAGATACACTCTCAGCCAAGGCCACCAGGAGATAACAGACCAGGGATGTTAGGTGAGCATGGTGCCTTCAGGTTGCAAGACTAATCAGTGAGTCCTCTTCAGGAAAAACCTGTAAGAAAATGAGGAAAGCTGGATAAGGAAGGGGCTGGAGCAGAGCATGCCTTTGGCTCAGTAAAGCCTACCTTGGCCTGATCTTTCCGTACCCTGGAGCAGAAACCTCACCATAGAGTTGGCCTACTTGAGGGAAGAGGGCTGGGCTTTTGTATCCACCTGTCAGTCAGTCAGAGTCCTTAAGTGGTGCAAACTGTTAACCACTAGGCTGCTAACCAAAAGGTTGGAGGTTTAAGTTTACCCAGAGGCACCTCAGAGGAAAGGCCTGGCAATCTACTTCCAAAAACTCAGCCATTGAAAACCGTCTGGGGCACAATTCTACTCTGACACACGTGGGGTCACCATGAGGCACAGTCAACTTGACAGCAACTGGTTTTTTTGGCAGTCATTCCTGCCCCTGGAGTTGAGGTGGTAGAATAACCTCCTAGGCAGGTCCTGTAGCCACGAACAATGCTTCCAAGAAGGTCCCAGGTGTAAGCCCTTGGCTTCTGCACTCACAGAAGCTGGGAGTAAGTGTTCCTGCTGGTAAAGGGGCTCTGGACAGCCTGCTCCAATGGCATCTACTGCACACGGCTTTTCAGGTATCCCCAGCCCAACATGGGAAACATGCTCAGCTAATGAAGATGGTTTTTTGCCTTCCAGGGTGACATCCTTCTTTAAAACAGAAATCTGAGCAGAAACTTGCTTTATAAAATATTGCTCAAGTCTTCATCAGTTGCTCTTCTGCCTCATAAGAAAGAAGAGCCCTTGGGAGGAGGTGTCATAACAGGAGGTGGCTTTATTTGGTGAGGGGCGCTACGTGCTTTGGCACCACTCATTCTGAGTTTTCCTCTCAGCCTTCACTGAGATCCCCAGTGAGCTCCTCGAGGGCCTTACAGATGCCAGATCCACGATTTCAAGTTAGGAGGTCAAGAATCAGGACTTCTGTGTCACTGAAGTTGTGAGTCAGTCAAAATCTCAGTCAGGACGTGGGAGTGGTGTTGAACAGGCTCTTTATGGAAATCTCCAAATCTTGGGAGGATTAGAATCTCCCAAGTGCTCTGCAGAATAGAGCCGGGATTCAGGTTCCCTTCTCAGAGCCAACAAACTCTCCAGGCCCCAGGCTGATTGTTTTCTGGCCTCCAGGACTAGAGAGGTACTGACCCAACTCAGTTTTGTGTACATATTGTGTGCTGGTAATCCTGCATATGTGTTCCTGCATATGTCTGCATAGGCTCCACTCTGGAACATGGGCAAAACATGGATACCCAGGAAACAATGGATTTACTATTGCCTTTGAACTCATCTCATTCTGCCCTGGACTAGACCCTCACCTTCTTCCTACAGAGGCACACAGTGAGTGTAGAGAACACCGGAACTATTGTCAGGAAACTCAGTTCTGGTCCAGGACTGGCTACAAGTCACGGGATTCTGAGCAAGTCGCTTCACCTCTTGGAGCACCAACTTTCTCCTTTATACTATGAAACTGTAAAAACTAGAAAATTCTAAACATTTCTTCCAGTGTAAATTCTGAGGTTTTTTTTTTTTTCCTCATTTTGCTATAGTGGCGCAATAGTTAAGCTCTTGGCTGCCACCCGAAAGGTTGGCAGTTTGAACCTACCCAGGGGCTCCATGGGAGAAAGAACTGGCAATCTACTTCTGTAAAGATTACAGCCAAGAAAACCCTAAGGGGCAGTTCTCCATCACATGGGGTTGCTATGAGTCAAAATCGACTCAATGGTGCCTAACAACAATATAACAACACCTCCCTAATCTAGAACTCAGCTCTAGCACTCTCTCCTAGTCTCACCACAACCAGAACCACTAATAGAAGACCTGCAATCATTCAACAGACACCACAGATTTATGCATATTATATATATATGCAAACACTTCAGTCTTACTCAAGACTATTGATTCTTACTTTGCACATAGTTCTAGTAAGTTCATTCATTTGGTTTTCAAGAGTAAATTAAACCAAACCAAACCCAGTGCCGTCAAGTTGATTCTGACTCGTAACAACCCTGTAGAGTAAATTAGAGGCAGTACATTATAAAGGGAAAGAAGACCTGCTAAGAAAAGGCACACTGACAGCATAAAGGTACAAACATAAGAAGTCAGCTAAAGATGGTACAAGAATAACTCAGAAAAGGATAGTGATAATGGTTGTACGTACAATGTGAAGAATGTAATCAATGTCACTGAATTTTACACGCAGGAATTGTTGAGTTGGCAAATGTTTTGTTGTGTGTGTTTTCAGTACAATAAAAGAAAAAGTCAACAAAAGAAATCAAAAAGTACCATAATCGGGTACAGCTTAGTTTCCCTCAGTGAGACCCGAAAAGATCACTGTGCCATAGCACAGCACTGTGTTTACGTTCATGAATCCAAGTTACACATTTGTTCACTGGATTCTCTTTATAAGCACATGCAAGTACATGCTACATTCGAAAAACTGTTCACTCACAAAGGGTTAAGTTTAAAAAAAGGAAAACAAAGCCAAGCAACATATATTCCTTTACATATTCACCCTCAGCTTTCTGAAAAACAAACGTGAAGAAAGTCATCTCAGACAACTCTAGAAGACCAAGGGTTTCTTCCAGAACTGATTAATTTGAGCAAAAAGAAGAGTGCAAAGTAAGAAATCCTATTACTCCAAACACTATACGGTTTAAAAATGTGATGCCTGTTTTTTTACAAATCATCAAGAAGAAGAGTTGTGCAAAAAGGCATTTCTCCCATGCTGCACTGTGTGTCACACACCCTGCACCATAAAATAAGACCCGCCTGTTTAGTCTGCTTTCCTATGTATTCCTCACGCTCTCAGCTTGGCAATATTTGGGTTGGAAGCACCACAAAGGAATACTTAAAAAGTCTTTTTTTTTTTTTTAAATATAAGTTCAATAAAAACATTTCTATGGATTAAGTTTTGCAAAATGCACTTAACTTTGGGAGAGTTTTGATGGCCAATTAAACACTTTTATTCCTTCTTTACCAAGACTCAAGCAAAAACGCTCTATGAATGAGTATGAGGAATCAATTTCCTTCAAACCCCGCTATCCTCATCTGGTCAGCTTCAGGACCAAAGAAAGGTGCAATACAATGCAGTTGATATTAACTGACAATCTATTTTGTGTTCCAGCACTGAAAACCTGTTGCCCTTGAGTCAATTCTGACTTATAGCAACCCTATAGGACAGACCAGAACTGTCCCATAGGGTTTCCAAGGAGCATCTGGTGGATTCAAATTGCCGATCTTTTGGTTAGCATCCAAGCTCTTAACTACTGCGCCACCAGGGCCCCACTTTGTATTAGGTGTGTCCTAAGACCTGGGAACACAATGGTGTAACAATATATAGCTCCTGGCCCACAGGAGCAATTGAGATACAATGTGATAAACGTCCCTAGAGATGTGTTACCGGAATAAGGTTCTTGCCTCTCACTGGTCAAGAATGAGCAGGTAAGGCACCTAGTTTTCCACAGGAGCAAAGCTTTATTGAAGAGGCTTGCAAGCGGAGATGAGGAGGGCCTGGAGCAAAGCATATCCCCTTCTCACAGAACAAAAGTCTGCCAGAGTTTTTAAAAGTTCTTGGGCGGGAAAAGATTCATGTTTATTCATAGGCACAGGCGGGGATATGTTAACTAAGGTGCCTGCATAGCAGCTTTCCAAGATGGCTCCTGTCCCAGAGGCCTCTAGGATTCGTAGCAGGACTTATTATGGGGTGTCGCACCTGCTCAGTCTCTCGCTCCCTGGGTTCAATTCCCCGGTTGGGGCTGTAGCCCCTCACTGCCCCTGGTGGAAGGTCACACAGCGTCACAGGTAGATGTTCTGTGCTTGTCCCTGGATCTGGTTTTCTCCAGCTGCTTCTGAAAGGCAACTTTAAAGAAGTTTGCGGACTCTTTTTAGATACCCTGCCCCACTGTTCTGGGGAATGGCTTTGTTTCTGCACCCTAGCCCATTTCTATTACTTTATTTGCAGACTTGGGGGCCCCTCTGTTCCCTGTCTTACTAAGTCTCTAGGTTCCACACTCGGCCTCCTGTTATCTCCCAGATGGTATAGTCTGTTTCTCTTATACTTGCTTCTCCTCTAACCACACCAGTCTCTTCGCTATTTCTCAAACAGGCACTCTCTGATCTCAGGGCCTTTGCTCCCTGTCATACGAGAACAGGGAGCTGTAAAAGCATAGAGTGGGAGGGTAACTAATTCAGGTTTGAGGGTGTTAGAGGTTTCTCAGGAGAAGTGGTAATTTAGTTGAGAACTAAAGTTTAAGTAAAAACACAGGATCTTATTGTAGAAAAATAAAGATAAATACTCTCCTGTGTTTTTTCTCCAGTGAAAAACTACTATTCCAAATGTATGTTTTAAAATAATTTAAATGGCTGGTGGGGGATAGGAAAGAATGAAGGAATTTATCACGTGATCTATAACAAATCATATCTACTCACTTCCATCATGTTATGAGTATGTGTGCATACACCTTCAACCTAATAAGGAATTGAGGGAACGTTGTAGAGTGTCTGTGGTGGACAGACTCTAAGAGGCCCAAGATGCCTAGCTCTTGGTATTCATGCCCTCATGTAATCCCTTTCCCATGAGCGGGGACAGGACCTGTGACTTGCTTCTAATCAATAAAAAAATAGAATAGGCAAAAGCGATGGGACATCACTACTGTGGTTATGCTACATAAGATTGTGACTCCCATCTTGCTGGCCCTTTGTATCAGTAGACTCTCTCTATTGACTCTCTCCCTTGCTGGCTGTGATGAAGTAAGACACCGTACGGAGAAGTCCTATGGCAAAGAACTGAGAGCCTCCAGCCAACAGCCAGGAAGAAACTGAATCCTGCCAGTAACCACATGAGCTTGGAAGCAGATCCTTCCCTAGTCAAGTCTCAGTTGAGACCTCAGCCCTGGCTGCACCTTGATTGTACAGCCTTGTGAGAGACCCTGGAGCAGAGGAATCAGGTAAGCTGTGCCTGGATTCCTGACCCATAGATGCTGTGAGATAATAAACGTGTGTTGTTTTAAGCTACTAGGTTTGTGGTCCTTTGTTACACAGCAATACATAATTAACACAGCGTTTATGACTTAACCAGTTTCTATGGAGTTGACTCCAACTCATGGTGATACCATGTGTCTTAGCATAGAACCGTAGTCCAAAGGGTTTTCAATGGCTGATTTTTTTTTTTTTTTTTTTTAAGTAAATAGCTAGGCCTTTTCTTCCAAGGCACCTCTGGGTGGACTTGAACCTCCAACCTTTTGTTTAGCAGCCAAGCACGTTAACCATTTGCACCACCCAGGGGATGAATTCAGAAATTAATTAGTCTGCTACTTGCCCATCTCCTTCCTCGTTCCCAGTATTTTCTGTGGTGTCCACAGTGAAATGGGTTAGATGCACATCAGATCCAGAACTAGGGGGAGTTACTCATCGACTTAAAACAATCTAAAAAAATACTTCTTTTATTACATAGGGATATATGAAAATCTGTATAAATAAACATTTTTATTTTATTTGAAAAAAATAAATTTAGAGGGACATAATATATATCTCATTTTATGGATGACAATTAAAAAACAGATTTTGGAATCTTGTTCCAGCTTTCGAAATCCTGAAAAAGACCCTTCTAACCTGGCATTCCATGCATTCTTCCACAAAAGGAAGAATTATTCATGAGAAGGCTTAAGCGTGAAGTGTGGCAGACAAAGAAGAAAATATGTGAAGGCCCAGAGATGAAAGTCCCAATCCAGGAGATACGTGTTTTTTTAAATGTTGGGTATGGCAGAGACAATGCTATGTGTTCACCAAATTCCTTTTATAGTCTCCTTCCTGGGTCGTCCCAGAAGTCTGTACTTCCCAGTCGTCTTGCAATTAGGCATAGTCATGTGACCCATTCTGGCCAATGAAGTAAAAGAGGAAGTGATGTGTATCACTTCCAGGTTGAGGCAATGAAAAGCCCTTGTGGCTTGTCCAATCTCCCTCTTTTCCTTGGGTGGTTAACACAGAGGCTATGTGTTGACATGGCAGAACCAGAAGATCAAAGGACCCTAGATCACTGAATCACCCTATGAAGGAGAGCTGCCCTGGAGAGTCATCCAACCTATGCCAGAATTTACATGAGTAAAAGATTAACTTTGTCTATTAAGTCTCTGCAATTTTTGAGTTATTTGTTAATGTCTCCCCAGTACTCCCCGGCATGTTTTTTCCTTTTCAAAATGGGCGACTGAGAGCTTGATATAACTAAGGCCATGATGAACCTGTAAGTTTTTCTCCTTCCTCTGCCTGCCTTCTCCTTCACATACCTCTGTTAATGACTTTGTTTTGATCTAATGTTAATGAGTTTTGTTCTTTGTTTTAACCTGGTGCAAATAATTTTGTTCCGTCTGACCACCTGTGACTTACAACCCCCCACAGGAAAGTCAGAGCCCAGGTGTCTGATATGTATATCTTATAAAGAGATGTCCGGCATGTATGTCTTTAGTCTGTTAAAGAGCGTTTTGTCACTATCTTGTAATGAATAACAACTCCTCCAGCCAGGCCATCTGCAGACTACAAAGCCACTTCAAACCCTTATAAGATTCTGTATAAGCTTTAATGTCAAATTGCTCTTTGGGACTCCATAGAGACAGCCTGTGTTGCTGCCAGGTCCCCAGTGATGTATACATGTATACATGATGTATACATCCCCTTAATAAACTTTCTCACTCTTTCTGACTTGAAGTACGTTTCATTGGCTTGACTGCTCCAGGGCATGGACCCTAATCAGGTAACAGTTACTGCAGCATAAGCCTATTCTATACTGACTAATATAACTCAGCACGAAGTGAAAATGGAAACTGAAAAAGGTTAAATCCACACACATAGGCAGGGCCAAGTTGTGAAGGCCATCTATGCCATACTACAGGGTTTTGAATTTTATCCTAAGGGCAATGGGGAGCTCAGTATAATATTTAGCAGAGCAATGATATAAGATTGGCTTAGAGGAACAATTACTCTGGTTGTATTTCTAGTAGCCCAGGCAATAAATCATGATGCCCTAACTTGGAGTAAGTGGTAATGGGAATAGAAAGAAATGTATAGATTTAAGAGTTACTTAAGAGGTAGAACTGACAAGACTTGGTGAATGATTTAAAGACTGAGGTGCAGGGGCAGTTGAGTCAGAGCTGACAGCCTGCTTTCTGACATGGCCATGAGTGGTGGCAGTGACATTCACTGATGTGGAAGCTGGAGAAGGCATATGTTTAGGTGGGAAGGTGGGAAGGGGCAATGCGGAGACATTTTGAGTCAGAAATGCCTGTGGGTCTATATCTGAAGAAGACAATCTGTGCTGGATATTTAAATTAACAAATCGTGAGCTTATGGTTGATACTTGAAGTCATGGAAGGTGATGATCTGGAACCCAGCTAGCTATTGGTTCTTCCACCATTATTCATACATCTGTTTATCCAGAAAGGAATTTCTAAATTTTCTGTAATGTGCATGTAATACATGTATAATTCCCTCCTGTCTTAGTTACTTAGTGCTGCCACAACAGAAACACTGCAAATGAATGGCTTTTAAGTACAGAGATTTATTTTCTCACAGTTCTGGAGGCTAAAAGTCCAAATCAGGGTCATAGCCGTGTTGATTCCTTCTGTGAGTCACTTTCCTAGTTTCTGGTATCTGTCAGCAATCCTTGGCATTACTTTGCTTGCAGTTGGGCCCTCACATGTCATCTGTCCTCCCCACCCCCACCCCCACCCCGGGTGTGTCTCTGTCTATTCTGGTCTTTTTATAACTCAGAAGCAATTAGGCTCAGGATCCACCCTACACTGGTATGACCTCCTTGACTTAACAAAAAAACCTATTTCTCAACAGGATCACAACCACAGGTACAAGAGCCAGGAATCCAACACATATTTTGGAGGGACGCAGTTCAATCTACAACATTCTACCTTCTGGATTCCCAAAATTCATGTCCTTATTTCTTTTCCCAAAAAAAAACAAAACCAAGCAACAATCATTGTGAGCCACTTTTGAGTTCCACCTAGCTCTTCACGATTTGCTCATATGGGTCAGTGGCTCTGGCTTGAAAGAAGGTCTCCCAGCTCTGTTCTTTCTATCTTCCATTGTGAACTTCAGCTAGAAAGATATACCCAGAAACCTCTGAGTCCTTAAAGGCAGTTTTGATATGCAATCCTAGCCTGGGTCTCTGGTTTACCATCAAAGCAAGAGTGGAACTTACTTGGTATTTCCCATGAAATTGCTAAACGTTGTTTCATCACATGTGCCAGAGCAGTATAGTTTTATTGTGGCTTTAAAGACTAAGGAAGAAACCAAAAGACTTCATGAGACAAGAATCCCCCAAAATCATCTATGGAGTCAGGAAAATGGAGAACAAAGTGTCCAGTGTTCTGCAAAGCCTCAAGGAAAATGGAAAACAAAATTTTAAAACGGATATTGACATGAAAGGTCAGGTATTACTTTGATCCAAGAGGATGATTTGACCTCAAATGTTAAACTACTCCTTTCCCACTGAAATTGCCAAATGGATATGATGTAGAAAATTCTATATTACTGCTAGAAACTGAGGAAGAAAATCACCCACATAACTTGACACTGTGGGGGCTGACGAGATATAGCCATTGCCCTGAAAGCAGTGGCCCTTATGATGAGGGAAGAGAACTGTGTACTGTGAGTGTCCTCCTTTGACCCTGCCAGGAAGTGGGGAGACCACCATGGAGATAAATAGTATCACAGAAAAGAGAGTAACTAATGTGGGTCTGCCATATGGCTCTCTCCCTCTGCCTTCAAAAATTGAGCAATTCCTTACTTGCTCAATCAGCTATGAGACTTCTCTTGGGCTTCAAGAGAACCAGAAGAAGCCAGAAGAGTGACATTTCTGATTTAAAAAAATAGTGTTTGTAGTAACTGAGAGAAGAAAGGAGCAGAAGAAGGAACAAGAGAGAAGATAGAAAGAGCCAGGCAGCTGAGAGCAGTTTGTGGAGTTGGAGATAAAAGGAGAAGCTAATACGAAGAGTGGCTGTCATGACTGGGACTTTGGAGAGAGAGATGTGGAAAGACAGTGTTAGGAAGTCTTGCTGTATATTGTACAATGAACTTCTGGATATGGGTTTGGAAACTGTGCTGATGGAAAGCCTTAAGGCAGGAGCACAAAATCCAGTTTTCTTTCCAACAGTTGGTTGGAAGCAGATTGGTGTAAACCCAGTGCCAAAACCCAGGCTAAAGATATTCTTTGCTGGCTTTCTCCATGCATGTTTTGTGGGAGATTCAACATCGCCTGATTCCTCAATAAGGTCTGGCCGGGGGCATCCATCTTCAGGTGGGATCTCTCCCGCATGGTACCCACCTCCTCACCCTACCCCCAACCCTCACTGCCTCTTGCCCCCCTGCTCCTCTAACCTCCTCTTGGCTATATAAACCAGAGACCAGAGTTTTTAAAATATTAAAGTAAGCAAAATGTGCCATCTTCCCAGCAAAATTTTAGGGACTACCAACCCTTCCATCTTTGGAATCTCAAGGGTTGCAAGGGTTTTTGGAGGATAATCGTTCAGTGAGTTGCAAATGCCTGGAGGGAGCCAAGAGGAAGAGGCAGTGGTAGCTGAGAGCAAGGCAGCCTCACGTCCTCCTGTTGTGGGTGCTCTCGGCTATTACCGTGCCTGTGGCTTCACGCTGGCAATTATAAATATATACAAAGACTGAATAAATACACAGCATCTGAAATAGGATAAAACAGTAGGAGAAACATCTACTAGCTTAAAGTTAGAGATAAAAACTACAGTGTCGTTGTTCAAGGGGAACCAATAAATAGCACCCCTTTCTCTGTCCAAGTCTCGAACCCACAAAGTAATAGGACAGAAGAGTAAAGTTTATGCAGACCCCAGTACCTCCTTTATTACTGAGCTATCTGTGTGCTCTCTGCAAATGAGCAGCTCCCAAGGAAGTGAAGGAAGGGGCTTGGCTATGTTTACCTAGTTTCTCCTTCCAAACTCACTGGTGAGATTAAATTCCCCTCTGCACCTGGGGCTATCGACCTAAGAGGCATAAAGATAATAGGAAAGTTATACTGAGAGCTGCTTTTAAAAGAAGGAAATATCATGAGTGGAGAAGCATCGTCCACCCTGTATCCCTCCTTGAATCCCACAAGCATTCCCCAGGTTTTTCTCCTGTTAACCTTTTGGACTTAGTCATTAAGTCTGTGGTCACTTGGAGAAGGCCATTTTCCATCTTCATTGCACTTCTGCAATACCAACAACTGTTCTTTTCAGTGTCCTCATGGACATGGTGGATCTTGCCCCTAGAAGGCTCTGACATGGGTCAAAACTGTATAATAATTAATGCCAAGGCCACCAAGACCTAAAATTTACTCTGTATTCTATAATGCACCTGAAATTATGTCCAACCATGCTGTCAGCAAAAAAAGAGGAAGACCCTCAAGGAGTTGGTTTGACACAGTAGCTGCAACAATGGGCTCATATATAGCAATGATTGTGAACATGGTGCAGGACTGGCAGTGTTTCATTCTGTTGTACATAGGGTCACTATGAGTCGCAGTCAACTCGATGGCACCTAATGACAACATGCTGTCTCACGTAGCTTATCAGGGGTCCTATAGCTGAGACCAAACACCACCACTAAGATACTCTAGCAATGTTATACCAAATACGCCAAAAATATCAATATAAAACTTCTTCCACTATCAGATTCCCAGGAGGAATGATTGCAGAGCCCTGGCTCCTAGTGTGATAATGTGGCTGCTCTGAGCCAGCGGTCCTTTCTTAGTGCGACCTCAAAACTGTGATGTACCAGCAATATGCTCCTACTTAGACAATAGGATCTCGTGGTTGTTTCAAAGAAATCTGCAAAGAGTGCAAGGAATAGAATCCATCAGACAAAGTGGTTGCCACTGACCTGCCCTCGTAAAGTTCACTCCTCCAGAAGCAATTGGAAGGTTTGTGGCATGAACAGATCTGAATATTCTCTCTTAAATCAAGTGCTGATTTGTAAATGTCCACCAGTCTACAACAAGCAGGATGTTTTTGTACCTTCCGTCCTTAACCTTGACAAGGTCTGTCCTTGAGTCTTTCCTCCCTCTGGTCGTTTCTGGCTAGGTCAATAGTGTATGTAATGTTAGAAGTTATAGAAAGGTCAAAAGTATGTCCAACATCTGGTGAGGCCAAAGCTGGTGGCTTTTTCAATGTGGCACGCCTTAATCCAGGTCCTGTGGTTGTCAAGAAGTAATGGGGCTAAAGGCTGAGCTTGCTCCCTCGCTACAGTGTGGCAGAAGTTCACAAAACATCCCTCTTAGCTCCAGCCCAGTAACCTTGCACCCACCTGATCTACCATTTCCCCCCGGGACAGAACCAGACTCCCCTGTGTAACACTGTAACTGAATCCCAAACCAAACCAAACCAAACCCAGTCACCATCAAGCTGATTTCAACTTACGGCGGCCCAACGTTTATCAGAGTGGAACTGCGTTCTGTAGGGTTTTCATGGCTGTGAACTTTAGGAAGCAGATTGCCAGGCCTTTCTTCCATGGTGCCTCTGGGTAGATTCAAACCTCCAAACTTTCTGTTAGCAACCAAGCACTTAACCATTTGCACCACCCAGGGACACCTATAACCTAATCCAATTGTGCCTTTTTTCCCATTTCTTTTCAACCCTACCTTTTCTAATACCCCCAATACATGTCTGGTCAATTTTTTTAAGTATTTATTTTATTTTTGGTAAAAATATACACAGCAGATCATATACCCATTCAATAATTTCTACATATACAGCTCAATGACATTGGTTACATTGTGTCACCATTCTCCCTATCTCTCCCCATATTATTTCACCACCATTGACTTGGACTCACTGCCCCATAAACTACTCATTTACGCTTTAGAGTTACTATTGTCAGTTTGATCCGATATAGATAATTCTTTAATAAAGCACAAGGCTCAAGGTGAACATTTTTACTAATTCAGCTAAATTATTTTTTAGTTTGAAGATGACTTCGGGGGATAGTTTCAGTTCAAGATTCAAAAATTTTCTCAGCACAACAGATTCAGAGGTTCCTCTAATCTCAATGAGTCCAGTAAGTCTGGATTCTATACAAAATTTGAAATTCTGTTCCATATTCCCCCTCCTTTAATCAGGATTCATCTATTAAGTCCTTGATAAAAACGTTTAATAATGGTAGCTGGGCACCATCCAGTTCTTCTGGTCTCATGGCAAAGAAGGTAATAGTTCATGGAGGCAACTAGACCTGCAGTCCAGTTCCTTCTCTGATTGCTGGGTCCTTCTTCCTCTGCTGCTCCAGGTGAATAGAGAACAATTGTTGTATCTTGTATGGCTGCTTATAAGCTTTTCAGACCCCAGGCATTTCACTCACAGAACTAGGGAGTAAAACAGAAACTCTAAATGCAGTGTTAGGCCAATTGGGTGGGCAGTCCCATGTAGTCATGGCCCTAAACCTTTGAACTAACAAAACTAATCCCATGAGGTGTTTCGTTGTGCCTAAGTAGTTTGGTCAATTAAAAATATATAGTAAATATATATATATATATTTAATATTCAACATTTTTCAGCTGTATATTTTAGTGATATAGGTTACATTAATCATGTTGTACAACATCACCCTTAATTGTTTCCAAATTTCCCATCACAATAAACAAACTCTCCCTGCTTCCTTTCCCCTTCCCTGCTATCCTTTCCCCTCCCTCCTTCCTCAGGTAATCTGGTCAATGTTTTATCTTCTCCCATGATGTGGACATTAGCAGCAGGTCTTCAACATTCTAGACTATGCCATCATTTACCATATGTCTTAGTCACCTAGTGCTGCTGTAATAGAAATACCATAAATGGGTGGTTTTAAGAAAGAGTGTATTTTCTCACAGTAAAGTAGGCTAAAAATCCAATTCAGGATGTCGGCCCTAGGGGAAGGCTTTCTCTCTCTGTCAGCTCTGGAGGAAGGTCTTTCTCTAATCTTCCCCCGGACTAGGAACATCTCTGCACAGGAACCCCCGATCTAAAAGATGCGCTCTGCTCTTGGTGCTTTTTTCTTTGTGGTATGAGGTCCCCAACTCTCTGCTTGCTTCCCTTTTCTTTTACCTCTTGAGAGATAAAAGGTGGTGCAGGCCACACCCCAGGGAAATCCCCTTTACGTTGGATCAGGGAAATCACCTGAGTAAGGGTGGTATTAAAATCCCACCCTAATCTTCAACATAAAATTACAATCACAAAATGGAGGACAATCACACAATACTGGGAATCATGGCCTAACCAAGTTGATACACATATTTTTGGAGGGACATAATTCAATCCATGACATTCCACCCTTTGGCCCCCCAAAATCACATCCTTGCAACATGTAAAACATATTCACCCCACCTTTGAAATCTAGAATACAAGATATCTGCTTCCAAAGTTACAATGGCAGAACAGGCACAAGCGAGACACTTCCATTACAAATGGGAGAAACTGGAGGGAAAGAAGGGATAACAGGCACCAAGCAAGTCAGCAGAACACATTACATTAGCCCTCAAAGCTTTGAAAGTAATCCTCTGTCCTGGGCATGCCCTCCAGACTCTAGGTATTAGCCACACTCTCCAGATTCTGAGTGGAGTCCCCTCAGCCCTAGGCTTCAGCTCCGCCTTCTAGGCCCACTGGGACAGCAACTTTGCTCCCTCGGCTTTAGGCGCGCAGTTCTCCTAGTCCATCTGAGTGGCAACTCCACCCTTAGAAAAACCAGAGGCCATGGCTCCACCCTTTGAAACCCCTGAGGTCATGGCCATACCTTTTATGGCTGAGGCAGCTCACCTTCTTGTGTTCCTTGTCTCTTTAGCTTCTGTTCTCTCATTTCTAGGCCTCTTGGCTCCTCAGGCCTGAGGCCCACATCACCTCTCTCGCTCGGTGGGTTGGCTCCAGCGACCTCTTGCGCTAGGCTCCTGGTTCTGCTGTTGCCACTTCTCTTTTGCTGCAGGTTCCCTGCTGTGCTGGTCCTCTGCCGCTGTCGCAACTCTGTCCATTCACAGTTTCAAAACCACTTCCATATTTTAAGTATCTGTTAGAGCAGCACCCCACTCTCTCGGTATCAAATTCTGTCTTAGTCTTCTAGTGCTGCTATAACAGAAATACCACAAGTGGATGGTTTTAACAAAGATAACTTTATTTTCTCACAGTCCAGTAGTTTACAAGTCCAAAATCAGGGCGTCAGCTCCAGGGGAAGGCTATCTCTGTCGGCTCTGGAGGAAGGTCCTTGTCCTCAATTTTCCCTTGGACTAGGAGCTTCTCAGGCACAGGGACCCCATGTTCAAAGGACACGCTCTGCTTCTGGTACTACTTTCTTGGTGGTAGGAGGTCCCTCTTTCTCTCTGCTCACTTCTCTCTTTTAAATCTCGAGAGATTGCCTCAAGACACAATCCAATCATGTAGGTTGAGTCCTGCCTCACTAACACAACTGCTGCCCATCCTTTGATGACTTCCTTATATCTATGAATGATATAAGAAATACGGGCAGATATCTAAAAGCGTTGGGGCAGAACCATCCATACCCTCTGCCTACCTTCCTATGTGAATGCAGTTCTAAACCAATGTTTCTCTTTCAGTAGCAATAATTAAAACTCATTATCTGTGAATAAGATTGTAAATATCTTAGTCCAAGACCCCAACCTTACTATCATCTGTAAGAATGTGGCTGTCCTAGCATCTGACTAAGCCTCCTAGTTCCATTTAACTTTTGTACAGGCCAGATGGAGCATAGCAGGGTGCAGAAACAGAGTGTATTAGTCTTTTCTATCCTTACTGTTTCTCAGGGTTTACAATAATGTTTTCAGTTTGGTTGAAGGCTTCCCAGAACTTCATCAAGGTACAGAACTGACCCACAGCCCAAACTATCAATTTAAGTCATGAGAAACCAGAAGACCAAAATCTCTGGTTTAATACAATAAATACTTATTTGTGGCTCCCTTAAAGTCCACAGTGGGTGGGTCCAGGCCACTTTGCACGGCAGTTGCCCCTCATCTGTGGCCTCCCTATCAACATATGTTTCCGTGATCACCCCTGAAGTGAAGGAGAGAGCATGGAGAATTGTGCATCAGCTCTAGATGCATCTACCTGGAAGTGACGCATTTCCTCTGACCACATTTCATTCATTGCACATAAGTCACGTATACACACCTTACTTCAAGAAGAAGAGTCAATCCACTCATGTCCTAGAAGGAAAGATGAACTGGAAATACTGGGAGCAGCACTAAGACCAACCACACTCTCCCAAGCCTGGACATTTATATATTTACATTCACCAGGAATCTTCCCTGGCTTCTCAGAGTCTTTAATTGTCATGGTTACATAAATCATCCGTATTTCATGATTTCTACCAATTGGCCATATCAAGGTAATCTTAATTTGATCATACCCCTAATACTCAATAGGTTAAAAGAGACACCACAAAAGTGCTTCCCCCACTTCATATTTAAACTAGCCTCTTTTTTCTACCCGTTGCAAGATTCGATTCCGACTCGGCATGACTCCATGAGTGTCAGAGTACGACTGTGCTCCATAGGGTTTTCAATGGCTAGTTTTTTGCAAGTAGATCACATGGCCTTTCTTCTAAGGCACCTCTGAGTAGACTCAAACCTCCAGTCTTTTGGTTAGCAACCAAGCGTGTTAACCGTTTGCATCAGCCAGGGACTCCAAATTGGCCTCTAAGAACTGTTTATCTCTGTGTGTCCCCTGTGGCCCCATGAATCATCATTCTCTTTCTTAAGAAGAATGTGTTGAGTCATGCTGAATGAAGCCCAAGACTAATAACTAAATCTCATGGGCCCAGATTGTTGACCAAGTTTTGAGCAAAGGCTGGCTGCCCTGACCCTAGAAAGTACTGCTACTGAGTTCCAGGCCTCCCCTTCTTCATGGTCCTAGTTGACCTATTTACCCTCTTACCAGGATTTTCTGTTTCAAAGTAAGTCTCACCATTTCTGTAGATTCTGCTTTCTCCCATTTGCAGGCAATTTTTCTGGGAAAGTTTATGGCTTTATAATGTGAGCAATACCATCATGTGACATTCAAATAGAGCTCAACCTCATCTAGTCTTGCTCGGTTGCCTTTGGTTTCCTAAGGTCCCTAAAATTTTATTAACTTAATTCTGTCTTTGATCTTGATGTTGGTCCCCATTGGGGGCATTCTGAAATACATACATATATATATATATATATATATATATATATAAAAACACACACACACATATACACACACACTTCTTATTCATAGCTATAGGCATATAGCTCCTATTTACTCTCTGTTCACAGGTCCATACATTTGCATTTCCAACATAGTCCTCCACATTTAGCTTAGTGGAGTCACCTACAGAAAGAATTAAGTTCTAGGACTGCTAGGGGCATTCATCGTTTAAAAGCAGCAACATTGTCTGCCTTTCTCCTTCTGAACTGTTTCTAAAGCGTAGCAGAGACTACAAGGGGCCCCCCAAAATCTGTTCTTCCTTTCTTTTAAAGAAATAAGAGTTTTGGATGGGCACCTGTTTTCCAGCAAGACTAGCTTTCCTAAAGCTGGACAAATGGAAATGGGGAACCCAAGGTCAAGAAAGGGAGAGTGTTGACACATCACGGGATTGGCAACCAATGGCACAAAATAATATATGTATTAATTGTGTAATGAAAAACTAATTTGCTCTGTAAACCTTCACCTAAAGCACAATAAAAAAAAATTTTTTTTTTTCCTAAAAAAACAACAACAAAAAGACTAGATTTCCCAGGCTCACATTTAGGTATAGTCATGTGACTAGGTTCTGGACAGTGAAATATGAGTGGAAATAAATCCCGCTTCTAGATTTGATGCATAACTAATGAAATGTGCTCTGTACATGCACTCTTCCCCCTTCTCCCTAGCTGTAAGCCAGATAGGACAGCAACCCAACCTTGACTATACATATGATAGCAACATCTTAGGGAATGATAGAGCAACAAGGAAAGAGGAATCTGACAGCCTGAATGACTTCAGGAAGCAGAGTTGAGGAGCTTTTAAAAAAATATCAGTGCCCAGGTCCACCTTTAATTAATTAAATCAGAATGTAGGGGTAGGGGCCAGGCATCATTTTTTTTTTTTTTCTTTTTTCCAGTTGCCCAGTTTCTAATCCACAAGAAGAGCTGAGAACCATTTATCTAACTACCTAAACCATTCTGCAATATGTGTATCTCTGTTCTGGGTCCTTACAGTTTTTAGACCAGCCTCATTCCCAAAACTAAGGCATCTGAGATACAGGCTTTGTTCCAATAGAACAGAAACTACCCCCCCCCCCTTTTGAAATCTATAATAAAGTTCACTACTTAATCAGAATCTCTAAGATTGACAAGCATAATTAGTATGTGTGGGAGTTAGGGCCATAGAAGAAATGTTAAGTCAGAAAGGTCATGATGTTTCTGGATCAACCTACCTTGACCCTGAATGAAAATCAATGCTTATCATCCCAAGCAAGGGTGGAAAATCTCCTAACGGTCTATAGGTCTAACTGGAAAAATACAAGAGAGGGAATAAAACTATTCAATCATGCAATGCCTGGACAGCTGACCACAGAAGCTATTCCAAAGTGGGCCCTCATAGAAACTAAAGAAAGCCATCAAGGACAAAGACACAAGTGCCCACACACTAATGTCTGAAAGCCAAAGCCACGTGCCCTGAGCCCACTATGAGCCTCTCCCATGTTTTACTTTAATCCTTGAGTATCCTTCTGCCTCATTCTCGAAGTTAGTGAGCAAACATGGCAGATGTTGGCATTTGAAAACTCCCAATTAAGAAGCAACTGAGAAGTAACACAAAAGATGAGGGACATGGAGGCCAAAATATCACCTTATTACTAGAGAAGTCAATACTGGAAAATGTGACTCATACCTCTGGGCAAGGGGGCATCCTCATTCTGAACCCCAGAATCAGGTAGACTTACCCACCCAGTCACAGAAGGCCCAGACCACCATAAACCTAACGCACGGCACAGGGCCTTTCTCACTGAGTTCACAGCATGGCCATAAGCAATTGATAACCCATGTTCTCTGCAGACAGGCCAAGTCCTAAGACAAGGAGGAGAAGAAGGGACTCTGACACATGCTCCTCTCTCCAACCACACATGCTCCTCTCTCCAACCTCATATTTAGATTGTCACTCCTGCTCTGGGTTAGAGTTAGTGGAGGGTGGGCAACGGCAGGAGTGATGTGCTAACAGAGCGGCTTCCACTGAGGAAAAATCAGGACCCCTCTAACAGTAAGAAAAGTTGACACCATGCTTAAAAATAAAATACTTAAACCCAATAGAAATGAGTTTAATAATGTAAAACAAATAAATTTCAAATGATATAAAGATTAAAACCAGCCCTTATAAATTTTAAATGTTACCTAGAAAGAAGAAAAAGTTTAGATAAAATCCCAATAAATTGAGTTAAAAATAAAAGATAACAATAGAAGAGCAGTAAAATAAAAATATAAAATTTGAAGTTTTGATAGCCTGGTAAAAGAGAACAAAAGGGTATAAATAGACTAAGGATGAGTATCTATAAACCCAAAAGCATATGGAAAATTCCATGTGTCCTCGGAAGAGACTGGTTGGCCTGCTTTGATCTGGGTACATATATGTGGCCTAAGCAACTGGGATCCACGGGGGCAGGTTCACAGTGTACAAAATGGTTAATGGGCCCCTTTTTAGTGGACAAAGGGGTATGTGAGGCAGATACTCCAAAACACAAATATGACAGGGAAAGACAGTAGTAAGAAATAGAATGGCCTTTAGAGTTGAGCTCTGTGATATTCAGCAAGTTGCTTACCTTCTATAAGCCTGTATTTCTTCATCTGCAAATAGAAACATTACTACCTGCCATTTAGTGTGTCTTAGTCTCCTAGGACTGCCATAATAAAATACCACAAAGTGGGTGGCTTTAAAGAAGAGACATTTATTTTCTAACCGTTCTGGAGGTTAGAAGTCCAAATTCAAAGGATCAGTAGGGCTATGCCCCCTCTCTCTTTGCTCTCTCTGTCTTTTTCAGTTTCTGTAGCCCTGGGCGTTTCTTCGCTTTATTTTGCTTCGTATAGAAGCATCTGCCCTCATGACCTTATGGCATCTGTTTTCCCCCTGTATGTGACTCTATTTCCATGTCTGTCCCTCTTTCTTAAAAATATTATTTTATTGTTGTAAAAATATAAAGAACACATTGGCCAATTCAACATTTTTTCACATGCATAGTTCAATAACACCAATTACATCAGTGATATTGTGCAGTCATCACCCATTTCCATTGCCAAATTTTCCATCCCCCATAAACAAAAACTCAATGCTACCTAAACAATGACTCCTCCCTTACACTATCCCTCCCACCCTTGATAACCACTATTAAACAGTAATCTCTATACATTGGCCTATTCTAAGTATTTTATATTAGTGAAATCATACAATATTTGCCCTTGCCCTTCTCTTTTATAAGATGCCCCTCATAGGGGTTGGGATTAGGACCCACCCTACTCCAGTATGACTTCAGTAGGTTAATAGCTGATAATATCTGCAAAGAAAAACCTTATTTCCCTGAACAAGCTCACATTAACTGGTGCAGGGGTTAGGACTTCAGCATACCTTTTTGGGGATACAATTCAATCCATAACACAGTGTTGCTGTGAAAATTGAACAGGAAAATGCTGTAAAGCAAATGATACACCTGGCCTAGGAAGGTGATTTTTCCTCCATAGAGGTGGACATGACTAATCCTTCCTGCATGTGGGGTAACAGATGAAAACTAGCTCCTAACAGCCCAGGCCTGAATTGTTCTAATTCCAAAGGTCCCCAGGAACCCTTGGTCCCAGGACATTCCAAGAAGCTGGAGCAATTTTTCCTGGAGGAGCCATAACATCCACTTTGATCCTTAGCCTCATCTCCATGACTCAGCTCTGCAGCAGATAAGAATCTTTATGTCAGAGGAGACCGGTCCAAGTTTTGGGCTTCTTCTAGGCAGATAATTCAGCATGTTTAAACGGCAGTGCATCTTCCTACTAAGCGCAGTTCACTAGGACATGTCCCCCCCACAGTTCCCTGACTCTGCTGTCTATTGCTCCTGTTTCTGTCCTCTAGACTTGACCATGGTGTGGATATTTGGCCCTCTAGCTGATGTCTTGTTGTTCCTTACAGACATGGTTTTTCACTTGCCCTTCCTGCTCTTTGTATTCCCTCCTATCTCAAGTAGGATTATACTCTCCCTGGTCAGCCCCTTGAGACCAACCCTGGGTGCTGCCCATTGGCCAAATCGTAGCTGGCCGTGCTCAGTGCCCCAGGGGAGATTTGAAGAAAAGCCAATTTTATTCACTGAGGCCAAGACCATGCCTATAGCCACATATGGTGTCATGAAAATGGACACCAGGTAAATTTACAAGAGGGGAAGGCAAAGTGAAGGTGGGATGTCACTTGATGCAATGCCCAAGCTGAGGAAAATATGTGCCTTTCAGGAGTCCACTTGTTTGAGGGACCAAAGAACCTCAGAAAAAAAAGAACATACCCTTAAGGAAGATGAAGCTAGACAAACCTAATTTGTTTATGAATATTAATATTTATAATTATGATGAATATTAATACTTACAATTGTGTTTGAGTAATGTCCCCCACTTCTTTACCCTTTTCCATATAACTGCAAAAACTCTTCCACTCTGACTCTGGGTCCAGTCTTGTGACTTGTTTAGCCAATGGGATGGTACCTGTTGCTGTTGAGTTGATCCCAACTCATAGCGACCCTATAGGACAGAGTAAAATTGCCCCATAGGGTTTCCAAGGAGGAGATGGTGGGTTCAAGCTGATGACCTTTTGGTTAGAAGCCAAGCTCTTAGCCACTATACTGCCAGGGCTCCAATGGGATGGTAGCCCCATCCAAACCAAACCTGATGCCATCCAGTGGATTCCTACTCATAGCGACCCTGTAGGACAGAGTAGAACTGCCCCACAGGGTTTCCAAGGCTGTAAATCTTATGGTAGTAGACTGCCAGCCACATTTTTCTCCCACAGAGTGGCTGATGAGTTGGAACTGCTGACCTTTTAGCTAACAGCTGAGCACTTTAATCACTTTGCCAGCAGGGCCCCTTGGGATGATAGCAGGCTTCATATAAACAGATGCATGAAGAATCACTTCAGCCTTTACACCTGTGCTCTTGAACCTCTGTGCTGTGAGGACATGCCCAGGCTAGCCTACTGAAGAGCTGTTAGTAGAATTCTTGCCTTCCATGATGGGGTCCCAGGTTCAACTCCCAGCCAATGCACCTCAAGTGCAGGCACCGATCATCCGTCAGTGGAAGCCTGCATGTTTCTATGATGCCGAACAAGTTTCAGCAGAGCTTCTAGGCTAAGACAGACTAGGAAGAAAGTCCCGGCAACCTACTTCCAAAAATCAGCCCATAAAAACCTTATGGATCATAACAGTTCTGTCTGCAATCAATCATGGGGTGGCACAGGACCAAGCAGCAGTTCTGTTGTGCACGGGGTGGCCATGAGTCGGGGGCTGACTCAATGGCAGCTAACAACAACAACATCATTATTTTATTATAGACACTACAGGTACAACTGTTTTGGAGACAGCGTGTATCTGTGTGTGTGTATAGGTGTCTGGTGGGAAAGCAAAGGAAAGAGAAAATGCCCAAGTATGTTGTTGGGAATTTACTGATGTACCAAGGACTCAGGAGACTGGGACACCTGGTGTTAGATGATCTTAACAAACCATTCTGGCCTCTGAGCATTTCTTACAAATGTCAGTGAACAGCAACACTCTTCCAGGCGACCTGGATAGAGACATAAGTGGGCAGTGTGGTGCAGTGTACAATCCGAGTTCAAACTTTGACTCTGCCACCTCTTGGCTCTTTGATATTGGGCAAGTCATTCAATGAGTCTCCTCTACAAAAGGGAAAACGATACCTTCCCATTATCTAACAGGGTTATTGTGGGTTTCGCTGGGTTAAGGCCCAAGGCTGGCTCATCGAGCCTACATGATCATGCTATTTACTAAGCATCTATAACAGGGCTTGCTTTAAAAACCTATGCAGTATTTGCCAGCAGCAGTAGCTGAGTTAGGCTCTTTTAAAAAATAAACTTAAATATTACATGGAAGGGTTTTCCATCCCCAAACTAGAAAGAAGGGTGTGCCGTGTTTAAGACAGGAATTAAAGGCCACTCTCTGGCATCCTGACCTTGGTCAGGAGCCAGGATCTAGACATCTATGTGCTGTGACCCCCTAGTTAGCCATGGGGCAGGTGGAGTTTGCAGCTGGAAGACTGTGCTTAAAAATCAACTCAACATTCAGAATAACCAACGTCTTTTGGCAGTGCAGTGTGTCATATTTATTGGGCTAGTCACAGGTAAGCTAAAACACGTTGAAGGGAAAAAAACGGAGGCCATCAGTAAAGTCAAGAAACAAAATATCTAGCATTTCTTAGTTTCAAATGTTGAGTTTTAAAACCACTGCAGCTGAGGAAGATAGGCAATCCATTGACATAACTCCAATGGGTGTCATTTGTTTTTAGCAACAAGAAGCACATACATTTAACCAATGACTTTCAAAACAATAAGCAAAAAAGAAAACTGTATATTTTTATGTAGCTAAGACAAGGTCATTTATACAAATTAAAGTGATACAAAATATATGAAAAAGAGAACACACATACAAAAGTCGTTAAGCTGGTCAAAGAGCGAGGATGTCACAGAACACCACACTGAGAGCATTGGTGTGAATTCATTTCAGTTCTGAAAGTACGTCCAAAGTTCGAGTGACACATTTACTGAGGTAAAGGCACAACCACTTCCACATAATTAATGGGGAAGAATCCAGATTCCCCACGTATCATTCCTTCATACCAGTTTTCATCTATTTGATTGGTCAGTGTAATGATGTCCCCTTCTTTAAATCCTAGTTCTCCTTGGTTTTCTGGCTCAAAGTCATAGAGACCACGACAGCAGGGTTGGTCCATGGGAACATTAGAACCTGTTCACGTCACATGGAGACAAAAAAAAGTACAGATTAACACGACAAATGATTCATGGAAATTTGAAGAGTTTGGGAAAGCTGTTAACAGTAGGTCTCTGCCTGCCTTCCCACTACAAGGTGGGCTCCACTCAGCTCACGGATGCTGTGTCGTGGTCTTTGGCCTCCTCAGCTGCCCCGGCCAGATAATGCCTCAGCTGATCTCCTGGGTCCACTGACTTTCTCATCAGTTCTCCCTGCCAGAGAATTCAGGCCCAGCCCTTCTCCCTGAAGCAGCTACTCAGCTCTGCTTGGAGCCCTGAGGGAGGTACAGAAGAATCACAAGGCCCAACCCTGCAGCTGTGGAGACTGGACAAAGACATGTGAAACACTGAAAGAACAAGTATGAGGTGGTGTATCACACATGGCTCGGAAGCTTGGAGGAGATGGAGGGCCTAGGAGGTCCAGGAGCTCTTCCTAGAGCTGGCGGGCAGGATACAGGAGCGGAGGAGACGAACCAGGATAGGAATGAGCACATATTTACAGACCAGCCTAATTAATGTCTTGAAGTTATTGTACCTAGCCTGAAGTTCTCAGAATAACATTTTTTAAATACTTTTTTTTTATTTCATACTAAACCATAGTCATTATAAGAAGAAATTACACGTATACAAAACTGAGAAAAGTCAGCAATAACCCATTAACCCAGAGATAACCAATGATAAATTAACATTTTGGCATAGAAGCTTCCAGATTTCCTTATGAATATATTTGTGTATGTATTTAAATATAGTTGTTTCCATAAAAAAAACTCCCTGTACATATCATTATGAGCATCTTTCCAGATTTTTTTCAATTACTATCAGTTGCCAACTGTATTATAATTTCTTTGACCAATTTCCTATTTGAGGACATTTAAGGTCCTTCTTCACTCCCTCCCTTCCTTCTTCTTTTTTTTTTTCTTTCCATTCTCTCTTGGCTTTCATAGGCAACTCTTTGAAAAATACTCTAACACATATATTTACAAACATGTACAATTAATTCCTTAGAATAAATTCCTAGAAGGGTATTTGCTGGTCATAGGATGTGAATTTTTCTGAGACTTTTGACATTTGCTGTCAATTTAATTTTCTATCATTCTTATAAATTTGAAGAGCCCTCTTTTATCCTACAAATTTTAACCCTTTGTATGTCATGTCTGATCCAAATAGTACATCCAGTTTATTATCTGGTTTTTGATTCTGTTTTTGGAATGTGTATGGGGATGGAACTGAAAAGAAGGTTTCTGTTTTGTTTTGGCATGTATATGTTGTTGTTGTTGTTTAGGTATCATCGAGTCGGTTCCAACTCATAGCGACCCTATGCACAACAGAACGAAACACTGCCCGGTCCTGAGCCACCCTTACAATCGTTGTTATGCTTGAGCTCATTGTCACAAATGAAGGTCCCGAAAGCTTTACTCCATCCACGTCATTAAGGTCGACTCTACTTTAAGGAGGCAGCTCTTCCCCAGTCATCTTTTGAGTGCCTTCCAACCTGGGGGGCTCATCTTCCAGCACTATATCAGACAATGTTCCAGTGCTATTCATAAGGTTTTCAGTGGCTGATTCTTTTCGGAAGTGGACTGCCAGGTCCTTCTTCCTAGTCTGTCTTAGTCTGGAAGCTCAGCTGAAACCTGTCCTCCATGGGTGACCCTGCTGGTATCTGAATACCAGTGGCATAGCTTCCAGCATCACAGCAACACGCAAGCCCCCACAGTATGACAAACTGACAGACACATGGGAGTTGGCATATATATAGAAAAAGAAATTGGCATGTATATAGAAATTTTAATCATGCTTGGTAAAGCAGAGGTCGAGTGAAAAAGAGGAAGACCCTCAATGAGATGGACTGACCCAGTAGCTGCAACAATGGGCTCAAGCATAACAATGATTGTGAGGATGGTGCAGGACCGCACCGTGTTTCATTCTGTCGTACATAGGGCCGCTGTGAGTCAGAAATGACTGGATAACACATAACAACAACATAAGCAAATTGACCACACTTTTCATTCATGGTTTATCCACTACCCAAAACCAAGCCAAACCTGTTGCCACCGAGTTGATTCCCAATCACGGCAACCCTACAGGACAGAGCAGAACTGCCCCATGGGGTTTCCAAAGCTGTAATCTTTACATAAGCAGACTGCCACATCTTTCTCCTTGAGACCGGCTGGTGGGTTTGAACCGGCAACCTTTCGGTTAGCAGCCAAGCGCTTTAACCACTGTGCAACCAAGGTGCCTTTGGTCTCCACAGTTACATTTAGATATTCAACTAAATTTTATTCCAGTATTTTTTATTTAATTTTTTATGTGAAAATTTTTACTTTTAATCCATTTGGATTTTGGCAAATAGTATAAGGTTAAGGTCTTTTTTTGTTTGTTTTTTAATGCTAAGGCTTAAGCAGTTATCCCCAGCACAGTTTATTATATAATCCATTCTTTTGCCACTGATTTCAAATACTACTTTACTATCCTTTATCTTTATCATATATTTAACTATCATGTGCACCTGTCTCTATTTTAGGATTTTCTATTTTATTCCACTGATCAATTTTGGTATGAGTCAGAATTGACTTGATGACAACTGGTTTACCATACCATTTTAAATACTGTAACTTTGAAAGAAATTTTAATATTTGGCAAAGCAAATTCCTTATAATTACTCTTCTATTTCAAAATTTCCTATATTCTTATGAAATCATTCAACCAGACTAACTTTAGTGTCAAGGTATCAAGTCCCCCCCCGCCACCAAAAAAAAATTTTCCTTTTAATTGTCTCCCTACCCCCTTTGGGCTTTAAAGATTAATTTTAGGAGAATTTTTTTTTTTAAACAAATGACCACCACATACCTTGAACAAACTCCACTTATTCATGTATTATACTTTTATTCTATGATTAGACTGAGTTTGTTACTACAGTATTTAGTGTTTTTGCAGCTGACTTGAAAAGTGAAAGTAGGCTATAGTTTTCCTTTTCATGGTGTGTGTCTGGATTTGGTATCAGAGTTATGTTAGTTTTATAAGATTAAATTTTTCTTCTTTTTCTATTGTGTAAAATATTCAAACCTTGAAGATATGAAAGAATTTTCCCCCAAGTGATCTGGACTTTTGGATTTCTGAACACAAGGTGCTTTCTAGGATAGCCCGTCATGGTGGCTTAGTGTGTCTGGGAAGAAGATGAAGTCACCCACTTCAGTCCTCCGTAGCACTTAAAGGGGGCCTGTGAGGATCTCAGCAGTTCCTGTGCTTCTACAGAAAGGAGCTGAAGGTGAGAGGAGGGGCAGGAATTGAGGGGCCACCTAGTTAAGTAAGAGGATGCTCTGTCTGGAGAGCTTGGGGGAATGGACCACTGGTGAGACCAAAGGGAAATGGTGAAGAGGGGACCAGAAGGAGGCTAAACCCCAATCCAAGTAAACCACACTCTCATCTACACGGAGGCCACAACACGGACAGAGGCCACCACCAGCAGATAGAACCAGTCCATCCAAAAGGAGGCCAGGGAAGCCTCCCCCACCTTCAATAACTGACTCATTATGTGAATGGCTCTCCTACTCCCCATTCAGCTCCCAATGCCAGCAGAGTAAGATCTGGAAAAGGAAAGGGAAGACAGTATCCCAGGGTAAGACCATACCAACTTTACAGCTTCTGTCCTTTAAGAAGAGAGTTTAATTGTGTCATATGATTGAAATATCTATTTTATCTAACTTCTGTCATCCTATTTTATGCTTTCCATTTCTATTTCCTTTTTCTATTATTATGAGCTACTGTTTTTCCTCCCTCTAGACTTCAATTGGAAACCCTGGTGGCGTAGTGGTTAAGTGCTACGGCTGCTAGCCAAAGGGTCGGCAGTTCAAATCCACCAGGCGCTCCTTGGAAACTCTATGGGGCAGTTCTACTCTGTCCTAGAGGGTGGCTATGAGTCGGAATCGACTCGATGGCACTAGGTTTTAGAGGTACCTCGAAAGACAGGCCTGAAAATCTGCTTCCAAAAGGTCACAGCCTTGAAAGCTCTGTGGAGCAGTTCTGCTCTGCACATGAGTTGAAATCAACTCGACGGCAACTAGCAACATCAGACTTCAATTGAGAACTCATAATCTCTATTAGGGACTATGAGTCGGAATCAACTCAACAGCAATGGAGTTTTTTTGGGTTGACTAGAGATTATGTTCTTTCCTCACTGAATCTTTTGGATCCAAGAAAAGACAGAAAGTAAATGTTGGTATTTCTGTGGTTGGTCAAATGAGAAGGCCCTTGTCCTGGAGAGGCGGAGGGAGGTGGCAATAATGTGAGGAGAGGGAGGGAGGGCCTGGAGCAGAGGAATGTTCCTGCTGTCAGAAGAAAGTCACTGAGCAGTGCCCACTTCTCTGACAGGGCAGTCCTCCTTAATGCTGCCCCATGCCTAACTTTTTCAGGTCTTTGTCCATGCCAGTGGGAGCGAGCATCACACCTCCCCTCGCCCAGGGACCTTCTATCAGCTGCCTTCCCCAAACAGGCAGGCTGCACTGAGACGGCTCCCCATGGCTTCCTTCGTGCAGTGGTTCTCAGCGTGGCCATACATTAAAATTCCTGCTGCCTAGTCTGCACCCCAAACCAACTCAGAAATCTCAGAATTTTCTGGGCCTTAGGCATCAGTACTATTTAAATTTCCCAGATATTTCCAATGTCCAGTTGCTGTCGAGTCAGTTCCAATTCATGGCAACCCCGTGTGTGTCAGAGTAGAACTGTGCTCTATTGGGTTTTCAGTGGCTGTTTTTTTTTTTTTTTTTGGAAGTAGATCACCAGGCCTTTCTTCCGAGAACTTGAACTTCTTTCAGTTTAGCAGCCTAGCACATTAACTATTTATAGCACCCGGGGACTCTGGTTAACACACTAGGCTGTTAACCGAAAGGCTGGAAGTTCAAATTCACCGAGAGGCACCTTTGAAGGCCTGGTGATTTACTTCTGAAAAATCACCCATTGAAAATCATATGGATCACAGTTCTCGTCCAACACACATGCCTTCTCCACGAGTCAGAATCAATTCATCAGCAACTGTCTTTCTTTTCCCCCCAACGTCCAGCCGAGGTTGAGAACCACCAGTCTAACAGCCCTCTCTTTCCTCCCTTTTCTTTTACCAGAACTTGGAAGTATGGAGCCCTGGTGGTACAGTGGTTAGAGAGCTCGGCTGCTAACCAAAGGGTTGGCAGTTCAAATCCACCAGGCGCTCCTTGGAAACACTACAGAGCAATTCCACCCTGTCCTATAGGGTTGTAGTGGGTCGGAATCAACTCCACAGCAACAGGTTTGGTTTGGTTTTGGAAAGTGTTAAGGAGTTTCAGCTGGTGGAGGAAGGGAGGGTGGGGAGGGAGGCTCTTCTTCATCTCCAGGTAGGCAGCTCTTTCCCACATGGTGACTTACAGGTAGGTCGGCCCTTTAATCTGGCCCCACCTGTACTCTGCTCTGTAGAATTTACATGAAGTTTCTGACATTTGGATGGCTCCTTCTATGACAGAGCCCTGCCCCCTCCCCCAAGTCTGTATACTCCTTTTGTCATAATGATGGGAACTGGGAGGGGAAAGATTCAAATACTTGGGCTCAGTTCCCTATCTTGAATTTGAAAAGAATAACATTCAGTGACTTCAAAGCATAGAGGAATTGAGTGTTTACAGTAACAGATCTTTTCCATTTTCCTTTGGAAATTTACTGCATATTGGTGGTAGTGGGGAGGGGACACTGAAAATACATGGAAACTTGAGCCTTAAGTCAAAGTAAATGTTATTAATGTGTAACTGTTTTAATGTGGTCTCTAAAAATGATTCGTATTCTTTTAGCATCTCTCTCACAACCAGTTTTTACAGAGGCAGGCAGGTACCGAATCACGTGGTAGCCTTGGGAAGCATCTCCTTGAACACAAAGCATTAATCCTGGGAGGGAATTTGGCGATTGTCCATGCACCCTCCTCTTCTTGAAAAGGAGGCAGTAATGCTCCACAGAGGTCACAATGGCCTTGCCCAGGGGTAACAGCCAAGCCAGAATGAGACACCAGGCCTCCAGCCCCCAGAACGTGACCTGCCCTGTGCCCCATGACCTCTGATATGATCTATGATGTGGTTAAGGGTTGCCAAACCATTTTGTGGGCTATCACACTGACTAATAGGCTATTTCTTTTTCTCTCCCATTTACTCTATAAGCTACCTGCAGCGACCAGCATAAATACTAAATGGCAGGCACGCACCTATCTGAGCTCACCACCTGTGTGTGCACGCATGTACACTCTCTGCACACACATATACTGAACACATCTGGGGAAAGACACATCACTCATTACTTCGTTTATTCCAGGCAAGGGACCACTGCCACGATGCCCACTTTGATTTTCTGAGAGGTGGAAGGGGGCCATCCCTCATGTCACACTCCATCAGCCAAGACACCCCAAATCAGGCGTCTCTCCTGAGACCCCTGAGGTGGACAGAGCCTGTGCAAGAGCTCCGTGATTCAGCTAAGTGTGTGTACACCTGGCTTTCTGCCCACACCTGTGTTGTGCAGAGCACCACCAAGGCAGTTCTCCTGATAAATCCACAGCCACCAGAGCTCAGACCTCCTGAATTACAAATGCTGAAGTGTGATATTCTGAAATAGTATTCATGCATTTTTTATTCTGGGTCATTCTTGCTGCCCAGGACACTCAATCCAAGTAGCTATGGCCTTCCTTACCTTAGGGGGAGGGCAGAACCCAGACTCGAACAAAGCAGTCAATGTTTAGCTTTTGATTTCCAAAATACTGCCATTTCAGTTGTGAAAGGTTGTGAAAGCCAAGGTTTTTGGGCTTTTGTGCCAGCTAAGTGGTTCTGAGACCAGAATGAGAGAGACCTCTGAATTCCAAGGAACCAGAGCTTTTTTTTTTTTTTTTTAGAGCTTAGAGATTTTATTACAAGCATGGAGAGGAAAGGGCTGTTTCCTGCCACACGGGGAAGAGATACAAGCCTTCTTGGAGGCGGGGAAGGGCCCTAGAGAGAGAAGAGGACAGAGAAGGTTGAAATGCTCCCTAGATTCCACTCTGGGCTAGAATCTTTGGCCCCACTTCCTACTGAAGCTGGGGAAGAAGGTGGGTTCCCAAAGTGCCCTGGGCCAACATGGCGGAGAGGGGCTGGCACAGAGTGTAAATGGCTGGTGTGGTGTAATTAAGCGGAGAGGGGATGTGAACTGTGAATGCTGGGGAAGAACCACAGACACCCTCAAGTCCCAGCAGGTGGTGAGGAAGTGCTGAGGGGGCATTTAGCCCAGGGGAGGTCTGGGGGAGGGCATACAGAGCTCAGAATGCAGAGACCTAGGTTATAGGCATCAGTGAATGACAACCCAGGTCCCAAGCCAGGTGTGTCAAGTTACCTCAGCCGTGGACAGCAGTCAGGACCTGAACAACCCTCTTCACCTGCCACCATGAGTTCCCCAAACTCTCTGAGTGTGCTGCTTGCACTCAGGCAATATCTTGGAAGGAGAAGAGAACCTTTGAGGAAAATCAACAGCTCTGACAGGGAATTTCAACATTGAATTGACTGTTTAAATCCTGACTTGACTAAGTAATAAATGGATAGGCTACACTTTCTGTTGGAAGAGACTGAGTTACCTTGAAATGGCAAGATTACGGGTTTTTCCATCATAAGAAGAAATGGAAAAATGATTTAAAAAAATATTTTGGGGGCCAAAAGTAGAAATGGAAAAAAGATTAAGTTGTTTCCGCAATTGGTCTAAACGGAGGCTCATAAGCAAGTTCAGCTCAGTTAACAGAAACAATTTCTGCTCACCTGAGTGGTCGTGTGTGAATTTTCCTTCTACACCAAAGACAAGTCAACATCACCATGGATGGAAACCAAAAGTCCAGGCAGAACAAGCTACATTTTCTCAGTGGAATCCTTCAAACCATACTAGAAACAGGCATCACCAAGGTACCTCAGTAGTTGAGCTTCCCATGATCAGAAGACAGCACCTCTGCCAAGATCTTCTCTTAAGAAAAGATGAGTCCTACCCAGCGCCCTGTCTTTGCTGACGTCCCACTCCTTTTTCCACTGTGGTCTTGCCACTGCTGCTCTTGTCAACTCACACCTCCATGCTTTCTCGTGTTCAGTCATTGGCATCTGAAAGCACCGAGAAGCAGTGAACCCAGGCTCCTCGCTGGCTGACATGCAGGCAGCTACAAGCCCCAACCTTGTGCTCAAGAGCAGATTACCCAATAGGCAAGGTAAGCACCATGCTTACCTTGCTTACCAGATTGTTTGTAGTGAAAATTTCACATTTTTTCACCACATCAAAGATTCTGCTTCTAGGTATGGCTGGCATCTGTCTCTCTCCCAACCTCATAGCATCTTCCTACAGCATCAAAGCCTCTTTTCAAATGACCCAGTAAGCAAGTAAGCATGGGCTTACTCGTGCTTACTTACTAATCTGTAGTGAACAATTCCACATCTTTGATGTGGTGAAACCCATGTGAAATTGTTCACTACAGATGATCTGGTAAGCAAGGTAAGCACTGTGCTTACCCTGCCTATTGGATAACCCACCCCTGCCTGTGCTGTCCAGCACTGAGGCTCAGCCTCCTCCTGCCCTTGCTGAGTGGGCTGTGTTTATTTTCTCTTACTCCTGAGAACTGGCTTACCGTAACATGAGAGTAGAAGTGGAAAACACAGTCTTCCTTGTTAAAGTACTGAAACAAAGATTATTTTAACAGAGAAATGGGAGTGTGCCTGTTAAATATTTATTATTCAAGGTCTGTTCCACACCATTAAACCAAAAAACTCATTGCCGTCGAGTCGATTCTGACTCATAGTGACCCTATAGGATAGAAGAGAACTGCCCCATAGGGTCTCCAAGGTGTAATCTTTAGGGAAGCAGGCTGCCACATCTTTCACCCACAGAGCGGCTGGTGGGTTCAAACCTCCAACCTTTCAGTTAGCAGCCAAGTACTTTACAACACGGGCTCCATTCTACACCATTAGGTGTGAGAATTAAATCCATTAATATCTCTGAGACACTGAGAATATTGTCCTGGCACATGGTAAACACTAAAACCTGAGAGCTATTATTTAATGCCTGTGGCTGGACAGGGCTGAGGAATTGTGGGACTACCATTACCAGAATAAAACGCACTCAGTATTTCTGGATATTCGAATACAGCCCTTTGCAGCAAGGACTTAGGGGAAAAAAAAATATGGCAGGGATGGAGGTGGGCACTTTCAACACCAAATTTTCATGCTGTTAAAATAACAAGGGTCCCAATGTTGACAGAAATAAGACCAACCATAGTATTCCTAAGAGGGGAGTGAACATTATTTTAGGGAAAACATGGTTTCCCTATCTACCTACTATGTGTTGGTTCTACAGTACTTCCTGACTGGCCACCTTAAAACTCTTATGCTGGAATCTCTTCAGTTTTCTACACCATTAGTAAGTGGTGGTGCTGAGATCTGACGTTAGCTAGGGAGTTCATTCCCACTTAATTTCTGAGTCAACTCCAGCCAAGGGGTGGTCCATCAGCTGGGCCATCTCCACCAGCTGGTCAGGCTTAGAATGAGACTTTGGGTTCTCAGCTTAATGTGTGCCCAGGAGCTCCCAGGGCTTGGAATCCTCTAGAAGAGCATTTTCTGCCCGGATCCTACGAAGGTCTCAGGAAGGTCTGCCCAGATCCCACCTAGCCTTGGGAGCCATGCTTAAGGAATGTCCTTCATGTACTCCGTCTCTGTCCTGCTTTCTTCAGCCTGGGCTCTAGCTTCCAAGTCAGCAGTTCAAGGCTTCGATTTAAAAAAAATCAACTCTGGCCTCTACTCCAGGTGGTGGATTAGACATCAGAGTGGAGATGGCTTGGAGTGGGATGGCCATTTGCAGCCTGGCATTCACTCTCCCTCAGCTGTATTCCAGGATCTGGAAGCCTGCTCCCAAGGGTCCTGTTTCTAACTCTGACTCTGCGGGAAGTGCAGGTTGGAAGATGTGGACAGTGGGGCAGGGGGGTCAGCCTTCTCTCTGTACTATTAAAAATCACAGCTCTTTTGTTGCACTTGAACTTGGTTTACTTTTAGACCACCAAAGGAGCCTACTGGGGTTTCTTCTCTGCTGACCCTGACTTTGAAGATTTCATACCTGTGAGCATTTGGTCAATGTCCCCACTAATGGGAAAGGCAAACTATGACCCCCCGCAAACCCTTTTTTTTGATGGGGAGGAGGTGGGGAGAGAAATCATTCACCTTACTGCTGTAGACATGAGTCCCCATGGGGGCTGTAGGGTAAGGAGTCTCTCGGAGGCTACTGACCTGAGAGGGCTCTTTGTTCTTTTAGTAAATGCCCAAGACTGCTGTGCCTTTTGAGTTTTTGTTCCTGCTTTTTATAGTTTTTCTCTTTCCTCCCTTGTAGTCAGGCTGCGACCTGTCACTTTTTCCTGCTGCCAGTGGGCCTTTCCGAAGCAGTCCCTCAGGCCCTTCTACTCTGCTGCTTCCAGTCTGCTGTAGGCTGGAAATCAGATAACCAATTATATAACATCAACAGCCGTGTATTTTGGGCTCTTACTGTGTAGCAAGTACCACCTCACATACATTATCTAATTTATCTCATCCTTAGAATAATCCTATGCCCTAGGGGTGACACCATATTTTTATGCAAATAACGCATGCCTTCTTTTTTTTTTTTTTTCTGCATTTGTTTGCAGACTTTGCCCTCCAACCATGAGGTATTTTTGTAAGCATGGTATGCTAATTTTTAAAAACATATATAGCAACACGTGGAAGAGGATTGGCATGGTGGCGCTTGTGAGGGTGCCTCGCTGGCAGGGGTGGGGGCGTGGCTGGCAAACAAATGCAGAATGTGTACGTTATTTGAGTAAAATACGGTAATTCCTGTGCTTTCAATGAGGAAATTGAGGCCCCGAGGAATGAAGTGACAGGGATTGGATTTGCAATGGCTGGCATAGTAGTTAAGTGCTACAGCTGCTAACCAAGAGGTCGGCAATTCGAATCTGCCAGGCGCTCCTTGGAAACTCTATCGGGCAGTTCTACTCTGTCCTATAGGGTCGCTACGAGTTGGAATCAACTCGACGACAGTGGGTTTGGTTTGGTTTTTCTGTAAATGGTTAATACACTTGGCTGCTAACTGAAAGGTTGGAGGTTCAAGTCTACCCAGAGACACCTTGGAAGAAAGGCCTGGCAAGTACTTCTGGAAAATCAGCCATTGAAAACCCTGTGAAGCACAGTTCCACTCTGGAACACATGGCGTCACCATGAGTCAGAATCAACTTGAGGGCAACTGGTTCTGGTTTTTCTAACTCCAAAGTCGTTAACAATGAGATGTACAGGTGACACCAGTTTTGCTGGGGGATCATTTTCTCCTCATTTTCTGGTTCTGAAGTAAAGAAGTTCAGAAGTGTTTCCTTATTATCCTTATGCTACCAAGTCCCTGATTGGTGCAAACGGTTTAAGTGCTTTGCTACCACCCAGAGCTGCCTTGGAAGAAAGGCCTGGAAATCTACTTACAAAAGATCACTGCCATTGAAAATTCTATGGAGCACAGTTCCACTCTGAACACACATGCATTTGCCATGAGTTGGAACCAACTCCAGGGCAACTAGTTTGGCTTTGGTTTCTTTGCCAACAGGCCATTAAGAAGCAGAGAGGAAGGTGCCTGTTAATGAGGTGAGTCAGCAGCCCAATCAGGAATAGAACCAAAATCACCCTGAGATTTGATTTGTATCTGTACCGCCTGGCTGGGCAATTCATCTCTTAACATTTTAGGGTAAAAAAAAATCTGATTTGGAACTTTCAAGTTAGTTTTGGCCCAGATTCATTCTCTGGGCCAGGCACCGTGTTTGACCTACTAGATACCATCTCTTTTGAATTAGAATCAGCATATGTGGTTCAAGCTCCTTTCAAACGCTATAAAAAAAAATATATATATATATATATTTTTTTTCTCCCAACCTAAAATCTCAGGCTCTTGTAGCAAAATTCTTTTGAAGCTAACACTTTCTCTTTAGCTGACCCAGACATAGCATTTGTTGGACAATTTTGATAAATACCAGAAAACCTATTTTCCTCAACATCTCTACAACAGTAGTTTTGCCCATTGGACAGAAACTTCAGACCCCTGGGTTCTAGCTCTAGCTTTCACAGTAACCAACTGTTCGACCTTGGTCACATCTGGGTCCTTATCAGCCAATTTCAAGTGTTAATGTATATGATGGTTAAGTAGTGAATTACTGAGTAAAGTCTAGTAATAGTTTTCACATCTATGAATGTCTTCCTTGAAATAACAGCCCTATATTTATCCACAGGAGACGTGATTTATTAAAATTACTTGTCAACGAAATTCAAGCTTAATCATTATGATCTATAAAATTAAGCATGCGGGACTTGTTTTACCCTGAATATCAATCCTCCACAATTTAAACGGGTTATATTCTATGGATGTTTAACTGATACGGCTTGTACCCCTTACTTTATAAAACCCTGATCTGTCTATCGAGATAACTTTTGCAGCTATCTTAGAAGCTGTGCCATATCTATGCTTCCTGAGAGGTGAACCATCTAATACAACCAGGTCCTATTTTTGTGGGTTATTTTTGCCACTCTGAGTTAGGGGAAAAGGGAAGAGAAATGACCTTTATCAGAGGTGACCTTCTGACTGCTGGCATAGGAATCGCCTGCAGACTATTTTGTTTGGCCTGCTCCTTGCTTTTTATAGTGTGGATTAGTTGCCAATATTTGAAAATCAGGAGTTTTCACATAAACATGTGTCTTCTGGCTTCTCTTGAAAAATCAGAAAGACTGGCTATCCTGGGCCCACATTCCTGGGTAACCGGCATTTGCTATTGACCATCAGCTGCCCCTCTGGGTGGCTCCAGACACACCCCCTCTGTCGTGCTCCTGACACGCAGGGTTGGTGTCGGTTGCCATTTGTCATTAGCCTTGCACCGTTTTCTCACACTTTCCCTATGTCTTTCATTCTTATAATCTGGTGTTAGAGTATGAAACTGGGACCACCCATTGGACAATTCCAGGAGGCATTATTCAGGTAGATCCAAGCATAGACTTTTCTGGAGTTATGCTACATAGAGGCCCTGTTTGTAATCCCTGGAGACAATGGACTTCTACAATATTTTTTTTTTAAACAGAAGCCCATATATTAATATTTAGATGATGGTATCTTAAAATATACAGATCAAAGTTATTGCTGTAGAATATATACTAAGATTCTAAAATAGGTAGTATTTGGATAATATAAACATATAAGCATTTCAGCCAAGTAGTCCTAAAATTTCCACAACTAAGTTACAAGTCTTACAGGCTTTTCAAAAACGCTTTTTACAGACTATTTAAAAGAATTACAGGAAACCATTCCCCGTGGTGAGAACACCTGTGCTTCCCTCCAACGCTTCCTTCGGATTTTAATATAAGAGAAGGGATTCTTCTCCTTTCCCACATCAATGGCTACTGATTAACAATGAAAATCACAGGTTGAGTTTTCATTTGCTTTAAATAATAATTCTAAAACATAGAAAGTATAAAACGCTCAGCCTGATCACTTTTCAGATTTTTAAGCATGCTAAGTATTCATAAAAGATATAGATTATAGCCACAGACTTTAGAGCTAGAAAGAATCTTGGAAAGTCTCAAGTCCAATCACTTTATTTAAGGATAATGTCAAAGCAGCCCAGAGATGTTAGGAAATTCAGCCAAAGTCACACAGCTAATAAAGGCCTGAACTACAAGTTAGGACTTCCGTTTCCTTGTTCATTCCTCCCCTGTCAATGAATTCTGCCTCTGAGCCACTGCTGATAATATATAGTCATGGATGTGCAGGGAGGGTTGGTGGCAAAAAAAAAAAAGAAGAAGAAGAAAAGAAAAGTGGTGAGAAATAACCTGAGGAGTATGCCATCACCATTGTCACCACTCTGAAATTTTAATTTCCTCTTTGGAAATTTAGGTAAATACACATATTAAAAAAAAAAAAAAAAAAACCATTGCTGATTGAGTCAATTCTCACTCATAGCTACTCTGCAAGACAGAGTAGAACTGCCCCAAAGGGTTTCCAAGGCTGTAATCTTTCTCTCTCTCTCTCTCTTTTTTTTTTTTAACAGTACTTTAGATGAAGGTTTACGAAACAAACTAGTTTCTCATTAAATAGTACACATAGTGTTTTATGACACTGGTTAACAACCCCACGATATGTCAACAGTCTCCCTTCTCAACCTTGGGTTCCCTATTACCAGCTTTCCTGTTCCCTTCTGTAATACAGGCTTTAATCTTTATGGAAGCAGACTCTCAAATCTTTCTCCCTTGGAGTGGCTGGGGGATTTGAACTGCCGACCTTTTGGTTAGTAGCCGTAGCTCACTGTAGCTCTTAACCACTGCTCCACCAGGGCTCCAAATATATATATATATATGGGTATATACATACATATACGTTATATTTGTAAAGTGATTACCTTCTTTAATTTTCAAAGTTCACATTTTACTTTTGAATAAATATTTATTTTCTAAAGTAATTCTAGAGACTCTGCTGCTATGAGAGGAGTGACTTAGAATCTAGAAATTATTTTGAGGCTCCTTAGAAGTGTCAAGAAATTTATAAAAGTCTCTTTTATACCTAAGGGGAGTTAGAATGTCTTAATATAAACCATTTGAAAGATTTATTTCTCCTCACTCTGAAATGCCAGCAGGACACATTTGGAATGCACATTTGTTAACTAATCTCAGCCTTCTACATTTTTAAAGTAAATTCCAGATTGGAGTATATTAACCCTTAGTTGTGATGACAGAAAGTGGTACCCTCTTTAAGAATTTCAGTGGGACAAAAAAAAAAAAAAAACTTTATATATGAATAGGTTGATACCAAAGGTAAAATATCCTTTGTCCTCAAATCATTAAATTTATAATTCAGTGTCTTAGTCATCTAGTGCTGCTATAACAGAAATACCACAAGTGGATAGCTTTAACAAAGAGAAATTTATTTTCTCACAGTCTAGTAGGCCAGAAGTCCAAATTCAGGGTGTCAGCTCCAGGGGAAGACTTTCTCTCTCTGTCGGCTCTGGAGGAAGGTCCTTCTCGTCAATCTTCCCCTAGACTAGGAGCTTCTCTGCACAGGAATCCCAGGTCCAAAGGACTCACTCTGCTCCTGGTGCTTTTTTCTTGGTGGTATGAAGTCCCACCCTCTCTGCTAGCTTCCCTTTCCTTTTATCTCTTGTAAGATAAAAGGTGGTACAGGCCACACCCCAGGGAAACTCCCACTATACTTGATCAGGGATGTGATCTGGTAAGGGTGTTACAGTTCCAACTTAATCCTCTGTAACATAAAATTACAATCATAAAATGGAGGAGAACCACAAAATACTGGGAATCATGGCCCAGCCAAACTGATACACACATTTTTGGGGGGACATAATTCAATCCATGACATTCAACAAGTGACAACTTAGGGCCTCTGAGTGGTGCAAATGGTTTGTGCTTGTCCACTAACTTAAAGCATGGTTATTTGAACCCAGCAACACTGCAGAAGAAAGGTCTGGCAATCTGTTGCCATTACGATTACAGCCAAGAAAATCCTATAGAGCTCAGCTCTACTTTGTAACACATGGGGTCACCATGAGTCAGAATCAGCCTGGCAGCAGTGGGACAACTTGAGGGCTGATAAAAATGGCACGGGGTGGGGAAGATATTCGAGCACAGGTCACAAGTTCCAACACTCTTTTCCTGAAAATGACACGCACCATTTCAGCTCAAGGACTTTTCTTGGCCTCCTTTTCTCTTTGGGGACAGAGAGCCAGCATGTGCTGACAAAGCAGCATGACCCCACTCTCACGGGCTTGCTTGGACAGACAGTCCTTTCTCCTAGACAGGCCTAAACACGAATTTTGTCTGCAATCCATCATGTCAAGATGTGACACTCCCCGCCCCTTTTTGGCTCACTTTGGTTCACTCTCTTAACTACTCCCTGATATTATCAAAGATTCCATCTCCGTCTGAGGATGGATTCTGCCTACTCAACCTAAGTCCTTTTTCCCTCCTTTTGTTCCTGTAGAAAGAAGAAATGATGAAGAAAATGTTCTTGGAATTCATTTCTGGCAGCGTCTTGCGAGCTTTGCTTTAAATTGTTAGTGAAATGCTTGACATTTTTCCTTCACTTTATAAACACTATGTGCAAATCATTCAGAATCCTAATGGAAAGTAACTTCCCATTAATGCAGACCATAAAATGCCGTTTTCTTTTGAAACTGTGCCTTAAAAACAAATAGTACTGGACCCCTTTACACTCGCAAATTCCACCCACAAATCAACGGAGCCTGAGGCTGGATGTGTGAGTGGGGGACTAAAGCCACGGCCAAAGGAAACTTAGGAGAGGCAGCCTATGAAAGGCACAGGCAAAAGTCAAATGGCGGCACACAGCACAGCCCGCAGCAGTAGAGAGTCCTGGTACTGGGCCCCAAGCCGCCTTAAAAACCATCTTTCGCACAACTGTGATCTCTGGCTACACATTGCCCTTCTCACAATTTACTCTCCCCAGGGACTGAGCTACTGGCCAAGGAGGTGGGCACAAAGGCACTGACACACACAATCTGAATGAGGATGCCAAACAACTCATTTTCCAATCAGTGTAATTTTTTTTCCCCAACTCAGATGCATAGGATAAACCACCTTTGCGACGACTTACTGATTGAAATGTCAGAACCCCTGTGATCAAAAATCTTAGAAATAAATCATTCCCTATGAATCTGAACATTTTATAGCATTCCCCAATATTCCTTCTTAACAATATAAAATGAAATAGCTATAAGGGAAAGTGCCCAGCTCTGTTACTTACTGGCTCTGTGACCTTGAGAATTTCTCCCTTAACCTCCCTGAGCCTCCACTTACTCATCTGTACAATGGAGATTAATAACTACTAGAAATGTGTATAAAGCATTTGGTATACTATCTAACCCATAAAAGGTACTCAATAAGCACAGCTGTTATTATTATATTGCTTTTCCTGTTAGTATTATTATGAGGATGAAATGAGTTATGTATGTAAACATCAAATAATAACACCTGGCATGTTGTAGATGCTCAACTGTTAGGTCCCTATGCCCTGAGCAATAGCTTCATTAAAATTCCTTTTCATTTTTACAGAGCTCCAGGACGGTGCAAACCAGTTAATGCACTCAGCTGTTAACCGAAGAGTTGGAAGTTCAAGTCTACCCAGAGGCATCTCAGAAGAATGGCCTGGCCACCTCCTTCTGAAAAATCAGCCAGTGAAAACTTTATGGAGCACAGTTCTACTCTGACACACCATGAGTCAGTGTCAACTCGACAACAGCTGATTTTTTCAACTATCTCCACACTGCCAATCTGGGTGGTCAGATTTAGATGGCGGAAACCCTGGTGGTGTAGTGGTTAAGAACTACAGCTGCTAACCAAAAGGTGGGCAGTTCAAATCCACCAGGTACTCCTTGGAAATTCTATGGGGCAGTCCTACTCTGTTCTGTAGGGTCGCTATGAGTCGGAATCGACTCAATGACAATGAGTTTGTTTGGTTTTGATTTTATTGGTAGATGGAGACAGCTTTACCAAAGGAAAGCTGAGTCCTCTCTCGTGGCAAATGAGAGCATGGTGTTGTGGAAGCTTGACCCAAGTCCTGTCACCAAGAAGTCCTCTAATGTGGGGTAAAGGCTGGAAGGGTAGGGACAGCAGGGTAGGGAATGAACCGTGGCATCCCGAGTTCTGCTTCATTCAGAGATACTATTGTGTGTGGGGGGCGGGGGGCGGTGGGCCAGTGAGGGGGGGTGGACTCACTTTCAGAGTTTTTTGTTTATATCCAGTTTCTTTCTACAAAGAAATTTTGAAGTGGCTTACAATAAAATACATCTTCCAAATATTTTGTTAGAAACCAGAAATAACCAGTGCCATAATAGAAAGACGTAAAAAGTAGAGAAACAATATAATGTATCATCTAAACTGTCATGGATTGAATTATGTTCCCCCAAAAATGTGTGTATCAACTTGGTTAGGCCATGATTCCCAGTATTGTATGGCTGTCCTCCATTTTGTGATTGTAATTTTATGTTGAGAGGGTTAGGGTGAGATTGTAACACCACCCTCACTCAGGTCACCTCCCCGTGTGTTTCCCTGGGGTGTGGCCTGCACCACCTTTTATCTCTAAAGAGATAAAAGGAAAGGAAAGGTATGAGTTAGGGACCTCATACCACCAAGAATGCAGCACCCGGAGCAGAGCGTGTCCTTTCAACAAAAGGTCCCTGAGCCTGAGAAGCTCCTCGACCAGGGGAAGATTGAGGACAAGGATCTTCCTCCAGTGCCAAAAAAGAGAGAGAAAGCCTTCCCCTGGAGCTAACACCCTGAATTTGGACTTGTAACCTACTAAACACAAAACAAAACAAAACAAAAGCCTACTAGACTGTGAGAAAATAAATTTCTCTTTGTTAAAGCCAACTACTTGTGGTATTTCTGTTATATCAGTACTAGACGACTAAGACACAAACGAAAGAACTTTTCAGAGTAATAGGCACTATCAAAAATTACACTTGAGCAACAGACATACACTGGGAATGTCCCAAGCAAGCTGGGGCTCTCAGTCACGCTCATCCAAAGCACACCTGTTCTTCAAATACCATCAACTTTTTCTCATCAGTAGATATATTTTTTTCTTTATTCAAACATTCTTGTTGAAAATACAATTTAAAGAATATCTTAAGAAAAAAAGAAAAATATTGCCCATAATCCTACCATTTAACCTGGTCTGCACGTAGATATAAATTTACAAAGTTGTAATCATAGTGTCTTGGTTACTGAGTGCTGCTACAACTGAAATACCACAAGTGGATGGCTTTTACAAAGAGAAAGTTATTCTCTCACAGTCTAGTAGGCTAAAAGTCCAAATTCAGGGCATCAGCTCCAGGGGAAGGCTTTCTCTTCTCTGTCAGCTCTGGAGGAAGGTCCTGGTCATCAATCTTCCCCTGGCCTAGGAGCTTCTCAGCATGGGGACCCTGGGTCCAAAGGATACACTCTTCTCCTGGCACTGCCTTCTTGATATGAAGTCTCCCTGTCTGCCTTCTCACTTCTCTCTTTTATATGTCAAAAGAGATTGACTTAAAGTACAACTTAATCTTGTAGATTGCCTCCTGCCTCATTAACATAACTGCTCATGATCCCACCTCATTAACATCACAGAGGTTAGGATTTATAATACAGAAGAATCATATCAGATGACAAAATGGTAGACAATCACACAATACTGGGAATCATGGCCTAGCCAAGTTGACACACATTTTTGGGGGATACAATTCAATCCGTAACACATAGTATATTTATAACTAGTATACTTATAATTTTGTGTTTTTCTTTTTCACTTAACATTATACTATAAATATTTATTTTTCAACATAATCTCCACAGTAATAATTTTGAATAGCTACATAATATCCCATTTGATATATCATAATTTACTTAACCATTATTCTACTATTGGTCATTAAGTTATTCCTCCTTATAACCTTTTGTTTCTGCAGCTAGTACTGTAACAGATAAAGCACTATGCATTTGTTAAATTACTTCTTTTGGATACATTTGCAAGAGTGAAGTCACTTAGAGTATACAAGCATGTTTATTAATTTTGACAGACACTGGTAAGTTGCTTTCCCAGTGGGCTATCCCAGGTATTGACACATTACAGCCTGTGGGCCAAATAAAGTCTTATTGAAACACAGCCATTCGTTTATATCTTGCCTATGACTGCTTTTGTGCTATAATGGCAGGGATGAGTAGTTACAACAGAGTCCATATGGCCCACAAAGACTAAAATATTTATTATCTGGCCCTTTACAGAAAAAAGTTTGCCACTGTACACACTCAATGGCAAAGAGTTTTTATTGGTCTATGTATGTAGATGTGTATCTTTTCATATATACATATATGTATATATATATATGTGAGTGTGTGTGTGTATATATATACATACATACGAAAACTACGAAACTTAGAAATAGTGGGCTAGATCTATATGCATGGCATGGAAAGACTGCCCAGAAATAGTGATACATTTTAAAAAATAAAAATAAAAAGCGAGCTGCAGAACAATATAACTAGTATGATCCTGCATTTTAAAAATCTAAAATTTTTTTTGTATATATACTATATATAACCCTGGTGGTGTAGTGATTAAGTGCTACGGCTGCTAACCAAGAGGGCGGCAGTTCAAATCCACCAGGCGCTCCTTGGAAACTCTATGGGGCAGTTCTAGTCTGTCCTATAGGGTTACTATGAGTCGGAATCGACTCGATGGCAACCGGTTTGGTATACACATACATACGCACATGACAGTATTCACACCAAGTTGTTAACAGTGGCTGCCTGCAGGAAGGAGATTGGGATGGAGTGGTTGACCACAGGACACTATAGTAAGATATACATCATTTGAAGGTGCTATTTTTTTTCCAATTGTTGATTTTACTCAAGAACATTTTCACGTGTCATTTGTATACTTAAAAATAATGATACGGCCCTTAAGACAGTATCTGCCACATAGCAGGTGCTCAACAAACGCTAATTCCCCCTTTTGAAAAATAAGATAATAAAATATTTTGAAAGAGTTAAGATTTTAAAGACAAAGGATAATGTAGCAGGTTCTATGGCCAAGGTTAAACACATGAGAAGGCACGAAGTTATGGAATTCTTTCCGATTTTCCAAAATTGACTTAAGTATCTGAAACCAGGAAGCAGGGAAAAGGAGCATCATTGGGAAAAAAAGATTGACTGAACAACCAAAGAAAGAAAGTCAGAGTCCCAGCACATTCACACAGGAAGACCCAGCAACAACAGGTAAGCAAGGGCACACGAAGGGCACATGGGACAGTCATCTCACCTGCTGCCTTCGCCGAGGAGGCGGCAGAAATCCCACTGAGCTCACTAGAACCCCTTTTTATGGGCCTTGGCTGGTATTCTCGCTTGGGGATGTCGGAGGCAGCTGATATTCTGTAACACACGTTTTAGGACGAGTCAGACAGACATCTGAGGAAGAAAGCAAAGCCTCTAAACAGACAAGCACTCTGCTCCACGCGCAGACTTGGGTCATAGGCAGTAGTTATGAAAGGGATGATTTTTATACATTTATTCTTAAATAGCCCAAACTGATAAATGTGATATCTCAAATGTATTTTTTCAACTATTTATTTGATGAAGAATGTTTGCCTCTCATAGTCTCTGAGGCATACAGCAAGTGCCTGGGACACAGCAGGCACTCAGCAGTGTTAGCCACCTTCTCCCTCTTTTTGCTCTCTCATTTTTGTTGCCATTAAGTTGGCTCCAACTCATGGCAACCCCCATGCACAAGAGAATGGAACATTACCCCTCTTGTGTATTTTGAGTGGCTTCCAACCTAAGGGGCTCATCTTCCAGCACTATATTGGACTATACTCTGTTGTGCTCCATTGGGTTTTCATTGGCTAATTTTCGGAAGTAGATTACCAGGCCTTTTTTTTCCTAGTCTATCTTAGTCTGGAAGCACCTCTGAAACCTATTCACCATGGGTGACCCCGCTGGTATCTGAAATGCTGGGGGCACCCAAGCGACGACTGTATGACAAACTGACAGACGGGTGGTAGCTTTCCCCTCTTATAGAGATCATTATGAAGAAGAAAGCACACTCATGTGAATACTAATGAACTACCTGCCTACAGAAGTATATGCTTCAGAGACTGGACACACCTTTTATCTGCCCTCTATAATGATGACATTGACTCCAGTGACAATCCTCCCAATTTTATTCATTAGAATAATCCCGAATAAAACCAATTCTCTGTTACCAAACCTGGTCATAAAGTGGGGATCTTTAAATTGTTTTATTGTAATAAAAATATATACATAACAAAATATTTGCCAGTTCAACATTTTTTTTACATGTACAATTCAGTGGCATTGGTTATGTTCATTATGTTATGCAACTATCACCACTACAATACAGGGATATTTTTAACCCAATATTTAAATAGGTTTGCCATACATTCCACATATGAGATTACTGGTTTTCAGAAAAATATAGAAAGCATTTACCATTAAAGCCACAAGGAATGCAGCAACTTTTCTTCGACTGTCAGAAAATAATTTTGACTCTTCCAGTACCTCTTAGAATCAACATTATGAACATGACCTGGTATTTGTACTGGGAAAGCATCTTTTCCAGATATTTACATACTTCCTGAATATTGTCTCTTCCTTCTCCACACCCCAAGGAGTTGGGAGAGGCAGGTTATAGACTACCACCACCCTCAGCTTGAAAATGGGGAGCTAAACTCTCACTGAGTCAGCAGGGAAGCCAGAAGCACACTGCAGTGGCCGAACACAGGTCAAGAAAAAGGGCTTTAATGATAAGGTAAAAAGAAAAGGAAGGAAAAAATCGCCAGATCCCTTTTCCCAGTTCCGTCTTATTGGCCAAAACCATGTATTATCTCAGTCCTATCCCACACCCAGCCATGAAAGCCAGCTAAGGAAAATTCAAAACAGACTAGGGAAGGGGGAGGGTGGAAGGGGAAAGAAAGGAAGAAGGGAGGGAAGGGGAAGGGAGAAAAGGAAGGGAGGGAGGGAGGAGGAGAGAAACAAGGAGGGAGGGAAGTGAGAGAGCAAGGAGGGAAGGCGGAAAGGAGGTTCATGGACTCACTTTAACTGTGCGCCCTTGGCTTGTAATAAACACGAACATGAAGGCTCTTACCGCGTCTGTAGCTTGCTCTGCAGCTCCTGCAGAATCTCTGTGGACTGCCTGTGATAGTCTAAAGCTGCCTCTATAAACACGGCCAACTGGCTGACTTGTTCTACCTGCAGCAGAAGTGGAAAATTACTGCATGGAGGCCACAGCCTGCGTCACGTTCAGAGAGAGAGGAGACCAGTAACCAAGACCCAGCTTTGCAGGGAAGCCCGTGTCGGCCCCGGCTCTGGGCCACTCATTCCGTTTCATCTCGCAGCTCTGCATAAGGAACTACAGGGCATGGTATAGGGCTGCGTGTGCTGGAAGAACGTGTTCACGTTTATTTGTGATTCGGAATTTGATTTAACTCAATAAAAAGCCTGTTTTTCCAATTAGATGATATTCTCAGGAGATTTTTATCCAAAAGCGGAGAGATGAAGCTTTTCCAGTTACAAGTACAGCCAATATTTTGTAAATTAACTGATTACTTATTGAAGTGTCTTCATAAGCATTTTCTAGTGTAAGCCAAGTCAAGAAACAAAGTAAATTATGCCATTCTCAGATGAGGAAAGGGAATCGGGGAGCAACACGTGCCCCAGGACAAAGCTTCACCAATGCCCTATATATTTTCATTGCCAGAGACACAAAATATCTGAAACACAGAGCTGAAAGGAATGAACTATAAAGACTCTGGCATCTCCGTTTCCAATAAATCAAGACATTCGCTAAATTAGGGACTGATTTACAGTGAATGTAAAAAAAAAAAAAAAAAAAGAAGCTATGTCACGTAGCAGTCCCTGGGTAGTGCAAACAGTTAACGTGCTCGGTTGCTAACTGAAAGGCTGGAGGTTCAAGTCCACCCAGAGGCACCTCAAAAGAAAGGCCTGGCAATCTACTCTGAACAAGAAAATGCTGTGGAGTACAGATCTACTCTGACACACATGGGGGTCTCCATTAGTGAAAGTCAACTAGATGGCAACGGGTTACTGGTTATGTCATGTGAGGAAAAACTAGAAGACCTGAGGATATATAATATGAGGAAAAGCCTCCAGGAGAAGCTGAGTGCTTCCTCCATGTGTCTAGGGGTATGCCCTAAAAAAGAGGGATTAATTAAACTTATTTCTCAAAACTCCAGAGGCAGGACCACTGTGGAGAGGTGACAGGCTGCCCACGAGCAATTCACTCTGTGAATTCCAGATCTGGACAGAGACTCACGTCAAAATCAACCCCTGCTCTTTCCAGGTTTCCCAATGCCTATATATCTTTTCCATATTTCATTTTTTTAATCAGCTTTAGGAAAAAAATCTGTCCTGCTTGTTCACTCATACAGTCTTACCCTGCATCACCAACCATGGGTTTGTTTGCCTTCAAAGATCTAAGTTGTTTTCATTTAGTGTTGCAAACCATTCTTTAGTTGCCTCTACTTTCATTTGCCTTACCTATTTATACTTTTTTTACTTATTTATACTACTTTAAACATGGGCTCAGCGTGTGTTTAAGATATACATGGCATTCCACTTATGCCAAACTGGAATGAGCGTCTGAACAATGAAATCCCATCATGTTACGTTTACTTTACCAGCTCTGTGGCTGGAAAAACAGGCCAACAAGCCTAGCCTTAAATTTCCAAAGACCCAATAAACAAAACAAAGACAGCCTGGCCCCTACGAAATCATAAGGATTTCTAAAGTTTCACCTCTTTGGCTTTTTCACAGACTTTTAAACACACCCAGCAGCTCCACGGCCTAACGTGATCACAGTAGAATTTGCTACAGGAAGAATTTTTTATCCTTATGATGTTAGAGTTGTGTGTTTGGTAAAATCTGTGCTAACATTGGTAAAATCTGTCTTCACTATAGTTTCCCCTATTTTAATAGTTGCTTTGAAAGATGGTTGACATTTTATAATTTTTAAGAAACAGTGAAAAATCACTAAATGAATATTCCTTGAAATGTGTATGGAATGGAGGGGTTTACCAGCTATCTTCTCTGATGTAGTTAAAATAGAAGATTATATAACCTAGAGACTCATTCCCAACTTTTCCACTTGATGGCTGACTTTTGGAAGGACAGGAGTCCTGAGAGTCCCTCAAAGCTTGGGGAAAGGGGCAACAGTAGTTCTGCACAGTGCTGTACATAGTAGGGTCTCTGTGTAAGTCCTGAAGGGGGGCTACTAAGCTGTGAGCCACTCTTGTTGACAGTGAAGACACATGGTGCCCCAAGTGAGTTATTTTCCTCTCCATGCCAAAAAAGAGAAGCATCTAGCTGTCTCTCAGGCCAGGAGCAATGAGCTACATACTGGGAATCAGCACAAGTGGCCTCTGCTTCCCAAACCATAATCAGAATTAAATACCTGGACAGAAAAACCCAAAGAGCAATAAACCCAGGCCTTGCATTAGTTGAAGCTTGTCTAGAAAGGAAACATTTTTTCTACCTGCCATATCTCCCAACTGGGCAAATCTATCTGTCAAATCACGGAAGGTTATCTGGGATGAGGAAGAAAGGCTTACTTCCACTTCCAGGCTGAGACCTGGGCTGCCACTTTGCTGGGTGCCATCTTGAGAGCAACATGTGACCTACCCCTCTGGAAAGGTTCACTCCACACACACAGGAACAGAATTACCAGAGAACTAGCTCCCCTCTCTGAAGTAAAGTACACTAGCTGTTGGAGGTGGGTTCATACCCAGCTCAGATGCTGGAAGTAAGAAATTCAAATGCAAACAGACTGCCCTGTAGGCTAGAGGTCAAGGAGGCACAGGCCAGACACAGGCAATGGAAGATGACATGGGTAGGAAGAGGACCATGAAGCTATAAGGGTAAGAGTCAGAGAAGGAGATGTGACAATAATAGCAGAGATCAGAGAAAGGTATTTGAAAAGGCTATGGTGCTGGCTTTGAAGATGGAGGAAGATGCCATGAGACAAGGAATGCAGGTGACTTCTAGAAAGTGGAAAAACCGAGGAAATGGCATCTTCCGTAGAGTCTCTGGATGGAACACCAACCCCTTGAACTGTAAGATAATATAGCCATGTTGTCTGAAGCTGCCCTGTTTGTGGTAATTTGTTACAGCAGCAACAGAAAACTGATACCAGGCTACTTCGGCCCAGTCTCAAACCAAGTAAAATCTAACAATAAAATTATCCCCGGTCAGGGACCCCTGTTTATGGGGGATGTAGCTTATTGATTTGAGATTCCTGTGAACCAAACTCACAGAGGTAATTAAACACACTGACTGGGCCTGGGGACTTCATTGTTGATTCAGCCCCATCCTATGGCGCCTCCCTCTGTTATCAGGGGAGACACCATAGCATAGGTGCTACTGTTGTTAGGTGCAGTCGAGTAGATTTTTGACTCATGGCAAACCCATGTGACAGAGTAGAACTGCCCCATAGTGTTTTCTAGGCTGTAATCTTTACAGGAGCAGATCACTAGGTCTTTCTCCCATGTAGGCCACTGGGTGGCTTCAAACTGCCAACCTTTCAATTAGCACCTGAGCACTTAAGCATTTGTGCCACCAGGGCTCCCCACAGCATACGTAGACCTGCTTTATCTCCCACGGCCGGCCACCTACACTGCACAAGAGCCCATGTGTTACTGCTGATGCATTTTACCTCCAGGGCTCTCTCCAAATCAGGCAGAGCTTTGGCCAGCAAGCTTTTTGAGGCATTATCTGATGGAGCTTTTGCCGTGCCTTAGCAGAAGTGTAGGACATGAGGGCTGGAGAACGTGCCAGCTGGTCCCTGGAGAATGACATCTGGGCCTCTGAATTGTTCATGCCAGACCAAGATGGGCAGGTGGTCCCGGAGCACCAAGCACGCCACCTCAAATTGTTTCCCTTTGTTCTCCATATTCCTTTCCATATTTCCTTTCTCTTTCTGCTTCCAGGCCCTCTTCATCCCCTCTTCACTCCTCTTCCCGGGGCTGAGACTGGGGGGTGGGACTTAGTTAGTAGGAGGGTTACTCTGCCTCAAAAAACAGCTCCCCCAGTCCGTGCGACCATGTGAGGCCTGCTCCTCAGTTTCAGCTTCCCAGATTGTGTCTGGTTGGGTGAGTAAGGTGGGCTCTGCTGGGGTTTGCTTCTGTCAATCAAGGTCCCAAGGAATAAAAAGCTCTGTCTTGACTTTGGGTCCAAGCCATCTCCTCTGACATAGTTTACCTGAAGGCCTGTATTTTACAATTATTGGGTATTCACAGCAGTTCTAAAAGAGGTGTCCTTTGATTCCCATCTGGCTTTTCATGTCAATTCTTCAATTGGTCTGAACCTGAAGGGGAGGATGACCATGACCGATACCCCCAAAACCTCTAACTCACAACAGAAGCAGAATAATAGGGTGGTGCAAGCAGTTAAGCACTCGGCTGTTTACCGAAAGCTTGGTGGTTTAAGACCCCTCAGAGGTGCCTCAGAAGAAAGGCTTGGTAATCTCTGAAAAATCAGCCACTGACAGCCCTGGGAGCAGAGTTCTACTCTGACACACATGGGGTTGCCACGGGATGGAACTGACTTGATGGCAACTGGTTTTTTAATATAAGCATCTCCCACTTGTGTTTGGAGGAAATGTCAGGGCCTCGGCTGCCTGTTACCTGTTCCCCCCGAGGGCATGTGTTTGACAGTGTTTATCTATCTGCAGGAAGTAGGAGGGCACTTATCTCCAGCAGGTGCTAGTTCAGGTGGAAGTGCTGTCCAATCCACTGGGCAATGGAAGGGGCTGCAGACCCACCGTGTTTAACCTGGAAATTACCCCAGGCTCCAGCCACCTTTAGTTCCAGGATCAGTTCCTGGAAGAAAACTTAGTGATCACTGGTCACCTGGCAGCACAGCTCTTCATTCAGGACTTCCCCACCAGGAAAGGATACAGATGATGCAGACAAGAGGGGGAGTGACACACGTTGGACATGTGGTTGGTGACCCAGAGGGAGCACGAAGCCAGGGTCCTGTGGGCTGCAGAGCCACTGGCCCTGGCCTGATCTCTAGAGAAGGGCAAACGATGGGGCCGAAGGTTCAAAGTCTGACCCAGCCACCACGTATTGGTGTTCTCTTTTCCCCAAGTCCTGTGTACTGCTTCTCCACAAGTACCAGGCAATTTCAGCGTGAGCATCTCGGGTGGAATAGGTGAACTGGAGAAGACTGTCTCTATCTTGCCTAGTCACCAGGGGAGATTTCAAATAATGCAGTCTGAGACAAAACAAAACCAAATTGCTTAGAGACAATCTCAGGAGAAAATTTATATTTTTAAGGGAAAACAAACATACAAACAAAAAAGAAAAACAGAGCAAACTGTTCCACCTCTTCCTGTTTCCCCAAAAATGTAAAAAACACAGAAAAATTAAAAAGAAGAGACATCACATAGTATACTTTTCAGCACTTGAGGGTTTTATGGGTATGAGAAATTTCAAATGGGTCCTCTAGGATTAGTGCTTTGTCAACAGTGGATATAATCCTTATACACGTCATCATGGGACATAAAAGATATTCAGTACATGTTGTTTGACTTGAATCAGTAGATGCAAGACCTTGGTGTGTATATGTTTTAATAAAGTACTATAAGTACAAGATGGTTCTGAGAATAACTAAATCCCCTAACTTGTCCCACATGTTTGAAAGTATAACAAATAGGTCCAGACCTAACACCATGGTAAGATGGCTCGTGCCATCACCAAGGCTAGGCTCAGGACAGGGACTTGAAAGGGAGGCAGGTGGCTGAACCTCTTGCACTCAGGCAGTGAAAAACATCAATGGCTCCTTGTCACCAAGGCAAAAGAGGGTGGCCCTCAGCCACCATGTCATCAGTCGGGGGTTATTACGCCTTTACAAGGTCACTGTGAGTCAGAACTCACTCGATGGCAACTGGTTTTATCCCTTTCAAAAAAACAGTTGTCATCGAGTCAATTCCAACTCATGGCGACCCCATGTGTGTCAGAGTAGAATTGTGCCCCACAAGGTTTTCAATGGCAGTGATTTTTCAGAAGTAGATTGCCAGGCCTTTCTTCCAGGCACCTCTGGGTAGACTCAAACCTCCAACCTTTTGGTGCTCAGCAGAGCATGTTAACCATTTGCACCACTCAGGGACTCTACTATCCCCTTTAGTTCCATGTAATCTGACTTCGCCTGACACATAAAATCAAAGCTGGCTACTGAGAATCACAATACAGTAGACTATTGGCATTTCTGAGGGATATGTCCCAAGACCTTCACAACCCCCAAGTTCACAAGCACCACTATAGCACAGCTGGAAAATTTAAGGCATGTTTTTGTATTCCGAAAGTTCAGCTATGACTAGTGGAGGCATCAGGGAGCGCAGTGATAAGACAGAGCCTACTACATGTTAAGAGGCTGGCCCCCTGTCCCCTAACAAACATCTGCCTCACAGAATGCTTCCCATGAGCAAAGTTAGAAATTACCACATGACACGGATTTCCATTCTGCTGTGAAATCACAAACGCCATAGCCTCAAATGTGAAGATCTACTATACAATTCCCCTAAGGCAACCCCACCTCCTCCAGAGTCGATTCCAACACATCTCTGAAACAATCCTGTGATAAACCCAACGGATTTGAGTTGAGTCCTCCTGGCTGTCTGAGACCATCTCTGAGGCAAGAGATTATGGCTACAGAAAATTCTGGAAGCTTTTGTAACAAGTAAGGCCCTAGAGTTTCTCAATATGTTGATTCCCGTCATACATTCAATGTTTTGTTTACACGAAAGTCTCCTGTTTGGTTTAAATACTTACATCATTTTCTAAAAAATTAAACATGCTTCTTTCAGCCAACTCCTTTGACTCTTCAAATTTTTCTACCGCTTGTCTGACTTCTTCATCTGGTATCTTACCTACTCGCTTCTTTTTATAATCGTAATCCAGGCGGCGGCCTTCCAGCTTTTTCAGGTGGTGCTAAAAAGGGAAAAAGGAGTCTCTCAGAGAACTGTTACACTCAAAAGGTGACACAAAGAAATCTTCATTATTTCTAAAAAAATAGTCATTGATTTTTCTTGGCTAAAATCCTAGTGGGCAGGAACACATTTTTCATGTCTTTCGTATCCCTCACTACAGGTACTCAAGAAATATTTGTGCTGAATGAATGGATGGATGGATGGATGACTGGATGGATGGATGGATGACTGGATGCATGGATGGACGGATGGAGGGATGTGGATAGATGGATGGATGGAGGGATGGCTGGATGGATGACTGGATGCATGGATGGACGGATGGAGGGATGTGGATAGATGGATGGATGGAGGGATGGATGGATGGCTGGATGGATGGATGGACGACTGGATGGGTGGATGGATGGATGAGTGTCCATATGGAACATAAGGATGCAGTATCAGCACTCAGATTGCATTTTCCAAAGTTCTTTGTAGGATCCCTCATTTCAACTCTGTTAATGTCAAGATAATTTCTAACCAAATTACCTTTAACAAAAACAGGGACATTTCTCTTGTACATTCTTGACAGATGCTAAGAAGCAGCATATAAAAACACAAATTTCTAGTATTCCCTCAAATATTTATGAACCTTCCATAAAGTTCCCAAACAATTAGAACATACGTAGAATAAAATGCTGTTAATGAATGTGACATGTGCAGAGGAGAAACTTCATAGGCAACCTCTAAAATGGTGACATTTCTGGAAAATATTAAAATCCCTTTAACAACTAGAGCTGTCTATTCATGGAATGAGCTGCTTATGTGGTAGTAAGTTCCCCAACACAGTTGGTATGAAAGCAGAGGAAATCCCTCATCGGAAACACTGTAGAGGGGATACTGTACAGAGCAGGGGTGGTGCCTTTAATAGTTTAGGATTGTCATCCATGGAAAACAGCTATTTGGTACCTAAAGTGCACATGAAAACTGACTGTTCTGCTGGAGCACACAGGTAACTTGCGCTATTCATTTTAGCGGGTAGCACCAACTCTAACTTTTGTGATGATGAGGTGAGGAGAGTATAAGGGACTAAAAGTCAGCAGCATCCCTCTTTTATGTTCTGTGACTTTGAGCAAGCCCCTAAACCCCTCTGCACCTCCAATGTGTGTCTGTAAAATGGGGACAAGGATGGCTCGTCTGGTCACCCGTGGATGAAGACATGTTTGTAAAAGTCTTTTAAAGCCATAAAATCCTGTTAGATGTAAGTCAGTTGTATGTTAAATGAATTGGCTCTCCAGTCCTAACTGCTGAGATACATACAGGCTAGCTGAGACTAGGAAAAGCCTTCTGAACCTTAGACTCTTAACTCTTGATCATTTATATGATTTAAGTTTTAATTTATAGGGTCCCTATATCAAACACCAGGAGTCCCTGGGTGGTGCAAACAGTTAACATGCTTGGCTGCTAACCGAAAGGTTGGAGGTTCAAGTCCACCCAGAAACACCTTGGAAGAAAGGCCTGGCAATCTACTTCCCAAAAAATCAGCCATTGAAAGCCGTATGGAGCACAGTTCTACTCTGACATACATGGGGTCTTCATGCATCGGAGTCAGCTTGATGACAACTGTTGTTGCTCTTAGGTGCTGTGCAGTCGATTCCAGCTCACAGTGGCCCTACGTACAACAGAACGAAACACTGTCTAGTCCTACGCTATCCTCACAATCGTTGCAATGTTTGAACCTATTGTTGTGGTCACTGTATCAATTCATCTCCTTGAGGGTCTTCCTCCCTTTTGCTGACCCTCTACTTTACCAAGCCTGATGTTCTTCTCCAGGGACTGGTCCCTCTTGGTAACACGTCCAAAGTACATGAGATGAAGTCTCACCATCCTTGCTCCTAAGGAACATTCTGGCTGCACTTCTTCCAAGACAAATTTGTTCGTTCTTCTGGCAGTCCATGGTATATTCAATAGTCTTCACCAAACCCATAATTCAAAGGCATCAATTCTTCTCCAGTCTTCCTTATTCATTGCTTACCTTTCACATGCACATGAAAAGGCAACTGAAAATACCATGGCTTGGGTCAGGCGCACCTTAATCCTCAAAGTCACATCTTTGCTTTTTAACACTTGAAAGAGGTTTTTTGCAACAGATTTGCCCAATGCAAAACATTAATTTCTTGACTGCTGCTTCCATATATATGTTGTTGTTGTTAGGTGCCATCGAGTCAGTTCTCACAGCCACCCTATATACATATGGAGCCCTGGTGGCACAGTAGTTAACAGCTATAGCCATTAACCAAAAAGTCAACAGTTCAAATCTACCAGCTGCTCCTTGGAAACCCTATGGGGAAGTTCTACTCTGTCCTATAGGGTTGCTGTATGGTCGCTATGAGTCAGAACTGACTAGACAGCAGTGGGTTTGGTTTTTGGATTTTTTATACATATATATAGAGCCTTGGTGGTACAGCGGTTAGCACTTGGCTGCTAACCAAAAGCTTGGTGGTTCAAAATCACCAGCAGCTCCATAGAAGAAACAACCTGGCATTCTGCTCCCATAAAGATTACAGCCTAGGAAACCCTATGGGGCAGTTCTACTCTATAATATACCGTGGCTACGAGTGAGAATTGACTTGACAGCATACAACATATATATATGTATATATATATGTGTGTGTGTGTGTGTGTGTGTGTGTGTGTGTATCTCAAACAAGCTGAGTACCAAGAGATGCCATTTAGAAAATTATTTTGCTGCACAGGGAACTGCAACATTTAAAAATGAGTATATTTCACACAATTTCTCTGACTGGCTACACAGAACGCACACACGTGTCCCTGGCTATCCATCCTACAGCTTCAAGCGCAGTGGAAGAGTACAAGCACCCTTTTGTGTGGCCTTCCTCAAGGATAACTTTACCAGATGAAAGGACAGGTTATATATTTCACCAAAGGAGATGTTTGTGCCTGCATTTGGGAAAGATGTTTTGGCATCCCCCACCCCAGAATGTCACTTCCATTCTAGAATCATTCGTTCAACAGTAATGTGTGAGCAGAAGCCATGCGCCATGCACTATGGCTACAAGAGTGAACAAAGCACGCTTTCTTGCCCCAAGGAACTTACATTCTGATAGGTGCGGCAAAGCACATACCACAGGGTGCTCCCAGGGCTCACAGAAGGAGCACCTAGTTAAGTCTGGGGAGAGATAAGAGAACTCCCTAGGGAAAAGAACCTCTGGGCTGAGATCTGAGAGGTGGGCTGACTTAGCCAGGAGAAGTGGCAAAAGCAGAGGGACAATGATATAGAGACAGCAAAAGCAAAATGTCTCCAGGGAATGGCGAGTCATTCAGTGCAGCTGGACAGAGTTCACATTGGGGTGCGTGAGCAAGAAGGCTGCAGGGAGAAGGAATGAGCTCCAGTTGCTGTCCAGTGGACCCTGACTCATGATGACCCCACAGACAGAGCAGAACTGTGTTCCATAGGGTTTTCCTACTGTTCTCTTTACAAAAGCAGATCACCACGTTTTTCTCCCATGTAGCCATTGAGTGGGTGGGTTTGATCGGCCAACCTTTCAGTTAGCAGCCAAGCACTTCATCGTTGCACCACCGGGGCTCTATGCTGCCTTCAATAAGATACAGAATTTTAAAGCTAAAAGGGACTTGGCTCACATCCACCCATTGCCACACCCTCACATCCACACAGATAGGGCTAATTGATTCTGGGACTTTCCCTCCACTGAGCCCAGATAAACATAGCTGAGTTATTCTTTCACCACCCCACATAAGAGGATGCTTTCACCAAGTCCCTACAGAAATGTTTTAATGGTTTTAAATAGAAACATTTTATGTAACAAGAGGTATATTTATAGCCTGGAAGACTTACCCCAATCTCTTTTAAATCTTTGTCCTGTAATAACTGAAGCGGATCAATAAAAGTCTGCTTTACATTAATGTCAAGGGAATCTTTCACTTCAGCCATCAGCTTCATGGCTTCGCCAACTTCTATCAGTGCACTGCCTGGAACAGAAAAAAAACAAAAAAGCTGCTTCAGGAGACCGTGCCAGGAAAGCAGAGACAGTTAATTCTTTCTCCAAAGTTCGAGGATGACAGTGTAAGAAGGTCCTCGCTTCTGGGACCTTGGAATCTCTGGCCCAGAAAAAAAGAAAGAAAGAAAAGCCTTCCTGTTTTCTACATTTTGCTCTCTAAGACCTTCAGCACTTTCACCACCACGTAAAATAAGACATTCCGAGGCTGACAGACCAAGACACCTACGACTTTGGCCACTAGATGGCGATAAAGCTACTTAAAAAAAACGTGCTTTTGTGAACTCCTGGCACCAAGGGTTCCATAGAAGCTCAAGAATTAAATCCTTCTTAACAAAGAAAAAGGATTCATTCATCAGGGGATAAGTATGAATTAATAATGATTACAACAGAAATAAGCAAACAAAACCTCATTTCAGCTTCTAGCTATCAGATCTTGAGGCAGCTCCTTGTGTCCTTTAGACTAGTTCTAGGGCTCCCCACCTTCCCTGATGTCCAAGAAAGCCTGAGGGTGTCACACGGAACATCCTTTCAGCAGGATGGGCAGGGCCTGCTCTTGCAGTGAGGCCCAGGCCAGCCTTCCTGGACAGCAATGGGCAGCTTCTGCCAGATTGTTGTCAGCTGTTGTTTGAGTTGGTCCCCAACTTATAACCATCCCATGCACAACAGGATGGGACCACTGCAATCCATGGGGTTTTCACTGGCTGAATTTTTCAGAAGTAGATTGCCATACCTTTCTTTCTAATCTGTCTTAATCTGGAGGCTCCCCTAACGTCATAACAACACCTGACAAGGCTCTACTGACAAGACAGGTGGGGGCTGTGATTGAGGTGCATTGGCCAGGAATTAAAAAATTTTTTTGTTGTACTAATCAAAAGGTTGGCAGTTTGAGTCCACCCAGAGGCACCCTGGAAAGAGCATAGCCATTAAAAACCCTGTGGAGCACAGTTCTACTCTGACACACATGGAGTCACCGTGAGTCGTAATCACTGAGGGCAACTGGTTTGGTTTTTCGGTTTCTCTCAGTCGCAGCTAATCTGCAGTCATTTGCAAGCAGGCGTCCTGGCTGCTGTGCATGATAAAGATAGCATAGTTCTCTAGAAGACAGCCTTGGAAATGCCACCCTAGGCTTAACAGTTTTCTTTTATTTGGGGTTTTCAAGCTAATCTTGTAAAAAGGTAGATGGAGCTTCGAGTGTTTCACCTCCCAGACTGAAAGACTTTAAGGCCCAGCCCAAGTCTGACCTTCAAGTTATTTCACCCACCAGTAGGGCAAGCGGAGTTTATTCACCTGTGAAACAGGGATAACAACATTGGCTTCGCCTCACTTTTCTTCCCAATAGCTGCCTCATCTCACGTGTGTGTTTGTTTCTTTTTGTTTTTGTTTATAAGAAATAAACTAAACAGTGTGTTATTTAAAAAAAAAAAAAAACTCATTGCCGTAGAGTCAATTCCGACCCACAGTGACCCTATAGGACAGAGTAGAACTGCCCCATAGAGTTTCCAAGGATCACCTGGTGGATTTGAACTGCCAACGTTTTGGTTAGCAGCTGTAGCACTTAACCACTATACCACCAGGGTGTTACAGAACCTCACAAAACATAAAAGAAACTGTTACTCTCAACTAAAGCTGTCTGGGACTCCATTTTGACCTACTGGTAGCTTCATTCTTTCTGGGAAACTAAATTTCCTTAACCCAAGTTTCCTGAGTCTGGTTCTAAATCTTTCCTAGATGGAGACGTTATGTCTTGCCTAGCCTGGGGACTCCTTCCTGCTCAGCTTGTCAGATATGGGGGAACTGTACCTGTCCCGACCTCTGACTCTGCCGACAGGACCCACACCTCAGACTGTCAGTTTACCCTTGACAGAAACATTTTCAAATGCGTTTCTTTGAAAACTCCAAACATTACATTTTGAACACTGGTCATCGCCTCCCTGGAATGGGCATTGCCTCCGCTTGCCCCCAAATGTTGTTGTTGTTGGCTGCCATTGAGTTGGGCCCCGACTGATGGAGACCCCGTGCACAACAGAACAAAACTCTGCCTGGTCCTGTGCCACCCCTATAATCAGTTGCAGATCAGATTGCTGTGGTCCATAAGGCTTTCAGTGGCTGATTTTCAGAGGTAGATTGCCAGGTCTTTCTTCCTAGTCCATCTTAGTCTGGAATCTCCACTGAAACCTGTTCAGCATCATAGCAACACACAACACACAGGTGGTGGCTGTGTATGAGGTCCACTGACCAGAAATAGCCATGTCAAATTCCACGGGGGCGTGGGGCTCCACCTCCGCCCACTGAGGCTTGTGCATTTCAGAAAGACGCCCTGATAAGGCACCAAGAAGAAACACCTAACAGCACAGCCTCTTCCTCAGAACAGCAAACGTTTGGTTGCTTCCTGCCCTCCTGACATCAGCTCTCATCCTTAACCCACATGCCTGTGAGTTGCTGGGCTCCTGTGAAGTTACCAAATTGTCTGGCTCTCAAAGTCCCCTGCCTGGTCATTGTGGCCAGGTATGTGGCAGGAATGTCCTTGGATTCCAGGGCTTGCCTGGCTGTCTCATTTTGTTCCCTCAAAACATTTGCCTTCAGGGTAAGAAATAGGCCATCGACTACCCATTCACCCATGGAATAAAATAAAATCCACATTACACTGATCCAAAGGACACTGTGACCCTCTATCACTTATTAATGTTTTAATATTTGGGATTTAAAGAAACTTTTCACAAAACTGTTTCCTAATTTCCTAGATTAATTACAGTGGCCAAATATTTGAATTCTCCATTTCCACACCCTGTCTTGTTAAAAACAAACAAAAAAGTTACTGTCCTGTCTTATTACCACCACGTAAATAGCAAACATGTCAAATGCTTCAGGAAGACTTAATACATTGACGTCAATTCGCCCCAATTTAATTTATAAATGGAAAGCAACATCATTCAAAACTTAGTTTTGTTTTGTTTTGTTTTTTTAAATAGGGGGAACTTAAAGTGACTAAGTTTCATCTGGAAAAAGAGAAAAGTATATTCACGAAATCTTTTCAATAAAATAAGTAGGGGAGATTTTAGTGAAATATAGGGTTGCTATGAGTTGGAATCGACTCGATGGCACTGGGTTTGGTTTTTTTTTATATTAGAATATATTTTAAAACTAGAATGCTTAGAACAATATACACTGGAGCAAAACAGATATATATATATATATATATATATATATATATATATATACATACACTAAGAAAACAACAGAAAAAGACCAGAAACAAACTTAAGATATAAAAATTTAGTATATAATAAAAGGGTGATTTCAAATCAGGGAGGAAAGGTTGAACTTTATAATAAAGGACAACTGGCTAATTATTTGCTACAGAACAAAGTTACAACCCTATTGTACAGTGTTAACCAAAACCAAAAACCAAACCCAGCGCTGTCGAGTCAATTCCGACTCATAGCGACCCTATAAAAAAAAAAATAACAGAGTAATTATACAGTGTACATCCGATAAATTCAGGGGCCTGAAAATTTAAAGGAAAGACAAGGAATATAATGTATTAAAAAAATGTTTAAGTTAATACTTATATAATTCTTGCATGTGGAGGCGTAAGGCGGTATGGAAAAACTCTTTCTCAACATCTTGCCAAAGCCAGAAACCGTAAAGGAAAATGAGCTCCACTATATAAAAAGCAAAAATCTTTCTCCATTAAAATGCCATATAGGAGGTCAGAAGGCAAATGCCTGCCTGTGACAAAACATTCTCTATGTATAAGACAGACAAAAGGCAAATATCCTTGCCATTTAAAGAGTTCATAAATTGGTAAGGAAAACAGAAACCCTGGTGGTGTGGTGGGTAAGTGTGACGGCTGCTAACCAAAAGGCTGACAGTTCGAATCCACCAGGCTGCTCCTTGGAAACTCCATGGCACAGTTCTACTCTGTCCTGTAGGGTCGTTATGAGTCGGAATAAGCTAAAGGCAACGGGTTTGGTTTTTGGTTGGTTTAATGGGAAAACAGGCAAAGATACAAAACTACAATTCACAAAAGTGTCAACAAACATGAAAAAATGCAATCTCAAACTTAAAAAAAAAACCCACGGCCGTTGAGTCGATTCTGACTCATAGCGACCATAGCTATACACAGTAAAAAAAAGAGAGAGAGAAGTTAAAATAGCACTGAGATATCGTTTTCATATATTACATACCAAATTATAAGTGATTTAAATGTAAACTAAAAAGACAATTCCCAGGTTAGTAATCGTGTAAGGAAATATACTCCCATACTCCCGCTCCTGGCAGGAATGTCAAATTGGTACAGCCTTTCTAGAGGGTCATTTGGAAATATGTTTCAAAAACCTGAAAAACAGGCATACTCTGGACCCAGCAAGTTCACGTCTCAGAACGTCATCTAAGGACATAATCTTAGCCATCCCCAAAGGCTTATTTATGAAGAGGGTCAGCAGAAATGCTATGCAACATTTTTTTACATAAAGATAAAAAAATCTAAATACTCACTAAGTGAGATTGGTTGAGCAAACATGAAATATTTTGCAGCCTTTAAAAACAGTGTTTTAGAAGATTACTTTATGACTGGATCACCACATACTGGGGAATTAAACAGGTTACAAAAGGATACGTACACTTTTGTTGTTGCTAGTTGCTGTCGAGTCGACATGGACTCATGGCGACCCCACGTGTGCAAAGTAGAACTGCTCCACCGGGTTTTCAAGGCTGTGACCTTTCTGAAGCAGATGGCCAGGCCTGTCTGCCGAGGCACCTCTGGGTGGGTTTGAGGCACCAACCTTGTGGCTCGTAGTCAAGCACTGGATGGTCTGTGCCACCCAGGGTTGGCACACACAACAGTCGTGTTGTGCGTGGGGACACCATGAGTTAGCGGCCAACTCGACGGCAGCTAACATCACTGGGTTATGGAATTAAGAGTGTTGTTAACATTTTTCTTTATTCTACTTGTCTGTTTTCTAAATTCTCTGCAATGAACATGCATGCTTTGGTAATATGAAAAATAATAAAGGTTATCAAAATGATGGTTTTGTGCATAACCTAAAACCAACGAGGGAAGTATCCTCAGGCGATGTGTGAGTGCTCACCAAATGCGGACTGCTCCCCGAGCTCCTTCCCGTATTTCAGCATACAATCGCCCAGCAGGCCTTCCGTCTGTGGGTACCCAGTGGTTTTCACCTGCCCTCGGATCTTCGACACAGTGTTCAGCATTCCCAGTTTAGCTCTGTATGCTTAAAAACATTGTCATTTGTAATTCCTTCCAGTTACAAGGTGGAGTGACAGCATGTAACCAATGCAACTGCCAAAATCGAGGTCACCTTGGACTAAATGCCAGGTCTGAGGCATGAAAGGATTCTGTGTACCCTATTTCATTTTCTCTTGATTTTCTAGATTCTTTACCAAGGTTGGTGCTAAGTTGACTGCACAGTCATAATGGAAAATAGGAATTGTAGCACATGTTGACTCCAAATAATAGTAACTGGAGCTGTTAACAAGCATCACCCAGAGAGTGAGACACTGAGGAATGCTTAAACCTACTAATACATTAAGCCAGGCACACACACCTGCAAAGACAGTTTTTCCCAGGAACCGACTGAAAACTAAGAATAGTATTGCTGTGGTAGCCCTAGCGGCACAGTGGTTAAAGCACTCGGCCGCTAACTGAAAAGTTGGTGGTTCGAATCCACCAGCTGCTCCGAGGGAGAAAGCTGTGGCGGTCTGCCTCCGTAAAGATTTCTGCCTTGGAAACCCTATGGGGCAGTTCTACCCTGTCCTATAGGGTCACTGTGATTTGGAATTGACTTCACGGCAACAGGTTAGCACAGACTCAGATAACGTGTACACCAATGTTCACTGCGGCATTATTTACAATAGCCAAAAGGTGGAAACAACCAAAGTGTCCGTGAACAGATGGATGGATAAGCAAAATGTGGTCTATCCATACAATGGAATATTATTCAGTCATAAAGAGAAATGAGGTCTTGATTCATGCACGCTACAACATGGATGAACCTTGAAAACATTATGCTGAGTGAAATAAGTCAGACGCATAAGGGCAAATATCACATGATCCTACTCTTATGAAATGTCCACAATAGGCAAATGAATAGCAACAAAAATTTATTGGCGATTGCCAGGGGCTGAAAGGAGAGGAATAGAGAGTTAACGTTTAATGGGTAGAGTTTCTGTTTGGGGTGATGAAAAACTTATGGAACTTGATAATGGTGATGATTGCAATTCACATCTCTAAATGGTACACTTAAATATGGTTTAAATGGATTTTTTTTGTTATATATATTTTACCACGATAAAATAATAAAATTATTGCTGACCGGTGTGCTTCAGATCATCAACTCGTCATTACCACTCCCCTTCTTGCCCCCAGGAATTCGACATTGTGACTGATGTCTGCTTCACACATTTAGGAAGCAGAATCAATAGGAGGAGGTAGATTCACCCATAGTTGGATTCACCAACCTGTATTCCTAGTCCATAAGGAAATGATGGGCAGTTGCTGCTTCTTGCCTTCTGTTATGGATTGAATTGTGTCCCCTCAAAAATGTGTGTCAACTTGGCTAGGCCATGATTCCCAGTATTGTGTAGTTGTCCACCATTTTATGATCTGATGTGATGATCCTATGTGTTGTAAATCCTAACTTCTATGATGTTAATGAGGCAGGACTCAGTCTACAGGATTAGGTCGTATCTTGAATCAACGTTTTTTGAGATATAAGGAGAGATTCAAGCAGAGGAGAGAGGGACCTCATTACCACCAAGCAAGAAGAGCCAGGAGCAGAGCGCATCCTTTGGACCCAGAGTCCCTGCACTGAAAAGCTTCTAGACCAGAGGAAGATTGATGACAAAGCTCTTCCCTCAGAGCCCCGTTTCTCCCACAGAGCCACTGGGTGGGTTTGAACCAGCAATCTTTCTGTTAGCAGCCAAGGGCATAACTATTGTGCCACCAGGGCTAAACACACCAATTGCTGTCAAGTCCAACTCATGGCAGTCCCATGTGTGTCAGAGTAGAACTGCTCCACTGGATTTTCAATGGCTGATCTTTCAGAAGTCACTTGCCAGGCCTTTATTTGGAGGCACCTCTAGGTGGATGCGAACTACCAACCTTGTGGTTAGCAGGCTAGAGTATTAACCATTTACATTACCCAGGGACTCCAAAGTAAGTGTGCAGAGAAACCTAAGCCAGCTCTGCGCTCTCTCAAAGAGCTCAGTCTAGTTACTGGAAAGACAGAATGCAGGTGATGTAATTATGAAAATGCAGTTTGGAGTGGAGTAGGGAAAGGAATAGATAGCAAGATACAGGAAAAAGATGGAAGGGTGCCTCTAAAGCGGCAGAAATGGTGTGAGTAAAAGTGTAGAAGTGAGAATGCTCATGATGTAATCGGTGCACAAGAAATTAAGACAGGACGAAACAGGAGACAGCTATGGGGAAATGGGACTTCAAACTGAACATGAAGCTAAGGATTTGGCATTTTATTCTATAACGCAGAAAGCGAGTCACATACTAGCTTGTGGTATTTGAGATAATTTTAGGTAGCAAAGGGATAAACTTTAATGTGTAGACAAATCACCCAAGAATTCTGTTAAAATGCAGAGTCTGATTAAGTCGCTCTGGGGTGAACCTAAGATTGTGCATTTCTAGAAGCCTCTCAGGGGAGACTACGGATCCATGGACCACACTCTGAGCATTGAGTATTGATGCTCACAGTGCCAGCCTTTTTGAACCTTGCTGCCCTCAGCCTCGAAGTGCTGATCCTCCTTCCCTCAGCCATGCAGGTTCATGCTCCTCTACCCGCCCACCGAAGACATGCACACACTCCGCCCCCTCTTTGCCACTGTCAGAGTGGGACGTGGGATGTAACAGGGCTGAGTACACGCCATTAAACTGGATCAGAGGCTGCCAGGCATCCCTGCTGGCGCAGTGGTTAAGCACTCGGCCGCTAACGAAAAGGTCTGTGGTTTGAAAACATGGCAGTCTGCTCCTGTAAAGATTACAGCCTTGGAAACCCTATGGGGCAGCTCTACCCTGTTATATAGGGTCACTACAAGTTGGAACTGACTCAATGGCACACAACAACGGGACTCCCTTCCTCTTCTCCAGGCATAACTGGAGGCCTCCAGCCAAGGGGACACTTTCATTCTTGGCCAACGCCTCCTTATCCCATTCCAATGTCAGCTCTTTGAGGGCAGGGTCTATGTCCAACTTAACACTGTATCCCAGCACCCAGGAAGCTCCTAGCATAAAGGTTGCACTTATCCAATATCTGCTGATTAATTATCAGGAAAGGAGCTTGAGTGGTTCACCTCAATCATTGATGAGATTAGGGAAGTGATACATTATGATTTTTAATGCCGTAATCATCTTTACAATCCTGCAGAATTCTACACCAGCCACCCTCTCTGGATATATTTTATTAAATGAATGTTTCAACAAACTTTTACTGTCTAGATTTTCAGGTGTTTAGGTCTGTGCTGATTCCTGGCGCAGCAGTTAAGTGCTCCGTTGTTCACCAAAAGGTCGGCAGTTCAAACCCACTAGCTGCTCCACAGGAGAAAGATGTGGCAGTCCACTCTGTAAAGATTACAGCCTTGGAAACCCTGTGGGACAGTTCTACTCTATCCTAGAAGGTTGCTATGAGTTGAAATTGACTCAGTGGCAACGGGTTTGGTTTTCGGGTTTATAGGTAAATTGTGTGGGGTCCCCATGAGTCTACTCAAGAGCAAGTGGTGCTTTTTATTTGCAAATAATAAATTCCTAAGAAGTAAAGGCAGCTTTGGAAATCCGCAGAACAGAAGGCCTGGGGTGCCCTCTATTGGTTTTTATAATTTACAACCCAGCAAAACCTCATCAAGGATGTTGCTTGAAGACACAGGAGTTAAAGAGCTCCTGATGAGAAGCTGATGTAGCACCGGGCTTTCTCATGCTGTTTTTCATATTCATCATGCCTCATGTTTTCAGGGTCTGAGCCAGGAAGTGAAAGCCCTTTCAAATTAATATATACCTTCAGAACGGGATGACAGAAGACTAAGAAAATGTCTACAGAAAGTTTCAATGAGCTTCTGAAGTATCTCATAAAGTGTCTTTGCTTAGCGATACCTTGGTTTTAGGACTAAGACTTCATCCAGACCATGTTGCCACAGTTCCCCAGGGTATCCGCTCTGTTTCTCATAAGCTAGGATGCATTGGGGCTACCTTTGATTATTGGAGACTCAGCTTTAAAACACTGAATTTCATTATTTCGATGGACATAGAAGATATTGTTCTAGATTGTGTCAACCCTGTGCTAAGTTTAAAAAAAAAAAAAATTGCCATTGAGTCAATTCTGACTCATAGCCACCCTACAGGACAGAGCAGAACTGCCCCACAGGGTTTCCAAGGCAATTAAATCTTTATGGAAGCAGACTGTCACATCTTTCTCCTGTGAGGTGGCTGGTGGGTTCGAACTGCTGATCTTTCAGTTAGCAGCTGAGCACTTAACCACTGTGCCGCCAAGTAAACATGGGTTATTAGAGTCCGTGACAGTGAAAGAATGAAAAATAGAATATTTCAAGACATTTTCTAACGTTACCTGGATTTGGCTGAAGATACTCTGTAGCTTTTGAAAGAATTTCTGCAACAGCTTTATTGGTAATATCTATTTTCTTAGAAACAAGAACAACAACAAAAAACACATGAAAACGTTAGCAAATGACAAAGAAAAACAGCAGTAATTTCCATTAATTTAATACTTATAAAACTATTATGATGGTTTTAAAACAAATGAACGCTTTCAACGTTTTTGAGACAGGCAATATTCTCTGCAAATTTTGTGCCATCATCTCCCAACGATGCTGGAGAACAGTCATTTCTTTTTCTTTTTAACATTAAAATGAATATTAACCTGTCTTTAGAGAACTTGGAAAAGTTATTATGCTCCACTAGATTACTGGATACACCTCAAGGTCTCTCAAAACCAGGACTAGGCATTACCGAGCCAAAATTTCCTTACCTGCTGGCTGAACTTGAATTTACATACTCATATAAGGCTGCCATAATAATGATCCCAGATAGAAACTACCTCAGTAAATCAGTAACAAAAGAATGATCGCCACCACTATTATAAAATAGAAATGCTCCCTTGTTCTGTGTTCAGAAGAAGTTAACATCAAGGTTTCGCTGACAGGTTAAGACTGAATCTTTCCTACACAAAACCATCCCTGGGCTTTCTGTTTGTTAACCAGAGAATTCATATGAGAATATTCAATAAAGTTAAACATGCAAATGTCAATATCTTTATTATATACCATCAATTCTGGAAGAAAATGTAAAGAAAAAGGGCCTATTCATAAAAGCAATAAAATATATGCAATAGCAAGAATGAATATTACAAAAAGTACACAATACTTATATACCATTCTCCAGGGTAGGAAAACTGAGTTTTGGAAAGATGTAAGTCCTTGTCAAATTAACAAGTAAAATTAATTCAAATATCCATACAATTTCAATTTTTTCTTTTTTAAAAATTTCAACAATTGGTAATTCATATTTCACACGACATACAGGATAAAAATATAGATCAAAAACAACTTATAAAAATACCTCAATTATAGAGACTATCGTCAAATACAGGGATAGAAAGAAGCTTTCCAAGCATGACTTGATACCCAAACGTCATAAAGGAAAAGATCAATAAATCTGACTCCATAAAAAGTAAAAACTGAACTGTGAAAGTTGCAATACACAAAGTTTAACAAAAGTGACAAACAGAAAGAAAAATTTGTAAGAGACAGAATTTTAATATTCATAACACTGGGAACCCTCATAAATGAAAAAGAAAAAGACAGAAGGAAAGAGCAGAAATCGATAAAACAAAACAGATAAAAAACACAACTTGCCTATAACCGTTTTTTAAAATATTCAAAAGAATTGTAAGTTAAAAAGAGAATTCCCACTCACCAGATTGACATAAAAATTTTAAAACATTGATTATGCCCGGTATTAGGTTTTATAAGAACTGGAGTGACTGGTCCTTTCATATACAATGGAAGTGTAAAATGATACAACCTTTTGGAGAATGAAGGGGAACTACCTGTCAGTGGGCACACATTTTAAGCCAACTATGATACTTCTAGAGGTTTATCATACAGACTCACACCAGCAAATTGCAGTGGTATAAAAAAACATTTATTAGAGCACTTGATGTAGAATTGAAAATCTCCTAAATTATAATGGATAGGAGACTGATTGGATAAATTGTGAAACATCCAAATAAAGGAATGCTCTTTAGTCATGAGGAAAAAAAAAAAATAGGTAGATCTGTACGTACTGGGATGATGTCCACTGTAGTGCAATCATTGCTAATGAAAAGAGCAAGCTGCAGAGTGGTTTATACAGAAAAACGTTTTTACCATTTTAATAAAAATATCTGAATTTCCTTGTATAGTAGCCCAGGTCAGGGTCGAGATTTTTCAACCAAGCACTCTCATCGAGCCTGAAATTGTAATTGTTCCCCTTAGGTGAAGGCCTACATTTAGGGTCCCAGGAAGGTTTAAAAAGTCAGTGTAGAAATGAAGACATGCTCAATTTTGTCCATCAACAGAGGAATGGAGAAATAAACTGTGGTCTATCCACGCAATGGAATACTGTTCAGCCATAAAGAGTAATGAAGTGCTGATACACACTACAACACAGACGAACCTTGAGACCATTATGCTGAGTGAAATAAGTCAGTTACTAAAGGATAAATACTGTATGGTCCCACTCATCTGCGATATCGAGAACAGGCAAATTCCTAGAGGCAAAGGTAGTGGTTGCCAGGGGCTGGTCCGAAAACCAAAAACCAAACCCGTTGCCATTGAGTTGATTCTGACTCACAGTGACCCTATTGGAGGGGACAATAGGTGGTTTGTTTCTTAAGGGGTACAGAGTTTCTGTTTAGGATGATGAAAAGCATTTGGAAATAATTAGCGGTGATGGCTGTACAACATAGTAAATGTAATTATTGTCAGTGAATTGTTCACTTAAAAATGGCTGAAATGGCAAATGTTCTGTTATATATATTTTACCACAAGAAATGAAGAAATGAATTAAACTTAAACAAATTAAACAAAAAAGTTGGAATGGGTTATGCTTTCCTTTCCAATATAAAAATTAATTCAAAAGGCGTTGTCTCTGTTATGCATGAAATGCTGGCTAGTGGTGGTTCTACATGCTGTCATTGTTCATTACTGGCATGATAGACACCAAGAAACAAATGGCCCAGAGACTCACAAGTGCCCAGCAGATCTTGACAGGTATGCATTGGAGCTGCTTCCAGGCCAGCCCAGGGATCAAAACTGGAAATAAATCTTTTATAAATTACACAGGTTGTCCTCTAAAAGTGTTGCAAAATATAGGCCGTCAATATGAAAGTCAAAAAATAACTGATACATTCCATAGAATCTTGATCAAAAGGGGGAAAATGCACAACATAATTCAAATTTTCACAGACTCCAGGCTTTATGGAGCCATGGAGGGTGGATGAACCCCTGAAACTACTGCCCTGAGATAATCGTTAAACCTAAAACAAAAAATATTCCCTGGAAGTCTTCTTAAAAACAAACAACTGTTTGGCTTAATTAGTAAAAAAAAAAAAGTCTGCCTTGAGCATTATGCGCTTTTAAGAGCTATCTATATGGAATCAAACTGACAACAGCAAGTCAGAAGATTAGATAGTATCTTAGGGGGCAGTGAGTTTATGTTAATGAGGGAGGAACAACTCAGAGAAGAAGGGTGAGAATGGTTGCACAACTCAAAGAATATAATCAATATCACTAAATTATACATGTAGAAACTGTTTAATTGGTATATGTTTTGCTGTGTGCATTCTTAGCAAAGCCGATATAAAGATTACAACCTAGGAAACCCTATAGGGCAGTTATACCCTGTCATATGGGGTCACTATGCATCAGAATAGACTCCATGGCACCTAACAACAACAACATAGGGACAATGAAAGTTCAGTGGTTCCCAGGGGAAGGAAGAGAGGTGAATAGGGAAGGCACAGAGCATTTTTAGGGCAGTGAAACTATTCTGTATGATACTACAATGATGGACACATGATATTATATATTTTTGAAAACCCATAGAACTCTACAACACAAAGTGTGAACTCCAGTGTGAGCTATGGACTCTAGTCAATAACAATGTATCAACATTAGTTCATCAATTATAACAAATGTACCACATGAAGGTAATATGTTAACAGGAGAAATAATCTGGGCAATATTTCTGTAAACCTAAAACTACTCTAAAAAATAAAGTGTATTTAATTTTTTAAAAAAGAGAGAGAGAGTCCAGGTCTTTCCTGAAAGAAGTAATTCAAAGCAGAAGACATGATCTTCTGCTGGCCTTGAAGAAGCAGGTAGCCATGCTGGAAGCTGCTTATGGAGAAGAGCTTAGGGCCTCGATTTTACAACTGAAAGGAATAGATTCTGTCAACAATCTGAATGAGCTTGGAAGAAGACACTGAGCTCCAGATGAAAATACAGCCCGAACACCCTGACAGCGGCCTTGTGAGACTCTGAGCAGAGGACCATGCTTGGATTCCTGACCCATGGAAACTGTGATATAATAAACGGGTGTTGTTTTTAGCCAAAATAATAATAATAACTAATGCAGTTTTAAAACAAAAACAAAACCTCCCTCCCAGAAAGAAAGGGGATACTATGATGTGTCTGTGTACATGTGTGTACATCTGTATGTTTATAAAAATGCCATGTGAATAGCTTACAAACAATCAGAAAAATAGAGAAAGTAGAGAAATGAAAATAAATTTTGTAAAATCTACCTGGTGTGAAGACATTGCATCTTTGCCAGTTGATTAAATCTAGAGTTTACACCTAATGTTGGCATCCTAGAAACCCTGGTGGCGTAGTGGTTAAGTGCTACGGTTGCTAACCAAAGGGTCGGCAGTTTGAATCCCCCAGGCACTCCTCGGAAACTCTATGGGGCAGTTCTACTCTGTCCTATAGGGTCACTATGAGTCGGAATCAACTCGACGGCACTGGGTTTGGTTTTTTTTTTTTGGTTGGCACCCTGCCCATGGGGTGTCTGGAGGCCTGTGCTACTGGCTCTCTTAGGAGGGCAAGCAGGCCTCAGACCTATGTTAGAGAGACACTAGCATTCCTGGTTTCCAATGTCTGTTTATTAGAAGATGGAGGAGGAGGAAGAAGAGGGAGAGGTGAATAAAGGGGGGGAGAGGAGAAAAAGGAGAATATGATTCTGTATTTATATTCTCTTCCTTATGTAATTTATTAATGTTTTTCCCCTTTCTCTTTCTTGGTCAGTCTTGGTAGAGGTTTATAATTTTATGGCTTTTCAAAAATAACAGCTCTTGGGTTCATTTATTGCTTCTACCTTTTTGTTATTGCTTTCTATTTCATTAATCTCTCCTTTTATCTGTATTGATTTCCTCCTTCTACTTAGCGTTACTCAATTTGCTGTTCTCTTCCTAGCTTCTTGGCTTGAATGATTCAATTTCTCCCAAAGTTTATTTTCTATTAAATGTATTTAAGATTTAGCCATATATCATGGGTTTTGATATACAGATTCTGTCATTAATGACTAAATAATCTGTAACTGTATTTTTCCCTGTGGCCTAGTACATGACTGGCGATTGTAACTGTCACAAAAGTATTTGAAAAGAATGTGCATTCTCTATTCAGGGAATGCAGATGTCTACACCTATTTATAGTCAAAGTTGTTAATCATATTTATGCAAATCCTCCAAGAATCTGTCTAGTATTTATCAAATTAATTATTCTCTTATGAGAGGTATGTGAAATCTTCTGCTCTGGTTTTTGTCAATTCTCCATGTATTTCTGACAGCTTTTACCTTACATATTTACATGCTATATTATGTGGTGCACAGTGATTCATAACTGTTACAATGTTCTAATAGACTATATGACTGCATCCTTTTATATATATATATATATATATTTTAAAAACCTCCTTTTCCACTTAGTTGTTTTTTGCATCAAATTTTACTTGACGTTACCATTGCTCCTCCACTTTTGTGTGGTGATTATTTGCCATGGGATGTTTGTCTCCATCATTTTGTCATTTCTGTGTCATGTTTTAGGAGGGTCACATTCCACCTAATTCATCTCTTCCCATAAAGTCCTTAAGCTTTCTGCTGTATGTATATTTCCATGATTTTCCCTGTTTCATCAATAGAATTTATATTTCTCTGGTTATTCACTGGGATTTAAAGACAGAGAAGGTAAACAAGATAGATCTCAGTCCATCAACTGAAATTATAACTCCTGAAATATGCTTTTAAATTTAACATTTTAATGGAATCATTTTATGAGTAATAAACATAATATCTTGAGACATCAGGAGATTTTTAAAATTCAGAAATGTTAATGATATTAAAATGTTTTCATGTTCTTCAATTTCCAGAATTAGCTTTTTTGAAAAGCAAAAACGAGGTAATCTTTTCCCCTCAAGTCATTAATATTTCTAGAAATGCAATAGCTCTTTCAGAAAACAGGGAGAACAGGCTGGCTAGGGCCAAGGTAGCCTGGAGAGAGTACTCCTCAAGCCACAGCCTGGAGATCACCTTCCTTCCCCAGCATCTGCTAATGTCTCTGCTATATCACGTGGCCTCAGTGTTAAACCTGAGGGCAGATGTTTTGCTTTATCTCCTCCCTCTCTCACCTGTGGCACCTAATTATTAAAGCAAGGCTATATTTAAAGGGTCCAAGACAAACGGAAAGTAAACTGATGAAGCTGGTAAATACTAGTGGTCCCAGTTCTCCCTCCACCTAAGCTAATCCATACAGCTGACCAGGAAACATTCTTTGGAGTATGTTGCAATCATTTCTGTATCAAGCTCGTCCTGTTTTTCTAAAGGCTTTGATTACATTCATTTTTGCATAATTCTCACAACGTCCATGTGAGGCAAGCAGGGCACATATCATTATCCTTGTGTTACAATTCTGAAAAGGTGAAATAGCTTGTCCAAGTTCACACTGCTAGTTCTAGCAGCAGAACCAGCATAAAAGTCATTTGTCGTGCACTTCGGCCAACACATGGGGAACAGACTCAGAATAAGCCACACAGTGAGTCAATCTGTATAACTCTGAAAGGTCTTATCCCAGAAATATATTTTAGTTCTCCAAGACATATGACCACAAAATACTATGGCCTTTTTCTTGCAGCAACTGCTAAGACTGCTCATCTTTTGAGCATTTCAACTTCTTTCCACTAGAGGGAAACAGGGTCCAAGACAGTCACTTCCCATCTTCATGAACCTGCCTAGACTGGATGTGGAATTATACTGAGGGTTTTATTTCAGCTTGGAATTGTGAACGAATTGCCTTTTGAATTCCATATTCATGCCCGTGTTTAACCATCCTAGATTCTCACTCTAATATACTTTACAGTATCAGTATAGCTCATTTTACTACAAAAGTCAATTTGGAATAAAATTTACATATTAAAATTTTCTCTACTGAGGAAGTCAGCACAACTTGATCAAGGCAAAGTCATGCAGCCTTCATAGACACATCCAAACTCCCTGAGAGATTGAATTACTGGGCTGAGGGCTGTGGGGACCATGGTCTCAAGGGACAACTAGCTCAACTGGCATAACATAGTTTTATAAAGAAAATGTTCTATACCCTACTTTTGTGAGTAGCACCTGGGGTCTTAAATGCTTATGAGTGGCCCTCTAAGATACTGCTCTGACAGGGTTAACAATAGAGGGTACCAGACAGAGCTGGAGAAAAATGTAGAACAAAATTCTAACTAACAAAAAAAGACCAGGCTTACTGGCCTGACAGAGACTAGAGAAACCCTGAGAGTATGGCTCTCAGATACCTTTTTAGCTCAGTAATGAAGTCACTCCTGAGGTTCACCTTTCAGCCAAAGATTAGACAGGCCCATAAAACAAAACAAGGCTTAATGGGCACACCAGACCAGGGGCAAGGACTAAAAGGCAGGAGGGGACAGGAAAGCTGGTAATGGGGAACCCAAGGTCAAGAAGGGGGGAGTGCTGACATGTCGTGGGGTTGCAAACCAATGTCACAAAACAATATGTGTATTTACTGTTTAATGAGAAACTAATTTGCTCCGTAAACTTTCATCTAAAGTACAATTTAAAAAAAAGAAAAAAAAACTTATCTTACCTTTGCCATGTCCAGAAATTCATCATCTAATTTTGTTCCTTCAACACCACTTATTTTTTCACTAAAGAGCTGCAAAAATAAAACAAACAATTGCATTGTACTATTATTTCTTATCACAGTTTTTTACTTAAAATATTTTTAAAAAACAGATTTAACTTGTTGCTTTTGGGGGCGGGGGGCTAAATCCTTTAAGAAAAGATAATTGTTGGGAGGAGTAAGCATATTTAAGGATGGGGGAAAACATACACTTCTCAAACTCTCAGCAGATATTATTATGTACCTAATATGTGTTTTTTTTTGTTTGTTTTTTAATTTTTTAAATATGTGTAAGGCATGTGGTAGGTGCTCTGCTAGTAACTCAGAGAAATAAGATAGGATCCTTGTTGCCCAGAAGCACACAGTCCAGCAAAAGTGTTAATAACTAAACACTCAACTAAAAGATGAGAGAGGAACAATAAAAGAAAATTAAAACAATAGTACTGAGGCGGAGCCAAGATGGCAGAATAGACAGACGCTTCCATCAAGCCCTCTTTACAACAAAGACCCGAAAAACAAGTGAAACGAGTATATTTATGACAAGCTAGGAGCTCTGAGCATCAAAGGCAAGCTCAGAAACAAACCCAGTGGGAGGAAGAGATGGTTCAGAAGCTGAGAGGAGTTACCGGCCCTGAATCGCAGGAAGCCCAAAGGCACCATTCCTGGAGCGGCAGCGGCAGCGGGCTGGTACTAGCGTTCGACCGCAATTTCCTCAGGGAGAAGCAGCCAGCCATTCAGCCTACTCACACCTCCAGAACCTGAGGAAAACAGCGCTCTCGGCAAAAGCTAAACACTTGCGTATATTTTACCATGCCCCCCACCCCCCCACCCCCAAGTTGGCTTCAGCGGCTCAATTCCCTGGGCCTGAGATAGGCACTGTTGAATACCTACAGCCATCCTCCCGGCCTTGGAGAAGGAAAAAATTGAATGCTTCGAAGCCCAGCATAGCAGCGGTGGGGGTTTGGGGACCATGGTTTCAGGGAACATGTAAGTCAATTGGCATAATAAAATCTATTAAGAAAATATTCTGTATCCCACCTTGGAGAGAGGCGTCTGGGGTCTTAAAATGCTAGCAAGTGGCCATCTAAGATACATCAATTGGTCTCAACCCACCTGGATCAAAGGAGAATGAAGAACACCAAGGACACAAGGTAATTATGAGCCCAAGAAACAGAAAGGGCCACATAAACCAGAGACTACATCAGTCTGAGACCAGAAGAGCTAGATGGTATCTGGCTACAACTGATGACTGCCCTGACAGGGAACACAACAGAGAATTCCTGAGGGAACAGGAAAGTCGTGGGATGCAGGCCCCAAATTCTCATAAAAAGACCAGACTTAATTGTCTGAGACTAGAAGGACCCTGGTGGTCATGGTCCCCAGACCTTCGGTTGGCCCAGGACAGGAACCATTCCCAAAGCCAGCTCTTCAGACAGAGATTGGACTGGACAATGGGATGGAAAGGGATGCTGGTGAGGAGTGAGCTTCTTGGATCAGGTGGACACTTGAGACTATGTTGTCATCTCCTCCCTGGAGGGGAGATGAGAGGGTAGAGGGGCTTAGAAACTGGCGAAATGGACAGGAAAACAGACAGTGGAGGGAGGGAGTGGGCTGTCTCATTAGGGGGAGAGCAATCGGGAGTGTGTAGCAAGGTGTATACGAGTTTTTGTATGAGGGACTGACTTGATTTGTAAATTTTCACTTAAAGCACAATAAAAATAAAAAAAAAATAGTACTAAACTAGTATAAATACTGAAAATGTTATAAACATGCTAAGTGGTAGGTACTTCAATGATGCATAGAAAGGATGCCAATAGCTCCCAGCGTGGGGGTAGGGGTGAGGGTCACCCAGGACCTGTTTCCTAAAAGACATGGCATTTGAGCAAGCTTTTAAAAATAGACGGCATTTCAACAGGAAGCATTGAAGGAAAAACCTTCCAGGATGAAGCAGGATAAAACAAAGACCCAGAGCCAAAATGTATAGGGCAGGGTTTCTCAACCTCGGTACTATTAACATTTAGATTATTAATCTTTGTTGTGAGGGACTCTCCCGTGCATTTTAGGATGTTCAGCAGCACCTCTGCCCTCTACCCATTAGATGCCAGTAGCACGAACACCACCCCCAGTTGTTATAACCAAAAACATCTTCAGACATTGCCATATGTCTCCTGGGGGACAAAATTTTTTCTGGTTGAGAACGACGGGTATAGGGCAAATGCACTCAAGAAACATCAAGGAATTTGGTTTAAGCTCTAATGAATAGCACTCAAGGGAAAATGAAAGAAAATAAAATCTGAAAGGTAGGTAGGGGCCAGATTCCTGAATGCCAAGCTAAAGAGTGTGATTGAGAAGTCCCAAAAGGTTCTTAGTGGAACAAGATGCAGTCAGGAACCTTTTAGAAAACCAACTCTGGAACCAGTGTGTGTTGGATTCGAGAACAAGGAGGCTGGATTGGAAAAAGAAAATCTATTAAATCACTTTCTTTAGGAAAGTACATCAATATAATTGTTTATACATTTAAAATATTTATATGGGAGGTGAAGCCAAGATGGCGGAATAGACAGAGAGTTCCGGCAAGCCCTCTTTACAAAAAAGACCTGAAAAAACAAGTGAAACGAGTATATTTGTGACAAGCTGGGAGCCCTGAGTTTCAAAGGCAAGTTTAGAAAACAAACTGAGGGGCAGGAGGAGGAAGAGACCGTTCAGAAGTGGAGAGGAGTTACCGGACCTGAATCGCGAGGAGTCCTCACGCACCATTCCCAGAGCTGCGGCGGCAGTGGGCTGGTATTAGTGTTCAGCCATGGTTTCCTCAGGGAGAAGCAGCAGCCACACAGCCTACTCACACCTCTGGAACCTGAGGAGAACGGCACTCACGGCAAAAGCTAAACACTTGCATATATTTTAACTTGGCCCCCCTACCCGCAAAACAGCTTCAGCGGCTGAATTCGCTGGGCCTGAGACAGGCACTGTTGAGCACCTAAACCCATTCTCCCAGCCTTGGGGAAGGAAAATATTTTCATTTGGGGGAAAAGATAATTTGCTAGCTCCACTAACCAGGGGAGCTCAGGACAGAAGCAGCTCCTGTCCAGGCATAAACTATCCGTGGACTTTGAGCACCTTTCCCTTCTGCATGGACCTGTGTGAGCCTATTTCGGGAGAATAGGCCCTTGTTGGCAGACTACAACCATTTCAGTTGTGCGGTGGAGAGGTGGGTGTTTGATGTTTGACATTGCTTTGCCTATTAAACAAGGTCCTCACCTACCCACATCAAGGACCTAACGACTGGTAGCTCCACTCAGGTAACCCAGCCACCCACAACAGGGGTCCAAGATAACTCGTACCTCCCAGTGCTTACAACCAAAAACTTTGGGTGCCCATGGTCCGTTTGCAGAACCCACCCACCTGCACGCTCTAGGGAACAGGGACACGATTTCCTCAGAGACACTCGGGGGTCAGTTCTCAGCCCCCTGCTTTGTTCAGAGCGTAACCCCCTGCTGCAATCAGATACCAGTGTATATGCCAATCACCCCTGCCCCTCTAAGACTATAGGACAGAGCCTGTACCACACACTTAATGATCAGCTACCTGGAAACCTGAGCTGAATTCATACAAGAAAACTGAATGGACTCCTAGACTGATATACCTGATAACAGCTCTAGCCAGCTGGGGACAGGACACCAGAGCTCCAAAGGCAAAAATAATCAAGCTAGCTCATTCAAGCAACCCATAGGGGTATAATAAAACAAAACAAAGCAAGAAGTTACGACACAGTAAGCAAGCATAAACTAATACAATAACTTATTGATGGCTCGCAGACAACAGTCAATATCAAGTCACATAAAGAAACAGACCATGATCACCTCAACAGGCTCTCAGAAAAAACATTCCAGAGATCTCCTAGATGAAAGTGCATTCCTGGAATTACCAGATGCAGGATACAAAAGTTGAATATACAGAACCCTTCAAGACATCAGGAAGGAAATGAGGCAATACACAGAACAAGGCAAGGAACACACAGATAAAGCAATTGAAGAAATTTGAAAGATTATTGAGGAACATAATGAAAAGTTTAATCTGGAAAAATCCATAGACAGGAAGCAATCAGAAATTCAGAAGATTAACAATAAAATTACACAAGTCGACAACTCAATAGAAAGTCAGAGAAGCAGAATTGAGCAAGTAGAAGCTAGAATTTCTGAGCTCAAAGATAAATCACTTGGCACTAATATATCTGAAGAAAAATCCGATAAAAGAATTAAAAAAAATGAAGAAACCTTAAGAATCACATGGGACTCTATCAAGAGAAATAACCTACAAGTGACTGGAGTACCAGAACAGGGAGGGATAACAGAAAATACAAAGAAAATTGTTGAAGATTTGTTGGCAGAAAACTTCCCTGATATCATGAAAGATGAGAAGATATCTATCCAAGATGCTCATCGAACTCCACATAAGGTAGAACTGAAAAGAAAGTCCCCAAGACATATTATAACCAAACTTGTCAAAACCAAAGATAAAGAGAAAATTATAAGAGCAGCTAGGGATAAACGAAAAATCACCTACAAAGGAGAGCCAATAAGAATAAACTTAGACTACTCAGCAGGAACCAAGCAGACAAGAAGGCAATGGGATGACATATTTAAAAAATTGAAGGAAAAAAAATTGCCTGCCAAGAATCATATATCCATCAAAACTGTCTCTTAAATATGAAGGTGAAATTAAGACATTTCAAGATAAACACAAGTTGAGGGAATTTGTAAAAACCAAACCAAAACTACAAGAAACACTAAAGGGAGTTCTTTGGTTAGAAAATCAATAATATCAGGTATCAACCCAAGGCTAGAACACTGGGCAGAGCAACCAGAAGTCAACCCAGACAGGGAAATAAAAAAAAAAAACAAAGCAAGATTATTAAAAAAAAAGGCTCAAAACAGGGTAACAGCAACGTTATTATATCAAAGAAGACAACATTAGAAAAATAAAGAGGGACTAAGAAATGTAATCATATACCTTCCATATGGAGAAGAAAATGTGGTGATACAAAGAAATAAAAGCTAGGTTTAAATTTAGAAAAATACAGGTAAATAATAAGGTAACCACAAAGGAGACAAACTATCCTACTCATCAAAATAAAATTTAAGAAAAAAATAGAGACTCAGCAGAAACAAAATCAATAACAACAAACATGAGGAAAGGACAACATATAAAGAAAATCTACTCAGCACATAAAATCAAGTGGGAAAAAGAAACTGTCAACAACACACAAAAGAAGACATCAGAATGATAGCACTAAATTCATACCTATCCATAATTACCCTACATGTAAATGGACTAAATGCACCAATAAAGAGACAGAGAGTGGTAAAATGGATTAAAAAACAAGATCCATCTATATGCTCCCTACAAGAGACACACCTTAGACTTAGAGACACAAACAAACTAAAACTCAAGGGTTGGAAAAAATATATCAAGCAAACAACAATCAAAAAAGAGCAGGAGTGGCAATATTAATTTCTGAGAAAATAGACTTTAAAGTTAAATCCATCAGAAAGGATAAGGAAGGACACTAAATAATGATTAAAGGGACAATACACCAAGAAGATATAACCATATAAAATATTTATGCACCCAATGACAGGGCTGCAAGATACATAAAACAAACTCTATCAGCATTGAAAAGTGAGATAGATGGCTCCACAATAATAATAGGAGACTTCAACACACGACTTTCGGTGAAGGACAAGACATCCAGAAAGAAGCTCCATAAAGATACGGAAGATCTAAATGCCACAGTCAAACAACTTGACCTCATAGACATGTACAGAACACTCCACCTAACAGCAACCAAGTATACTTTCTTTTCTAGTGCACATGGAACATTCTCTAGAATAGACCACATATTAGGTCATAAAGCAAGCCTTAGCAGAATCTAAAAACACTGAAATATTACAAATCATCTTCTCTGACCATAAGGCCACAAAAGTGGAAATCAATCACAGGAAAAGCACAGAAAAGAAATCAAACACTTGGAAACTGAACAATACCCTGCTCAAAAAAGACTGGATTATAAAAGACATTGAGGATGGAATAAAGAAATTCAGAAAATCCAATAAGAATGAAAACAATTCCTATCAGAACCTCTAGGACACAGCAAAAGCGGTACTCAGAGGCCAAATTATATCAATAAATGCACACATCCAAAAAGAAGAAAAGGCCAAAATCAAAGAATTATCCCTATAACTTGAAAAAATAGAGAGCAACAAAAGAAACCCACAGGCACCAGAAGAAAACAAATCGTAAAAATTAGAGCTGAACTAAATGAAACAGAAAACAGAAAAACAATTAAAAGAATTAACAAGACCAAAAGATGGTTTTTTGAAAAAATCAACAGAATTGATAAACCACTGACCAAACTGACAAAAGGAAAACAGGAGAGGAAGCAAATAACCTGAATAAGAAATGAGATAGGCGATATTACAACAGACCCAACTGAAAGTAAAAGAATCATATCAGATTACTATGAAAAACTATACTCAAGCAAATTTGAAAACCTAGAAGAAATGGATGAATTCCTAGAAACACACTACCTACCTAAACTAACACAAACAGAGGTAGAACAACTGAATAAAAAAAAAAAAAAGAATAGACCCATAAAAAAAGAAGAGATTGAAAAGGTCATCAAAAAACTCCCAACAAAAAAAAAGCCCTGGTCTGGACGGCTTCAGGCAGAGTTCTACCAAGCTTTCAGAGAAGAGTTAACACCACTAGTATTAAAGGCATTTCAGAGCATAGCAAAGGACGGGATACTACCAAACTCATTCTATGAAGCTACCGTATCCCTGATACCAAAACCAGGTAAAGACACCACAAGAAAAGAAAATTATAGACCTATATCCCTCATGCACATAGATGCAAAAATCCTCAACAAAATTCTAGCCAATAGAATTCAACAACATCAAAAAAATAATTCACCAGGACCAAGTGGGATTCATACCAGGTATGCAGGGATGGTTCAACATTAGAAAAACAATTAATGTAATCTACTTCTTTTTTTACCACATAAATAAAACAACAGACAAGAATCACATGATTTTATCAATGGATGCAGAAAAGGCATTTGACAAAGTTCAACATCCATTCATGATAAAATCTCTCAGCAAAATAGGAATAGAAGGAATCAGCATAATAAAGGGCATTTCTACAAAGCCAACAGCCAACATCACCCTAAATGGAGAGAGCCTGAAAGCATTCCCATTGAGATCAGAAGCCAGACAAGGATGCCCTTTACCACCACTCTTATTCGACATCGTGTTGGAGGTCCTAGCCAGAGCAATTAGGCTAGATAAAGAAATAAAGGGCATCCAGATTGGCAAGGAAGAAGTAAAAGTATCTCTGTTTGCAGATGACATGATCTCATACAGAGAAAACCCGAAGGAATCCTCCAGAAAACTACTGAAACTAATAGAAGAGTTCAGCAGAGTATCGGGATACAAGATAAACATACAAAAATCAGTTGGATTCCTCTATACCAACAAAAAGAACATTGAAGAGGAAATCACCAAATCAATGCCATTTACAGTAGCCCCCAAGAAGGTAAAATACTTAGAAATAAATCTTACCAGAGATATAAAAGACTTATACAAAGAAAACTACAGTACGCTTCTACAAGAAACCAAAAGAGACTTACATTAAGTGGAAGAACATACCTGGCTTGTGGATAGGAAGACTTAACATTATAAAAATGTCAATTCTACCAAAAGCGATCTATACATTTAATGCAATTCCAATCCAAATCCCAACGACATTCTTCAATGAGGTGGAGAAACAAATCACCAATTTCATATGGAAGGGAAAGAGGCCCAGTATATATAAGGCATTACTGAAAAAGAAGAACAAAAGTGGGAGGCTTTACTTTACCTGATTTTAGAACCTATTATACAGCCACAGTAGTCAAAAGAGCCTGGTACTGGTGCAACAACAGATACTTGGACCAATGGAACAAAATTGAGAATCCAGACATAAATCCATCCACATATGAGCAGTTGATATTTGACAAAGGCCCCAATGGAACAGAATTGAGAATCCAGACATAAATCCATCCACATATGAGCAGTTGATATTTGACAAAGGCCCCAGAACAGTTAAATGGGGAAAAGACAGTCTTTATTACAAATGGTGCTGGCATAACTGGATATCCATCTGCAAAGAAAAAGAAACTAGACCCATACCTCACTCCATGCACAAAAACGAGCCTAAACTGGGTCAAAGACCTAAATATAAAACCTAAAATGATAACAATCATGGAAGAAAAATTAGGGATAATGTTAGAAGCCCTAATACATGGCATAAACAGTATACAAAACATTATTAAGAATGGAGAAGAAAAACTAGATAACTGGGAGCTCCTAAAAATCAAACACCTATGCTCATCCAAAGACTTCACCAAGAGTAAAAAGACTACCTACAGACTGGGAAACTGTTTTTAGCTATGACATTTCCGATCAGCACCTGATCTCTAAAATCTACATGCTGCTGCAAAAGCTCAACTACAAAAAGACAAATAACCCCAATTAAAAAATGGGCCAAAGATATGAATGGATATGTCACTAAAGAAGACATTCAGGTAGCTAACAGATACATGAGGAAATGTTCACAATCATTAGCCATTACAGAAATGCAGATCAAAATGACAATGAGATTTCATCTCACTCCAACAAGGTTGGCATTAATCCAAAAAACACAAAATAATAAATGTTGGAGATGCTGTGGAGAGACTGGAACACTTATACACTGCTGGTGGGAATTTAAAATGGTACAACCACTTTGGAAATCTATTTGGCACTTCCTTAAAAAGCTAGAAATAGAACTACCATACGATCCAGCAATCCCACTCCTTGGAATATATCCTAGAGAAATAAGAGCCTTTATACAAACAGATACATGCACAAAACATGCACACCCATGTTTATTTCAGCACTGTTTACAACAGCAAAAAGTTGGAAGCAACCAAGGTGCCCATCAATGGATGAATGGATAAATAAACTATGGTATATTCACACAATGGAATACTACACATCGATAAAGAACAGTGAGGAATCTGTGAAACATTTCATAACATAGAGGAACCTGGAAGGCATTATGATGAGTGAAATTAGTCAGTTGCAAAAGGACAAATATTGTATAAGACCACTATTTTAAGAACTTGAGAAATTAAACTGAGAAGAAAACATTCTTTTGTGGTTATGAGAGGAGGGAGGGAGACAGGGTGAAAGGGGTATTCACTAATTAGGTGGTAGATAAGAACTACTTTAGGTGAAGGGAAAGACAGCACACAATACAAGGGAGGTCAGCACAACTGGACTAAACGAAAAGCAAAGAAGTTTCCTGAATAAACTGAATGCTTTGAAGGCCAGTGTAGCAGGGGCAGGGGCCTGGGGACCATGGTTTCAGGGGACATCTAAGTCAATTGGCATAATAAAATCTACTAACAAAACAATCTGCATCCCACTTTGAAGAGTGTGTCTGGGGGCTTAAACACTAGCAAGCAGCCATCTAAGATGCATCAATTGGTCTCAAACTACCTGGATCAAAGGAGAATGAAGAACACCAAGGACACAAGGTAATTACGAGCCCAAGAGACAGAAAGGGCCATGTGAACCAGAGACTACATCATCCTGAGACCAGAAGAACTAGATGGTACCCGGCTACAACCGATGACTGCCCTGACAGGGAACACAACAGAGAACCCCTGAGGGAGCATGAGAACGGCGGAATGCAGACCCCAAATTCTCATAGAAAGACCAGACTTAATGGTCTGACTGAGACTGGAAGGACCCCGGTGGTCATGGCCCCCAGACCTTCTGTTGGCCCAGGACAGGAACCATTCCCAAAGCCAACTCTTCAGACATGGATTGGACTGGACAATGGGTTAGAGAAGGATGCTGGTGAGGAGTGAGCTTCTTGGATCAGGTGGACACTTGAGACTGAGTTGGCATCTCCTCCCTGGAGGGGAGATGAGAGGGTAGGGGGGTTAGAAGCTGGCAGAATGGACACGAAAAGAGAGAGTGGAGGGAGAGAGTGGGCTGTCTCATTAGGGGAGAGTAATTTTTGTTTTTTGTTTTTTTTAATTGGGAGTGTGTAGCAAGGTGTATACAAGTTTTTATATGAGAGACTGACTTGATTTGTAAATTTTCACTTAAAGCACAATAAAAATTATTAAAAATATATATATTTATATGAATATAAAAATCAGTAGTAAAGTGGGTACCATCAATTAATGGTAAAAGGGTTGTGAACTGCCTTAAATCCAAGTGTGGTTTTCTGCTAGTATTTGGGTCATATATTGCACATACACTATATTAGCATCAATAGGAGAGAAATAAGTGAAGAAAGACAGTATTTAACTTAAGTTGAAATGTGAAAAGGAATTACTTGTACCGAATGGATGCAGAAGATTACAAAAATGGCCACACCTCTGGAACCAGAGAAGAATGGCACTTTCAGCAAAACCTAAGTACTTGCGAACGTTTTACTGCGCCCCCAAGCCTGCTTCAATGGCTGTTGATCTCCCTGGGCCTGAGATAGGCCCTGTTGAGTGCCTACAGCCATTCTTGCAGCCTTGGAGAAGGAATAAATTTGCAATTGGGGGAAAGGATAATATGCTAGCTCCACTAACCAGGGAATTTCAGGACAGAAGTGGCTCCTGTCCAGGCATAAATGGTCCATGGACTTTGAACACCTTTCCCCACTGCATGGACCTGTGTGGGCCTATTTCAGGAGAATAGGCCCTTGTTAGTTGGCTACAACTGTTTCAGCTGTGCAGTGGAGAGGTGAGTATTTGATGTTTCAGACTGCTTTGCATATTAAACAGGGTCCTCACCTACCCACATCAGGGACCTAAGGACTGGTGGCTCCACTCAGGTCACCCAGCCACCTGTGACAGGGGTCCAAGGATAGCTGGTACCTCCCAGTCCTTACAACCAAAAACTTTGGGTGCCCATGGTCCGTCTGCAGAACCCACCCACCTGTACACTTTAGGGAAGAGGGACACACTTTCCTCAGAGACACTTGGGGAATAATTCTCAGCCCCCTGCCTTGTTCAGAGTGTGACCCCCTGCTGCAACCAGATACCGGTACTTACACCAATCACCCCTGCCCCTCTAGGACTGTAGAACGGAGCCTGTACCACACACTTGATGATCAGCTACCTAGACACCTGAGCTGAATTCATACAAGAAAACTGAAGACTCCTAGACTGATATACCTGATAACAGCTCTAGCCATCTGGGGACAGGACATCAGAGCTCCAAAGGTGAAAATAATCAAGCTAGCTCACTCAAGGAACCCATTTTGGAATATCAAAACAAAACAAAGCAAGAAGCTATGATACGGTAAGCAAACAAAAAATAAACTAATACAATAACTTATAGATGGAGACAACAGTCAATAATAAGTCATGTAAAGAAACAGACCATGATCGCCTCAACAAGCTCTCAAAACAAGAATCAAGGGATTTTCTAGATGAAAGTGCCTTCCTGGAATTACCAGATGCAGAATACAAAAAGATTAATATACAGAACCTTGAAGGACATCAGGAAGGAAACCAGGCAATATGCAGAACAAGCCAAGGAACACACAGATAAAGCAGCTGAAGAAATTAAAAAGGTTATTCAGGAACATAATGAAAAATTTAATTAGCTGGACAAGTCCAGAGACCAAAAAAAAAGCCAAATCCATTGCTGTCAAGTCAATTCCGACTCATTGCTGTCTATAAGCCATAGGGTCGCTATGAGCCACAGAGAGACAGCAATCAGAAATTCATAAGATTAACAATAAAATTACAGAATTAGACACCTCAATAGAAAGTCAGAAGAGCAGCATTGAGCAAGTGGAAGGCAGAATTTCTGAACTTGACGATAAAGCACTTGACACCAATATATTTGAAGAAAAATCAGATAAAGAATTTAAAAAAATGAAGAAACCTTAAGAATCACATGGGACTCTATCAAGAGAAATAAACTACGAGTGATCGGAATACCAGAACAGGGAGGGATAACTGAAAATACAGAGAGAATTGTTGAAGATTTATTGGCAGGAAACTTTCCTGATATCACAAAAGATGAGAAGATATCTATCCAAGATGCTCATTGAACTCAACATGAGGTAGATTTTAAAAGAAAGTCACCAAGACATAATCAAACTTGCCAAAACCAAAGATAAAGACAGAATGTTAAGAGCAGCCAAGGATAAACAAAAAGTCACCTACAAAGGAGAGTCAATAATAATAAACTCAGACTACTTGGCAGAAACCACACAGGCAAGAAGGCAATGGGATGACTTATATAAAGCATTGATGGAAAAAAATTGCCAGCCAAGAATCATATATTCAGCAAAATTGTCTCTCAGATATGAAGGTGAAATTAGGACACTTCCAGATAAACATAAGTTTAGGGGATACACAAACCCCAAACCAAACTACAAGAAATACTAAAGGGAGTTCTTTGGTTAGAAAATCAATAATATCAGGTATCGACCCAAGACTAGAACACTGGACAGAGCAATCAGATGTCGACCCAGACCCGGAAATCACAAAAATAAATCAAGATTAAAAAAAAGATGAAGAATCCAAATTTTAGCTATGACATTTCCGATCAGCACCTGATCTCTAAAACATGATACTGCAAAAACTCAATTACAAAAAGACAAATAACCCAATTAAAAAATGGGCAAAAGAAATGAATAGACACTTCACTAAAGAAGACATTCAGGTCGCTAACAGATATATGAGGAAATGCTAATGATCATTAGCCATTAGAGAAATGCAGATCAAAACTACAATGAGATTTAATCTCACTCCAACAAAGCAGGCATTAATCCAAAAAACACAAAATAATAAATGTTGGAGATGCTGTGGAGAGATTGGAACACTTATATATTGCTGATGGGAATGTCAAATGGCACAACCAACTTGGAAATCGATTTGGCACTTCCTTAAAAAGCTAGAAATAGAACTACCAGACGATCCAGCAATCACACTCCTTAGAATATATCCTAGAGAAATAAGAGCCTTTACCTGAACTGATACATGCACACCCATGTTCACTGCAGCACTGTCTACAATAGCAAAAAGATGGAAGCAACCAAGGTGCCCATCAACGGATGAATGGATAAATTATGATATATTCACACAATGGAATACTATGCATCAATAAAGAATGGTGATGAATCTGTGAAACGTTTCATAACATGGAGGAATCTGGAAGGCATTATGCTGAGTGAAATTAGTCAGTTGCAAAAGGACAAATATTGTATAAGACCACTGTTACAAGAACTTGAGAAATAGTTTAAACAGAGAAGAAAATATTCTTTGATGGTTAGAGAGGGGGGAGGGAGGGACGGTGGAAGAGGGGTATTCACTAACTAGATAGTAGATAAGAACTACTTCAGGTGATGGGAAAAATAACACACAATACAGGCGAGGTCTGCACAACTGGACTAAACCAAAAGCAAGGAAGTTTCCTGAATAAATTGAACACTTTGAAGGCCCGCGTAGCAGGGGCGGCGGTTTGGGGACCATGGTTTCAGGGGACATCTAAGTCAATTGGCATAATAAGATCTATTAATAAAACATTCTACATCCAACTTTGGAGAGGGGCGTCTGGGGTCTTAAACGCTAGCAAGCGGCCATCTAAGATGCATCAATTGGTCTCAATCCATCTGGATCAAAGGAGAATGAAGAACACCAAGGACAACCCCAAGAGACAGAAAGGGCCACAGAAACCAGAGACTACATCAGCCTGAGACCAGAAGAACTAGATAGTGCCTGGCTACAACCAATGACTGCCATGACAGGGAACACAACAGAGAACCCCTGAGGGAGCAGGAGAGCAGTGGGATTCAGACCCCAAATTCTCGTAAAAAGGCCAGACTTAATGGTCCGACTCTGACTAGAAGGACCCCAGTGGTCATGGCCCCCAGACCTTCTCTTAGCCCAATACAGGAACCATTCCCAAAGCCAACTCTTCAGACAGGGATTGGACTGGACAATGGGATGGAGAGGGATGCTGGTGAAGAGTGAGCTTCTTGGATCAAGTAGACATTTGAGACTATGTTGGCATCTCCTATCTGGAGGGGAGATGACAGGGCAGAAGGGGTCAGGAGCTGGTGGAATGGATACGAAAAGAGAGAGTGGAGGTAAGGAGCAGGCTGTCTCACTAGGGGCAGTGCAATTAGGGGTATATAGCAAGGTGTATATAAATTTTTGCATGAGAGACTGACTTGATTTGTAAACTTCCACTTAAAGCAAAATAAAATTTTTTTTAAAAATGGCCACAATTCTCCCTCTTTACTTTGCAATTCCACACTCAAAATTTGGAGTCTACCTCCCTACCCCTTGAGATTGGACTGGGCTTGCGATTGTTTGGGCCACTAGAGGGTGGCAGAAGTGCCTTCATTCCAGGCCTGAGCCTTGCATGCTTCTAATCCCTCCCTTGGAACCCCGATGCCACCATGTGAGCAAGCCCAGACTAGCCTGTAGGATGATTGGAGAGATGTGGCCATCCAACCCCCAGAATCAGAGCCAACTAGATGACCAGATGCATGAGGAAACCCAAATAAAATCGGAAAAACTCCCAGCTGATGCCAGCCTACTTGAATAACGTGCAGAAGTATGAGCAATATAAATGGTTGAGCATTTCGGGGGTCCTAAATGTATGTATATTTTGCATGTAGGGGGAAAGTGAATAATTGTGGCCAGAGAGAAAAATGGTAGATTCTGAGAATGGTCACAATTCTCTACCCTTCCCCTTTATAATATGGTTTGTAGTTTCTCCCATTAAGAGCTGGAGTCTATACCTCCATCCTTTGAATCTGCACTGGGCTTGTGACTTGTTTTGAACGACAGAAACAACTCTAGGTCTTAAGATCTCTTGTATGCTTCCACTTATTCTCTTGAAACCCTGCTAGCACCATGTGAACAAGCTAAAGCTAGCTTACTGCATGGTGAGAGACAAGTGGCCCAGTCACCCTCATTCTGACACCCAGCCAACCCCACAATCAGAGCCACTTAGCTGACCTGCACTGGCTACAGATACATGACAGCCCAGCTGAGACCAGCCTAAATTTTGAGCCAAATAAACAGGAGCCCAATAAACGGTTGTTGTTTTAAAACACTAAACTTTGGGATGGTTTTTTACTCAGTAGAAGCTAACTAATACAGTAGACAACTTGAGTTCTTATTTTTCAGGCTTGGTGTTGCCATCAAAGTCAAGAGAGGATTACTCTAATGACTTGATACGAGGTATAACCTTCAACAGGAACAATCAAGAATCCCATTGCCCCACAGCAAACAGTCTTTTAGACACATTTCTCCATCAATCAAGCCCTCCAAACATTTTTTTGTTCAGTAGTGAAATTGTTTAAAATATTGGTTCTTTTGGGGCAACATATGAGAATCTAATGAAAGTTACAAAGCCTCTCTCCAAAAAAGAATTCTGTATTTTGTTGTCTTGGAAAAATGCAAAACTGACCACAATGCTTTGCAGTTCCTCCCCTCAAGAGGTGGTTCCAAACCATTACCAATCGTTTTGAGCAAAGATTCTACAGAAGAATTAATCCTGATCAAAATGGGGAAGAATGTGGAACAGAACTTCAAATTCTCAATGGAAGCCGGACTGTCTGGAGCCATTGAAGCTGTATGAACCCCAGGAACTATTGCCCTGAGATAATTTTTACATTTTAAACCTTAAACCAAAACTATCCCCGAAGTATTCTTTGAACCAAAACGTAGTTTATCTTAAGTAAATTATGTCTACCTTGAGCACTGTGCTCTTTAAAAGAATTATCCGAGATCAATTTAATTCTTTTAAAGTCGGAATCAACTCAACGGCACTGGGTTTCTGGGTTGTGAGATCAAATTGACAACAGCAATTCAAAAGGCTGGGTGAGAAGCTTAGGGGGTAGTAAGTCTAAGTCAATGGTGGTAGAACAATTCAGAGAATGATGGTGAGACTGTTTGCACAACTTGAAGAATGTAACCAATAGATCACTGAGTTGTACATGCACAAATTGTAATGGTGTATGACTGTGTATACTTTCACCAAAACTAAAAAAGAACTGGAGCTTGTTTCTCCACCCCGTGACTTGCTTTCACCAGTAGAAAATAGTGTGAGCAACACTATGTGGATACTGAGTGTGTACTTTATAGATACATACAGTTATAAAGAGGCTTTATAGAAACTTCTGCTCACTCTGAGGTCCGCTGTAGCCACAGCCACATGAATCAGCTAGCCTGCTGGAAGGAGCATTAGTGTTTTGGTAGTAGAATTCTCCCCTTCCATGTCGGAGACCCAGGTTCAATTTCTGGCCAATGCACCTCACGTGTAGCCACCACCCATTAGTCGTTGGAGGCTTGTGTACTGCTATGATGCCGAACAGGTTTCAGCAGAGCTTCCAGCCTAAGATGGACTAGGAGGAAAGGCCTGAGGATCTACTTCCAAAAATCAGCCAGTGAAAATACTACAGATCATAACAGTCCAATTCACAACCAATCATGGGGATGGCACAGGACTGGGAAGTATTTCATTCCATTGTGCATGGGGTCACCATGAATTCGGTGCCTACAAGATGGCAGCTAACAATTGCCTGTTGCAGAATGAAAGACCACTTACCAAAAAAGACCAAGTCCATTGCCATCAAGTCAATTCTGACTCACGGTGACCCCAGGTGTTGCAGAATAGAACTGCCTTCCACAGGGTTTTCATGGCTGTGACCTTTTAGAAGTAAATCACCAGGCCTTTCTTCTAAGACACCTCTGGGTGTGTTTAAACCATCAACCTTTCAGTTAGTTGCTGAGTGCTTAACTGTTTATCCCACTCAGGGGCTCCTGAAAGACCACTTAGAGCAGGGATAAGTCATCCCGGTTGAGCCACGTTAGGCCACCAAAGCCCAGCTCATCTGGCAGCTGACCACTAACACGTGATGAGCCCAGCCTAGATCTGCCAGGTCACCAGACCCAAATGGCGAGCCCTGACCAAATTGTTGACCCAAAGAATTGTGAACTAAATAAATGGCTTTTATTTTCAGCCACTATGTTTTGGAGTGGTTTTTAATACAACAAACACTAACTAATACAGTTGCCTCTAATTTCAGAGGTTTGCTGGAAGCCCTGAAGCCAAAACATAAATCACTTTTAAAATATCTATTTGAAAATCCCTTTAGCATTGATAGTCAGATCTGAATCCTCCTTACTCTGAATGATTTCCACTGGTTCGAGTTTCAGAAAGGGAAATGTCTAGTAAAAAAAGGGCTGTTTTCTCTTTGAAGAATGGAAACTGGTGAGATTAATATTCTTTTCTTGTTCAGAAAGAGGTAACAGTATGAAATCTTATTCTCAACAGGATTCACAGATAAGCGTCATGACCATTCTTCTGTTTTTCCTGAATTCCCCAGTGAGTCCAGCTGTTCCAAAACAAATACAGTATCAAATACACAGTGCAAATGTACATATGACGTTATCTATTCAGACCACCTGACCATACATGATAATTCATCATTCAACAAATATTGTTGAGCATCTACAATGTCAAGGTACCTTGATAGGGACATGGAATATAAAGATAAAAAATAAAGGTATGAACCCTGCAGGGCCTGTGGTATGTACAATTAATTTTACCCAAACAATCTGCTGTTTGTCCTTGGATTCTGGGAGGTGATCTCTAAGCCCTTGTAATTTCCCCAGTGACTGGAGTCTTCGTTATTCATAGTTGACAGATCAGATCTGACAGATTATACTGACAGGTTCTGACTCTTGGGTGGCGGCTGCCCATGCCAGAAATACACGATATCAGCCCTACCTCTGGGAATGGGCTGGAGATTGAGTTCAACCACACAAGCAATGATTCAATCAATCATGCCTATGTAATGAAACTCATATAAAAACTCTGGGCACTGAAACTCAAAGAGCTCCCTGATTGGTGAAAGACATCAATGCTCAGGAGGGTGATGTGCCCCCTGGGACATGGAAGCTCTTCATCAGAGACCTTCCCAGATCTCACCCAATGCATCTCTTCATTTGTATCCTTTTCCTATAATAAAACTTTCATCATAATTATAGTGCTTTCTTAAGTTCTGTGAGTTACTTTAGTGGATTATGTAAACTGAGTGGGGGGGAACCCCCAAATTTGTAGCCATGTGGTCAGAAGTGAGGGGGACCTAGGGACCCCCAACCTTGAGGCTGGTCTCCTAAGGGGATAGTGGGGATTCCTGAATTTGTAGCCAGCGCATCAGAAGTGAGGGCACCCTGGGAACCCCAAAGCTCATGGCTGGTGTCTGAAGTCTGGGAAAGGCTTGGCTGTCTGGAGGACAGTATCCTTTAATTTCTCAGATCTGACCTAGCTCCAGGTACTTAGGGTCAGAAGAAGAACTACACGTGCAGTTGGTGTCATAGAGGGTATTTAGAGTGTGTGTCAGAAGAGAAGACACATACACATAGACACTTTAGGCCCCTAGCCTTGCTCCACAGATCCTGGTCCCAGGTTTATAGTAACTTCAGTCTCATTTCTTTAAATCACTGGAATCTAAATATAAATACTCAAGCTTCGACTTCTGGTGAAGAGGACTACATAAGTTCAAACTTGACACATCCCCTCTGCTCTGAATATACAGCAATGATGGATTAAATATCAAAAACAGAAAACAAGAAAGATAAGCAATGCTCGAAAAGAGAATAAATATTTTTGTGCACCAGAAATATAAAACACTGCGAGCAGAGTTAAATCCTGACGGGCTTCTTGTCTGGAAACTGGTAATGGCAACCAGTAGTCTGGTTCCTGTTGGATAAAAAAGGATCTAAAAGTGCTCCATGAGATAAGAGTTTAAAGTTAAGCTCTACTTGAAGCCAGAAGATGGAAAGGAAAAGGATGCTGGAGGAAAATCCAGATGCATACCACTGTTGGATGCTACAGTATCTGGCAATCTGCAGGCGCAGGGAGATAGGAAAGCAAAGAATCAACCAAGTTACCCCTCAGCTCTGTGGCTAGATCGAGATAGCTTCAATATCACTACAGAACAGAAGCCTCTGTCCTACACCAGCGCCTTGGGGAGCCAGATGGAAGAAACCGCAATTGCAGGATAGAAGTGAGCACAGAGGGGTTAATAGTGAAAAAAGAACCTCCACCAGGTTAAAATTGAGCCTAGAAATCTAAATTCTAAGGCACATAAATAACTACAACACCAAGAAAGAGCACCAATATAATCACTGATTAGAGCATGAATTCACTTCTGGTGAAAATAATTTTATGAAACAATCTGACAAAGATATAGATATATAAAATTATTAAAATGATAAATGAAGGAATAACTTTTACTAATAAATAGCAAACAATTAAGCAGTTACAGAAAAGGGCAAAAATTGAAAAGACAGATATAAAAAAATTCAAATCTTGGGAATAAAATAGTCATGACAAATGAAAAAATAAATAGGATAAACTCCAGGTTATCCTATCCAATCAGGGAGAAAACTGGTAAATTGGAAAGTATCACTAAGAAACTTACCCAAAGAACAAAATAATAAAAAAGGGCAAAGCATTTTTCTCAAAAACATTAAATATCAGCTAAGAAATATCGAGGATAATTGAGAGGTGCCAACATATATCTGATAGACACTTGAGGAAAAAAAGGGGGTAAAATGTAGGATAAGGGATATTTTAAGAGACAATAGTTCTTTTTTTCCTTAAAATTGGAGGTATGAGACCACAGATTGAAAGCACACTCAAGTACTATACAAAATAGATATTAATTCATCCCTAGATGCATCAAGACATCAAGAATAAGATATACTAACACAATCATAAGGGGGAGGGGGGAACAACCAAAGCAACCGTAAGACTGATAGCATATTTCTCATTAGCAACAGTTGATGCTTGGAGACAATGGCTTAATAACATCTAAGTGCTGAGAACAAAATAGGTGAAAATCTAGAATTATACCTCCCTAAATTATTGTTTAAGAAACAAAAATAAACAAAGACATATCAAGACCACCCACAGTCTCTAATAAAAGTGATGTGCATGGAAGTTTCATCAAGGAAATACAAATTGAACCAAGAGGAAATGCATGCACCATAAGAAACAACGGTGAGGACAAACATTGATAAACTATGGTGGTAAATTTAACAACTACAAACAAAGGAACAAGCATAAACTAATATGTCTGAGTTTACAAAAAGGTAAAACTAAAACCTTAAGCAATAACAACAAGATAGGGAGGGGGAAGGGAATTCAGTGTATATTTTGTGCTAAGGTAAGAAGCCCTGGTGGTGAGGTAGTTCAGTGCTCGACTGCTAATCAAAAGGTTGGTGGTTCGAACCCACCACCTCCTCCTTGAGAAAAAATGTGGCAGTGTGCTTCCATAAAGATTACATCCTTGGAAACTACTCTGGGGCAGTTCTACTCTGACCTATAGGGTCACTGGGAGTTAGAATTGACTCCACGGCAACAGGTTAGATTTGTTTTTTTAAAGGTTCATTTGAGTTCAGAAGGAGGTAAGAAATACAACTTTAAGCATTGTTTGTGTAAAAATAAATAAATAAAAATAAATTAAAAAATTTTTTTTATTTTACTAAAAACACAAAACTATATTATAAATATAATATTACATATATTATAGCAATAATACCCATATTGGCACACTGGTGAAAAACCAATGTTTTCCAATCCAAAAGAAAACAAAAAAAAAGAGGGGAGGGGGCATAAAGGATGGCAAACAGAAACCACAAAATAAGATAGCAATTTTTTGTTGTTGTCGTTGTGTGCCACCGACTCATTTCCAACTCCTAGCACCCCTACATCATAGAGCAGAACTGTCCCAAAGAGTTTCCTAGGCTATATATAATCTCTATGGGAGCAGATAATCAGGTCTTTTCTCCCAAGGTAATGCTGGGTGGGTTTGAACTGCTGACCTTTCAGTTAGCAGATGAGCACCATATCACTGTGCCACCGGGACTACTAAAAATAGCAATAATAGGTCTAAATAGATCAGTAGTCATATACATAAATGGATTAAACTGAAAATATTAAAGAATAAATAGAGCAGATTTTTTAAATCCAACTATATGCTGTTTCTAAGAGATACACCTAAAACAAAACCATACAGAGAGATTGAAACTAAATGGACAAAATATACATACAGGGAAATACTAATCAAATGATGCTTGTAGCAATAATATCAGACAAAAAAAGACTTTAAAACAAAGCATTAGTAGGTATAGAGATTCAATAAAGAAATGAAAGGAGCAATTCACCAAAAAGGCATTATAATAATGATGTTGTATCCACCTAACAGTATAACCTCAAAATACGTAGAGCAACAACTAAAAGAAACACTGGAACTGACAAATTCATAACTGTAGTAGGAGTTTCTAATACAACTTTATCAGAAACTGACACACACACAAAAAAATCTTAGAAAGGATATAGATTATTTAAATGACCAAATTAGTAACACCTTAATCAAATATGGAGCCCTGGTGGCATGGTGGTTAAGAGTTCAGCTGCTAACCAAAAGGTCAGCAGTCTGAATCCACCAACTGCTCCTTGGAAACCCTACGGGGCAGTTCTACTCTGTCCTATAGGGCCACTATGACTCAGAATTGACTCAATGGCAATGGGTTCAGTTTTTGGTTTGATCAAATACACACATATACATATGTATGCCACTATCCAATGAATAGAAAATGTCTAGAACATTAAAAAATCTGATGATGTACTAAGTCATAAAATCATGTTGAACATGTTCTTTGGCCATAATGCAATTAAATTAGAAATCAACAATAAAAATAAATACATAAGCTCAAAATTTCAGTATTTGGTCCTAAATAACAATGGGTTAAAAAAGGAAGCCCCAATGTATTATTTAAAACGAAAGAGTAGGCATATGTACAGAGATCAAAGTTTAGTAGCGGTTACCAGGGGCAGAAGGGAGGTGGGGAAGGAGTGGTTATTGTTTATGGAGTACTGAGTTTTGGTTTGAAGTGATGGAAAAATCACATTCACTAAGGGTAGGATTGCACAGTCAATTAATGTAATTGCTGTCCATAAGTTGTACATCTGTAAAAAGTTGAACTGGCAAAAGTTGTGTGATAAATATATTTATAACAATAACCAAAAATCAGTAAATAAATAAGAGTAGCTGCTGAGGGTGCTTATGAACAACCAAATACCTCATGAGATTTGGTTCCTTGGTTTGGAGGTTTAGGGTCATGGTTTGATGGGACATCCCAGTTAACTGGCCTAATATAGTGTTTACTGCTTCTTTTGTTGTTGTGTAGTTCACTGTGTATTGTCCGGGGTCTTAAAAGCTTACAAGCAGCCACCCAAGGCACAACGTTGGTTTCTATTCACCTGGAGCAACAGAGGAAGAAGGAGTCAGGAATACGAGGAAGAAATGAAATTTGAGGCTTATTGCCTCCATGAACAACTGCCCCCGTTGCCATGAAACCAGAAGAACTGGATGGTGCCCAGCTACCACTACTGAACATTTTGATCAAAGATTCCATAGAAGAATTCTGATCAAAAGGAGGAAAACGCAGAATAGAATTTCAAATTCTCATGGACTGAGTGGAGCCATGGAGGGTAGATGAACCCCTGAAACAACTGTCCTGAGATAATCTTTAAACCTTAAACCAAAAATATCCCTGAAGTCTTCTTAAAACCAAACAATAGTTTAGCTTAGCTAATAAAGAGTATCCACCTTGAACACTGACCTTTAAAATTTATCTGTATGGGATCAAATTGATAACAGCAACTCGAAAGATTACATAGGAAACTTGGGGGGCAGTAAGTTTATGTTAATGGGAGAGGAACAACTCAGAAAGGGAGAATGAGAATGGTTGTACAACTCAAAGAATGTAATTAATGTCACTAAGTTGTACATGCAGAAATTTTTGAATTGGTGTATGTTCTGCTTTGTATATTCTCAACAACAAGCACAAAAATAAATTATAAAAAGGAAGTCCCAATATAAATTACCAAAATTTTAAACTTAACAATACTGAAAATACTACACACCAAAACCTGTGGCATTCAGCAAAAGAAGTATTTAGAAATCATTGTATAACCTTAAATATATTAAAGACACAAAGAACAACTTAAAGTTTCAAACTGACAAAATGTCATTCGGTCTAACCCAAAAAACATATCTGAAAGTCTACTTTGAGTCCCCAGCTGTGCCAATATGCTAGAGATAAAAGTTCATGCTATACTCCAGCCACTCACAGCCCAATGAAAAAACAGAGACATAAACAAATAGCCAGAACACAATGAAACAAGTACAATTCCATAATAGAGAGATGAGAACTTGCTATTAGAATCCAGGTGGAAGGAAGTAAGTTATATGGAAGAGAAGGTGCCAGGAAAATTCCAGAATGGAGCCTAGAAGGATGAATGGAGTTCATCAGAAAGATAAGAACATTTCTGGCAGAAAGAATAGCATAAGCAAAGACATGATTGATTAAACTGCATATATAAGGGGTGTTCAGGAAACATCATAATTCAATAAGGGTAACTGATATGAAACTGACCCCAGGGAAAATGAACAAACATGCAGGAGCCAGGTCATGAGGCTGAACCTGATCCTGTTGGCAATCAAGACTTTTAAGGAGGTAAGTTATAGGGTCAGATCTGCACGTCAGAAAGATCATTCAGGCAGCGAAGGTGAGAATATGCTGGAAGAAACTAGGAGATGAACAGGGAGATCCATTAGGAAATAATAAGGGGCATATGCACTATTTGACGAGGCAGACTGGGGAAGAGTGTGTCAAATTTTCACTCAAAAATTCTTCAACCTATCTTCTTGAGCTTCTGCACAAGCTGACTCTTATCTGTTCAGCTTCCCCATCATAAATATTGCATCTGACCTGGGTTCCCTAGATCAAAGTTGCAAATCCAAACTACAAACATGTGACTATGTCAACGGGACTACTGTGATCTTTCCCCCAGTGGAAAAGAAGATTTATGCCAAAAATTGAACCTATCTCAAGATGTCCTAGTGCTACAGTCAGAGATAAAATCCTTGCTTGCCCATGGATTGGCTGACTCCAATTTCCTCAATAATAAAAAAAATAAATAATATTTTCAAAGACTACAACAGAACATCAACAAGTTGTAAAAGAAATTTATTTGGGGAACAGGAAGCTTTTGCATTTGGTTTTTCATCTAGATGTGTGATATACTTAATGGTAAATGTTAACACAGACTTGGCCTTCTTCTTGTGCAAATATCTGTTTTCAAAGAAACCTTGGCTTCTCCATCTTCTTCCCTTTTATGAAGAAAGAAATTAAACAGCAAGAAAGCCAGAACCTAGGAGAAATGGTAAAAGAACAAAATTTATACCTCAGGATTTGAGAAATTTCTCCAGAACCACATTTTCTAATACGTGTGTTACAAAACACTAGCTCTAAGACCTGAGAATACAGGTCAGGGAAAAGAACAGCTCCTTGACCAACTAAGTTTGGAAACAGTGGGATAAACAAAATTTAGCAGATTTCTTTACTAAAAGGCTTTTCAGAGGCTTTGAAATGGTAACGGACATTACGGATTTCCCAGGGGGTGCATATACGATGTAGCCTTTCCCATACTTATTTGGCCATGGGAGATTTCTAAAGTGAGGGGAGATCTCACAGGAGCAGCGTTCTGAGGAACACACTTTGAGAAGCCCCGCACAAAACTTTCACCCTCCCTACCAGACTTCTTCGGAAACCCTGGTGGCATAGGAGTTAAGAGCTATGGCTGCTAACCAAAAGGTCAGCAGTTCAAATCCACCAGGCACTTCTTGGAAACTATGGGGCAGCTCTACTCTGTCCTATAGGGTTGCTATGAGTTGGAATCGACTCGGCGGCAACAGGTTTGGTTTTATTTATTTATTTATTTTCTGGTTACTGGGCTCCTTTGTTTTTTTGCCCAACCAGTTAGCCACCATGTTCTGCTATTATTAGCTTGAACACTATGCCAATATTCAACTTTAAGTACAAATAATTAAGTTGTTAACATTAGAGAAGATGAGTGAAACGTACATGTGAACTCTCTGCACTAGTTTTACAACTTTTCCCTAAGTCTAATCAAAATTAAAAAAAAAAAAAAAAAATCTGAGGACACCAGAGAGCAACCAAGGCAGTTGGGATTTGAGGGGCCAGAATCAGGAAGAAGGAAAACGCACTGAGGTGAGCTGCGTTTCCCTTTTGGACAATTTCTGACTTACAACACAGGATGGAAATGCTACACAGAAAGCACCAGCCTGAAACTAGTCTCACTGGGCTGGAGAGAGGAAAATCGAGTGCACTGTAACCAAGGAAACCAGGATGAAAGAGGCCAAAATTGCGGGAAAAAAGGAAACACAGAGAAGTAAACGTTACAGGCTACGTGCAATTTCCTCTCAGGGCTTTTGACAATTCCTAAACTGAGCATACACAAAGCAAGATGCTAAGAAACGAGCAAAAAAGAGATATTTTTACAGTATCATAGTGATCAAGAGACAAAAATTGGGGTTCAGTGCTGACCAATAAAGAGATACTTTGGTAAATACCTTGGGTTTTTAATTGAAGCCCTTAAGGGCTAAAGATTAGCAATAACAGCAAGCTAGACACAGACATGCCCTTATAAAGCCTGTAAGGCAACTCTGAATCATTTCAACCCCTGTCTGTATCAAGGTTATCAGGCTTTACCCTCATTAATTGTCAGAACAGAACTAAATCCTCTGTGGAGGAAGAAGCCATACCCAGAACTACTACAATTTTCACACACTATGTCTGCCATTAACATAAAAAATCACCAGGCATATCAGGCCAAGAAAAAAAAAAAAAAGATAATAACAACAAACCAACAGGTAATTCCAACGCTCAAGCTATCAAAAATGGTCTTTAAAATAACTATAACTGTTAGCTAGACTGACAAAGAAAAGATGCAAATAACCAAAATAAAAAATGAAAGAACATTACAACTGGCTCAATAGAAATAAAGAAAATTATGATAGAATATTGAACAACTTCATGGCAATAAACCAGATAACCTAGATGAAATGGCCAATTTCTAGAAGCACACTACCTACACAAACTGCCTCAAGGGGAAGTAGAAAGTCTCAACAGACCTGTAACAAGCGAAGAGATCGAATCAGTGATCAAAAAACTCCCAATAAAAGAAAAATCCTGGACCAGATGGGTTCATTGGCGAGTTCTATCAAACATTTGGAGAAAAACTGATACCAATACTGTTTAAACTCTTCCAAAAGATACAGAAGGAAGGAATACTCGCAAACATAACCCTGATACCTAAACTAGATAAAGATGCCACAAGAAAAGAAATCTACAGGCCAATATCTCTTATGAACATAGATGCAAAATCCCAACAAAATACTAGAGAACAGAATTCAACAGCATATTAAGAGTCATACACCATGACCAAGTGGGATTTATTCCAGGAATTCAGGGATAGTTCAACATTTGAAAATCAATCAACGTAATACACCACATCAATAGAACAAAGGAAAAGGACCACGTGATCATCTCTATGTCTGTAGAAAAAGCATTTGGTAAAATCCAACACCTTTCCTTAATGAAAAACCTAAAGAAGATTGGAATAGAAGGGAAATTCCTCAATATGATACAGGGCATATATGAAAAGCCAGCAACTAATACTAGAGAAAGACTGAAAGCTTTCACTTTGAAATTGGGAACAAGACAAAGGGTGCCCATTCTCACCATTTCTATTCAATATTGTATTAGAAGTCCTAGAAAAAACATGTCTAAATTGAATTATGGTGCTGATAAAGAATATAAGATACACCACGGGCTGCCAGAAGAATGAACAAATCTGTCTTGAAAGGAGTACAGCCAGTATGCTCCTTAGAAGTGAGGATGGCAAGACTTTGTCTCACATACCTTGGACATGTTATCAGAAGGGAACAGTCCCTAGAGAAGGACATCGTGCTTGGGAAAGTAGAGGGTCAATGAAAAAGAGGAAGAGCCTCAAAGAGATGGACTGACACACTGGCTTCAACAATGGGCTCAAACATAGCAATGACTGTAAGAAAGGCACGGACCAGGCAGCGTTTCATTCTGTAGTATATATGGTGGCTATGAGTCGGAAATGACTCAACGGTACCTAACACCACCTTATACCATACATCGAAAATGATTCCTCACTGATGACAAAATAAATGTGAAAGGTAAAACTCCAAAGATTCTAGAAAATAACATAAACTTGGGATACAAAATATCTCAATCAGTTCACAAAATACTAACTATAGTGAAAGGGATTGATACACTGGACTTCATTAAAAATAAGAGATTAAGAGTGAAAATCAGCCATACAATGGAAAAAGATATTTTCAACACATTTATCTGACAGAGTCATATTTAGATATTTAAAAAAGCTTTTTCAAGTCACTAAGAAAATGAGCAGAAACTCAATTTTTTAAAAGTGAGAATAAGCCTTCACAAAAAGGGGACATCAAAATGGCCAATAAGTATATGAAAAGATTTCTGCCTCATTATTATCAGGGACATTAAAATTAAACCACAATGAAATACTACCACATAGTTACCAGTATGGCTAAAATTGTTTTATAACAATAACACAAGTGTTTCCAAGAATTAATGGAGCAACTGGAACACTTATACACTGTTGGTGGGAGTAGACATCGGTACATGACTTTGGAAAACTGTTTGACAGAACCTGCTAAAGCTGAATTTATGAATAGCCAAGCCCTATGACTCATTTTTTTTTTATGACTCAGTAATTCCATTCCTAGGTATGTACCCAGCAGAAATTCCCGCATATTTACACCAAAATTCACATACAAGCAGCATTATTCATAATAACCAAAAACTGGAAACAACCCAAATGTCCATTAGAATAAAAAAAAAAAATTGCTACAATGCAAGACTATATTAAAAAAACCAAACTCGTTGCCATCGAGTCGTTTCCAACTCATAGCAACCCTGTACGACAGAGTAGAACTGCCCCATAGGGTTTCCAAGAAGCAGCTGGTAGATTCAAACTACTGACCTTTTGGTTAGCAGCTGAGCTCTTAACCACACATCACCAGGGCTACACACAAGACTATACAACAATAAACTACTAACACATGCAACAACATGGATAAATTTCAGACATAACATCGAATGAGAGAAGCTTACGCTGTGTGATTCTATTTGTATTAAATTCAAAAATAAAAGAGAACAGGAAATACTAATCTTGTGATAGAAGTCAGTGTAGAGATTACCTCTAATTTAGGGTTACTAGAATGTGGAAATTATCAAGCAATATCATTAATATAACATCCAAATAAAATTTGCTGAAAATAACTCAAAAATGGTTGCAGCAGTACACGGACAAGAAAATGCCAGAAATTCAAGCTGGATTTAGAAGAGGACATGAAACAAGGGATATCATTGCTGATGTCAGATGGATCTTGGCTGAGAGCAGAGAGTACCAGAAAGATGTTTACCCGTGTTTTACTGACTTTGCAAAGGCTTTCAACTGTGTGGATCATAACAAATTATGGATAACATTGTAAAGAATGGAAATTCCAGAACACTTAATTGTGCTCCTAATGAATCTGTACATAGACCAAGAGGCAGTCATTCAAACAGAACAAGCAGATACTGCATGGTTTAAAATCAGGAAAGGTGTGTATCTGGGTTGTATTCTTTCACCATACTTGTTCAATCTGTGTGCTGAGCAAATATTCTGAGAAGCTGGACTAAATGAAGAAGAATGCAGTATCAGGATTGGGGGAAGACTCGCTAACAACCTGCAATATGCAGATGACATAACCTTGATTGCTGAAAGTGAAGGGGACTTGAAGCACTTACTAACAAAGATCAAAGACTACAGCCTTCAGAATGGATTACACCCCAGCATAAAGAAAACGAAAAAACTCACAACTGGACCAATAAGCAACATCAAGATAAGCGGAGAAGAGATTGAAGTTGTCAAGGATTTCATTTTACTTGGATCCACAATCAACATCCATGGAAGCTTCAGTCAAGAAATCAAATGACTTATTGCATTAGGCAAACCTGCTGAAAAAAAAAAAAAACTTTATAAATTGTTCCAGAGCAATGATGTCACTGTTGAGGACTAAAGTGCACTTGCCCCAAACCATGGTATTTTCAATCACCTTATATGCATGCGAAAGCTGGACAATGAATAAGGAAGACCAAAGGGTTGATGCCTTTGAATTATGGTGTTGGTAAAGAATATTGACTATACTATGGACCACCAGAAGAATGAACAAATCTGTCTTGGAAGAAGTAAACCAGAGTGCTCCTCAGAAGCAAGGATGGCAAGACTTTGTCTCACATACTTTGGACGTGTTATCAGGAGGGAGTAGTCCCTGGGAGAAGGACATCATGCTTGGTGAAGTTGAGGATCAACGAAAGAGAGGAAGACCATCAATGAGATGGACTAACACAGTGGCTGCAACGATGGGCTCAAGCATAGCAATGACTGTTAGGATGGTGCAAGACTGGGCAGTGTTTTGATCTATTGTACACAAAGTCCCTATGAGTCAGAACTGACTCAACAGCACCTAACAACAACAAGAAGCCTTCTGGGGTGACAGTAATGTTCTATCTCGAATTGGCTTATGGTTACATGGATGTATTTACTTAGTTAAAATTCATGAGCTGTATACTTACTGTCCGTGGCTTCTCTGTATATTTTATTGAACCCTGTATACAATGCCTTCTATGTTTGTATACACTGTATTTGTCACGATTTATTTGTCTATAAAGAAGTTTAGCAAACACTGGGGCCCGCTTCTTCCTCCTCTGTTTGAATAGCAGAAATAATGCTCACGTCTGATTATTTATTCACATCTGGAAGCCTCTGTTCAGCAGAATGACAACTAAACCAGTCACAGTCTAATAATTACAGTGAAAACTGAGAGGCCTGGAGCTCCATGGGACTGCTGTGTTCTTTGGGTTTTGCAAGTTTTCCACCTTTGATAGTGTGTAGTCTCAAGCACTTTTTTATCACTTTTAATGAGTCAGAATCGACTCGACAGCGATGGATTTGGGTTTTTTTGTTTTTTTATTAGTGGAACATATTTGAGTTTTTCTTTTCTAACAGGTTTCTACCTTACACAGGTGCCAACTTTCCCAGGTAAAGACCTAAAGGCTATTGCATTGTGGCTATGTCCCCTGTGCCCTAAATGGCACTTTAGGTTTAATCATTATAGCAGCATGATAAAGAAATTACTTAATTCCACCATGAGAAAGTAAACAGATAATACAGATTTTTTTTAAAAGAAAAATACATATATATCAGAAATTGGATCAAGATAGTGGGCCAAATGCATACATCTTCTTTTTACTGTGCCAAATACCTTTAAATAAACAGGTAAATATACAGATGCATATGACAAATCCATAACAGGGCTGAAAAACAACAAATGGTACCAGCGGCAAATTAGAAACAGTGAGAAATTCCTAGAAGACAGACAGCAGATGGGATCAGAAAGCTAAGAAAACTGAAGACCAATATATACATGGTAGAAAGTCCCTCCCAAGATAAAAACTGATACAGAGAAACACCAAGTCTAAATAAAGTAAACATAAAAAGGATAGGAGTGGGCCCCAGGGGTCATCAGAGCTGTATGGAAAGCAATAAGGCTCAACGGGGTCCCTCCACCTCCTCCTTACCCATTCACCACAACCCCACTTCTAAAACTAAGGGCAAATTCTACAGTTACACTATTTTTGTTCGAATTCCTGATCCATCCACCACTAACTAGAGGGGTAACTTTGGGGAAATTACTAAAGCTCTCTGGGCCCCAAATTCCTTATGTCCAATAATAATAATAATGATAGGACCTGCTTCATAAGGGTTAGTGTATAGAAACTATTTACAACACTATCTGACACTGTTGTTGTTGCTAGGTGCCGTCCAGTTGGTTCTGACACATAGCAACCCCACGTACAACAGAACAAAACACTGTCTGGTCCTGCGCCATCCTCACAATACTTGCTATGTTTGAGCGCATCATTGCAGCCATTGTGTCAGCCCATCTGACTGGTGGTCTTCCTCTCTTTGGCTGACCCTCTCTTTTACGAAGCATGATGTCCTTCTCCAGGAACTGATCCCCACTGATAACATGTCCAAAATACATGAGATGAAGTCTCACCATTCTTGCTTTTAAGGAGTATTCTGACTATACTTCTTCCAAGACAGATTTGCTCCTTCTTTTGACAGTCTATGGTGTATATCCAATATTCTTCACCAACACCATAATTCAAAGGCATCAATTCTTCTTCGTTCTTCCTTATTCATTGGTTGTCCAGCTTTCACAAGCATATGAGGTGACTGAAAACATCATGGCTTGTGTCAGGCATGCGTTAGTCATCAAAGTGACATCTTTGCTTTTTTTTATTGCTGTTATTAAGTCTCATTAAATATTTATCATTACTATTATCAACTGAGCAACAGGCAGCTGAGGTGTTTGTCTACAGAATGAAAGCCTGAGTCACGCTCTATTTAGAAGAGTGGACTACTCTGATGGGGTGGGCCCCAAAGTGGGCCTGAAGACCCTAGAGAAGCAATAGATCCTTCCAAACATTTCCAACAGATACTTTGAGAAACATTCAGGAGTAAAAGCTCTCCACTCCCAGGGTAAAACTCTTGTGTCCAGCCTTCCAGTCTGATTCCCCAGGACACTGACTAGGGAAAAGCCCACCAGCTGCCATACCCGTATACTCAGCGTTCCAGTAAGGTGGGAAACGGACAAAACCTAGGCTAGCTTCCTACACTGATCCACTTAGTCTTTCATTCTTAAATACACACAACCAGTAATCACAGAAATCTGAAGAAAACCAGGAGCACGAGAGCAGTTGTCAAAGAGAAAACTTTAAAGTGATTCAGGGTAAACAGAACGAGTCACGGTATTGAGGGGAGATTTTATTAAACTTTTTATTTTGAGACAATTGTGGATTCACATGTGTCATGGATTGAATCGTGTCTCCCAAAAATATCTGTCAACTCGGCTAGGCCGTGATTCCCTTGTATGATTGTCTACCATTTTATCTTCTGATGTGATTTCCCTATGTGTTGTAAATCCTATCACGATGATGTAATAATGGATTAGTGGCCATTATACTGATGAGTTATACTGATTAGGTCTAAAAGATTAGACAGTGTCTTAAGCCACCTCTTTTGAGATATAAAAGAGAAAAGCAAGCGAGCAGAGACAAGGGGGCCTCATACTACCAAGAAAGCAGTGCCGGGAGCAGAGTGCATCCTTTGGACCTGAGGTTCCTGTGCTGAGATGCTCCCAGACCAAGGGAAGACTGATGTATCGCAAGGACCTTCCTCCAGGGCTGACAGAGAAAGCCTTCCCCTGGAGCTGACGCCCTGAATTTGAACTTGTAGCCTGCTCGACTGTGAGAGAATAAACTTCTCTTTGTTAAAGTCATCCACTTGTGGTATTCTGTTATAGCACCACTAGATGACTAAGACAACATGCAACTGTTAAGAAATAATCCAGTGAGGGCCCATGTATCCTTTACCCAGTTGCCCTTTGAGGTAACATCTTGCAAAACTATAGTACAATATCACAACCAGAATGCTGATACAGTCAAGATACAAAACTATTACCAACACCACAAGAATCCCTCATATTGCCCTTTTATAGCCATGCCCACTGCCCTCCCATTCGTCCCCCATCCCTCCTCCCCACTCTGGTCTAGAAGGGAAGTTCTAAAAGTTCTCAGTAGCCACAGAGAAATCAGAGAAGATACTGTATGCATAAAACATGAAAAGGCTACTATGCAAAAGAAGCAGTGGGGGAGGGGGAGCACAATAAAAAAAGCATAAGCAAAAAATTGACAAAGCTGAAGTCTAAATTGCTTATCTGGAAGATATTAAAAAAAAAAAGTTCCATACTGTAGACTCCGACTCATGGTGATCTCATGTGTGTCACAGTAGAACTGTGCTCCATAGGATTTTTAATGGCTGATTTTTCAGAAATGGATTGCCAGGCCTTTCTTCCAAGGAGCTTCTGGGTGAATGTGAACCATCAACCTTTTGGTTAGCAGCTGAATGTGGTAGCCACTTGCACCACCAAGAAACTCCCTCTGAAAGACAGAGTCAAGGAAACGTTCCCAGAATCTAGAGCAAAAAGATGCAGAGAAGGGAAACAGAAGTGTGGCCCAACCCTCTTTTGGCTAAATGTGCCCAGCACCGCCCACCTCCGGATGATCTGGTCATCGTATCAGGAAGAAGGCCTGCTGTCCTCATACCAGCTTACCTTTGTGCTTCTCTCAGAGGATAATTCCAAATTGTGGATCCACTGTGGAAAAAGAGGTTCCAACTGGACTGTGCTCCCAGTCTATTCAGAGGCTGATCCCTTCTTGGATCTTAACACCTAGGAATTAGTGGCTCTTAATGAAGGTCCAGTCTGGTAGGATCTTTTCTACTTACTCTTTACCAACCAACCAACCAGTTCCCATCAAGTCAATTCCAACTCGTGGCAATGTATGCTGTCAGAGTAGAACTGTGCTCCATAGGGTTTTCAGCAGCTGATTTTTTTGGAAGTAGATTGCCAGCCCTTTCTTCTGAGGTGCCTCTGGGTGAACCTGAACCTCCAACCTTTAGGTTAGTAGCCAAGCACATTAACTTTTTGTACCACCCAGGGACTCTTGCTCTGCACATTCTAGTCTTTTCTCAGAAAAGATGTTTATGATTTGGGCTAAGTGGCTTCTTGCATTTTACAGTGTATTTGGCAGAACTTTCTCAAAGTCAGTGGCAGGTGGATGATGCCCTTCTCTAGTTGCCAGCAGTGCTGCAGGTTCTCAACCACTGCTATATTTCTTTGGCCCTTTTCTGTTGGGATTGATGGATGAGGTTGACATCTTTACCATAAATCTCTTTATGTTTCTTTAAAAGTTTGCCAACATGTACCTAAGCCAGTAAGCATTAGCTGTAGGTCTCTAGGATTCTGACTTTTATATTAAAAGTTTGATTCTAATGGGTATTTTTGTGTTTGATCTCTTTAATAGCAAAATGTGGTCATTCAAAATTGTCTTTGTAGAATACCCTGCATGGTTAAGCCAGAGTCTTCAGGAGTGGAATTTATCACGAAGGCCCCTCCCTTACTGGGACCCTGTATTGTCAGAACCCACTCACTCATGAGGACCAGACCACAGACAGGTCCACCTGGGAAACCAGGGTTTCAATGGGATTTTCCTTTCTTTCTTTGTGGGATTTTTTTCTGTAATGTATCCATTCCATAACTGATAACCAGTAAGGGACAGTACCGAGTAGCTCTTCAGGTTAGCTTAAAAGATCAGATGATAGAATGACAGAATGAGTTTTTTTAATATCGTGAAATAGGCTGAAAACATGTATTTCATTTTCCTCAAGCTATCCCATTCAACCTAAGGAGATTTCATCACCTTCAAACGGAGTGAGAAATTTGAACCTGACAATGTTTTACTTCTTTCGCTTACCAACAAATATCAGTAAAAAGAGAACCCCACCTGGTTTTTTAAAGAATAAACAAGAACCCCTTATTTTATAATTGTATAACTAAGCCTTGACCCATGACAGCTTTTACGTATTTTTATGCAAATGTTATTTCCTAACTTTAAATAAAATGAAAAACACAAAACATAAAATATTATCAAATCTTGTTAAAATTGTGACTTAATTATAAGAATTACGGAGCAAAAGTCCCCCTGCTCCCTGGTATAATTACTGTTTAGAGTCTGTCGTAATTTTTCCCACCTCCTCCCTAAACTTGTTTGTGTGTCCAGCCACACGTTTCTGTTTATAAAGGAGAAAGTACGTGAAACGCATTTACCTGCTACCACCCCACAGAGAAGGGACCTTTGCATTCTGGTGTTCATTCAGCAAAACCTGGACGTTCTCTATGCACCAAGCTAAGTGTAGTATTTGGGCACCACTCTATTTCCTCTCGGTACTCTGGGGACATTGCAAGCTCTATGGTTTTCTGGCATTGAATGTTGCTAAGAACAAGCCTGAGGCAAGATTTGTAGGTAATTGTCTTTTTTTTTTTACGATTTTTTATTCATCTTAGAAATTTTAAAACTTTCCATTTTATAAAATCAAGTGTTTTTGCCCATTAATTATGCTTGGTCTGCAGGCAGCCCCTTTGAGCTGTAAAATCAGGTCAAAGAGTCTGCAAATGTTTATAAATCTATAGGTGGACACAAAGGTCCAGAGGCTATTGGATGAAGCCAACAGGAGGGGGAGAGACAGACAGACAGACAGACACTCATGCACTGGGAAGTAACTACACCCCCAACTTCAAGGCAGATCCAAGGTCAATAAACCCTGCGGACTACAAGTGGGACCCAAGGTCGCTGCCACAAGAAAAAAAAAATGCATTGCATGAGTCAGACAAATACCAACCACCTTGAACATGGACATGGTGTCTGAGGCTGTAGAAGCCAACTTGAGACCATATGGAAAAGGCCTGAGGAACCACAGAGATGCAGGCTCTGATATCATTACGCTGCTGAACAAACACTGGCTGCCTTCCATCATTAGACTTCTTGTTATATGAGAAAAATGAGCTCAGATCTGTAAGCAACTGTGGTAGAGCTTTCTGTTACTTGCAGCCAAACTCATTTCCAATTGATACACCTTATAATCTGGCTCCATTTAAAATGTTCTCATCAATGATCTTTTCATCTCTAAATCCACGAAATAAATTTCATCTCTTAGCTTAAATGGCCTCTCTGAGGCAGTCTAACTCTGTTGATCATTTCCTTCTCAAAACTACACTTTTCTTGGCCTCTGTGACCAAAGTTTCATTAACTTCCTCTCTAAACACTCCTCAATCAGTTTCATAAGTTCCTTTTCTTTTACCAGGTAACATCCTTGGCCCTCTATCCCTTTTGCCCTACATACTTTCCCTGGCCAATCTCATCTATTCTGATGAATTTATCAATTACCTATATATGATGCTGACCTGAAAAATCTCTAACTCCAGCCCAAGCTTCTCTCCTAAACTTCAATTTGTTTCACATCCAAATTGCCTACTGGAAATTTTGTTTGGTTCTCCAAAGACACCTCAACTGCAAAATTTGGAAATAAATAAACTCATCATTCCACTCCTCAAATCTGCTTCTCTGCCCATATTCCCTTTTTCAATTCATAGAAATCACCACCCACACAGCTGATCAAGTCTGGAATCTGAAAGCTGCCCTGGACTTTACAGAAATTTTAAGGGACTAAATTCCAGAAAATGAAAGGAAAAAATAAATAAATAAATCGATTAATTAATTAATATATAAAATCCACTGCCATTGAGTCGATTCTGACTCATAGAGACCCTACAGGGCAGGGTCTCCACACCACAGCATTTCCAAGAAGATGCAGACCTTTTAGTAAGCAGCCAAGAACTTCACTGCTATGCCACCAGGGCTCTATATATTCATGAATATATATATTCATACATACATTGGATAATGAGTAAGGAAGACCAAAGAAGAATCAATGCATTTGAATTATGATGTTGGCAAAGAATACTGAATATACTATGGACTGCCAGAAGAACGAACAAATCTATCTCAGAAGAAGTATAGTCAGAATGCTCCTTAGAAGCAAGGATAGCAAGACTTTATCTCATATACTTTGGACACGTTATCAGGAAGGACCAGTCTCTGGAGAAGGACATCATGCTTGGGAAAGTAGAGGGTCAGTGAAAAAAAGAAAGACCCTCAACAAGGTGCACTGACACAACGGCTGCAACAATGGGCTCAAACATAGCAACGATTGTGAGGATGGCACAGTACTGAACAGCGTTTCATTCTGTTGTACAAAGAGTCACTATGAGTTGGAACTGACTCAATGGCACCTGACAACAACAACATATACACATATATGTACGTGTGTTATCACGTAAAAAAGAGGAACTGATGAAAATGTTACCAATTAGTCCTCCTTCACTTATCCCACGGCTCCTCCCCTCCCCCACTTAACCACTCACCAAAGCCTGTCCATTCTATATCCCAAACATCTCTTGCTTCCATTTCCTTCTCTCCATTCCCATTAGCATCCCCTCAATTCAGGCCACCATCATCTCATCCCTGAACCACTCTAACAGCCTCCTAACTGGGCTCCCCAAGTTCTTCCTCCACACTGCTGCCAGTGAGCTATCCAAAACACCAACTGGGTAACGTCATTCCCCTGCTAAAACAGAATCAATGGTTCCCTGTTGCTTTCAAATAAAATCAACACTCCTTAACACAGCATCTGCACCTGCATCACCTGGCTGCCATTTACGTCTCCTCTGGCCTCATTCCCTGCCACTCCCAGTTTCTAAACTCTTACAATCCCTCAGAAGCATCCTGTTATTTCTTTGCCATTGCCTAGAAGGCTTTTTGCACCTCAGTAACTCCAATATGGCCTTTAAGGTTCAGCTTGAGTGTCACTGGGATTTCTTTTCCTGACGCCCTAGACCCAGCTTGTTGCCTCTCCTATGGCTCCCTTAAAGCCCTCTGTATACACTAACCCAGCACTTAATTACCCTGCACTGCAATTTATTTATTTACATGTCAGCCTCATCCAGCACCCTGTGGGATTCTGGGGGGCAGGATTTTGTCTGCCTCACTCACCATGGTAACCTCAGCACTAAGAATAGTGCACAGCAAAGAGCAGGCCCTCTGACCAGCTGTTGACAGGATTTCAATTCTGTCAACTGAAAGAAATGAAAAACCAAACATTGCCATCAAGTGGATTCCAATTTACAATGATCCTATAGGATGGAGCAGAACTGCCCCATAGGGCTTCCAAGGCTGTAATCTTTATGGAAGCAGACTGTCACATCTTTTTCCCACAGAGCAGCTAGTGGGTTCGAACCATCAATCTTTCAGTCAGCAGCCAAGCACTTAACTGCTACACCACCAGGTCTCCTGAAAGAACTGAAGCATCCCTGAAATAACCTGTTTGCATGTGGAGGATATTGTTTGAATTTCTAGCAGTGGTACTTTTCTCCAATAAACATCCAGGACAACTGGGTCCTGGATGATAGGAAACACGATAGTAAAACTGTTTCTTGCTTGGTACAGGTGTGATGGGGTTGGCTACCATTTTCTATGTTCCTTTGAGTTGAAAGGAAACACCCATAATGTCTCTAAACATGCGATCTCCTGGCCTAGAGCCCTTCAGTGGAACCACCAGCTGCCATCGAGTCAGCTCTGACTCACGGTGACCCCAGGTGTGTCAGAGGAGAACTGTGCTCTCTAGGGTTTTCAAAGACTGATTTTTCAGAAATAGATCACAGGACTTTCTTCAGAGACCCCTCTGGCTGGACTCAAACTTCCAACCTTTCAGTTGGCAGCCCAGTGCATTAACCATTTGCGCAGGTGTTAAGAAGGTAGAAAATAACTCTCATCGTACAGTTGCTGGATGACAAATAATGGAAAAGCCTAATGCTTAATTCAAGAAAAGGAAATGTGTCATTTTAATAGTTTCATATAAGAAAAAAGCACAAAATTAGTGACTTATGATTTTGTCTAGATCACTATACAAGCATTATATTGGACATGATGTCAGAAAGTTAAAAAAAATTCTATAAAAATGAAACAGCTGAACAAAAAGTTACAAATGAAAAGCATGAATCTATTTGATTTCTCTTTGGAAATGAGAAGTTACATCCTTTGTGACAAAACAACAAAGAATACAGAATTTAATTAAAATAAGGGCAGCAATAGGCCAGCAACTTGTAAGCATGGAAGCTTTTGGGGAGGAAAGGCTGGCTCGGCCAACACCCTGCAAATAAAAACCTTCAGGCTCACAAAGCCTGGACAGAGCTCTCTAACTGCGCACATTAAGGAGCCCTAGTGGCACAAACTGTTAAGCACTGGGTTGCTAACCGAAAGGTTGGTAGTTTGAACCCACCCAGCACCTCCACAGGAGAAAAGACCTAGTGATCTGCTCCCACAGAGATTGTTGTTGTTACGTGTCATTGAGTCAGTTCCAACTCATAGCAATTCTATGCACAACAGAACGAAACACTGCCTGGTCCTGCGCCATCCTCACAATCGTTGCTATGTTTGAGCCCATTGTTGCAGCCACTGTGTCAATCCATCTGGCTTTTTTGCTGACCCTCTACTTTACCAAGCACGATGTCCTTCTCCAGGGACTGGTCCCTCCTGATAACATGTCCGAAATACGTGAGACGAAGTCTTGCCATACTCCTTTCTAAGGAGCATTCTGGCTGTGTTTTTTCCAAGACAGATGTGTTTGTTCTCCTGGCTGTCAGCAGTAGATTCAATATTCTTCACAAAGATTACAACATTGGAAACCCTATGGGACAGCTCTTCCCTGTCGTATCAGGTCACTGTGAGTCGAAATCGATTCAACAGCACACAACAACAACTGTGCACATTATCCACTGCTGCTTTCTCTCATGCTGAGCCATGCTCACTTCCAAATACTCCAAGAAAAGACAGACTTAAGGAAACTTCAAAACAGGAAGACAAGAAAACATCTTTATAATATTATCAATTTCTCTAGCTTTCCTCACTTCCTCTGGCCCTTTGCTGTATGGTTATTTTTAACATTGCTGAACACCAAAGATGGTCTTCCCATTCACTCTCTTGGCAGGTTTTGGTGATTGCTGGGACAGTTGCTGCTTTTGCCAACACATGGGTCCCATTTATCAGGGAGAAGAATTCTAACTGGCTTCACATTGAGCTATTTTGGGAGACTTCAGACCACCGAGAAAAGTTCATGATAATGTAAAATAAATAAATAAATATAACAAACCCCCCACAAGTAGTTTAGGCCACATCAAGATGTACAAACTAAAGTTAGGTCTCCATCTAGAGATGAGGATCAGAACACTTCCAAGACTTCCTGAAAGCTCCCCAAGCTCAGCAAGAGGGAGCCAAAAACTGCTAACGTGAACTAATTCACAACTCAGCAGTTAACCTTAGAAAGCCTCACTGCTGCTTGGAATGGCTTTTTGTTTGTTTTTTTGTTTTTGCTGCTGTGGCGCCCTCATATAAGAAAAGCCAGTCTTGGGAAGGTTCCTGGGAGATACAATTCAGGCCCCTGCCAGCCTCTTCTTTAAAGGCCTCTGCTCCCTGCCTGCACCCAGTAAAAAAAAAAAAAAAACAGTGCATCAAGTCGATTCCGACTCATAGAGACCCTATAGGACAGAGTAGAACTGCCCCATAGGGTTTCCAAGGAGCGCCTGGCAGATTCGAACTGCCACCTCTTTGGTTAGCAGCCGTAGCACTTAACCACTACATCACCAGGGTAGTTTGGTGGCTGGGCAGTCCCTGTAAACCCCCACCCAGCACCACTTCCTCAGCAAACTCACTCACACAACTCAAAATCTTCAAACGGGCAGGAGCCTTTACAGTACCCATTTGTTTCCATGGGTCATTTCAGCTCAAGGCTAAAGGACTAAAGTCAAGCGAGAAGTCGCTGATATCGTAGCAAATAAACAGTAATCATAAAATGTACCATTGGTCTCTTTTGAGACCCTGATAAAGGAAAAAGAAAAGGCAGAAACAAATGTTACGTTCTTTTTATCCCATGACAACTTCCATGGCCTTGCTCAATACGTCACAACTGTACTTCCTTTATATGACGTGTCCCTGAAAAGCTACGCGTAAATCTGTTTTTCCGAACTCAAAATATAGTTTAAATTCACTTGAGAAGTTCATTTAAAGGGATCACCAAAGAAACTTTTGGTCAAATGAAATGGTATTAACGATGCAGAAACCACCCTTAGATCTGTCTGTCATATAAATTCAGAACTAGGTATAAAAGCTTCTCTTAAAATGCTGAACAACTCTAGCATTTAGGGGAAAAGGCAATGATTTAAGCTTTCTTTTTCTTAATAATTTTTATTCTGCTTTAAGTGAAAGTTTACAAATCAAGTCAGTCTCTCACACGAAAACCCATATATACCTTGCTACACGCTCCCAATTACTCTCCCCCTGATGAGACAGCCTGCTCTCTCCATCCACTCTCTCTTTTTGTGTCCATTTTGCCAGCTTCTAACCCCCTCCACCCTCTCATCTCCCCTCCAGGCAGGACATGCCAACATAGTCTCAAGTGTCTACTTCATCCAAGAAGCTCATTCTTTACCAGCATCTTTTTCTATCCCATTCCCATTGTCCAGTCCAATCCAGGTCTGAAGAGTTGGCTTTGGGAATGGTTCCTGTCCTGGGCTAATAGAAGGTCTGGGGACCATGACCACCAGGGTCCTTCTAGTCTCAGTCAGATGATTAAGTCTGGTCTTATGAGAATTTGTGGTCTGCATCCCACTGCTCTCCTGTTCCCTCAGGGGTTCTCTGTTGTGTTCCCTGTCAGGGCAGTCATCGGTTGTAGCCGGGCACCATCTAGTTCTTCTGTTCTCAGGATGACGTAGTCGCTGGTTCATGTGGCCCTTTCTGTCTCTTGGACTAGTAATCGCCTTGTGTCCTTGGTGTTCTTCATTCTCCTTTGATCCAGGTGGATTGAGACCAATTGATGCATCTTAGATGGCTGATTGCTAGCGTCTAAGACCCCAGACACCACTCTTCAAAATGGGATGCAGAATGTTTTCTTAATAGATTTTCTTATGCCAATTGACTTAGATGTCCCCTGAAACCATGGTCCCCAGACCCCTGCCCTGCTATGCTGGCCTTTGAGGCATTCAGTTTATTTAGGAAACTGCTTTTGGTTTAGTCCAATTGTACTGACCTCCCCTGTATTGTTTGCTGTCCTTCCCTTCACCTAAAGTAGTTCTTATCTACTATCTAATTGGTGAATGCCCCCTCCCACCATACCTCCCTCCACCCTCTTATAACCACAAAAGAATGTTTTCTTCTCAGTTTAAACTATTTCTCAAGTTCTTATAATAGTGGTCTTATACAATATTTGTCCTTTTGCATCTAATTTCACTCAGCATAATGCCTTCCAGGTTCCTCCATGTTATGAAATGTTTCACAGATTCCTCACTGTTCTTTATCGATGCGTAGTACTCCATTGAGTGAATATACCATAATTTATTTATTCATTCATCCGTTGATGGGCACCTTGGTTGCTTCCATCTTTTTGCTACTGTAAACAGTGCTGCAATAAACATGGGTGTGCATATATCTGTTTGTGTGAAGGCTCTTATTTCTCTAGGATATATTCCAAGGAGTTGGGTTGCTGGATTGTATGGTAGTTCTATTTCTAGGTTTTTAGGAAGTGCCAAATCGATTTCCAAAGTGGTTGTACCATTTGACATTCCCACCAGCAGTGTAGAAGTGTTCCAATCTCTCCACACCCTCTCCAACATTGATTATTTTGTGTTTTTTGGATTAATGCCTGCCTTGTTGGAGTGAGATGAAATCTCATTGTAGTTTTGATCTGCATTTCTCTAAATGGATAATGATCACGAACATTTCCTCATATATCTGTTAGCTACCTGAATGTCTTCTTTAGTGAAGTGTCTATTCCTGTCTTTTGCCCATTTTTTTAATCGGGTTATTTGTCTTTTTGCAGTTGAGTTTCTGCAGTATCATGTAGATTTTAGAGATCAGGCACTGATCAGAAATGTCATAGCTAAAAACTTTTTCCCAGTCTGTAGGTAGTCTTTTTACTCTTTTGGTGAAGTCTTCGGATGAGCATAGGTGCTTCATTTTTAGGAGCTCCCAGTTATCTAGTTTTTCTTCTACGTTCTTTATAGTGTTTTCTATACTGTTTATGCCAGGTATTAGGGCTCCTAATGTTGTCCCTAGTTTTTCTTCCATGATCTTTATCATTTTAGATTTTATATTTAGGTCTTTGATCCATTTGGGGCTTGTTTTTGTGCATGGAGTGAGGTATGGGTCTTGTTTCATTTTTTTTGCAGATGGATATCCAGTTATGCCAGCACCATTTGTTAAAAAGACTGTCTTTTCCCCATTTCACTGTTTTGGGGACTTTGTCAAATATCATATGTGGATGGATTTATGTCTGGATTCTCAATTCTGTTCCACTGGTCCATGTATCTGTTGTTGTAGCAGTACCAGGCTGTTTTGACTACTCTGGCCGTATAATAGGTTCTAAAATCAGGTAAAGTAAGGCCTCCCACTTTGTTCTTCTTTTTCAGTAATGCCTTATTTATCTGGGGCCTCTTTCCCTTCCACATGAAACTGGTGATTTGTTTCTCCATCTCATTAAAGAATGTCCTTGGGATTTGGATTGGAATTGCATTAAACGTATAGATCGCTTTTGGTAGAATTGACATTTTTATAATGTTAAGTTTTCCTTTCCACGAGCAAGGTATGTTCTTCCACTTATTTAAGTCTCTTTTGGTTTCTTATGAAACTGTACTGTAGTTTTTCTTGTATAAGTCTTTTATACCTCTGGTAAGATTTATTCCTAACTATTTTTCTTCTTGGGGGCTACTGCAAATGGCATTGATTTGGTGATTTCCTCTTCGATGTTCTTTTTGTTGGTATAGAGGAATCCAACTGATTTTTGTATGTTTATCTTGTATCCCAATACTCTGCCAAACTCTTCTATTAGTTTCAGTAGTTTTCTGGAGGATTCCTTCGGGTTTTCTCTGTATGAGATCATGTCATCTGCAAACAGAGATACTTTTACTTCTTCCTTGCCAATCTGGATGCCCTTTATTTCTTTATCTAGCCTAAGCGCTCTGGCTAGGACCTCCAACACGATGTCGAATAAGAGCGGTGGTAAAGGGCATCCTTGTCTGGCTTCTGATCTCAATGGGAATGCTTTCAGGCTCTCTCCATTTAGGGTGATGTTGGCTGTTGGCTTTGTAGAAATGCCCTTTATTATGTTGAGGAATTTTCCTTCTACTCCTATTTTGCTGAGAGTTTTTATCATGAATGTGTGTTGAACTTTGTCATATGCCTTTTCTGCATCCACTGATAAAATCATGTGATTCTTATCTTTTGTTTTATTTATGTGGTGGATTACATTATTTGTTTTTCTAATGTTGAACCATCCCTGCATACCTGGTATGAACCCCACTTGGTTCTGGTGAATTATTTTTTTGATGTTGTTGAATTCTATTGGCTAGAATTTTGTTGAGGATTTTTGCATCTATGTGCATGAGGGATATAGGTCTATAATTTTCTTTTCTTGTGGTGTCTTTACCTGGTTTTGGTAACAGGGATACGGTGGCTTCATAGAATGAGTTTGGTAGTATTCTGTCCTTTGCTATGTTCTGAAATACCTTTAGTAGTAGTGGTGTTAACTCTTCTCTGAAAGTTTGGTGGAACTCTGCAGTGATTCCATCCGGACCAGGGCTTTTTTTTTGTTGGGAGTTTTTTGATGACCTTTTCAATCTCTTCTTTTGTTATGGGTCTACTTAGTTGTTCTACCTCTGTTTGTGTTAGTTTAGGTAGGTAGTGTGTTTCTAGGAATTCATCCATTTCTTCTAGGTTTTCAAATTTGTTTGAGTGTAGTTTTTCATAGTAATTTGATATGATTCTTTTAATTTCAGTTGGGTCTGTTGTAATATCGCCTATCTCATTTCTTCTTCGGGTTATTTGCTTCCTCCCCCATTTTTCTTTTGCTAGTTTGGCCAACAGTTTATCAATTTTGTTGATATTTTCAAAAAAACAGCTTTTGGTCTTGTTAATTATTTCAAATGTTTTTCTGTTTTCTATTTCATTTAGTTCATCTCTAAATTTTATTATTTGTTTTATTCTGGTGCCTGCTGGATGTGTACATTTATTGATATAAATTGGCCTCTGAGCATTGCTTTTGTTGTGTCCCAAAGGTTCTGATAGGAAGTGTTTTCATTCTCATTGGATTTTCTGACTTCCTTTATTCCATTCTTAATGTCGTCTACAATCTAGTCTTTTTTGAGCAGGGTATTGTTTAGTTGCCAAGTGTTTGATTTCTTTTCCCTGCTTTTCCTGTTATTGATTTTCACTTTTATGGCCTTATGGTCAGAGAAGATGTTTTGTAATATTTCAATGTTTTGGATTCTGCTAAAGCTTGCTTTATGACCTAATATGTGGTCTATTCTAGAGAATGTTCCATGTGCACTAGAAAAGAAAGTATACTTGGTTGCTGTTGGGTGGAGTGTTCTGTATATGTCTAGAGGTCAAGTTGGTTAATTGTGGCATTTGGATCTTCCGTGTCTTTATTGAGCTTCTTTCTGGATGTCCTGTCCTTCACTGAAAGTAGTGTGTTGAAGTCTCCTACTATTATTGTGGAGCTCTCTATCTCACTTTTCAATGCTGTTAGAGTTTGTTTCATGTATCTTGCAGCCCTGTCATTGGGTGCATAAATATTTAATATGGTTACATCTTCTTGATGTATTGTCCCTTTAATCATTATATAGTGTCCTTCCTTATCCTTTCTGATGGATTTAACTTTAAAGTCTATTTTGTCAGAAATTAATATTGCCACTCCTGCTCTTTTTTGATTGTTGTTTGCTTGATATATTCTTTTCCATCCTTTGAGTTTTAGTTTGTTTGTGTCTCTAAGTCTAAGGTGTGTCTCCTGTAGGCAGCATATAGATGGATCTTGTTTTTTAATCCATTCTGCCACTCTCTGTCTCTTTATTGGTGCATTTAGTCCTTTTACATTCAGGGTAATTATGGATAGGTATGAATTTAGTGCTATCATTTTGATGTCTTTTTTTGTGTGCTGTTGACAGTTTCTTTTTCCCACTTGATTTTATGTGCTGAGTAGATTTTCTTTATATGTTGTCCTTTCCTCATATTTGTTGTTATTGATTTTGTTTCTGCTGTCTGTATTTTTCCCTTGTATTTTATTTTGATGAGTAGGATAGCTTGTCTCCTTTGTGGTTACCTTATTATTTACCCCATTTTTCTAACTTTAAAACTATCTTTTATTTCTTTGTATCGCTGTATCTTCCTCTCCATATGGAAGGTGTATGATTACATTTCTTAGTCCCTTTTTATTATTTTAATGTTGTCTTCTTTTATATAATAACATCACCATTACCCTGTGTTGGGCTTTTTTTTTTTTTTTAATCTTGCTTTGTTTTTTTTTGGATTTCCCTCTCTGGGTTGACTTCTGGTTGCTCTGTCCAGTGTTCTAGTCTTGGGTTGATACCTGATATGATTGATTTTCTAAACAAAGAACTCCCTTTAGTATTTCTTGTAGTTTTTGTTTGGTTTTTACAAATTCCCTCAACTTGTGTTTATCTGGAAATGTCTTAATTTTACCTTCATATTTAAAAGACAGTTTTGATGGATACATGATTCTTGGAAGGCAATTTTTTTCCTTCAGTTTTTTGAATATGTCATCCCATTGCCTTCTTGCCTGCATGGTTTCTGCCAAGTAGTCCAAGCTTATTCTTATTGGCTCTCCTTCATAGGTGACTTTTCTTTTATCCCTCACTGCTCTTATAATTCTCTCTTTATCTTTGGTTTTGACAAGCTTGATTATAATATGTCTTGGTGACTTTCTTTTCAGATCTACCTTATGTGGAGTTCGATGAGCATCTTGGATAGCCACCTTCCCATCTTTCACAATTTCAGGGAAGTTTTCTGCCAACAAATCTTCAACAATTTTCTCTGTATTTCCTGTTATCCCTCCCTGTTCTGGTACTCCAATCACTCGTAGGTTATTTCTCTTGATAGAGTCCCACATGATTTTTAAGGTTTCTTCATTTTTTTTAATTCTTTTATCTGATTTTTCTTCAAATATATTAGTGCCAAGTGATTTACCTTCAAGTTCAGAAATTCTAGCTTCTACTTGCTCAATTCTGCTTCTCTGACTTTCTATTGAGTTATTTAATTCTGTAATTTTATTGTTAATCTTCTGAATTTCTGATTGCTGTCTGTCTATGGATTTTTCCAGCTTATTAAACTTTTCATTATGTTCCTGAATAATCTAATTTCTTCAGTTGCTTTATCTGTGTGTTCCTTGGTTTGTTCTGTGTATTGCCTCATTTCCTTCCTGAAGTCTTAAAGGGTTCTGTATATTCAACTTTTGTATTCTGCATCTGGTAATTCCAGGAATGCACTTTCATCTAGAAGATCCCTGGATTCTTTGTTTTGAGAGGCTGTTGAGGTGATCATGGCCTGTTTCCGTATGTGACTTGATATTGACTGTTGTCTCCGATCCAACTAGAAGTTATTGTATTAGTTTATGCTTGCTTACTGTGTCGTAGCTGCTTGCTTTGTTTTGTTTTGGTATACCCCTGTGGGTTGCTTGAGTGAGCTAGCTTGATTATTTTCACCTTCAGAGCTCTGGTGTCCTGTCCCCAGCTGGCTAGAGCTGTTATCAGGTATATCAGTCTAGGAGTCCATTCAGTTTTCTTGTATGAATTCAGCTCAGGTTTCCAGGTAGCTGATATCAAGTGTATGGTACAGGCTCTGTCCTACAGTCTTAGAGGGGCAGGGGTGATTGGCATATATACTGGTATCTGATTACAGCAGGGGGTTACGTTCTGAACAAGGCAGGGGGCTGAGAACTGACCCCCAAGTGTCTATGAGGAAAACATGACTCTGTTCCCCAGAGAGTGCTGGTGGGTGGGTACTGCAGAGGAACCATGGGCACCCAAACTTTTTGGTTGTAAGGACTGTACCAGTTATCTTTGGACCCGTCATGGGTAGCTGGGTGACCTGAGTCAAGCTACCAGTCCTTAGGTTCCTGTTGTGGGTAGGAGAGGGCCTTGTTTAATAGCAAAATTAAACATCAAACACCCACCTCTCCACCACACAACTGAAATGGTTGGAGTTTGCCAACAAGGACCTATTCTCCTGAAATAGGCCCACAGAGGTCCATGCAGAATGGGAAGGTGCTCAGGGTCCACAGACGGTTTATGCCTGGACAGGAGCCACTTCTGTCCTGAGCTCCCCCAGTTAATGGAGCTAGCAAATTATCTTTTCCCCCCAGTTGCAAATTTTTTCCTTCCCCAAGGCCGGGGGGATGGCTCTAGGTGCTCACCAGGGTCTATCTCAGGGCCAGGGACTCAGCCGCTGAGGCTGGCTTGGGGGTGGGGGGGCGCGGTAAAATATATGCGAGTACTTAGCTTTTGCCGAGAGCGCTGTTCTCCGCAGGTCCCGGAGGTGTGAGTGGGCTGTGTGGCTGGCTGCTACTCCCTGAGGAAACCGCGTTCTCCTCAGGTCCCGGAGGTGTGAGTGGGCTGTGTGGCTGCTGCTCCTCCCTGAGGAAACTGCATTCTCCTCAGGTCCCGGAGGTGTGAGTGGGCTGTGTGGCTGCTGCTTCTCCCTGAGGAAACTGCGGCCGAAGGCTAGTGCCAGGCCGCCGCCACCACAGCCGCAGCTCCGGGAATGGTGCCTGAGGGCTCCCCGTGATTCAGGTCCGGTAACTCCTCTCCGCTTCTGAATGGCCTCTTCCTCTCCCTGCCCCTCGTTCATTGTCTAAGCCTGCCTTTGATGCTAAGGGCTCCCAGTTTGTCACAAATATACTCGTTTCACTTGTTTTTTCAGGTCTTTGTTGTAAAGCGGGCTCGATGGAAGCATCTGTCTATTCCGCCATCTTGGCTCCGCCTCCCAAGCGTTTTTTAAAAACAGTTTTTAAGCCGTACTTTCTCTAGCCCACACAGGCATTTTCCGCAGCACACTGGTGTTTTTATTTGATATTTTAATCATGAAAAGACCATTCTGACACTCAGATAATTCTGGGTCTATGATCCATATAACTGAATTTTCAGTTACTAAACTCAATTTTGTACAGAATATTTAGAATGTTAAAAGAAATATGGACCAGAGCAAAGTCATAGAAGTTTCACAGACACATCCAGACACCCTGAGGGACGGAGCTACTGGCCTGAGGCCTAGAGACCATGATCTCGGGGACATCCAGCTCAATTAGCATAACATCGTTTATAAAGAAAATGTTCTACATCTGACTATAGTGAGTAGCGTCTGGGGTCTTAAAAGCCTGTGAGCAGCCATCTAAGATAAATCTACTGGTCTCATTCAAGCTGGAACAAAGGAGAAAGAAGAAAACAAAAGACACAAGGGAAAGATTAATCCAAAAGACTAATAGACCACAACTACTACAACCTCCACCGGACTGAGCCCGAAACAACTAGATGGTGCCCGGCTACCACCACCAACTACTCTGACAAGGATCACAATAGAGGGTCCTGGACAGAGCAGAATAAAAATGTACAACAGAATTCGAATTTACAAAAAAAGGAAAGAAAAAGACCAGGCTTGCTGATCTGACAGAGACTGGAGAAACCCTGAGAGTATGGCCCCTGGACACCCTTTTAACTCAGTACTGAAGTCACTCCTGAGGTTCACCCTTCAGCCAAAGATTAGACAGGTCTATAAGACCAACAATAAAACATGTGAGTAATGTGCTTCGCAGTTCAATTCATGTATATGAGAAGACAGGACGGGACAGGAAAACTGGACGAATGGAAACAGGGAACCCAGGGTGGAGAAGGGGAGAGTGTTGAGACATCACAGGGTTGGCAACCAATGTCACAAAACAACTTGTGTATTAACTGTTTAACAAGAAACTAATTTTCTCTGTAAACTTTCACCTGAGGCACAATAAAAACAAATAAATAATAACAGAAATATGAGTCTATTGTAATTTTTTTTCCTCTCTGGATACATACACACTTTTAAAGCTGATGAAGAAGAATACTTATTCTTGACACCTCTTCCTCCCTTGGTCCCTTCCCCAACAACCCACCAACCCATTAGGTCCTGTCAATTCTATCTCTAAAGAATATAAGACAGCCTGTCAGCACTCCTCATCTCCACTGCAGCAATAACCAAAACCAGCTGCCATTGCATTGATTCCAACTCATGGTAATCCCACGTGTGTTAAGAGTAGAACTGTGTGCCATAGGGTTTTCTTTTTAATGGCTGATTTTTCAGAAGTAGATTGCCAGACCTTTCTTTCTGAGGTATCTCTGGGGGGACTCAAACCTCCAATCTTTTGTTTAGCAGCTGAACATGTTACCCATTTGCACTGCCCAAGGACTCCCCACTTGCAGCAACCCCTGTCAAATTCACCTGCCACATGGAACACAGCACTCTCTGATCTCTCACTTTTCCAACAAAGGATGCTGGGTTAATTATCAACACGGAAACTTACAAAATTTACCTCTCACCACAAACAGGTGGGTTACACTGTTGGGAGATAATTCTCCCTGTGTCTCTCACATTTCCACAGGTCTTCTAAGCAGAGGCACTACTCCCTTTGTTCCAGACTATTTTTTCAAGGGTGTTTGCATGGCAAACAGTCTTAAAAGACACAATGTCTGTCCACAGAAAAGGACAGATTTGTTTAGCATCCAGCATGATAAAGGTTGGCACGGTGGTTAAGAGCTCAGCTGCTAACCAAAAGGTCGGCAGTTTGAATCCACCAGCTGCTCCTTGGAAACCCTATGGGGCAGTTCTACTCCATCCTATAGGGTCACTGTGAGTCAGAATCAACTCGGTGGTAACAGGTTTGTTTTGGTTGGGGGGGTAGGCAAAGGTTGGGCAAGCTTACTGCCTATTATAAGAGATTTGGGTTCCCCAAATTCGGGGTTCCTCTCCTATTACACAATCCACTACAAGTTCAGGAGTCACCTGGCCCTCTTCACAATGGGCTCGGGGAACTGTCCCAAGAAAATGCTATCCCTGTGAGTAACAGAAGTCCTTTGTCTCTGACCCAGGAGTTTTGTGTCTTCTTCACCCATGAAACTGAAGGCCCTTCACAGTTCTTGACATACACTACGAACTGTGAAACCAAAACCATAAAGCTTTAGGAGATGAAATGAAGAACAGCTCCATAACCTGGAACTGGGAAAGCTATCTTAAGCAGAAAACTGTATTTTAAAAAAAATGGATAAACTCGAGTACATTAAAATTAAGAACTATTCATCAGCAGACACCATTAAGAGAGTGGGAGAAAATGTCTGCAGTAATAGTATAATAGCAACATACATCTGAGAAAGACTTATATCCAGGATGAATACATACCCAATAAATAAATAAGAAAAAGACAGACAATTCAATAGAAAAATGGGCAAAAGAGTTGAGCAGACCCTTCACAAAAGAGGAACTCCAGATGGTGAATAAACAAATGGAAAGGTGCTCAACATCATTCAAAATCAAGGAAATGAAAATGAAAGCCATCATGAAAAACCATTTTGGAAAACAGTTTGGCGTTATCTAGTTGCACACATCATAGAACCCAACAATTCTATTCCTAGATATATACCCCAGGAGACATGTAAGAGAATGCTCACAGCAGCATATTTGTAATAGCCAAAAACTATAAACAACCCAGACGCCCATCAATGGGAGAATGGATAAAGAAATTATGATATAGTTACACAATGGTATTATACACTGCAATAAAAAATAAACTACAGCTATACAGAACAACATGAATGGATCTGAAAAAAGAAATGTCCAGTGAAAAGAAGTCAAACATAAAGGAAAAGACACAATGTGGCCCTATTTTATAAAGTTTAAAAATAAGTAAAAGTAAACCATGGTATTTAGGGGTGCATACTTAGGTTGGAAAACTATACATAAAAGCAATATGTGTTTGTTAACAACAGTGGGATGGTAGTTACTTTTAGGGGGACAGAGGAGGCTGTAATTATGAAGGGCTACATGGGAGGCTTCTGGGTATAGGTTATGCGCTATTTCTTGTTTTTGAAAGAGTCAGGCTAATGTTTCATGTTCGCTTTATAATAATCCAACAAGCTGTGCACTTATGTCTTACGCCCAAATATTACCACGGGTACAGGGGAAGGGGAGAAGACTGAAGAAAAAAATACTGAGGTCCTGAAATTGAACATTGCCAGTAGCCCAGCACCCCCTCCCCGTACGTGTTCTAATACAACCTCCTCCCTCCCCTCGCTGTTGTCAGCTCCTGTGGAGTTGTCCCCAGACTCATGTTGACCCCCTACACAATGAAACACAACAATGCGCGATCCTTTGCCATTCTGATGACGGGCTGCAGCTCGGACACTTGTTATCCACAGGGTTTTCATCGGCTGGTTTTTGGAAGCAGAACACCAGGCCTTTCTACCTAGTCCATCGTAGTCTACAAGCTCTGCTGAAACCTCTTCAGCATCATAGCAACACACAAGCCTCCACTGACAGATGGTAGTGATTGCTCATGAGTCAAACCAGGTCTCTCAAAAGGAAGGTGAGAACTCTACTGAACCTTCACTGCTTCCATCTTCCTCCCCCAGGTAATCACTATCCTGAGCTTTCTCCTCTAAGTGTGCATCACTACATACTATGGTTTACTTTGGTCTCTTTTTGCCTTTTACATAAAAAAAAAAAAAAAAAAAAATTTACATACAGTATATGAAATCAACTGAATATTTGTAACTGAGTCTGAAAACTGTTCTTGATAGATCAACTAATTACTGCTATGTACATGCTTCTTTCAACATAAAAATATCTTTGTAGTGAATTAAATATACTTCACATGAAACAAAGATAAGGTGCTTGAATTTTACAACTGTGTGTGAAATCACAATGAGAACACCAATTTAGACTTAGCAAAACATTATCCATGACATTAACTCAAAGGTGATAATTTTAATTTTATTGGGTTTGTAGTTTTATTTGCATTTAATTTGAAATAAGCTTGGGGTTTATCGTTTTCTTAAAGCTATAAGCTGAGTTAACAGTTTTATGTTTATTCATATCTAAGTAACAATGTAACTAAACTAAATTTAAGTCAGTACAAGGAGTTCCTCAAAAAACGAGGTCCTTACTCAAATGCAGAACAGAATTTCAAACTCCCATGGAATCCAGCCTTTCTGGAGCCATGGATGCTAGATGAACCTCCAAAACTATTGCCCTGCAATCATCTTTAAACTCTAAACCAAAAATATTCCCTGAAGTCTTCTTAAAACCAAACAACAGTTTAGCTTAAATAATAAAGAATTTCTGCCTTGAGCATTACACTCCTTTAAGATCTATCTACATGGGATCAAATTGACAACAGCAATGAAAAAATTAGAAATCTTAGGGGGCAATGAGTCTATGTCAACGGGGGAGGAACAACTCAGAACAGAAGGGTGAGACTGGTTGCACAACTCAAAGAATGTAATCAATATCACTGAATTTTACATGTAGCACTGTTGAAGTGGTATATGTCTTGCTGTATAAAACAAAATAAATTATTTAAAAAGAAAAACAAAAACCCTGTGGAGCACAGCTCTACTCTGACACACTTAGAGTTGCCATGAGTTGGAATTGACTCAACAGCCAAAAAAATGAGGGTGGGGGATTCTTACTGCACACAACTTTGAGAAACCCTGTGGTTGAGAGCTACTGCTGCTAACCAAGAGGTCAGCAGTTCGAATCCACCAGGAGCTCCTTGGAAACCCTGCGGGGCAGTTCTACTCTGTCCTATAGGTTTGCTATGAGTTGACTCCACAGCAACGGGTTTTTGTTTTCGTTTGTCTAGAAATTAGCTCCCGTCTCTTCAACTGCACCCTCCCACACACACCCCAAGACAAAACCACAACTTGCTACCTATAGCCAGGCACTTTCAAGCAAAACACCTTCCAAAGCATCCGTGACATCTTTGTGAAGTGATGTCTAGCACTCTACCTCTTAGCTCTGCAATTCATTTCTATTCCACTTGTCATACAGGTGATCAAAGCTGACACCAAATAAGGCACAAGCAAAGTGTGAAAACGGTTCAGTGGGGCCAGGCGACAGCTCTTTGAAATGCTAAAGACAACTATCCATAGGTCATGCTTTGGCATCACTGCTGTGTAATTACGAACTAAGGCGTACAAAACACTCACGCAGTATGTTTATTTCTAATGGCTGCTGTAAAAAACTTCCAAACCTTAGCAGCTTAAAGCAACACAAATTTATTCTCTTGCATTTCTGGAGGTCAGAAGTCTAAAATCAGTGTTTTAAAAAAAAGCCAAACCAAACCCACTGTCATCAAGTCGTTTCCAACTCATAGCGACCCTATAGGACAGAGCAGAAGTTTCCCATAGAGTTTCCAAGGAACGCCTGGTGGATTCAAACTGCAGACCTTTTGGTTAGTAGCTGCAGCACTTAACCACTATGCCACCAGGGTTTCCAAAATCAGTGTTACAGAGCTAAAATCTAGGGTTGGCAGGGCTGGTTCCTGCCCAGGGCTCTAGGGGGGAACCTGTTTCCTTGCCTTTATACTGCATTCCAGGCCCCTGATCTCACAACATGCCAGCCTCTTGCTTCCATTGTCACGTTGCTTTCTCCTCTTCTGTCCTGCCTCCCTCTTATAAGGACCCCTGTGATTACATGGAAGGGCCCTGGTGGTGCAGTGGTTAAGAACTTGGCTGCTACCCGAAAGGCTGGTGGTTTGAGGCCACCAGTCACTCCGCGGGAGAAAGATGGGGCAGTCTGCTTCTGTAACGATTCCAAACCAAAACCCACTGCCGTCGAGTCGATTCCAACTCATGGCAACCCTATAGGACAGAGTAGCCTTGGAAACCCTAGAGGGCAGTACTCTGACCTATAGAGTCACTATGAGTTAGAACTGACTCGATGACAAACGGTTTGGTTTTTTGGTTTGGTGATTACATGGAGCCCACGCAGGTAATCCGGCATCATCTCCCCATCTCAAGATCCGTAACTTAATCACACAAGCAAAGTGTCCTTTGCCATATAAGGTAACATTCACAAATTCCAGTGACTAGGACATGGGCATCTTGGGGGAACATTATTCAGCCTAACACACCCAGGTAGCAGAGTCTGACGTACGATAGCTGTGAAGAAGCTGAACCCACTTCTCCTTCGCTTAAATGTCAAGGATCAAAGGGGGCACAAAAGCTCTGCCCAATATGTGATTTGTTTCTATGCAAATTGATCCTAAATTGTAAAATACTACTTATTTCTGCCTACAGATAGAAAAACACAAACTTTTTGGTAGTCATCTTGTTATTTTTAACTAGATAAAAATTCAAAGAATGTGCTTTTCCTTTTTTTTTCTACTTTTTATTTTGAAATAATTTTAGAATTACAAGAATATTGCAAAGAATTCCCCAACCCTACAAAGAAATCTCCAATACTTTTCACCAGATTCCCTAAATTTTATCTCACATGCTTTTATCTCTCTCTTTCTTCCCTAAAATGTTTTGAGAAAAAATTGCAGATATGATTCCCCCTTCGCCCCTTTTGGAGTCTCTGTGTGGGCAAACAGCACATTCTGTTGCTAACTGAAAGGACGGAGGTTTGAGTTCACCCAGAAGTGTCTGAGAAGAAAGGCCTGGTGACCTACATCCTAAAGATGACAGTCACTGAAATCCCTCTAAGGACAGTTCTACTCTGACACCCATGGGGCCGCCGTGAGTCAGAGTCGACTCGGTGGCAAGTAGTTTTACCCCTAAGACATCAGTGTGCGTTTCCAAAGGGTTTGGAAAGCAGAGGGCTGAAATTTCAGTGGCAAAATCTTCCCAAGGGAGATTTCTTCTAAATTCAGGTTGCAAAATTCAAAGAAAACAAGCCCTTGTTCTGAAAAGTGGAGGTGTCACATCTCATCATGTCCCAAAAAGTTGTTTTTCACATAATATTATTCCAACTCTGGGCACTGAGATATTTGCTCCGTCTCTTATGGATAGGTACCTGTAGTACACGCTCTCTAACCCACTGCCATAGAGTCGATTCCGACTCATGGCAACCCTGTAGGACAGAGTAGAACTGCCCCATAGGGTTTCCAAGGCTGTAGTCTTTACAGAAGACTGACACATCGTTCTCCCACCAACCGCTGACCTCTCAGTTAGCAGCCTAGCGTTTAACCACTGCACCACCAGGGCTCCTTACACACTCTCTACTCACTACCAAGGAAATTCAGAGAAGCTGGCTGCTGGACAGCCCAGATGGGAAGTAATCCTGGTGGGTGACTGTTTTGCTTTGCCTTCTCTGTATCCTAACCTAAAGTAAACCGAAACTCCCTCTAATAAGCGCTACCCCACATCTACCAGTGCTCTGTACTTGGTGTACATCCCGTAGTCATTCATTTATGACGATCATTTATTCATGATCCTTATTTATTTGTGGATTTCTGCTTGGGTTGCTCTTAGGGTTAGAGGGAAAAATTTCATTCAGCAAAGGCTTATGGAGCACCTACTATGCCCTGGGCTGGTTGGGAAGCAGAAGTAGACACAGGATCACCATACAGTGGGAGACATAGATGGGTAAATCACAAACAAGATGCAAAGCGATGTGAAGCAAAGTCTACAGTGGGGCACAAGGAAACTGCTCTAGGCAGGTAGAAAAGGAACCTCGGTAGGAATTGTGCCCTGGGAAATGAGCAGCATTTGAAGTGGCTAAAAAGAGGAGGGTTGTTCCTGGGTGGCACAACCAGTTAATGCACTCAGCTGCTAACCAAAGGGTTGGAGGCTCAGGCCCACCCAGAAGAGCCTCAGAAAAAGGCCTAGCAACCTACTTCCAAAAAATCAGCCACCGAAAACCCTTTGGAGCAGAGTTCCACTCTGACACACGTGGGGTTGCCACGAGTCAGAGTTGACTGGACAGCAAATGGTTGGTTAAAAGGAGGGGAAAGAGTGTTCCCGGATGTAGGAAAAGCCTGAGCCAAGGCACCAAAGGATGCAGATGTCATGCATGTCCAGGGACGGTAGGTGACATGTCCAATGTGGCTCAACAGTAGAGACTTTGGCTGGAGATTGGCCTGAGACGGAAGGTGAATAAGATTGTGAAAGCTCTTGGCCCCATGTTATATTATTCTGCTGTCTTTGATTCGTAGCCATGGTTGGTCTGCCAGAAAACGAGTTTCCTTTTCATTGCCAAGTAATTAATATCCCACAAGTTCAAAACCTTGACCTAGTTCTATCTCATTAAACAATTTCTCAAAGACCCTTCCAACCCCATGACTACACATTCTATGTTGTGATAAATGGACCACTTATGAGTCGGAATGTACTCAATGGCAACATGTTTGGTTTGGTTTTTGGGTTAGTGGAAGATAGAACAGGGAAGACATTACAAATACAGCTGGCAGAGAAACACACTCACAACAGGAAAAGTACAACTTTTGTGTAACTTTGACTCTGAGCATCTCATTAGACGGTAGTTGAAACCTGTCTGAAAAGGACCATCTAGATTTGCCATAAAGACCTATGCTATGTAGACATGTTTTAAAAATATTTTCAAATTGCTTTAAAGTTAAGAAGGAAAAAAAAAAAGTACCGCCTTTTTAAAATACGGAAATGCAGGAAAAACATTGCTGATAGCATATTCATCTAGTTAATGGGCATTCTTGACATGTATGCAGAATAACACTTCATCTGGAGGGAACTGGGGGGAGAAAAATGGCATAAAGCGAGAATGACTAAGAGGCAAAAGTGGGGAAACAAGGTGCTAATTGCACTGAGACTGTGTGCATGCGTGTGTGTGTGTGTGTTGTGTGGGTGGGGAGGAGGTCAGGGAAAGATGAGACTAGCACATGACAACACTGTGTGGGCCCTTTTGTTTGGCTGTGCTCTCAGGGACTGGAAGATAAACAAGCTTTTCAGTTTTGATCTGCACGAAAGCCACACCTGAGCAGCCTCCGTCAGTTCCAGGAGCAGCTCTTCTGACACCAGTACAAGGACAGCTTTTATGCTGTGGCTGCTGCTCAAAAGTAGGTTCTTCAGAACATCAGTACCACGAAGACTTCTGACCCTGGGAGTAGTTTCAAAATGAAAACTACTGAGCTCGGAGAAGCAAAGAGAATTAGATCAATATTAAATCAATGTAGAGTTGAGACAGACGAAAACAATATCAGACAGATTTTACTCAAAGGGCTTTTTTTCCTTCAGTTAACTTAAATATATATTTCCGTCTGTTGTAATACTAAGTTGCTAAGGTGCCTGGGTGGCACAAATAGTTAAGCACTTGACTACCAGCTGAAAGATTGGTGGTTCCAACCCGCCCAGAGGCACCTCGAAAGACAGCCTGGCAATCTGCTCACAAAAGTCACAGCCTTGAAAACCCTACGGAGCAGTTCTACTCTGTGCACATGGGATCGCCATGAGGTAGAACTGACTTGACAGCAACTAACAACAACAACATCACTACATGTTGATTACAGAAGGGCAACTTGATCCACACTTTCACCAAGATCTTGACAATAAGAGCCCCTGCCCTGTTAATGGAATGGAGCAAGGATGTTCCAAGTCCCCTTAAGCAGCAGGAGTCACTTATGCCCCTTGAGGGGACCTGTCAGGACCACTCCAGTCCTCTTCAGGTGAAGCAGGCCTGAAAATCCTGTACCATGTGCTTTTTCATGTGAGACTTCTACAACAGTGAGTCTGTCCTGCTGACACTAGGCAGAAACTCATGACAGGTAACTGCCCCAACTCCATCCAGATACCTGGCTCCCTAGAGGTCCAGTAATGCCCCAAGGGACGAACTCCTCACTTACCCCGGGCCCCTGCAAGCTTACAGCTGTGCAACACTGGGGCGTGGTACCACACCAACCGTCAGGGTGGGGGCTGCAAGGAGGGAAATCCCAGCAGGGATGGGAAAGGTCAAGAATGTGGCTTAGAAAGCAAAGACCTGAAAAACTAAGTAAAACAGAGACAAACGTCATTCCTGGAACCTGACGTGCCAAATGAAGAGAGAGAGCTCAGTCAAGCACCAAAAGGAATAAGAAACTGACAGAGAACGGAGAGCGAGAAGAGATACGTGAGGAGGGCCCAATCAGCTAACGCAACACGGATCCGCCATCTTGGACTCCTGTTGGGAATCCGCAGACAGGGAGCACAGGAAAACAGCTTCTAGGAACCCTCAGCAGGAGACAGAGCACCCGGTAACCAGCGATACACACTTTCCTACCCCACCCCCCCATTCTCTCCCCACTGCTCTATCTCCAAGCTTCCTGGATGGCTGCGGTGGCTCCGCCCGGGAAGTGCAGCCTGCGTGCTGCTTGGATTCACCCCACCCATGTCCAAGGCCGCCGGACAGGGAATACGGTAAAGCAGCTTCACGAAGTTCCCAACAGGAGACAGAGCACCCGGTAACGAGTGATATATGCTTTCCTACCCTCCCCTGCCCCCCCGCCCTTCTGCCTCCTCTGCTAACCCCCAGCAGCAGTCTCTTGGCTGGGAGGCAACTGCTTTGGCCTCAAGCTGTTTGGATTCACTCTGCCCACACTGGCCAGGCCCTTGAGCTGGTGTTGGTTCTTTCCGTCTCTTTTGGTTTCTTCTGTGCCTCCTACCACCTTCCCCTCCTTTCTCTGGAACACCTGGCTCTCTGTGCCATCTTTGCTTCTTCTTGAAAGGCTGTGAAGCCACACTCGACTGGGGAACCACTCCCCCGGCCTACAACACCACGCTGGTGGGATACCTAGGGCTTTTTTTTTTTTTCCCTTCTTTTGTTTGTTTTTCTTTTTCTTTTCGCAGCTTGGGAGCCCCTTCTAGCAGGGCTGCACTGCATGGCTTAGGAGCCACACCCCCAATCTGTGCAGCTGCGTTAGGTGGGATCCCTGGGGGCATTTCCTTTTTTCTTCACTCTCTCTTTTCCCCTTTCTGTCTGTCTTCATTTCTCAGGTCTCCTCTCTCTACACTTATCTTCTTTTCCTAGCTCCTGAATACCTGGTGCTGTGTGACATCTATACCCCTTCTAACCAGGCTATACTGCACAGCCTGGGAGCCACTTCCCTGGTCTTAGCAGCCCCACAGGTGGGACTCTGGGACTCCTGGGGGCTTTTCTTTTTTTCTTTTCCAGTTTTTTATCTAGGTATTTTCTCTCCACTCCCCCCCCCGCCCCCATTTTTTTCTGTTTGGCTTTCTCCATTTCTCAGTTTCTTGTTGCTACACCCCAATGGCAAGCTCCATTACCACTCTTTTTTTTTCTTTTTTTTCTCTTTGTTTGCTTGTTTGTTTTTGGCTCCTATTTTTCTCTCCTCTCTCTCCTCTTCCCATACCCCTATTTGCACCACACATCACAACCTCCCCCCTCTTTCCTGCATACCTGCACCATGCACTAAATATCACACCCCCGAGCAGCACAGGCACGGCCTACTGGAACCTCCCCAGCACCGATTCCTGGCCCACCCTGTCGACCCTAGTACATGCCTCAAACAACCCATGCCAGCCTCTCCCCTGCACCTGGACCTGTGCTGCTGCACCATAGCTGAATGACCAGCCCTGCCCATTGGATAAGGAGGTGAAAAGTATCGTGACTACAGATGAGCAAAATGCTCAGACATAACCAAATAAAACAAAAAAGCAGGACAACACAAACAGATCTACAATCAAGAAATGATGAAAATAAATAATGAATGTCCCAAAGACAGCAGACAATATCAAAACATACTTAAACACAGGACAGGATGGGTCCGGTAGGCATCCAAAATAAAACATCAAATGACCTTCCAGTAGAAGAAAAGGCACTACAACTACCTGATCAGGGAATTCAAATCTCTAATATTCAGAGCAATCCAAGAGTTGAAGGAAAAAGCAGACAAAAATGAGGAAAAAACAGACAAATTTTTGGAAAAGGCAGACAAATTTCATGGAAAATACAGACAAAAAAATGGAACAATTCAGGGAAGTAATACAGGCACAAAATGCCAAAATAAATTCACAACTGGAAATCATACAAAAATAATTAGAAATCTAAAAGATAAACAACAAGATTTCACAAATGGACAGTGTCATAGAAGGGCTGAGAAGCAGGTTTGAAATGATGGAAGACAGAATCAGTGAAACTGAAGACAAACACTAGATACAACTCTGATGAAAAATCAGAAAAAAGAATTAAAAAAATGAAGAAACCCTGAGAATTATGTGGGATATAATCAAAAGCAAAACTTTGTGAGTGACTGGAGTTCCAGAACAGGGAGAGAAAACGGAAAACACAGAGAAGATCATTGAAGAATTGCTGACAGAAAACTTCCCTAATATCATGAATGATGAAAACCTGACCATCCAAGAAGCTCAATGAACCCCATATAGGATAGACCCCAAAAGAAAAACACCAAGGCATATCGTAATTACACTTGATAAAACCAAAGACAAAGAAAAAATCTTGTGAGCAGCTCAAGAAAAACAAAAAGCCACATACACAGGAGAAACAGTAAGACTAAACTCTGATTATTTGGCAGAAACCATGCAGGCAAGAAGGCAATGGGATGACATATAAACCTTAAAGGAAAAAAATTGCCAACCAAGAATAATATATCCTGCAAAACTTTCATTCAAATAGGACATTTCCAGATAAACAGAAATTAAGGGAATATATAAAAACCAAACCAAACCAAACTTACAAGAATTACTAAAGGGAGTCCTTCAGCCTGAGAACAACAACATCAGACCACAGCCTGAATCTAGGATGCAAGATTGTATCAGCCAGATGTGAACCTAGGAAATGAACTCTCCAGGACTATCCAAAACCAAAACAATTGCAACAGGGAAGCAGAGAGGTTACTCTGTAAATGACAACAACGACAGAACAGTAAAAGAAGGAATAAATGGTATAGGTATAGAACTTTCTAATGGAGAGGAAGGCAAGGCGATACCAAGTAATAATAGACTGGTTCAAACCTAGGAAGATAAGGGTAAATTTCAAGGTAACCACAAAGAAAGTTAACAAACCTACTCATCAAAATAAAGAAGAAAAACATAAAGTCTCAATAAAAACAAAATCTACAAACAAAAGGAGCTCAGCACAGTACGTTATGCTGAGTGAAATAAGTCAATCACGAAAGGACAAATATCATTACTGTAAAAACTCATGAAAAGGTTTACATTCAAAAATAAACTATTTGCTGATTATGAGGGGGGGAGGGGTGGGAATGGAAAAACACTTAATAGACAAAGATAAGTGGTAACTTTGGTGAAGGGTAAGAGAGTACACAATACTGGGGAAGCCAGCACAACCTGTACAAGGCAAGGCTGTGGTAGCTCTGTAGACACATCCAAACTCCCTGAGGGACCAAATTGCTGCGCTGAGAGCTGTGGGGACCATGGTCTCAGGGAACATCTAGCCCAAGTGGCATAATAGAGTTTATAAAGAGAATATTCTACATTCTACTTTGGTGAGTAGCGTCTGAGGTCTTAAAAGCCGGTGAGCAGCCATCTAGGATGCTCCACTGGTCTCACCCCTTTGGGAGCAAGGAAGAATGAAGAAACCTAAAGACAAAAGGAAAAGATTAATCCAAAGGACTAAAGGACCACATCTACCACAGCCTCCACCAGACTGAGTCCAGTACAACTAGATGGTGCTCGGCTACCACCACTGACTGCTCTGACAGGGATCCCCAGACAGAGCTGGAGAAAAATGTAGAACAAAATTCTAACGCAAAAAGAAAGATCAGACTTGCTGGCCTGGCAGAGACTGGAAAAAGCCTGAGAGTATGGCCCCCAGACACCCTTTCGGCTCAGTAATGAGGCCACTCCTGAGGTTCACCCTTCAGCCAAAGATTGAACAGGCCCATGGAACAAAACAAGACTAAAGGGGTACACCAGCCCTGGGACAGGGACTGGAAGGGAACTGGAGGGAACAGGAAAGATGGTAATAGAGAACCCAGGGTTGAGAAGGGAGAGTATTGACATGTCATGGGGTTGTTAACCAATGTCGTACAACAATGTGTGTACTAATTGTTTGATGAGAAACTAGTTCTGTAAACCTTCATCTAAAGTTCAATTAAAAAAAAAGTGATAAATGCGCAAAAAAAAAAAAAAGAGTGTGGCTTCTTAGGAGCTTAGGTGTGTTGGGATCTGGACAAAGAGCATGGGTATAGAGTACTGGGACAGAGAAGAACTCCGTGTTTGATTGGGATCCTGGAGACTAAGCAGGTGGGAGGAATTGTCAAGTTAAAATGATAAAATGTTGCTAAAGCAATTTCATTGATAGGCAATGGCCATGGCAAATACAATGTCTTTTATGTTAATAACCAAACTTCAAAGCAAAAATCACGCCACCAGATTAGGCGTAAAAGTTCCGAACTTGTATAAGCAAAGCTAACTTTCCCCTGAAACATATAATATAGTGGGCCATGGGCTTGATTTAAAATTCATGCAGCTTCCAAACAATAAAAGGCACTTTTCTCTTCCATGAACAAAGAGGTTTTATTCATATGTGAATAAAGCAAAGATTCTATTCTATCTACATGAAGCAATTCTGCATTTCTATACAAAATGAGGTATTCTGCACCAGGCAGAGCCCTATTACAGAGCTGCCGTGCATTCTGGATGAAGTTGTCTGATGACAGCACATGCATCGAGTAACAACCAGCACTTTGTATTAAAAAATTCTCAAGCCTTCTATGACACTCCTGTTTTTCCCTCAACACAGGGCATTGATGAGCAAACATACATTAATGTATTCACTTCGAGTCTAGCACTGGGCATGCTCCATACGATGGCAGAACTCTGTGGGTCGAAAGTGAAAGGGCCAAATTAGAGAAACATGAAACTCCACCTCAAACAGTGTTGAACACTGCTTTTGGTTGAATTTATTTCCAAGGGTGAAATTTAAATTAAGTTTTGTTAAATCGTAGAGGGGGAGGGGAAGGTCTCCCAAGTGATCACAAGCCCCTTCAAGTCAGCAAAAGGATAATTTACACTTATGAGTCAAAATCCACTTGATGGCAGTGGGTTTGGGGTTTTGTTTTTTGGTATTCTAGAGTTAGATCCCTGAATTATTCATGTATCTGTATAATTAGGGGAAACCCTGGTGGAGCAGTGGTTAAGAAGTCGGCTGCTAACCAAAAGGTCGGCAGTCTGAATCCACCAGGTGCTCCTCGGAAACTCTATGGAGCAGTTCTACTCTGTCCTATAGGGTTGCTATGAGTCGTGGTTGACTGCACGGCAATGGGTTTGGTTTTTATCGTAAAAATATCATATTCTTTAAAGAACGGTATACTCTTTACCTTCTCCAGAAGTTTAAATCATCTTTTTCAAAGTACAATAACCAGTTGCCATTGAGTTGACTCCAACTCATGGCGACCCTACATGTGTCAGAGTAGAACTGTGCTCCACAGGGTTTTCAATGGCTGATTTTTCAGAAGTAGATTGTCAGCCCTGTCTTCCAAAGCACTTCCAACATTTTGGGTTAGCAGCCAAGTTCATTAGTCATTTGCATCACCCAGGGACTCCAAAAGTGCAAGTTTTACATTTAACAGGAACCAACAGTGACCATTTATCAGGCCAAAACATTGGACTTGAAATATGAAATCTTAACCTAAAAACAAAGTTCTTCACACGCATTATCATGCAACAAATTACAGAAATGATCTAGTCTCTGGGATGAAGAGCTAGTGTACTAGTTTCCTAGGGCTGCCATACAAAGTACCATACGCTGAGTGTCTTACAAGAACAAAAATGTATTCTCTCACAGTTCTGGAGGCTAGATGTCTGAAATCAAAGTGTCAGCCATGTTGATTCCTTCTGAGGGCTCTGAGGGAGAATCTGCCCCACGCCTTTCTCCTAGCTTCTAGTGACAGCCAGAAATCCTTGGTGTTCCTTAGCTTGTAGATGCCTCCAGCTTCACATGGCCATCTGCCCTCTGTGTCTCTTCTGTATTCTAAGGACATCACTCAGGTTAGGACCCACCCTACTCCAGTATGACTTCATGTTAACCGATAACACCTTCAAAGACCCTATTTCCAAACAAGGTCATGTTCACTGGTTTCGAGGTTAGGACTTCCACTTATCTTCATGCGGGGACACAATTCAATCCATAATAGCTAGTAAGAAGTGAGACAGTAGAAAATATAAGCCATTTTAAAGCATAAATCCACAGTAATCATTTGGAAGCAAAACACAAGCTTCCTTCATCATAATCATCCTTGCCATTCATCTGGCACTCTGGATGTTGGTGGGAGTTATTTCACCCCAATAATGTGCTCCCAGGAGTCCAATCTCATTATATGCAGGACTTGCCTCTCCTCAGTATATGCGGACATGCCTCCCCATTCCTAGCCGCCAAGGAAGGTCAACCTTCATTCTCCCATCTTCCTCACCCAGGGCAAGGCTTGAGAAAAATGGCCTGTAAAACACAGTATTTCCACAGCCCTCACTCCTCTGTTCCACCCCCTTGTCAAGAAAAATGTGTATTTTTTAATACTGAAAAACCATTCATTCCATAAAGGTTCACCAAGTGCTTCGTCTATGGTAAAATTCTGGGTGAACGTCTTTGGAGCCCACAATTTAGTTAGGCATAAAGAAATGGCTGCCCTATAAAAATGAATAGTCCAGAGTCAACTCTTAGGCCTGTTGAAGAGATACGTCGTGCCATACAGATGGGCAGATAGGCACTGTACGAATGGTTGTTGGTTGTTGTTTTATCTTCAGGGGAGGTCAGAGAAGGAAGGGAGCAATCCCTTCCAGATGACGGGAAGTTGTTTTGACAGTGGGCTACATACCCTCCTTCCCACCCTGCTGGCACCATGTCATTGCCTATAAACCAAAAACCAAACCCACTACCGTCAAATCTAGTGTAACTCATAGCGACCCTACAGAACAGAGTAGAACTATCCCCATAGGGTTTCCAAGGCTGTAATCTTCATGGAAGCAACTACCACTCCTTTCTCCCGCGGAAAGGCAGGTGGGTTTGAACCACCAACCTTTCGGTTGGCAGCCGAGAGCTTAACCGCTGTGCCACCAGGGCTCCTTCTCATTGCCTATGGTTCCTTAAAAACTTACAAAAGTAACAATAAACAAACATAACTCAAAGCAAATCTAGCAAATTTAATATTTTAACATTTTATAAGCTTAATTCTTATAAGTGAAACACTACCAATTGTTTACCATAAGTCTAAACATGCTAAAGAAAACCAAAAGAAAGATACAACTTCTAGAAAAAAGAATCAAAATGTTAAGGTTGCTGTTAGCTGCTGTCAAGTTGGCCCCTGACACATGGGGACCCCATACACAACTGATTGGACCCTTGTGATCCATGGTGCTTTCACTGGCTTATCTTTCAGATCACGAGACCTTTCTTCTTAGTCCTTCGTAGTCTGCAAGCCCTGCTGAAACCTGTTCAGCATCATCGCCACACACAAACTTCCGCGGGCAGACTGGTGTGGATATGCTTTAGGTGCATTGGCTGGGAATTAAACCTGGGTCTCCCACGTGGAAAGCAAAAATTTTACCACTGAACCGCCATTCCCCCTCCAAGCATTCAATAAGTTCTACTCATTATTATTACTGAAAAACTGGAAATAATTTCAACATTAAAAAATTAAGAATCTGGTTAAATAAATTGTAATACACTCATTTTATGCAGCCACTAAAAATTACAACATGGATCTATATTTATTAACACAAACGCATGGTTATAAGACAGACAGCAAAGTCCCTGAGATCGAAGGGTGCCTGTCTGAAAACAGCGAAGAGACTGCTGTGGTGGGAGGAGAAGCAAGTAAAAGAGAAATAGACTATAGTATCAGGGAGGTAATAGGGGGCTGAGTGTGGAACCTAGAGAGTAAGACAGAGAGCAGAGGGGCACCCAAATCTGCAAACAAAGTAACAGAAATGGGCCAGGGCACAGAAATCCATTCCCCAGAATGATGGGGCAGGGTATCTAAAAATAGTCTGCAAACTGCTTTAAAGTTGACTTTCAGAAGCAGCTGGAGAAAACCAGGCCGAGGGACATGCACAGAACATCCACCCATGACCGCTGTGTGACCTTCCACCAGGGGCAGTGAGGGACTGCAGCCCCAGCCAGCGAATTGAACCCGGGGAGCGAGAGACTGCGCAGGCGCAACACCCTATAATAAATCCTGCTACGAATCCCAGAGGCCTCTGAGACAGGAGCCATCTTGGAAAGCTGCAGCGTGTGCACCGTAGTTAACATATCCCCACCTGTGCCTATGAATAAACATGAATCTTTTCCTGCTGAAGAACTTCTAAAAACTCAGGCCCTCTTTTGTTCTGGGAGATGAGGGTCAGCGTTGCTCTAGGCCCTCCTGTCTCTGCTTGCAAACCTCTCAATAAAGCTTTGCTTGTGTGGAAAACTACGGGCCTTACTTGTTCATTCTTGACCAATGAGAGGCAAGAACCTTATTTCAGTAACAGTTACACAATATTGTTAAGTGAGAAAGGCAGGTTAGAAACCACTACATACTGTTTTTGTATTTTTATTAAAAAAAAAAAATTTATAAGCATATATAAATGTAATAATATTGAAAATACACCAAATATTAAGAGTAATAAAATGATGGTAATGAGATTGTGAATGAGTTTTTTTCTTTGTATTTTATAATTTTTCTGCAATGACCATAGATAATGTGTGAAATAGGTATTAATTTAAAAATAGAACAATACACAGCATTAAGCATAGAAAACTCGAGATTTAAAAGTTCTCACCTATACCAAACCAAACCTGTTGCCATAGTTATGAGTTCTCACCTGTAGGTTTGTAAATTTTAGTGCCCTATCACATGGCAGGAAACCCTGGTGGATTAGTGGTTAGGTGCTATGGCTGCTAACCAAGAAGTCGGCAGTTTGAATCCGCCAGGCGCTCCTTGGAAACTCTATCGGGCAGTTCTACTCTGTCCTATAGGGTCGCTATGAGTTGGAATCGACTTAGCGGCAGTGGGTTTGGTTTTTGGTGATCACATGACGTAGTGATGAAGCACTCAACTGCTAACCAAAAGGTCAGTGGTTCAAACCCACTAGCTGCTCCGTGAGAGACACCTGTGGCAGCCTGCTTCGGTAAAGACTACAGCCTTGGAAACCCTGTGGGGCAGTTCTACTCTGTCTTATAGGGTTGCTAAGAGTGAGAACTGACTCGACAGCAAACACTTTGGGTATCACATTGTAGAGGAGTCCCTGGATGGTGGAAAGAGTTAATGTGCTGGGCTGCTAGTTGAAACACTGGAGGTTCAGGTCCACCCAGAGATGCCTCAGAAGAAAGGCCTGGCGATCTACTTCTGAAGAATCAGCCACGGAAAACCTTATGGAGCACAGTTCTACTCTGACACACATTGTTTGTTTTATCACATTTTAGAGAGGATTAAATTTTTTAAAGGACATGTATTTAACTTAAGCTCCCTGAGTACAGCAGTTGTTACCTCAGTCCATCTTGGATCTCTCACAGCCCTTGAAATAAAGACCCAAATGAATAGATGAAAGGCTTATAATGAAACAATGGAACACATCTATCGAATTTAAATCAGCTGAGATCCCAAAGGGCCTAACACAAACCAAGTGCTCAGTAGAGTTGTTATTGTGAACAAAGTTAAAAAAAAGTTAGTTACACTTAAATACAATCACTGGCCAATTCGTGCATTGTTTTAGCTGCTTCTGGTTTTCTACTTTTAGTTTTAAATCATGACCTGCTTCATGACACCTCTTTCATTAGCTCTTTATAGAATTTTCCAAAAAGATCAAATTTTTAAAAACTGATAGCTATAAGATCTGTGGAAGAACTGATAACTTTCTCAGCTCTGAACCATCTGAAGAAACCACCAAAGAGAAATGTAATATACAATTAATAAATTTTAAATAAAAGGACAAAATGATATCAAGAAAACTATGCACCCCAAATATATGACAAAGAGCCACTGCCTGTATTATATATCAGGAGCTCATCCAAATTCATAAGAAAAATGCTAATTACTGAAATGGATAGAGTGTGAACAAGTCACCATAGGAGAAATACAATTAGTAAACCCAGGAGAAAACCTCAGGCCCATTCCTCACTCACGTTTATTCATTCATTCGCTCATTCACACAAGCATATATGGGTCACCGCCAGTGTGCAGAGCCCTGTGCTCCAGGAGATACAGGCATAAGTTTGAGCCACCCGAAGACCAAGGAACCCAGTGAGTGAAGCATCTCTGGGTGGTGCAAATGCTTTGCACTGGTTTGGCAGTTCAAACCCACCAGGGGCTCTGCAGAAGGAAGGCCTGACAATCTGCTTCTGTAAAGACTGCCACCTAGAAAATCCTACGGAGCAGTTCTACTCTGTAACACATAGGGTTGCCAGGAGTCAGGATCAGCTCAGCAGCAGTGGGTCCGTCATTCTGGGGCACCTCAAAACACCTGAATTCTCAGTTCTGAGGCAACCCCCAGGAAGGTGCTGAAGGTTTTGACTGTGATCACCATGCCCTGTGAATGCACAGCTGAGCACCCTCAGCTCTGTGATTCAGCTCTGCTTTCCCTTTCCACACGCCAGGCAGAGAGAACGCACCGGACCCAAGAGGTCATTCCTGGCCAGTAAATTAGCCCCTCAAAGGGAAGGCCACTGTGATTTAGACACATACTTGTCGCTTGCTCTAAAAGCATAACCCCATCTTCCAATGCCTTTAAATCATTGTCCAGATATGAAGTTGGTACTATTCCTAAAGAGAAGCTTAGTCTCTGTTAGATGTGTCTGACTGTGAAATAAATGCAATTAACATTATTTATAAAATGCCTACTTTCCTAAACAAGCCATTGGATTTCTTGGCTCTCCTGTCCTAAAAGAGGCTTGTCAGTCTTAAAATGCAATCGAAATTCTCCAGTGTCTGGGATGAGTAACAGGTCTTGGTCCCAAACAAGAAAATGAGTAAAGTGACCTTTCAATGCCTATTACATTTGAAACCAATAATCCCACTCTGAATTCCACTCCTAACTTTCCCAAAAATATTAAACAGGACCATGACAAGAAAAAAAAGAAAAAATTCTTTTAAATTTGTAAGTCAGGAGGAGAAAAAAAAAAATGGAAGCAAAAAGTACTTTTATGACGCACTTAATGAAATTCCAAGTTAATTTTTTGCTTAGCATAGCAGACATACCCTTCATAACTTGGGTTGTTTATACTGTTATGCTTCATAAGATGGAAAAATATAGGCTTTTTTTTAGACAGTAATTATAAATTTAATCAATGTATTCTCATAAACTTCATAAAATTGCTAATTATGCTATAAACAGGGTAATGAGCTTGTGGACTTCAAAGAATTGCTTAGTTCCTGCCTATTTAAGATAAACATACAACTTTGGAACATTAAAAACAATTTTTTTTCAGGTGCAAACAGCAAAAAAAAAAAGTAATATTTTCTGATCTTAAGGTCACTGACAGCATGGACTAGTCATAAGAAGTACAAAATTTCAAGAGTAGGGAGAGAACAAGGAAAAGTATTTCAAAATTGATAAATATAACTCTTAAAAAAGGACATTTCTTAGCCTGTGTCTTCTAGAAAGTAGAGCCTGAGGTAAGGATTAAAGTGCTAATAATTTATTTGAAAGGTACAAGCCCAGAAGGGTGAGAAAAATGGAAGCGAAGGCTGGAGACTTAGTGATTAATGGGATCAATAAAATGACCACAGAATAGTAAACAATGAAAATATATACAAATGATTAAACACTGAGTAAATGATTACTAGTATTTTAACTAGTGCTACTGCAACCTGAGTAAAGTACATAAAATTCCATCAGTATACAGGTGTTTAGAACAAACATAAACAATTATATAACAGGACCTGGGCACAGGACCTGGGAGATCTGAATAAAACTCTGGAAAATGGAACTAGAACCCAAGCATCTAGCAAGTCCCTGCTAATTTACAAGATGGGTTATTTCAGTAAAAGGAACCAATCAGTCTGCTGAAAAATTAACACATGAAATTGGGTGAGAACCAATGGAAAGGCTCAGCGTAGGGAAGTCATATGGATTGTTGACATGGCAACAGCTGATTATCATGAGAGGCCTGCTGAATAAATGCCAGGTCAGGTAGAGCCATTCTGAATTCAGGTTCCAGGCTCCAACCAACAACTTGGAACTTGTCTAGATGGTGACTGTGTTCCTCCCCGTGGTTGGGTGAGTCATTTGTAACTTTAAGATAAAGAAATAAATCAAATCCCTGACGGTAATGCTTCTGTATTGGATATAATGATAGTAATAAGCTTTGCAGGCATTTTTATAATATGTGTGTGTCTTGTCTACTTTTTATGGAATTTTAAGTGCTTAGGAAAATCATGAAAACCCTGGTGGTGTAGCGATTAAGTGCAATGGCTTTTAGCCAAAAGGCCAGCCGTTCAAATCCACCAGGCTCTCCTTGGAAACTCAATGTGGCAGTTCTACTCTGTCCTATAGGGTCGCTATGAGTCGGAATCAACTCGAAGGCAACAGGTTTTAGGAAAATCATACACATTGAACTTATGATTACACTTTCAAATGCTTAAGAGAAATTAATTAATTTATAAATGGTATAAACTGCTTGATGAATTTAGTTAAGTTTATAAACTGAACATTACCAACACAAAGTAGAATGAGTTCATTCTCACACAAATACTACTAGATTTGTAAGATTTATAAGTTGAAGTTTAAGGAAGAATCACTTTTTTTTTTAAATAATTTTTATTGTGCTTTAAGTGAAAGTTTACAAATCAAGTCAGTCTGTCACATATAAGCTTATATACACCTTACTCCATACTCCCACTTACTCTCCCCCTAATGAGTCAGCCCACTCCCTCCTTCCAGTCTCTCCTTTCGTGACCGTTTTGCCAGTTGCTAACCCTCTCTATCCTCCTATCTCCCCTCCTGACAGGAGATGCCAACACAGTCTCAAGTGTCCACCTCAAACAAGTAGCTCACTCTTCATCAGCATCTCTCTCTAACCCATTGTCCAGTCTAATCCATGTCTGATGAGTTGCCTTCAGGAACGGTTCCTGTCCTGGGCCAACAGAAGGTTTGGGGACCATGACTGCTGGGATTCCTCTAGTCTCAGTCAGACCATTAAGTCTGGTCTTTTTATGAGAATTTGGGGTCTGCATCCCACTGTTCTCCTGCTCCCTCAAGGGTTCTCTGTTGTGCTCCCTGTCAGGGCAGTCATCAGTTGTGGCCGGGCACCATCTAGTTCTTCTGGTCTCAGGATGATGTAAGTCTCTAGTTCATGTGGCGCTTTCTGTCTCTTGGGCTCATAGTTATCGTGTGACCTTGGTGTTCTTCATTCTCCTTTGATCCAGGTGAGCTGAGACCAACTGGTGCATCTTAGATGCCCACTTGTTAGCATTTCAGACCCCAGACGCCACACTTCAAAGTGGGATGCAGAATGTTTTCATAATAGAATTTATTTTGCCAATTGACTTCGAAGTCCCCTTAAGCCATAGTCCCCAAACCCCCGCCCTTGCTCCGCTGACCTTCGAAGCATTCAGTTTATCCCAGAAACTTCTTTGCTTTTGGTCCAGTTCAGTTGAGCTGACCTTCCCTGTATTGAGTATTGTCCTTCCCTTCACCTAAAGTAGGTCTTATCTACTAATTAAGCAGTAAATAACCCTCTCCCTCCCGCCCTCCCTCCTCCATCTAGTAACCACAAAAGAATGTGTTCTTCTCAGTTTATACTATTTCTCAAGATCTTATAATAGTGGTCTTATACAATATTTGTCCTTTTGCATCTGACTAATTTCACTCAGCATAATGCCTTCCAGGTTCCTCCATGCTATGAAATGTTTCACAGATTCGTCACTGTTCTTTATTGATACGTAGTATTCCATTATGTGAATATACCACAATTTATTTATCCATTCATCCGTTGATGGACACCTTGGTTGCTTCCAGCTTTTTGCTATTGTAAACAGTGCTGCAGTAAACATGGGTGTGCATATATCTGTTCGTGTAAAGGCTCTTATTTCTCTAGGGTATATTCCGAGGAGTGGGATTTCTGGGCTGTATGGTAGTTCTAACTTTTTAAGAAAACGCCAGATAGATTTCCAAAGTGGTTGTACCATTTTACATTCCCACCAGCAGTGTATAAGAGTTCCAATCTCCTCAACCTCTCCAACATTTATTATTTTGTGTTTTTTTTGGATTAATGCCAGCCTAGTTGGAGTGGGATGGAATCTCATCGCAGTTTTAATTTGCATTTCTCTAATGGCTAATGATTGAGAGCATTTTCTCATGTATCTGTTAGTTGCCTGAATATCTTCTTTAGTGAGGTGTGTGTTCATATCCTTTGCCCACTTTTTGATTGGGCTGTTTGTCTTTTTGTGGTTGAGTTTTAACAGAATCATATAGATTTTAGAGATCAGGCACTGGTCGGAGACGTCATAGCTGAAAATTTTTTCCCAATCTGTAGGTGGTGTTTTTACTCTTTTGGTGAAGTCTTTAGATGAGCATAAAAAAAAAAATCAAAAAAAATTTTTTTGTTTTTTTTTATGATTTTTAGGAGCTCCCAGTTATCTGGTTTCTCTTCGTCATTTTTAGTAATGTTTTGTATTCTGTTTATGCCTTGTATTAAGGCTCCTAACATTGTCCCTATTTTTTCTTCCATGATCTTTATCGTTTTAGACTTTATGTTTAGGTCTTTGATCCACTTGGAGTTAGTTTTTGTGCATGGTGTGAGGTATGGGTCCTGTTTCATTTTTTTGTAAATGGATATCCAGTTATGCCAGCACCATTTGTTAAAAAGACTATCTTTTCCCCAATTAACTGACACTGGGCCTTTGTCAAATATCAGCTGCTCATATGCGGATGGATTTATATCTGGGTTCTCAATTCTGTTCCATTGGTCTATGTGCCTGTTGTTGTACCAGTACCAGGCTGTTTTGACTACTGTGGCTGTATAATAGGTTCTGAAATCAGGTGGAGGGAGGCCTCCCACTTTCTTCTTCTTTTTCAGTAATGCTTTACTTTTCCAGGGCTTCTTTCCCTTCCATATGAAGTTGGTGATTTGTTTCTCCATCACATTAAAAAATGTCATTGGAATTTGGATCAGAAATGCATTGTATGTATAGATGGCTTTTGGTAGAACAGACATTTTTACTACGTTAGGTCTTCCTATCCACGAGCAAGGTATGTTTTTCCACTTATGTAGTTTCCTTTTAGTTTCTTGCACTAGTACTTTGTAGTTTTCTTTGTATAGGTATTTTACATCTTTGGTAAGATTTATTCCTAAGTGTTTTATCTTCTTGGGGGCTACTGTGAATGGTATTGATTTGGTTATTTCCTCTTCAATGTTCTTTTTGTTGATGTAGAGGAATACAAGTGATTTTTATATGTTTATCTTATAACCTGAGACTCTGCCGAACTCTTCTATTAGTTTCAGTAGTTTTCTGGAGGATTCCTTAGGGTTTTCTGTGTATAAGATCATGTCATCTGCAAATAGAAATAATTTTACTTCTTCCTTGCCGATCCAAATGCCCTTTATTTCTTTGTCTAGCCTAATTGCTCTGGCTAGGACCTCTAGCACAATGTTGAATAAGAGCGGTGATAAAGGGCATCCTTGTCTGGTTCCCGTTCTCAAGGGAAATGCTTTCAGGCTCTCTCCATTTAGAATGATGTTGGCTTTTGGCTTTGTATTAAAAAAAAAAATTTTTTTTTTTTTATAGATGCCCTTTATTATGTTGAGGAATTTTCCTTCAATTCCTATTTTGCTGAGAGTTTTTATCATGAATGGGTGTTGGACTTTGTCAAATGCCTTTTCTGTATCAATTGATAAGATCATGTGGTTTTTGTCTTTTGTTTTATTTATATGGTGGATTACATTAATGACTTTTCTAATATTAAACCAACCTTGCATACCTGGTATAAATCCCACTTGGTCATGGTGGATTATTTTTTTGATATGTTGTTGAATTCTATTGGCTAGAATTTTGTTGAGGATTTTTGCATCTATGTGCATGAGGGATATAGGTCTGTAATTTTCTTTTTTTGTGGTGTCTTTACTCGATTTTGGTATCAGGGAGATGGTGGCTTCCTAGAATGAGTTAGGTAGTATTCCATCATTTTCTATGCTTTGAAATACCTTTAGTAGTAGCGGTGTTAACTCCTCTCTGAAAGTTTGGTAGAACTCTGCAGTGAAGCCGTCCGGGCCAGGGCTTTTTTTCGTTGGGAGTTTTTTGATTACCTTTTCAATCTCTTTTTTTGTTATGGGTCTATTTAGTTGTTCTACTTCTGATTGTGTTAGTTTAGGTAGGTGGTGTTTTTCTAGGAATTCATCCATTTCTTCTGGGTTTGCAAATTTGTTAGAGTACAATTGTTCGTAATAATCTGATATGATTCTTTTAATTTCAGTTGGGTCTGTTGTGATATGGCCCATCTCATTTTTTATTCGTGTTATTTGTTTCCTTTCCTGTATTTCTTTAGTCAGTCTGGCCAATGTTTATCAATTTTGTTAATTTTTTCAAAGAACCAGCTTTTGGCTTTGTTAATTCTTTCAATTGTTTTTCTATTCTCTAAAAAAAATAATAATAAAATAAAAAAATTTTTTTTTAATTCATTTAGCTCAGCTCTAATTTTTATTATTTGTTTTCTTCTGGTGCCTGATGGATTCTTTTGTTGCTCGCCTCCTATTTGTTCAAGTTGTAGGGACAGTTCTCTGATTTTGGCTCTTTAGGAAGAATCACTTTTTATATTTATTACTTGAAGGAATTAAGTATTGATTAAAACACTGATAATCATGAATCTACCTTTCTGAGTCCTCAGTCATTGAAAACCAACAAACAAGAAGGACAGAATCCTGGGTCATGAGAGGCAAGGTACGTATAAAACGCTAGAAGAACACAGGGGATGGACCAACCAACTTTCCCTTGGAGCAGGAAGGAAACAGAAGCAAAAATTCCTAGCAGAGGTGATGTTTCAACAAATTCTTGAGGGAAGAAAAGGAAAACACTAGGTGGACAGTGGATACAGGATTTAAAAAAGAAAAAAAAACCCACTGATGTCAAGTCCAACTCATAGCAACCCTATGGGACAGAGTAGAACCGCCCCCACAGGGTTTCCAAGGCTGTAAATCTTTACAGAAGCAGACTGCCCCATCTTTCTCCCTTGGAGCGGCTGGTGGGTTCAAACCTCCGGCCTTTGGGTTAGCAGTTGAGCACTTAACCACTGTGCACCAAGGCTCGATGAGAGAAGCATATTTCAGCAGAGAGAGGATATGAGCACAAGTCCAATGGGGTAACCCAGTACAGCAATGTGGAAACTGCAAGTGGCTCAGGTCACATGGAACTGCATCAGCAAACACAGGCAGAAAAGGGCAGCCATGGTAAGCAGTATGAATTTATCCCAAGGGGCCACTGAAGAATTTTTAGCAGGGCATAACATAATCAGATATATGTTTTAGGAAGATGTCTCTGGCAGCAGTGTGGAAGATGGCCCGGAGGGGGAAAAAACAATGAGGGAAATGACGTGTAGGAAGCCCTGCCCTAGGCAGTGATGGAGTTCACCAATCTGAGAGCGCTTAGGAGATAAAATCTACAGGATGTGAACCCTGGAGAGATGTGAGTACAGAGTGAGTGCCTAGCACAGTGCCAAGTAAATAACTGATTAAAAACAAATCCATTGCTATCAAGTCGATTCCAACTCATGGCGAGGTCCTTGCGTAGCACAAATGGTTTGCACTCAACTACTAACCTAAAGGTTGGCAGTTGGAACTCACCCAGTGGCACCATGGAAGAAAGGCATGGCAATTTGTTTCTCTAAAGATTACAGCCAAGAAAACGCTATGGAGCAATTCTATTCTGAAACATGTGGGGTTGCCATGAAATAACTAAGGACACTCAATAAATGTTGAATGAATGATGAATGCAGTAACAACAACAATAACAAAACATGTTACTGAGTGGACATTACTATGTGCTGACCCCTTTGCCAAGAGCTTTGCCTTTATTCTCCAATTTCATCTTCATATCAATCCTTTAATGCTGCTGTAACCAAAAATAACAGCGGTGGGTGGCATTAAAGGACAGGAATTTATTTTTCCACAGTTCAGGGGCTAGAGGTCCAAAGTCAGAGTGTGGCTTCTGGGGAAGGTGCTCTTTGTTGGTAACCCCAGAGTTCCTTGGTATTCCTTGGCATCTGTCTTCTCCCAGTGTGTCTCTGTGCCTATTCTGCTCTTTTTATAACTCAGAAGTGATTAGATTTAGGACCAACCCTACTGCAGTATAATCTCATGAATCTAACACAAGAAAATCTCTATTTCCAAACCGGTCATATTTACAGGTAAAGAGATTAGGATTTTAACAAATATTTGGAGGCGGGGTGGGGACACAATTCAATCCATAATACTCTGCAAATAAGAAAACTAAGGCATCAAGTTAAATTACTTCCCAAGCTAACCTAGTCACTTGGGAGAGTAGCCAGTTCTGCAACCTGGGTAATATAGCTCCAGAGCTCTTTGCCCAAAGTTAAAGGATGGTTTTATAGTTTCTAACATAGACAATTACAGTGATGGAAAGGTTAGAGTGAATTTTTTTTTTTTAAAGGAAAAGAAAAGCACAATTTTGGACAAATTGAGTTTGAGACACATGTGGGGCTTCCAAGTAGAAATGTCCAGAAAAGCATCTAAAGGTTAGAGCAATGTCAGGAAGCAGAAATATAGATCTGGGAGTTATCAATGGGAGATGGCATGGGTGCATGGGACCACCCACCAAGTATGAACCCAGTAAAAGACAAGAGGACCAGGAGCAAACTAGTAATTCTGATTTTGAAGAGATTAACCAAGAAAGAAAAGCCTGGGAAAAGATATAGTGGACAGAGAGCTAAAAGAAGTTTAACCAGCGGAGTGGTATGGTGGGAACCACAGTTCTGTATGTTTTTATGATGATCTCAAATCCCATGAGGTATAAGTCACTACTATGCTTTCATAATACATATGTCTAAGCGCTCATAACATGAACTTAGAAATATGTGTACCTTTGTGAGGCTCTCTGATATTAACTATAAGCCATGAGAAAGTTATTTAGAAAATTTCTGAATTTAGACATAGAAACATGTGAAGTATGTGAAGAATATGGTAGACAGACTCTAAGTTGACTTTGACTTTATATGCTGAGATACAAAAAGACATAGCATAGTTCATCTTTGTAAACTATCCTTGAGACATAAGTCTATACAACTGCTCTAATCTCTAACCTTGAAGAAAAATGTGACATTTGGCTAATTTCTAACCTTGGAGAAATGACATAATATACTAGTCGTTCATGTCACATTAGCCCTTATTGTGTGAGGACAAGGTGAGAATTTCACATGTAAACTCTGAATTTCTCCTCACTCACGGAAAGCAAGCAGAGACAAACACTAATAGCCTGCTGAGACTGCCTGCCATCGCCAACCTCAGACCCCAGCTGCGAGGGATCCCTACCAAGTCTGAGCCGTGGTTAAGCCTTCCTCCGGAGACCTCTCATTAAAGGTAAAATCTGAAGTCTAAAGATTTGGATTCTAACCATTGAACTAACATTGTAATTGAGATTGTTAATTCTGATTCTCTGGTTCTGAATGAACATTGTGAGGTCTTACTTGTGTGTATTGTCATGATTACCTTACAACAAACTAAACAAGTTTTTTAAAAAAAAAAAAAAACCTGTTGCCCATCAAGTCGATTCCAACTCATAGCGACCCTATAGGACAGAGTAGAACTGCCCCCATAGAGTTTCCGAGGAGCGCCTGGTGGATTCAAACTGCAGACGTTTTTAGTTAGCAGGTGTAGCACTTAGCCACTACGCCACCAGGGTTTCAGTTTATGTATGATAAACCTGAGTATCTCTCTGCTAATTTTCCAAGAAAAAATCCTACACAGCAAAGGTGTTTCAAGAAAGAGGTAGTCAAATTGCACAATAAAGCAAAGTGGCTGCTATGGATTCAATTGTGCACCCCCAAAAATGTTGTAAATCCATTTAACCCCTATACTGGTGGTGAAGGAGGCCTGGTGGTGCAGTGGTTAAACGCTCAGCTGCTAACCAAAAGGTCTGAGGTTTGAATCCACCAGCAGCTTCACGAGAGAAATATGTGGCAGTCTGCTTCTGTAAAGATTACAGCTTTGAAAGCCCTGTGGGGCAGTTCCCTGTCCTACAGGGTTGCTTTGAGTTGGAATGGACTTGATGGCACCACGTTTGGTTCAAAGTTGACCTGAAGCTGAAGCCATCCATTTGTAACAATAGCACAATTACAAGATTGTCTCCAGCAGCTCTTGGAAGCTCCCGGGAAGAAGAGACGTCAGGCTGATCCTGGGCTTGGGATGTGCAGGAAAAAAAATACGAAAGACAAGGGAGTGAGGGGTTTGATGGGGTCATGAGAAAAAGGTTGCCCTGCATGGGATCTGGGTAGGCAGGAAAGGAAGAAAAGCCACGGACACCCAGCTTTGGGAAAAGAGCAGGATCTGTCAACAGTGCTGAGCTAGATCAGAAGCAAGCTGAGTGGAACTTTCCTCCTGACCTGGAATCACAGCTAAGGTCAAAAGCTGAAGACCAAAAGCTTGCAATATCCCACATTCTAAATTCAGACAGTCCCCGACAATATTTCACCTGTTGAAGCCAGTCACTGTTCCATTGCACTGGCCAAGAGAGGCCAGAACTGGCCTTGTCCCCACCAACACCTCTCCTTTTCTACCAAGCTCCCAAGTCAATATAAGAAGAGAGAAGTGATTGTCATGGATTGAATTATGTCCCCCCAAAAATGGGTGTGTTAACTTAGTTAGGCCATGATTCCCAGTATTCTATGGTTGTCCTCCATTTTGTGATTGTAATTTTACATTAAAGAGGATGAGGGTGGGATTGTAACACCCTTACCAGGACACATCCCTGATCCAATGTAAAGGGAGTTTCTCTGGGGTGTGGACTGCACCCCATTTATCTCTCAAGAGATAAAAGGAAAGGGAAGCTAGCAGAGAGTGGGGACCTCGTACCACCAAGAAAGCTGTGCTGGGACGTCCTTTGGACCTGAGGTTCCAGTGCTGAGGTGCTCCCAGACCAAGGGAAGACTGCTGACAAGGACCTTCCTCCAGAGCCCACAGAGAGAGAAAGACTTCCCCTGGAGCCAGCACCCTGAATTCAGACTTCCAGCCTACTGGACCGTAAGAGAATAAACTTCTCTTTGTTAAAGCCAACCACTTGTGGTATTTCTGCTACAACAGCACTAGATGACTAAAATAGTGATGGCTGGCCTGTTGAGAGAAGGGCCTCTAAGGTTAAGAGGAGGCTACCTACAGCACCTCAGTCAGGTAGTCTGGGTTCAAATTCTACTTCTTCCACTCATAAGCTGCGCAACCTTGGCAATACATATCCTCTCTGGACCTTAGTTTCCTCATCTATCAAATGGGGAAGATAATACCTACTTAATATGGTTGTCACAAGAATTAAATGAATTAAAGTATGTAAGTGTGTAGAACTGTACTATGTAACTATCAGTTATTTTTCTTATTCCTCCAACTTCTCATGGGAATTGATGGGGGTGATTTCCTCTTCCCAAAGTTAATACAAAGAGATTTCAAGAAAATTTCTTGATCTGCCTTGAGCATTGTGCCCTTTTTAAGATCTACATGGGATCAAATTGACAACAGCACCTTAAAAGGTTAGTTAGGAGTCTTAGGGGAAGTGAGTTTATGCTAATGGTGGAAGAATAATTCAGTAAAGGAGGGTGAGAAAGTACAACTTGAAGAATATAATCAATATCACTGAATTGTACATGTAGAAAGCGTTGAATTGGTATGTTTTGCTGTGTATATGTTCAACAACGACAAGAAAATAAATTATTTAAAAAAGAAAATCACTTGTAAAGATTGGAGGTATCTCCAAGGAAGGAATACTGGACTCCAAGGCCCTCGGAGGATATGAATGAAGACCCTTATCGTTCCCCCGGCCCTACAAGAATAAGCAGGGTGGTGAGCAGCAGGAGAACAGCCACGGGGCCATCCAGGCAACTTCTGGGGTAAGTAACGGGGCAAAGCACCAGAGAAGCAGATGGAATTATACACCACTAATGAGATTAAAAAAAAAAAAGAAATGAGGTTAAAAGGAGCCTTGATGGCACAGTGGTTAAACGCTCAGCTGCTAACCGAAAGGCTGAGAGTTCAAACCCACCAGCCACACTGCCAGAGAAAGATGTGGCAGCCTGCTTCCGTAAAGATTATAGCTTTGGTAACCCTGTGGGGCAGTTCTCTCTGTCTTATAGGGTCACAATGAGTTGGAATCGACTCAACGGCAATGGGGTTAGTTTGTTAGGGTCAGAGGGAGACACAGCTGCTCCTGTGGGGGAAGGAGGCTCAGCAACTGAGGCACTGGGGTGAAGCTGCTCATAACCCAAAGTCTCCTCCACATCACATGCAAGGCATCCACCACAGCAGAAAGGCCACCAGCATCAGCCAGAACTGGAAAACCAGAGCAAGGTCAGGGACCCCTCACATCATCCGCAGGGAGAGACACGGAAGCACTCGGCCCTGCCAGCGGTCCTCCCTGCCCCAGCACCAGGGAAAGGAGCCCCTAGAGGAGAGAGGGCCGAGGGCCTCAGAGCCAGACCACAGCCCCTCCTCCCTGGCTAGCAGCCCAGATCCTGCCTCTAGCGATGCTGAAGGAGGCAAGCTTGTAATCAGGTTGGAAACTGATGTTTTAAAAACAAACATGATTAAGCCATAATTGCAGAAAGGGAAAGTGTTTTAAAAATTGAGTCTGGCAGGAGAGCTATGGACTCTGGTTAAGGTATCTGAACGGTCCTACTCTGCAAAAAGAAAGAAAAATCTACATCATCCGTACAGTAGAAAGCAATGACTGACAAAAACAAAAACAGTCCTGGTTTATGTGTTATGAGTTAAGACCTCACAATAAAAAACTTAAATATAAAAGACCTTCAAACCACAGGTTCTCCATGGCCACCTTTCCCCCATCTGCTCCAGTGACCAAGCTTATCATCAGGCTGACTGAAGCCTGGAATGCAGTTGGTAAGCCTGGGGCAGTAAAACAACCCTAACCCTAATAAGCAAAATTGTGATAAATGGAGAAAATATTGGAGCTTTCAAGGATTTCATTTTACGTGGATCCATAATGAATGCCCATGAAAGCAGCAGTCAAGAAATCAAACAAGGTATTGCACTGGGCAAACGTGCTGCAAAAGACCTCTTTAAGGTGTTAAAAAGCAAAGCTGTCACTTTGAGGAATAAAGTGCACCTGACCGAAGCCATGGTGTTTTCAATCACCTCATATGCATGCGAAAGCTGGACAATGAATAAAGAAGACCGAAGAAGAATGGACGCCTTTGAATTATGGTGTTGGCTAAGAATACTGAATATACCATGGACTGCCGAAACAACGAACAAATCTGTTTCGGAAGAAGTACAGCCAGAATGCTCCTTAGAAGTGAGGATGGTGAGACTTTGTCTCACGTACTTTGGACATGTTATTAGGAGGGACCAGTCCCCAGAGAAGAACATCATGCTTGGTAAAGTCGCAGGTCAGCAAAAAAGAGGAAGACCCTCAAGGAGATGGACTGACATAGTGGCTACAACAATGGGCTCAAATACGGCAACAATTGTGAGGATGGCACTGGACCGGGCAGTGTTTTGTTCTGTTGTACAAAGGGTCGCTATAGTCAGAACTGACTCAAAAGCACCTAACAATCAATAACAAATCCCGTTTCATGTGCCCGCTATGCAGGATTGGGCTTCTGCTCAGTTTCCTCATTATATTCCAGTTTCCCTCTGGCAAAGTCCAGGTCATCTGGTGAATGCCCTGACAAAAACCCTAATCCTCTCACTCTGAAGACTGAACTCTTTCCTGTTGGTCCCTCCCCTCGTTCGGGTTTCCATTCCCCCTCTTGGAACCATCAAAGTACCTCCCCCTCTGCTGGCCCCCACCATAACACCCCCTGGGCACTACCAAGCCCAAAGTCATCACAGCCTCTTAGACATCCTACTACCGTTGCTCACCACTGCCCCATAACCTGGCCTGTCCTCCAGGTCCCAGGCCCACCCCTTCCCACCCACCTACCCCAGCAGTCCTGGTACTTAACAGTCAAGACCACGTAGGTTTTGGCTGCACCGGGGGGGCTATAGATCAGAGAGCAGGTGCAAGAGGATTTCAGCAGTAAAGCAGATCTCAGTGATGCCAAAGTCTATAGTCTGGCTATGGGAATGGGTAGATGCAACGGGGAGGTGAAGGCTACCAGTGTGGAGAAGGGCCATGAATTGAGGAGCCAGGAACTCATCTGCACAGCTGCTGACCTAGCCCAGATGAGGCTGGCTGTCATAATGCTAAGGCCAGAAAGAGGATAATTTCATCTCTCTCCAGAGGAGGAGGAACCAGGAGGGTGTTCATGTGCTTCTTTTTAACATTCTATTATGAAAATTTTTACGCATATCACAAAAGTAGACAGAACAGTGTAATGAACCCCATGTACCCATTGCCCAGCTTTAACAACTGTCACCATTCTGCTAATCTTATTTCATCTGTTTCCTCTCTACCCCTGGGGCCCTAACCCATAGGATATCTTTAAAGCAAATACCAGGCATCATATCATTTCACTTGTAAATTCTTCAGTACTTTTTTTAACATAACCAAGAAACAATTATCACACCTTAAAAAAATTTCATAATATCTCTCATTTAGTCAATGCTCATATTTCCCCAAAAGACTAACATATGCCTTTTGTGTGTGTGTGTGTGTGTGTGTGTGTGTGTGTGTGTGTGCCAATAAAACTTTATTTACAAAACCAAGTGGCAGGCTGGATTTGGCATTGGGGGGGGGCTTAGTTTTCCAACCTTTTGTCTAAAGTTGTGTTATCTAATATGGTACCCACTAGCCACGTGTGGCTATTTAATTTTTTTTTTAATAATTTTTATTGTGTTTTAAGTGAAAGTTTTACAAATCAAGTCAGTCTCTCACACAAAAACCCATATACACCTTGCTACACACTCCCAATTACTCTCCCCCTAATGAGACAGTCCGCTCTCTCCCTCCACTCTCTCTTTTCATGTCCATTTCGCCAGCTTCTAACCCCCTCCACACTCTCATCACCCCTCTAGGCAGGAGATCCAACATAGTCTCAAGTGTCCACCTGATCCAAGAAGCTCACTCCTCACCAGCATCCCTCTCCAACCCATTGTCCAGTCCAATCCATGTCTAAAGAGTTGGCTTCGGGAATGGTTCCTGTCTTGGGGCAACAGAAGGTCTGGGGGCCATGACCACCGGGGTCCTTCTAGTCTTAGTCAGACCATTAAGTCTGGTCTTATGAGAATTTGGGGTCTGCATCCCACTGCTGTCCTGCTCCCTCAGGGGTTCTCTGTTGTGTTCCCTGTCAGGGTAGTCATCGGTTGTAGCCGGGCACCATCGAGTCCTTCTGGTCTCAGAATGATGTAGTCTCTGGTTCATGTGGCTCTTTCCGTCTCTTGGGCTCTTAATCACCTTTTGTTCTTCGTGTTCTTCATTCTCCTTTGATCCAGGTGGGTTGAGACCAACTGATGCATCTTAGATGGCTGTTTGCTAGCGTTTAAGACCCCAGACACCACTCTTCAAAGTGGGATGCAGCATGTTTTCTTAATATATTTTATTATGCCAATTGACTTAGACATCCCCTGAAACCATGGTCCCCAGACCCCTCCCCTGCTATGCTGGCCTTCGAAGCATTCAGTATATTCAGGAAACTTCTTTGCTTTTGGTTTAGTCCAATTGTGCTGACCGCCCCTGTATTGTGTGCTGTCTTTCCCTTCACCTAAAGTAGTTCTTATCTACTATCTAATTAGTGAATGCCCCCTCGCATCATACCTCCCTCCCCCATCTCGTAACCACAAAAGAATGTTTTCTTCTCAGTTTAAACTATTTCTCAAGCTCTTATAATAGTGGTCTTATACAATATTTGTCCTTTTGCAACTGACCAATTTCACTCAGCATAATGCCTTTCCGGTTCCTCCACATTATGAAATGTTTCACAGATTCCTCACTGTTCTTTATCAATGCGTAGTATTCCATTGTGTGAATATACCATAATTTATTTATTCATTCATCCATTGATGGGCACCTTGTTTGCTTCCATCTTTTTGCTACTGTAAACAGTGCTGCAATAAACATGGGTGTGCATATATCTGTTCGTATAAAGGCTCTTATTTCTCTAGCATATATTGAAGGAGTGGGATTGCTGGATTGTATGGTAGTTCTATTTCTAGCTTTTTAAGGAAGCGCCAAATCAATTTCCAAAGCGGTTGCACCATTTGACATTCCCACCGGCAGTGTAGAAGTGTTCCAATCTCTCCACACCCTCTCCAACATTGATTATTTTGTGTTTTTTGGATTAATGCCAGCCTCGTTGGAGTGAGATGAAATTTCATTATAGTTTTGATCTGCATTTCTCTAATGGCTAATGATCGTGAACATTTCCTCATGTATCTGTTAGCTACCTGAATGTCTTCTTTAGTGAAGTGTCTATTCATATCTTTTGCCCATTTTTTAATTGGGTTATTTGTCTTTTTGCAGTTGAGTTTTTGCAGTATCATGTAGATTTTAGAGATCAGGAGCTGATCAGAAATGTCATAGCTAAAAACTTTTTCCCAGTCTATAGGTAGTCTTTTTACTCTTGGTAAAGTCTTTGGATGAGCATAGGTGTTTATGATTTTTCGGAGCTCCCAGTTATCTAGTTTTTCTTCTACGTTCTTTATAATATTTTGTACACTGTTATGCCATGTATTAGGGCTCTAATGTTGTCCCTAGTTTTTCTTCCATGATCTTCATCGTTTTAGATTTTATATTTAGGTCTTCGATCCATTTTGAGTTAGTTTTTGTGCATGGAGTGAGGTATGGGTCTTGTTTCATTTTTTTGCAGATGGATACCCAGTTATGCCAGCACCATTTGTTAAAAAGACTGTCTTTTCTCCATTTAACTGTTCTGGGGCCTTTGTCAAATATCAACTGCTCATATGTGGATGGATTTGTGTCTGGATTCTCAATTCTGTTCCAGGCTGTTTTGACTACTGTGGAGGTATGATAGGTTCTAAAATCAGGTAAAGTAAGGCCTCCCACTTTGTTCTTCTTTTTCAGTAATGCCTTATTCATCTGGGGCCTAACAAATGCCTTTTTACAGGTAGCCTGTTGGAATCAAGATCCAAGTAAAGTTCACACATTGCATTGGATTGATTTGTCTGTCTTAATTGCTTCCAGAAACAGGCCCTAAGGCAATGATTCAAGGGCAAAGAGTTTATTTGGAAGGTGATCCCAGGAAATCTGGTAGGACAATGGAGTAGGGAAGTGAGACAGGGAAGAAGCCAACTGTTGGTGCATTACCACTGGGGCAAATGGAAGGCCGATCTCTGGGCAACTCTGGGAAACAGCATGGGACACACTTGAGTTATCCCAACATAAGGGGGAAAGAAGCTGGGGTATATATTCACCAACTCCCCATTCATCTTTGGCTAAGAACTGCTTTCAGGGCTTTAACTCTTGGCCATTAATTCCCTGGCGCTCTGCTCGGCTTGCCAAGCATAATCCTGTGGGCAGATATAAGCCCTCAAGTAGAGTCTCAGGCTTTCCCAGCACACAACCTCCATCCAGCAAGTTGTACAGGTAGATGCAGAGAGGACATGGGCGGGGAATCAACAGCCACAGTCTCTTAAAAGTCTCTTTTAATCTACAGCAGTTTTCCCTCCCTGTTTTATTAAAGAAATATGGCATTTGTCCTATAGGATCCCACATTCTAGATTTGTCAGACTGCATCCCCATGGTGTTGTGTAATGTTTCCCTATCTTTTTTTTTTATTATTTTTATTGTATTTTAGATGAAGGTTTACAGAGCAAACTAGTTTCTCATTAAACAATGAATACACATATTGTTTTATGACATTGGTTGCCAAGCGCAGGACATGTCAACACTCTCTCCTTCTTGACCTCGGGTTCCCTATTACCAGCCTTCCTGTCCCCTCCTGCCCATTTAGTTGTTCCCTTATCTTTTATATTTACTGCAAGCTAAGGAAGACTGATCAGATACAGGTTCTCAAATGCCTAAGGTTAGGCTGTATCCATCCCACCAGGAGGTATGGGCTTTCACAACTAAAGGTTTGGCTAGCTTCAAACAAGCTTCTCCCCTTTCATTGGTTGGTTATGCTGCTTAATTCAGTATATTTCCAAACAGACCAACTTCATCCATATGCTGTGGAAGCTGGGCAAATATGAAGTGGACAAGGCAGGCTTTATGGCATTCAAAGGCCTTGCTGGAGGATTTCAAGCACAGTTTGCTTGTGACTTGGAACAAATCCCTGGAAGTGACATTTATTCCCACTCCTGAGAGTACCTTTCAAACATCAAGCTGCTTTTCAAACCAATTCACCGTTCCACACAACGCAAGGACCACATGTCTTTCCAACTGTGAAAACTGGCTATGTCTGAATCTGTTTACATTGGTGGTTGTTGTTGTTAGGTGCCGTCGAGTCGATTCCGACTCATAGCAACCCTGTGCACAACAGAATGAAACAATGCCCGGTCCTGCGCCATCCTTACAATCGTTGTTATGCTTGAGCCCATTGTTGCAGGGTCTTCCTCTTTTCTGCTGACCCTGTACTCTGCCAAGCATGATGTCCTTCTCCAGGGACTGATCCCTCCTGACAACATGTCCAAAGTATGTAAGACGCAGTCTCGCCATCCTTGCCTCTAAGGAGCATTCTGGCCCCACTTCTTCCAAGACAGATTTGTTTGTTCTTTTGGCAGTCCATGGTATATTCAATATTCTTCCCCAACACCACAATTCAAAGGCGTCAACTCTTCTTCGGTCTTCCTTATTCATTGTCCAGCTTTCACATGCATACGATGTGATTGAAAATACCATGGCTTGGGTCAGGCACACCTTAGTCTTCAGGGTGACATCTTTGCTCTTCAACACTTTGAAGAGTTCCTTTGCAGAAGATTTGCCCAGTGCAATGAGTCTTTTGATTTTTTGCTTCCATGGCTGTTGATTGTGGATCCAAGTAAAATGAAATCCTTGACAACTTCAGTCTTTTCTCCACTTATCATGATGTTACTCATTGGTCGACTTGTGAGGATTTTTGTTTTCTTTATGTTGAGCTGTAATCCATACTGAAGGCTGTGGTCTTCGATCTTCATTAGTAAGTGCTTCAAGTCCTCTTCACTTTCAGCAAGCAAGGTTGTGTCATCTGCATAATGCAGGTTGTTAATGAGTCTTCCTCCAATCCTGATGCCCCGTTCTTCTTCATGTAGTCCAGCTTCTCGTATTATTTGTTCAGCATACAGATTATATAGGTATGGTGAAATAAAACAACCCTGACACACACCTTTCCTGACTTTCAACCAATCAGTATCCCCTCGTTCTGTCCCAACAACTACTTCTTGATCTATGTAAAGGTGCCTCATGCGCACAATTAAGTGTTCTGGAATTCCCATTCTTTGCAGTGTTATCCATAGTTTGTTATGATCCACACAGTCAAATGCCTTTGCATAGTCAATAAAGCACAGGTAAACATCCTTCCGGTATTCTCTGCTTTCAGCCAGGATTCATCTGATATCAGCAATGATATCCCTGGTTCCACGTCCTCTTCTGAAACCGGCCTGAATTTCTGGCAGCTCCCTGTTGATATACTGCTGCAGCCATTTTTGAATGATCTTCAGCAAAATTTTGCTAGCATGTGATATTAATGATATTGTTCTATAATTTCCACATTCAGTTGCATCACCTTTCTTGGCAGTAGGCATAAATATGGATCTCTTCCAGTCAGTTGACCAGGAAGCTGTCTTCCATACTTCTTGGCATAAACAAGTGAGTACCTCTAGCGCTGCAAATGTTTGTTGAAACATCTCAATTGATATTCCATCAATTCCTGCAGCCTTGTTTTTTGCTAATGCCTTCAGACCAGTTTTTTGCTAATGCCTTCAGAGCAGCTTGGACTTCTTCCTTCAATATCATTGGTTCCTGATCATATGCCACCTCTTGAAATGGTTGAATATCAACTAATTCTTTTTGGTATAACGACTCCGTGTACTCCTTCCATCTTCTTTGGATGCTCCCTGTGTCGTTTAATATTTTCCCCATGGAATCCTTCACTACTGCAACTCGAGGCTTGAATTTTTTCCTCAGTTCTTTCAGCTTGAGAAACGCTGAGCATGTTCTTCCCTTCTGGCTTTCCATCTCCAGCTCTTTGCACATGTCATTATAATACTTTGTCTTCTTGAGAGGCCCTTTGAAATCTTCTGTTCAGTTCTTTTACTTCATCAATTCTTCCTTTTGCTTTAGCTGCTTGACACTCAAGAGCAAGTTTCTGAGTCTCCTCTGACATCCATCTTGGTCTTTTCTTTCTTTCCTGTCTTTTCAGTGAAACAAAGAAGAAGGATCAGTAGTTGGAAAATATGGCCTTGGTGATAGAAACAATGCCGGAGATCGAATGATAGAATTTTGCAAGACCAACGACTTCTTCATTGCAAATACCTTCTTTCACCAACATAAACGGCGACTATACACATGGACCTCGCCAGATGGAACACACAGAAATCAAACTGACAACGATGGAAAAGCTCAATATCATCAGTCAGAACAAGACCGGGGCCGACTGTGGAACAGACCATCAATTGCTCATATGCAAGTTCAAGCTGAAACTGAAGAAAATCAGAGCAAGTCCACGAGAGCCAAAATATGACCTTGAGTATATCCCACCTGAATTTAGAGAGCATCTGAAAAATGTATTTGACGCATTGAACACTAGTGACCAAAGACCAGACGAGTTGTTTACATTAGAGCTTCAATAAATTTCAAAGCAGAGAAACCCTGGGACCCTGGAAATCTTATCTACACCATATCATAAGAAAAGGCACTCTTCACGCATTGGGATGCATCCAGGGTGCATGCTAAAGAAGCAGGCCAAGGCTCTTAAAGAAAAGCTGAAGTTAAATTCAGAGAACAATCTAGTCCAATGCAGAATGCAGTGTTTCATACAAGACCTGTAGGTTGAAGATATTCAGTCACTGGTGTTCAGGAAACAGCTTTATTATATTTTGGTTAATTCTCCAAGGTCATTTCCACTTTCTCCAAACTTGAGTCCATGTTGTGCAATTCACTAATTTGAGAAATGCTTACTGTGTGAGCTCGGTAACTATACTGGCTACTGGTGAGAATAAGCTTGTCTTGATCTGCTCCTCCTTAACATCATTCCAGACTAACAATATTCCAGCCTGCACCTCTTCTTAAAGCCATCAAAGACACTATGGGCATTGCTTGTCTTCTAATAGAGTATCCAACTACACAATGTCATGAAGAAGCCCTGAGATGCAAACATCCAAAAAAAAAAAAAAAAAAACTTCCTGTCAAGTGGACTCCAACTCATGGTAATCCCAAGTGTGTCAGAGCAAATTTGTGCTCCATAGGATTTTCAGTGGCTGATTTTCAGAAGTAGATTGCCAGGCCTTTCTTCCAAGGCACCTCTGGATGGACTAGAATCTTTTGGTTAGCAGCCAAGTATGTTAACCATTTTCACCACCCAGGGACTCCTGATGCAAACAGAGCCCAGTGATATGTGGAGCTTGATTCCTTGTGGCCAAGGGCTGCAGTCCTTTTCATCTTTCAAAGCACTTCTGAGCTCACAGTGTAATTATCCGTTTATAGTTTTGTCCCCCCATACATACACTGGGACTTCTCAAGGGAACGTACCATGTCCTAATTCTCTGTATCCTCAGGGTCTAGGACAATTGCCCAACACACAGTACACCCTTAGTTAATCATCATCTCCTGCTTAGGTAGGGCTTCCCACCTTTTGCCAGGAAAGTCCTCAACTGTCTGTTCTCTCAATACTTCTGTACTGATGAAAATGGTTTTACAAAGTTTATTGTTCTCCAACACCCTTCCTCCCTCCCAACATTTGTCTATTCATTACCTGTAGGTCCAGGTAAGACAAGTAAGACCAAGTAAGCTGATTTACATATTATCCCAGCAATAATGCCATCCATTCATTCATATTCTGATTGAAGAGAGCCCTCAATGTTGATAACACCGCTCATTGGGGAAATGGTCTTAGGAATTCAAAAATGCCTGGCAATTGCAGCGCTGGTGGCATAGTGGTTAAGAGTTCAGGCCACTAACCAAGATGCTTACAGTTCAGATCTACCAGCCGCTCCCTGAAAACACTATGGGGCAATTCTATGCTGTCCTATAGGGTCCGTATGATTTGGAATCGACCCAAGGGCAAAGGGTTTGGTTTTGGTTTTTTTAGTATGCAATTAAAAGTGAAGGAATTTCAGGGGATGATACTGCTCTTGTGCAAGCCTGGTCTATTTTTCCTGATGTTTACATGCTATCCCGCCCAGGCAGAAAACCAGTGGCAGTTTTTACATATGGCTATGTTATGCTGAACTAGGCTATGGAGTGCAGCTGACTTTGTGACATCATAGCAGGGACAGATGACCCAATAAGCTAGGTACACAGGGCTTACATGTGCTTACTTACCAATTTGTAGTGCACAATTCCACCTGTTTTTCACCACGTCAAAGAGCAAAGATGTGGTGGAACCCATGTGAAACTGTGCACTACAGATTAGCAAATAAGCCCGTTCGTACCTTGCCTCCTGGTTAATCCTCCCATGCATCATAGAGGCAGCAGTCACTTTTGGCCCAAGGATGGAGCAAGCTTCCTGTATGTCTTCACAGTGCCCTCCTCTCCCTCACTTAAACCCCTGGCAGAGGTGGCAAAGCCTGTCGATAACATTTTCTGCCCACTACATTTACTGGAAAAAAAACAAAGCGTTATCCCCAGAAGATGCCCCTGAATGGCAGCCTTAGCTTCTTTTCCACGTGGAGGCTAAGTCATTCTATGACTCCCCATTGTCCTTCTGGCCTTTACCCATCAATGATCACATGTAAGAGTCGCTTCAGACAATGCAGTGTGTAGAGCAAAATCTCTGCTAATTACGGTCAGCTGAAAACAACAAAAGCAGGCACAAAGCATTCACAAAAGGGGCAATATTAACTGCATACAGCACAAGGAAAACAGGCAGCCTAGATCCACAGAGGTGCCCGTTGCTGTCAAGTCAATTTGAACTCATGGCAACCCCATGTGTTATAGAATAGACCTTCTCCATAGGGTTTTTTTGGCTGTCATCTTAACAGAAGCAGATCACAAGGCCTCTTTCACAGTACTGCTGGGTGGGTTCGAACTGCTAACCTTTAGGTAAGTAGTTGAGTGCAAACCATCTGTACCACCCAGGGATCTTATAGAAGAAGGGGAGCCAAATACACAGGTGCACCCTTGACGGCCCCAACCCTTACCATGAGGGTTCCCACACGTAATCAGTCTCTTCCCAAATTCTTAGCAGATCCCTGTGGGCTATGCGATTCTGTCCTCAATAAATGTATTCTCTCTTCCTGGCAAAAAATGCCCAGGCCACAGAGACAGGGCGCAGCTCCCTTATTATCCCCTCCAGACAATCCCTGCTTGTAGTCATTAACAGGCACAAGTCTGCCCCAAAGGCCGTTCTCAATTTCCCAAACAGGCCTAATCCCCCTGCTTGATTTCACCTGGAAGGTCATTTTGATTCAGGCTCTTCATTTTAAGCAAGATAGAAGTAGAGGCCCAGAGGGGTTAAGCGATTTTCTCAAGATTACACAGCAATGGATCATTGCAAGCTAAATCAATTTGGCGTTTCCTTAAAAAGCCAAAAATTGAACTACCCTACAATCCAGCAATTCCACTCCTTGGACTATACACAGATATAAAAGTCTTCACACAAACAGATATTTGCACACCCATGTTCACTGCAGCACTGTTTACAATAGCAAAAAGATGGAAGCAACCAAGGTGCCCATCAACGGATGAATGGATAAATAAATTATGGTATATTCACACAATGGAACACTACACAACCATTAAGAGCAACAACGAATCTGTGAAACATCTCATAAAGTGGAGGAATCTGGAAGGCATTATGCTGAGTGAAATTAGTTGCAAAAGGACAAATATTGTATGAGACCATTATAAGAACTCCAGATAAAGTTTAAATACAGAAGAAAATGCTCTTTGATGGTTACAATGGGGGGAAGGAGGAAGAGGGATATTCACTAACTAGATAGTAGACAAGATTTTAGGTGAAGGAGAGGGCAACACACAACACAGGTGAAGTCAGCACACTGATTAAACCGAAAGCAAAGAAGTTTCCTGAATACAACCAAACGCTTCGAAGGCCAGAGTAGCAGCGATGGGGGCCTGGGGGCCATGGTTTCAGGGGACACCTAGGTCAATTAGCATAACAAAATGTATTAAGAAAACATTCTGCATCCCACTTTGGTGAGAGGCACCTGGGGTCTTAAACACTAGCAAGCAGCCATCTAAGATGCATCAATTGGTCTCAACCTACCTGGAGCAAAGAATGAAGAACACCAAAGACATATGGTAAAGATGAGCCCAAGAGACAGAAAGGGCCACATAAACCAGAGACTCCGTAAGCCTGAAACCAGAAGAACTAGATGGTGCCTGGCTACAACAGATGATGGCCCTGACAGGGTACCAAGAGAATATCCCTGATGGAGCAGGAGAACAGTGGAATGCAGATCTCAAATTCTTGTAAACAGACCAGGCTTAATGGCCTGACTGAAACTGGAGGGACCCTGATGGTCATGGTCCCTGGACCCTTTGTTAGCCTAGGATTGGAACCATTCCCAAAATTAACTCTCCAGACAAGGACTGGACTGGACTATAAGATAGGCAATGATACTGGTGAGGAGCGAGCTTCTTGGCTCAGGTAGACATATGAAGACTATGTGGGCGACTCCTGTCTGGTAGTGAGATGAGAAAGAAGAGAGGGACAGTAGCTGATTGAATGCACAAGGGGAATACAGGGTAGAGAGGAGGAATGTGTTGTCTCACTAGAAGAACAGCTAGAAGTACATAGCAAGGTGTGTATAACTTTTTGTATGAGACTGACTTGATTTGTAAACTCTCACCAAAAAATAAATAAATAAATGAATAAAGATAATAGCCAAGAAAACCCTATGGAGCAGTTCTACTCTGTAAACACATGGGGATGCCAGGAGTCGGAATTGGCTTGAGAGGAACAGGTTTTTTGTTTTTGTTTTTCTCTTGGTCTCCATTAAATTGGATGAGGGCAGGAAGAGGGAATGGGCCAAGGATAAGGAACTGGAGGTAACAGGCAACAGATATTTGGGGTGATCTTTCCCTTTTTCTTTTAGCTTTACTGTGCGACCTGAGTTTTCTTCAGGTGTGGGTATTTGTCGAAAAAATTAGAAAAGGTAGAATAATAAGCCTGATTCCCAGAGTCACACCTGGGAACCAGCCTCATTTCCTGGAAGTCACACATAATATCTGCTGGAGAATGCAGCCAGAAGAAACGAAGCAGTCCACACACCACCAAACGGACCAGTGGTTTACAAGGCACCTGTACCGCCAGCATCAGCTGAGCCAAGGAAGCCATGCTGGACCCCATTCCACCCTGGCAGACAGCAGCACGGCTTCAGAACTGGCCAGGATCTTGGTCAAAGAGACAACACAGGTCTTCTGGGTTAGAAGACGCAGGTGACTAATAGTACCTAAATGTTCAAGTCTCCATGAAAACTAGTAAAAGTGTGTATGTGATAAGGATGCAAAACTCATTGCCTTCAAGTCGATTCTGACTCATAGTGACCCCATAGGACAGAGTAGAACTGCCCCATAGGGTTTCCAAGGCTGTAAACTTTACAGAAGCAGACAGCCATATCTTTCTCCTACGGAGCCACTGGTGGTTTCAAACCGCCAACCTTTCCATTAGCATCCAAGCACTTAACCACTGAGTCACCAGGGCTTCATGGTAAGGGTGGAGGAGGGTAGTGATATGTCTGAAAAATAAGGATGAGAATTGACCATACACCAAAATCAGAAGGATCGTCTATAGATGGGAAGGAATCTAGGTGTTTAGTTGGTGACCAGTGAGAACTCAGCTCACAAAATCCAGAGGGACTGCAGCGTGCTACTGGCCAGGTGGTGCAGTGACAATTGCGCCACATGGAAAGGATACCCTTCCCATCACAGCCCTGGTCTAATGCTGTATGCTCATCATATAGTTTTCCAGCGGGTGACAGTCAAGTGTCCTAACAAATCTAGTATATCACGATGATTTTCCCGTACATGGGAACAAAGTGTCTTGAGGAAGAGGCTCCTTTTTATAGCTCATGCAAAGAGCACCATAAGGGCTGGCAGACATCCTGCCCCCAGCGACTGCTCCTACACAAAAGCCTCCGGAGGGGGTCAATCCATACCACATAACCACCCCAACACTGCAGGGAATCCCTTTCTGAAGAGGTCAAGTTCCTATGTCCCATTGTTGACTTCATTCTTCATCCACCCTGAATCTACAACAACCAGGGAGCAACCCATCTTGGTGCAGAGAGGACCAGACTAATCACATTCATGGATGTGTGGCTGCCTCACCTGGGAGCAGTGCCTGCAGGCAGGTGTACTCTCTCCTGCCCTGGAAGACTGACCAGACACAGCCTCAGGCCCTGCAAGACTGACATGCATTTTATCACTTCTGTGATGATGGGAGGACAGAAGGCAGCCTCCAGGTGGCAGTGGCACCATTAATGTGCTCCCGTGCTAACTGAAAGGTTGGCAGTTCAAGTCTACCCAGAGGCACTTCAGAAGAAAGGCCTGGTGATCTACTTCTGAAAAATCAGCCACTGTAAACCCTATGGAGCACAGCTCTACTCTGACACGCAAGAAGATGCCCTGAGTCGACCCAGCGGCACTGGTGGTGGTGGTGCAGAGCTGAACTGAAAAACTATGTCAGCTAAAAACAGCTGTCTGAGAGGGGCAGCAGACTAGGACAGTGCTGTCGAAGGTGCCATCAGACACAAGAAGGAAGCTCGCTAGCCCCAGTGAGGACAGAGAGGGTACTGTGAGCAATCAGTGTGCCATGTCCATGTGCCATCACTAGGTCTATTCACAGATAAAAACCAAACCTGTTGTCATCAACTCATAGCGACCCCTGTTGAAGGGGAAAATATCACAAAATCTAATAAAGCAAAAACAAAGGTTTTATTCAGCATACATTCAAAGAGGTAAAATCAGGAAATAAGCAAGCATGCTGCCACAGCCATGTCTGCCCAAATCCAAGGAATATTACAGAACAGACAAAAGTGGGAAAACAGACAAGCACGCTGCCAAAGAGCATTACAGTACAGAGTCATCAGTATACATTAACATTACAAATGGGCAAAACCATTGAAAGCTTCACCTTTTCACAGTTTGGCTAGAAACTGTGATCCTACAGTTTGAATTGTCTTAACAACCACTGGTACAGGTTTCAGTAACAACAGTCGGGAGGGTCTTCATTGGTCCAACAAATCTCACTATTCATTAAATGCTAACAGAAAAAGATAAGAGTGGAAAGTCTGTGGGTCTTTTGTGCTGTGATTCATGATTTTTTTATGTGTGGTGTAGTGGTTAAGTGCTACAGCTGCTAACCAAAGGGTCGGCAGTTCGAATCTGCCAGGCGCTCCTTGGAAACTCTATGGGGCAGTTCTACTCTGTCCTATGGGGTAGCGCTATAAGTTGGAATCAACTCAACAGCACTGGGTTTGGTTTTTTTGGGGGGGGTTTTGGTGAAAGCTTCCCTAAAAGATGTTTTCCAAAATTGTCCTGGCTATTGTCTTTATACCTCAGAGCCCAGCTGATGTGTTCTTGTGAGTCCTTGTGAGTCCAGCTCCAGCTGGTCACATTTTAGGACAGAGAATAATGGCCTCAATATTACCTCCTAAATCACCCCATAGGACAGAGTAGAACTGCCCCATAGCGTTTCCAAGAAGCAGCTGGTGGATTTGAACTGCTGACCTTTTGGTTAGCAGCCGAGCTTTTAACCACTGCACCACCATGGATAAGTAAGTAAACAACAGTCTGAGACCTAAGACTAGAATTTGAAGCGTAAGAAAACAAAAATAGTTCCACAGAAAACCTTCTTGCACAAAGATTTACTGTAGGAAAGAGAAGAAACTGCTTTGGCTCACAACAGGCAGTGAGGGCACGGTCCCCAAGAACAGGCCACGTACAAAGGAGAAGAGGCAAATACATCAAACAGAATAAACTGAGGCAAGAACAGACTGCAGAGAAAATAAAAAGACTGTGGCCAAATTATGGAAAGGCTGGGCATAGAGAAACATGCTGATAAACTGTATGAAGAAACAGCAGGACAAGGACAAAAAAAGGTGGGACAACTAGCCTGGTCATTTCAATCAGCTGATGTTATGGGGACAAAAGAAAGAAAATTAAAAAAAAAAAATAAAACAGGTCAGGGGACATTTCTGGATTAAAAGAGATTTAAGAACCATAACTACCAAATGGAACGTGTGGTCCTTGATTCGATCCTGGATTGAACAGGCCAGTTATAAAATGTATTTGGGGACGACTAGGGAAATTTGAATATAGGCTGGGCATTGAATGATACAAAGAACCATCGTCAAGTATGATCATGGGAGTGTGGTTAAGGAGAAAAATGTCCCTATTTTTCAGATACCCATACTGAAGTATGAGGGTAACATTCGTTGAAATACTTAGGTGAAAAAAGATGAAGGAAAGATGGCCAACTGTTAACAATTGTTAGATGTATGTGATGGGTAGAGGCATTCATCATATTTTCCTCTTTAGTTTTCTATATGTTTGGAATTTTTCATAATAAAAAGCAATAAATCCACAGGATTGGCAGTAAGAAGCAGACTTTAAAGGTGCTAAAATGCAAAAAAAAAAAAAATTAATCAATGGTAAAGAGGAGAAACACTTCAAAAATAGAGCAAAAATGAGAATTATTACAAAGAAGATGCCATTTTTCTGATGACTTGAATTCTTCCCCAAAGTTTTTAAGACAACTAAGTTAACAGAAAGGAACCCTGGTGCACAGTGGTTAAGCGCTCTACTGCTAACCGAAAGGTCAGCAGTTCAAACCCACCAGCTGCTTTGCAGGAGAAAAATGTGGCAGTCTGCTTCCGTAAAGACTTACAGCCTTGGAAACCCTATTGGGCAGTTCTCTTCTGTCCTATAGGGTCGCTATGAATAAGGATTGATTTGACTTGATGGCAATGGGTTTGGTTTTTTGGGCAGTTAACAGATGTCTAAGAGTAAGAATACTCACTTCTGTGAAAGTAAAAGCAAAGAGATTTATTGAGGGTGATAGAAGTCACAAATTGGGGAAACACAGGGCAGAGAGCAATCTACCAAGTGCTTCCACCTTGGGAGAGATGAGGCTTCTGTACGGTAAGATAAATGACTAAGAGTAAAATGGGGAGGAGTAGACAGAAACCACCAACACCATAATCTCACTTATCATCAGCAAACCCTTCCAGGAACAAACGCATTCTCACCCCACCCTTATCTGCTAAGAGCATTTAAGGTATAGGGAAGTCTCAGGCTACATTCTCAGGAATGCAGAGGCAGAAGCTTTGGTCAAGCTAAAGTCTGATTCAAAACGGAGTCTGGTAAACAATATGGAGTTTAATTCAAACTGGGGACAGCTATCCTGTTCAAGCCAGGCGTCTCCGTTTGAAGTATTCCTACACAGAGATAAAAGGACAAAGAACAAACATCTAACCAAGACATAACTAACCAACCAACCAGTGGCCATCGAGTCGATTCCAAGTCATGGCAACCTCATGTGTGTCAGAGTAGAACAGCGCTCCACAGAGTTTTCAATGGCTGTGATCTTTCAGAAGTAGATCACCAGGCTGTTCTTCGGAGGCTCTTCTGGGTGGGTTCAAACTGCCAATCTTTCAATTAGAAGCCTAGCACTTAATTTTGTGCACCTCCCAAGAATCCTAAGGGATAACTACTCCCCTCAAAAGAAACCCAAATGGTACAGAAACAAGAAACAAGCACCTAGCAGAAAAACTTTCCTCAGATAAAAACAAACTTCAGTTTGGAGAGTCTCACCATACAGCAAGCAATATTTGTGAAATGAGGTTCATCACTGAACATGTCCTGGGGACATTTCTAATGTCAAGGATAAATAAGGAAACCTAAAGAATCCAAACTGGAGAGAGAAAGGTTGAAATTGAGACTGATTATCTGCACGTGGAAAAAATCAGAATGACCTCAATATTTTCCCCCAACAGCAGGCATCAGAAGATAATATAGCAATATCTACATTTTCAGAGGAAAAGCTTGTGACAGAAAAATAGTATTTTCAGACACATTCATGGCAGAAGGCAACAGAAAAAAAAAGTTTCGAATACTCAAGGTCTCAGAAAACAGATGATGTACCCCTCTTGAAAAATGCACAGGTAGTCCCCAATTTACAATGGGGCTCTATTCTAACAATTCAGTTGAGAGTTGGCTCTGATGTGAGTTGAATACCTCTTTTTTTTTTTTTTTCTAGTTTTCATTATTATTGCCTTTTATTATCAGTTATCTTCATAAATTCGAACTTTGTCTTTGGGGTTGGAAACATTACATATAAACTTACAGATATATTTTAATACCTACATACATACATAAAATAAAACACAAATCAGTATCTGTGTACTATCTTGCCCTTCACCAAAGTTATCACTTTTCTATCATCTAGTTAGTGTTTTTCCCTCCCCAGGACACAAATACTGAAGAAGTCAATACAGCTTGACGGAGGCAAGGTCATGGAAGTTTCATAAACATATCCAAACTCCCTGAGGGGCAGAATTGCTGGGCTAAGGGCTGGGGTGGTCTCTGGGGACATCTAGCTCAATTGGCATGACAGTTTAAAAAGAAAATATTCTACATCCTACTTTGGTGAGTAGCATCTGGGGTCTCAAAAACTTGTGAGCGGCCATCTAAGATACTCCACTGGTCCCACCCCATCTGGAGCAAGGGAGAACGAAGAAAACGAAAGACACAAGGGAAAGATTAGTCCAAAGGATCACAACTACCACAGCCTCCACCAGACTGAGTCCAGCACAACTAGATGGTGCCCAGCTACCACTACTGACTGCTCTGACAGAGATCTCATTAGAGGTCCCAGACAGAGCTGGAAAAAAATGTAGAACAAAATTCTAACTCACAAAAAAAAGATCAGGCTTACCAGACTGAAAGATACTAGAGAAAAACCAAGAGTATGGCCCCCAGACGCTCTTTTAACTCAGTACTGAAGTCACTCCTGAGGTTCACCCTTCGGTCAAAGATTAGACAGGTCCATAGAACACAATGAGACTAAATGGGTACACTGGCCCAGGGACAAGGATGAGAAGGCAGAAGGGAACAGGAAGGCTGGTAATGCGAACAAACCCAAGGTGAAGAAGGGGAGAGTGTTGACACATTGTGGGACTGGAAACCAATGTCACAAAACAGTATGTATATTGTTTCATGTGAAACTAGTTTGCTCTGTAAACCTTCACCTAAAGTGCAATAAAAAAATAAGAAAATCATCTATATGAAACCAAACTGTCAACAATTAAAACAAAGATGAGAATGTAAGGGGGCAGGGAAACTAGATTAATGGAAATGGAAAACCAGAACAGAAATAATGAGAATGTTTACACACTGTGAAGAATGTAACCAACGTCACTGAACAACTTGTGTAGAAATTGTGTAAACCTTCACTAAAAACACAATAATAATAATAATACACAAATAATAAAAATTTACTCCGATGATGAAGTGTTCTACGACAATGGCATTTTTTTTGGTTGTGGTAATAACTCCACTGTGGAAGGTTCTGGATTATCTTGATTGTCCCTGGGAATGGGGATAGTGTTTCTAGTCAGAAAATTAGTGAGAGTTGTCTATATAGTTCTTTCCTTTTTTTCTTCATATATTTCGTGGTAACACCTTACTGCTTACCCTATCGACTTTAGCAAAGTGACCCGTGTTAAGGTCCATGTTTTGAAGCAACTGAAGCCCCTGATATAGTTTAGAAAACTAAATCTATACAGCAGTGTTTTGAACAGTAAATCATAAAATCGAACATCTGAGAGTGAACATCTGAGAATGATAACATGAGCAAATTACAGGCTGCAGCAAAAATGAGATGTAAGAAAAAAAAAAAACAGACAGTCCTATGTGCGGTTCATCACAATCAAGCTGCGCTGAAGGCATTGGTGAAAAACAAGGTTCCGGGAATTGACGGAATACCAACTGAGATGTTTCAACAGACGGATGCAGCACTGGAAGTGCTCACTCAGCTATTGGAAGACAGCTACCTGGTCAACCAACTGGAAACAATCCATATTTACGCCTATTCCAAAGAAAGGTGATCCAATAAAAAAAGGATGTGGAAAATATCAAACAATATCATTAATATCACACACAAGTAAAATTTTGCTGAAGATCATTCAAAAGAGGTTGTAGCAGTACATTGACAGAGAACTGCCAGAAATTCAAGCCAGATTCAGAAGAGGACATGGAACCAGGGATATCATTGCTGATGTCAGATGGATCGTGACTGAAAGCAGAGAATACCAGAAAGATGTTTACCTGTGTTTTATTGATTATGCAAAGGCATTCAACTGTGTGGATCATAACAAAATATAGATAACACTGCAAAGAATGAGAATTCCAGAAGACTTAATTGTGCTCATAAGGAACCTGTACATAGATCAAGAGGGAGCCATTTGCACAGAACAAGGGGATACTGCGTGGTTTAAAGTCAGGAAAGGTGTGCATCAGGGTTGTACCCTTTCACCATACCTATTCAATCTGCATGCTTAGCAAATAATCTGGAAGCTGGACTATACAAAGAAGGGGCATCAGGACTGAGGAAAGCTCATTAACAACCTGTGTTATGCAGATGACACAACTTTTCTAGCTGAAAGTGAAGAGGACTTGAAGCACTTACTGATGAAGATCAAAGACCACAGCCTTCACTATGGATTACACCTCTACATAAAGAAAACAAAAGTCCTCACAACTGGACCAATGAGCAACATCGGGATAAAACAGAGAAAAGATTGAAGTTGTCAAAGATTTCTTTTTACTTGGATCCACAAGCAACATCCATGGAAGCGGCAGTCAGGAAATCAAAGCATGCATCGCATTGGGCAAATATGCCGCAAAACTTCTTTAAAGTCTTAAAAAGCAAAGATGTCACTTTGAGGACTAAGATGCACCTGACCCAAGCCATGATGTTTTCAATCACCTCATATGCATGCGAAAGCTGGACAATGAATAAGGAAGACCGAAGAACTGACGCCTTTGAGTTATGGTGTCGGCAAAGAATATTGACTATACCATGGGCTGCCAAAAGAACAAACAAATCTGTCTTAGAAGAAGTACAGCCAGAGTGCTCCTTAGAAGCAAGGATGGCGAAAATTCATCTCAATACTTTAGACATGTTAACAGAAGGGATCAGTCCCTGGAGAAGGGCATCATGCTTGGTCAAGTAGAGGGTCCCAAAAAAGAGGAACACCTTCAAGAGATGGATTGACCCAGTGGCTGCAACAATGGACTCAAGTATAACAACGATCATGAGGATGGCGCTAGAGTGGGCAGCGTTTTGTTCTGTCGTACATAGGGTTGCTATGAGTCGGAATGGACTGGATGGCACCTAACAACAGCCTGTACTGGAAAATGTGCTCCATGTCAGAGAGAGCTGAAAACACTAAGAACTCAAAAATGGCAAAGTGCGATCAAACAAGCTTAACATAAATGTAAGCATAATTTATAGCAGCTTTACAAAAAATTAATATAAAAGACAAAAGAAAATAATTAAAATAGGTTATTTTTAAGTTATACTTTAACAGCTCCAGATTAAACTGCCAAAACTCTCAGGGAATGGCGGAAAAGAAAAGAGAGACAGGAAAACAAAACAAAAAGAAATTTAAAAAAAGAAAGAAATTTGAGATATTCTATCAGAGATAGGAAACCCTGGTGGCGTAGCGGTTAAGTGCTACAGCTGCTAACCAAAAGGTCAGCAGTTCCATTCCACCAGATGCTCTTTGGGAACTCTGTGTAGCAGTTCTACTCTGTCCTTTACAGTCACTATGAGTCAGAATCAGCTCAACAGCAGTGGGTTTTGGTTATCAGGGAGAGTTAAAAAAAAACCTATTTTTTTCTTTATTTCAGTAAGTTTGTAATTATAGATATTATGAATAAGGCTTTCAAAAAGCTTAATAGAACCCACTGCTAGAATTAGAAATGGCAAAGCTATGATCCAAATGAAGATAAAAGGCAAAACAGTTGATAGGGTAAAGACAGAACTGAAAGCAAGGAGCAAGGAAAAAAGAACGTCCATCCCGCAGGGCCTGAGGCCACGTCTGGTCCAATCTTCCACACCTAGAGAACGTACACTGCTGGCAGGCACTGCTTCAGGGGAGGAGGCCACATTCCCCCTGTTACTTCCTCTTAGTCCCCTCAGGCCTTGAGCATTTCCTCAGTCTTTCCTTGTCTTTCTTGGCGTTTATGTGCTCTTCTATAACTCTTTTGTACCTCTTAGGCAGAAAAAACAATTCTCCCATTTCTGGTATGAGCCAATTGTTTTAATGAACCCCGGGTGGTGGTTAAGAGCTCGGCTGCTAACCAAAAGGTCAGCAGTTCTAATCCACCAGGTGCTCCCTGGGAACCCTATGGGGGTTCTACTCCATCCTATAGGGTCACTGTGAGTCGGAACTGACTTGATGGCAATGGGTTTAGTGTTTTTTGGGGGGGGCGGGGGGCACAAACGGTTAAGCACTCAGCTACTAACCGAAAGATTGGCGGTTTAAATCCACCCAGAGGCACCTTGGCACAAAGACTTGGCAATCTACTTTCAAGGGATCACAACCATTGAAAACCCTGTGGAGTATAGTTTTACTCTGACACACATGGGCTCGCCATGAATAGGTGCAACTGGAAAAAAAACGAGTGTTTACTTCACAGAGTGGTTCTTTTAGTGGTGCCTGGCAATCTCTGGCATTCTTTGGCTTGCAGAAGCTTCCCTCCCACCTCTGCCTCTGTCTCCACATGGCTGTCTTCCCTCTGTATGTCTCTGTGTCTCTTTACGTCTTTTATGAGGATACCAGTCATACTGGATCATGACAAATAACACTATGTCAGTGATGTATATGGTTTAAATTCTCTCATTAAGTAATAGGCAAATACAATCAAAATTGGTTCAAACATAAAAAAAAAAAATTACCTGCTTTTTGGAAACCCATTAAAATTATACCATAGGGTTACACTGAAAGATGAGAATGAATGGGAGGGAAAAAAAATATACCAGGGGGCAACATTTACATCTATTGGAGTAGAATAGAAAGCCGAGGGCAGAACATGGGATAGAAAGGGGTCACTTTATATTGCTGAAAGATACACTCAGTAGTGAAGAGTTTGGTAAAACTAAAGCTTTAAACCATTAAAACAAAGAGAAATACGACTATGGGCTCCTGACTAAAAACATAAATAAGTCCTTCCCTCTTTGGCACCAATAGTCTCCCTGAAATAATCAAAAACCAAACAGCAAACACGTTGCCATCAAGTTGATTCCGACTCACAACAACCCTACAGGAGAGGGTAGGACAGCCCCATAGGGTTTTCAAGGAGCATCTGGTGGATTCGAACTGCCAACCTTGTGGTTAGCAGCTGCGGGGCACTATAGCTCTTAACCACTGCACCACCAGGGCTCCAAGAGAAAAGTGAGCAGAGAGACAGTGGGACTTTCTACCAGCAAGAATGAAGAACCAGGAGGGGAGTGTGTCCTTTGGACCTAGCGTCCCTGAGCTGAGAAGCTCATTGCCATTGACTCAATTCTGACTCATAGTGACCTTATAGGACAGAGTAGAACCACCCCATAGGATTTCCAAAAAGCAGCTGGTAGATTGAAACTGTTTGGTTAGCAGCTAAACTCTCGACCAAAGGACTGTAAAATTGGGAAATATATGGGTCAACTTTGGGAACCTGGGGAACTCCTATCCACCTGGCAGAGGCTTTGAGATAAAGACATAAAGCAAGCAGGAAGGCCTGTGGCAAGGATGGATCGCTCCCTGATCAGAATGGCATACACGATGGGATAAATAAAGGAAACAGGGTGGGAGTCCCACAGATGCTCCTGAAAATAGCACACCTGGCAGGTACTGCTGGGTGTAGGGTGCCTCACCTAACTCTGGGCAGACACACAAGGAGAAAAGCAACTGTAGGCACAGCAGTGAAAGAAACTCCTGTCTGAGATTTCCTCAGGCTGAATACAGTATTTCAGCAGATGTTATAAAATGCCCACTATATGACAGTCATGGGGGCTGAAGACAGTAGTAAACAAAATACACAGAATCCCTTACTTCAGAGACAGCTGTGCTATCTAATACGCTGCTGCTAGCCACATGTGGCTATTTACATTTTAACTAATTAAAATTAAATAAAATTTAAAATTCCACTGCTTAGTTGCACTAGCCACATTCCAAGCACTCGGCGGCCAACTGTTGCTGGTAGTGTTGGCTGCCGTCGGAGTAGAACAACCCCATAGTTGGAATCGTGGCTGAAATCTTCAACAAAGCAGATCGCTAGGTCTTCTTCCTGGAGAGCCAGTAAATGGGTTCCAACTGCCAATCGTTGGGTAGCAGCCAAACGCTTAACCATTGCGTTAGAGCTAACCAGGGCTACCCATTGCTGTTGAGTCAATTCCAACTCATGGCAACCCTATAGGACAAAGCAGAACTGCCCCACAGAGTTTCCAAGGAGCAGCTGGTGGATTCGAACTGCTGACCTTATCTACCAGCCCAGGTCCTAGAACATATCCATCATCAGTGTATGTTCTGTTGGAGAGTGCTGATTTAAAGCAAGTCCCTGCCTTCTCCCTGAAGGTAAATACAACCTTCCTTTGAGAAAGCTAAACTGTCTAAACCCTTCCCTTCTCCCCCCTTCTGGGCTGACAGGCACAACACATCTCAACTGTTGAAACTAAACACACCAAGACTACCCTCTCTGAGAGCAAAGGAAAAAATCACCTGACATAGGAATAAAGTCAGTGGTCCAAAATAACCAATCTGAGAGAGTAGGTGCACACGTAAGGAACAGACTTAGAGAAAGCGATGGAAGAAAATGTGAAAACAATTCACTTACTCCTATTCCCAGGTGGGATTCTCGATGACGTTGCTTCTCTGAAAAAGGGACACATTGAGATCAAGATTTTTATACAATGAAAAACATAACTGTCAGATTAAAAGCAAGATATTTGTTGTTGTTAGTTGCCCTCAAGCTGATCGCAATTACGGCAACCCCAGGCATGCAGAGTAGAACTGCTCCACAGGGTTTTGAAGGCTGTGACCTTTCAGAAGCAGATGGCCAGGCCTGTCTTCCGAGGCACCTCTGGGTGGGTTCGAACCGCAACCTTTTGGCTAGTTGTCAAGCACTTAACCATTTGTGCCAAGCAGTGATTCCTTTAAAAGGAGGATAGCACTGGAAAAAGAAAAAAAGATTATATGTCCAAGAAAACCAAAGCAGAGACTTAGAAAATAAGCTTGAAAAAATTGCCTCGGAATTTAAAGAAAATTTTTCAACAGATTAATGTTTATAGAAACAAAAGAGATTAGGAGGGCCAATACACATAATAACGAGAATTCCGTAGGAATAAAAAAGAACAGAATACAGAAAAAACAAAGGCTATTTTATGTCCAAAAAAATTTGGATATGATTTGTGATAAGAATTACAAACAGAAAAACATCCCAAATATCTAACCACAAAGAATTCGCTAAATAAATCAATATAAGATACACGATGATGGATTAATATGCTTAACATATAAGGATAGATTTGAACATGGCAACGAAATAGAAAAAAATTAGAAATTATCAAAAGGCAATTCAAAAAGAAGAAATGCAAATGACCAGCACATATATGAAATTGATATGTGAAAATCAAAACAACATGTTTTTTCATTTACCACAATTAAAAAAAAAAAATCCACTGCTGTCGAGTCGATTCCAACTGATAGCAACCTTATAGGAGAAGAGGAGGAACTGCCCCATAGGGTTTTCAAGGACTGGCTGGTGGATTCGAACCACCCACCTTTTGGTTAGCAGCCGCAGCTCTTAGCCACCATGCCACCAGGGCTCCTTATCCCAATAGCAAATACTCCTAAAGAATGGCAATGCCCCGTGTTGGCAAGGCACTCTCAAACATTGTTGGTATTTGGAATAATCTTTGGATTAGATGTTTGGAATAATCTTTTTCTCAGGTAACAAACTGGAAATGACTACCTCCTCTTAATGTTATCTTCTTCTAATGAGCATATAACAGAACTCCTTTCCCTACAACAGATTTCAACGCTCCTCGAGTGGCTTTTTGCAATATTTGTCTCTCAAGTAGAACTGTATCAATTAGAAAATACCAGGATGAAGAGTACAGTCTCTGAGAGGCAGAAACTGCCAGAGCAGCTCTGTTTCAATGCAGCCCAGACCCAGCTATGTCTCTACACGAGGCAAAGGAAATGTTTTCTTCAAAGAAAATTATCGGTCCTTTGGTCACCAAAAACCCTGGAGCACTGCTAGGGAATGAAGCTCTGCCATTATACTTCACTAGTGCATTCTTTCAAATCCATGATTTAAAAAAGAAAAACATGGCATTGTTTCCTTTTGTCAACCAGAAATTGCAATTCTTGGAAAATATTTTCCCCTGGCTTGTACTGTTTTTGGTGTTCCTGCTGCCAAGTTGGCCCAATTCATGGTGACCCCATGCACGATTGAAGGAAACGTTGCCTGGTACTCCTCCTGATCAGTTGCAGACCATGCTCTGTTGTGATCCATAGGGTTTTCATTGACTGATTTTAAGAACTAGATTGCCAGGCCTTTCTTCCTAGTCTCTTCACCTGCATCTTAGTTATCTTGTGCTGCTATTTCAGAAATACCACAAGTGGATGCCTTTAACAAACAGAAATTTATTTTTTCACAGTTTAGGAGGCCAGAAGTCCGAATTCAGAGTGCTGGCTCTAGAGGAAGGCTTTCTCTGTTGGCTCTGGAGCAATGTCCTTATCTCTTCAGCTTGTTTCCTGGTTCCTTGGAGATCTCCATGTGTCTTGGCTTCTATCTTATCCCTTCTTTCCTCTGCTGGTTTGTTTTTTCCATATCTCAAAAGAAATTGACTCAAAACACACCTTACACTAATCCTGTCTCATTAACATAACAAAGACAATCAATTCCAAAATGGGATTATAACCAAAGTCATAGAGGTTAGGATTTAAAACAATATTTTGGGGGGACATCATTCAATCCATAACAGTCTGGAAGCTCTTCTGAAACTTGTTCAACATCATTGTGTTGCTCAATTTAAAAACAAATATATGAAGCCATTGCTGAAGTGAATGATACCAAAAGGGGAGAAGGGGGAACAGTGAGAAAGTAGTTTAAATGCAGCTCCACCTCAGTAAAACAAAGCTGACAAATTACTGAGAAATCCAACGTCCACCTGACCACCTACTGTCACATCACCCCTGGGTCCCAGAGTCATTCGTTGAAAAATCAGTTCAGCGTGTTTCCATCTCTGCAACAGGAATTATTTCCCTTACTCTACAAAGAAGCACCAAAAACAAATGGGCACCAGGAAAGACAGCAAGTCCCAATGAAAGTATTTCCAAGTCAGATTCCATTTCAGCCACTGTGTAAGGCAGCAAGCAGAGGAGAAGCCTAAGCACCGGGGTCATCCCGAGTTCACAAAGTTCTATGTATCAGTTGGGAAAACTTGCATATTCTCCATGTGTCTCACTTTTCTCATCTGTAAAATGGGGATAATGACATCTTCTTCATAATATTGTGAGAATAAAATGAGATAAAACATGAAACTTGGGTCTGGAATATGGTTGTCATTTTATTATTAGACCAAATAGTGATAAAAATGGAGTCAGTCATTAATCATTACAATAGTGTAGTGTAGAAATATGAATTTGTATTGACAGATTCCAAAGGAATGGAAAGATAAAAATAACTGTTTAAGGGTGGCAGAATTAAAGGGAATTTTTTCCCTTAAAAATTTCATCTATTTTGTAATACTTTTAAAATAAATAAAAATCGGTAAAATGGTTTTAATGGCCAAAGAAACAACTAAAAATTGGCTTTCATTCAAAGCACTTTCACCTTATATCACAACGAATATGGTAAATTTAATTTCACTGACAGAGAACCTGAAGAAAATAAGTAATCACATAATACTAAAAGCAAGTATTTATTCAGCAATTATTATGTGTCAAGCATTCTACCAAGTGCCTTCCACATATCAACTCAATCAATCCCCACCGCAAGTCTAGAAAGGAGGTACTACTATTATCTTCATTTCACAGATGAGAAAACTAAGGCACAATAAGTAGCTTGCCCAAGATCACAGAGCTGGTATGTGGCAGAGGCAGCCTTCCACCCTAGACAAGGATAGCAGATGCTGTCAGTGCCCCAGCGTGATAAACACCTGCAACTTTCAGCCTGACAGCTTTTCTTCTCCACAGGAACATCAGCCCCTGTGCTGGGCAAGCTGGAAATGTCAACAGTTAATGTTCCCAGCAGCAGTCCTCAGCCAATTACAGCCAGGCAGGTGGTAGGTAAATGCCCAGTCTCCTGCTTCCTGGGATATCCTACTCTACTGGGATAACGCTCAGCTGGCTTCTATGCCATCTCTGAGAGTTCCCAGAGGACTGAGCTCCAGTTGCCCACAGAAGTAACTGACTTGATTGCTGTGGTTGTTGTCAGCTGCCATCAAATCAGCCTGACTCAAAACGCTGTGCAGTCCTGGGCCATCCCTATGATCGGCTGCAGATTGAATTGTGATCCATAGGGTTTTTACTGGCTGATTTTTGGATGTAGTTCACCAGGCCTTTCTTCCTAGTCCATCTTAGTCTGGAAGCTCTGCTGAAAAACATGTTCAGCATCATAGCAACATACAAGCCACCTCCCAGCTGCACCTGAGGTGCATGGGCCAGGAATTGAACCTGGGTCTTGACAAAACCATTTTCATTCTCCTAGAATCCAGATGTCCAGGTTCATGGAACTGGGACCGCTCACCCAGGCCATCTGCCCTTAGGTGTCCCTTTGAACCTTGAGCCTTTAAATCACCTTGAAGTCAAACAATAGCCTGGTAAACAGTTTAGGGGAGTCCATTTTGCCAGGATCAGAGCGCCAGGGTCTGACTGGAAAATGTGTGGCACATCTTTAGTGACTCTGCTTCTCCAACCACATGGAACTCTGCGCTGGAGCCCTGCACGTGTTCTGATATTATCTCCTGAGAAATTAACATGAGAGTGGCCTCTGTAACCCACCTTCAAGGTCCCCTCTTCAGAAGGCCTTTCCCAATACTTTGGTTTTGACACTGCCAGATTCAAATGTATTTACTCACCATAAATATATTCTGTTACACTCATTTTTGGTGTCTCTCTAAATATTTAGATTTTTGATAGTCTTCTACATGGAAGGCAAGAATTATACCACTGAGCCACCACAGCCCCCATAACTAACTCAATACCCAACCAAGCCAAACTCACTGTCGTCAAGCCAATTCTAACTCAGAGCAATCCTGTAGTACAGAACAAAACTCCCCCATAGGGTTTCCAAGGCTGTAGTTCTTTATGGAAGCAGAGTGTCACATCTTTCTCCCATGTAGCGCTGATGGATTTGAACCACTAACCTTTCAGTTAGCAGCCAAGTGCTCTAGCCACTGCACCACCAGGGCTCCTAACTAACTCGATAGTGTACCCTTTTTTGGCATCTGCTCTTCCCTGTCTCCTCTCTCTCTTCCTCACCCCTCCTGCCCCCACTGGTTTTCATATCACTTCAGAAAAAAAAAAAAAAAAATGACCTCTGCACAAATTCATGTCTCAGCGTCTGCTTCCTGGGGAACCCACACCAAGAAACAATCTAGGCAGTCCAGCTCCTGAGCTCACCTCTAACCACTAGACAATATTACCTAATAATATGAATGAAACAACACGGCAAGTCTCTTCCCATGTCAATCTCAAATTGTGCTCACCTTTGAAGGGTCCTAAATACCTGCACCAAGTCCTTAAGCCATAAACTAGTAAGTGCCAGTCTTAATGTATGTAATATAGAGACATGTGGCTTCCTGGAACGGGAAAAAGCATTTGAGAGACATAAGCTATCACTCAAGCAGGTCTTCTGCTCCCCAGGGACATAGAAGAGCGTCCTCAAAGGGTATGAAAAGGGCATTTTTGAGGGCAGCTGGCTTGTGACGATGAAGCTTGGCAAATTTTTGCTTTAGGGAGCATAATTTAGTTTTCTGTCTCAGGCAGGAGGTGAAATGAAAAAGCTAGCATTTATTGTGGGTTTATTATGTGCCGAGCCCTGTGCTAAGCACATAATAAACATAATCCATTAGCTCATATGATTCTCTCACTACCCCATTTTACAGAGAGAAGCCTGAGGCTTACAGAAGGGAAGTGGCTTACCTAAGGTCACACAGCTACTAGACAGCTGGGAGCTGGGTCTCCAACCAGGTCTCTCTGACTCTGAATCCAAACTCTTAACTGATGTACCATAAATAGCTAAATGATTATTATAATAAAAACCACCATCTACTGAACTATACATTAAGTGCAAAGCACTCAATTTCTCATCGTTGCCACAACTCTACAAGTTAGAATTGAGTCAGATAAGCTCAATAAATACATAAGCTTCATGAATACATAAATACATACCCCATGAGGTATTAACTCCATTTTACAGGTAAGAAACCTGAGGTCCAAAGTCCCCAGCCAGTGCCAGTGTAGAGAGCCGAGCAGGCTGACTCTCCCTACAGGGCTGGGACTCTGAATTCCATTATCTTCTTCATATTATCTGCGCAGACCCAATCTCCTCCTCTGCAAACCCCTCTGTCTCCCAAATCTCTCCACAGAGAGTTAACTACATCTGATCTAAATCTCAGAGAAGCCCTGGTGGTGCAGTGGTTAAGCACTCAGCTGCTAACCAAAAGGCCAGTGGTTCAAACCCACCAGCCGCTCTTTGAGAGAAAGATGTGGCAGTCTGCTTCTGTGAGGATTACAGCCTCGGAAACCCCAACCGACTATGCTACTCTGTTCCTTCCACGATCCACAAGTTCCTCAAGTCTTGTCTTCTCAGAGTGACTCAACTCCGTGCCATTCCCTTTTGGTTTAATGACTTGGTCTCACTCACCCCCCTCAGACCCACCTATTCTCATTGTCCAAAATGCCACTGTCTTAATTCCTAGTGCTGGCTTAACAAAATTACCACAAGTGGGTAGCTTTGAAGGACAGAAATTTATCTTCTCACACTTGAGGAGGCTAGAAGTACAAATCAGGCATCAGTCCAGGGCAGGGCGCTTCCTTCTCTGTAGCCCCAGGCACTCCTTGGCACCCCTTGGCTTGTAGACAGGTCCTGACATGGTCTCTCCATCCATGGTCTCTCCCCTTCTGTATGTGTGTGTATGTCTATTCTATACTGTTTCATAAGACACCACTCAGAAGGGATTAGGATTCACCCTACTCCAGTACGACATCATTAACATAACAAAAGAAAACCCCTATTTCCAAACACGGTCATCTGTATAGGTACAGGGGTTAGGATTCCAGGATAATGGCGGGGGGGCCAAAATTCAATCCATAACAACCCCCAAAGCATCCTAAGTGAGCAAATCAATAGCCTTAGCAAAGGAAAAGTATATGACGGATTATACCGTCTCTTACCTAAGTCTATGGGACTTTTCATTCTCAAAGAAACCAATTAAATAACCCAATATCATTTGCTCTAACAACCGATGCTGATCTTCTGATATCACACTCCTATTTCGAAGACATGCTCCAAAGAATGTTTCAATTATGGCGATTTCAGCTGTTTCCATTCCCAAAGAAACTCCTCTGAGTCTCTCAAGAAGAATAAATACACCATATTTCCTTAAAATATGCATGTCTGGCAACTCAAAAGAGTACCATCTGGTTCACATAATTTCTGCATGAAGTTTCTGAGAAGCCTGTAGAACATATACGATCTCCTCCTCTCCAATAGGGGCCAAACATTCCACGGCTGTTGTACAAACTGATTCAGGTTAACTGAGGCTAACACTGGTCACAGCACTTTCAAGGAGATACAAAAATCACAGCTCACAAATTAAAATATACATATTTTATCAAAGTCAGGCTAGAGAGCAAAGGTAAACACAAAAATGACATCACCCCCAAGAATCATTTTTGAGCTCTGGGGAAAGTAGAGATCTGGCAAGAAAAGCAAATTGGGACTCTCTCAAAATGCAGAAAAGGAGAAGGCGAAATGAAGTCAGAATAATTAAAATAAGAAGGGAAAGATGATGAAGTGGGGCGAACCCAGCCAGGGGAACAAGCACTGTTTCCCTGGCAAGGAATTAGAATGAGGCGCAAACCAAACATCAACCAGCCTGTAGGCAGAAAGCCCTTCTGGAGTTCCCTATTTCCTCATTCAAGTAAACATATAGTTCATTCTTCTCCAGGACAGCAATAAGTTCACCAGTTAGAGGTGTTCTGTGCGTGGCAGCCGGGTGATACGTTAGCACAGGTAATTTTTGGATGTTTAAGTCTCCTGAACTACAAATTAAGAACGTATTCCAGAATGAGGCCTTCCAAGGTCACCAGGATGAATCAGAATGATCAAGTTATTGGAGCCCCTCCAAAAAACACACAACCAAACTGAATACTCAGACAAAGCTTTTTTAGCATTTTGTACGAGGCTTCAGAAACGTGCATACCACCATACCTAAATTCCCCAGACTGATAGGGTGGGACAGCCAGGAGGGGCAGTGGTAGTTCCGTAGTAGAAATCTTGCCTTCCAGTCCTGAAATCCAGTATTGATTCCCACCCAAGGCCCCTCATGCAGAGCCACCACCCATCTGTCAGTGGAGGCTAGCATGTTGCTATGATGCTGAAGAGGTTTCATTGAAGCTTCCAGACTAAGATGGACTTCGAAGAAAGGCATGGTGACCTACTTCCAAAAATCAGCCAGTGAAAATGCTGTGGACCATAATGGTCCAATCCATAAGCAAGCATGAGGATGGCACAGGACCAGGCAGTGTTTTGATCTATTATGCATGCAGTCGCCATGAGCCAGAGGTTAACTTGATGACAGCTAAGAACAACACAGTTCAGAGCAGGAGTCGGCAAACTTTTCCAGTAAAGTGCTAAGAAGTAAAAATTTCAGGCTTTGGGGGCCATATTGTCTCTCATCACAACTACTCGACTCTGCCCTTGTATTGCAAAAGCAGTCACACACGTAGTGTCAATGAATAAGCATGGCTGTGTCCCAATAAAACTTTACTTATGGACATGGAAATCTGAATTTCATATAATTATCATATGTTATGAAATATTTTTCTTTTGATTTTTTTCCAACCATTAAAAAGATTAAAAACCATTCTTAGCTTACAGACCATATAAAAAACAGGTGGCAGTCCAGATTTGGCCCATGGGCCATAGTTTGTCACCCTGGTTTAGAATCGTCCATATAATACGGAATCTAAACAGGCAACATCTGGCTCAAATGAGTAATGAAAGTACTTGGAAACTACATAAGAATTCAGAATCATGAAGAAGCTGGAGGATAGCAATGTATTAATCTCACGTAATGGTGACAAGTAAAAACATCTCACGTAATGGTGACAAGTAAAAACCAGTTGCCTTTGTGTCAACTCTGACTCATGGTGACCCCGCGTGTCAGAGTAGAACTGTCCTCCATGGGGTTTCAGTGGCTGATTTTTCAGAAGTAAATCACCAGGCCTTTCTTCTGCGGCACCTCTGGGTGGACTTAAACCTCCCACCTTTTGGTTCGCAGCCAAGGGCATTTATTGTTTGTACCACTCAGGGACTCTTACTTAACTCTCTGGTGACCCAGTTATTTTCTGCTTTGAATTTTTGTTGATCCATGTGTTTTCAGTAATGGAAGCATGCTGAATCATTGAGTGTGTCTGAATTTTTGGTAGGTGGTATGGACTTTCTTTCTTGCCCCTTCCCACAAGCCTACCCTAAGTGTTCAGTGGTCCTGCGGTGCAGTTGACTACTGATTGATTATTTTTATGTGGCCTTTCTAGCCATGGTCTTTTAAGTCCCACCCAGGTGACAGGGAGGGACTGTGTGATAGGGTAGTCCAAGGGAGTTGATCAGTTCTGTCTTAAAAGAAAGCCAGTTTCACAGCATAGGAGAGGGGACCATGACCACGGCTACACCACAACCACCACCAAGGAAGGAGAGACCAGCAGGAAAGACCCAGCAGCAGATACCAGCTGCAGAAAATGGCGTGGTGGGCTTCCCAGCCCACGGAAAGAGAAAGCTGAGTGCCTTTGGGCAAAGAGAGGCATGCCTGTGAGCACAGCTGGGGAGAGGCTGTCCTGATGAAAGAATTGTATCCCGAGTGTTCCTGAGCTTGAATTGTAACTCTAACTTCCTCTATAATAAATCCCACAATGGTGAGTATGGTCTCTGAGTTCTGTGTGGACATTGCAATGAATAATCGAACCCAGCAGAAAAGTAGAGTGCCGTGGGAGGGATGGTTGGAGTCAGAATTGGTAAAGATAGTGGAAAGAAAAGGCACGTCTGACCTTTGCCTCATGGAAATCAGCCTTGGGCTATTAAGCTTGATTCCCCGTTCCCCTTGTGGGGCTGGGGGAGGACAGACACTGTCCCCAAGCCATTTTTACAGTGGTACATACCACTAATTATATTCCAAAATCCCCACAGGGGTCTATTTGTACATACACATAACAAATAAAAATTTTCTAAATTTCTATTTTTTCTACCAAAAACTCAGACACCTGATACAATACCCCATAAAAGCAGTAATTTGAGGCTCACAGCAGCCCCCCCCCGCCCCCGCCGCTGCCCCATTTCTTCAGCTTCAAAGTCATTAAGGCCCCTTCTTGCTATCAGTAGTAGTACAGCAGTTTCTCAATAAATCGTAAAGACTGAAAAAGTTCATGGTCACTGTAGGTACTGCCGGGCACAAAAGGGTTGTTGCCAAACTTTAATTCCTTCCTCTGTAAAAAGAGAGACAAAGATAGTCCCGCCTCATTAGCATTATGAGGACTAAACGAGACCCTGCCTCTAGAAACCTTTGCACAGCACACAGCACCTCCGCAGAGTTAAAGCTAATTGGCATTACGATCAATAATGAGTACGTTACGGTTGATTGACTGACTACAAAACATTTTTCCTGGGTATTAAGATAAAATTTTTAGAAATCCTGACCCCTAACTTATAAAAACCATTACTCTAAACCGGGTAGATGCCAGAATTAAAAAAAAAAAAACCACAATAAAAGAAAATTTTAATTTTAGTGTAAAATCCCCATTGTTCAACTCTTCAAAAAAAAACCCCAAACCCGTTGCTGTCCAGTCAATTCCAGCTCATAGTGACCCTCTAGGCCAAAGTAGAGCTGCCCCACAGAATTTCCAAGAAGCACCTGGTGGATTCAAACTGCTGACATTTTGGTTACCAGCCATAGCTCTTAACCACTATGCCTTAGGTGTCTGGAAACCTCAGATTTCTCTAAGTCGAGTTGTGAGCTCAGAATCATGAAAAATAATGCAAGCATGAACATTCATTCACTCAACAAGCATTTCTGAGGATTTCTGTGTGAAATGCAGTTTGCAATGTCTAGTAGGAGGGTCCAGGGTGTAACAAAAATAATTTCAGCACAACCAAACTGTACTGATGCGTGTATGCCCAGGGCTCAGGAAGCAGTGAAGGGGGAGCAACAGCCATGGGGAGAAGGAGGAAGAGCACAAGGTTTACTCGCATTTACTCTGGATGAGCTGAAGTTCACCAGGCTCTGAAGATGAGAGAATTTCAGGCAGGAGTAAAAGCTCACGCAAAGGAGTGAACGAGCAAATAGTGCTGGGGGGAGGGGAGCATGCCAGAAGGGTGCTGGATAGGGGCGAGACAGCAGGAAAAGGTCCCACACACCAAGTTAAGGAATTTAGAGTCTACCCTATAAAGGAGCCCTGGTGGCGCAATGATTAAATGTTCTGCTGGTAACCAAAAGGTTGGGGGTTCAAATCCACCCAGTGGTTCCATGGGAGAAAGGCCTGGAGATCTACTCCCGTAAAAACTACAGCCTAGAGAACCCTATGGGGCAGTTCTGCTCTGTCACATGGGGTCACTGTAAGTCAACATCTACTCGACAGCACCTAACAACAATAACTATGCCTCTAGGGACTTCATGGCAAGCCCCAGAGGGAGAAAGACAAAGTCAAGTTTACTCTGGTGACAAAAGGTACAGAATTCAGTTGGACAGAAGCCATAATCCCTGGGTGATGCAAATGGTTAATGCCCTCGGAGCCCACCCAGAGGCACCTCAGAAGAAAGGCCTGGAAATCTACTTCCAAAAAATCCTGTGGAGCACAGTTCTACTCTGATTCACATGGGGTCACCATGAGTCAGGGTCAGCTCAGTGGCAACTGGTAACTGGTAGAATCTACACAGAACTTGGTGGACTGGATGTTGAGACTGGGAGAAATACAAGAGGGGAGAAATTAAAATAAGAAGCCACAAAAATAGCCAAGAAGAACAGAATACAGTAGATTCCAGAAGAGACAGATGGTGTGGTCTGCAGGTCTACAATAATCCTGGGTTGGCAACAGTTGCCGGTTTCAAAGTCAAGAAGAGCCAGGGAGCAGATGAATTAGTTTATCGGCCTGTATATTAATTTATTCGACCTTAAGAAATCACGTGAGGCGGGGGCCAAGATGGCGGACTAGGTGGACGCTACCGCGGATCCCTCTTGCAACAAAGACTCGGAAAAACAAGGGAATCGATCACATAACAATCTACGAACTCTGAACAACAAGCACAGACTTAGAGACGGAAAACGAACAAATACGGGCAGACAGCGACTGTTTTCAGAACTAGGAGCCAGCGTACCAGCTGACTACTTGGAAAATCTAGTTTCCCAGTGATGGCTCGGAGACAGCAGTCCATATCAAACCACATAAAGAAACAGACCATGACAGCTTCTCCAACCCCCCAAACAAAAGAATCAAAATCTTTCCCAAATGAAGATACAATCCTGGAATTATCAGATACAGAATATAAAAAACTAATTTACAGAATGCTTAAAGATATCACAAATGAAATTAGGATAAATGCAGAAAAAGCCAAGGAACACACTGATAAAACTGTTGAAGAACTCAAAAAGATTATTCAAGAACATAGTGGAAAAATTAACAAGTTGCAAGAATCCATAGAGAGACAGCATGTAGAAATCCAAAAGATTAACAATAAAATTACAGAATTTGACAACGCAATAGAAAGTCAGAGGAGCAGACTCGAGCAATTAGAATGTAGACTGGGACTTCTGGAGGACCAGGGAAACAACACCAACATAGCTGAAAAAAAATCAGATAAAAGAACTAAAAAAAATGAAGAAACCCTAAGAATCATGTGGGACTCTATCAAGAAGGATAACTTGCGAGTAATTGGAGTCCCAGAACAGGGAGGGGGGACAGAAAACACAGAGAAAATAGTTGAAGAACTCCTGACACAAAACTTCCCTGACATCATGAAAGAAGAAAGGATATCTATCCAAGATGCTCATCGAACCCCATTTAAGATTGATCCAAAAAGAAAAACACCAAGACATATCATCATCAAACTTGCCAAAACCAAAGACAAACAGAAAATTTTAAAAGCAGCCAGGGAGAAAAGAAAGGTTTCCTTCAAGGGAGAATCAATAAGAATAAGTTCAGACTACTCAGCAGAAACCATGCAGGCAAGAAGGGAATGGGACGACATATACAGAGCACTAAACGAGAAAAACTGCCAACCAAGGATCATATATCCAGCAAAACTCTCTCTGAAATATGAAGGAGAAATTAAGATATTTACAGATAAACACAAGTTTAGAGAATTTGCAAAAACTAAACCAAGACTGCAAGAAATGCTAAAGGAGATTGTTTGGCCGGATGACCAATAATATCAGGTACCAGCACAATACAAGGTCACAAAACAGAACGTCCTGATATCAACGCAACTCAAACAGGGAAAGCACAAAAACAAACAAATTAAGACTAATTCTAAAAAATAAATAAATAAACAAAATAATACACACAACAGGAAATCATGGAAATCGATAGATAAATGATCAAAATAATCAAAAAGAGGGACTAAATATAGGAGGCATTGAACTGCCAGATGGAGAGTGATACAAGGCGAAATAGAAGGATACAAGTTAGGTTTTTACTTAGAAAAATAGGGGTAAATAAAAAGGTAACCACAAAAAGGAATATCAATCCCATAACTCAAGAAAAAAGCCAAGAAAAACGCAACGACTCAATAAACACAAAGTTAAACATTATGAAAATGAGGATCTCACAAGCTACTAAGAAAAACGTCTCAGCACAAAAAAACATGTGGAAAAATGAAATGGCCAACAACACACATGAAAAGGCATCAAAATGACAGCACTAAAAACTTACTTATCTATAATTACGCTGAATGTAAATGGACTAAATGCACCAATAAAGAGACAGAGAGTCACGGACTGGATAAAAAAACACGATCCATCTATATGCTGCCTACAAGAGACACACCTTAGACTTAGAGACACAAACAAACTAAAACTCAAAGGATGGAAAAAAATATATCAAGCAAACAATAAGCAAAAAAGAAGAGGAGTAGCAATATTAATTTCTGACAAAATAGACTTCAGACTTAAATCCGCCACAAAGGATAAAGAAGGACACTATATAATGATAAAAGGGACAATTGATCAGGAAGACATAACCATATTAAATATTTACGCACCTAATGACAGGGCTGCAAGATACATAAATCAAATTTTAACAGAATTGAAAAGTGAGATAGACACCTCCACATATATAGTAGGAGACTTCAACACACAACTTTCGGAGAAGGACAGGACATCCAGTAAGAAGCTCAATAGAGACACGGAAGACCTACTTACAACAATCAACCAACTTGACCTCATTGACTTATACAGAACTCTCCACCCAACTGCTGCAAAATATACTTTTTTTTCTAGCGCACATGGAACATTCTCTAGAATAGACCACATATTAGGGCATAAAACAAATCTTTCCAGAATCCAAAACATCGAAATATTACAAAGCATCTTCTCAGACCACAAGGCAATGAAGCTAGAAATCAATAACAGAAAAACTAGGGAAAAGAAATCAAATACTTGGAAAATGAACAATACCCTCCTGAAAAAAGACTGGGTTATAGAAGACATCAAGGAGGGAATAAGGAAATTCTTAGAAAGCAACGAGAATGAAAATACTTCCTATCAAAACCTCTGGGACACAGCAAAAGCAGTGCTCAGAGGCCAATTTATATCGATAAATGCACACATACAAAAAGAAGAAAGAGACAAAATCAGAGAACTGTCCCGACAACTTGAGCAAATAGAAAGTGAGCAACAAAAGAATCCATCAGGCACCCGAAGAAAACAAATAATAAAAATTAGAGCTGAACTAAATGAATTAGAGAACAGAAAAACAATTGAAAGAATTAACAAAGCCAAAAGCTGGTTCTTTGAAAAAATTAACAAAATTGATAAACCATTGGCTAGACTGACTAAAGAAAAACAGGAAAGGAAACAAATAACCCGAATAAGAAACGAGAAGGACCACATCACAACAGAACCAAATGAAATCAAAAGAATCATATCAGATTACTACATAAAATTGTACTCTAACAAATTTGAAAACCTAGAAGAAATCGATAAATTCTTGGAACAATACTACTTACCTAAACTAACACATTCAGAAGTAGAACAACTTAATAGTCCCATAACAAAAAAAGAGATTGAAACGGTAATCAAAAAACTCCCAACAAAAAAAAGTCCTGGCCCAGATGGCTTCACTGCAGAGTTCTACCAAACCTTCAGGGAAGACTTAACACCATTACTATTGAAGGTATTTCAAAGTATAGAAAAAGACGGAATACTACCCAACTCATTCTATGAAGCTACCATCTCCCTGATACCAAAACCAGGTAAAGACATTACAAAAAAAGAAAATTTTAGACCTATATCCCTCATGAACATAGATGCAAAAATCCTTAATAAAATTCTAGCCAATAGAATCCAACAACACATCAAAAAAATAATTCACCCTGATCAAGTGGGATTTATACCAGGTATGCAAGGCTGGTTTAATATCAGAAAAACCATTAATGTAATCCATCACATAAATAAAACAAAAGACAAAAACCACATGATCTTATCAATTGATGCAGAAAAGGCATTTGACAAAGTCCAACACCCATTTATGATAAAAACTCTCACCAAAATAGGAATTGAAGGAAAATTCCTCAACATAATAAAGGGCATATATGCAAAGCCGACGGCCAATATCACTCTAAATGGAGAGAACCTGAAAGCATTTCCCTTGAGAACGGGAACCAGACAAGGATGCCCTTTATCACCACTCTTATTCAACATCGTACTTGAAGTCCTAGCCAGAGCAATTAGGCTAGACAAAGAAATAAAGGGTATCCAGATTGGTAAGGAGGAAGTAAAGCTATCACTATTTGCAGATGACATGATCATATACATGGAAAACCCTAAGAAATCCTCCAGAAAACTACTGAAACTAATAGAAGAGTTTGGAAGAGTCTCAGGATATAAAATAAACATACAAAAATCACTTGGATTCCTCTACATCAACAAAAAGAACACCGAAGAGGAAATAACCAAATCAATACCATTCACAGTAGCCCCCAAGAAGATAAAATACTTAGGAATAAATCTTACCAAGGATGTAAAAGACCTATACAAAGAAAACTATAAAACTCTGCTACAAGAAATTCAAAAGGACACACTTAAATGGAAAAACATACCCTGCTCATGGATAGGAAGACTTAACATAGTAAAAATGTCTATTCTACCAAAAGCCATTTATACATTCAACGCACTTCCAATCCAAATACCAATGTCATACTTTAAGGGAATAGAGAAACAAATCACTAATTTCATATGGAAAGGAAAGAACCCCCGGATAAGCAAAACATTACTGAAAAAGAAGAAGAAAGTGGGAGGCCTCACCCTACCTGATTTCAGAACCTATTATGTAGCTACAGTAGTCAAAACAGCCTGGTACTGGTACAACAACAGGCACATAGACCAATGGAACAGAATTGAGAATCCAGATATAAATCCATCCATTTATGAGCAGCTGATATTTGACAAAGGACCAGTGTCAGTCAATTGGGGAAATAATAGTCTTTTTAACAAATGGTGCTGGCATACCTGGATATCCATTTGCAAAAGAATGAAACAGGACCCATACCTCACACCATGCACAAAAACTAACTCCAAGTGGATCAAAGACCTAAACATAAAGACTAAAACGATAAAAATCATGGAAGAAAAAATAGGATCTACCCTAGGAGCCCTAATACAGGGCATAAACAGAATACAAAACATTGCCAAAAATGATGAAGAGAAACCAGATAACTGGGAGCTCCTAAAAATCAAACACCTATGCTCATCTAAAGACTTCACCAAAAGAGTAAAAAGACCACCTACAGACTGGGAAAGAATATTCAGCTATGACATCTCAGACCAGCGCCTGATCTCTAAAATCTACATGATTCTGTCAAAACTCAACCACAAAAAGACAAACAACCCAATCAAGAAGTGGGCAAAGGATATGAACACACATTTCACTAAGGAAGATATTCAGGCAGCCAACAGATACATGAGAAAATGCTCTCGATCATTAGTCATTAGAGAAATGCAAATTAAAACTACGATGAGATTCCATCTGACACCAACTAGACTGGCATTAATTCAAAAAACACAAAATAATAAATGTTGGAGAGGCTGCGGAGAGACTGGAACTCTCATACACTGCTGGTGGGGTTGTAAAATGGTACAACCACTTTGGAAATCCATCTGGCGTTATCTTAAACAGTTAGAAATAGAACTACCATACAACCCAGAAATCCCACTCCTCGGAATATACCCTAAAAATACAAGACCCTTCACACAAACAGATATATGCACACCCATGTTTATTGCAGCTCTGTTTACAATAGCAAAAAGCTGGAAGCAAACAAGATGTCCATCAACGGACGAATGGGTAAATAAATTGTGGTATATTCACACAATGGAATACTACGCATCGATAAAGAACAGTGACGAATCTCTGAAACATTTCATAACATGGAGGAATCTGGAAGGCATTATGCTGAGCGAAATGAGTCAGTTGCAAAAGGACAAATATTGTATAAGACCACTATTATAAGATCTTGAGAAATAGAAAAAACGGAAAAGAACACATACTTTTGTGGTTACAAAGGGGGGAGGGAGGGAGGGAGGGAGGGAGAGGGCTTTTTATTGATCAATCTGTAGATGGGAACTGTTTTGGGTGAAGGGAAAGACAACACTCAAAACATGGAAGGTCAGCCTAATTGGACTGGATTAAAAGTAAAGAGGTTACCGAGATAAAATGAAAGCTTCAAAGGATAGCGAAGCAGGGGCTGGGGTCTGGGGAACTTGGTTTGAGAGGACTTCTAAATCAATGGGCAAAACAATTCTATTATGAAAACACTCTGCATCCCACTTTGAATTGTGGCACCTGGGGTCCTAAATGCCAACAAGCAGCCATCTAAAATACATTAATTGGTCTCAACCCATCGGGAGCAAAGGCAAAGGAAGAACACCAAGGTCACACGACAACTAAGAACCCAAGAGACAGAAAGGGCCACTTGAACCAGAGACCTACAATATCCTGAGACCAGAAGAACTAGTTGGTGCCCGGCCACAATCGATGTCTGCCCTGTCAGGGAACACAACAGACAACTCCTGAGGGAGCAGGAGACCAATGGGATGCAGACCCCAAATTCTCATTAAAAGACCACACCTAATGGTATGATTGTGACTAGAGGAATCCCAGAGACAATGCTCCCCAGAACTTCTGATGGCACAGGACAGGAACCATCCCCGAAGACAAATCATCAGGCATGAAAAGGACTGGTCAGTGGGGGGGAGAGAGATACTGATGAAGAGTGAGCTAATTAAATCAGGTGGACACAGGAGAGTGTGTTGGCAACTCTTGACTGGAGGGGGGATGGGAAGATAGAGAGAGAGGGAAGAAGGTAAAATTGGCACGAAACGAGAGACTGTAAGGGCTGACTCAATAGGGGGAGAGCAAGTGGGAGAAGGGAGTAAGATGTATGTAAACCTACATGTGACAAACTGATTGGAATGGTAAATGTTCACTTGAAGCTTAATAAAAATTTAAAAAAAAAAAAAGAAATCACGTGAATTATAAAGGAAAGAACAATGGACATGGAGGTCTTCAGAATTGCTGAGCTCAAGCCCTCACTCTAAAATGTGAAAGTTCTGTGTTCTTGGGAAAGTCCCTGTACCTCTCTGGGCCTCTTCACTCATTTGCGGGTAGGGCCTCAGGTCAAAAACTGAGACAGGGGAGGAATTAGACAGGTGTCAGTACTTCTCAAGGCTGTTCATCTTAAGTTTTCTCCTTGGTTAAAATGCCAAAAATAGTAACTACTTCAGCTGGTTGCTGTGAAGATCGTGTGTGTGTGCGCGTGTGCGTGTGTGTGCGTGCTTCCAACCATTAGAACCCCTGCTGAGAATTTGCATTTTTAACAAGCTCCCAGGCAAGGCTAATGGTGCTGATTAAGGACCAATTCTGAGAACCAACAGTACAGCAGTGGTTCTCAAAATGTATTATACATAAGAATCACCTGGGGATCTTGTTAAACTGTAGATTCTGATGCAGTATATGTGAAGAATGAACCAGTTCAAAGCCATGGTAACAACCTACTACAGCAAATAAAAATCACTCAGAAAATGGAAACTCCCATGAACAACCTCTGAATGGGCCTCATTACCTCCACTTACAGATGAGGAAGCCAAATGCCAAGGAGGCTTAAGTTACTGTTCCCAGTCACACACTCTGAGCAAATCTGGGAAACCTAGTTTTCCTAACCCCAAATCCCACTGATATTCCGGTATTCTATGAAACCTCTCCTGGCAATGAATGTCAGTTTCCAAAGCCCTTTTGCCCAGCATCACCTCATTTAGTCCTCACAGCCATCTGATGAGACTGTTGGCTCATCCATTTTCCAGATAAGCAAACCAACTTGCAGATAAATTCAATGGCATGATCAGTATTCAAATGCAGGTCTCTGACCTCTGCAGTCTAAAGCTCTTTCTATCAGCATCAGTAGAGGTTCAATTCCTGGAAGTTTGGCTTTAAAACACTGTAAAGTGGAGCTGAATGAAAGGTGCATTTAATATGCTTGATTTAACAATGTCAAACCAAGGGGTAAAAAAAAAAAAAAGACCAGAAAAAAGAAATTCCTTTATTTGTCCAGTTCCTCCCACTCCCACTTCTACTCCTTCAAAATGGACCTGGGCCTCCACCCACTGTCCCTGGGAAAGGAACCCACCGCTGAAATGCAAGAGAAATAAAAGAAGTTAATTCTTGGCCTTTGAGCTTCCAAGAGCTCAAATCCTCACGATTAATGGGCAAATTATGGGGTTTTACAGGTAATCTTAAGGAACCCTGGCAGAGCAAATGGTTAAGCCCTCAGCTGCTAAATGAAAGACTGACAGTCCGAATCCACTCAGCAGCTCCATGCGCAAAAGATCTGGAAATCTGCTCCCATAAACATTAAGCCTAGAAAACCCCATGGGGCAGTCACATGGGGTCGCTACCAGTTGGAATCAATTCGACCGCACCCAACAATGTGGGTAATTTTCACTCCACGAAATTTCTGCATTACATGCTGGCCTTAGAACTCGACTCCTAAGCCAAGACACACCACTCCACATCATTGTGAGAAACCAGCCCTTAGAGAGACGTGATTGTGTGTTTGAGACAATGACTCTTCCACTCCTTGAAAAAAGCACTTGGGCTCAAGGTACCAATTTGAATATCAGGGATCCAAAAACCAAAACCAAACCAGCTGCTGTTGAGTCAATTCTGACTCATGGTGACCCCATATGTTGTGCAGTAGAACTGTAGCTCCATAGGGTTTTCAAGCCTGTGAACTTTCAGAAGCCAGGCCTTTGTTCTGAGATACAGCTGGGTGGGTTCAAACTGCGAACCTGTCAGCTATGTAATCTAGTAGCATCTGAGCCTGTCTACACTCAGGAAGGGAGATGAGAATCAGGATCAGCCCAAAGCTGATTCCTGTGAGGTGAATGTCAGACATACCGCCACTCTCCAAATTTTTCACCATTTCCGACACCAGTGCCCCCTCTACCATCCCCAACACTCTCTACTTCTCTGCTGGGTTTGATAATCCATTGCAATGGCTGCACTGAACTCATAGACCATACTCACAAGTATGTGGTTTGGTAGGGAAGTTAACAGGCTACAACTCAGGATTAGGATCAACTTGGAGATAACAGGATTCAACTCAGGAGACAGCATATGGTTCTTCAATTAGGGCAGCTTCCAACCAAGACAAGTGCTCGGCCTCTTCACAATGTGTCTTCAGACAGGCAACCCTTTCCTCAGCCATGCCCAAGGCTGTGTCACAGCTCTTTAGTTCCACCGACAAGTCCCTGGAAGCACCCTACTCTGCCAGCAAGCGTTCTGCTGAAGGCACTCAGCTCTCTCTCTCTCTGTGATTTGCCAAGTCCACTGCAGGCACCTCAGGCTGGTCTGCTTCCTCTCACTCATACTGCTGACACCCTTTCTCTGCTGTGGTTGACACTATTTCTCACCATCTCGCGCAATCTTCCAGTGTTCCAGCTCACTTTCTCCTGTGTCTAGGAAGTTCTCAGTGCAGGGAACCTGAATCCAAAGGATGTACTCTGCTCCAGGCCCTTTTTCTTGATGGCAGTGCGGTCCCCCTCAACCTGTGTGCAGCTGGCCCTTATGTAAGCCTATTTCTTGTCAATTTCAACTTATGGCCCTCCCACCAGACCATGAACTGACCAATCTCCTTGGTATGGGCCATAGTCACTTAACTTGCGTAGAAATTAACCAATTTCCAAAAGGTCACTTAATCTTATTGGGTGGTTTTACACACCCTATCTGCATTTTTTTTTTTTTTTATATAGTAGACTAACCAATCCCTTGTAAGATTGTGGTCCAGCCAATCATTTTTGGCAGAATTATAAAACCAGGGCCAGAAATGCCGTATATAAGAAATACCCATTGCACTGCAAGCTAGTAGTCGAGCATTTAACTGTTTGCATCACCCAGCGACTCTAGTAGGGATCCAGGGTGGATAAAATTCAAAGATGTTGGTTAATGTTTTTTAAACAAACGTTAAGAGTTTTATAAAATTATTAAAATCTGTTTTGTTAAGATACAAATCTTTATTTAAGAGATGCTAAAGCTCAGTGGAACCACCAAGAAGTGCAGTAATTAAGAGCTCGGCTGCTAACCAAAGGGTCGGCAGTTTTGGAATCCACCAACTTCTCATTGGAAACCCTATGGGGCAGTTCTATTCTGTCCTATAGGGTTGCTATGAGTCAGAATCAACTTGACATTTTAGAAACTACTCGTTCTTACATCCTCTTCTCAAAATATTCCTAAATAGGTCACAGTAAGCAAAGCATGGCTCTACCTCATTTCTTGCCGGCATTTGCCACATCGTGTCAAGCTGTCCACTCATTTCAAAGCCTGCCTGCTGCTGCTGCTCTGCCCACTCGGCACTGTCACATTTGTATCATGACTGGACGGCTCTCTGTCCTTACAGCTGATCATGTCACAGCTCCCACATTATGTCAGCCAAGCTCCTTCAAAGAGATGAACAGAACAGCACATGGACAAATGCTCAATTCAGTTTCATCCAATCTGCCTTCCAACAATATTTCCAGGAACATCCAGCAAAAAGTCAGGAGCTGTCTCTACAGAGATCACATTTAGCTCCTGAACAACTATGGGCAATATCATGGGTGACCAGTAATCATCTTTCTATTATTCAAACCTGAGAAAAATTCGACTTGCAGATGAACCATTCAAGCAACATATGCTCATCAAAGGCTTTTAAGGAAAAAGTTGCCAACCACTTGGCAGCGGACCATATTCATTCATCACACGTTTCTTTTGACCTGCATAGTTTTTTTTAAAGCAATTTAAATTAATTGATAATATTTCAAAACCAGGATATTTCACCAAAAAACCTGGATTTCAAACATCTCCTTCCCCCAAAACTCAAGAAAATGTAGGCAGCAATAGGCTGGCAATAAACAGAAGCAGGCCATTAAATGCACCATTATCACTACCTGTTAAGCATTTGCTCAACATTAGCAGATATTATTGAGCACCTAGTATGTGCCAAGCAGTGTCTGAAGGGATTGGATACCATAAAAAATAAATATGACAAGGTTCCTGATCTCATGGGGGAAGAAAAATAATAAGCAAATCAACAAATAAATTACCAGATGGTAATACCAGCTAAGAAGTGATTTTAAATTGGGTAAAACAGAGGACTTCCACTTCTGTGAAGATTTGCCTATTCCTTCCACTAACTACTACTAAAAACCCTATATACATAACAAAAAAGAACAAAGTGGAGAGAAGAAGGCAGACCAGCTAGGTACCTCCAGACCCAAAAAATTACTCAGGGTGAGTTCCCTGGGTTTTCTTTCTCTCTCATACATCTCAGATCTGAAGCTAAAGAAGTCAGCAACCTGGAAAATGCCCGGGGCACAGACCAAAGAAATCCCAACAAAAGCTTGCTTTCTTTAGCCAAAAAACCAGAAAAGAGGCAGTCTACTCCAGTTAAACACCACAGAAAAAAGTCCGTGGCCCCACCTTCACCTATATAGCAAAGATTGAATGAGCTCACAGACTGTAATGAGGGACCCCAATTCCAGCACCAGAGAGTGGTGTCAGAGAAGGCTGAGTAGGGAACCAGGAATTCATCCTCACCAGGTGGTAACAACCCCCACCCCATCCCCACCTTTGGTGTCAGTAGAGACCATAAGGTAAGCCTGGACTTCCATCCCCACCAAGAAGTTCCAAAGTATACCTACCCCTTCCCACTAGTGTGGTATTAGAGGAGGTTTAGCGGAGAGTTAGGACTTTTACAACTACTCGGTGGCAACAAGGCCACCTCCTCATGTGGTGTCAGTTAATACCACATGGGGTCCTCCTATCCCTCCCAGGCAGGGAGGTACCAGTGGAGGCCCAGGGGTGAGTCAGAACTCCCACTCCCAATCAGCAGTAACAGGGCACCCCTCCCCCACTTGGGTGTCAATGGAGTCTGAGTGGGAAACCAGGACTTCTACCCCCACCAGGAAATAAAATGCAACATTATCCCTCCCCCTACCAAAGCAGTGTCCAAAAAGCCAGCACAATCAAAAGCTTTAAATAAGATCCAGAATGTCATAGCATAATACTCACAATGTCCAAATTTCAATAAAAAAATTACTCATCATACCAAGAACCAGGAAGATCTCAAACTGAATGAGAAAAGACAATCAATAGATGCCAAGATGAATCATTAAAATTATCTGACAAAAATTTTAAAGAAGGCATCATAAAAATGCTTCAAGAAGCAATTATGAACATGCGTGAAACAAATGAAAAAAATAGAAAGTCTCAGCAAAGAAACAGAAAGCATAAAGAAGAGCCAAAGAAATGATAAATACAGAAACTGAAATTAAAAAAAAAAAAACCTCAATAGATGGGTTCATCAGCAGAATGCAGAAGACAGAGAAAAGAAGCAGTGAACTGGAAGATAGAATAATAGAAATTACCCAATCTGCACAACAATTGTCTAAACTAAAAAAAAAAAAAAGCAGAACAGAAAAAGAATTAACAGGGACATGAGGGACTATAACAAAAGATATGACACTCATGTCATTGAAGACCTAAGGACAGGAGAAAGACAACAGGGGTAAAAAAGTACTCAACGAAGTAATGGCTTAAAACTTTCTAAATTTAGCAAAAGATGTAAATTTACAGACTCAAGAAGCTGAGCAAACCCTAAGCAGAATAAAGCAAAAGAAATCCATAGCAATATACATTATAGTTAAATTTCTAAAAAGAAAAAAATCTTGACATCAGCAAGAGAGAATGGCAAGATCATTCTAAAATGTAAATGAAAAGATGGGGGTGCTACCCAAAACCCACTGCCGTCAAGTCGATTCCTATTCATAGCAACCCTACAGGACAGAGTAGAGTTTCCAAGGAGTGCCTGGTGGATTCAAACTGCCAACCTTTTGGTTAGCAGCCACAGCGCTTAACCACTAAAACACTTTTAAAAAGAAGAATAAAGTAAGAAATCAGTCTACCTAATTTCAAAACTTACTACATAGTTACAGCCATCAAGAATAGGTGGTATTGGCAGAGGGACAGACACACAGATGAATGGAACAGAATAAAGAACCTAGGAACAGACACAAATATGCCCAAAAGCAATTCAGTGGAGGACAGGTAGTCTTTTCAATAAATGGTGCTGGAGCAAGTAGATATCCACAGGCAAAAAATGAACTTCAACCCAAGTCTCATACCTCAGACAAAAACTAACTCAAAAGCACACAGACTTAAAGTAAAAAATAAAACTATAAAACTTCTGGAAAAAAAAATAAGAAAATCTTCATGATCTAGAGCCAGGCGAAGAACTCTTAGGCTAAACACCAAAAGCATAATCCATAACAGGAAAATTTCATAAACTGAGCTTAGTCAAAATCAAAAACATTTTCTCTGTGAAAGCCCTGGTTAAGAGGATGAAAAGGCTAGCTACAAACTGGAAGAAAATATTTGCAAACCACAGGTTCAACAAAGGATTTGTATCTAGAATATTAAAAAAAAAAAAAACACACAAATTAACAGTTAAAAAAAAAAAAACATGCAATCCAATTAGAAAATGGAAAAAAAAAAATGGATTGCATTGAGTTCCCCCAAAAATAGGTGTTGTAAATCCTAACCTCTAATAGGGTCACTATGAGTCGGAATCAACTTGACGGCACTGGGTTTGGTTTTTTGGTCATGGGGTCTCTATGAGTGGAATCAACCTGATGGCAATGGGTTTTGGGTATGCCTGTGGTTATAATCTCACCTGGAAATGGGTTGCCTTTGTTATGTTAATGAGGCAAGATTAGTGTAGGGTGTTGTTTTAATCATCTAGTGCTGCCATAACAGAAATGCCACAAGTGGATGGCTTTAACAAAGAAAAATTTATTTTCTCACGGTCTAGTAGGTTACAAGTCCAAATTCAGGGCGTTGACTCCAGGGAAAGGCTTTCTCTCTCTGTCAGCTTTGGAGGAAAGTCCTTGCCCTCAATCTGCCCCTGGTTGAGGAGCTTCTCAGGTGCAGGGACCCCGTGTCCAAAGGACACGTTCTATTCCTGGTGCTGCTTTCTTGGTGGTATGAGGTCCCCCTGTCTCTTTGCTTGCTTCTATCTTTTATATCTCAAGAGAATGCCTCAAGACACAGTCTGATTCTGCAGGCTAAGGCCTGCCTCACTAACACATTTGCCACCCATCCTTCCTTATTAACACCACAGAGGCAGGATTTACAACAGATGTGAGTCATAGCCCAGCCCAATTGATACATTTTTTTCAGGGGACATAATGTAATCTATGACAGGTGTATCTTGAGTCAATCTCTTTCAAGATATAAGTTTAATCTCTTGATTAAACTCAAGCTACCAAGGACAGATTGGGTAAGATAGATGCCAAGACATATAGAGATCTCCAAGAAACCAGGAATCAGAGGCTGAAGAGACAAGGTCCTTTCTCCAGACCCAACAGAGAAAGAAAGCCTTCCCCTAGATCCAGCACCCCGAATTAGGGCTTTTAGCCTCCTAAACTGGGAGAAAAGAAATTTCTGTTCTTTAAAGTCATCCACTTGTGGTACTTCTGTTATAGCATCACTAGGTAACTAAGACAGAATTTGGTACCAGAAGAGTAAGGTGCTGTTCTAACAGATACCTAAAATGTGGAAGTGGTTTTAGAATTGAGTAATGGGTAGAGGAAAGAAGAGTTTTAAAATGCCTAAATAGTGAAAGCCTAGTTTGTCCTGGAGAGACTGTTGGTAGAATTATGGACATCAAAGGCAATTCTGGTGAGGACTCAGGAGCAAGCGAGACGAGCTATAGAGAAAGTCTCTATTGTCTTAGAGAATACATATATGGTGCCAGCAACAGAATGTTGCTAGAAATGTGGCCATGAACTGTGCTTCTGGTGAGGTTTTAAAAGAAAACGAGGAACATGTGACTGGACAATGGAGGGAGGGTGATGCTTTTTATGCAGTGACAAAGAACTTGTCTGAATTATGTTCAAATGTTTAGTGGAAGGTAGAACTTGTAAGTGATGAATTTGGATATCTGGCTGAGGAGATTTCTAAGCAAGATCTTAAAGGTGCTGTGTGGTTTCTCCTTGCTGCTTGTAGTAAAATGTGAGAGGAAAGAGATAGACTTAAAAATGAACTGTGCAAAATGAAAACAGAACTTAAAGATTTGGAAAATCCTGTTATAGAAACTAAGCACACATGTCCTAGAATGTTCACCAAGGACTCGACTAAACAATCTTTGGTTAAAGAGATTAAGCCTGTGACTGATGGATCCAACAATTACCACAGCAGGAAACCCATCAGCTCAGACTGAAGGGGACAGAAAAATTACAAAAGGAAAGAACACCATCTGCCTCTTGGAATTCTACAGGCAGGAAACAAGCCAAAGGACCTACATCTGTTGTCCTCCAAGAAAAGAAAAGGACATTCCCTGGAGCAGGTCAGAGATCAGCAGAATTGTTGGAAGGAACACGGGAAGCAGGGCCTTTTCGGTTTCAAAGCGTGGGGCCACGGACCCTAGATCTCAAAGGGTAGGCCCACAGCTTCCTAGGTTTCAAAAGAGTGAGATCATTGCCAACCAACTTGGTTCCAGAGTGTAGGGCTGCCATTAAAGTGTGCCAGGGGAATGGGGCTGTCGCTCAAAGCCGAGCGGGTGGGGCTTCCATGCCCAAGGGGTAGAAGAATGGGGCCTGCTGGGGATGAGAGGGTGGGGTTGCTAGCAGAGAATGGGGCTACCTAACATCAAAGGAGCAGAGACTGCCATACCAGGGGGCCTGGAAGGTGGAGTTGAAGCCCAGGGATAAGGAGTATCCACCCAGAATCCAGAGGGCATGGCCAAGATCCAGAGTCTGGAGGGCAGACCATTGCCCAGATGGCCTCAGAGAAGAGAAGATTATTTTCAAGCCTTGAGAGCTAATGTAACGTGTTCTGCTGGGTTTTGGACTTGCTCGGTGCCTGTTAGCCCTTCTTTTCCTCCAATTTCTCTCATTTGTAATAGAAATATCTACCTTGTGACTATTCCACCATTGTACTTTGGAAACATAACTTGTAGTCTAGATTTCACAGGTTCACAGAGGAAAAGAAATTTTGCCCCATGATGGAATACACCTAAAATCTCACCCATATTTGATTTAGGTGAATCAGAAGATGGCATTTTGGAAATGGAATTGATTTAAGACTTTTGGGATGATGTGATGGGGTGAATGTGTTTTACATACGACAAGGAAATGAATTTTGGGGGGCCAAAAGGTGGAATGCTATGGATTGAATTGTGTGCCCAAAAGTATATGTTGTAAATTCTAAACTCTATGCCTGTGGTTATAATTCCATTTGGGAATGGGTTTTCTTTGCTATGTTAATGAGGCAGGATTAGTATAGGGTGTATCTTGAGTCAATCTTTTTTTAAGACATAAAAGAGATTAGACAAGTGGGAGGGGGGGATAAAACAGATGCGAAGACACATGGAGATCTCCCAGGAAAGGACTATCCTCCTGATCCCACAGAGACAGAATGCCTTCCCCTAGAGCTGGGGCTCTGAATTTGGACTCCTAGCCTCTTAAACTATGAGAAAATAAATTTCAGTTTGTTAAAGCCATCCACTTGTGGTATTTCTGTTATAGCAGCACTAGATAACTAAAACAAAATACAATTTATCTAAGAGGATATACAGATAACAAAGAAGCATATGAAAAGCTGTTCAACATCATTAACAATTAAAACCCAGTGCCATCAAGTCGATTCCGACTCATAGCGACCCTGTAGGACAGAGTAGAACTGCCGCATAGAGTTTCCAAGGAGTGCCTGGTGGATTTGAACTGCTGACCCTTTGGTTAGCAGCTGTAGCACTTAACCACTATGCCACCAGGGCTTCCCATTAACAATTACGGAAATACAAATTAAAACCATAGCACATCTATCAGAATGGCTAAAAAAAAAAAGGTGACAAAACCAAATGCTGATGAGGATGCAGAAAAACTGGGTCACTCACACATTGCTGGTGCAAATGCACAATGAGTGGTTCAGCCACTCTAGAAAACAGTTTGGAAGTTTCTTTAAAAACTAACCACCTTAAATATCCATTGTCATCAAGTCGATTCTGACTCATAGTGACCCTACAGGACAGAGTAGAACTGCCCCATAGAGTTTCCAAGACTGTAAATCTTTATGGAAGCAGACTGCCACATCTTTCCCCATGGAGCAGCTTGTGAGTTCAAATCACCGACCTTTCAGTTAGCAGCTGAGCACTTTAACCACTGAACCACCAGGCCTCCTTGCAACTACCATACGACCCAGCAATTATACTCCTGGGCATTTATCCCAGAGAAATTAAAACTTATGTTCACACAAAAAGCCTTTACACAAATGTTTATAGCAACTTTATTCACAATAGCCCCAAACTGGAAACAACCCAGATGTCCTTCAAAGGACGAATGGCTAAACAAACTGTGACACAGCCATACAATTAATACCACTCAGCAATAAAAAGGAATGTACAGCTGATACACCCAACAACCAGAGAATTATGCTGAGGGAAAAAAGGCAATCCCAAAAGGCCACATACTATATGATTTCACTTATATAACATTCTCATAATGACAAAATTATAGAAATGGAGAACAGATTAGTGGTTGCCAGCGATTAAGGAGGGGATGGAAGAGAAGTAGGTATGGCTACATACAGGCAACATTAGGAATACTTGTGATAACAAATATTCTGTAACTTGACAGTATCGATGCCAATATCCTGGTTGTGATACTGTACTATAGTTTTGCAAGATCTTATCATTGGTGGAAACTAGGTAAAGGGTACAGGGGATCTCTAATTTTTTACAACGGCATGTGAATCTACAATCATCTCAAAATAAAAAATCAAATTTAAAAATACATGAGATTGTAAAGGAAACTAATTATGTTGAAATACAGTTATCAAAATATTAAAAATTTTTGTGAGATTATAATAAAAAACAACAACAACTGAATAACACAATAGAGGGGCCATGTATCTATTTTAATCAGGTGGCCAGGGAAGACTTCTCCAAAGAGGCGAACTTTCATCTGTGCTGTGATGGAAACGACAAGACAGAGCCACTTTACAAAGATCAAGAGGAAAGGTGTGCCAGGCTGAGGAACAGCTACCCACAAAGGCCCCAAGATGGAAAGACCTCAGCACGTTAAACAACACAGAGAGGCCAGTGTGGCCGAACATCAGCGGGACAGTAATGGGAGAGGCCAAGTCATGTGAGTTCCACCACCAGAGGAGGGAGTTTGGGTTTGTTCTAAATGCAACTGGAAGCCACTGAAGACCTGCAAGCAGAAGAATGACATGCTCTGAGATGCTTTTTAAAGCAAGCACCCTGGCCCCTGTGGGGAAATGGATTGTAGCTGGGTAGGAGGGAAGGTCTAAAAACTGGTTAGGAGGCTACTGCAGCCATGCAGGCCGGAGTTGGTGGTGGCCAGGACCAGGACAGTAGTACCGAGATGCAGAAACGTGAAAGGGTTAAGAAAACATTTTGAAACCGGAACCAAGAGAAAGATTTGCTGATGAATTGGGGATGAGGGAAAGAAAGGAATCACGAACGAGGATTGGTTTTTATTTTGTTTTGTTTACTTGAGCAGCTCAGCAGATGGCTGTACAGTTTACTCAGACTGAGACCAACAGAGGAATACCAAGGTTGGGGTGGAGAGAATTTAGAGTTCAGGACTAGACATCTCAAGTTTGAGAAACCGCTTAAATATCTAAGGGAGGGGTGATGTAGGCAGTTAGATTTATGAGAAATTACAGAAGTCCTGGTGCACAATGGTGAAGTGCTCGGCTACTAATGAAAAGGTCAGCAGTCAGAACCCACCAGCCATTCCACAGGAGAAAGATGTGGCAGTCTGCTTCCATAAAGATTACGGCCTTGGAAACCCCACGGGGCAGCTCTACTCTGTCCTATAGGGTCACTATAGGGTCACTATGAGTCAGAATCAACTTGCCGGCAATGGGTTTGGTTTGATTTTGGTTATTAAGGAGAAGCATCTGGGTTAGACATATAATTTAGAGAGTAATTGTCATGGATTGTTGTGTCCCCAAAAATACATGATCAATTTGGCTAGTCCATGATTCCCAGTATTGTGTGATTGTCCACTATTTTGTCACCTGATTTTTTTCCTATGTATTATAAATCCTATCACTGTGATGTTAATGGGATGGATTAGTGGAAGTTATGTTAATGAGATCTACAAGATTAGATTGTGCCTTAAGCCAACCTCTTTTGAAATATAAGAAAGAAGCAAGCAGAGAGATGGGGACCTCATACCACCAAGAAAGCAGCACCTGGAGCAGAAGGTGTCCTTTGGACCCGGTGTCCCTGCACCTGAGAAGCTCTTCGACTGGAGGAGGATTGATGATAAGGACCTTCCTCCAGAGCCAACAGAGAGAAATAGCCTCCCACTGGAGCTGACACCCTGAATTCGGACTTGCAGGCTACTAGACTGTGAGAGAATAAATTTCTGTTTCTTAAAGCCCCATTAACGGCATTTCCTTTATAGCAGTACTAGATGACTAAGACGGTAATCAATGCATAGATTGTATGGAAATTTGTGGGGCTGGATAAGCCACCTTGCGGTAGTGTCAGGCTAGAAAAGAGGAAGGGCCCAGGCCAGAGCCCTGGGAACCCCGGGACTTAGACACCAAGGGGACAGGAGGAGCCAATAAAGGAGATCTGCAGGAGCAGCCGCTGAGTTCCGAGGAAAACCGAGCAAATATGTAGAAGGTATTTTAAGAAGAGAATGGTCCACAGGTCCAATGCTGCTGAGAGTTCAGATGGGTATGTCATCATCTGATTTGACAACCTGAAGGTCACTCAAGACCTACACAAGCATGGTCTCAGAGCAGTGGAGAAGAAAGCCAACTGGAATAGGTTGAGGGGTGGAATGGGTTGAGGAGAGAATGGATGATGAGAAAGCAAAGAAAGGGGCAGCAAACAACTTTCTTAATTCATTTTGTTGGGAAAAACAGAAGGGAAATAGGACAAGAGTGGAGGGGGATCTGAGGTCAAGGGAGGGCTTCTTCATTTCTTTTTTCAAGATAGGAGCTAGTAGACAACATATCTGTTGTACGGCATGGAAATGGCCCAGAAGGAAACGTAGTACAGAAGAGAAGTGCAACCACAGGTCCAAAGTCCCTGAAAAAATGAGAGAAGATGGAGTTTGAAACACAAGAGGAACCAACCATGTGTGCTTCATCTGCTGTTCCAGTAGGAGAAGCAGAGGCGCACCTGTATATTAGCTGACGAGTCCCTCCAGACTTTTGAATTTGTGACCCATAAGGAGGAAATAACTCTGACCCAAATGACAAGACATGACTCAGATATCAGCTTCATTATGGAGTACCCAAGTCATCCAGCCTGACATAGCAGGAGCCTCCACCACTGATGGATGATATGAGCAGGCCAAGGACTTGGTGGCTTCAGTGTCCTACAACATGTTCAATGCCAGGGGAAACACACCATCGTCAGAAAAACAACACCGGGCTCAGGAAGGTCACTGGCTGCTGGTGCTGCTGCAGTAAAACAAGTGGGAATGATTCTGGAAATTGCAAAGGAAGGGCTCACTGGGAAGGAAGGGATTTCAAAGGAGAATTAGAATAGTTCAAACTGCAACAATGCCTCCTTGACCCCTTCTCTAGTGCTTCCCCCAGATGCTTCCCCATCCCCCACCCCCCACCCCCAGGTCCAAACTGAAATGCAAAAATCTAACTACACACATTTTGCTGATTTAAGTTTTCCTGAACACATTCACCTATCATATAGCCAAGGAAAGTAATGTGTGTCAGTTTTGTTTACTGGCAGTTTTTTTCTCTAGGTTGTTGCTAGCTGCCATCCAGTCAATTCCGACTCATAGCGACCCTACAGAACAGAGCAGAACTGCCCCATAGGGTTTCCAAGAAGCTGCTGGTGGATTTGGACTGCTGACCTTTTGGTTAGCAGCCTGAGCTCTTAAACACTGCACACCAGGGTTCCATTCTGTACGTAAAGCATGCCAATAACGTTGTTGGGTGCTGTCGAGTCAATTCTGGCTCACAGCAACTCCACGTGACAGACAATAGAGCTGCCTCCAGGGTTTTCGAGGCTGTAATCTTTCCAGGAGCACCTCTCCAGGTCTTTCGCCCGTGGAGCTCCTGGGTAGGTTTGAACCGCCAATTTTTCAGTTAGCAGCTGAGCACTTAACCATTTGTGCTACCAGGGCTCTTCATGACAATAATATCTGCCCCAAGTATGCAGGATGGACCTGGTTCACCCCTCAAAGACTTTACCCCCGTTGACGTTAAAGTTAGGAAGTATAATTTGGATTCAATTTGTTAATAAGCTGAAAAATCGATCTGAAACAATGGCAAAAAAAAAAAAATCCTTTCTTTCAAATGCATTATTTAATCAAATTCCAAAGGATACCCTGAGTTACATCTACTTTATAGAACAAAAAGTCACTGGTGGTAAGAAATGTTTGGGTTCTATTATATCTTTGGATATTAAAAAATCAAAATCAATTTGGTTTGAACATCAACCCTGGCACCCTGGCTCACAGAACCGCCACAGGGATTTATAGATGAATTAATCAAGCAATCTATGTGGAAAGGAACAAGAATGCTTTAGCTGAAATATATTTTCTGATGTGTCTAAGACAGAAAATAAATCATTATGGATTCTGTAAAATGCATTTTTTATCTTTCTCTCTAATGAGAAAGTGTAACAAGAGACATTCACTGCCTCCCTGGAGAATCTCATCATTTACCAAGAACATCCTTCTCTGAGGTGTTTACCCATAGACGGCCAGGCTGTGCAGTCTGTCATCACGAGGAATATGTCTGGGCCCCTGATGGGCTCGCATCATTTTTCTGGTTAATGCATTACAAGAGAAAGGGGGGAAGGCTTTTTTTTTTTTTTTTTTTAATGGCTGTGTTAGGAGTTCCCCATTCCCTATTGTGTTGCTGAGTCATGTGACGGAGGTTAAAGGGCACTGCTATATAAGTGCAAAAAGAAGTAAATTTAACATCTAGCTGTAACTCACAAGAGTTTCATCACTAAATGGTTAATCTCAGGAGAGAAGAAAAAAAAGAGGAAAGATGAAACTGTTCCCTAGCCTTTTATGGGATGGGGAACAAGGCCTCGGGAAGGCAAGCATGTCCACAAAGGGAAAGAATGTGGCACAGTGAATGCCCAGGTCAGAGCAAGCACGAGTGTGGCCTGAGTGTCCTGCACCACCAATAACTGCTATAACGTACACCAAACCAAAAAACCAAACCCATTGTCGTCCAGTCAACTTTCAACTCATAGCGACCCTACAGGGAAGAGCAGAATTGTCCCATAGGGTTTCCAAGGAGTGGCTGGTGGATTTCAACTGCTGACGTTTTGGTTAGCAGCTGAGCTCTTATCCACTGTACTACCAGGGCTCCGCTGTCACATATAATTAATATGAAATAAGCATCATGAGTACAAATCAATGAGAGGCAGCATGCATGTAATTACTCTAAGTTATATTGCTATGGGTCAGGCACATGTTAATAAGAAACCACAACGCTATCAAGAAGTTCTTTGTATTTATTTCTAATAGCTCAGGCTGCATCCCTACCAGGAGAAGAGTAAACAGCACTATTTAAAAAATTCTTGGCAAGAGAAAAAAAGCATTTAATTATGAACTTGGAAAACTAGGGTTCTAGTCCCAACTGCTGAAGCAAAGAAGTAAAGATTATTTTATTTCTTCCTCTCCCTATTAGTTTCCATGTGCTGCCAAAATAATGCACTATTCCCCCACCCCCACCCTGGGTTTACAGGCCTTCATTCTCTGTAAAGAAAGGGGTTTTTCTCAGAGATAGCTAAAGCATTAAGAAAGAAGGACCAGTTAACCAGGAGGTTATAAGTAATTTTACCTTGCCTATCGCTAAAAAAAATTTTTTTTTTTTATCGCTGAGAAAAATCTCCAATTTGTCATGACCCCAGTACCTTTATCTGTAAAAGATCTACTTTATCATCTTTGTCTTTCTCTGAAATGCTTTAAGTGACTAACTTAAGAATTTCAGAACTGGGATAATACAGAATTCAATGGTATTTAATATAGTCAAAGAGCTGTGCAGCCATCACCATAATTTTAGAATAGGGGCATACCTTTTAAACCCTGTAATTCATTACACAGACAGAAAGTCAAGGTCCAAAAGGGTTAAGTCACGTTCCCCAGGTCACAGAGCTGGTCAGTAGCAGAGCCCAGCCTAGATCCCAGGGAATAATTTAGCCACTGACATCATACAGGACTCAATCTCCCCTGCCTCTGGGAAAAATTCCACATGAATTAAAACCCTCTGTTAAAATGTTGTCTGAGAGGAAGGTCTGGCATTTTTCATTACTGTGCTCAGTCTTATCACACTAATCCTGTCCAATTCCCCCACCAAGTCTGTTGCATTGCAAAATTTCTTAGAAAGACTACTAGAACAGATTTTTTTTTAAGTATCTATTGGGCATTTCAACCACAAAATGTGGTTTGCAAGTTCAGAAAAAAATCCATGATGTCTTTCTTTTCAGATAAAGTCACAAACTATTTCAGCTCATGCAAAAAAAAAAAAAAAAAGGCTAAATTAGACTCTGCTCATTTTGTTTTTAATGATCTGATTATGTGTAGTTAAACTAAGTTTACCTCATCACTTGCACAGTCTTTCTCCAGTGCGAATATCTTCCTAGGATTTCAACCACTCACTCTGGTTAGTAGTCAGAAACCAGCCTGAATCATCCAAGGGCTTACATCTGGCTTATCTCAGAGATTTAGGAAGTCTGCACCCTATAAAGTGGCTTTGAATCCACTAGCCGCTCCTTGAAAACCCTGTGGGGCAGTTCTACTCCGTCCTAGGGTCTCTATGAGCCAGAATCGAATGGACGGCAACAGGTACCCAATAACACAGAATTTTTTCAAAGGGGAGGCTAGTTCCCTGCCAATGCTAAGGAAGCCAGTGTGACAAGTTCAGCCAGGGACTACTCTGGGCACTACCCTGACCACAGTGGCACCAGGCCTCCTGGCTACACAAGCGGAGAGTACACTTCTCAGTTCTTGGCTCATAGTAGCACTTGTTGACTGCTCCTGTCTTCAAAGGTGCCCTCTCTCAGGGTTTCGTGACACTCTTCTCTCTCCCAGGGTTCCTTCCTTCCTGTGATCCTCCATCCTCCCCCTCCCCCAAAAATCATTCATTCAATAAATATTGAGTGGTCGCTGCTCACCAAGTACCAGGGTAAACACTGTCCCTAAATATGAGCGCTCCCTCAGGTCTCTGTATTTCTCACTTTCATCCACACTTTTATTTTTAAGTCTTTGGGGGCTGGAAGCCCCCCCCCCCCCAATCTTTAGCTCCAGTGTTGGCCTTGCCTCCTGGTTAGGATATGCACCTTTCCCAGGTCATTGACATCTGAATGTCCCACAGACCCCTCAAAGTGCTGGGGTCCAGCAGTGAAACCAACACCTCCCCCCTGGTCCAACTGGCCCCACCTCCAACACTCCTTATCAGCCTGACTAGCACCAGGGTCCACCCAGTGTTCACAGCTGGAAATGGCACCACCCAGTTTCCTCTGGAAGGCCGTGGGAGAAGGGACAGCAGGGACTTTCAGCATGGTACTGAGGTTAGAAGAGAATCCTCTAATTTCAGCTGCCTTTTAGGGCCAATTTGTGGGAGACACAGAATCATAAATGGGGATTCTGAATGAAATCTGTCCACCATGGTTCCAGCCGATTTGGAGGAGGAGGGCGGAGCTGGTGTTGGGTACAGCAACAGATCCAGAAGTAAGTGTGGGCGCAGGTTTTACAATGTGAACTCTGCCGTGGCTGGAAGAGCCTGCAATCTTTAAATTGCTTGCTGTGAATACACACACACACACGGCAATTTCATGCCTCTCTGCCTGTTTCCCTCTGCTCAGAAGGCTCTCCCTCCTTTCCTCCCAGACCCTCAAGCAAGATTCCTACTCATATTTAATTCTCAAATGACGTATCTCCTCCTCCGGGAAGCTTTCTCTGACGCCCCCACTGTGTTATCTGCCATCCTCTGTGCGCGGAGGTGTGTCTAGCACTGTTTCTTTACGTGTCTGCTTCCGTGTCTCCCCACCAGACTGTCAGTTCTTTGAGAGCAGGAGCCTGGTGCAGAGCCCCGGGTCACCACAGGAAAGGCGACGAGGAGGGAAAGGACGGCAGCGGAGCGCCCCAGCCCGGGAGTCAGGCGCAGTCTAGCGAGGTCCATTTCGGGGCGCGCGCTGGGAGCGCCATGGGGCCCAGCCAGGCGCCAAGTACGGTGCATCCCCGAAACCGCCAGTGCCCGCTGGCCGCCCCGAAACGGTAGGACGTGCCCCGCGCGCTCCTGGCCTCAGCCAGAAGGCGGGGGAATTCGAGGAAGGACCAGCCGGGACGGCGCACCTCCCAGCGCGGCTCGGGGAGAGACACCGAGCGGAGCCTCCAGGCCTTGGGACGCCTACTATCTCTCCCGCGCCCCAGACCCTGCAGCCACCTCTGCCAAACCTCTCCTATTTACAGGAGCTGGGGTAGAGCCGGAGGCGGGGGCCTGGAAAGCAGGAGGCGCCAAGGAGCTGAGAGGAGGGCAGGCGGTCCCCCTCCCCAGCCGCGCGCCCTCTTGGGCGGGAAGAAACCGAACCCTGGGAGAGGTCCCTCAGAAAGGCGGACCCCAAAGGCCGGGGAGCCTCGGGGGACCGCAGCCCTGTTGCCCTCCTTCCCTCCGCTTTGCCTCCCTACCTGGCTGGCTTTGTGGAACTGCTTCTTCAGCCCGGTTATCGACATCGCGATTGCGCCCCGCGGGGGCTAGATGGTCTCTGGGCTCGGCCCGGCCACGCGGTCGCGACGCTCTGGGGGGCGGGCGCCCGGGCCGGTCCCCGCGCGCCTGGGCTCCGCCGGGCCCGCCTCCCACGGCCACCGCCACGGCCACAGCCACAGCCGCTGTCACACTAGCACACACGCGCGCACGCAGATGGCAACACTGCGTTCCAAAGCCCCTGCGCAGCCCATTGGCCACGCCGCGGCAGTATGCAAATGAAGCTGCTGGGGCCGCCCACGCTTCATTGTTGCGTGGAGACCGGGAAGACTTGCGGGGCGGGGAAGATGGGCCCCGCAAGCTAGGCGTGGGGTTGTCTTGGGGTGGGGGTGGGGAGCAGGGGAGCAGGGTTACACAGGGTTTCTTGCTGGGCACAGGACGGGATGCATCTGACTTTGCGACTGTCGCCTGTAGGGGAGAGGGATCACCTCTCTGTGCTTTTAGAACTTGGTATGGAACCTTTTGCTCACAGGCAACATCGCCTCCCTCTGGCACATTTTGAGAAAGGGTCGCTCTGAAATATGCATAGCCATTAGCCATTGCCGAAATATGCCTAGGGAGAGAGAAATGCAACAGGAGTGGGGAGCTGCAGATAGAAAATTGGTCTGGGCGGCAGGGCTATTTCCCTTTGTGCTCTGGGTGGAAGCAGCCCAAATGATTTCGGTCCTCTAGGAACCCGAGAACTGATGGGGTAATTTACTAAGAAAAAAATACGACGCTCACCTCCCAGGAACGCTGAGCATACTGTCAACTGCATTAAGAGCAATTATCTCTAAAGTGCTGGGAACACCACACTCAGTACCCCAGGGAATTCACCAAGACTGGGACCAGGGTCCGCCGGTAACCACTACCAGGTGTATTAGCTACAACGCGTCATTTTGCACAGGGTACAGAGGTCAAGGCGCCTGCAGCCCAGGCCCAGTTAGAAGTTGTTGACCTTCGCGTCAGAGCTGCCCCCAGCAGGTCAGCGTCTGCCTGAATCTGATTTCCAAAGGGCCTGAGGGGTCCCAAGAACTAGAACCCACTCTTTGCAATACTTAATACGGGAAGAAACAAACATCTTCATCCTTCCCTCTCCACCTGAAAGAAAAAAGATCCGCTGCTTGGGCCCGCATCAGGCCCCATCTGGAGTGACCAAGAACCCCCATTTGCCTGGGACCGTTCTGTTCTACACCTGTGACCTGGCATCCACTCCAGTATGGCATTCGTTTCTGGCAAAGGTCACAAAGCTTCTCCCCCCACTGCCACCCCCCCATTAGCTCCCAGCTCCCAGCTGTGTCTGCATCCTTAGCCCTGACTTCATCCCAGCGAGGACTGGGCTGGTAACTACACCTCCCTGTGCCTCAGTTTTTTCACCTTTGCTGGGAAGGTGTGGAAAGGTTGATGGTGTTCTTCCTCTGAAATGGGGGCTGAGCTGTTCCCTGCTTCTTTCAGGCACACACTCCAGGTTCAAAGTTCCAAGGGCAGCATTTGAGTAGCCAAGTTTAGGTTATGTGCTCAGGCCCTGTGTCTGCGATGGTGGATTTAATACAGGAAGAAGGTTCAGATGCCAGGCAGCCAAAAATTTTAACAAACAAAAAAAGGCAACAACAAATGCCCACTATACTCAAGTTTATTTGAGTACTCTTTGATATGTGTTTTGTTTATGTTTATTCTTTCTTGTTTTATAATGTAAAGCTATGAATTTTCCTTCTGAGTATGCCTTTGGTTTTACATTTTATTTTCATAAGTAATATTGTCCTTATTACTATTTTCTAAATTAAACTCATAATTGCATTTTTTTTATTTCCTCTTTGATCCAAATGTTATTCAGAACAATTTAAAAAGTTTTTTCTAGGTGGCTTAATTTCTTTCCTTCACTGTACATTAAATTCCAAACTTATAGTACTACTGTCAAATTAAGTGTCTTGACGTTTTTCTGCATAACCTATTGTGTTAAATTTCATAAATGTACCATGGAGATTTGAAATAATATGCTTTCTCAGTTTCCAGAGTGCACAATTTTAATTTATCTGTAACAGGGGACGTGTGTTCTATTGCAGCTCCTAGCTCAAGGGTGATTTCAAGTTCATGCTAGCTGGTGCCACCTTTGCCAATTCAAGGCTTTCTCTTCATAATACCATCACCTCTCCAACCACCCAAGAGCCTATAGCTTTTGTGTCTCTGTTTAGGGAAACCAAACCAAACCCATTGCCTTCAAGTTGATTCTAACTTGTAGCTACCCCATATGACAGACTAGAATGGCCAAACAGGGTTTCCAAGGAGCGGCTGGTGGATTCAAACTGCCGACCTTTGGTTAGCAGTCAATCTCTCAACCACTGTGCCACCAGGGCTCCGGTTTAGGGAAAGGACGTACAAACGTCCTGGGCTATTTGGCAAAGAGTTGTCCACATGGGATGAAACCACTGGGGACTAGGCAGAGTCTAGAGGCGTAGATAAGCATCACTCCAAATTGAACGGTTTTTGGGCATTTGGTGGTCTTCGCATGTCAGTGACAAGAGGGACACCTTGGTTGTCCTGGACACTCTAGACAGATGGTCCATATTCTGGCAAAGGCTTGAATGTTGCCAATTTCCAACGTTCCTTTTCTTGTGGTCCTTGGCTGTTACCTCCCCTACCCCTCCCCTGGTACAGTTTTATGCTGGCCTGCACTGACATCTCTCTGTCTTGTGCTTGGGCCAGCTTTTGAATCTAGTGAATAGCTGCAATCCATGTACCTGCTGCTATAGTGAGCGACTCAGATCCACCTGTGAGAATGGGGAGTAGAAGAAATTTTCTTGGATCATGGGGGGGAGGGAAGTACACTGGTTAATGTTTCAAAGTATTATCATTTAGCTCATAAATCAAGTCTTTGGAGTTTATCATTCAAATACTGTGTCCCAAGTTTTTTCTACTTCACCTGTCAAAGACTGAGAGGTGTTTTACACCCTCTTGTTAAAATCGTGATTGTGTCAATTGTAACTTGTATTTGGGAGTGTAGCTTAAATATTTCAGTGTTAGGTTATCTGCCTATAGATGCATATGACTGTCATTTCCTGTGGATTGGACCTTTTATCCATAGGAAATGACATATTTTGTTGTATTTATGGCTTTTTGTCTCCTATTTTACTTTATCACCGTCTTAGTTATCTTCTAAGTATCATTTTCTTTTAAAGCCTCACCAGAAAAAAAAAAAAAAAAAAAACAGAAGCACAGTTAATGTCCACATTTCTAGCAACGTTCTGTTGCTGATGCCATATGTACTCTCTAAGACAATATTTTCCCTATAGCTCTTCTCATTTCCTTCTGAGCCCTCACCAGAATTGCCTTTGATGTCTATAATTCTACCAACAGTGCCTTCAAGTCAATCTAGGCTTTTACTGTTCAAAAAAAAAAAGGCACCTTAAAACTCTTCCAGCCTCTACCCATTACCCAGTTCCAAAACCACATCCATAATTTAGGTTATCTGTTTGAGCAGCCCCCATTCTTCTGGTACCAAATTCTGTCTTAGTTATCTAGATAGTCCTGCTAAAACAGAAATAACACAAGTGAATGGATGGCTTTAACAAACAGAAATTTGTTTTCTCATGGTTGTAGGAGGCTAGAAGTCTGAAGTAAGGGTGCCAGCTCTAGGGAAAGGCTTTCTCTCTCTGCTGGCTCTGGAGGAAGGTCCTTGTCTCTTTGAGCTTCTGCTCCTGGGCAATCTTCATGTGGCTTGGCATCTCTCTTCCCTCATCTTTCCTCCTTCAAGCTTGTTTAATCGCTTTTTACATCTCAAAAGAGATTGACTCAAGACACACCCTATACCAATCCCACCTAATTAATATAATAAAGACATTCCATTCCAAATCGGATTATAACCACAGGCAGAAAAAAAAAGCTCTATTGCCAGTTGAGTGGATTCCAACTCATAGTGACCCTACAGAACAGTGTAGAACTGCCCCATTGGGTTTCCAAGGAGAGGCCGGTGGATTCAAACTGCCGACATTTTGGTTAGCAGCCTGACCTCTTAACCACTGCACCACCAGGGCCCCAATCATAGGCAGAGAGGTTAGGATTTACAACACACATTTTTCGCAGGACATAATTCAATCCATAACAATCACATAGCAATAACTGTATCTCTTCTTTTTGTATATGTTTTGTAGTCTTCATTGGTTCTTTATTTTTGACTTTTCATTTTGGTTTAGACGTGTGCTCTTAAATAAACAGGAAAAAATAAATAAATTTTGTTTATGGACCAAAATGTGTCTCTGTCTTGTCTAGAAAGATTGAAAGCATTCACAGTTATTATAAAAAGGATATATTTTGGTTTAGTTTTGTCATTTTATTAGATGCTGTTTTCTTTTCCTTTAAATAATTCCTTCTTTCCCCACAATTATCCATTTTACTAGTCAAGGTTTTTATTGCTTTTCTTCCCTTTTGTTTTTTAAAACTACACGCGCCATTTTTATTCAACCAGTGGTTACTATTGGTCTATGAAATATGCGAACTTATATTCTCTACCAACATCAATAGCTACACACTGTGCCTTGAGCATTGTGCTCTTTTAAAGAACAATCGCAACAGGATCAAACTGACAGCAGCAACTTGACACAATAGATAGAAAATTTAGGGGGCAGTGACTTTATGTTAATGGGGAAGGAACAACTCAGAAAAGGAGAGTGAGAATGGTTGCATGACTTGAGGAATGTAATCAATGTCACTGAATTGGACGTGTAGAAATTGTCAAACTGGCGTACGCTCTGCTGCGTATGTTCTCAACAAAAATAATAAAAGTAAAATAAATTAAAAACCCAGACCATTTTTTAAAAATTTAATTAAACACTGTAAAATTGAAGCCACAGCAGAAATATAATGAGTCCTGGGAAGGGACGCATGGAGCAGGGCTGCCTGGCCACACTCTCCTGCTCAGACCACCTCCTGTTCTGGCCCCAGCAATCTGTGGTGTCTCCGGCAGAACCCAGGGTAAGCCAATTTCCTTTCTCTGAAACTGTAAAGGAATCAGTTTGAGACTCAGGTGCACAGTGTTTTGAAGGCAGGGAGGCCACGATGGAGTAATAACAATTTAAACAGAAATTTTGACATGAAAGAATAGTGAAGTTGTTTTAAATCCAAAATAGAGACTTTCCTAAGTACATAGATGTTTTCCATTACACAATAATACTTAAAGAAAATTTGGAAACTACTGAAAAGTAAAAAGTAACAGGAAATTACCTTTGGGATCACCATTCAAACAATCGCTCTTAATACCTTGGCATATTTTTTCTTCTATAGTTCTTTTCGTACGCAAGATTTAAACACAGCCGTGCATGACTATGCATTGTTTCATTTTTTTCTTTGTTCTCTTCATGATACGAGCATTTTTCTATATTGTCTAATCTTCACACACATCATTTTAACGACGACTTAATAATCAACCATGTAGACTTGACAAATTATATTTGATCATTTTCCATTATTATACATTTAAAGGGGGGTTTCCCCAAATTTTTCATGATTTAAATAATACTGCATTATTCATCAGTTTCCATATTCGGGTCTTTTTTTTTTTTTTTCCCCCTGTATTTAGGAATTGCTCTTTAGGTGAATTCCCAGATACAATATTAGTGCATCAAAGGATTTGAGCAATTCCATGTGCAAATTGATATACAAATAGCATAGTTATAATTGCTCCCGTAATACATGGTCATTAGAGAAGTGTCTTATAGAAAAAAGGACAGAAGGGCAAAGAAACACAGATTTGCATCTTCTATTTGCTTTGAATTCCACGTCATTAAAAAGCTCATCAACCTGTGCCGGACACAAGCTCTAGATCGCAGTTCCTGGCATTCCTTGGAGAATTGAGTTCATAGACTGACAACTGACATGAACCCTAAGATGGTAACTTAACCATGACCTCTCAATTTCCAGCTTTGTTTCTCTTTTTTTCCCCAATAAAAGCTCTGACCCAGACCCTTTTCTGGGTTGCTTGTGCAGGAAACAGCAGAGCAGCAGCCCCCTATACAGCTACGTGTGCACTGTGCCAAATATTCTGATAAACCAGACGTGGAAGAATTCTTTCCCTCCACTTAATATCCTTGCATACCTGGCTGCAGCAGAAAGCTGGGAGTGTGGCTATGGTTTGCTTTCCTTGTAACTTCATAGGCCTTTCGGGTTCCCATGTTTGCACATCTGGGAAAGATGTGTGCCCATCGATGAGGTAACAGAGCAGACATGATGAATCCCAGATGTTGAACATGGAAATTTGCCTTGAGCTTCCAAGATCACAACTGGGGAACAAATGTATGGATTTTCTTCACTCATTGTTTTGCATGAAGCTGATGGAAAATCAATTGATCAGCTCAAGAAAAGGCCAGAGAAATTTTTTTATTTTGAAATGCAAAGAACAAAAAAACTGAAGCATGTCCTTTTATCTGAAAATGAAGACTGGATGAAGGGTAACGACAGTGAAGGCAAATGTAATTAACTAGTGAATTAATGGGTGTCAGAGTTATTTTTTTTTAGAGTTATGGGTTAGAGTTATCTGTAGTGCAAGACTTCATTATTCTGAACTCTAAACATTCAGTTAGAAATCTGGTCACAGTGTAATTCTAGTTAGCCTTTGTTAGTTACATAGGTGCAATTTTACATTTCCATACTTTACCCCAGAGGATTTATTTTTTCACTGCTAATGAACAAACAAAAAAAAATTTTTTTTTTTTTAGTGAACAGACGTACAATGTTTGCTGGAGATGAGGAATTAGTGACGTGGAAATGACTTTTGTAAGCTACTGCTGCCACCTTGTGGTTTGACCGAGAAATGGCAGTAGTAAACCTTTCTGAACCATAAGCATGCCAGTGTTTCGTTCCGTGTCATTTCATTTACTTATACATATTTCAGTCTTTTTTTTAAGAGCACGCCAGCACTTTCAGTCCTGAAACAGAAGCTCATATAAATGGTGTGACAAAATGTTGCTACAGTGTGCGTACATTGAGATCCTGGACCACATCTGGGACTTTAGCTAATCAGAGGTCCTCTTGCAGTTCTTATTCCAAGAATCTTGAGAAGGGCTGTTCCACCACTATGGCATTATCCAGGGAGATAAGAGAGGAACAAAGATAGAATGGTGTCTCCGTGCCAAGGGAGGAATTTCAAGAAAAAGGAAGTGGCCACTAGAGCCAATTGTTACAACAGCAATCCCCAGCACCCCACTCCATTACTGTCTATATCCTTTTTACTCATTAGATTTTCCTCCACTGCACTTTATGTATCAAGATTATATAGACATATAGATAATTGAATAACCAAACAAAACCTGTAGCCGTCGAGTCAATTCCAACTCATAGCCACCCTATAGGACTAGGTGGAACTGCCCCACAGGGTTTCCAAGGCGTGGCTGGTGGATTTGAACTGTCGACCTTTTGGTTAGCAGCTATAGCTCTCAACCACTGTGACACCAGGGACCCATATAATTGAATAATATATTTATATATAAATATTATATATAGCTTTATATGTAATTTTATAAACATATATTTTTAATAGTGTTTATCCTCTAACTTGAACTACCTGAATGAATAAGAGCTCTATGATAATGCTGTCCAATAGAACTTTCTACAGTGAAGAAAATGTTCTGTATCTGTGCTGTCCAATACTGGTAACCACTAGCCAACTATCTTAGTTATCTAGTGCTGCTATAACAGAAGTACCACAAGCAGATGGCTTTAACAAAGAGAAATCTATTCACTCACAGTCTAGGAGGCTGGAAGTCTGAATTCAGGGCACCAGTTCCAGGAGAAGGCTTTCTCTTATTTGCTCTGGGGGAAGGTCTTGTTATCAACCTTCCTTTGGCCTGGGAGCTTCTCAGCACAGGGACCCTGGGTCCAAAGGACATGCTCTGCTCCTGGCACTACTTTCTTGATGGTATGAGGTCTCTCTCCTCTCTGCTGGCTTCTCTCTTTTATATCTCAAAAGAAATTGACTCAAGATACAACCTAATCTAGTAGATTGAGTCCTGGCTCATTAACATAACTACCTCTAACCCTGCCTCATTAACATCATAGAGGTTAGGATTTACAACACACGGAAAATCACATCAGATCACAAAATGATGGACAATCACAATACTGGGAGTCATGGCCTAGCCAAGTTGATACACATTCTGAGGGGACACAACTTAATCCACAACACCAGCTGTGGCTATTGGTCACTTAAAATGTAACAACTGAACACCTAAATGTTTAATTGTATTAACTGTAATGAGTCGGAATCGACTCGATGGCAGCGGGTTTGGTTTTGGTTTGGTAATTAATTAAAATGTAAATGGCCACACCTGGCTCGCAGCTACCGTATTGGCAGAGCACAGCTCTAGAGGGCAAGGGATTACTGTTTTGTTTACGGCAGCATTCCCCAATACCTGGAAGAGCTGCTGGAATCCCGTAACTGCCCAATAAACATAACCATTTAATGAATAAATAAATGGCTGTGAGGAGGTCAGATGAAGACCTAAGCTAACCTGTTAGATTTAGCAAGAAGTTGGGGGTGACGATAAGGAGGATTACGAAAAAATAGATAGATTTGAAGGTCCAAGGAAATGTGAGGCGTCATTGTGATGCATATTCAAGGTGATGTGAGCAACGGTCCTATTAGTTCAGACTGATTCACAAAGATGCTTCCATGGAGTGGTGGGAGTTAGCTCTACAGCCAGAGGTTGGATTAAGGGCTATAAATCTTGTCAGCAACGTGTTTATACCTAAATTGTGTTTTAAAGTTAGTTAATAGCTGCTATAAGGAGCCCTGGTGGTACAATGGTTAAGCACTCGGCTGATAACCAAAAGGTAGACAGGTGGGACTCAGCAGCAGCTCTCCCGTAAAGATTGCAGCCTAGGAAATTTAAGGGGCAGTTCCACTCTGTCCTATAGGAATCCACTTGCAGGCATGTAACAACAACAGCTGCTGTAATTCCGGCCTATAGGGGGCAGCAGAGGATCTCAAAATGAAACGGCAGAACTTTAAAATGTGCAGTGGAATGTGTGGTTGCATAGCTCTCTAAATTAGTGCTGCTCAATCTGTAACGTGCACGTGAATACCTGAAGACCTGCTTAGAATACAGATTCTGAGTCCGCGGGTCTGCAGTCGGGCTGAGCTGTTGTATTTCCAGCAAGCTCCCAGGTGATGCTGACTCTGCTAGTCTGGGGACCAGACTTTGAGTAAGGCTGTAAATGACAATTCCTCTGCGGTTTCACATAGACCCAGGATGCCGCTTTCTAATGATCTAAATAGTGAACATGCACAGCCAACAGCTCCTGCATTTTGGAGGAACCAGCTGGATGGGGAAACAGCCGCATTTCAGGCCTGTCTTTCCCTTGACTGTGGGAGTGTCATTTTCTCTTCTTGTGGCTCAGCAACTCTGCTGGTCAACTTTAAAACCACTGCCATCAAGCCGATTCCGACTCCTAGCGACCTTGTAGAGCAGAGTAGAGCTGCCCCATAGGGTTTCCAAAGCTGTAAGCTTTACAGAAGCAGACTGCCACATCTTACTCCCGCAGAGTGGCTGGTGGGTTCCAACTGCTGACCTTTCTGTTAGCAGCCGAGCGTTTAACCACTGTGCCACCAGGGATCTGGTAAACTTTTTATTTCATTTTTATTGTGCTTTAGGTGAAAGTTTACAGCTCAGCTTAATTTCTCATGCAAAACTTCGTACACATATTGTTTTGTGACATTGGTTGCAATCCCCACAACGTGACAGCACACTCCCCCTTTCCACCCCAGGTTCCCTGTGTCCATTCAACCAGTTCCTGTCCCTTTCTGCCCTCTCATCCTACTTTTGGACAGGAGCTGCCCATTTGGTCTTGTATATCTGATTGAACAAAGAAGCACATTTCTCACATGTATTGTTTTTTGTTTTATAGTCCTGTCTAATCTTTGTCTGAGGAGTGGGCTTCGGGAATAGTTTCAGTTCTGGGTTAACACAGCACCGGGGGCCATAGTTTCGGGGGTTCCTCCAGTCTCTGTCAGACCATTGAGTCTGATCTTTTTACACGAATTTGAATTCTGTTCTACATTTTTCTCCTGCACTGTTTGGGACTCTCTGTTGTGCTCCCTGTCAGGGCCGACATTGGTGGTAGCTAGGCACCATCTAGTTCTTCTGGTCTTAGGCTGGTGAAGTCTCTGTTTCATTTGGTCCTTTAGTCCTTTGGGCTAGTATTTTCCTTGTATCTTTGGTTTTCTTCATTCTCCTTTGTCCAAGTAGGATGGGACCAATAGATGTATCTTAGATGTCCGCTCGCAAGCTTTTAAGACCCCAGACACTACTCACTAAAGTGGGATATAGAACATTTTTTTAATAAACTATGTTATGCCAATTGAATTAGATGTCCCCCAGAACTAAGGTTCCCAGGCCCCAGCCCCAGCTACTCTGTCCTTCAAAGTGTCTGGATGTGTCTAGGAAACTGCTTTGGTCCAGTTGTCCTAACTTCCGCTGTATTGTGTGTTGTCCTTCCCTTCACCAAAGTTGACCCTTGTCTACTATCTAGTTAGTAGATCTGGTAAACCTTATTTTTCATCCCCTTGTTGTTTTTTTTTTTTTTTTTTTTTGGCCCAGGTGAGTATAAGATCCTGTTCCTGATTTTGCGAGATTTTGGCTAAAGAGAAGAATGTGCCCTCACCCCTAAAGCATGGACTCAGGGCCCAGGCCAGAGGAGGCCGCTGGGTATGCAAAGGGAAAGAATTCAGAGTGTGCACAGGGCATGCCACCAGCACCTGCAGTTACATAGCACCTGTGAGGCATGTATGACCTCCATTTCAGGGACAAGGAAACCAAGCTCAGAAAGAAGAATCCATAGACCCACCCCTCAGGCCTCTGGCCTCAGAAGCCCATGCATCTGCCTGGAGAGAATCGGGGCTTAGATGCAGTTGAGTATCTCTTGCTCTAAAGCACACCAGGGTTCACTGATTTACTCATTCATTTAACATGCATTTAGTGAGCACCTACTCTGTGCCTGACCTTGTGTTGGGGGCTGAATCAGAGTTTGTCCTGTAGGAGCTGAGCCAGGGGTGGATTACCCAACAAGCAAGGTATGCACGGGCTTAATTGGGTTTACTTACTCATCTGTAGTGCACAAGGTAAAATTGTGCACTGCAGATTAGTAAGTAAATCCAATTAAGCCCATGGGTACCTTGCTTACTATAAACTGGAACATACCATACATACTCTGCCCCTGGAGGTGACATATGAAAAATGTAGACAGACTTCCGTGGAGTGCCCCTAAAAAAAAAAAATAGAGGTCTTAAAAAAAAGCTGGAGTCTCGTGAGGGCAGGTATCTGTCCCTTCCACAGTGCCCTTGAGGTGGCGTACCCTGACCAGGTAATGCAGGACTACTCCTTTGGGATGACAGAGTGTATGTTTGGAGACTGGATTGCTTTGCTCCCTAATGTGACCGTTACTTCATCGGAATTAACTGTGGCTCTGACTCTCCTCCCTACTAAACTGTGAGCTGGAAGAAGTGGTTTAGTAAGCCTCTGTTGAATTTATTGACACAGTCCCATTTTGTGACTTTGCCTGACTCCTGGACCCTTCCTGCATGTTCGCATCCTCTGCCCATTCATAAAGGGAAACAACAAACCCAGTGCAGCTGAGGTGGTGGGGGACGTTCTGGGGTGCTGTCTTTGTTATCTAGTGCTGCTATAACAGAAATACCACAAATTGATGGCTTTAACAGAGAGAAATTTATTTTCTCACAGTCTAGTTGGCTAAAAGTCCAAATTTAGGGCATCAGCTCTAGGGGAAGGCTTTCTCTCTCTGTTGGTTCTGGAGGAAGGTACTCGTCATCAATCTTCCCCTGGACTAGGAGATTCTCCACACAGGAACCCAGGGTCCAAAGGATGTGCTCTGTTCCTGGCACTGCCTTCCTGGTGGTATGAGGTCCCCACTCTCTGCTTGCTTCCCTTTCTTTTCATCTCTTGTAAGATAAAAGGTGGTGCAGGCCACACGCTAGGAAAACTCCCTTTACATTGGATCAGGGGTGTGACTTTAGTAAGAGTGCTACAATCCCACCCTGATCCTCTTTAACATAAAATTACAATCATAAAATGGAGGACAACCACACAATACTAGGAATTATGGCCTAACCAGGTTGACACAGATTTTGGGGGGACACAATTCAATCCATGACAGGTGCTGACATGCATGCTCTGTCTCCTGCCCCCCTCATGGTCTATGAGCTTCTCTTGTCCTCCTCTGAATGCCCACACACACACACACACACACACACACACACACACACCGACTAGTACTGGGTCTGACACTGTCATTCCACACAATTTGAGAATTAAATGAATGACTTAAGATCTTACTCGTAGGTTTTTGGCACAGGAGTGGACTTTAAAGTTCATTTCATTTTAGGCAAAACTGATCTAAGCTGTTGGAAATCAGGACACCAGTACCCTTGGCGGGTGTAGTTGTGACTGGGAGGGGTCAGTGGGGCTTCTGGGTGCTGGTAATGTTCTATCTCCTATCTGGGTGCAGGTTACACTTTGGGTGCAGGTTTTCACTTGGTGAAAATTCATCCAGTTGGACTCTTATAATACGTGTACTTTCCTACATATACAAAAAATTTTTTTGAAAGTTCATAGCTTTCAAAGATTTTAACTACATACAGCAGCAATTTTAAAAACAGGAATTAAGTTCTAATGCTGAAATCAGCGCCAATGAACATACACCCTGAGGATTCTCCTTTGCAGGTCCGTCACTTCTGTTTAAAAACAAAACAAATCACCAGTTACCTAATCCTGGCCACCCCCATGCAATACATTTTAGGTTAAAAACTTCAAAAACAGCCTAGCCCTCTGTTTTCCATTCTGCTCTTGCCCACCCCACCCCACCCCACCCCCCCACCCGTTGGATGACTCACCTGATTTTTATACAGAAAATTGAGTCCATCTGGTATTAGCTCCCTCCAGCTCCTCATCTCCACTTGAATATGATCCTGGGAACCCACGTTTTCCTCCCATATTTCCTCTGACTGTGAGAAAAGGGATCCCATCTCTTCTTGTCTCAGCAGCTAACTCCCCTGGCCTTAAGATTTGCCCCAGGAGTGGGGACACCCCTCCCCACAGGCAGCAAGTACCGAATGTTCCAGATCCGGTCCCAATTTTAGGAAACGAACTCGAGCCTCTTCCCTACCCCTCAGGGAGGCTGGAAGGGTTCTCACCTAAGATCTGTGAGTTCACCTTTATACAGACTTGACCCTTTGGTTTTTGTCTTACATTTCCTTAATTTCCAGGTCTATGTTGTTTCTAGGTGCTGCCTAGTCGATTTCAACTCATAGTGACCCCATGTGACAGAGATGAACTGCCCCAGAGGGTTTTCTAGACTGTAATCTTTACAGAAGCAGATAGCCAGGTCTTTCTCCCTCAGAGCAGCTAGACAGGTTTGAACCATTAACCTTTCAGTTAGTTAGCTGAGAGCTTAACTGCTATGCCACCATGGCTCCTTTCCAGGCCTATATGGGGGTCTAGTTTTGACTGACTTTGACAGTTTAGATGTCCAGGCTCTTGCAAATAATTTAATTGAATGGACTGAAATACTAGAGTTTGGTGCATACCTAGAACTTTCTTAGCTGTCTGAACTGTGTGCTTCGGCTGTGCACTCTGAGAGGCTGAGGCCCAGGCCTTGTTTCTCTGTCCTACATGATCCCTGATAAAGTGGCTGGCAGGGAAGCACCAGGGACTACCTGGTCTGGGTCCCAACCTGCTGGAGGGCCCTAGAGAAGCTCAATTTGCCTATAAGCCAAAGCATCAATTCCTTTAATGATACATTTTCCTAAAATGCATAGATAGTTGGATGATCTACTCTAGTTCACATATGAAGATGGCTGCCCCAACCCCTACAGCATCTGTGCAAATTAGGAGAAAGTGCCCTCTTCGGGAGGACACAGTCCCGTGGACACATAACCCATGTTAGGTGTGATCTTGCTTCCTTGGCTGGGCACTTTGTTCGGGGCACAACCTACACAACTATCCATAGCACTCCTGTTCATTCTTTTGGTGTAACTTTTGCTTCCTCTACTTTTGATGTCTTTCTGCTGCCGATCCTTCTAAGGATACTTATACCTTATTTTCATGTTTCTAGCACTTATGCAACAAACTCCAAGAATTTACAACCAAAGTAAGAGCCCTGGTGGTGCAGTGGTTAAAAGCTCAGCTGCTAGCCAAAAGATGGGCAGTTCGAACCCACCAGCTGCTCTTTGGAAACCTTATGGGACAGTTCTTACTCTGTCCTATAGGGCCGCCATGAGTCTGAATGGACTGGATGACAACGAGTTTGGTATGGGTTTGGTATAACCAAGGTATCAGATTTATCTCTTTGAAATCCCTTACTTTCACTTTGTTGTACTTTAATAATGGATTTTATAGAACTTGTACACCATAGGGATTTGGTAAGCAAATAATTGCATACAGAGTGTTTATGCTCAATTGGTAAGGTCTGCCCAGATGTTAAGAATGAAAAGAGACAATAACTATAATATTAGTACACTGGTCCTTTGCTTTTAAAAATATATAAAAGGATGGATGGATAAATACCTTAAGGATCACAAAATACTAATTGATACATCCAACCTTATTTGCTTGAATTTTAAGAATATTTTTGTAACGAGACAGGTTTTTCTCTCCTCCATTCTCTTCTTGGAGCCCATACCTTCCAAGGCTAAGATAATTGAAAGGGATGCTCATGACATAACCCAAGTCTGGGAAGAAGACAGATACTCTTCAGGATAATAAAATACAGGAGATACGCCAACATCACAAGATATCTGATATATTTCAGATAGTCCACCTGGAGACCAGATGACCATAATGGCCTTTTTGCATTCCACCCACAGGGTCTGAAGCTTCCCTAACTGTGGCTCCAGCAGTGGGTTTGGGCAGAAGAGAGAAGTCCACCCCAGTGGCCTAATCTACAGATGGAAAATGCACACCCAAGGCCATGGCCAGAGAGGAGCCGTTTCAAGAAAAAGATGAGGAGTAAAAGGACCAGGAGGGAAGAATGGAAGAGTTCCAAGGAGAGCTGTTTCTGCCTATGCACTGAGCAGGGTTATTATGGAAAGAAGACGGGCATGAAAAAGATACTGAGAAGACGAACAAACATGATCATCCATACCGAGTGCCTCAAAACTCTAGGAATGAGCCTAGTATTCATAAACGGTACATGGGATGAACTGGGTAGACGAATCCTCCCCCTTCGCCATTTTTACTCACAACAGATTTGATTATATTACTTGAACATGAAGTTAAGAACTGAGCGAGGAGGTTCTCAGTTAAACAAGGCAGACAGAACACACACATTTATCTCTACTTCTTCCCAAAACTGCATAGAGGACTCTAAAAGAATAAGGTACAACTCTTGACGGCAAAGAGAAGGACAGAGAGATGGCAACCGGTTTTTGGAAAATAGAAAGCAGTTGGATGTGTGGCACTGATTCAGCTGAGCTGTGAAGGCAGAAATGTTGACTGCAGGGGAAGAGAAACTGGTTAAAAAGAAAAACAAGTCCCAACCCATAAGTCTGGGAAGTTTCCAGAATCGAAGGCACAGTTATCTCCAAAGGAGGAGGATGGGGTGGGTTAGGTAGAGTGGGGCTGAAAGCAGAATTGCTTTAAAGCCTGAATTAGGAGCTGTTGGGTCCCCCAGATTCTCATGCCCAACACACACAGCCAGGAAAATGACTCCTCCTCTTTTTGCAGAAGCCAAAAACCAAACCTGTTGCCATTTAGTCAGTTAGACTCATGGCGGCCCCACGTGTTACAGAGTATTGGGTTTTCTTGGCTGTAATCTTTATGGAATTAGATCGCCACACCTTTCTTCGGAGGTGCTATTGGGTCAGTTTGAACCACCAACTTTTAGTTTAGTAGTTGAGTGCAAACTAATTGTGCCGGCCAGGGACATGTTTTGCAGAAGACAGAAGGTTTATTTTCCAGAGAAGCCGGACCAGAGAAACTCCTTTTTAATAAATTTGGAAAATTTTTGGCTATTCCTTCTTCAGATATTTTTTATTGCCTTCCCCATCTCTGGAACTCCAATTATACAGGATTCATACACTTCTTAATCCAGCCCTGTCTGCCCTCTAACTAGTGTTATTTTTTTTCTTTGAATCCTTTACTAAATGGTCTGCACTATTATTTCTTGATAACGTGGTAAATTTTCCTTTTTCCTTCTTCAAAATGTTTTTATGGATATTTTAATGAGAAACTGTGAAAGAATGCACTGGAAATTGCCAGGCCAGATAATAGTTTCAAACCAGAAGTTACCATTTTGGATTTATAACCGTTTTTTAAATTTATATATTTTGTCAAACGATTATTTAATGTATAGAGTGTCATGATTTACGTCTCTATTACGATACCACCATTATATAAAATTATGTTCTTGGTTCCATTTAATGCTTTTTCTGATTAATTCTACTTTTCTGATACTCATAGTCCAAATCCTTACTTTTAAATGCCTGATAGACATTATCTTGTCCTCCTATTATTTTTTTCAAATCACATTATCCCCTAAGTTTTCTCTTCTCAACAGCACAAAGTTGGATTTTATGCATTGCACCAGTATTTTGATAAAGGAGTTTAACATTTGGTTTTATATTTAAACTTACTACTAAGGTCCCTGGGTGGCACAGGCAATTTGCAATCAGCTGCTAACCTACCACTATCTCTAGGGCTGAGAGTAACCAAGGAAGGAACAAATTTGGAAGAGCACCCCCTCCCAAGGCTGAGAACCAGACCTAGTTGCAAGGATGTGGCTGTGGCCCATGAAATATAGTCTTCTTCAAGGCATTGGAGATCCAAAGAGGCAGTGGAAAATGACAGTGCCAAGATCTGGGAGGCAAAGGAAAACTTGAAATGTGAGCCTGGCATTTCATGCTACTTTTCCCCTTGGGGAATCTGCCAATTCCAGAAGAGGCAGTTGAGAAGGAGTGAAGCTGAGCTAAGCTCTTGGCAGCCTCAAGGGCTGGGGGATCATTGATGACACCTCATGCAATCTTTCCCTCATGCAATCTGTCACCCAATTCTATCACTTTTACCTGAGGATATCTCTGGAATCCACTGACTTCTCTCTCCTCCCAGAACTACCCTGGCTCAAAAAACTGGGGCCCAGAGTGGGGAAGGGACATGTCCACGCTTATAGAGAAAGTCAGTGGTAGAGCCTGGGCTAGAACTTGGGTCTCCTGACTCCTAGAGGTGGAGAAGTTTGCTGAGGTGTCACAAGCCAGATCTGGCAAGCAGTAAGATGGTCTGTTGGGGTATCGACAAGACTTGCTGGGAGGCTACCAACAGGGGTACTTTGAAAGTCACTGGGAAGTTGCCCGTTGAGGCACCAGCAAGACTTGCTCGGGGGGACCTCCAGTGGGTACCTGGAAAACTTGCCTGGAAGTAGATGGGGTACTGTAATGATTCACCAGAAAGCCACCCACTGTGGTCCCCCTGAAAGTTGCTTGAGTAAACCCCACTGGATGTGGCCAAATGCCCAGAAGCAAGAAGAGAGGCAAGCACAGAGACTACAAGCCCTTTTTTCTTCCAGTGTCCTTCCAGCATCCTCCTCTGACAAAACCTGACATCATGCCAGCTGGCAAAGGAGCAGTGTTTACAGGGTCCAGCTCTGGTATCATAAAGCAGAACAAAGAAGGGTGGGTTGGAACTGAGAGACAATAAATTGAGAACTGGCTGGAGGCAGTCCATGGAAGCAGCAGTCAAGAAATCAAACATGTCTTGGGCAAATGTGCTGCAAAAGCCCTCTTTAAGGAGTTAAAAAGCAAAAACATCACTTTGATGACTAAGGTGCATCTGACCCAAGCCATTTTCATTAACTTCCAACACAACTTTTGCTTCTCTTTGACTTTGACTTCCTCTTCATATGACAATGATTTTGTGATATCATTTTCTACAAAAAGAATTAAAAAATAATTCAGTCTTTCTTCTAGCATGGCTGATGGCAATGCAGGTCTTTTTGATAGCTTCATATGCATGTGAAAGCTGGATAATGCAAAAGGAAGACAAAAGAAGGACTGATGCATTTGAACTGTGGTATCAAAAAATAACATTGAATATACACCATGGACTGTCAAAAGAATGAACAAATCAGTCTTAGAAGAAATACAACCAGAATGTTTGTTAGCAGCAAGAATGGTGAGCTTTCGACTCACTTTGGACATGTCATCAGAAAAGACCAATCACTAGAAAAGGACATCATGTTTGGTAGACCGCCAACGAAAATGAGGAAAACCCTCCGTGAGATGGATTGACACAACAGCCACACAAGGAACTCAAGCAAATCAATGATCATGAAGATGGGGCAGGATCTGACAAAGTTTCATTCTGTTATACGTAAGGTTGCTGTGAGTTGGCACCAGCTCCTTGGCAATTAATAACAACAATACTGATAATATCTAGAAAGACTAAATATTATATCATCATCATTTTTCATTAACTCCCAAAACAACTTTTGCTTCTCTTTGACCACCTCTTCATATGACAATGATTTTTTGATATCATTTTCTACAAAGAGAATTAAAAAAATTCAGTCTTCTAGTATGGTTGATGGCAACGTGGGTTTTTCGTGTTGATAGTTTAGAAATAGTTTCTTTCAGTTTCAAAGCTTCTTGTTGGTGTGACCTTTGCAACTTCATCCCCAGTTTTCTCAACAGCTTGGAGTGAGGGCTTGGGGGTGTTGCTGGGTGTGAGGTGAGGGACAAGGGGGTGGCTTCCAAGCAAGAAAGCAGGTTGTCACTAGGGACACAACACAAGTAGAGGAGAGACCTCCAGGCTCAAGCAGTGCACTAAGTCTTAGGTGGCCTGGGGCACTGCTTCCTCCCCTCATTCCTACAGGAGAGTGCGCTGATCCAAGGAAGGGGCCCTGGCAAGTGACAGGCTTTGAAGCTTAAGCTTCATTAACTTGACCATCAGTCCACCTATGCCACTGTTGTTGCTGGGTGCCATCAAATCCATGCTGACTCATAGCGATCCCATGTGACAGAACAGAACTGCCTCATAGGGTTTCCTAGGCTGTAGTCTTTACAGGAGCAGATCACCAGGTCTTTCTCCTGTGGAGCTGCTCGGTGAGTTCAAACCACCAACCTTTCGGTTAGCAGTTGGGCACCTAACTGTTTCACCACCCATGCTCCTTTGTCACTAGAGAACAGCAAAGCTGACTTACTTCCTGTCTCTCAAGGCCTTTTGACAGCTTCTGAAATTCTGCTTGAACTTTGAAAGGTGAGGAAATTATTTAAAGGACACTACTCTTAAGACTCTTAAGAAGTTTTAGAAATGAGGCAACCTCATTGGGCTAGAGGAGCCCTAGCATAGTGGTTAAGAGCTCAGCTACTAACCAAAAGGTTGGCAGTATGAACCCACCTGCCGCTCTGCAGGAGAAAGATGTGGCAGACTGCTTCCATAAAGATTTACAGCCTTGGAAGCCCTATGGGGCAGTTCTACTCTGTCCTACATGGTCACTATGAGTTGGAATGGACTTGATGGCAATGGGATTTTTTTTTTTTTTTTTTTTGGAGTAAATGTCTGGACCCCTCCCAAGGGACTATTTTAGAGGCAAGGGCAGTCACAGAAACCCTGGCCTGCTATTTTGTTAGGACAAGATCTCATGAATACTAAGTCACATCATGTAGAGATACTTTTAACTTCTTTCATCAACTACATTGCTTCTTTCAATAATGAAATAACTTTTGAAACAGGGATAGCTGTGGTAAGAATCACTATTTCTCCCTGAGCTGAACCTACTTGAGGGAACAGTGTGTCTTGGCCAGTTTTGCTCACATCTAACAATTACAGACAGCATGCGGAGAACAACTGATGATTTTCCAGTCTCCATCCTCTCCCAGTTGAAGGCTCTATATTCTGGATCACACTTCGATGGAAAACTAGAGAAGTCTGACACATTGTTAACTATATGTTAATTTCCCCTGTCTTCCCCCAGCTTTCCTATAGGTTCCTGGGTAGAAAAACAGCACAAACAGACATTGGAAAGTTTAGGGCTATTATTTTCAAAGGTTGGTCTTGGTGTGGGCTTGGAAACAGGAAGGTGGGTGGGGGAAAAGCATCTATCACTGAGAAGGGAAACCCTGTTTCCTCAGCTACCACTGAGAAATAAGGCCTTAGAAATGAGCCATGTCTCTCCCCTCCACCCAGTATTCTAGGACTCCACCTACCCCAATCTCCCTACATTCTCTGCCATCTTATTTACGTTTATGTCTATCACAAGACAGAACCCACCATCACTCAAAATTCAGAAGCAAAAAGAAAAAAAAACAGATAAAATCAACTATACAAAATATTTTATAACTGTATGGTTAAAAAACAATACAAAGTAAAAACAAATAACAAATTGGGATATTTGTAACATATCACAAAGGGTTTCTATCTCTAATGTATCACCATCCTACATACATCAGGACCCTATATATTGACAATACTCAAGTAGAAACATGCTTTTCAAAAAGTGCCACCATTTGCAGCAGCCACCAGTCCCTTGCAGTGCCAGAGAAAGGTTGGGGTCTAGGCAGAGGTGGAGGAAATCTGTGTGCTGTGTTTTGTTACGAGATCCTGAAGCGGCTCTGCTTGTGCTCCGAGACTCACAAATGACTGTTGGGACTCTTTCTCACCTTCTCTCTTCATGATTCTCCCAACCATCAGCTTCCTTCTCTCAGCCCAGCTTCCCATAGGGCTGGAAACACGGCCGTGGGCAGCTCGCCTTCCCTTCATCCGCCACCTAGCACAACATTTTACCAGAGACTTTTTTTCCTCTGACCCCAGGGGACAGTCCTGATTGGTCCAACATGGGTCGACTCCCGTCACTGGACCAATCACGTGAGGCCAACACCAGTCTTGCTAACTTAAAGCAAGCTGGAGTTGTCACACGGAGGAAGCCGCTTCCTGATTTTCCCAAGGCGCCCCCATGAACAGAGGCACATGCATAGCCAGGTGAGGCAGTCCCTGACGGGAAGACTCTGAAAATTCAGGAGGCCATACGTGGTCCCAAAATATCCTCCTCAACCATAGGCCACTATGTCTCAAATTAAATCCTTGGCATATTGCTTTTTGGAGCTTCTCCTTAGATGACTGGCCCTTTAAACACACACACATATACACACGCCTGGTAGAGGTTACACGTGGAGCTAATTGTTGTTATGTGGTGGTTCAGTGGTAGAATTTTCCCCTTCCACTTGAGAGACCTGGATTTGATTCCAGGCCAGTGCACCTCATTCACTGCCACCACCCATCACCAATGTTGCTATGATGCTGAACAGGTTTCAGCGGAGCTTTCAGACTAAGATGAACTAGGAAGAAAGGCCTGGTAATCGTATTCTGAAAATCAGCCAATGAATACCCTATGGATTACAATAGTCCAATGTGCAGTCGTTCATGGGGATGGCGCAGGAACAAGCAGCGTTTCCTTCTGTTGCCATGAATCAGGGGCCTGCTTGCTGGCAGCTAGAAACAACAATTGTTGCTATGATATTAATTTCCCGGTTGCTTCCTTTTTGTCTTTATAGGAGAATCAAGCAAAGAGCACTAGAGATTGTGGAAATGTCTAAGTAATAGTTCTGAGAGAGGGAAGTGAGGGGCAAGAAAAGAGCTTCACAAACTGAAAACTTTTTTTATTGTACATTTAGATGAATGTTTACAAAACAAATTAGTTTCTCATTAAACAATTAATAAACATATTGTTTTGTGACATTGGTTGCCAACTCCACGACAGGTCAACACACTCCCCTTCTGGACCCTGGGTTCCTCGTTACCAGCTTTCCTGTCCCCTCCTGCATTTTCGTCCTTCCCCTTAGCTGGTGTGCCCACTTAGTCTCGTTTTGTTTTATGGGCCTGTCTAATCTTTGGTCAAAGGGTGAACTTCAGAAGTGACCTCAATAGTGAGTTAAAAGGGTGTCCAGGGACCATACTCTCAGGTTTCTCCAGTCTCTGTTAGGCCAGTGTCTGATATTTTTTGGTGAGTTAGAATTTTGTTCTCCATTTTTCTCCAGGTCCGTCCTGGACCTTCTATTGTGATCCCCGTCAGAGCAGTCGGTGGTGGTAGCCAGGCACCAAGTAGTTGTGCTGGACTCAGTCAGGTAGAGGCTGTGGTCGTTGTGGTCCGTTAATGCTTTGGACTGATCTTTCTCTTGTATCTTTGGTTTTCTTCACCTTGTTCCAGATGGGGTGGGACCAGTGGAGTATCTTAGATGGCCACTCACAAGCTTTAAGACCCCAGACACTAATCACCAAAGTAGGATGTAGAACATTTTCTTTATAAACTATGTTATGCCAATTGAGCTAAATGTCCCCAGGACCATGGTCCTCAGTCCTCAGCCCAGTAATTCAGCTCCTCAGAGAGTTTGGATGTATATCTGTAGCTTCCATGACCTTGCCTTGTACAAGTTGTGCTGGCTTCTCCAGTATTTTGTACTGTCTTTCCCTTCACCTAAGTTACTACGTATCAATTGTCTAGTTAGTGTTTTCCCTTCCCACCCCTCCCCTTGCTTGTAACCATCGAAGATTGTTTCTTTCTGTGTATGAACCTTTTCATGAGTTTTTATAATAGTGGTCTCATTTGTCCTTTTGTGATTGACTTATTTCACTCAGCATAATGCTGTCCAGATTCATCCATGTTTTGAGATGTTTCATAGATTCATCATGGTTCTTTATTGTTGTATAGTATTCCATTGTGTGTATGTACCATAGTTTGTTTATTCATTCATGTGTTGATGGGCACTTAGGCTGTTTCCATCTTTTTGCTATTGTGAATAATGCTGCAATGAGCATGGGTGTGCATGTATCTATTCGTGTGACCACTCTTTTTTCTCTAGGATATATTTCTAGGAGTGGGATTGGTGGATCATATGATATTTCTATTTCTAGCTTCTTTAGGAAGCACCACATTGTTTTCTAAAATAGTTGGACTATTTTACATTTCCACCAACAGTGCATAAGAGTTTCAGTCTCCCCACAGCCTTTCCAACATTTGTTATTTTCTGTTATTTTTTTTTTAATTTGTGCCAGTAATGTCAGGGTGAGATCATATCTCATTGTAGTTTTGATTTGTATTTCTCTAATGGATAGTGATCTCAAGCATTTCCTTATATGTCTGTTAGCTGCCTGAATGTCTTCTTTGGTAAAGTGTCTGTTCATATCCTTTGCCCATTTTTTAAATTGGATTATTTGTCTCTTTGTTGTAGAGGTGTTAGATTTTCCTGTAGACTTTAGAGATTAGAACTTAGTTGGATTTGTTATAGCCTAAAATTTTTTGCCAGTCTGTAGATTCTCTTTTTACCCATTTGGTGAAGTCTTTTGATGAGAATAAGTGTTTAATTTTTAGAAGATCCCAGTTATCTAGCTTATCTTCTGGTGTTTGTGTATTGCTAGTTATGATTTGTATGCTATTTATGCTGTGTATTAGGGCCTCTAGCATTGACCCTATGTTTTCTTCTATGATCTTTATAGTTTTTGGTTTTATATTTAGGTCTTTGATCCATTTTGAAATAGTTTTTGTGTATAGTGTGAGGTATGGATCCTGTTTCATTTTTTTACAGATGGACATACAGCTCTGCCAGCACCATTTGTTAAAAAGTCTGTCTTTTCCACATTTAAGGGACTTTGAGCCTTTGTCAAAGATCAAATGTCTGTAGGTGGATGGATTTATGTTTGGGTTCCTGATTCTGTTCCATTGGTCAACGTGTCTGTTGTCGTACCAGTACCAGGCTGTTTTGACTACCATGGCTGTATAGTAGGTTCTGAGGTCAGGTAGTGTGAGGCCTCCTATTTTATTCTTTTCTTCAATAGTTCTTTACTTATCCTGGACTTCTTTCCTTTCCATATAAATTTAATGATTAGTTTTTCCACCCCATTAAAGAATGTTGTTGGTATTTGGGCCGGGATTGCATTGTATTTGTAGATTGCTTTTGATAGAATTGACATTTTCACAAAGTTGAGCCTTCCTATCCATGAGCATGGTATGTTTTTCCATTTATGTTCTGTTTGGTTTCTTGCAGTAGTGTTTTATAGTTTTCTTTGTATAGATCTTTTACATCCCTGGTTAGATTTATTCCTAAGTATTTTATTTTTTTTAGAGACTATTATAAATGGCATTGCTTTCTTGATTTCCTTTTCATAGATCTCTTTATTGGTGTATAGGAATCCAATGGATTTTTATGTTTATCTTGTCTCCTACTACTCTGCTGAATCTTTCTATTAGTTCCAGTAGTTTTCTTCTGGAGTCCTTTGGGTTCCCTATATATATCATATCATATCATCCATAAATAAGGATAGCTTTACTTCCTCCTTACCAATTTGAATGCCCTTATTTCTTTTTTTTTTTTTTTTGCCTTATTGCTGTAGCTAGGACTTACATCACAATGTTAAATAGGAGCGGTGATAAAGGGCATCCTTGTCTTCTTCCTTGAACTTAAAACTTTTACTGAGGCTGCCTCTGCTTTTGAGTTCCAGGAAAGGAACTCTGCCTGTGAATCATAGAATCAAATATGTGGACTTCTCATTTAAATGACTAAACTAGGAGCCCCAATGTATTCCTAGGTTTCTGAAACAAAATTCACAAGTTTTTTGTAACTGTCTTTCTTGGCATCATAATTTAACTCCAAAAGAAAAAGTCAGTAAAACATCTTTTGGCCTCCATGTTCTACCAATTTAAAACTGGGTTAAAACAAAAAACAAGAACCCTGTCTCCCCAGATCATGAGCTTTTAGAAGTTTCTTGATTTCAAGGTTTTACTCTTAACAGGAAGCAGCCAACCTTCAGATGGCCTAGTCATGTTCTAGGATGAAGTTGTGGGAAGAAGACTGAGAACAGATCTGGACAAGAACTGGTTAAATCCCAGGAGATCTACTAGGGCAGGTGATGGTCCAGGAGGGTTGGGGGAGAGGGCAAGGAGATGGGTCAAAGGAATCAGGACTAAGAATTTGAGGAACAAACGGCAGGAACATAAACTATGAATCTGGATCATAAGGCTGGGTCAGTATCTAAGCAAGAGGCCTGGGGCAACAGCAGCAAGACTGAAGATCCTGAATCAAGGCTTCTATGCCAGGGACTCCTTTCTACATCTGCCCAAGGCCAGAGTTGAGTTCCAATGGGATTTGGTAGTATTTCTAAAAATGTCTGTATGGATCACCTGTCTGCCTTTGGATCTCCTGGTTGGCTTGTTAAAAATACAGATTCCTGGGATGCCACCCCTCCTCCGATCCAACTAGACCCAGTGGTCTGAATCTGTAGGGCCAGGCTCAAGAATAAGCACTTTAACAGTCCCCATGATGATTCTTATGTACGTTTTTAGAATTTTACTGGGCTAAAGTCTTGAACTTTTGGAGAGAGGTGAGTCAGTGCACCTGGATGGAGGGGGATTCTTAGCATCAGAACAGCCAAAAGCAATATTTTTCCAAGTTAGTACCTCTGAAAAGCCTTGCCCATGACCCCTTGTTTCATGCCCAAAACTTGGCCCTTCCAAGCACCCATTTTTGGTCTCCTGGTGTCCCTACCCAGGGGCTCAGCCTATTTCCTAGAGCGCAGGATGGCAGACTTGAGGTAGGAAGTTCTCAGGCTCCCCTCCCCCAACTGGGTAGAGACTTAGAGTAAGGTCACTCATCCTGGAAGATTGGCCCAGGAAAAGGCATTTTCCTGCCAACTAGAGTTCTTCCTCCCACCTGAGATCCAGGTCATAGAATGGGCTTTTTTGACTCCCATTTTTAGTGTATAAGTCTCCACTAGTGCCTTGTGGGACTGAAGCCCTGACCTAATTGCTGCCGGTTGGAATACTTCTTGCCAAAGCCCTTTCCGGAGACTGTATCTAACTACACATTCTTTTCACACTCTACATCAGCCAGCCTCCAACCACCACCTGTCTGAATATCTAGTGCCAAACATAGCACATAGTAGGTGCTCAACCAAAATGTGTAGAAGGGATGAATGTGGGAATGGATGAATGAATGGATAGGTAGATTAGTGAGTGAATGATTGTGTTGTCCTTGTCTTTCATCTAATTTCTTGCCCCTCCAAGTAGGGAAGTGGCATTGATCAGGGTGAAGTCACGAAACCACAGATCTCTCTTGGTTCTGCTGTCACCCTTGGGAAGCCTCCAGTAAACCATCTCCATTAAAGTAACATGGACAGCTGTGTAACTTTAGACCAGTAGCCCATGAATCCAGATAACTGAGACAGTGACTGTCAACCCTAAAGATATTCCTTTGGCTCATCTGCAGGACCCAAATTTAATAATATATTCAGTAATGAATCGGTCCCCTCTCACTTCACTTTAATACCCCAAATGTAACCTCACTCGAAGGCTCAATAAGCTGTCCGATTGAAACTTTAGATCAATCCACATGAAAAAAAATCCCTCTAGTTAAAACATGAAGCGTTTGAAGGAGACCAAATACACACTCAGTACAGCCAGGTCCAGCTTCTCTATCTGTAAAACTAGGCCCCATCTCCAGATCACTCAGGATGACCAGCAGCTTCCAATGGCAGAAAAGTGCCTCAACCACATCAGGTGAGCTGCACAAATGAGAAGTAATTTGACAAGTCAGCTAGCCCGGAGTAGCCAGTCAAGTCTATGCAGAGTGCTCTAATGCACTTAAAAGCCCAGAAGCAAGCCCAGGCTGAGTACTAATGGCCTAAACACCACCAGGGATTTGCCAAGTCTAATTTCTAGGCCTGATGGCCATGTTGTTCCATCTCCATTGGGCTACTTAAGGCACAGTGGAGACAGAATCTGACAGAGAAGCTCACCCCGGCCTTGGTCTAGATTTATGGGGTAGAAAAGTTGCCAAGAAGGTAAATTAGATATCAACAAGGCTTCCCCCAGGATGATGAGGTCTCAGGGGCAATAAGACTGTGAAACTTAAACTGAATCTAAATCAATGCCATACAGAGAGATGAGGATATATGGGATTACAGCAACGGCTCCTCCATTTGCTGGCATGTTGTGACTTCACTGTTCTAATCCTCAATTTTTTCATCTATAAAATATGGCTAATATGACCTATCTTAAAATTAAATGAATGTAAAAATGGCAGTATTGGGCCTGGCACAGAATGAGTGACCAATAATTGGTGGCTATTTATATTTATAGTATGTTATTTTTGTTGATATTTTCTGCTACAGTAAATTATCTATGCAGTTGACTAGTGCTGGCCTATTTATCTTTCAGTCCCAAAGACTCAGTTCAGCCTTGAATGGGACATATGCTCCTTTGGGAAAGATATTTTTACATGTGAGGTATCTGCCTAGGGTGGCCATTTTTTCCATCCACTTAGCCAAATAACCAGCCATTTCAGTCAGAGCTTATGCAATTTATCTCTCCCCTACTATTCCATATTAGCCCTGGATGCTTGTTCCCATTTCTAACCATTCCCTTCCCACCTGTACTGTGAGCCACCTTGGACCATCAGACTGGGAAGCCACGACCTGTGCTGCCCACAAGTAGGGAGGGAGTCATACCACTCTCTTAATCAACCTTAGTGCCAACTCTTCCCAGAATGGGCTTATATACATGATATCGCTGTTATCATGTATAACATGAGCCAGGGAGGCAGGTGCTAGAGATTGGGGTTACAGTGTTCAGCTCAATGGAAGAAGAGCAAAGAACATTCTATTGACTAGAGCTATCAAACATATATGTATACATACATGCACACATACATTCTCTGAGAGAAAGTCAAAGGGTCAAAGCCTAACTCATGTATACCAAATTCATAGATTAGAAGGTATTACTGTTAAGATTTCAATTCTTCCCAAAATTAAACTATAGATTCAGCATAATCCCAGTCAAATTTCCAAAAGACTTTTCTCTGTGTGTGTGTATACCAATAGAGGAATTAGTCATAAAATGTAAGGTATGTGGAAATGCAAACGCCCTAAAATAGTCAAAGCAATCTTGAAAAAGAAGAACAAAACTTAAAGACACATACTATCTGATTTCAAAATTTACTATAAAGTTACAATAATCAACAGAATGTGGTACTAGTATAAGAATAGATTAATGGAAGAGAAAAAAAGAGTCCATAAATAGGACCACACATATAAAGAAAATTTATTTTCAACCAAGGCACCAAGGTCCTTCAACGGGATAAAGAAAGGCTTTCAACAAATGGAGCTGGAACAAGCGGATAAACATGTAGAAAAAATGAACTATGACCCCTATCGCAAACCACACACAAAATTAATTTGGGATGGAGTAGAGATCTAAACATAAAAGCTAAGACTATAAAAATTCTAGGGAAAAAACAGAATAGGCAAAGATTTCTTGGAAAGGACACATAAAGCAACAAACATAAAAGAAAACCTTGATAAACCGGGAGGCATCAAAATCAAAATCTTCTGTTTATCAAAAGACACCACAGAGAAAATAAAAAGAGCCACAGGCTGTGAGTAAATATTCACAAAACATGTATCTGGCAAAAGATTTGTATTCAAATTATGCAAAGAAACTACAAATCTATAATGAAAGAATAGTCCAATTAGAAACTGGCAAAAGACTGGAACAGACACTTCATAAAAAAAGATATACGAATGACCAATAAGCACATAAATAAATGCTTAGCATCATTTGTCATCAGGAAAATGCAAGTTAAAACCATAATGAGATACCTTCTCGCATCCACTAGAACGGCTACAATTAAAAAGATTTATACCAGTTGTTGGCAAGAATGTGGAGCAACTGGAACTCTTCTATACCACTGATAGGAATGTATGATCAAACAACTAATTTGAAAAACAGTTTGGTTATTTCTTACAGAGTCAAACGTACAAGCACCCTATTACATGACAGGTATTTACCCAAGAAAAATGAAAACATTTGTCCATAAAGAGACTTGTATATGAATGTTTATAGCAACTTTTATTAATAAGAGCCAAAACCAACCAAATGTACATCAATAGGAGACTAGATAAACAGATTGTAACATATTCACACAATGGACTACTTCCCAGTAATAAAAATGAGTATAACAACTGATACATGCAACAACGTGGATGACTCTCAATAATATTATTGCATAAAAGAAGCCAGATACAAAACAGTACATACTGTATTTTCCATTTATATGATATTCAAGGAAACCCCGGTGGTGTACTGGTTAAGTGCCACGGCTGCTAACTACAGGATCGGCATTTCAAATCTTCCAGGTGCTCCTTGGAAACTCTATGGGGCAGTTCTACTCTGTCCTATAGGGTCGCTATAAGTCGGAATTGACTCGATGGCACTGGGTTTGGTTTTTTTTTTTTAATGATATTCAAGAACAGACAAAATTAATCTGTGATGATAGAATTCAGAATACTAGTTGCCCTTGGGGCACAGGGGTTGGTTAAAAAGGGGCATGAAAGAACTTTCTGAACTGATGGAAATAGTTTGTCTTCACAAACCTCACCAAATTGTACACTTGAGATCTATGCATTTTGCTGTATATACATTTTACCTAAAATGTAAAAGATCTTTAAAAATATTTAACTCCAGTTATGCTTTTTCATGGTAGGCTATGTTAGTATGTTAGTTATCTACTGCTGCTATAACAGAAATAGCACAAGTGGATGGCTTTAACAAAGAAAAATTTATTCTCTCACAGTCTAGTTGACTACAAGTCCAAATTCAGGGTGTCAGCTCAAGGAGAAGCCTTTCTCTCTCTGTTGTCTCTGGAGGAAGGTCCTTGCCATCAATCTTCCCTTGGTCTGGGAGCATCTCAGCGCAGGCACCTCAGGTCCAAAGGATGCGCTCTGCTCTCCGTGCTTTCTTGGTGGTATGCATTCCCCCAAGTCTCTCTGCTCACTTCTCTCTTTTATGTCTCAAAAGAGATTGGCTTAAGATACTATCTAATCTTGTAGATCTCATCAAAGTAATTGCCACTAATCCATCTCATTAACATCATAGTGATAGGATTTACAACACACAGGGAAATATCAGATGACAAAATGTTAGACAATCACACAATACTGGGAATCATGATCTAGCCAAGATGACAAATTTTGGGGAGCACAATTCAATCCATGACAGTTAGCAATTCAGAAATTACCTTCTGGGTATTCTAGGTTGGAGGAAATGAGTAGATTTATTGAAGATGATGGAAGCAAAATTTCTCGCTGTTAGGAAAGGGAGTTACAAATATGGAAAGGGCAAGCCTAAAATAAAGCCTGTAGTGTTGGACTGGAATAGAAGTATCAGTATAAATCCGTTTTAATGTGAGATTTTTAATTTATAAATAAATGATTGATAGATCTAAACATATATATATATATATATATATAGTGTGTTCATGTATAATTTCCTAGCCCTGTCAGCTGTGAGTGCTTAGAAGCAAAGACTCCTGTAGCAACAAACATACCTAGTGCCCAGATTTTGGTTTCTAAATATCATCCTTCACTAAAGGGATCCATGGCTCCTTGGAGAAATGGCTAATTCTAGGGTTTGGTCAGGGAAAGTACAATATAAGCCTGGAACATTTTGTTGTACCAGAAAATAAAGATGTGCTAAAAGAAAAAATTATGGGAACATGTCAAAAGACTGCCTAAAGAGGCTCCCACTGGCCAAATCTAATGACCATATGTGACAGAATAGAACTGCCCTGTTTTTTGTTTTATAGGGTTTCCTAGGTGGTAATTTTTATAGAAGTAGATCACCAGGTCTTTCTCCCTTGGAGCAGTTCTTCCTTGCATATAGAAGAAATAATAGAATTTTAAGAATTTTCAAAGGATGCTAAAGCTAGTGGGTGAAAGTTTGATGATAACATAATATTTACATAATCTCAAAATATCTCCCACAAATTACTTATTAGTTACAAAGGGAAAAATAGTTACTTTGCAGAGAAGAAGCTTGGTGGACAACTTCTTAATCAAGTGACCAAAGTTAAGATCGTTAATATTGGAACAAATCAGCATCATGTCCCTCATGATGATACACAGAGAATAACACAACATTACTTCCATAGCATTTCTGCCAAAAGTGCAAAAGCTTATATAATTATGAGGAAATAGTACACAAGCCCAAATTAAAGGACCATCTACAGAATAATTGACCTGTCCTCTTAAAAAACGTCAAAGTCATGAAAGGCAAAATAAATATATAAATAATCAACAACAACAACAAAAAAAAACGAGAAATCATTCTAGATTTAAAAAATGAAAAATCCATAACTAAATGCAAAACATGATCCTGGATTGAATTCTGCACCAGAAAATAACAGTCATAAAGGACCTGATTGGGACAGTTGACAATATTGAATGTGTTGGGTGCCATTGAGTCGATTCCGACTTTTAGTGATCACATGTGATACAGTAGAACTGCCCCACAGGGTTTCTTAGGCTGTAGTCTTTACAGAAACAGATTCAAAATGGCCAATACCAGTGCATTTCAGGTCATTAATACCTAGGATATCGATCTTTGTGCATTCCATTTCCGTTTTGATGATTTCCAATTTTCCTAGATTCGTACTTTATACATTCCACATTCCTAATATTAATGGATGTTTGCAGCTGTTTCTTCTCATTTTGAGTTGTGCCACATCAGCACATGAAGGTCTCGAAAGCTTGACTCCATCCACGTCATTAAGGTCGACTCTACTTTAAGGAGGCAGCTATTCTTCAGTCATCTTTTGCGTGCCTTCCAACCTGGGGGGCTCATCTTCCAGCACCATATCAGACAATGTTCCGCTGCTATTCATAAGGTTTTCACTGGCTAATGCTTTTCAGAAGTAGACTGCCGGGTCCTTCTTCCTAGTCTGTCTTAGTCTGGAAACTCAGCTGAAACCTGTCCTCCATGGGTGACCCTGCTGGTATCTGAATACCGGTGGCATAGCTTCCAGCATCACAGCAACACGCAAGCCCCCACAGTACAACAAACTGACAGACACGTGGGGTTGGTGAATCTAGATAAAGAGTATATTGAAGTTCTTTATACTATTACTGTAATATTTCTGAAAGCATGAAATTAAACAGTTTTTGAAATTAGTTATTTTGACTCTGCAGTCTTTCATACCTGAAAACTCATGGAAAAAATAGAGAAAATATGTCATCTTCAGTGAGTCAAAGCTGTCCAGATCTGTTAGATCTGGACAGAGACAAGGGAGCATGCTGACGGCCAACACATGTGCTCCAAGTTGGGTTTCCCAGGAAGCAGAATCTGAGACAGAGATGAAAACGCAGGACCTTTATTAGGGAGTGCTCTTGAGATCAACACCTGTGGAAGGGAGGGAAAGAAAGCAGGATTGGCAGGGAAAGAAATTGAACTATAATGTTATCTCAACAAAGGTCTCAGTCCCTACCCAGGGATCTCTGGAGCTGAGATGCCCCTTCAGAGATGCCCCAAGTTGGGATGAGGGGGTTGACATTTTATCCCCTCAGTCACTGGATGCGGACTCCCCTAGGAAGGGCCCATGACCTTTTCAAACTAGGCAATTCCAAAGAATGCTTACAGCTCAAGGTTGCCCGCTAGCAGCACTCCCAGCAATTGGTCAAATAAGTCCTTGAGTCAAATGGCATTTGGGCAGCACATCTATTACAACGTAACTCTTAGAACCTCTGAAAGAGCAGGGCACATGTTTCCCCAAAAGTAAGTATCATTGTTGTAAAAAGATCCTTTGAGATCTGTTTGGAGGCCCAGAGGAGCATAGTTCAATACCATGTATCATCCCTATGCCCTAAGTCCACAACTTAGCCAACTACAAGGGGAAGATTCCAGAGGAAAACAAGGTGAATGGAGAATGGGGGGGAGGGGGGACAATGATAGTCAGATTACAACAGAGGGCACCTGGGATTTAAAGGGCTGTCTGTAAGGGTTTCTGGAGTAAACTATGCCAAACTCCTGAACTCTGACAGCTGAGGGGAGAATTTCCCCCAGGGCAAAGAAAATACCATTAAGTGAGAGAAAGTTGAAGGCTCTAATCCTTTCTACTCAGTGTTAGTACAAAAACAAAACAAAACCCATTGCCATCGTGTCCAATTCCAACTCAGAGCGACCCTACAGGACAGAGTAGAGCTGCCCCACAGAGTTTCCAAGGAGTGCCTGGTGGATTTGAACTGCTGACCTTTTGGTTAGCAGCCATAGCACTTAACCGCTACACCACCAGGGTTAGTAGAGGTAGTCCCCAATTTACGACATATTCAAGTTACGATGCGCCACACTTAGGATAGTCGGGTTTTTTTTTTTTTTTTGTACATCTTATCATTAGTCATTAGTAATATGTACTACATATAATGTTAAAATGTATCTGTAAGTTTATATGTAATGTTTTCAACTCCCAAAGACAAATAAAGATCAGATTTATAAAGATACTGATAACAAAAGGCAATAATAATGAAAACTTAAAAAAATGAGGTATTCAAATTAAGTCAGAACCAACTTACAACAGAGTCCATGAAATGGAACCTTGTCTCAAGTCGAGGAGTACCTGTAGTTAGACAACCCTATTCAAAGAAAAAGGTGAAACATAAACTGGATCTTTGCATGAGAAATGTAAAGTAAATCACAAGAGAAATTATCCAAAGACAAATAGGAATAGTTTAGACAAATAATCCTCCATCATCCCAATAAAATCATAAAACAACATAATTTACCCTAAAAGAGACTCAAAAGAACAGATACAAGAGATGGAAGTGTTCATGGATGAGATAAGACAACAGAAAAGACAACAGAAGGAGTTGAAAATCTAGTTGGCTGACCTTATGAAAGGAATGGCAGAAAAAACTATCACAGAGCCATGTAAAACACGGCTAAAAATATGGTCAGATTCATGTGGATAAGTGTAAAGAAATCGCTCAACCTAAGACTTAAAAATAAGGGTATTTGAAATTATTGAGGAAATATAGATGCAGAAAACAAAGAGCAAACATATAACTAAGTTGGTGTTCCTAAAGAAAAGAACAGAAAAAAAGCTCAATATATTAAAGAAAATATCTTGCCTGAATTAAAGACTTGAAGACTTTTTTGACCCTAAGCAATCAAAATCCCCAAAGGGAGGAAATGATACAGAACAACCGACACCAAGACATATCCTGGTAAAGACATATCTTCCAAACTTTGAAGATAAAGAAAGAATCCTATAGGAATCCAGACTGGAAAAACCCATCAGAAATATGGATGGTGCAGGGAATCAGCCTGACCTCCAACTTTTCCTCCAAATCAACCCTTTGTGAGAAATGTCTAGAGAATTGTAGGGAAAACATAATATAACTTGATAGTTTTGTAACCAGTCAAGATGTCTTCCAAATACAAAAACAAAGCAACGTTCTCAAGCATGCAAACAAGAACTTAGGAATTATAGCACCCAGGAGATAAGCAACTCAGGAATAGAAAACTAAGTTGAAAGAATTTATGGAGAGTATTGAAGTCGTTTAAATAATAATACCTCGTTAAAACTCATTGACCACTTATCATGTGCCAAGAACTGTTTTGAGCTTTACATGTGTTAAATCACTTAATAATCAAATCCATACGTTAGGTACAATACCTCCAGAGGACACCATTGATCGGGATGAAGGGAGTGTTTGTTGTGTTTGTTTTTTAGGGTGGATTTTAAGGTTTGTAAATAGGCAGGAAGGAAAGAACCATTAGAAAAGGAACAAGAAAAGACACAGAAGGGAGGATAGTTGTTAGAACAAGGCCTCAGAGACCCATTTCAGAATGGAGAGTGAGAATAGTCTTAGAAAGATGTAGATACATTTCTGAGCTAAGCAAGAAAGTGAAAATGAATCACTTTTAAATAGCAGGCAAGGAAATCAAACAGCTTACTCATGAACATCTAAAAACAAAATATATTTGAATTGAGAAAAAATTTTCTGCTGTTCCAAATCCTAGTATATTGCATGACTTGCCGACATAGATGAGTTTCTTTTACATGCTTCAGAAGACATGGGAAGAAGCAAGAAGAGCCGAAAGTGGTGCCGTGCAGACCCTCTGACATCTGTTGTTGGAAGGGTGGGCTTATCATGAGACCAGGCTGGGCACATGTAGTACCAAATATGGAAAGAGTGTGACTTATCTTGGAATCTGGGCAATGCAGTAGCCCATCTAATGTCACTTTTGAATTTGCCTTTGAACTTGGATCCAAGAGATTTGTAACAGCCCACATGGACAGTCAACAACATTTTTGTTTCATTAACAAATTTTTCTCTTATTATTTTACCATGCGCTCAGAATTCTCAAAACCAAGTGACTTTATCAGAGCCAGGTAGCAACAAAACGTGTGACAGAGTTGAGCTACATAACCCAGCCACAGGGATTGCCTAAGATTTCTGGTGCTTCTTCTTGCTTTGTCTTGAAGGCAAGTTTTATAGCATGAGTAAAGCTTTCCTCTTCCCTTCCCTAGTAGGATCCAACGTCACCCTGTAGCGCACACATCCTGTTTCAAGGAGTTGTAGATTTTTGCTTCTTTTTTTCATGCAGTTTTCCTTTTACAAAAGGATTCCACAACCTTGGCACTGTTGCAGTTTGGACTGGGTAGTTCTTTGTCATGGGGACAAGGGGACAGGTTCTCTCCATTGCAGGATGTTTAGCAACATTCCTGGCTTCTACCCACTGGATGACAGTAGCACCCTTTGGTCCCCAAGAGTTGTGACAATCAAAAATGTCTCCAGACATTGCCAGATGTCCCATCAGGGACAAAATCACTCCCAGTTGAAGCAATCACTGTCTCCCGCTGAAATCGTACAGATTTTTTACAGATTTAAAACAATTTATAACTGCTACACATTATAGTCAGGAGCCCTGGTGGCACAGAGGTTAAGTGCTTGGCTGCTAACCAAAAGTTTGGCAGTTAGAGCCCACCAGCAGCTCTGTGGGAGAAAGATGTGGCAGTCTGCTTCAGAAAATATGGGGGCAGTTCTACTTTGTCCTGTAGGGTCACTATGAGTTGGAATCAACTCAATGGCAAGGGGTGTGGTTTGGACACATTATAGTGAGTCTGTTTGCTCTTAATTCAAGGCTTCTGTAAAAAGCCTGGGTGAGGTGTAATTCCAACATTCAACTCTCTCTCCAGGCATCTGTCCATCTCTCTGTATTTATAAATTACAATGCCTCATTGATCTGTCCTTTCATAGATTCCATCATCCATTCATATTTTGACTCTGATGTTTGCTCAAATCACGTCTGCTCTGTCTAATGGTCTTCGTAGTTTAAAAGCTTCCTGCCAGCTGACATTTTCCACTGTTGACCGTGGTCTTCTGGAAAAAGTATGTTGCTTTTGCATGAGCATGGTTTGGGTCCCCCCAGAAAAAAACCCATTACCATTGAGTCGACTCCGACTCATAGGTTCCCCACTCCAGTTCAAATCTTCAGATGTCATCTTGTCTACCAATAACTGAGCTAGACAGTTCGCATTCACTTGTTCGCAATTTTAGCCCCATGAAGATGCTGACCAGACAGTCCCTCCTGGTGCAGCACCACTAACAGAAGCAGCAGCAGGAAGTGGATTTCTGGATTGAGAATAACAGAAGGAGATTATTGTCCTTTCTCTGCCTCATCTCTTCCGTTCTGAATTAAAAAAAAAAAAAAGTCTTCGGGATACTTCTTAATTTTAGACAAAGTTTGTGGATCTAGCAGCATCTGGAAGTCTACATTGCCTCATGCTGTATTAGCAAACAATTTTTTATTTTCTTGGAATGATTTTACAATCTGGAAACGCTTCCATGTGGTAGAAGTTGGTCCTCTTAATTTTACTTAGAGAGGAAAAAAGAATGTATGTTTAGCAGCTCATTTGCCTATGACAATAAGTGAATTTAGCCAAAGCCTGTCATCTGAGTCAGCTGCTTCTCTCTCCATCTCTTCTCCAAAAACTCCGTGGCATGTATGTTCTAATCTTACCAACCAGCCATACTCTGCAACTCATATGTCATTTACTCTGCCATTTATTCAGGTCATTTAATGAAAAAAAGAAAACCAAGGTATGTACACAAATAACGAAAGCACAAAGCAGGAAACAGTATGGGCGACATGCGAAAGGTATCCTTTAAATACAATGATGGTCTATTTAGTCTGGATTGTTTTTCTTTTGTGGGGTCCTGATGTATTTGTGGAAACCCTGGTGGTATAGTGGTTAAGCACTACAGCTGCTAACCAAAGGGTCGGCAGTTTGAATCCGCCAGGCGCTCCTTGGAAACTCTATGGTTCAGTTAGTTCTGCTCTGTCCTATAGGGTTGCTATGAGTCAGAATTGACTCGACGGCACTGGGTTTGGTTTTTTTTTTTTTTTGATGTATTTGTTGTTATGATCGTCTGTCCTCAAAATGTTAAGGCACAATTTAATGTCTTCTGCTGTTACTGCTTAGTTGAGGGTCACACTGAATGCTGTTTAATGAATAATTTCCTATGGTAAAAAGCTCGTCACTCTGTAAGCCCAGAAGAAAGGGAAACCTTGGTAAGCTGCCTCCCTTACCGCACTCTGATTTGGGCATCTCCACCTCCTGGCACCTTACCAGTGGGGTTAGCAGCCGGCTATTGCATCACAGAAGGATACAGAACGAGAAGAATGCTATCAAAGATGCCCCCTGGGGTCCTACCCTTTTTAATGTTCTCTTCTCCAGTGGTATCTTTTCCTCCCCACCCTCATTAGAGAAATCCACCACTAGTAAGTTTGAATACTGAAGGTATGAGGGAATGCTCAAGACCCAGGCCAGCCACCTTCTCTATGAGTAGAACAGCCTGTCTTCAGGCCCTGACCAGTGGAGTTTCGGTCCTTCTACTCTTCAGGGAAGGCCACGAAGGTCTTTAGAGGAGCTTATTTTAGTTTAGTTAGTTGTTTTCCTGATCAGCTTCAGGTTCACCTCTATGACAAAGAATTTTAATTGTCCCCTAATATTCATTCTCTCCTTCTTCCTTTAGTAATAGAACTCCTGAGTTTTAACTGAGCACTTGGCCACCAAGCTAGAGAGCATTTCCCAGCTTGCCCTGTGGCTGGGTATAGACGTGTGATTAAGTTCCAGACAGTGGGGTCTGAGAATTGATGTGTGCAATTTCCAGGAGTCATCTTGGACACCTCTTTTTTTAACACCAAGTCCTGTTGATTTTACCTCCTGAGTTTCTCTCAAATCTATCCACTTTCTACAACTCTACCATTATAACTCTGTTCCAAGCCCCCATAATTTTCCCCCTGAACTCCATCAACAGCTTCCTCACTGCAACCCCTCTGCCCCACCTCCCAACCCTCACTTAGTCTCCACGCAAAAGCAAAGCATGCCTTTTAAAATACAAACCCACCTCTACCACATCGCCTACTTCAGCACCCTTCAGGACTTGAAACCTCTTCACATAGCCCATGAAGCCTGATAATCTTGCCCCTACCTTCCTCTCCAGCTCTCACACTACGCAGCCCCTCACTCTCTGCTTTTCTCTCCCTGATCAACTTTAAGTCCTTTGTACCCACCAAGCTTTCACCTCCTGTTCCCTCAGCCTGGAATCTGCACCCCTTCCCCTTTTGAGGCAGAAAGAAGAAAGGTCCGGTGATGTGATTCCAAAAGGTCACAGCCTTGAAAACCCTATGGAGCAGTCTACTCTACGCACATGGGGTCGCCACGAGTTGGAATCGACTTGATGTAATTTGTTTTTGTTTGTTTGTTATTCACCTTTAAGCTAAGTTAACTGCTTCTCATTCTTAGGTTTCAGCTCAAGCAAAGCTCAAGGACATACCCTCCTATCAAAGGCTCTAATTGTACCACATACCATGCCACATGTCTGTCCATCACAGCACTTGTCACTGTTACAACTTTACATTTACTGGTGTGATTCTTTGATTGATTTCTGTCTTCCCCAGAGAACGGTAAAGGAGCCCAGGTGACACAGTGGTTAAGCGCTTGGCTGCTAACCGAAAGGTCAGCAGTTCAAACCCACCAGCCGCTCCATGGGAAAAAGATATAGCAGTCTGTTTCCATAAAGGTTACAGCCTTGGAAACATTATGGGGCAATTCTACTTTGTCCTATAGGGTTGCTATGAGTAGAAATTGACTCCGTGGCAATGGGTTTGTTTTTCTAGAAGACGGTAGCTTTCATGAGAGCAGAGACTATGTCTGCTTTTACTCACCTCTGTATCCCCAGTGCCTACCTCAGGTATGGAAGGTTCTATTTTCTTAATAACACTCAGATAGAGCCACTTTTCTCCATACCCACTGCCATTGCCTTGGTGCAGTCCAGCTTCGCTTCTCACTTGAACCAAAGAAACCAGGCTCTGGCTTGTTTAGATTTGAATCCACTAAAGGAAGATGGCAGTGGGTTTGGACAGGCAGAGGAGGACCTGGGATATATTTTGGAAGCAGAGCACTAGGACTTGCTAAGGAAGCGGGTGAGGCAGGAAGGGGAAATCACAGCCTCTCATTTCCCTCAAGATCATTTAGTCCAAATTCCCCAGCTTACAGGGCCTTTGTGCTCTGGTCTCTGCCTCGCAAGCCTCATTTCTCACCACTTCCCATTTCCCCTTCTACGCCCCCTGCTCAGTTCCAAGCTGTAGCCATAATGACTAATGTGCAGGTCCCTGGACTCAACATACTCTTTCTGTCTGCTGCACCCCATCCATCACCTGACTAACCTTACTGCTTCATTCTCATCACGTCTGAGTTGCCTCCTCTGAGAAAATGAGTCTGGGTAGGTGCTTCTCCTGTGTGTTTTCATTGTATCTTATGTCACCTACCATCTTGCATTGTTGTTTCCTGTTTACTTCCATCTCTCCCTCTAGATTATAAGCTCCTTGAGGGCAGGGGTGTGTCATATTCATTGTCACATTCCGCAAACCTAGCACAGTGTTTGACATGCAGTGAAATTTCAATACACATTGAATAAATGCATACATAATAAGGTTACCAAAGGGACCCTGGTGGCGCAGTGGTTAAAGCACTTGGCTACTAACTGAAAGGTTGGCGATTTGAACCCACCAGCTGCTCCATGGGAGAAAGATATAGCAGTCTGTTTCCATAAAGGTTACAGCCTTGGAAACCCTACGGGGCAGTTCTACTCTGTCCTATAGGGTCACTATGAGTCAGAACTGACTCAACAGCAATGGATTTTGGTTAATAAGGATCAAAGAGGATCAGAGAGATGAAACAATTTTCTCAAAGTCAATAGATATTAAGTGACAGAATTGGGATTCAAATCTATATAAGCTAAAGAATAGGGTCTTTCCATTTCCTCGTCCTGCCTCCCAGAGGAGAAAATGATGATGATAAGGAACCCATTTGTGAGTGAGGGAGAGAAATTTTAGGGGAGCAACTCAATTGCTGTCTTCCTTCCCAGACATTGATGGCCAAAAGGGAAGGACCGAGGAGGCAGTGTGGTCATCTGCCAGGAAAGGTGGGCTGGGGGATGAGCCACTGCAGGGTAGGATGGGGTCTGCTGTGGACAGGTGTGATAGCAGGGACCCAGGGCTACCAGGTAGATGTGGGAGGGCAGTGGACTCAGGTGCCACATCCAGCATGGCCCTTCCTCCATCACATGGAGCAGCCCGGAGCTGGAGTGGAGGAAGTGGGTGAATGAATGTGTGAAACACAGAATCACAGACATCTCAGCCTTAAAAGGGCACTTCCCAGATAATAAGTCCATCCAATCTCTTGCTCTCCAGCCACATCTCATCCCAGCACTTCTTGAACATGTCCATCATTAAAAAAAAAAAAAAAAAAAAATTTTTTTTTCATCATTACAGGCCCTTTATTCGTCTCTCACTTGTGCCAGAGAATTCCATGCTAGCTAGCCCCTTAAGTGCATTTTCTGTTTTTCGAAAGAAAACAGCCCTTCTGAATGATTAGAAAAAGACCACTAATTTGTTTTCATTCTACTGTGGACATGCATCTGGCAATATAATTTTTAAATTTTAATATGTGTACCCAATGCCATCAAGTCGATTCCAGCTCATAGGGATCCTATAGAACAGATTACAACTGCCCCATAGGGTTTCCAAGGAGTGGCTGGTGGATTTAAACTGCCAGCCTTTTGGTTAGCGGCTGGGCTCTTAACCACTGCACCACCATGGCTCCTAATATGTATAGGCAGGTAGTATATTTGTTTTTTCACAAGGCTGTTCTAAAATCCATAGATATGTACCCTTTTGGGGTTTTGAACATGGACGTGTTTTTTCTTCAGATATTTAAAAAGGTAAGACCCTCTGGCCCAAGAATTTTCACATGGAATCCTATACTTCTAAATAGATCCACGAAAAGTTATTTCGGGACTTTTGCTTTCTTACCGCTTGGAAAAGCTGTTTGCTACTATGTCTCTGCCCTGTGAAAAATGTGGGATTTTATTTGAAAATTACATCGTACGGTTAATTTAAAGATGATGCCAAGTGTATGTTTCAAATCCACCGCTTCCATCTGACCTGCAGGAACACATCTGCTCCACGCTGGCCCCACCCCGACTTCTGACTATGGCACATGTCTGATTCCTTTGATTAAAGAGAAGGGTTTGTTAGGATGTCATGTACAGTATATCAAAGGAGATCAGGCACCCGTCTGCAAGTCAGATGACAAAGGGAGTGATCAGGCCGGGTATAGCTAAGCAGACATTGCGAAGAGTCAGCTCTGGGGAATGAGTCATCATTTGGAAGAGTGTTCGTTAGCGGTGGTTTTGGTAATAATCACGCACAAGTCCCTGGGTCTGCAACATTCAGGGAAGCAAAGTAATTCCCCAAACATCCATCTGTCCTGAGCACAGGATTCCAACCATGGCATGCATGGCAAGTGAGATTTCACAACATTTGGCAATAATTTTCCAAACTGGGATTTGTCCAGCTGTTCCAACGATGGCTCTAGATTAAGAAAGTGCTTTACCTTTAATCAAAGCATGATGAAAAGCTTTTGTTTCTGAATAGCAAGGCTTCCAGGGAACAGCATTTCCTTTGTATTTGAAGCAAAATATACGTTGTTTTCTGTATTTTTCTCTTAAACTCCAGTGGTTTTGGAATATTCCACACTCACCCATCACTTGTGTTTTCTGTATCTTATCAGATGTCGGTTGTCCATCTTGGTGCTACAAGATGGGAAAGAAAGCTCCCCGAATGGAGCCACTTCTGAGGCTGCTAAGTCCTCGCTACTCAAAGTGGTGTTGCCCTGTGGCATCAGCTCCACCTGGAAGCTCACAGAATTGCAGAATCTCAGGTCCCACCTCAGAGCTGGTGAATCAGAACCCACATCGTGGTTTAGGAGGGTTGGCTTTGTAGGTGCAAAGGCTGGACATTTTTAGACATTACATTCTTTTCTTTTCATGACGTGATCTTTTTTTAATAAAGGAAATGAATAACATTTTGGAATTTATTGAAAACACAAAGCAGGTACTTTGTAAGATGATTTGTGTTTTACTCATTTCTCAAAACACATTTATTAAGTGGTGAAAACCAGTTGCCATCGAATCAGTTCCGATTCATGGCAACCCCATGTGTGTCAGAATAAAACTTGCTCCATGGGTTTTCAATGGCTGTTTTTTTCAGAAGTAGATTGCCAGGTCTTTCTTCTGAGGTGCCTCTGGGTGGACCTGAACTGCCAACCTTTCAGTTAGCACCTGAGGGCATTAACTGTTTGTACCACCCTAATCCCAAGTATATATCAAACCCAATACTAGAAACTGATAAAACAGTTGAGTGAGAAAAGGCCTGCCCCTTGGAACTTAAATTCTACTACAACAGATGTATTTCAGAGAAAGCCTTTTTGCTCAGTCTTCAGTGTCAAGCTCCTTTTTTCTAGCACTGGAGAATTTTTTTCCCAGAGCCCACATCCACTCTGTTTTCTGTTATACTGTCCTTTAGCAAACAGTATCACGGGGTGGAGAGCGGTCAGTGTGTGCAGATGGTCCTCAGGCCCCTTGGAAGAGCTCCTGCATGCGCTGTGGGTGCTGGTTCTGGCTCCCTCTCACACCTGAGGGCAGGTCAGTATGCCGAGCGCAGGCCTGCCTGCTATCTAGCAGAAACCGAGCTGATGCTGTTCCGAGTTCTATGTAGGCACCTGTTCTCCAGGCAACTCAAAGAATCCTAGCCCAGCACAGCCAGGGAGAAATGCCCCTGGCAAGTACAGAGATGCAGAGAAGGGCAGAAAAGTAGAACACCGTTCTGGATTTTAAGTCCTGTCTGTGCATGAAGCCAGGAGGAAGCTTCCAGGAGGTACCTTAGCTGCCTCCTTTACCGTAGTCCTGGTTATGTATTGAATTGTGTCTCCCAAAAATATGTGTTATAAATGCTAACCCCTATAGCTGTGAAGAATGGGAATTCCAGAACACTTAATTGTGTTCGTGAGGAACCTGTACACAGACCAAGAAGCAGTAGTTTGAACAGAACAAGGGAATACCGTGTGGTTTAAAGTCAGGAAAGGTGTACATCAGGGTTGTATCCTTTTGCCATACTTACTCAATCTGTATGCTGAACAAATAATCTGAGAAGCTGGACTATATGAAGAAGAACACAGCATCAGGATTGGAGGAAGACTCATTAATGACTTGTGATATGCAGACGACACAACCTTGCTTGCTGAAAGTGAAGGGGACTTGAAGCATTTACTAATGAAGATCAAAGACTACAGCCCTCACAGTGGATTACACCTCAACATAAAGAAAACAAAAATCCTCACAACTGGACCAATAAGCAACATCATGATAAATGGAGGAAAGATTGAAGTTGTCAAGGATTTCATTTTATTTGGATCCACAATCAACACCCATGGAAGCAGCAGTCAAGAAATCAAACAACACACTGCATTGGGCAAATTTGCTGCCATAGATCTCTTTAAAGTGTTAAAAAAGCAAAGATGTTACTTTGAGGACTAAGATGCACTGATTCAAGCCATGGTATTTTCAATAGCCTCATATGCATGTGAAAGCTGGAAAATGAATAAGGAAGGCCAAAGAAGAATTGATGCCTTCAAATTAGGGTGCTGTCAAAGAATATTGAATATACCATAGACTGCCAGAGGAGTGAATAAGTCTACCTTGAAGAAGTATAGCCAGAGCGCTCCTCGGAAGCGAGGATGGTGAGACTTTGTCTCACATGCTTTGGACATGTTATCAGAAGGGAACAGTCCCTGGAAAAGGACATCATGCCTGGTAGAGGGTCAGCAAAAAAGAGAAAAACTCTCGACAAGATGAATTGATGCAGTGACTGCAGTGATGGGCTCAAACATAGCAATGATTGTGAGGATACTGCAGGACCAGGCAGTGTTTCATCCTGTTGTACAGGGGGTCGCTATGAGTCATAACCAACTTGATGGCACCTAACAACAACATACCTGTAGAAGGAATCCTATTTGCGAATAAGATTTTCTTTGTTATGTTAATGAAGTTTTTTATTAGTGTAGGGCATATCTTAAGCCAATTACTTTTTTAAAAAATAATTTACTTTTGTGGTGGCTGTTGAAAATATACACAGCAGAACATACACCAATTTGACAATTTCTGCATATAAAATTCATTGAGATTGATTACATTCTTCAAGTTGTGCAACCATTCTCACCCTCCTTTTCTGAATTGTTCCTCCCCCATTAATATAAACTCACTGCCCCCTAAGCTTCCTATCTAACATTTCGAGTTGCTGTTGTCAGTTTGATCCCACATAGACAGTTCTTTAAAACAGCACAATGCTCAAGGCAGTCACTCTTTACTAATTAAGCTAAACTACTGTTTGGTTTAACGAAGACATCAGAGGATAGTTTTGGTTTGGGGTTTAAAGATTATCTCAGGGCAATAGTTTGAAGGGTTCATACAGCCGCAATGGGTTCAGAAGTTATGGATTCCACTAGAATTTGAAATTCTGTTCTACATTTCCCCCTTTCAATCAGGATTCTTCTATAGAATCTTTGATCAAAATGTTCAGTAATGGTGGCCAGAACCATCCCGTTCTTCTGGTCTCATGGCAAAGGAGGTAGTTATTCATGGAGGTAACCAGCTACTTTTGACATATAAAAGAGCAGACTAGGCACAGAGATAAGGAAGCACAAATGGAGGAAGACAGACGCTATGCCCCATGAAGATTGTCAAGGAACCGAGTAACAGAAAGTGAAAAGAGACAAAGACCTTCCCCCAAAGCTAAGAGAGACAGCCTTCCCATACAGGTGATGCCCTGAATTCGAATTTCTAGCCTCCTAAACTGTGAGAAAACAAATTTCTATTCATTAAAGCCACCTACTTGTGTTACTTCTGTTATAGCAGCCAACTAGGAAACTAAGACAGCCCTGGCATCCTCTATTGAAAAGAACACAGTCTTCACTGCCCACCTCCCAGTTCTGGTCCCAGGTGATGCTCCCCATCAGAGATGAACTCTGAGGCTAGTTATATGCTTCTGGAAAAGCCAGAGGGCAAGATGCTCCTAGGAGAGTCTGGTTAGTCCTGCTGGCCAACCAATGAGGGGCCATCAGTAGGCGATCAGCCAAGGCTGTTTCTCACTTAGTCAATGTTGTATTTCTGTAAAGACTGGAGGGCATTAGCTATTAATACAGCCCCCATCAGAGTTGCATGTAGTATTAGTTCTTCGCAGTTTCTGACACATGCTTATTTCTTATCTTGAGCTCCTGAGGCTGGGGGAGATTTTTTTCTATTTGCATCTCTTTGTAAATATTTAATAGACAAGATGTGGCAGTCCGCTTCCATAACGATTACAACCTGGGAAGCCCTATGGGCAGTTCTAGTCTGTCCTATAGGGTCTCTATGAGTTGGAATCCCCTTGACAGCAACGGATTTGGTTTTTTGGTTACGAAGAGGAAGACCAGGTACTGTTACTTTACTCTGTCAATTTCTCCAAAATGCAAGGAACTACCTTTAAAAAAAAAATAAAGAAAAAATAAAGAAACATTGATAAAAAACAGTTTTAAATACTTTAAGGCATAACTACTTTATTTTGTGTTTTTTTTTTTGTTTTGTTTTTTATGGTGAAAATATACATAACAAAACATACCTTATCTAAACGATTTCGACATGTACAATTCAGTGATATTAACTATATTCTTGAAGTTGTGCAACCATCCTCACCAGCCTTTGCCAAATCATTCCACCACCCTTAACATAAACTTAGTGTCCCCTAAGCAAAAATTCCCAAGGAGTATCTATTTTAAAACAAAAGTCAAAATTATGTTAAATGGCAAAAAGCTAGAAGCAGCCCTTCTAAGTACCAGATCAAAACAGACTCTCTATTTCCTTCTTTTAGTCTTTTCTTCCTCCCATCAACAATTATTGCACACCTACTATGTCCCAGATGCTAGTTTCTGGAAGAGAAAATGATTTCTGCTCTCAAGGAGTTTATTGTTCAGCAGTTACCACTGCTCTCAGTTTGGAAAGTCTCTCCTAATGCAATAAGACATGAAAAAGAAATAAGGAATGAAAATTGGAATAAAAGTTTAACTATATCATTATGTTTAGGTGTCTTAATTGCACTGATTGGCATTAGAATTTGGTGTAAGGCATACATTTAGGCCAGTGGGTTGATATTTGGGGCAAGAAGTAGCTTCTTTTGTCCCTGAAATTTTAGTATTTATGATGTAACAAAGAACTTCTACTCTCAAGGAAGGTTAGGTGAGACCTGACCTTCAGGGATAACTTATAATCTTCAAATACACCACAATCCCATGCTCCCTACACTGGCTCTGGAGAAAAGTTCCTTCCCAAATTTAGGTGTGAGCAAGGCATGCCCCCTGTACTGGAACAAGGAGCCACAAAGATCATTGTAATTCCCCAGCCTCTCTTCTAGGGTAACATTAATATTCCCTCCTTGCCACAGTTGCTGGTCTAAGAGAAGGCTTCAAGAGTGCCTTCCTGAGGCAAAACCCTGAGGAACGTATGGAGAGAAGAACAGTCAATTCATTTACCTTCTGGCGCCTAAAAAAAAATCAGTATCTCACTGCTCCCTCTGCTTAGAAGAGGTAAGGGTCATCTCTTGAAGGAGGAACTGGACTTGTTCTGTGAGATGTCAGATGGTGGGGATGGGAGCAGATCCTTGAGCTGATCCATATTTCACACAACAAGGGACCGTGTCATAGTCACAGCTGACCTACAATGGCATGAGCTACCTCCATGGAGATGCACTTTCCATCCCTGGGACTGAAAACTGGCTACTCACCTTCTGAGGATACGAGAGAGTGTGGTAGACCTTGTGGTAACATCCTCGACACCCACTCCTTACCCATACCCACTGTGTAGGAGCTATGTGATTTGAATGCTCCAAGGGTAGGCTCTTTTTGGTCTAAGGCAACCAGGACAATCCCAAACCGTTTGCCACAATGGTTGCCTAAGCAATCAGGCCTTGGTATTCCCCAATGGACACGTGACCAGGTTCAGATCTCTGAGCCTTAGGGTAAGGGGTTTCTGGGGGAAAAAAAAGGTTTGCTCACCTTTCTGAGAGTACTCTAGGAATGGATATTCTCCCATATTCTGGAGGTCATGATGTGCGTATGTGAAGCCAGGAACTACTGAAGCCATTTTGTCACCTTGAGGAAGACCAGCTGCTATGGATTGAATTGTGTCCCCCCCTCCCCCCAATTATGTTGAAGTCCTAACCCCTTCTTTTGTTCTATTAATAGGGTCATACCAGAATAGGCTGGGTCCTAAGCCTATAAAAAGAACAGGACACAGCGCACAAGAAGGAGAGGCCAGGTGACAACAAAGGCAGTTGCATCTATCAGCACCGAAGGAATGACAACAATCACTACCAGACACCATAAACTAGGAGAGACAGCCACAGAAGGAATTATGGCCAAGTCTGTGGTTTGGACTTTCGGCCTCCAGAACTATAAAAAAATACATTTCTGTTCTTTAAAGCCATCCACTTTGTAGTATATTTGGTTACAGCAGCACTAGGAAACTAAGACACCAGCTTTAGGATGAAGCTGTCAGAGGATAAAGGCAGAGCACAGAGACAGCAAGAAACCCAGTTCTTAATTTTCTCACTAAGCCACTGGATGAAACCAGCCCTGAAGCCCACCTCCCTGCTTCTGGTATTCCAGTTATAAAAAAAATCCCTTTATTGTTTGAGCCAGGTTGAGATGGGTTTTCTCTTTCTTGACCTTGAACAGACTGATACAGAAGGGATTCCTTTCCTGAAAGGGAGACAGGACCAGTTGACCTCTGAGGGCACGTTACACCTCCAAATACTTCACAGACAAGGTAAACGCTCCCATCAAAGATGATTCCTGAGCAAACAAATGACATTGTTAACTCTAAATTCAAGAAGCTAAAATGGATACTCAGACCCTGTGGGCATTAAGAGTGCTTCCTCCTCAAACGAATGCATATTGCGTAAATGACTGAACAGGGCCCGGAAGCAGACAGAAGGAGGAAGAAGCCTGGCTAAGGCACGTGATATTCAGTATTTAACAATATGCTTAATTTGTCTGGTGTTTGACGCTGTCACAGCAAGGCCCCATTTGCTTATAAATTTGGTCTTGTTTGGCAGCTGTAGCCCTGCTGTTTCTCAGACGTGGCAGCGTCCCAGCTATAAATGATGACTAACGTCTCAGAAGGCCTCTGGTCTACCTTTCCCTTAAATCTCTTAAGACGACTTCCCACTTCTGTAGGCGACCTCCCCACCGAGTATATTTACACACCAGGGTCCATGCCAGAGCCCTGCAGCCAACTAGAGAAATGTAAGCTCTGGGATCCCAGATAACTGTTCCTAAAATAAATAAAGATAAGCAAAGCCATGACAGCCCATATGGATATTTCCTCTCCATCTTGGCTCTTTGACCTTCTCTGGCAGAGGGGATGAGCTGAATCCTGAACCTGAATTTGAAACTAAGTGTGCTTGTGAAAGTTCCAGAAACGCTGGGTCATATCTCCTCCAGAGCATGGAGGTGTGCTGCTTTTCTTACAGGAGGGAATTTAGGAGGTCCTGTGGGAATGCTGGGAATTATCAGAAGTGACCTCAGCAGTCACAGCAGGGGAGGTGTCAAGGTAACTTCAGGAAACCCCATATTTCCTGAGTCTACACTTACAAATGGGTACCAGAGCAGGTGGTTCCAGGAGGCTCCAGAGGATTCCTCTGAGGCAGGAGTGTTTCTGCAGCAAACCAAGGAGAAGGGTTGACAAGCCTCCTACTAGGCCACAGCCCATGCCCACCTTGGTTCTATTTGGGCAAGAAGCCCAGAACTCTGTGGATATTGGAGCCCAAGGCTGATGGGCTTCAAGAGAAACCTTTAACTGTCCCCTTCTGTAGCTTCCAAGGTCCCTGGGTGGTACAAATGGTTTGCACTCAATTACTAACCAAAAGGTTGGTGGTTCAAACCCACCTAGTGGCACCACAGAAGAAAAGCCTGGTGAGCTACTTCGGTAAGATCAACCTATTGCCAAGTTGATTCAGACTCATGGTGACCCCCATGTGTTACAGAGCAGAACTGCTCCATAGAGTTTTCTTGGCTGCAATCTTTATGGAAGCAGATTGCCAGGCCTTTCTTCTTTAGTGCCACTGGATGGGTTCGAACCACCAACATTTAGGTTACTAGTCAAGCACAAACTGTTTGCGCCACCTAGGAAACTTCTGTTAGAACACCGAATCGCACTCTGAAACATGTGGGGTCATCATGAGTTGGAGTTGACTTGAGGGCAACAGGTTTGGGTTTTTTTGTTTTCGGTTTTCATGGCCTCTGATCACACATCCGTGCCTGAGGGTACCCCAGGGTCCCATCCTTCACGCTGCTCAAACAAGTTGTTTTAGGACGCCGATAAGAGTGAGTGCCAGGCTGCTCCTGACACCCTAGGCCAAGGCCAGGATTGTTTCTCTCAAAAGTGCATTTTCAGCTGACCCTCAGCCTCACCCCTCAGTTTCCACCCCTATGTCCCAACTGAAACTATCCAGAGTTTAATAACTTAGCATGCTGCTTAGCACTTTTAAGCCCTCAAAAATGCCAGCTGTGATTACTGTTTTGTGAATGCCCTTGGCAGCTCTACCAACACAAAGCCCTTAAGGAGCATCGTCCTGCACACTGATGGCTTTTCCCCAGCATGGAGCCTTGACACCTCTCCTGCTCTCCCATAGAGAGTAAGCAACCAACAATCCAACTTGCAAAAGGGGCCAAAACAATGGTGCAAGCCAGCACCTCTCAAGGCGTCAGTGCTCTTCTTACCCCTGGTCACCTGGTACCCCTCTCTACCTGGTGACTCTGGTGAGAGGGAACTGCAGTTTGTCCCTGTATAGAACCCATCTGAACTCAAGTCCTGTGTCCTCTTCTGCCTGGGGCTTTGCCTATTCCCTTCTCAGAAGACCCTGTTTAGGAACAATGCCTAACTCCCCTTATCTGGCAGCTGTTCTTCCCAGGGGAATGGCTGTCTTCAGGGCCAGTCCCCCTCTCAGCCACTGCACCAGCTGAGCTTTAAAAACCCTGTGGACCTGATGACAAGTGCCAAGGTAGGACTTGAAGGGACAAGCTTTTGCTTGTGGCAAGGGGAAAGTCTTTTTCTCTTCAGTTCCCTTCCATGACCATGTAATATCCTTGGTTCACTTGGCAGGAAGGACTCACCGTGGAGCAGGGAGGCTGCATCCCCAACAAGAATGAGCTGGGGCTCTTTGTGACTAATGTGAACTCTAGAACATACAGCACAGATATCAACTCCCAAGTACCTGCACTAATGGAGGGCTACAGAGGCATAAATGATTCCAATCATGGATAATGAATAGACTTTCTGTGTGGTTTGTAATATAGGCTGTTCCTATGTTTGAATTTTTGTGTACCACAGAAATCAGCTTCAAACACAATGTTGGAGCTTGAAGCTGAGGTCACCAAGTTTCCCATTCAGGTCTCCCATTATCTCCGAAGCAAAATGATGGGGGTAGTGAGGAAGGCATTGATCCTTGTGTTCTAAGAGGTCTCCAAGTGCATTTAGAGTTGCAGAGCTGATTTAGAGACCACGAAACTGTCAGTGGGGAAGATACTCTCACTGTGTGTCCTTCAGATTCTAGGGAGGTCAATAAATAATATTTTTTTTCTCTCCCAAGTATGGAACCAATTGATAAATAAAAGATACATGAAACCAAGAATGATCACCACATCAGCTTTATTACTGGTAAGCTGATCAGAGAACATGACTTTAGATCCATGGACAAAAGGGCTCACCAACACTCCTTGTATATCCCCTCTCCATGTTCACCCTGCCAAGCTTATGAAGCAGGCCCTATGATTGCTCATTCATGTTGCAAATGTTTTCCCCAATTTGCCCTTTAAAGATTAATTTTCATAGAATTTTTTGACACACAGAGGTTTTATATTTACTTTAGTCATATCAACTCTTTTATTTATGGTTTCTGATTCGGTTGTTATGCATAGAAAGACCTTCTCCACTCCCAAGGTCATATGAAATGTCACTTATATTTTCTTCTAGTTTAGTTTCCTTCCTTCCTCCTTTCCTTCCTTCTTCCTGCCATTCTTTTCTTTTATCTTCTACATGTAGTTATTTTGGTATATTATTTTAGATGGAGATCTAATTTTATCTTTTCCCAAAGAGTTGCCAATGGGCCCAGTATTATTTATTGAATACCCTTTTATTTTCTTATTTGACATGCCATCTTTATTATACGCTAAATTCTTACAGGGCCTGTTTCTTGCCAATATCTTGCCTTTGCCTTGTTTTTAATTCTAGACTGCCTCCCCACAAAACGCTGGTCCTGGACCATCTCAACTCTTCCCTCTCCCTGCTCCTCCTCTCTGCCTGCTGAGAGCTGCTGGAGAAACTATTCAATTCCACTGGTTGGTTCCACTCCAGATTCATGGTCTTCAGCCTAAGCTGGGCCCTCAGCTTAGCCCTGCAGTCTTGTCAGCTGCCTGTCCCAGTTTCATAATGGCCATTTCAAACCTTCTCCATCTTCTTCATTCTCTACCCCATTACCAGCCAATGACCTCACCTTCAATCTGAAGAAAAAAAGAGAGGCCATAAGGTAAGAACTTCCTCAACTTCTATCCACCTACCAGCCTTCCCTCATTGAAGAACAATCACCAGGGCTTACTGAGCACTTAATCTGTGCCAGGCACTAATAGAGAAATGGACAAATGACATGCACAGGCATTCACTAAAGAAGAAAGGTAAATAGTTAACAAACACATGAAAAATCAAGAAAATATTCATCAATCATGTTGGGAAAATTGGCTGAACTCTTGAAAAAAAATTACGTTCTTATCTTATGCCAGATATAAAAATAAATGCTAGAGGAATTAAAGATTAAATATAAAAGAGAAAATTATAAAAGCAGAGTGAGAATAGAAAATTATGTTTTGATTTTGTTGATAATAGGGAAACCTGATATGTGAAACCATTGTAGGAGAGGATGTAAAGTGAAACCACCTTCATGGAGGGCAGTTTGCCAATGTGTATCAAAAGCCTTAAAAATGTGGAATTATATTCCTAGGCATTTATCTTAAGAAACTCATTGAAGTATATGTGCATAGAGTTGTCTATAGGGCTGTTCCTCACAGCCTTGTTTTATGGCTAACAATTGTAAGAAAACTTAATGTCTAATAGAAGGATTGGTTAAATAATTCTTGGCAGAACTGCGGGAAGGAATCCTAAACTACTATTAAAAAATAATGTAAAAGAACATTTATTGACATGTGAAAAGATGCATGAGATAGTTTTAAGTGGATAAAGGAAATCATAAAACAATATGTATAGTATGTAATGTAAAGAACGGTGACCTCTGGGGATAAGGTTACGCATCGTTTTTATTTTCTTTTTGTGGTTTTTCTGTAGTGTCCGAATTTTTCCAATAAACAAGTGCTGATTGATAATCAGAAAACACATTAAAAAACCCATTGCTGTTGAGTCAATTCTGACACATAGCAACCCTTTAGGACAGAGTAGAACTGCCCCATAGAGTTTCTGAGGAGCACCTGCTGGATTCAAATGGCCAACCTTTTGGTTAACAGCCGTAGTGCTTAACCACTACACCACCAGGGCTTCCCCTTAGGAAAACACATAGTGAATACTATTTTTAAAGTTACTATTGTTTGGAGATAAATAAAAAATGTGAGGAATAAAATATCATGTTCTTTAGGTACTCCAGTTTTCTCAGATCTCCCCAGGCCGTGTATACCGTACAGACACGTTATCAATGACCCTCCCTGCTTCAGTGTCTCTCGATCCATCTGCTGAGCCAGCCACACTTCCTGGCTCCCTCAAAGCCTCCCCAGATTATTTCTGAAAGAAAGAGGTGTGGTCTCCCAGGTGCTCACCTTCCTGAGCTCATGTTTTAAGAGCTCCTGCCTATTCTTCAAGGAGCCCTGGTAGTGCAGTGGTTAAGCTCTCAGATGCTAACCTGAAGGTCAGGGGTTTTAACCCACCGGTGCTCCATGGGAGAAAGATGTGGCAGTCTGCTTCCATAAAGATTTACAGCCTTAGAAACCCTATGGGGCCGTTCTACTCTGTCCTATAGGGTCGCTATGAGTTGGAATCAACCCAACTGCAGTGCGTTTGGCCCCTCCTTGAGGTCTGCTGTAAAGCCACTTGAGGGCGCCTCTCCACTGTGACTGCAACACTGTGACTAGAGGGACCTCCCCAGACTGGAAGCCATGCTCCAGGGTGCTATCTCCCAGAGCTCCAAATAGTAAGCCCTGTGTGAGGCCCAGGTCACCTGGTGTCCTTACACACTGAGCCACTGCCGGAAGTAAGGAGAAGCCCCCTTTCCAATTTTGGCCTCACTTTGACATTTGGGCTCCATATCCTCAGAATCCCCATCCTCTAAGCATTTCCTTCCACTCCTCCCTTCAGCGCTTCTCTCAATGACCTTCGCACAAGAGTCCTGAAGTCCAGTCTCATCAGGGGCCTGCTGTTCCTGAGACCATCCTATCTTCCCTCTCCTTCACCTTCCGCACCCCAACACACAAAACACACACTGGTTCCAGACCTCTACCTCATCCTGTAGCCAACACCTTAAAAGTACAAATACTAGGAAAAATAATATTAGTCTCTCCCAGCTTTAACAGTGGATGCGTATTTACTGCATTCCTATTGTATGCAGGGAGTCCCTGGCTGCTAACCCAAAGGTTGGTGGCTAAAATCCACTCAGAGATGCCTCAGAAGAAAAGCCTGGCTATCTACTTCCGAAATACCAGCCGCTGAAAATCCTATGGAGTACAGATCTATTCTGACACACACGAGGTCGCATTGAGTCCAAATCAACTTGACAGCTACTGGTTCTGGTTTTCAGCATGTGCAGAGCAAGTTGGAAATGGAGATGGGCACACACCCAGGAACTTCCACCTAGGCTCACAGCCTAGCAAGTGAGGGGGGATTTGTGTTTCTGTCATCTAAGGAGGTAGAGGCAAATTTTGTGGTGAATGCCTACATTTTTAGCCTAAGACTCTCCAGGTAATTTCACCTCTTAGTGTTGCCCAATTTTTGTTCTCTGAAGTTTCCTCACTCCAAGGAATTGCGCCTTTTTTTTTTTTTAAGGTGACTGCCATGGCACCTTGCTGTCAACAGGTCTCAGTTTCCCCACAGATCCTTGTTCCTGCACCAGTTCTGCCAAGCACTGGGAGAGTGGAATCAAGGTAGAACATAGTGGGGCCACTGCTCAGGGAAGCACCGCGAGTCTGCTGCAAAGAACACCGCATGGAAAACGTGCCCACCTAAGTGGCTTCTATTTCTGCCATCAGTGGTGAATCTTGTCCCACGTCTGCGGCGGTGACGAGGCCTGGCGCTGCCTGGCAGTGAACGCCTGAGGTATTTGGTGAATCCATGGACTGGGCGGAGGGTGGGGACTGTCTCAGTCAGTGTTTAAGCGACAGGAGATTCCTATTGGCAGGATGACCTCATGCTGACGGTGCTGGGGCGAGGCTTGCCTGGGGCTTAACCTGGGAGACGCGCAGTGCCCTGTCCCAGGACAGGCTGAGGCCACCGCCCCAGAGGAGGGTGCATGGAGCGCATTTAGAGTCTTGGAGGCTTAATTTGCAGGCTTGAGAGCCTGAATCCGGCACAGTCAGACCAGTGCTCCTTCAAACCCTTCCTCCATCCCCTTGTGTTAGGTTTTTGGGGCCCTTCGTGGTGTCTAGGGGAAACGGGGCCCTACACCCCCACCTTAGTGACCCTTACCCTCTAGCCTAAGTTTTGCAGACCTGTATGATCTCCTCTGGCTGGACAGGGTTATGGACAGAGGTGGAGGCAGGTGAGCTCCCCGTGCTGGGGACGTGGGGGGTGAAAGGGAGGAGGAAGGTTGACGCCACAGTACTGCGCGGATTTGGGCTTGTGGTGTCCCTAATTTGGTCAAAGGGTGACTTTGTGGAGGAAAAGACAGTAGGTGCCTCTATGGAGACATCCAGGGGACTCTGGGCACGCATATGGAGGTAGCCGTGGCTCACTCCCTGCCCCTGCCCTGGACCCCACAGTTTCCTGTAACTCTGGAGTCGCGACCAGGACATGCCCAGTGTGGGAGCGTCCCTTTGGAGACTCCGGGGCGCTGCCAAAGCATCTGGGCCAGAGCCAAGGGCGGGTTGTGCACTCCTGGCGGGTGTGGCTCGGCCTGGGACGCGCCATCCATAGCAGAGCCCGGGCTCAGTGGGGCGCGGGTAGTGGAATCACCCCGAGGGTGACCAAGGTGCCACAGGAGGCGGTTGCGGAGGGGCTCAGCCCCCGCCTGCCCCGGGCTATCTGCCTCCTCCTGGTGGAGGTGGAGTGAAGAGGTGTGTGCGCCTCAGAGCGCAAGGGTGGAGGCCTGCTGGAGCCAGCGCCCAGCTGCAGTAGTTGGGTATGGGGCATAGACAGCTCCTCGTCACTAACTGCTGCGGGTACACCAGGCAGTGCGGCACAGAGTAAAGAGCTTTTCTTTCTCTTGTCGGGTTGGGAGGTCATATGCCCTGTACGGGCTTCCCTTCCTTATCTGTGACCTCTACTGGTATGTGGCATGAATAGACAGACAGATGAATGAACCGATGTCGCCTCTAGTCCAGGTCTAGGGAAGTGGGGAAGCAGGCATCCCTTCTCATCCAGTGCTGAATGGGCAGAGATGTCCAGCGCACATTTGTGGATTCTTCCAGCATCCCAGGCCTCGGGCATGAGAGAAGGGATGAATTTCAGTGCCTGGGGAACCCTTCTGGAAGCCCCAGGTGACCGGATGTGGTAAGGAAAGGTAGTTAAGGCAGTCTTGCTTCCCCTCCCAGGGACTCAACTCAGAACTTCCAGTCCCAGAAAAATGGGAAATGGAGCATTAAGTGCCCCAGACTAGAGAAGGAGCCCTGGGGAGGATGAAGCTTAGGCGAAGGTTTTTGCAGGAGGTGACTTTTGAGTCTTCAGATTTTGTCTGTTCAGTACTTACTTTTATTTACAGTTCTTCTAATATTTTTTCCCTAAATAGTGTGTATGGAAGGGAACCCTGGCAGCTCAACGGTTAAGAACTCCACTGCTAACTGAAAGGTGTGTGGTTCCATCTCACCAGAGACTCCACCAGAGAAAAGACCTGGTGATTTGCTCCCACAAAGATTGTTGTTGCTGTGTGCCTTCGATTCTGCCTCATAGTGACCCAGTAGGACACAGTAGAACTGCCCCATAAGGATTCCTAGGCTGTAAATATTTAGGGGTCACATGGGGTCACTATGAGTCAAAAATGAACTTGACGCCACCTAACAACAACGACAGTGTACAGAAGATATAACTCTTAGGAGATAAAAGAAATGTTGACAGTGAACACCCATAAGCATCCCCGTAGTAAGGAAAAAGAGGGAAAGAAGCAGGGACTGGAAACCTGAGCAATGTGCCCGGAGAAAGCAAATAGCCCAATATTTGCCTGCACCTTCTAGAATGTCAGCTTTCCAAGGGGGACAAGGAGGATTTTTATCTGCTTCATTCACTGCTATGTCCCCAGCATCTAGAACAGTGCCTGCCACATGGAAGACACCTGATAGTTATTTGTTGGATGAATGAATGAGACAGGGAGGCAAACCACAAGCCTGCCATTTACTGGTGTTACCCGCCCTCCAGGTCTTGCTTGGAGTGACGCTGGAGACATGAGTTGAGTGAAAGCGAAAGAAAACTTTATTTGGTTGGCCAAGCAAAGGAGCACACCAGGACCTACATTGCCAAGATGGCTCCCCAACCAGTAGGCACAGGGGTTTATATGGGGAGGAAAACAGATTAGGGGCTCTTCTTCAGGAATGTGATCTATCAGGTTTGGTGGGCAACTTCTATGATGATGTCATCGTCATTGGGTCGATGCAGTCGCACTGGGGTTCAGGATTCACAAGATGGCCACAGCAATGGGAAAATGGTGACTTAGCTCTTCCCAGCACCCCCCGCCCCCCGCCCCGTTGGCTACATCTCTGTGATATGTCACCAGGAGGACAAGTTGAGGCTCTCTGCATGTGTTGTTCTGCGCCTGCCCAGGCATCTCAGACCAATTCTGTCTGGTATTCACCCCAGTTCCTTATTTTTCATTCTCAGGGTTTTAGCTTAGCCCTACCCAACTGCTATCCAGCGGCTGCCCATTTGGGCTGTCCATCTCACTGGGAACCAGTCCCTGATTCAGCCTGGAGCTCTGCTCGGTGTCACTCTTCCCATCCCCTCAGCCATTACAAAGATCCACTGACAGCTGCCACATAGCAGGGATGACAGATGTTGGGGAGGACTTCCATGAATCAGAATCTCTGCCCTCTGGGTGCTGCCACTCCAGCAGTGAAAACAGATGAGAAAAGAGACAGACGTCATCAGTGGGGTGAATTGTGTGGAGAGGATGTGTGCACATGCCCAGGAGGACACAAGTGACAGGGCCTGGGTGAGCCAAAGGAACTGTCATTCACTGCTTAGGAGCAGGACTTGGTGAGTTCTAGGAAGATCTGGGATTGAGTCCCAGCCTCACCCTGGTACAATGTTGGGCAAGTTATTTAACCTAAAGCTTCCATTTCCTTGTCTACAAAATGAATATGACATCCTCTTCATACATGATGTGAGGATGGAGTTTAGATAATTCATGTTAAATGCTCAGCCCAGAGCCAGATACTTAATAAATGTTAGTGATCATATTATTAAAGTACCAAAGAGGAACTGACATTTGAGCTGTGGCTTAAAGGTGAAGGAAAAAAAAAATAGCTCTTGGTGAGGATGAATGAAGTTATGGGAACTAAGTGTGTCTGTAGAGGGGAGGAAAGCTAGGGAAACTGCATTCATGGCCTCTGTTTGCTCTGGAAAGGAAATAGATACTCTCCGATGAGAAGGTTAGCTAGGATTTGAGTGGATGTGTGGTGAAGTAAGTTCCTTTATGTGGCCTTTCGCCTCGGTTCTTTGGAAAAAAAAGCTTGACAGATTTTTCCCCTAAACCATGAGGAGTTACCTTTGCCCTAGTTTTCTGCCCCAGAGGGTTTGTTACTTTTGTCCAATATTGATTGATATTTCCTGGGTAAGCTGTAAACAGTCTGATGGTTTGATACTGTTTATCTGACCCTGAGCTGCAGCCTGCCCTGTGATTAGTCTGTGTCATGTATCTTGTAGGGATTGGTCAATATACTATAAACTATGCAAATGAACTAACTATGGTCCACCAAGGAGATTGGTCAGTTTATGGCCCTTCTGGGAGGGCCATGCCTTGAAATTGGCAAAGAGTTTGCTTATATAAGCTGCCAACCCCAGCGAGGTTTCAGGGAAGAAAAAGGTGAGAAAAGCAGAGAGAAGAAGCAGAGAGTGAAGAGGCAACAAATCTCTTTAAAGAGCTGTAACATGGGTCAAGGCCTTTAACACTGAAGACACTGGGAAGCCCAGAATGGTCTGTGCAGCAGAGCCAGTGGTGACGGCAGAAACCTGCTGCTAGGAATACAGCTAAGAGACCTCAACAGAGCTGTTGCAGTAGTTATGAGTTGGGTCAGATAGTGAAGAGGCCAATGACAAGGAAGTTGAGAGTAGAGAAGCCTGTACAGCTAAGAGAGGCACACACAGCCAAAAGGAGGCCTCTCCTGAGGGGGCTGAAAAGAGGCCAGCACAGCTGAGATGGGCATGCATGGTAGAGAGAAGGGCCTGCATGGCAGAGAAAAAGGCCTGCCTGCTTGTGTGGCCAAGAGGAGCTACGAGAGCTGCCCTGCCCTGAAGAAGGGAGGGATGTGCTTTCGACTTCAGGAAAGCCTACCAGATTTTGCTCACATGCTTCCTGATCCTGATCCTGAGCTGTACCCTGCTACTTCCTTAGTAAGCCACTTAACTGTAAATAGGGCCTGTGAGTTCTGTGTGGCCATTGCAGCAAATTGTCAAACCAGCAGAGAAGTGGAGAGTGCCGTGTGGGGGATGGCTGATGTCAGAAGTAGAAAAGAAGTGGGAGAGTGGAGGTATGTCTGACCTCTTCCTCAGAGGAACCAGTTTTATGCTTGTCATGGATTGAATTATGTTTCTCCAAAAATGTGTGTATCAATTTGCCTGGGCCATGATTCCCGGTATTGTGTGATGTTCTTGTATGTTGTAAATCCTGCCTCTATGATGTTAGTGAGAGCGGATGGGCGGCAGTTGTGTTAGTGAGGCAGAACTCAGTCTACAAAATTGGATCGTGTCTTGAGGCGATCTCTTGAGATACACAAGAGAGATGCAAGCAGAGACAGGGGGACCTCATACCACCAAGAAAGTAGTACCAGGAGCAGAGCCTGTCCTTTGGACCTAGGGTTCCTGTGAGGAAAAGCTCCTAGTCTGGGGGAAGATTGATGAGAAGGCCGACAGAGAGAGAAAGACTTCCCCTGGAACTGACACCCTGAATTTGGACTTCTAGCCTACTAGACTCTGATAAAATAAATGTCTTTTTGTTAAAACCATCCACTTGTGGTATTTCTGTTATAGCAGCACTAAATGACTAAGGCAATGCTGATCCTGGTTCTTCTCCCTAAAGAATCTAGACAATGTCTGGCACTGCTACCCTGTTAAAGGATGACATTGAAGACCTTTCGAATAGCCACCTTGGGGATGGGAGAGGGACCTTACCAGGGAAAAGCATAAAAGTTGATGAGATTTGTCAAGGGCCCAGCTATTAGGTTGAAAAACCTAGTATTTGAATGGTCTAATCAGTAATGGAAACCCTGGTAGTACAGCTGTTAAAACGGCTGCTAACCAAAAGGTTGGCATTTTGAATCCACTGGATGCTCCTTGGAAACCCTATGGGGCAGTTCTACTCTGTCCTATAGGGTCGCTATGAGTCGATATTGATACGACAGCAATGGGCTTTTTAACCAGTAGTGTCTGGTCAAGAGTGAGAATGAAAGAAGCAAATGCTGTGCTAGTCTGGAATTGCGGCTGATCAGGGAGGTGCTGGAGAAGGAGACAGGAACTAATAGAGAAAAAAATTCTGAGTGTGCTGTTAAAGAGATTTACCAGAGATTCCAGCACCTGGCATATAGACAGTACTCCATATGTATTCGTTGAATGCATGAATGAAGGAAGGAATACATGATGTGAGCATATGTCCTAGCTTGGTGGCAAAACAACTGAAGACAGCTGTGGGGGACTCTGGTTATTGTCTACTTTGCTGCTAAAAGGACTTAATGCATCTTTGGTCTCAGTGAGCATCATGAGTGGCCTGAATCAGTTAGAGTAATCTTGTTCTCCTTTGTTGTGATGAATGAGATGTAAAGGAACTCTGGAAACACATTCTTTCCTAGTTAAAAAGACACCGCTTTTTATCCCTGCCCCTCTCCTTTCACCTTGGGCCACTAGTGACCCATCTGAAGCTGCAACAGCCCTGTTGCAAGCCTAAGGAGACAAACAATGAACAAAAATTCAACACGCTGAGAACAGAAGAGTGTAAAAACAGAAAGAGCCTGGGTCTTTGATGGCATGGCTGAGCTGCTGCAGCAGTTGTGGAAACACTTAGTTCTAGGCTTAAAAAAAAAAAACGGTAAATGTCCTTTGGGAGTAAACCACTGGTGGGTTTACTGTTACCTCCAGCTGAACACATCCTAACTGGCACATTAGGCAAGGCTACCACATTGCACAATTCACATTGTAGTCTATGTGGAAGAGCCCCCAGCAACTGTGTAGTGTGGCATCTTTCAACTAAGGAGGGCTGATAACCTGGGGAAGGGGTTTGGAGGACTATGGAGTCTGAAAAGACGAAACAAGAACACTTATAGCTCCTAGGTTCCCAGAATGCTCTCCCAGGGACTTCTACTGCCTATACTCCTGCACCCTCCTCCCCCTAACTTACCACCTGCAGGTTCTGCAGCTCAGCCAGAAGCCATGAGGAATACAAGAAGCCAATCTCTCCTTCTTCCTGGAGCCTGCAACATTTGGTGGTGATTCTCTTGGGCTCTCCATCACTTGATTTGGAGAAAGCCCTTGTCCCCTTCTCCATGGAGAAAGGAAGCCACAGTCCATACATACCACACTTCCTCAAGCAACTTCTCATGACTCCAGGTTCTTCTTCTATGAGGAGCTGGAGGAGCAGAGCTGGTCCTTGTACCTCCCAACATGCCTTGCAGGTAGTGGTTACTCTTGTTGGTAGCTTGTTGGCTGCTCTCAGGATTGATGCACTTAGTGACTTAACTGCAATTTCAAGACAATAGGAAAATCCCTCTTCGTCCTGTTACTTCCTTGATTAATCACCCTTTGTATTTGCAGGTATATATTTAAGTCCACATTGTCTGTGTGTTCAGCCCTCTTTCCCTGCTGGAAACCTTGCAGGTTGGAGGTGCTACTATTCTATATTTTCTGATTCTTCTAGTGCTTGGGCCAAATTTCTCTTCTACTCTTCTATGTGCATCCACCTTGGGCCCCCTGACGCCACTTTAGAAAATTGCTGTTGAAATGGCAATTTTTTTACATATATATTTGCCATAATTTTCTTTAAAAAATTTTCTTAAGTAATATTAAAAAATAATTGCTGCACTGCTGCTCATTTTAGCCTGACTTTTGAATGGTTGTGGACTCTGTGTGTGTATAATAGAAAAGTAGTTTTGGACTGTCTTAACTTTGTGAAGGACTAAACTCTCCAGGCGCTCTAGACCAGATGAATAATGTAGTTCCAGTAGGAGAACCTGAAATCCTAATCACAGAGTAATTCTTTTAAGCATTCCCAATCCCCATGTGTTCCTTGTCTGTAGCATGTAGAAAGCTACCTGCTGGCTCAGGCAGGCCCACCACTGCGTTGTCAGGACCCCACACAGTGATGGGCACCCAGTAAGTCCTCAGTAAATATTTAAGGAATGTATGAGTGTTGACTCCAGCTTATTAAGAAGTGTCAAAATTCATGGTTAAAATTTTTAAATCCCTTGCTTTCCCGGAGATTATATGAATAATAAGGAGCCGTGGTGGCACAGAGGTTAAGTGCTCGGTTGCTAACCAAAAAGTCAGTGGTTTGGACCTACCATGGAAAAAAGATGTGGCAGTCTGGTTCTGTAAAGATTACAGCCTTGGAAACCCTATGGGGGCAATTCTACTCTGTCCTGTAGGGTCGCTATGAGTTGGAGTCAACTTGATGGCAATAGGTATGGGTATATGAGTGATAGTGTTGTAGACAGAACATGCTTTGACTAAGATAGATAAACATTAATTATTTTAATCCATATAAAGGAGCCCAAGCAAGTCAAGTAGGGCAGGAGTTTAAAAGCATCTTAAGAACATTTAAGATATTTAAGATGGAAGTCAGTGGTGACCTTGGGCAGAGCAGTTTCGGTAGGCAGGCAAGAGTTGAGGTCAGGTCGCTGTGAGTTGAAGGATGAATGAGAAACTGGAAATGGAAAGAATCCAGGGTCAGCAATTCTTTGAAGAAGCTTAATTGTAAAAGGAGAAAGGAAGCCAAATTTCTCAGGGCATCTGGCAGTTTTCTCTAGCCCCTCCAACCTGGCACCTAAGACAACAGAAGTAAATTCTGCTTATCAAAAAACTGCACCCAGAAAAAGCACCTTGAGCTGGCCTCATTCCCAATGACCCCGCGATGGAGGGAAAACAAACCAAAAACACTACTTTCTATTAAAATTCAAAGTCTTTTGAAAGTTTCATGTTTCTCCTTTCCAAACAGTCCTGGAGACACAGGGGCTAGTGGTGTTTGACCCAAGGACCCTTTGAGAATCTGATGACTGTTATGGAGGAAGACAATGCTTCTATATGCAGACTCACAAAAGGTTACAAAGACTCAAAGTTGGGGCTCATAGACCCTCTGATGCCCATGAGGGGGTGGTATGAACCCTGGGTCTAGAGCGTCTACCTCAAGGGCTGGGTGTTTGGCTAGGAGGCATGGCTCTAGAAATACTACAAGAAAGAGGGTGTTGTTGGGGTGCCTGCCTCCAAAGGTGCCTTAATATACATCACCTAGGAGCATGGGTAACACAAGTAGTTTGTGATCAGTGCTAACCTAAAGGTTGGCAGTTTGAACCCACCCAGCAGCTCCACAGAAAAAAGGCCTGGTGAACTGCTTCCTTAAAGATTAGAGCCAGGAAAACCTATGGAGCAATTCTGCTCTTAACACATGGGGGTGTCACGAGTCAGAATCAACTCCATGGCAATGGGTTAGTGGATTCCAAATGAGCTGCTTCAGCACTTGGAAAAAAGCCTGGAAGTTTTTTAAAATTCACAAACCAACTCTGCTTTCCATTGTAAAATCCAGAGGGATTCTGTTTAGGAGGGAGAAGTTTGGGAACTCGCTCAGTTGGTCACAGGTGTGACACGGCTTTGCTCTCCTGCTTCCATCTTTCTGACAACGTGGGTAGAAACAGAGAAGGAATACATCCACCACCCCAATAGCCTGCATGGTGCATACTCAGAGCAAAGCTTTCTCTTCTGGCTGAAAGGAAGCCAGCAGGGATGTAAGGAGGCTGGGTTCTGGTCCTGGGGCAGCTGTGCGCCTGCCAGGTAGAGGCTCAGCATCAGGATAGGGACCTGGCATCAAGTACCCTCGCGCCCCTGCCTCTGGCTCTACCCTAGGAGATATGAGCACAGGTTTGGTCCCCTGTAAGCTTCACCTTCTTTGGCTTTTTGTACCCACAGAGGCTTTGGGCCATGCAGTTCTGCTCCTTCCAGCATGAGGGTACCCTGGGAAATTAGCTACACTGACCAGAAGATTTTTTTTCCCCCTCTACTTATTTCACCTCTGTCCTCTATTCAAGTTCTGGTCTTAGGGTCAAAGGCTTCCTCTCAGAAATATGTCTGGCTGTGAAAGACACAGTAACAGCTCCAATTAGAAATACATTTTTCCACAGCCTCATCATCAAGAACGTGTAAAATATTTTTGATAAGACATGGCAATCTTATTCAAAAGATAAGCCCAGGACATTTTAGAAAAGTATCCACCTCCTTGTTAGAAACTCATTTAGTAACTCAGACATGGTTTCTTGTTAGCAGAGTCTCACGCTCTCAGCTAGATGTGTGTCATGCGAGCTGAATGCCTCCACCCCACCTGAGCAGGGAGCCCCCAAAATAAATAATGACCTTGTTTGTCTGACATTCAATAACCAGATAAAAACAGAATTCCATTTAAAGCAGAAACTACAGTTACCTATGCACAGTTAATCTCATTTAAACTGGAAGTTTTTACTTTAACTATTTCAGATATGACTTCTTCATTTATATACAAATGTACAAACTTCTCAAAAAACACCAATTACTGGTAAATGTCAAACTACCTTGAAGAGTGTCTTAGTTATCTAGTGCTGCTATAACAGAAATACCACATGTGGACGGCTTTAACAAAGAGAAATTTATTGTCTCACAATCTAGGAGAGTCCCCTGGTCTAGAAGCTTCTCAGCACAGGGACCCCGGGTTCAAAAGATGCACTCCCCTCCTGGTTCTTCATTCTCGGTGGCATGAAGTCCCCTGTCTCTCAGCTGGCTTCTCTCTTTTATACCTCAAAACAGATTGACTCAAGATACAACCTAATCTTATAGATTGAGTTCTGCCTCATTAACATTATAAAACCAGAAACAAACCCACCACTGTCAAGTCGATTCTGACTCATAGCGACCCTATAGGACAGAGTAGAACTGCCCCATAGTTTCCAAGGAGTGCCTCGTGGATTCGAACTGCCTGCCTTTTGGTTAGCAGTCATAGCTCTTAACCACTACACCACCAGGGTTTCCATTAACATTATAGGTAGGATTTACAACACGCATGAAAATCACATCAGATGACAAAATGGTGGACAAATACACAATACTGGGAATCATAGCCTAGCCAAGTTGACACACATTTTGGGGGGATACAATTCAATACATAACAAGGAACAAGAAAGAATAATTTGTAAGCTTCTACATTATCTCTTATATACATGTTAAAGAAGCTAATTACTGATTGCGCTGGCTGAAAAATTTTAACTTTATGCATAAATTATAATTAAGATTTTTTTAAAAAAACACATTTTTCAAAATCCCTCATTGGTTAGATACCAATATGGAGAGGCACAAACAGATGCACTGGCTAAGTGGGACTCTTACCACTGGGATGTGGGATTTAATACAGTCATTTAAACAATAAAGTTCTCACCAAAACAAGCAAAGTGGTGACATTATCTTAACCAGTCACTTTTCTTAATTCTTCCTGTCTGAATCCTTCCTGGAACAGCCCATTCTGAGTTCTGGATATTCCGTTGCTGTGATTTCATCCCTGTGCTGGGCTGAGTCTGAGCTCAGACACCCCCTGTACAGTTACCCCATTTGCACAATGGAGCTGGCACCTAGCTCACAGCAATAGGTAGATTAAATGAGATATCATCCACCGGGCACCAACCACAGTGCCTAGCATTTCCACAAGGGTGCTGAGTAGATGCAACTTCCCTCTAAACTGGAAGGGGCTCAGCCAGAGCTGCTGGACCTCACACGAAGCTGGCTTCGTGCTTCTGCCTTTGGAGGCAGAGGCGGCAGAATGGCAGGAGTAGGGCAGACCTGTGGTTCTGGTGGGGGAGCAGCAAGCAGCTCCTCCTGGCTGGATCCTGTGCGGTTTGTGAAGGGGGTCAGGGAGGAGGGGGAAGCTGGGGGCAGAGTTGCAAGGACTTTGCCTTTAGCAACGACGGAAGAAACTACACCTCAATTAGAAAGAACTGTCTGGAATGTAAAAAGGTCAAGAACTTTGGGAAAAAGTGGTCATGTCATTTTGGAATTTTTACAGTCGAAGCTAGGGTAGCCTGGGTGGGGTATGGGGCTTTAAGTCAGAGCTAGGCTGGAATCCTAGCCTGACCACTTATCAGCTTAGGGACAGTATAAGGTCAGTTTCCTCACTGATGGAGTGTGGATAATACCCACCTTATAGGACTGTTATTATGAGACAGTGCAGACAAAGCACCTCAAGTAACACCTATCACGCTCAGACATTAACCAGTTGCCATCATGTTGCCTGCGACTCATGATGACCCCACGTGTGTCAGAGTAGAACTGTGATCCATAGCATTTTCAGTGGCTGATTATTTTTAATGTAGATCACTAGACCTTTCTTCTGAGATGCCTCTAGGTGGACTCAAACCTCCAACCTTTTGATTAGCAGTCAAGCACATTAATCATTTGCAATACCCAGCAGCTCCCAGGCAACATTAACGTCTCATGAATCCCTTGGTTCAGGAAAGCAGATGCCAAACACTTTGGAGACACCATAGTCTCAACAAAGGTTTTTACCTAAAAGCAAATGTTTCTGTGGGATGCAGGATTTCAAAAAAGGAAATTCTGAAGATTATACCTTGGACAATCCAAGTTCTCTCATTACCCCAGGGATTGAAATTCCATGTTCCATAGATGGAAGGAGGTCACATATCCAGGCAAAGACAGAATAACCTTCATGTATTGACTTCTTTACCACCTTGCCATCCTCACTACACTCCCCCCATCCAGCTACTATCCTATCTCTCCCTTTTCTTTGTTCAGTGATGTTTAGTCAGAGCGTCTACACTTGCTGTCTATACATCCTCAAAATCTGGTCCCCCCTCAACCACTTACAATCTACTCAAGCTTCTCCCCCCACCCATGAAGAATGACCTTGCCAAGGTCACATACACCCTAAAAAACCAAACCCAGTACTGTAGAGTCGACTCCAACTCATGGCAAATCCACGTGTTACAAGGTAGAACTACTTCATAAAGTTTTCTTGGCTGTAATTTTTACGGAAGCAGATTGCCAGGCTTTTCTTCCACAGTACCTCTGGGTGGGTTTGAACCCCCCAACCTTTAAGTTAGTAGTGGAACACAAACTGTTTGCACTGCACCAAAACTCCTCGCCATCGAGTTGATTCCGACTCATTGCGGCCCTATAGGACAGAGTAGAACTGCCCCATAGGGTTTCCAAGGAGCAGCTAGTGGATTTGAACTGCTAGCCTTCCCTCAGTCCCTACCTTCCCTGGCCTGGGCACCATTTCCTCTCAGTTCAGCAAACATTTATTATGTACCTGCTCTGTTAGGGCACGAAAAATGCCAGGGTGACTATAATACAGTCGACCACTGTCTCTTTCCTTAAAAAGTCTCTTCTCTCTTGGCATTGTACTTGTCTGACTTCCTCCTGTCTCTTTCACTGGCTCATATTCCCCAATCATCCAGTGACTGTTTACATGGAGTTCCTCTTGACTCTCTTCTCATCTCAATTGATGTACTCTTTCCAGGAGAGCTAATGATCAAATCCAGCCCAGATCTCTCTCTGCAGTTGTTGACCCTTTTTCCCTGCTTCCAACTGACATTTTTAAGTGGAGGCTCATGGGCACCTCAGATTCCACTTGTCCAAAGCAGAGTTGTGTAATATGGCCTCCTTGCCCCACCCCCTCTTCTTGTTCTCATCCCCACCCCCCCCAATTGCTGTCACCTGCTGGGCTAGCTGCTGGGAACACGCTTTCTCTGTCTCACCCTGATTCCTGTTGCCCGTCCTGTCAGGCCTCCTAGATCAGCCTTCCTGACCCTCAGAATCACCTGGTTGCCTTGTGAGAAATGCAGATTCTTGGGCCCCACCTTGGACATCCTGAATCACAGTCTTGGGAGGAAGGTCCTGGAACTATACATTTTTATGAGGCTCTCCAGGTGATGATGATGTACTCTCAAGGTGAAAGTCAAGTTTAGAAGGAACAAAAAGAAGATATATTCTAGACAGATTGCGAGTTAACAGTCGGCAGGACTTGACGATTGTCTGGATACAGAATGTGAGGGAGAGGGAAGAAAGAAAAACCCTCTGGAATTTGAGGCCGGGAGAATGATGGTACCAGGGAGTGAACTCTAGGAGCCCTGAGCTGATTTTCGTGGGCAAGGTAATTAACTCCACTGTTACACCTTCAGTTTCATGTGCTAAGGAGACTGGAGCAGGATATGAATAAAATCATCCCTGAAGTCTTCACTTCCCCTCAGCCATCTGATTTCTTTCTCTTCCAGAATTGATTATTTGTTTAAATTTAGGACTATCTTTTATTCTTTTCCTTTATGTAACATTGAAACCCAAATAAAGGGATAAAACAAATTACCTTGAAGTAGATGGCTCTGTGTCAGTGTTGACTCGCAAAAGAGAAAAGTATCTGAGGAGAAAAAAAGCTGCTTAATTAGAGCTCAAACTTATCAGCACATCTCCTTCCCTATTTTCTAAAACAATTATACTAACTTATGTTTGTGAATTGCAAAAGGAATGGTTACCCCCTAATGCCCACCTTCCACTCCCCAAAAGTAGTTAAGCCTTCTCGGAGAGTCTTTGGAAAATGGTCTCTTTTACTGGCACAGTCGTTTGTATTTTAAAATAACATATACAATATATTGATAGATTCTAGCTCTACAGAATCAATGCCTTGATCAACTGAAACAAAAACCAAAAAAAAAAACCCATTGCCGTTGAGTCGATTCTGACTCATAGCAACCATCTATGGGACGGAGTAGAACTGCCCCACAGAGTTTCCAAGGAGCTCCTGTGGATTCGAACTGCCAACATTTTGGTTAGCGGCAATAGCACTTAACCACTATGTCAGCAGGGTTTCCAGTGCAAGATTAAATTAATAAGAGAAGAGGGCTTTGTTTTCTAATTTCTTCATGCTGAAGAGTTTAGCCATAGAAACCTGAACTCTGAAATTATACAGTTTGGTCTTAACGTGCTCTAGCAATACAGAAAATTATAACTGCATCTTAGTTCTGAAGTTCCAACAGAGAAACAGAGATAAACAAATAGTAACTAAACCATGAACAATGAAAGATAAATCTATGGTAAGTAAAGAGCCAGCAAAGAGTGTTTTGCGTGAATACTTGTATCTCAGGACCCATGCTTTCATAGGTATGAAAGTATTTAAATTTGCTGCCACATTCCTTATGGCTTTAAATCAGCAAAGCCTGGGCTGCTGCCATGACCAGAAGCAAATGTTATTTTCTAAAGAGAAGAGCTGCAGAATCAGGGAAGTGTCAGGCAATTCATCAGCAGGAAGGAGGACAAGATGCCAAGAGGAGCCCTTGACTCTTTAGGCCATATTAGGGACTTAACCCTTTACCGTAAAACGAGAAATGCTTTTTTAAAAAAGAGAGAAAACAACATTTCTAAATTTATATGTTTTCTTCTCAGTTTTAAGAGCACTTGGAGGCCTTGATTGGAATTTAATATCTGGAGTAGATCATTAGAGCTCTCGATCTAAGCCAGGGCCCTCATTTAGAATGGAGCCCTTGGCTGAGACCAGCTTAGTAGCACGGCAAGCAGCACCTCGTGCTCCTGGCTCCCTCTCCGCAGTGAGGCCACCATCTGGAGACTTCTACCTCTGTGCATACTTCTAAACTAAACAAAAGCAGTGTTTCTAACCTACAAGGTTTTCTAATGTACACCCTCAGAGTTAACTTTCCTATGTGCCCCAATCTTAGAAATAAAATATAATTGATATCTTTTATTCTGCTCAACCTAAATTGTAATTATTTTGAGTTAACAATGATTGTCTTACTACTTAGTAATTTTCATTTTGAAAAGTTTATTTGTGAAGGTGGGTGTGCGCACGCTAGTTTAAAAGCCCCTCAGGTAATTCCAATATGCAGCCAGGGTTGAGAGCCACTGCTCCAGCCATAACCCTCAGCTGGGGGAGGAATTTCCTGTCAGGGCAGCTGTTGTGACTATTCCATGGTGAAAATTTCAAAGAGCAGCCAAAAAGCTTGCAAAGCAGGGCTTCAAACCGGTTTGTTCTGGTTCGAACCTCTGCTGAGATTTTGTATTTCTACTCATAGATATACTCAATCGGAATCTAATTTTAACAAGATTCCCAGGTGATTCTTACGTATAATAACTTTTGAGAACCACTGCTCTACCAGTAGTTCTCAGAATTGGCCCCTAACCAGCAGTATTAGCATCTCCTGGGAACTTGTTAGAAATGCAAATTCTCAGCAGGGGGAGAAACCAGTTTGAAGCCCTGTCTCAAAGCCATCAGTCATTAACTGCTGAAAATATAACCAGGGCAGGGGCAGAGAGGTTACTCTGCTTCCAACTCTATTTCATGCCTCCCTCTGCTCACTCTACAAATCTGTCTCTGGCTCACTTCTCTCTTCCCCTTTTCCTTTATCTTACCCTTAACCTTCCCTTCTGTCTTCTAGCTTTTCTGTCTCGCAATGATTCCCCGGGTGGTGCAAACGGCTAAGGCGCTTGGCTGCTAACTGAAAGGCTGGCTGTTCGAATCCATGCAGAGGCACCTCGGAAGAAAGGCCTGGTGATCTACTTCCAAAAGTCAGCCATTGAAGCCCCTGTGGAGCACAGTTCTACTCTGACGCTCATGGGGTAACTTTGAGTCAGAATCGACTTGATGACAACTTGTGGTGGTGGTGTTATTTGCAAGTGGCCCTTGACTGACCCCCACCTCCACCCACACACACCTGAGAATTTGATCTGAAAAAGGAGAATGAGCTTCTCACCCTGTTGTATAGCACACATCTACGCAGCATGTACCCTGAGAACGCTCCTGGCATGTACACGTTAGATTATGCAGTCTGCTGGGACAGTCTGGCCATTCCACAGGGCTTTGCCATACTATAAAAACCATTAGCACTAAGCCTCAACATTATGCTAAGTGAAAGAAGCCAGACACAAAACCCACCTATTGTATGATTCTGTTTATATGAAATGTCCAGAAAAGACAAATCTACAGAGACAGAAGGTAGGTTAGTGATTACCTGGGCTGAGGGTCGGTAAGAGAAGCAAATGGACAGTGGGGTTTCTTCTTGGGATGATGAAAATGTTCTAAAATTAGATTATGGCTATGACTGCATAATTCTATGAATATACCCAAAACCATTAATGTGTACTCTTAAAATGAATTCCAGCACGTCTTGACCAAGGCAAGGTCTTGGAAGCTGCATAGACACATCCAAACTCCCTGAAGAACCGAACTACTAGGCTGAGGGCTTGGGACCAATTGGCATAACATGGTTTATAAAGAAAATGTTCTACAGCCTACTTTGGTGAGTAGCGTCTGGGGTCTTAAAAGCTTTTGCGCAGCCATCTAAGATACTCCACTGGTCCCACCATGTCTGGATCAAGGGAGAATGAAGAAAACCCAAGACATGAGGGAAAGATTAGTCCAAACGACTAATGGACCACAACTACCACAGCCTCTATCAGACTGAGTCCAGTACAACTAGATGGTGCCCGGCTACCACCACCAACTGCTCTGGCAGGGATCACAATAGAGGGTCCCAGACAGAGCTGGAGATTAATGTAAAACAAAATTCTAACCCACAAATAAAGACCAGACTTATTGGTCTGAAAGAGACTGGAGAAATCCTGAGAGTATGGCCTCTGGACACCCCCCAAAAATGAATTTCATGCCATGTAAATTATACTTCAATAAAACCAACAAAACTTCAATAAAGCTGTTTAAAAAGAACAACCAAAAAACATTACCATTAAATATTTTTCCACCTTAAAATAAGATTTTTCACACTCTCTAGTAACGTACAATGAAAAGAAGGGGGCAAGACAGTTTTAATGCAAACTAACTTCTTTAAGAAAACATTCACATTGCCTGTGGTTTGAGAACATTTTTGTTTACCTTGAAGTACTCTTAGACCTGGCAAAGCGAAAAAAGGAGAGAGGGGGAAAGAAAGAAAGGAGAAAAGTGACAGAGAAAAGAAGTACAAGCCATTTTATGTGTTTAAAAAAAAAGAACCAGCTGCCTGGGGAAGCGCCTGGCTGGCCGGGGAAGGCAGGGCAGCGGGAAGGGTTAACCCCGCGGGCGCCGACATCTGGCAGGAGCGGGGCGTTGGCAGAGCCCGCTCCGCCCGCCCGTACCAGTCTGTACAGGGGAGCTGTCCCGCCTGCTGATTTATCATTCCCTAATGTCACGGGGATGGGATGTTGAAATTGTGGCTAGAATGTGAAATACGAAAAACATGAAGATTATGATTTAGCGTCTGGGGAAGATCAGCGTTAGCCTGGAGAACAGCTTGTAAATGGGAGGCATCCTTGGCGCTCGCCTGTGGTTGTCCAGACTCCAGCCTTCCAAGGAAGCAGGCTCGGGACTCAGGCGGGCGAGCCGTGCTCCTCGTGTTAGAGCAGACGGAGGCAAAGGGAGAATTAATAAGTGCAAAACCACTTCTGGGCCGCGTTGGAGATAGTGCCGGCGCATGCCAGGAGGACCAAAGTACATTTTAATTAAACAGACCTGATGTTGAAGGGTAAATACAACAAGGTGGGGTGTAAACAGCTTAAATCAGGGATTCAAATGACACCTGCAGGTGTCTAGACATGAGGTGCATCCTGATAATTTGTAGTCTCAGAAAAGATGCAGATGAGTAGGGTAACCTCCCCCAAATTTTGCTCATTAAAATAAATAATAGCTAGGGGCTCAGGGAGAGGAGGGAGGGATGACAAGCTGGAGCACAGGGCATTTTGGGGGCAGTGAAACTATAATGGTGGATTCAAGACATTATGCATTTGTCAAAACCCTTAGGACTTTGCAACACAAAGAGAGGACCTTAATGTCAACTGTAAACCAAAACCACACTAAAACTCCTTGCCATCGAGTGGATTCCGACTCATAGTCACCCTATAGAACGGAATATAACCACCCGCATGGAGTTTCCAAGGAGCACCTGGTGGATTTGAACTGCCAACCTTCTGGTTAGCAGCCAGCACTTAACCACTGTCGACTATAAAAAAAAAAAAAAACTATAGACTTTCGTTAATAATAATATAGCAATATTGTAACAAATAACACAAATGTACCATGGTAATGCAAGATGTTAATAAGAAAAGAAACTGTGTGCAGGGGGAGGAAGAGTATACAGGAATTCTTTGTACTTTCTGCACAATTTTTCTGTAAACCTAAACCGGTTGCCATTGAGTTGATTCTGATTCATAGCAACCCTATAGGACAGAGTAGAACTGTCCCCACTGGGTTTCCAAGGCTGTAATCTTTACAGAAGCAGACTGCCACATCTTTCTCCTTTGGAGTGGTTGGTGGGTTTGAACTGCCAACCTTTCAGTTAGCGGTGGAGTGCTTAACCACTGTACCACCAGGACTCCTTGTAAACATAAAAGGGCTCTAAGAAATAGCCCATTTAAAAATAAATAAATATTAGCTTGAATTTTAAGGAGGAGCTAAATAAGAGAATTAAGTGGGAGAATGATGTTAACAGTTATCCATGGAGGAAGGGATGAGTTAGCAAAAGAAACAGGACCACATGTGTGTATCTTGCATCAAAGACACTGCTTTGTGTAATTTCTTCTCTACTAGATTTTACATATTTTATCAATTTTTTTTTTGCATTTCCGCATGTCAGCATGTCCCCGTTTACATGGAAAAATGCCATATCAGCATTGTTTATTGGTTACAGGAATACGTGTCGACAACCTTTCCCTAAATGCTCATGGCTTGTTTTAATTACTTCCTGTCATCCCGAATGCATCTACAATATGGTTTTTAATAACTGGCCTCCAGACATGGGCGTGCTGTTTTGAGAGTTAAATAGAACAGCTCGACTACTAAATCTTAAAGATTCATTCATTTGTTCATTCAGTTATTCATTCGCCCAGAAGAAGAACTGCCCCAGGCTCTGTACAAAAATGAACAAGTCAGACCTGGCCTTCACAAAGTAGCTTGTCTGCTCAGTTGGATGACATGGAAAATTATGTATTTGTGTGTGAGTGTGTGTAGTTGGTAGTCAGCCATAGTACTGAATCCATTTTGGAATAATACATGGAAGAAATAAGTAAATACTAAGTGAGTTCTTTTTCTGTTCAGCAACATTGGGCAGTGGGACTTTGCCCAGAAGTTCTGCAGATAAGTGAAGATAATCCCTCTAAAGAACCAATTAAAAAAATGCGAAAGAATTTTTGCAAGGGATCGCTCTAAAATGTAGGACTCCTCTCTCTGCCTTCCTTTATTTGGTCATGGTGCCCTCAACTAAGTGTGCCTTGGCACAGGGAGACAGGGCCTGGGAGTTTTTTTGTCTATTTGTTGGTTTTTTTAATCTCAGTTTTACTCCCATTTGGGGCAAACTTGTTAAGCTTCTCTAATTTTGCTTCTTTGTCTGTAAAAGGAGGGGGTAGGCTTCGCTAAAGGTTCTTTAAGGGCCTGTCATGGGGTTGCCATGAGTTGGGTGGGGGGCGGGGGAACTCGATAGCAGCTAACAACTAGTCCTGATGCTTTGTCATTTTTATTGTGCTGTGAGTGAAGTCCCAGTTGCCTTTGCAACGTGGAAGGCAGTGTGCCCTTATGAAAAACGCCCGTAGTACGTGACGATATGTGACCCTGGTTAGTCTCAAAACTTTGCCTGTTAGAATTATATTCCAAGTACAAGTAAACAGTCTCTGAGGGCAACTGTGCCAGGCTCTTGTAGCTGTTCGGGGCACCAACTGAAGAGTATGACCTTTGTGAGCTTTTTGGCTGCTCAAAGCCTTTTTTTTTTTTAGCTTGTTTTTGCTTTTAGCCATGTTCTGGAAGATTGAGACTGCTTTAATTTTTATCTCTAGATAAATGGAGTATAACTACATTTATATACCCACAAACTTTGCTACTGTTCCTGAGGCAAGCAAAAGTTCCCCTAATTTTCCTGAATACCACAAAACACATTTTATTTTCCTGTGAATCAATTTAAGTTAGTTTTATTCTTACAACTGGTATCAAAATATTCAGCAAACATTTACTAAGTAAGTGCCTGCTCTGTTCCAGGCCCTGAGCAGGTTGCGGGAAATACCGCCCCACCCCAGAAAAACAAACCCACTGCTGTCAAGTGGATTCAGACTCATAGCGACCCTATAGGACAGAGTAGAACTGCCTCACAGGGTTTCCAAGGCTGTACACTTTGTGTGTGTGTGTGTATGTGTGTGTGTGCTTTAGTTGAAAGTTTACAGAGCAAATTAGTTTCTCATTAAACAGTTAATACACAAATTGCTTTGTGACATTGGTTGCTGTCTTAGTCATCTAGTGCTGTTATAACAAATACTACAAGTGGGTGGCTTTAACAAAGAGAAAGTTTATGCTCTCTCAGTCTAGGAGGTTAGAAGTCCAAATTCAGGGCGCCAGCTCTAGGGGAAGGCTTTCTCTCTCTATTGGCTGTGGAGGAAGATTCTTGTCATCAATCTTCCCCTGGACTAGGAGCTTTTCAGTGCAGGGACCCCGGGTCCAAAGGACGCATGCTCCTGGCTTTACTTTCTTGGTGGTATGAGGTCCCCCTGTCACTCTGCTCACTTCTTTTCTATCTCAAAAGGGATTGGCTTAAAACACAATCTAATCTTGTAGGTTGAGTCCTGCCTCATTAACAGAACTGCTACTAATCCCATCTCATTAACATCATAGAGGTAGGATTTACAACACGTAGGAAAATCACGTCAGATAACAAAATTGTGGACAATCACACAATAATGGGAATCATGGCCTAGTCAAATTGATACAGATATTTTGGGGGGACACAATTCAATCCATGACAGTTGCCAACCCTGAGATGTGCCAACACTCTCCCCTTCTCCACCCCGGGTTCCCTGTTTTCATTCGTCCAGTTTTCCTGTCCCTTCCTACCTTCTTATCTTTGCTTTTGGGCTGGTGTGCCCATTAGTCTCCTATGCATAAATTGTACAAAGCGCGTTCCTCCTGTGTGTTATTGTTGGCCCTACAGACCCCTAATCTTCGGCTGAAGGGTGATCCTCAGGAACGACTTCAGTACTGAATGTGTCCCTGGGCCATGCTGTCAGGGTTTCTCCAGTCTCTGTCAAACCAACAAGCCTCGTCTTTTTGTGTGTGTGTGAATCTGCAATTTTGTTACATTTTTCTCCAACTCTGTCTGGGACCCTCTATTGTCAGAGCAGTTGGTGGTAGTAACCAACCACCATGCAGTTGTGCTGGGCTCAGTCTGATGGAGGTTATCGTAGTTGTGGTCCATTAATCCCTTGGACTAATCTTTCCCTTGTGTCTTTGGTCTTCTTCATTCTCCTTTGTTCTAGCTAGAATGGGACCACTAGATAGATGTACCTTAGATGGCCACTTGTAGGCTTTTAAGACCCCAGATGCTACTCACCATAGTCCAGATGTACAACAATTTCTTTACAGACTATGTTATGCCAGTTGAGCTAGATGTTCCCCAAAACCATGGTCCCCAGCTCTCAGTCCAATAGCTTGGTCTCTCAGGGTGTTTGGTTTGTCTCTGAAGCTTCTATGACTTTGCCCTGATCAAGTTGTGCTGACTTCCCCAGTATTGTGTACTGTCTTACCCTTCACCAAAGTTACCACTTATCTTCTATCTAGTTAGTGTTTTTCTCTCCTCACCCCTCCCCTCCCTCATAACCGTAAAAGATTGTTTCTTTCTGTGTAGAAACATTTTCGTGTGTTTTTTATAATAGTGGTCTCATACCGTATTTGTCCTTTTGTGATTAACTTATTTCACTCAACATAATGCCCTCCAGATTCATTCATGTTGTGAGATGTTTCCCAGATTCATCATTGTTCTTTATCGTTGTATAGTATTCCACTGCATGTATGTACCATAGTTTGTTTATCCATTCATCTGTGGATGGGTACTTAGGTTGTTTCCATCTCTTTGCTATTGTGAATAACGCTGCAACGAACATGGGTGTGCACATGTCTACTCAGGTGACAGCTCTTATTTCTCTAGATATATTCCTAGGAGTGGGATTGCTGGATCATATGGTATTTCTATTTCTAGCTTTTTAAGGAAGTGCCATATCATTTTCCAAAGTGGTTGTATCATTTTGCTTCCCCACCAGCAGTGCATAATAATTCCAATCCCCCCACAACTTCTCCAACATTTGTTATTTTCTGTTTTTGTTATTCATGCCAGTAATGTCGGGGTAAAGATGGTATCTCACTGTAGTTTTGATTTGCATTTCTGTAATGGCTAGTGATCACAAGCATTTCCTCATGTCTATTGGCCACCTGAATGTCTTCTTTGGTGACATTTCCTTTGCCCACTTCCTAAATGGATTATTTGTCCTTTATTGTAGAGGTGTTGGATTTTCCCATAGATTTTAGAGATTAGGCCTTTGTCAGATATGTCATAGCCACAAATTTTTTCCCAGTCTGTAGGTTCTCTTTTTACTCTTTTGGTGAAGTCTTTTGATGAGCATACGTGTTTAATTTTTAGAAGATCCCAGTTATCTAGCTTATCTTCTGGTGTTCGTGTATTGTTAATTACAGTTTGTATTCTGTTTATGCCATACATTAGGGCCCCTGGTGATGGCCCTATTTTTTCTTCTATGATATTTACAGTTTTTGGTTTTATATTTAGGTCTTTGATCCATTTTGAATTAGTTTTTGTGTATGGTGTGAGGTATCGGTCCTCTTTGATTTTTTTACAGGTGGACATCCAGTTTTGCCAGCATCATTTGTTAAAAAGACTCTCCTTTCCCCTTTTAATGGGCTTTTAGGCCTTTCTCAAAGTTCAGGTGACTATAGGTGGATGAGTTTACATCTGGGTTCTCGATTCTGTTCCAGTGGTCAATGTGTCTGTCGTTGTACCAGTACCAGGCTGTTTTGACTACCGTGGCTGTATAGTAGGTTTTGAGGTCAGGTAGTACGAGACCTCCTACTTTATTCTTCTTTTCCAATAATGCTTTACTTATCTAGGCCCTCTTTCCTTTCCATATACAGTTGATGACTAGTTTTTTCATCTCATTAAAGAATGCTGTTGGTATTTGGATTTGGATCTCATTGTATTTGTAGATTGCTTTGAATAGAATTGACATTTTCACAATGTTGAGTCTATCTAACCATGAGCATGGTATGTTTTTCCATTTATGTAGGTCTCATTTGGTTTCTTGTAGTAGTCTTTTATAGTTTTCCTTGTATAGGTCCTTTACATTCCTGGTTAGATTTAGTCCTAAGTATTTTATTTTTTTAGGGGTTATTATAAATGGTATTGCTTTCCTGATTTCCTTTTCATAGTTCTCTTTATTGGTGTATATGAATCCAACAGATTTTTGTATGTTTATCTTGTATCGTGCTACTCTGCTAAATCTTTCTATTGGTTCCAGTAGTTTTCTTGTTGAGTTTTTGGGGTTCTGTCTGTACAGTATCATATCATCCGTGAATAGGGATAGTTTTACCTCTTCCTTACCAATTTTGGATGCCCTTTATTTCTTTTTCTTGCCTTATTACTGTAGCTAGGACTTCTAGCACAATGTTAAATAAGAGTGGTGATAAAAAGGATCCTTGTCTGGTTCCCGTTCTCGGGGGAAATGTTTTCAGCCTTTCTCCATTGAGAATGATGTCGGTTGTTGGTTTTGTATAGATGCCCTTTATAATGAGAGTTTTTATCTGGAATAAGTGTTGGACTTTATCAAATGCAAGGCTGTAAATCTTTACAGAAGCAGACTGCCACACCTTTCTCCTACATAGCATATGGTAGGTTCAAACCACCAACCTTTCATTTAGCAGCTAAGCGCTTAACACAGCACTTAACACTGTACCAGCAGGGCTGATTTGCTGGAAATACAGAAAGGAAAATCCTGGTCCCTGCCCAGGTGAGGTTGGCCAGTATATGCCATCTCACTGTGATAATGTCATAACAGAAACCTGCACAGCCTGCTAGCCTCACGCTCTCTGATGGATTTGTAACGCAGATGCATTTGTATGTCCTCTTCAGATAAAAATCTAAAAATGCAGGTGAAACAAGAAAATGTTCATATTGCCCAAGCAAGATGTTAATGAGAGGAGAAACTTGTGCCTTACTAGTTATTTTATGATTAAAGGGTTGTTGTTGTTTCCTATCATAAACGTAATACATGCTTAATGTAGAGAATTTGAAAAACAGGGAAAAGTAGAAAGAGGTTAAAAATCAGCATTAATTGCCCCACCTCATGGCATCCACTGGTAACATTGTGAAGTATTTTCTTCAGGTGTGTATTCATCAAATACTAATTGAAATCCTTGTGCTAGGTACTGTGTTAGAGATATGACAGTGAATGGCTGTCTGTCCTAACAGCAGCCTAGGGAGACAGAGACCCACAGGTAAGCCAGCAACTACCCACCTATGTTAACTGTGATGACCCAGAAGTCCTTATGGGGGGGACTTAACCCTGGGGGCACTTCCTTAGTCTATGGGCTTAGAGAAGGGTTTCCAGAGAAAGAGACACCTAAACTGAGCCTGAAGAGTCAACAGGAGTTGCCCAGGAGAGGGGAGGGGTGGCAATGCAGTAAGAAGTGTGTGAAATATGGGCTTGGGATGACTGGAGGGCAGAGGGCAGGGGCCTCCAGAAGGAGGGGCGATAAGAGATGCTGCCATGGAGGTAAGCCAGGTCCCACCAGGCAGACATTTATCACCCAGGATGTTGAGATTCTGCACCTACAATTCTGGTCCTAAGTCTCTCTTTTTTTTTTTTTGGACTTAACATTATAGGGTAAGAATATTTATATTTTTATAAACTATTTTAATGGACATATAATATTCACCTATTCAATGAGGCATAGTTCACTTAACTATTTCCCTCTTGTTGAAGATGAATCTACCCAGAATTAAAGAAAAAAAAGTCTGTTTTTCTTTGCTTCCTGTTCCACTCTCCTCATAGTTCTTCAAGGTCTCCACCACCCAGTTGCCATTAAGTCAACTCTGACTTATGGTGACCCCATGTGTGTCAGAGTAGAACTGTGCTCCACAGGGTTTTCAATGGCTGATTTTTCAGAAGTAGATTGCCAGGGCTTTCTTCTGAGGTGCCTCTGGGGGGACACAAACCTCCAACCTTCCGATTAGCAGCCAAGCATATTAACTGTTTGCACCATCCAGGGACTCCCCAAGGTCTCCAGGTAATAACAAATTGGAAAACGCTAAACAGGATAGATGTATTAATGCCCTTTTACCCCAAATCAGAATTTGAACCACATACCAGAACCCATCACCTGTATGACTCTCGGCCCAAAAAACCAAACCCACTGCTGTCAAATTGATTACAATTCATAGCAACCCTATAGGACAGAGTAGAACTGCCCAATACAGTTTCCAAGGAGCAGCTGGTGGATTCAAACTGCTGGCCTCTTGGTTAGCAGCCGTAGCACTTAACCACTACACCACAAGGGTTTCCGTTTCATGATTCTCAGCAGCAGCTGTTAAATTCCCTCCAGAGGTAGGATCAGCATAGCTTTCATGCCTCGTCCACACAGTCCCTTCCTGCATCCAATAAGGGAAGAGAAACTCACAGAACTAGTTTCTAGGGAGCACCAAGGTCCTATTCCTTCCCTCCACAGTGTTCTGGGCATTCCCACTTCCAGTGTCCACCCCTGAAGAAAAATTGGGTCAATATCAGTGGACAAAATATCAAGCTTTTATTAAATAAAAAGCATTAGAAGAAAAAAAAAATCAGACAAAAATAATGTATTAAGAAACTCATTCCTTCATCCCTCTTAACCTCAAGGAAGCATTCAGTCATACATTCATTCATTTAACAAATGCTTGTTTGTTCCTGGGTTTCTGAGTATTGAGTATAGGCCAAAAACACCCATGGCCCCTGGCTTGTGGAGCTTACAGTAGAGAGGGAGTCTGATATTCAGCAAATAAACATATCAATAAGAATTTTTTTACTTATTGCCTTGGTACAGTGCTATGAAGGAAAAGAGATATGGTGGAAAAAGCAGGAAAAGTGCAGCAAATTTAAGGAACTGGAAGAAGGCGGTGTGGCTGAAGCACTACCGTAAGAGAGCGGGAGAATGTTATTAAATAAACAAAAGGGGTTTTCTTCTTTTTTGCTTTTTCGCCCTTAACACAGCCATTGAATGTTTTGTGGAAAATGAAGCGTTTCTGCCCGTTTGCAAACCAACCGGCTCATCTTCAGACTGGGTGGGCTTGGCGCTGGGGTAGGGAAATACGTCATGTCGCCTTCCATTCATTCAGCCTCTTATTTCTTTTGGTCTTTGAGGCCCTGAGGGTCTGTAACCTGGTTATGAAGACAACTCTCATTTCAATTAAAATACTAAAAGCACACATGAATGAAGTTTTGTTTGTGTATGTGCCATTTATGTATATGCTCATTGATTTTCCTTCTGTTGGTTGTCCTTAAAAAATATCTAGGTTCTAATGAGCACCAACGTTAATATTAATGCTATAGCCAACACTCCCAGATGCTCAGAGAAGTAAGACTGCCTGTAGACTGTATTATGGATTTGTTCTGCCCAACCAAATCTGTTGGAATTCTTTTGGTTACAAATGACAGAAAATCTAATCCAAGTTAGCTTAAACAAAAAGAGAATATATTGGCTCATGTTACTGGGAAGCCCTTGGGTAGGTCTAAACATCAAGTCAACTTGATGCACGGATCAGACAATATCATCAGTACTCATTTTGGCTCTATTCTTCCAGTGTGTTGATTTATTCTCAGACGGTATCTTCCCTCAAGGTCAGAAGGCAACTGCTGCAGGTCAACTTTGAATACCAAGGTGAAGAGAGAGCTAAAGACAAACAGTACCCATCCCAGAAGCTCATGGGGAGGGGCAAACCCACCAAACCACATGGGGTTGAAAGTGGGGGAGATGTAGGCCCCATAGAAAGTCCAAGGCTCTGGACTTTTTTATAGAAGAAGGATAAATAGATCCAAGTGTCCTGCCCAACAAAGTCATCATGCCTCAAACCTAACTTTTTTCCCCCTTTTTTAAAATATTTATTTATTTATTTGTTGTTGTTGACAACAATATACATAGCAAAACATACGCCAACCCAACAGTTTCTACATGTACCATTCAGTGACACTGATTACATCCTTGGAGTTGCGCAACCATAGTCACCCTCCTCTTCTGAGTTGTTCCTCCCCCATTAACATAAATTCACTGCCCCCTAAGGTTCCTATCTGATCTTTTAAGTTGCTGTTGTCAATTTGATCCCATGCAGATAGTTCTTAAGAAAGCATAATGCTCAAGGTAGACGTTTTTTACTAGTTAAGCTAGACTATTGCTGGCTTTAAGAAGGCTTCAGGGGATATTTTTGTCAAACCTAACTTGTGATAGAATTTATTTATGTGACCCAGTTAGAAGGAGCTCAGAGAATGGAAGGGCTAGAAAGCAAGTAGAGAATCATCTGGTTTGATCCCCTTCTTTTTTCAAGATCAAATTCAGGTCTTTCCAGGCAAGTGAAAATGTATAAATGCTTGTTTTAGTTACCTGGGGCTTCCATAAAGGAAATACCATGAGTTTTATTTATTATTAAATAAGTAGGCAGCTTTAAAGAACAGAAATTTATTTTCTCACCATTTGAAAGGCTAGAAGTACAAATTCTGGGCGTGCCTCTAAGGGGGAGGTCTTTCTTTGTGCACATCAGCTTCTAGTACCTTCCAGCAATCCTTGATCTTGTAGACCCCATGACATCTGTCCCCCTCATCTGTATTCTTCTTCCCCCTGTGTCTATTCTACTTTTTATAACTCAGAAGTGATTAGGTTTAGGACCCACCCTATTCTGATATGACTTTATTAACATAACAAAAGAAAACCCCTATTTCCAAACAGGTACAAGAACTGGGATTTCAACATATATTTTTGAGGGACACAATTCAATCCATAACAGCTTCCAGTGAAGGAATCAAATCTTGGTTCTGGACATCTAATGATTTTAACCTTAACATCTTAATATCACCTCCTCTTCACTCCATTCCAGGCCTTCTACAGATGAAGAAACTGATTCTGTTTTCATTTTCTCCAGTATTAATTCTGCTCTTGACTGCTTCTAAGGCTTCAGATCCCACCGTAACATTTTAGATTCAGGAGATCTTACCCACATGTCAGCCAGCCTACTTCCTATGTTTCTTCCATCTTATTTCATTTTTGTTTCCTGAAAGCATTTCTGAATTCTACAGAGAATAAAGCAGATGCCAGTTATAATTTTTTTTGGCAGTAAATATTTTTAAAAAGTACAGTTTTTGCTCTGCTGTCTCATGCAAGTTCCTGAACCTCTCTGAGCCTCCATTACTGTCTCTATAAAATGGGGACAACAATAATAAAAAGCCTCATAGGTTTTTGTAAGGATTAAAGAACTTAGAGCTCTGTGTCTGGCACTCAGTAACTTTCATAAATGTTAGTTATTATTCTTAGTAGTATCATCATCAACATCTTTTTATAGACTTATCACAGGCTCTACGGAACTTTGGGGGACATTTCTCATCCTTGTACAAGTTTTCTTCAAACATGTTTCCCCACCCCCCAAATGAATAAGCCAAAATCAAAAATGTATGTTCAGTGCATCTTGAATCTCACCGCCCCTGCCTCACTTGGCCTTAAAGCTGCTATTTGGTCTTCCATTTGATCTTAAAGGCTTAGCCACCTGAGTATGTGGAGAAAGAGCAGGGCCCCTTGGCTTTGGAAGTTTCTGTTGCTAAATTCTCCACCTAGTGCCTTGTTCTTGGTGCATGAACAGCCCTCCCCTCCTGCCCTCGCTATAAGCCTCTCCTTGCTCCCTCCCCCATCCCCAGACTTGGCCTGCAGCCCCCACAACACCCTTGTGCGCCAGAGGCCTGAGGCTGAATGCAGCTGCCCTTTGTGTCCCACCTGTCCCTGGTCCCTGAGGCCTCTAGTTTAGTAAAAAAAGAAAGTTTAGTGCTGCTTCCAAATTTCAGTCCCCTCCCTGGGTCTTCCCTTCCCTCCAGCCTTTCACTCCTTACAGCTGCAACATGGTCATGTTTCCAGTATCGCTCCATTGCCTCCCATGTGGTTTTGCTACTTTCTCAGGAAGTGAGTTGTAGGCTGAGTTTGGGCATCCTTCTTCCATTTTGTACCATTTATTCTCAACCTGGAGTCCCTTGGTGGTGCAAATGGTTAATGCCCTCAACTGCTAACCAAAAGGTTGGTGGTTTGAGTCCACGCAGGGGCACCTCAGAAGAAAGGCCTGGCAACCGACTTCTGAAAAATCAGCCATTGACAACCCTGTGCAGCACAGTTCTACTTTTGACACATGGGGTCACCATGAATTGGAGTTAACCGGATGGCAATTTTTTTTTTTTAATTTGCAATCTCACAGAAACTCCTTAAACTTTTCTGATATTTGATGGCATCCTTACCCAGCTTCCAGCACAAATGCAGACTTCCCCCGTTTTCACATATCTTCCATAATTTAATTTAGGGTTGGGAGAAAGGGAAATGTTACCCTAAAATCTGAGTGTATCCCTTTTGCTTGTTCAACCTGGGGTCTTCCTTAAGTGAAATATTTGGACTTTGAAATGCAGGCTTTCTTCCTGTTGGCCACAGTAGGCAAGCACAATATTTAACACACTGTTGCAAAATGTTTCAGATATTGCAGCCTTAGTAAAAACGCTGGTTCTGGCAATTCCTCAGGGGGAACGGCAAAGTGGTAATGAACAAAGCCCTTCTGAGGAAAAGAGCACAAGAAGATAACAAGGTGAGTGGTTTCTCCTCCCTGACACAGAGTGGGAACAAGTCAGGGCACCTGAGCCAGGCTACTGGCAGGGCTCTGACTTGCCTGCCCCATGGGCCAAGGCTTGCTTCTGCCACAGTATCTTACTATGCCCAGACAGAAAAGGAAATTCATGAACGAGAGTATGTAAAGCACATGGTCGCTGCCAAGAATCCAAGCCAGAAGCTCCTGATCGGCTTCTCTTTGGCCTTTCCTCATTCACAGGGGTGGAGCCCGGCCAGGTGAACCTACCTGACTACCTGTGTGTGAGCCTGTGTCTGGCTGGAGAAAGCATGTCCTTGCAGGGCACCTTACAGTTCCTTCTCAGTCTGAATGAGGATGTCTGCTGTTAACTGAGCCCATGAGCAAGCAGGCTGTGCGTATGCCTGTCCAGTTTGCAGGCAAAGCTCCTCTTCAGTGGAGACACGTAACATCTGCCTTCCCAGGGAGCGTGGAGGGGGCTGGACGTCGCTCTTTCTGCACCATTGCACCTGATTTTCTCCTAGGATGTCCAGCCAGCCAGTCTGCATTGCATATGCTCTTTGAGGTCAAAAGGCCTCCTGGAGAAGGGTCAGAGGTGGGGCACATTACTTGGATGGAGACACACTGTATCACTTAGGACTCAACAGCCAACAGCATCTCTTCCCTTAGACTCAAAGCTAAGCAGGACCTCAGGCCAATGTGTTTCGTTCCCAAGCCCGGGCACCTTCTCTCTCAGACCATATCTTGCCCATTTTCAGGCTGGTCATGCCCTGGTGGAGGGGCAGGAAGTGGAGGGGAAGAAGGTTTGCTGAGGGCTTTGAACTTCCAAAGGACTAGTTTGCAACCCTGGCCCTTTTGCTAACTATCTGAGTGGCTTTGGGTGGCTCTCTTCCCCTCTCTTGGCCATAGTCTCCTCAATTGTAAAATGGGAACAAGATGAGTCCCATGGCCCTTTGCAGCTGTGACGCTCTGAGACAGCGCAATGAACACACGATCACGCCGCCGCAGTTACCTAAAAGTCACCGTTCTAAGAGGAAATGTGAAAACTTGGCACTGCTGAAAGTTCTCTTTGTCCTCGGTGGAGTGGCACAATGTCTGGAAGTGACATACATACATCTCTTCTCCTGTCTCAGAGAGCACTGACAGAGTGAGCACGGAGCCCTGGGCTCCCTTCGTACTGGCAGGAAACCTGAGGCTTGGCTGAATTCAGGGACCATCCCTGACCTGTCGCTAAGTGTGACATACCATGTGGAGGACACAGACATATAGAAAATACATTCTCACCCTCAAAGAGGTTTCTAGTTAAGAGACACCTCCGTTAGCTAATCTAGCCTCTTTTAGTTACTCCACATCCCTCCTTTTTCTTGTTTACTTCCAGACCTGTGTCCTCAGCCTGAAATATGAAATACTCTATTACTCTGTAGTTAAGACTGCTGTGTGCAGCTGTGCAGGTTGTGCACTGCATAATTCTAAACTGGAACCAGTTACCATTGAGTTGATTCCAACTCATAGCACCCCAGGTGTGTCAGAGAACTGTGCTCCACAGGATTTTCAGTGGCTGAATTTTCAGAAGAAAAGCAACAGTCCTTTCTTCCAAGGAACCTCTAGGTGGACTTGAACTGCCACCCTTTCAGTCAGCAGCTGAGCGTGTTAACTGTGTGCACTAGCCAGGCTTTCTGAATAATTCTAAAAGATCTATTTACAGAGTGTTAAAAAAAAAAGATGCCACCTTGAGGACTAAGGTGTGCCTGACACAGAAGCCATGGTATTTTCAATCACCTCATATGCATGTGAAACCTGGACAACGATAAGGAAGCCTGAAGAAGAACTGATGCATTTGAATTATGATGTTGGTGAAGAATACTAAATATATCATGGACTACCAGAAGAATGAACAAATCTGCCTTGGAAGAAGTACAGCCAGAATATGCCATAGAAGCGAGGGACCAGTCCCTGGAGAAGGACATCATGTTTGGTAAAGTAGAGGGTCAGCAAAAAAGACGGAGGCCCTCACCGAGGTGGACTGACACAGTGGCTATAACAGTGGGCTCAAATATAGCAACAATTGTAAGGATGGCACAGGACCGGGCAGTGTTTCGTTCTGTTGTACATAGGGTCGCTGTGAGTCAGAACCAACTCAATGGCACCTAACAACAACAAATGGTTCCTTCAGAGAAGTGCAGTGTACAACCTGTACAACTGTACAGTATGGCTCTGACTGCTACTCACACCCCATTTCTCTTCTTTTGGAGTAACTCATAATCATCTCAATTTTCAGCTTAGCCTTTACCTTCCCTTCCTCTGTCCTTCTCCTTTATTCCTTCCCTCCCTCACTTTCTTCCTTTCTCTCACACTTTTGAGCCCCTACTAGTGGCGCAATGGTTAAGCACTAGCTGCTAACCAAAAGGTCAGCAGTTCAAATCCACCAGTAGCTCCAAGGAAGAAATATGTGGCAGTCTGCTTCCGTAAAGATTATAGCCTAGGAAACCCTATGGAGCAGTTCTACTCTGTCCTATAGGGTCACTATGAGTCGGAATTGATTCGAAGGCACACAACACCACCACCACCTTGTGTCAGGACCTGTACTAGGAGCTGGGTATACAGTTGTGATACAACAGATGAGGTCCCTGTCCTTGTGGAACTTACATTCTAGTGAAACATTTATATTGTTCCTCTTCCGGGAAGCCTTCCCTGATTGCACTCCATGGTTTATCACGTGCCTGCTGATTGACTGATGAACACCTCCATCATCTAGGCCTGGCCCTGACCTGGGCCCCTGGGCTCTAGAACACAGACAGAGCCTCTGCTCTGGAAAGGATCTGAGGAGGACAGGAGGCGCCAAGGAAGGCCAGCCTGAAGCAGGCTGAGCTGGAGCACCATGCCTTCCAGCTTCTGTCCTTGGGAGCGCCCTGGGGCACTAATTGCTCATTAGTGAAGCAGCGATTAAAGTGCAGCCCAGAGCTTTCCTTTGCCAGGGAGGCCACAAAGTTCCAGAACGTCCCAGGGAGGAATAGAGCACCACCCAGGCCTGCCTCCCAGGGCTGCAAAACAAACCCGTAATGAGTCCTCTCCAGGGGAGGGTGAAGTCACCTGCGAGGAAGCAGCTGAGCCTAAGGTGTTCTCCAGGAGGCTTAAAATAGCTGGGCACCTTCCACAAAAACACCTTTCCAACAGTGTTTAGGATGGCAACTGCCAGGAAACTAATGAATCTGAGCTTAGTGAATTAATTGTTGATGAAATACTGTGAATAATGTGCTTCCTGTTTGTCAGTCTCTACAGAAATTAATTAGCCCTGCTTGGCATTGAGTGGGATCAAATTTTCAACTTAATTTATGAATTTGGCCAAATTGTCTATGGGAAGCTTTGCCTGGAGGACCTTCCATGGCTGCTTCATGTCCGGACAGGCCCTGCCTTTCATAGAAGGCATGATTGATTTAGGAGAGTCCTGACCAGAGAAGAGGGTGGTAGAGGAGGGAAGAAGGGAAGGCACTGCCGAATGGAGGCTTTGGTTGTGAAGCTCCACGCAGACCCTTGTCTCCTCCCTCCTTGCTGCCTCAGCCTTCCTGGCTGACCCTTCTTCAGCGGATGAACGGTCTATTAGCTGAGCTGAGGGGATGACCACTCAGCAACGGGGCTGACTTTCAGGCATGGTCTGAGTTTGGTTTTAATTATACTGTGCTGTGTGCACTAACTCAAATTGTAGCATGATGTGAAAGAAAAATAAATCTGGGGAGAAGCATATTTTTTAAGACTATTTTAAATTGGGGAGCCATGAGTTGGGAGATTTTTGGGCCTGGGGAGAGAGACCAACTGGAGGAATTGGCTCTCATAGGGCATGAAGTGGAGCCTTGGTTCTCTATGCCCCAGAATGGAGCACAGAGTCGCTGCTAGCTAGCAAGTGTGTGCTCAGCCTTCGTCACCGTGTAGGCCAGGCGTTCCAATTGAAGGAAACCAAGCCAGACATCCCCTTGCTGAATAGTCAAAAATCTGACGTAAACTAGTAAGGGGAGTCCCTGGGTGGTGCAAACAGTTAACATGCTCGGTTGCTAACCGAAAGGTTGGCAGTTTGAATCCGCTCAGAGCTACCTTAGACGAAAGGCCTAGCAGTCTACTTCCAAAAAATCAGCCATTGAAAACTCAGTGGGGCTCAGTTCTGCTCTGCACACATGGGGTCACCATGAGTCAGAATTAATTCAATGGCAACTGGTTAACCCAGTAAGAGGCTGTGGAGTGGAGCGACTCGAATGAAGCCAGTCTTTGAAACACTTTAGGGAGAGAATGAGTGAGTGCTTCTCCGTGTGTGTACATACATTTTTATTTTCCTGAAACACCAGTTTTCTCATGGAAAGGCCTCAGAACCACGGAGTTAAAACAGGAGTGAGACAGATGGGGAGACATGTTTTAGTCTAGCTGCTAAGATTCTAGCCAGCCTCAGGAGTGAGGAAAGAACCAGAACCCTCATGGTCATCTCCATGACTTAGAATTATTCAGTAAGCCAACCAATTATTAACTAGAACTATTCTAGGCACTGAAGCATTGGTGGTTCGGTGGTAGAATTCCCACCTTCTAAAAAAAAATTTTTTTTTTTTTTATGCTGGAGACCCGAGTTCAACTCTCGGCCAGTGCACCTCATGTGCAGCCACCACCGTCTGTCAGTGGATGCTCGTGTGTTGCTGTGATGCTGAACAGATTTCAGTGGAACTTCCAGAGTAAAACAGACTAGGAAGAAAGGTCCGGCAATCTACTTTTAAAAATCAGGCAATGAAAACCTTATGGAACACAAGGTTGGATCTGCAACCAATCATGGGGATGGCGCAGGACCAGGCAGCATTTCTGTCTGGTGTGCATAGGGCTGCCATGAGTCAGGGGCCAATTCGATGACAGCTAACAACAATTCTAGTCTCTGGGGATATAGCAAGGAATAAGATAATCAAGGTCAGGCTCTCACGAAGCTTGTATTCTGTTACAAATACAGACACAGCTATCAGTATCTGGTTTCTGACTCTATTAAAACGTGGACTTACTGACATTTTATTGTGGGCCACATTACTGAAATCTGGGTTCTGTATTTGTTTTTAAAATGAAATGCACATTACCTCTTATACATATATTGCCAACTTTTTTGCATGCATTAAAAAAAAACAAAAAACCTGTCGTCACCAAGTCAATTCCGACTTATAGCAACCCTAAAGGACAGAGCAGAACTGCCCCATAGGGTTTCCAAGGGGCGATAGGTGGATTTGAACTGCCAACATTTTGATTAGCAGCCATGGCTCTTAACCATTTACTTGTATAGATGCGCTCAAATTCAGTCCAAAAAGTTATAACCTTCAAAGGAAGCCAGAATTAGCAACATTTTCAGTGTGTATTAACCATGGAAGGAAGCCTATTTGCCTATGGCTTTGGCCATTTGTAGGTATAGGGTTGCTGTGAGTCGGAATCTACTCAACGGCAATGGATTTGGTTGTTTGTTTTTTTTTTTGACGCAGGGGTAGTACCTGAGAGGCACACCCTTGTAGGCTTGATTTCTTGACTGAGAATCAGGTTTTCATGTTTATAGTTTGCTACTTTGAAGTGTTTTCATTTTAAATTTGTAAGGATTATTTCATCTATATAGGTTAAAAAAGTTTTCATATGGCCCTAAGACGCCTTTCTGACTTGGAAAGGAAATCATTCCCAGAGATCACTCCCCAGCCAAACAATAGTCAAGCACATAAGATAAACACCTGTACACCCAGATCTGCTGCTATGGTCAGAAAAAGCACATCAAATGAAGTGTGTTGGACCCCAAGTAAGCACCTACCTCCTTCCTATAGGCGTCTGCAGCTGCAGTCAGACTACCCTTCTCTTCAGGAATTTGTAATGTTGTTACCAGCTCACTCTGTGACCCTGGGCTGTGTCTGCCCTTTGTTTACCTTTGATCTCAAACCGCCAGGTATATAATTCCACAGCTCCCTAAACCAGCGTCTTGAGAGAAGGCAGATTGCATAAACAAAGGTGTGTATGTAGTGTCGCAACTCTAGCTGGAGTGGTAGGTAGGTGCTAGGTAAAGCATTCGCGTGTGCTGAAGAACCCAAGTGTGATCTTCCTTCCCCCAATGCCTTCTTTACCCTCCCTGGACCTGCCACCTGCACTGCTATTCCCTGCATTGTTCTATTAAATGTCTCCCAGTCCAGCTCCCAGGCTACCCCACCTCCTTGGGGCTTCCCTGATGGAGTTTTCTGGAAGTGATTTCTTCTTCCTTTCTAGCCTCATGCAGTTCTTGAAATGCAGCCATTTGTGTATTATCTCCCATACAAACTGAACAGTCCCCAAGGTGAAGACTGCATTCTTAATCTTTTTTTTTTTTTATATAGTACAAACTGCTAACTGAAAGGCTGGTGGTTGAAGTCCATCCAGAGGCGCCTTGGAAGAAAGGGCTGGTGATCTAGAGGTAGTCCCCAACTTATGACATATTCGAGTTACAATACACTACACCATACATCTTATTGTTTGTAATATATACTACATACAATGTTGCAGGGCATAACTTGCTGATGTTATCATTCTCATGCCAACCCCTAGACAAATATTGACTTTATAAAAATATTGATAATAAAAGGCAATAATAATGAAAACTAAAAAAAAAAAAAAAAGAGGCATCTGACTTATGTCAGAACTGACAAGACAGAGTCATCGGAATGGAACCCCACCAGAAGCCAGAGATTACCTGTACTCCCAAAAAATCAGCCACTGAAAACACTGTGGAGCACAGTTCTACTCTGCCACACATGGGGCTGCCATGAGCTGGAATCGGCTGGTGGCAACTGGCTGACTGGTTACAGTGTTTACACTGAGGAGGGACTCAGTGTGTGTTTGTTCTGTGTCTATTCTACCCTGGGAACATTTGAGGACAAATTACTGTTTATAGAATATAGTGAGATCTAATGAAAGAGGTCTCAATGTTAAATCCAATTGTGCTGAATACCCAAAATTTTTCTTTACTGAAAGCTAATACTGACAATAGAGTCATTCTCCTCAGTGCCCCATCACCCAGAAGTGTGACTGAGTCAGGTCTCTCCCTCCCACCCTCCCTCATTCCTTCTGCTATTTGTACCTTGGCCCAGCATAGAAAACGGAGACCTGGGGTTGACAGTAAAAGCCAGGGTTCCATCCCAGCTGTGTCTCTTACTAGCTAAGTGATCTTGGGCAAGCCGTTTAATCTGACCAAACTTCAGTTTGATCAGTCGAGAACTAGAAAAAGTAATATCTATCTTCTCTCCTCCAGGGCGGTTGTGAGAGTTAAATGAGATGGTATATGTGAACGTACCTGAAAATGGTAACCCAACTGGCTACCCTACTGTGATCAGTGTGTAAAAAGTCCATGAAGCTGTTAAAAGTTCTTTATAAGGTAACACTTTGCACAGACATTTCCAATTGTATTGTTATCAATTCACATTGGTGTGGTAAAATGTTTGCTGAAGATAGAGGTGAAAGAACTGATTTAAAGTTTGCTTTAAATCATTTAACACCTTCTTGAATATATGTTGAATTTATCTGGGAATTAGCCATTTTGGAGTATTGAGACAATGTCTTAGGATAGGTTCTTTAGAGAAGCAAAGCCAATAAAACGTGTGTATGTATACATATACGGAGAGAGAGAGAGTCTTATCTCAAGGAAATGGCTCATGCAGTTGTAGAAGCTAGCAGGTTGATACACAACCTTAACCATCAAAGACACTCTACATTTTGTTAATTATTACTTCATAATTTTCAGCATTTTAGTTTTACCAAATCCAAAAATGATAGAACCGCATTTTGGTAACCTAAAAACTTAATGTTTGGAATAAAATTTAGAAAGCCTTTAAAACTTAATACATGGGCTTCACCACAGATCAACAGTATTTCATGGTATGATGTTATGTAAAAGTTCATTGGATGATTCCAATGCGTAGCCACAATTGAGAATCACTGGAGCAAACATCATCATTACCAATATCTGCATTCCCTCCATCCCCTTACTTTCAAGCCTCTCCCTCCTTGGCCATCACCAACTAGCTTGCCAGCCCACTCCCTCTTGTATACTGGCTCCTCAATTCTTCTCCTTTGGGGATCTCTGAACCCTTGCCCATACCACCTTTTAACTATTACTGTACCCCCTTTCTTACCAAGTTTTGGAAACCCTGGTTGCATAGTGGTTAAGAGCTACGACTGCTAACCAAAAGGTTAGCAGTTCGAATCCACCAGGCGCTCCTTATCAACTGTATGGGGCAGTTCTAATCTGTCCTATAGGGTTGATATGAGTCAGAATGGACTCAATGGCAATGGGTTTGGTTTTTTTTTTTGGTAGAGAATGTCTAATGAATATTTCTAGAATGACTAAGTCCTTAATATGAAAAGAATACATTCAAATAAATAAAAAGACAACCTCATCAAAAAATGGACAAATAATATGAACAAGCAATTTATAGAGGAAATATAAATGGCTAATAAATATGTGAGAAAATATTTACCTTCACTAGTGATCACAGAAATGCAAAATTTTAAAAAGATTATTATTTTGGCAAAAATCAAAGAGACTCATAATGTGCAGTGTTGGTAAGAGTGAAGGCCATATGCTCCTAAACTCTTCTAACATATAACCTTAGATGCAGAAATTTCTCTACTTGTTATTTCTCTGATAAAAACACTTACATGAATACATGAGGACATATGTACAAGACTGGACCTTACAGCATTATTTGTAATAACTGGAGAAGAGTCCAATAATTGTATAATAATTATGATAATATGCATACGAAAAATTATTCAGCTACTAAGAGAACAGAACTATAAGTATTGACATAGAAGAATATATATAGAGAGAGAGAGAAAGACCCATGGAGGGAATACGAATATATATATCATGTAATCTCATTATTGTTTTAATAAGCTGCTCTCACTACACACTGAAACACACACATATATGCACATGTATATAGAAAAATGTCTTAAAAATCTTTTAACGGTAGTTACCCCTAGGGAATTGGAATAGAGAACGGGGACTTTCACATTTTACTTTGTATTTTGTGAGTGTTTTTACAATAAACAAGTGTGCACTATTTTTGTAGTGTAAATAGTCTGGTGTAAGCTCAAAATCATCTGTACCAGAAGTTTGGGACCACTTCTTTACTATCATTTAAACTTAAAAAAAAAAGTACATATATACATTTTTTTTCCCTCCCCTCAAGGGATGTCACAGCTAAGAATATTTTTTGGGAAGAGGATGATTTCTTCAATTTTTAAAAAAAAATATAATTATCTCCTCAGATTTGGATAAGACAGCTATGCAGCTTGTTGGTACAGAAATTCCCAACCTGGATATTTTGCCAGTAATGTTGCTGTTAGGAGAGGTCTCCATTTCTAATAGATTAAGGAAGAAAATGAGATGTGGCCAGAACTGGGAAGGACTTTGTGAATGCCACAGAGCTGGGGAGTGTGTTCAAAGCATAAGGTTTCCAGTGTCCAAAAAAATAAGGAGAATGCACGTAAGACCAGACTTAATGGTCTGACTGAGACTGGAAGGACCCCTATGGTCATGGCCCCAGACCTTCTGTTGGCCCAGGACAGGAACCATTCCCAAAGCCAACTCTTCAGACATGGATTGGACTGGACAATGGGCTGGAAAGGGATGCTGGTGAGGAGTGAGCTTCTTGGATCAGGTGGACAGTCGAGACTATGTTGGCATCTCCTGCCTGGAGGGGAGATGAGAGGGTGGAGGGTGTTAGAAGCTGGTGAAATGGACACAAAAAGAGAGAGTGGAGGGAGAGAGCGGGCTGTCTCATTAAGGGGAGAGTAAAAAAAAAAAAATTTTTTTTTTTTTAATTGGGAGTGTGTAGCAGGGTGTATATGGGTTTTTGTGTGAGAGACTGACTTGATTTGTAAACTTTCACTTAAAGCGCAATAAAAATTATTAAAAAAAAATAATAAGGGGAATGCAGAGATGATGCTAGGGTAATAAATAAATAGGCTTCATCTCACAAGCACCTGCAGTCCATGGATAGTGGCTGCCAGGAGAAGCAGTTGCAAAGCTTCTGAGGCCATATTTTGGTCTTACTAGGAAGTACTCAAGAACAACTGGTGATGTCCACCATGGACACAGGAAGGGAGAGTGCAGATGCATGTAAATCAGTATAACGAGAAAGAAGCCAGAACTAAGAATGAAGAAAGTTCATCATCAAGGTGAAAAAAATAATGTGTTGATTTCCCTTAAATTTTGCTCTTTAACGAACAAATAATACTCTGGTATAAGACTTAGAGTTTATAGTTGTAATTAACAGTAATCAAATAACTTCTAGGTGATCCACCTAATTATAATGGAGGAGCCCTGGTGGTGCAGTGATTAAAGCCCTCAGTGCTAACCAAAAGGTCAGTGGTTCAAACCCACCAGTGCCTCCACGGGAGAAAGATGTGGCAGTGTGCTTCAATAAAGATTTATAGCCATGGAAGCCCTATGGGGCAGTTCTACTCTGTCCCATAGGATTGCTATTAGTTGGAATCGACTCAATGGCAATGGGTTTTTTTTGTAAATTTAATAGTATATAGTATAATGCAGATATATGAAGTGATGTTGAGTGAAAAAAAATTATAGGTTACGATATCATAGGTAGAACTCATGCACAAACAATAGACATATTATAAGGGTCAAAAAAAAGAAAGAAAAACCCGTTGCCTGTCATCCAGTTGATATCCAAAAATAAAAACAAAGATGTGTGGAACAATGAGAGTGTGGGTAATTAATCACTTTTCTTTATTACTGTTGGTGTGTGTCTTGGTTATCTATTGCTGCTATAACAGAAATACCACAAGCGGATGGCTTTAACAGAGCGAAATTCATTCTCTCACAATATAGGAGGCTAGAAGTCAAAATTTGGGGTGCCAGCTCCAGGGAAAGGCTTTCTCTATCAGTTCTGGGGGAAGGTCCCTGTCATCAATTTTTCCCTGGTCTAAGAGCTTCTCAGTGCAGGGATCCTGGGGTCTAAAGGATGCACTCCCCTCCTGGTTCTTCATTCTTGGTGGTAGATGGTCCCCCTGTCTCTCTGCTCGCTTCTCTCTTTTATACGTCAGAAGAGATCAACTCAAGATACAACCTAATTTTGTCGATTGTGTTCTACCTCATTAGCATAACTGCCTCTAATCCTGCCTTATTATTATCACAGAGGTAGGGTTTAAACACATAGGATAATCACATCAGATAACAAAATTGTAGACAATCACCCAATACTGGGGATCAGGGCCTAGCCAAGTTGACACACATTTTGGGGGGACACAATTCAATTCATAACACCGTGTGATGCGTAAAATCAGGGAGGAGGGACACAAAGTGAAAAATCTCATTAAACACATGATGAGCTAACCAGTCTGTGGTTTAGGCTCTTAGTTGGACCATGTAAAGAAGGCATTTCCTTCCATCTAGGACATTTTAAAATTTGAAATTCTCAATTTTTTTAGAAATGAAAATTCTCTGAAAAAGGATTTCCACATCTAGCAATGGCCAACTAACTTGTTGCCAACTGACCTTCCTGTCAGAATCAATGAGAAAAACTGGATAAATACTACTGAAAATAAAACCTGTTTGAAGTCATCCAACAACTCCCCAGGCACTGGATCCAAGAGGCTGAGATCCTGGAGAGAGGAGGCCAGGAGAGCTGGGCCTGACTTTCCCCTGGAGGCATTTGTCAGTTCTAAAGCACGGCTGAGAGGCTGCAGGCAGAGCAGAAAGAAAGCCGTGCAGGAGCAGCTAGAAGCCAAGTTGAGCTTTGAGCAGTCTCACTGGGTTGGGGGAAAACAAGCATTCGGGGACCACCAAGGAGCAGGGGCTCTGGTAAAGACCCAGGCCCTTCATGTGAAGCCCCTGAAGGACTATGACTCTAGGAATAAAGGCGAACCAGAAATAGGTTAGCACTCACAAACACTAAGGGCCAGCTTTAACTCACGGTAAAAGATATTAACACACTTCTCATAGTAACTGATAGAATTACCAAAAATAAATAGTCATCGAGTGGATTCTGACTCATGGCAACCCCATGTGTGTCAGAGAAGAACTGTGCTCTATAGGGTTTTTAATGCTGATTTTTTGGAAGTTAGATTACCAGGCCTTTCTTCAGAGGCACCTCTGGGTGGATGTGAACCTCTAATCTTTCAGTTAGCAGCTGAGTATGTTAACTGTTTGCACTACTCAGGGACTCCATGACAGATAGAATAAATGGACAAAAAATAAGGATGTGGAAAGATTTGAACAAACAATTTGCATAAAGTATAAAAACACATACGTATTTACAAGAAGTCCTGATGGCACAACAGTTAACCACTCAATGCTAACTAAAAGGTTAGCAGTTTGAACCTACCCAGCCACTCCGCAGGAGAAAGACCCGGTGATCTGCTCCCATTACAGCCTAGAAAACCCTATAGGGCAGTTCTCCTCTGTCACATGGTGTCACCATGAGTCAGGATTGACTTGACAGCACCCAACAACAACATATATATATACATACATACATACACACACACACACGTATGTGTATATACTTTACCTAGCAACTGTAGAATACACAAGTCTTTTCCAATATACATTGAAACACTTACCAAACTGACCATATACTGGTGCTGGGTCAAAAATTAAATCTCAACAAATTTCAAAGTTTTGAAATTATACAGTAAAATTACCCACACATCAATAACAAAAATATAACTGAAAACTCCCCAAATGTTCAGAAGTTAGTAACCCACAGGTCAAAGAAGAAATCACAATGGAAATTATAAAATATTATGACTTGATTGATAATGAACACAGGACATTGCAGTGTGTGGGAGGCAGCTAAAGCTAGACTTAGAAGGAAATTTATGGTTTTAAATGCATATATTAGAGAAGCAGAAGGTCTAAAAAGCAATTATCTGAGTATTTATCTGAGGAAGTTATAAAAAGAATTAAATTAAACCCAAATAAAGTAGCAGAAAGGAAGTAGTAAAGGTAAGAGCAGAAATTAATGAAATAAAAAGCCAAAGGATCACAAAAGGACAAATATTGCCTGACCCCATTTATATGAAATATCTAGAATGGGCAAATGCATAGAGACGAAAGTTTATTACTGGTTACCAGGGGCTGCAGGGAGGAGGGGATGGGAGTTATTGCTGAATGGTTTCTGAGTTTCTGTTTGGGGTGCTGTAGAGCTTTTGGAATTGGATAGTGGTGATGGTAGCACAACATGGTGAATGTAATTAATGTCACTGAGTTGTACACGAAGAAAATGGTTACAATGGCAAACTTTTTGTTATATGTATTCCACTGTAATAAAATTAAAAATAAAGTCAAACACAGTTGAGAGGATCAACAAAGCCAAAAGCTGAGTCTGTACAAAATAAATAAAACTGATAAACACTTGGCAAGATTCATCAAGGAGAAAAGAGTAAAGGTACAAATAATCGATATGAGGGATAAAAAGGGTACATCACTACAGTTCCCACAGGCATGGAAATTCTCCAACAAGGGAATCTCTGAGCCTAAGGATATGAAATGAATACTGCTAATTTTTAAAAAAAAGCATTATTTGAAATAATGTTAAATTCCAAAATAATGCTAAATGTTAATGATTTCGTATTAAGATAATGCTAAATTTCAAAAATGCTAAATTTTCATTCTGCCAGTAAAAATGATATGCCTGGCTTGATGAAGAGCTCAATTCAGTTCTCACAGCTTATAATGTCAGGTAAACTTGGAATTTCCACATGTAGTGTTCAGGAAAATAGAAAATCACCAGAATTATATAGAAGCTAGAGAAGCTCAAGAGAGTCTCTTATCCTTTAAGGTTGACTATCTATGAAAATATCTGAAGGTTGACTATCTATGAAAACATTTGAGAAGACGTTACTGGAATAAGGTTCTTGCCTCTCACTGGTCAAAAATGAGCAGGTAAGGGACGTATTTTTCCACACAAGCAAAGCTTTACTGAAGAGGCTTGCAAGCGGAGATGAGGAGAGCCTAGAGCAACGCATTCCCTGGTCTCACAGAAAAAAAGATGGGCCTGAGTTTTTAAAAGTTCTTGGGTGGACAAAGATTCACGTTTATTCATAGACACAGGATATATTAACTAAGGTGCACGCACAGCAGCTTTCCAAGATCGCTCCTGTCCCCGAGGCCTCTGGGATTCATAGCAGGAGTTATTATGAGGTGTCGCGCCTGCAGTTTGTTTCCCCAGCTGGGGCTGTAGCCCCTCGCTGCCCCCGTTGGAAGGTCACACCTAGGTCACAGGTGGATATTCTGCGCATGTTCCTGCGCCTGGTTTTCTCCAGCTGCTTCTGAAAGGCAACTTTAAAGAAATTTGTGGGCTATTTTTAGATATCATACCCCATTGTTCTGGGGAATGGCTTTGTTTCTGTACCTTGGCCCATTTCTTGTTACTTTGTTTGCAGATTTGGCGGCCTCTCTGTTCCCTGTCTTAATAAGTCCCTAGGTTCCACACCCAACCCCCTATTACCTCCCTGATAGTATAGCCTATTTCTCTTTTACTTGCTTCTCCTCTAACCACGCCAGTTTCTTCGCTATTTCTCAAACAGGCATCCTCCCATCTCAGGGCCTTTGCTCCCTGTCTTAAAGAGACTGTAGAACTCCCTACTTTGTCAGTCACCAATTAAACTGTCAGTACAGCCTTTTATTTTTCTTATGTATTTCTAGTGATAGCCTAATTAGTATCAAATCTTTTTGCTGTGCTATGTGACTAACTTTGAACACCTCTGCAATTAGGACACAAAAAGAAACACAATGTTTAGATTTATAGACATTTTAAGAGCTTTTATCATGGATTATGTCCCCAAATTTCTGTTAACTACTTTGTGACATTATGAATTACAACCTATTATTACACTGTTAGTCTAAGTGTTTATTTTACTGGGATAGTAAATCCTTTAGGTCAGTAACCATCCCTCGATTACCTTGAAACGCACCTTTTGAGTGCAAAGGCCTGGGCCAGGTCCCTTCTAACTCTATGTTTTTAAGTGTAGGGGCCCTCTTGTGAGGCAACAATAAATGAACTGAGGTAAAATAGGTGAATAGTAAGATGTGTTCATGTCAGGTATACTAGAGTAAGAACCCAGCAACCATATTTTTGTCCCAATAATGATTAACTGTGTGACCTTAGGTTTGTCCCTGCCCCTGTTGGGCTTCAGTTTCCTCATCTGAAAGCTGACGGTAAAAAACCAGGTGATCTCTGAGAGAGGGCCAAACCAAAAACACCCAACCTGTTGCCACTGAGTCAATTCCAACTCAGAGGGCCCTATAGGACAGAGTAACACTGCCCCATAGTGTTTCCAAGGCTGTAATCTTATGGAATCAGACTGCTACATCTTTCTTCTGTGGAGTGGCTGATAGGGTTTAAACTACCAGCCTTTCAGTTAGCAACCTAATGTTTAACCAGAGCTCCTTTGAGAGAAGGCTAACCTGGGCTAAATATCAGAAGCACCCCTAGGGGTAACCCCAGGGAGAGTGGGCTCCCAGAAGTACCTTGTTGGCCCTGGGCAGACTGGGGGATATGAAAACAAAGGCCCCTCTTCCTAATATGTAAATGCCTTGCTGTGCAGGGATGTTATCAGGTGAATCTACAGCCTCACCTCCATCTATTTGAGACTGCTGACTCCAGTAACCATGAGGAGAGGGTGAGATTGCTCCCAAAGTCCTATGGAGCTCCAGAAACTAAAACAAGTGTAGCAAAACCGGAGTGGAAAGTACCAGAGGAGATTCTGAAAAGGTGGGATAGGGCCACCTCAAGGGGTTTCAGAAGGTGCTGAAGGGTTTTAAGTTTGGGATGAGGCATGGACACAGTCAGATAGGCATTTTAGAAAGATCATTCAGACTACAGCATGGAAAGTGGGTTGGAGAGGAGGCAAAGAATGGAACACGGACATGTCTGGAGCCTGATGCAATATTCCAGGCAAGAGGTGATGGAGGCCTGGGAGACAAGAATGGATTTCAGAGATGTGTGATAGAAGGAACAGGGAGAACTAGGTGAATAATCGGATGTGGAGGGCTGGGGAATGCAAGGATATTTCCAGGTTTCTGGCATGGGCAACTGGGTGGAGAGTGTTGCTAGCTACTGAGATGTTCACTGTTTACCCCCAGAGTCTGCAAAATGTTTGTTGAATGGATAAATGAGTGCATGGAAGAATGAGGAACGTTGGAGGGAGAATATTTTGGGAGAAAGATAAGATGATGCGATCGGTTTAGCCATGGTGGGCTTAAGGCATCTACGGGATAACTGAATAGAGAGACATCCAGGGGGCTGGTGCATATACAGGTCTGAGCTCCAGAGAGGAGTCTAGGCAGTGCCTTTCATGTGCTGTTTCCTCTGTAAAATGGGAATAACAGTGCCTTCTCTGCTCCAGATCCCTGTGAGAATCAAGTGAGCAAAGGTGACGGTGGTGCTCTGAAAATAACCACAGGCTGATTAGATTTGTTCAGACTTGGAATCAGACAGACTGGGTTTGCATCCTTGTTCTTCTCTTTACAAGCTGTGTCCTTGGATAAGTCACTTATTATCTCTAAGCCTTGGGTCCCCACCCACAAAACGGAGTTGATACCACCTCCCTCCCAAGGTTACCATGAGTAAAAGACTAGTTAACTGTCATGAATTGAATTGCGTACCCCAAAAATATGTGTACCTATTTGGCGATGATTCCCAGTATTGTGTGACTGTCCACCATTTTGTCATCTGATGTGATTTTCCTATGTGTTATAAATTGTATCTCTATGATGTTAATGAGATGGGATTAGTGGCAGTTACGTTAACGAAGCAGGACTCAATCTACAATATTAGATTGTATCTTAAGCCAATCTCTTTTGAGATATAAAAGAGAGAAGTGAGCAGAAAGACATAGGGACCTCATACCACCAAGAAACACGAGCCAGGAGAATAGTGTGTCCTTTGGACCCAGGGTGCCTGCACTGAGAAGCTCCTCAACCAGAGGAAGATTGATGACAACGACATTCCTCCAGAGCCAACAGAGACATAATGCCTTCCCCTGAAAATGACACCCTGAACTTGGACTTGTAGCCTACTAGACTGTGAGAGATTAAATTTCTCTTTGTTAAAGCCATCCACTTGTGGTATTTCTGTTATAGTAGCACTAGATGACCAAGGCACTAACATATATGGAGTTCCCTTTGTATTTGGCACTGTGTAAGGGCTCAGTAAATGGTATCCATCAACATCATGGTCTTGCAATCTGTTACTGAGATCCCCCTTTTAAAAGCTCACTTGAATCTTATTAATGTATTGTCAATTTTCTAACTACTGAAGAGGTATAACTTTGAGTCCCTCTTTCCTCCACCCACTCAAAATGTCACCTGTGCTCCTCTGTCTCATGGGTCTTCCCACTTTTCTAGTTCTACACTATGCCTTCTCTCTTATATATCTATACCAAAAACATTGTAGAATCCATGTCAACTTCATGCTGGTGTCCTCCAGAGCACAAAAGGGATTGAAAGCTCAGATTCTAAAGCCAAGAAAAACTAGCTTCAAACACCCAATATCACTGCTTGTAGCTGGATGACCTTGGGTATGTCATTTAACCTCTCCGTTTCTCAGTTTCTTTGTCTGTAAAATAAGAATAATGATAGTAGGGCCACATAAACCAGAGACTACATTAGCCTGAGGCCAGAAGAAATAGATGGTGCCCACCTACAACCAATGACTGCCCTGACAGGGAACACGACAGAGAACTCCTGAGGGATCAGGACAGCAGTGGGATGCGGACCCCAAATTCTTGTACAAAGACCAGACTTAATGATCTGACTGAGACTAGAAGGACCCTGGAGGTCATGGTCCCCAGACCTTCTGTTAGCCTAAGACAGGAACCATTCCCAAAGCCAACTCTTCAGACAGGGATTGGACTGGACTATGGGATAGAAAATGATACTGGTGAAGCGTGGGCTTCTTGGATCAAGTAGACAGATGAGACTATGTAGGCATCTCCCATCTGGAGGGGAGATGAGAGGGCAGAGGGGATCAGAAACTGGCCAAATGGACACAAAAAGAGAGTTGAGGAAAGGAGTATACTGTCTCATGGAGGGGGGAGCAACTAGGAGTATATAGCAAGGTGTATATAAAATTTTGTATGAGAGACTGAATTGATTTGCAAACTTTCACTTAAAGCACAATAAAAATTAATTAAAAAACAAAAACAAGAATAATGATAGTGCCTGCCTCCCAGGCTTATAAAAAAAAGGCTTATAGGAAGGAGTAAAGAAGGCTGAGGGAAAGCAGTTTCATATGGAGCAACCCAATCCCTGACTCTGGATGTGGGTCAGGTATTGTTTTAAGAATTTTCCAAATGCTCAGTTAATCCTCATGGTGATCCTATAAAAAGGAATTGTTGCTATCGAGCCCAAATTACAGCTGAAGAAACTGAGGCATAATATCTTACTCAAGAAACTCACCAGGGTCACAGACTCAGTAAGAGCAGGTAAGTGCCAGAACATGAGTTTTGAACCCAGCATAACAGCTGGGCTCTGCTGCTTCCAAAGCAGCCACCTGATCAGCACTTAGCTTCCAGCATAGGGCTTCGCCATTTTTATTCCAAATTCAGGGACAGATTATGGAACCCTGGAAGGCAGAGATTCTGAGCTCGGCAGCAAAACAAGCCCTCTGGCAAAAGCAAGGAGACCCAGTTCTCCCTGGGCAAACACAGGTAAGCAGAGGCAGCATCGTCTTCCTCCAGGAATATCTGTTCTGCCCATCTTAAGTGTGGCCTTCTCCATGTCAGTCCTCGCATCAGTAAAATGAGCACTCGCAATATGCACCCATGGCAAGAGGTGCAAGAATTAATTAGTGTCTGCTGTGGGTGTCAAGATCCCCTGCTAGAGGTGCTGTAATAAGGGCCAAGCATTTGCACATAAATTCCAGTTTTGTATCCTGTGGCCTGTTCCTCTCTGGGCAGGAGGTGGTGCCCCATCTTGTCGAGATCTGATCGCTAAATGCAACCATGTGTTTTCTTTCATCCAAATGACTGTGCTCATCTCAGGAGCAGCCTTTAATTTTCTTCTTGGAACTGAGGACCATTCTTACTTACAGCAACAAAAGGTCCCTAGGACGGTGAGGTAAGATTTGAATTAAGATACCTTGGCATATTCCACTCCACAGCAATTAACAGGCAACAGGTTTTTAGTAGCACCCACTCTCTTAAGAGTAGTTACTCGTTGTCTCAAGAATCCCCGTCTATCATGTTATCAAGTTGTCCTGATTAAGCTATCCCGGCAGCTGGCTCTCCAACAGAGCGGACATCACAGATGGGATCTCTGCCCTCCAAGAGCCAAGTCTGATGAAGAACCCATATGGATATTAGGTTGACATCAAGTATGACCAAGAGCATATGATTTGAGAGGGCTGGCTATTCAGTAGGAGTCCCTGGGCTGCACAAATTGTTAAGCGCTGGGCTGCTAACCAAACGGTTGGTGGTTCAAGTCCACCCAGAGGTGCCTTGAAAGAAAGCCCTGGCAATCTACTTCTGAAAGATCACAGTCGTTGAAAACCCTATGGAGCTCAATTCTACTATGACACACATGGGGTCACCATGAGTCGGAATTGACTTGATGGCAACTGGTTTGGTTTTTTTTTTTGGCTACCTAAACCCAATTTGGCTACCTAGTTGGCCCTTTATCCACTTTCTTCCTTAGCCTCGCCTGCCTTTTGGCCAGTGATGTTCATTAGCATCTTTCTCGGGAGGAGAGGAAAGGAAAGAAGAGCCAACTTTTGCTTGTCCATTTGGCTCCTAGTCAGCAACCCTGGTAAGTGTATAATCTGATGGAACCATGGTCCAAAATGAGAATTTGGACTCTTTCCCTCTCCCTGCCCCTTGCCAGGCTTGTGAACTCCTGCTAAGGCTTCAAGTCCCAGCCTTCTCTAAGGCCCCCAGGCTCAGTCAGAAGTTAGTCACTCCCTCCCTGGCTGCCAGAGCCCCTCTCCAGGACTCCAGAACACTCATCACATTGTGTTGTAATTATCAGGGCCCTCGTCTGTCTCCCATCGAACAGGTAGCTCCTGGAGGGTAGAGCTGCGTTCTTTCATCAGTTTAAGTCCCAGAGGTTCTGGGCCCAGCACTTGGCACCTGACTGGGGTGTAAGACATGCATGTTGAAGCGCGGGGCTGCTAACCAAAAGGTTAGTGGTTCGAACCCACCAGCCGCTCAGCAGTCTGTTTCTGTAAAGATTACAGCCTTGGAAACCCCATGGGCCAATTCTGCTCTGTCCTACAGAGTCGTATGAGTCAGGATTGACTCAACAGCACTGGGTATTTTTTTGTTTTGTCTTGTTTTTTTTGCCACTTTCTACCATTTCCTCAGAAAATCAAGTTAATTTTTTTAGGGCAGGGGTGTTTTGCTTTTTTTGTTGTTTTGTTTTTATTTTGTCTGTGTGTTTGTTGTTTTTAAGAAAATAATATCCCAGGATTTCTGGAGGTGGGAAGGCCTTGCTAAGAAGTTGATTCACTTCATTCATTCAACAAATATTTGTTGACTTATGATGTGGAATCCTCGGGTGGTATAGTTAATGTGCTTGCCTGCTAGCCAAAAGGTTAGAGGTTCAAGTCCTCCCGGAGGCACCTCAGAAGAAAGGCCTGGCAATCTACTTCCAAAAAATCAGTCACTGAAAACCCTATGGCACTCAGTTCTACTCTGACACACATGGGGTCGCCATGAGTTGAAATCAACTCAAAGGCAACTGGTGGTATCTATGATGTACCAGATGCTGTTTTAGGTGTCGGGGAAACAGCAGGGAACAAAACAGACAAAAGGTCCTGCCCTCAGGACTCTTACGTTCTAGTGACAGTATTTTTTTTCTCAGGTATTGACTCCCCCGATAGTCTTCTACCTTATATTTGCTTTTTTTTGTCTGCTTTACTCCTTTTCCCTGAAGGCGACAAGCCATCTAAATAGTTTCTACCCAACAAGCATAAATATTCAGGGGAGGTATAAAATAAAGCAAACACATAAAAAGTCAGGCTCCCTTTTCTGCTCCTTCAGGGCCCCCAGAAATCTATGCTGTCAAATAAAAAGGTTTTTAGGACATGAGGTGTCTGAGGGAGGCAGCCACCTCAGAGCATGGGGGTTGGCAGGACAGGGAGCTTCCCCCAAGCTCTGATCACTCCTTGGATACAATGTGTCAAAGACACTTGGCCTTCCTGATGCCCAGAGCCTTTCTCTGTGGATCTGGGACCTGGTTTGAAAACAAGATACTGTCCAACCTCAGGTCCTTCAGGGCTCAGGCTTCCAAGGCCAGGATGCCTCTGTTTGTGCTCTCTGGGACAGTGGAGAGAGGGACCTTCCTCACTGGGTGTCAGGATGGGGCTGGTCCCTACAAGCCTACTCACAGCTCAGCCTGGGGTGAAGATGAGCTGAAGAGGGGCAGAGTTTCAGAAAAGTGGAGCCCAAACCTCCTTGAAGGCCAGTTTGAGACGCATGTGCTCTACAGGAGCAGGGCTGCATGTATAGCCTTGGGAGAAGACGACACACAAACCTGGAGTACTGGGAGATGAAGGAAATAGAAAAGGTGAGCAAATAGAGACCGTGTGGAAATGAAGTGAACGTCTATGGGCATTAACAGGATGAAAAGGAGTCTTGGAATGGTGACTGAAACAGAAACTTGGGGTGAATTTTTAAAGAAACTTCATTAATGGGGGGCATCAGGAGAGCTGTTAGCTCAACACCATGCAGATTAGTTGAAAATCTTTCACATATTTATTTGTTCTGTTGTGCCTAGGTGGGAGTCCCTGGGTGTTGCAAACAGTTAACGCACTCAGCTGAAAGGTTAGAGTTTGAGTCCCCCCACAGGTGCCTTGGAAGAAAGACCTGGTGATCTAGATCCAAAAAATCAGTCATTGAAAATCCTATGGAGCTTAGTTCTACTCTGACACATGTGGAGTCACCACGAGGTGGGGTCCACTTGATGGCAACTGTTTTGTTTTTGTTTTTTTTAATTGTGCCTAGGTGATTGAGGGAGCCCTGGTGGCGCAGTAGTTAACCGCTTGGCTGCAAACCAAAAAGTTGGCAGTTGGAATCCACCAGCTGCTCCTTGGAAACCCTGTGGGGGCAGTTCTACTCTGTCCTATAGGGTTGCTATGAGTCAGAATTGACTCGATGGCAATGGGTTTGGTTTGGTTTTAGGTGACTGAGCAAGCACATCTCATGTCTTACCTCCAGCTCCAAGGCTCTGAATCCAGCGTGCAGAGGCAAGCGGGAAGCCTGACTAATAGACTGAACTACCTTCAGTTGTGCCTGACAGGTCTTTAAGGGGAAGATCATTTAGTTAAACTAAAGTGCTACGAACTCCCACCCTCTTAGGCACATCCATATTCCAGCGTAAGCACGAGAACAAATCTAAAGCCAAGGATGTGACTGGTGATGAGCCACAAGTATGTATTCTCCCTGGCACCGCTTTTCCCTGAGAATTCTCTCTGCAGTGGGGGTCCACCCACAAACATGGGGTTCAGTCAACTTTTTAGCAACTGCTTTTAGTGCTGAGAGCTGAGACGGTGAGTGGCAAATAGGTTAATGGGCACAGTCCCAGCCTGGTTCATAAAACCGAAAGGAAAGCGATATGCCTGTGTCCAACGCAGGTCCTCTGGTGCATGCCCATCCGAGGATCACCTTTTAAGCAAGCAAAGCCATGATTAGAAAGGTAGATCTTTGCATGGGCAATCGTTTTTTGATGAGTTGGAGCAATGATTGAAGTCATTTTGGCTCTCCTGGCATCTGGGTGGAAAGAGAACAGGTGCGTGCCTTTACCAAAAATGACAGCCTTACAAGCTGGATGGAGACGCCCCGGGAACGGAGACCTTCTGTAGCATCAGTGAATTCCTGAGGCTGGGAGGTCTACAGAGAAAAGCACCGGGGGCAAGGGGCGGGATAGAGCTCTCCAAGGCCTGGTTTCACAGCCATCGGTGGGAACAACTGTTGAGAAATGTTTCTACATCTGCTCACTCATATTAGCCCATGAAAACTGCATACCGTGACTTCTGTTTCAGCATGAGATTTGCGCTATGGGCCAACCAAATCGTTGTATATGCATATAGGCTGCCTGATGAGGCCTCTTGGCCTTTGTCTGGGGTATCTCTGTCCTTGTCTCCGTGTCCGTCTGTCTCTCTCTCTGAATGACATGGCATGTGGCTGCCGGCTTCCTCTCAAACACACAGAGGGGTGTGTGTGTGTGTATGCATGTAAGCATGCATGCCTATTACCCCTCTTTAATCCGAGCAGGCAGGACTCTTGCAAAGTGTGTCCCAAGTGATTTTAGAACATTTGGACAAATTCCACACTCAGAGCTTTCTATAAAGGGGAGGAGAGGTGGATGGCTTGAAGGCTCACTGGGCGTGAGGGTAGGGGGTGCTGCAGGCACCCAGGGCCCCTGGGAAGCCGACCAGATGGAGAGAGAACAGGGTGATGAGAGTTTCCCCCAAACAGCCTGCAGTTGCATTCAAGATTCCTCAAAATACTGTGGCGCTGAAACTCTGCACTCGTGTACCAGAGCTGGCTGCCGGTCAAGGTCTCAGACCCGCTGCTGGGTGCAGGAAAGGGCGTCTCTGCCACTCGGTGTTGTTTAAGTGCTCATGTTCCAGGCAGCCTCGGAATCAAGCTGACACGCATCCTTCAGCCTGACAGCCGCGGTGCAAGGTTCTCAGGGAGGGCTGAGCGTGTGCATTAGGTCACTGAGCTCTGTTACCGGTTAACCAGCCCCAGCTTGCGTCGTGGTGACACACATCTGCTGACTGGACGGATCAGTGCCTTGCGCTGCAGGCTGACTGGTGGGCCATGCTTGAAAGACTCCTGGCATGTGCCCCTGCCTGCATTTTTCACCCTTGACTGAAAGCATATGCTGTACACAATCGGGACAGTGTTAGCATGTGGGTCCTAGGCAGCTTCCTACACATCTGGCTGAGGCCGGCTGAATCACTTCCCCCGGGAGGGTGGCTTCCAGCTCTGTGACATCTGGTGAGTGGCAGGAAGTGTCTGGATTCATCCCAGAGTGATTTTTATCTCCACATGCTTTTCCAATTTCATCAGGGCCTCTGCGCTACATTCCGAATGACATGTCCACATTTGCCACGGACAAGAATGACAGATGGAGAAAAATCATCTTTGACCCTTAAAAGTCAGTCATGTTTTATGAGGTGAGGGCTTGGGCACAAAAGGTATTATATGAGAGAGCCCAGAGATGGCTTGGAAAAATCCTATGAGTTACTCACGTTTCAGCGTTTGGAAATAAATGCACCCTTCCCAAATGGACTGGTTTGTCAAAGCAATGAAAACAGCACTAAATTGTTCTGATTTTTCTTTCTTTATAGAGGCATAACTTATATGCAGTGAAATGCACCGATCTTAAGTGGATAACTTGATGACTTTTGAACTTCCACACATACACACGCCCATGGAGCCACCTCCCAGATCAAGTTTTAGAACATCCCCAGGCTCCCTTGTGCCCACCCACAAATGTACCCACTGTTCTAACCATCACCAGTTGCCATCAAGTCAGTCCTGACTCATGGCAGCCCCATGTGTGTCAGAGTGGAACTGTGCTCCATGGGGTTTTCAGTGGCTGATTTTTTGGAAGTAGGTTACCAGGTCTTTCTTCCAAGGTGCCTCTGGGTGGACTTGAACCTCTAACCTCTCAATTAGCAGCCAAGCACATTAACAATTTGCACCACCCAGGGACTCCTCTATCACCATAAAAAAAAGCATTTGGGGGAGGGGGGTCTTACTGATTTAATAAATATCTCACCATACACAAACAACAGAAAGTTTGTGAATTACCGTGTGTGCATGAAGGAGCCAAGGTCAAGTCTCAGGCAAAATGGTTCTATAACACGCATATATTACAAAGTGCAGGGGTCTTCTGTTCTGTAGCACCCGTATGTTACAATTTGCAGGGGTCTTCTCTTCCTAAACCTGGTATTTCACAATTGCGGAAGAATATACCCCCAGAGGAAAGCTCTTAGTCTTTATCTCCAGGCAGGGGTAGAGATTCCGGATTTGTTCTTGTTTCTGACACCCATTGGTATCTCGCAGAAGAGTTCATGCATTTGCAACTTCAGCTTCTCCCCCTCTTTGAAGGACATCCAGGCCCCGTTGAGAATCAGGCCCTCCTCCATGCTCTGCCTCTCTCTGGGTCTTACACTAGTTCTAGAATGAGGGCGTCGTTGCAGCTTGCTCCTCTCCAGAGAAAATGCTTAGTCAGACCCAAAGCTAGTTGTTGCAGGCCCCACACTGTCCTCAGGAAATACCAAGAGAAAAGGCCGCAGGAGATATTATTAAACTCTTCTAAGTATTCTGATACCCCGTGTTATGGATTGAATTATGTCCCCTCCCCCCCCCAATATATGTGTGTTCTAAATTTGAACCTCTCTGCCCGTGATTATAATCCCATTTGGGAATGGCTTGTCTTTGTTATGTTAATGAGGCAGAATTAGTATAGGGTATATCTGAGTCAATCTCTTTTGAGATATAAAAGAGATTAAACAAACAAGCAGAATACAGACAGGGGAAGAGAGGTGCCAAGTCACATGAAGATTGCCCAGGAACAGAAGTTTAAAGAGACAAGGACCTTCCCCCAGAGCCAACAGAGAGAGAAAGCCTTCCCCTAGAGCTGGTGACCTGAATTCTGACTTCTAGCCTCCTAAACTGTGAGAAGATAAATTTGTGTTTGTTAAAGCCACCCACTGTGGTATTTCTGCTATAGCAGCACTAGATAATAAGACATCCGTATCTAAATTCGGCAGCTGTTGCCATTAGACTGGGTAGACACAATTCTCCCTTTGCCTGGTCACTTACCCTCTCTTACCAAAAACCACTGCACTGATCTCAGTAACATAGACATACCTTTTCTGGAGAATTACACTCTTTCTCATTCTACTTGTATTTTTTATTTGAAGGCAACCACTTGGAATGGTTTCTGGTTAAGTTGTGGGGAGATAGGAACCTATCATAGAGGAGAGCTAGCCATAGGAAAGTGGCAGTACTAGCGTAAGAGCACTGGAGACAGAGTCCAGGAAGAGGGCTTTTCTGCCCAGGTACAACACTGACCATCCATGCAATCTTGGACAAGTCGCAGCATCTCCATCCTCAGTTTCCCATCTGTAAAATGCAGCACTTGAACGAAACCAGGCTACCATATAAAAAGCTAAACGCTGAGCTGTTTTGCTTAAAATGGGTGTTGGGGGAGACCCATGCACTAGGTGCCACGGAATGTTTTTTGAGACGATCTTAGCTGGTCTTCAGGTTCTCTAACCGTAAAATAGGGGGGTTGAATTTCCCTCAGGCTTCTCAGGGGTCCTGGCCATTTGGTCATGCTTATGACAAGAACAGTCTTCAGCTGTCCTAGAGAAAATGTTCTTACCATGAGAGCTCCAAATGAAGGGTGAGTCTGGAGGGCCACCGCTCCTACCCTTCCAGGAGGACTTGGGCAAGGTGGGTCGCTGTAGGTAACTCTGAAAACCCACAGAAATAGGAAGAGGAGAATGTGCTTCCCATGTGTGAAGGGGGTGGGCTTCTCTTTCTTGGTGGCCAAGTTCACTGTCCATGTACGCCAATTGCCAGGAGAGAGACTTTCCGTAGATTCACAGTGTTTTGAGAGCAAGTTCTAGTCTGGCAGGACTAGAACACTTCTCTGGGTTTTCTTTTTTGCTGTATCACAGGGCCCTCACTTTCAGACTACAGCAGCCCTTGGGGGCTCTCCGGTCACTGGATGGAGGCTACCTTCTTCAGAAATCTATTGAGAAGGTTCTTTGTCAGGATTGTGAAGACAACATAAAGAATTGCTGCATTTAGTCTTTTTATCTATTCAACTGGTCTTATTCAAGCACCTCATATTATTGAGAACTGAATTCACCTTATAAAATGCACCATATACAACTTCTGGAGTGATCAATGCAGAAGTATACATGTATGTGTGCTATACGGCAAATGCTCTATATAGCATAGTGGGTTCTGATGTTTGTCTACTTCTGTCCCTGAGGTCCTCAGCCATTAGTGGAAGAGAAAAGCCTCTTAAGTGCTATTTGAACCCCTTCTTTTGTCACCAGCATGTTCTCTTCTGGGCCTATGCCATGTTACATTCCACATAGATTGTATGGGAAGGTCTTCCTCCTTGTTATTCATTGCTTTCATGTCAATCGCTATGGACTCTCTCTATCCACAATTGTTCAGCGTTTATACTCTAAGCATTTGTCATAAGCAGAATTCATGCAGCTCTAGGTAGCCCTGTTTCTACTAGCTACTGCACAGGTCTGTGCTCACGGAGGGAGTTCTGGTACCCACAATGCAAAATGCACACTGCGTGGCTCTATCAGTGCTCCATCTTTGCCCATGCACTTCTTGCCAGTAAACTCTTTCTCCACTCAGCAATCTCATCTCTAATCACCACTGTAGCCATGGGGGAGGTTTTACAGCATCTGTTTTTTTGGTGAAGGGAACTACTTCCAGGCTGAGAACAACTTGAAAATGTCTCCCCACCGTGCAGATATCATCAACTTTACAAAGCGTCCTGTGGCAAGCCTTCCCAGGAACTTGCTGTTTAACCATTTCATGACTGCTCTACGTGGGCTGTAACACTACTTGAGATCGTTTGGAATTGGTTTGTCTCGGGCCATTCAGGCACACCTTCAGCTGGTGTAGGACAGTGACTTATATGTAAAATAGACATTGAATGGATGAAGGAGTGAGCTTGACATCTCTTAACTTGAATCTCCATTTTCGGCATACTAACCTTGAATAAAAAAATAAGCTGTGGCTAAAAGGAAAGCTGCATCTGAAGTGAGGTTTCTCTACTGTAGAAAAAAATTGCCCTGCTCTTTAAGAGTGGGGTCACTATGAGTTGGAATGGACTCAATGGCAACAGGTATTAACAATGGGGAAGCTGGTGGGTGCAGCAGGAGAATGAAGACTTATTTTTCCCACCTCTGAGATTCTTCAAATCATTTTCAATGAGGTAGGTTGTGTGTAAATAATGCCAACCTCTGTATCTTGTCTCTTCTAATTTCCTCCTCCTGAAATGTCCTTTTTTCTTCTCCAACCCCAACACTGAGTATCTACTTATGTCTGTTATTTAAGACCCACCCCTCTGGGTAGTCCTTCTTGAGCCCCTGCACTTGCTTCATTAAAACTTCTCTTTGGCTCTTATAGAGCTCTATCCTACATCCCAGCCATGTGGAGCCTTGCCCTCTCCCCTAACTATGTGGCGGAACTACTGAAGAACAGGACCAGGCTCTCCCCAAGAGCTGTGAATATCCAGGAATGAATGGCTTCATTGGGAACACTTTCAGTAGGTTTTTCTCTTTTAAAAGAAGTGGTTCCAATTAGCTATCTGGAACATGGATTTCCATTATTAGAATCTTCTGTTTCTTTTCAGTGTTAGAAAGTTAAGTTGTATATTTATAGGTCAATCTTTAGATACACATATCATAAAACCCATCTTTGCATCTTCATGGTTGGGCTATTTGTAATAGCAAAAAACTGGAAGCTACTCAAATGCCCATCACTAGTGGAATGAATAATAAAAAAAAAATGTGGGATTTCACGCAATGGAATATTGCAGAGCAATTATAATGAGCAATCTACAACTATATACAACATTGTGGATACATCTCATAAACATAATGTTGAATGAAAGAACCCAGACGCAAAAAAGTATGAATCCTTTTGTTTATAAGGATAGGCAAAACTAATCATTGCTGTTAGAGGTCAAGGTAATGGCTGCCCTTGGAGGATAATGACTAGAAGAGGGCATGAGGGGAGGTTCTGGGGTGCTGAGAGTGATCTGTGTCTTGATTCAGGTGCTGGCTACACAAATTTTCAGTTTATAAAGATCTATCAAGTGTTGCACATATGATAGAAGCCCTGATGATGCAATGGTTAAGTGCTCAGCTATTTAACCAAAAGGTTGGCTGTTCAAACCCACCCAGTAGCTGCAGAATAAAGAAGTGGTGATCTGCTCCTGTAAAGATTACAGTCTAGGAAAACCTATGGACAGTTCTACTCTGTCACACGGGGTTGCTATATGTTGAAATTGACTTGATGGCACTTAACAATAACAACACTTAGGATACAGGCACCTGTCTCAGAGCAGATCTCTGCCATGTGCAGTCTCTGGAGAGGCCTTGGCCTGAATTTTTCTTTACCAACTCCCGAAAGGTATCTGTAATCAAGCTCTGCCAGAATGAGAGTATATTCATGTATTAGTTATCTATTGCTGTGTAACAAATTACCCCCAAACTTAGTGGTTTAAAACAGCAAACATTTATTTTCTCATAGCTTCTGTGGGTCAGGAATTCAGGAGTGACTTAGCTGGATAGCTCTGGCTCAGAGTGTCTCATGAGGCTGCAGTCAAGATGTCTGCATAGGCTGCAGTTATTTGAAGGCAGTTATGGGTCTGTAAAATCTACTTCCAATATGGTTCACTCACATGGCTGTTGGTTGGAGGCCTTAGTTCCTAACCATGTGGGTCTCTCCAGAGGACTGCTTGAGTGTTTTCGTAATATGGCAGCTGGCTTCCCTCAGAGTGAGTGACAAGAACAAGGAAGAAGCTGCAATGTCTTTTATGACTTAGTCTCAGAAGTCATATACCATCTTTTCTACCATGTTCTATTCATTATAAGCAAGTCACTAAGTCCATCCCACACTCAAGACGAATAAATTAAGGTCCATCTCTTAAAGGGAGAAGTATCAAAGACTTTCTGGGCATATTTTAAAAACCACCAAAGTCCATTCTGTGGCCACAAATTATTTGCATTCTTCTCACATGCAAAAAGACACTCAGCCCCTTCCAAGGTACTCAAAACTCTCATCCCATTATAGTATCAGCTCAAAGTCCAAAATCTTATCATCTAAATCAGGTCCAGCTACAGATGAACCTCTTCGAGTATAGCTTCTCAAGTGCAGTTCTTCAAATACAGTTCCCTATCTGGAGACCCATGAACTAAAGATAAGTTATCTGCTCTCTACACACCCAACATGCAACGGTGGCACAGGCATAGGGTTACCACTATAGACACTCCTGTTCAAAAGGGGGTAAAATGGGAGGCACCCAGAAGTCATTGGGCTATTGTTGTTAGTTTCAATGCGTCAATCCCAATTCATGGCAACCCCATGTGTACAGAGTAGAACTACTCCACAGGGTTTTCAAGGCTGTGACCTTTTGGAAGCAGGTGCCGAGGGGTCTTTGGGTGGCGTTGCGGATTGAATTGTGTCCCCCAAAAACGTGTCAACTTGGTTAGGCCATGATTCCCAGTATTGTGTAGTTGTCCTCCATTTTGTGATTTTCTATGTGCTACAAATCATAATCTCTGCCTGTGGTTAAAGAGGATTAGGGTGGAATGTAACACCCTTCCTTGCTCAGGTCATATCCCTGATCCAATGTAAAGGGAGTTTTGCTGGGGTGTGACCTGCACCACCTTTTATCCTACAAGAGATAAAAGGAAAGGGAAGTAAGCAGAGAGCTGGGGACCTCATACCACCAAGAAAGAAGAACCCAGAGCAGGCAGCATCCTTTGGACCCAGGACTCCTGTGCAGAGAAGCTCCTAGTCCAGAGGAAGATTGATGACAAGGACCTTCCTCCAGAGCCGACAGAGAGAAAGCCTTCCTTTGGAGCTGACACCCTGAATTTGGATTTGTAGCCTACTAGATTGTGAGAGAGTAAATTTCTCTTTCTTAAAGTCACCCACTTGTGGTATTTCTGTTATACCAGCACTAGATGACTAAGACAGGTGGGTTCGAACCACCAACCTTTCTACCATAGTCAAGTGCTTAACCGTTTGTACCATCCAGAAACTCCTGTTGGACCACAGCAGTTCAGAAATCCAGCTGAGCAAATGTTGGAAATCCCTTAACTAGGATTCAGTCCTGATTCTGCTCAAGAGTGAATCTCATAGCTCTTCGTTCCACCCTCTGGGCTCTTAGTTCTGCCCTCTGAGTATTCCTTCCTTTTCCATGAAAGGTAACTATGTTTGCAGCTACATAGTTTTCTTAGCTTGCTTCTGGTCAATGGAATTCTGGAAGTCCAAAGACCTTTTGTTATTTTGTACTGTCTCTGTTCCTTTCAGTCTAAGTGTAATTTTTTAAAATTTATTTCATTTGTTGTTGTTGAGAATATACACAGCAGAACATGCACCGATTCAACAATTTCTACATGTACAATTCAGTGGCATTGATTACAATCTTCAAGTTGCACAACCGTTCTCATCTTCCTTTTCCACATTGTTACTCCCCCATTAATATAAACTCACTGACCCCTAAATTTCCTAGTTAGTCTTTCAAGTTGCTGTTGTCAGTTTGATCTCATATAGATAGTACTTGAAAGAGCACAATTCCCAAAGCAAACAGTCTTTACTAATTACTATTACTAACTATTGTTTGGTTTAAAGAAAGCGTCAGGGGATATCTTTGGATTAAGGTTTAAAGATTATCTCAGAGCAATAATTTTGGCGGTTTGTCCAGCCTTAATGGCTCCAGAAAGTCTGGATTCCGTAAGAATTTAAAAATCTGTTCTGCATTTTCCCCTTTTGAAACAAACAAAAGGCCCCAGGGATTCCATCAACTTGGTGGCACGGACTGGGGAAGCATTTCCCATCTGAGTGGCAATTCACAGCCTGTTAAGAAGAAGCAAAGATGGCACACGGAGCCGGGTGTTTGAGAGAAAGGAAGGCAAGGAGGTGAGAGAGAGGGAAGAAACCAAAAGAAGCCGAAAAAAGCAGCACCGGCAACAAGTAACACTGACGGAGCCAACTGGTGTGGGTGGGGCAAATCCAAGCAGCACAGAGCTGACGCCTCCCAGCCGAGTGACCTAAGCCCTCTGGGAAGCAGCAGAGGCCAAGCAGAGGGAAGAAGGGCAGGGGATGGGAAAGCATGTATCGCTGGTTGCCGCATCAATTGACTCTTCCTTTCACGAAAGATTTCTCTGTAAAATGTGATGCTGTTAGCATTTTACCCACAATAGAATTTCTTTCAAAATGGAAGCCAATCCTGCCACTGCCTTATCGACTAAGTTTATGTAACATTCTAAATCCTTTTTTGTCATGTCACCAGGAGTAGATTCCATCTCAAGAAACCATTTTCTTTGCTCATCCACAAGAAGCAACTCTTCATCTGTTAAAGTTTTATCATGAAATTGCAGTAATTCAGTCACATCTTCAGGCTCCACTTCTAGTTTTCTTGCTCCTTCCACCATATCTGCAGTTACTTCCTCCACTGAAGTCTTGAACCCCTCAAGTCATCCGTGAGGGTTGGATCAACTTCTTCTAAACTTTTGTTAATGTTGATATTTTGTCCCCTCCCATGAATCACAAATGTTATTAACAGCATCTAGAATGGTAAATCCTTTCCAAAAGGTTTTCAATTTACTTTGCCCAGGTCCACCAGAGGAATCACTGTTTATGGTAGCTATAGCCTTACAAAATGTATTTCTTAAATAATAAGACTTAAAGTCAAAATCACTCCTTGATCCATGGGCGGCAGAATGGATGTTGTGTTAGCATGCATGAAAACAACATTAATCTCCTTGTACATCTCCATCAGAGCTCTTGGGTGACCAGGTGCATTGTCAATGAGCAGTTATATTTTCAAAGGAATCTTTTTTTGAGCAATAGGTCTCAACAGTGGGCTTAAAATATTCAGTCAACCATGTTGTAAACAGATGCGCTGTCATCCAGGCTTTGTTGTTCCATTTATAGAGCACAGAGTAGATTTAACATAAGTCTTAAAAGCCCTAGGATTTTCGGAATGGTAAATGAACATTGGCTTCAACTTAAAGCCACCAGCTGCATTAGCCCCTAACAAGAGAGTCAGCCTGTCCTTTGAAGCTTTGAAGCCAGGCATTGACTTCTCCTCTACCTATGGAAGTCCTAGATGGCATCTTCTTCCAATACAAGGCTGTTTCATCTACATTGAAAATCTGTCATTTAGTGTAGCCACCTTCATCAATTGTCTTAGGCTGGATTCTCTAGAGAAGCAAAACCAATAAAGCCTATAAATGTATAGAGAGACAGATTTATATTAAGGAAATGGCTCATGCGGTTGTAGAGAATGGAATGTCCCAAGTCTGTGGGTCAGGCTGGAGGCTTCTCCTGATTCACATAGCCTTAGGGACTGGTGAACCCAAAATCAGCAGATCAGAGAGCAAGGCTGTTGCTCATAGGCTGCAAAGATCAATGGATCCCAAGATCAGCCGGCAAGACCGCAGGTAAGCTCCTAGCTCAAGTCCAAAGACCCAGAGGTCAGACGAAGAGGAGCCAGCTGCAGGATCCAGAGTGAGTAAAAGCCACAAGCCTTGCCAGAGTGTCCACTTATATTCAATGCAGTCCACATGCCCAAGGAAACTCCCTTTCAACTGATCGGCTATTCACAGCAGAGCCCATCATGGGGGTGATCACAACATCACATGACCACCGAACTACTGAGACTCGGGGCCCAGGCAAGGTGACACACGATCTGAACTGTCACAACTATCTTAACTAATTCTTCTGGGTGACTTGCTGCAGCTTCTACATCACCACTTGCTGCTTCACCTTGCAATTCTATGTTACGGAGACGGCTTTTTTCCTCAAACCTCATAAACCAGCCTCAGCTAGCTTCAAACTTCTCTTCTGCAGCTTCCTCACTCCTCTCAGCCTTCACAGAATCAAACAAAGTCAGGGCCTCTGGATTAGGCTTTCGCTGAAGGGAACGCTGTGGCTGGCTTGATCTATCCAGACCACTGAAATGTTCTCCGTATCAGCAATAAGGCAGTGTTGCTTTCTTATCTTTCCTGTGTTTGCTGGAGTAGCACTTTTAATTTGCTTCAAGAACTTTTCCTGTGCATTCACAACTTGGCTAGCTGTTTGGCGCAAAGAGGCCTAGCTTTTGGCCTATCACCGCTTTCGACACGCATTCCTCACTAAGCTTAATTATTTCTAGCTTTCGATTTAAAGTGAGAGATGCGTGACTCTTCCTTTCACTTGAACACTTAGGGGCCATTGTATGGTAATTAATTGGCCTGATTTCAATATTGTCGTGATTCAGGGAACAGGGAGGCCCAAGGAGAGGGAGAGAGATGGGGGAATAGTCAGCCAGTGGAGCAGTCAAACAGAAACAACGTTTATTAAGTTCATCATTTTAGATGGGCACAGTTCGTGGCACCCTAAAATAATTACAATATTAACGTCAAAGATCATTGATCACAGATCACCACCAACAGATGTAATAACAATGAAAAAGTTCGAAATATTGCGAGAATTACCAGAATGTGACACAGAGACATGAAGTGAGCACATGCTGTCAGAAAAATGGTGTCGATAGACTTGCTTGACGCAGGGTTGCCACAAACCTTCTATTTGTAAAAAACACAGTATCTGTAAAGCACAATAAGCAAAGCACAATAAAAGGAGGTCTGCCTGTATCTATTACACAGTGTTTGCCAATTCAACTTTCTACAGGTGTACAACTTATGGATAGCAATTACATTAATCGCCCCTGCAACCCTGACCTTTAATCAAGCCACACATGATTTTTCAACCAAGATACAGTGGAGGTGCTGTCCTGGCTCTTGAACCTAAGATACAGCAGTCTCTCTTCTGAGACATAGGCCTCTGGAGTGAATTTTCCACCCCATTTCAAAATGGCACATGGCTATCACACCCTAACACATTCCCTTCTCAGTGTATCACTAACCATGCCTATGAAAACATGAGGAAAGTTTTTGTTTGTTTTTTAAGACAAAATCTTGGAGGAATTGATTAATTGATATTAAACATAAGGCAGAGAGGGCAGAAATTTTACCCAACTTACTTAAGGTTCCAGCTCATGAAATGATTTGGACTCACTTCTTAAACCAGAGACCAACAGAAAAAAAGAAGATATTTGTACCTCCCTTATCATCACTCTGGTGGCGTAGTGGTTGAGTGTTCTGGCTGCCAACCAAAGGGATGGCAGTTTAAATCCGCCAGGTGCTCCTTGGAAACTCTACGGGGCAGTTCTACTCTGTCCTATAGGGTCACTATGAGTCGGAATGGACTCGACGGCACTGGGTTTGGGTTTTTTTTTTTTTTTTTTTTATCATCACGAGGAACCTCAGTGGCACAGTGGTTAAGCATTTGGCTGCTAACCAAAAGGTCAGCAGTTTGAATTTACAAGCCGCTCCTTGGGAACCCTATGGGGCAGTTCAACTCTGTCCTATAGGGTCGCTATGAGTCAGAATTGACTAGATGGCAACAGGTTTTTGGTATCATAACCAAAAAACCAAGCAGCTAGCCCTCCTTTTGGGCATTGCACTCTCAGGGTTCTTCTGCCTGCCCACAAACATACACACCACCCAGTATAATCATCTCTACACATCCATACAGAGAAGGGCAATCCTGGCAGAAAGGGGGCCAGGAAACAGTGACACATACTGTATATCTGGAAGTGTGGTCTCCACAAGTGAAGAAGACAAATGAACCTTGGTAGCATTGCATGCTGGGAGTTGTAGTTTTTATATTCTATAGTTTTGGTTTTTTTATATAGTTATGCACAAGGAGCCCTGGTGGTGAAGTGGTTAAAGCGATTTGCTGTTAACAACAAAAAGGTTGGCAGTTCGAACCCACCAGCAGATCCATGGGAGAAATATGTGGCAGTCTGTTTTCGTAAAGATTACAGCCTTGGAAACCTTATAGGGTTGCTATGAGTCGGAATTGACTCAATGGCAACGTGTTTTGGATAGTAATCCACAGTGTAAAAGAAAATTAAAAGCTTCATCCAAAAGAAATTATGACGAGCCCTAAAACCAGGTACAATAGAGAAACTTGTACATAAAATTGGGTGCAAATGTGAATTTTTTTCTTGAAAAGAATCTATAGTTTGAAAAATAATAATCTAAAACCCCAGGGAAGGAATCTTAAAAATACTAGCTAACAATTGACTCTAATGACAGAAGTGTGCGTAAAAGGAAGACTTTAGGAAATGTAACTTCAACAACTCATAAAATTAGATATACATTCCAAAACACTAGAAAATTCAGCCTGAGGAATTAATAAAAATCAAGAAAATGTTAAGAGTAGTAGTGAGGGATACCCGTGGGTTCTCAAACAAGCATGCGTTAGAATCACCTGGAAGGCTTGTAAACTAGTTTGCTGAGCCCCCAAAACAGGGGTTCTAATTCAGTAGGTCTAAGGAGAGGTCTGAAAATTGGCATTTCTATCAAGTTCCCAGGTGTTAAGGATTGAATTGGGTTTTCCCATTCCCTACTCCCCCAGAATATGTGTTGTAAATCCTAACCCCTAAACAGAGGCGTAAGTGCCCTGGGTACTGCTTGAGGTGGGGCGGTAAGGAGCAGCTTCTATCAGCCATCGCCAGCTGTGAGAGATCATTCAGCAATTTAAAACTAATTGCTATAGGTGCTGTTTTCTGTAGGTAGGCCCCTGGCCCTATACCTGTGGTAACAGTTTCATTTGGGAATGGGTTTTCTTTGCTATGTTAATTAGGCAGTATTTGTGTAGGGTGTGTCTTAAATCAATCTTTTTTGAGATTAAAAAAAGGGCAGATTGAGCAAGCAACCAAGCAGGCAAGCAGAGATAGGGGAAGATAGACACTATGCCACATGAGAGCTCCAAGGAACCAGGAGACAGAAGTTGAAAAGAGGCAAGGACCTTCTCCCAGAGTCAACAAAGAAAGGCTTTCACAAGAGCCGGCGGCCTTAATTCAAATGTCCAGCCTCCTAAAACTGTGAGAAAATAAGTTTCTGTTTATTAAGGCCACCCCTTTGTGATACTCTGTTACAGCAGCTCTAGAGAACTAAGACACCAGGTGACACTGATGCTGAAGGTCTGGGGGCCACACTTTGAGGATCACTGAGGTATACCATGCCCCACTATACAATGTATTATAAAATTACAATAACTGAATGGATCAACAACATACAATAGAAGGTACTAAGCAACAAAAAGAAAGAAAATACTGACTTGTGTTACAATATGATGAACCTCAAAAAACATTATGTTAAGTGAAAGAAGCCAGACACAAAAGACTACATAATAATGATCCCATTTATATGAAATATCTACCAAAACCACCAGTTGCCATCTCATGGCGACCCCATGTTTGTCAGAGTAGAACTGTGCTCCATAGGGTTTTCAATGGCTGGTTTTTGGATGTAGATCACCAGGCCTTTCTTCTGAGGCACCTCTGGTTGGACTCAAACCTCCAACCTTTCAGTTAGCAGCCAAGCACATTAGCTGTTTTTACCACCCAGGGACTCCATGAAATGTCCAGAAAAGGCAAATCTACAGAGACAGAAAGTCTCAGTGAGAGCTTGGACTAACTCTATATGGGCCAGAGGGATGTTATTGGAACAATGGAAATGCTCTAAAACTGGATTGAGGTGATAGTTGCACAACTTGGGAAATTTACTAAAATATCATTGACTTACACACTTAAAATGGGTGAATTTTTTTTTTATTGTACTTTGAGAGTTTACAAATCAAGTCAGTCTCTCATACAAAAACTTATACATACCTTGTTATATACCCCTAGCTGCTCTCCCCCTAATGTGACAGCACACTCCTCCTCTCCACCCCGTATTCCCTGTCTCCGTTCAACCAGCTCCTGTCCCTCTCTGCCTTCTCACCTTGCCTCCACACAGGAGCTGCCCATATAGTCTCGTGTGTCTACTTGAGCCAAGAAGCTCACTCCTCACCAGTATCATTTTCTGTCTTCTAGTCTAGCCCAATCCCTGTCTGAAGAGTTGGCTTTGGGAATGGTTCCAGTCTTGGTCTAACAGAGGGTCCAGGGAAAATGGGTGAATTTTTAATGGTGTGAAAATTATTCATCAATAAATTTGTTTTTAAAATTATAGTAACTAAGATGTGTTGTTGGGTACCATCAAGTCAATTCTAACTCATAACAACTCCATGTGACAGAGAAGAACAGCCCCATAGGATCTTCTTGGCTATAATCTTTACAGAAGCAGTTCGCCAGATCTTCTATAGAGCTGCTGGTTGGGTTTGAACTGCCAACCTTTAAATTAGCAGCCAAGCACTTAACCATTGCACCACCAGGGCTCCTTAAGATGTGGTGTACAGCTGCTTAAAGTTTCCAAAAACTTCTTCATATACATTTGAATATTCACTATATCCTAAGTGAGATGTTTTAAATCAGTGGGCATTTCGGTTCATTCAAGAAGAGGTATTTGGACCACAACTAAACTTTTGGAACTAAAATTTTATCTGGAAATGTCCTAGTTTCACCATCATATTTGAGAGACAGTTTTGCTGGATATATAATTCTTGGCTGGCAATTTTTTTCCTTCAAGGCTTTATATATGTCATCCCCTTGCCTTCTTGCCTGCATGGTTTCTGCTGAGTAGTCCGAGCTTAGTCTTATTGATTCTCCTTTGTAGATGACTTTTCCTTTATCCCTAGCCGCTCTTAAAATTCTTTATCTTTGGTTTTAGCAAGTTTGATTATAATACGTGTTGGTGACTTTCTTTTGGGATCTACCTTGTGTGAGGTTCAATGAGCATCTTGGATAGATATCTTCTCATCTTTCACGATATCAGGGAAGTTTTCTGCCAACAAATCTTCAAGAATTCTCTCTGTATTTCCTGTTATCCGCCCCCCTCCCCATTCTAGTACTCCAATCACTCATAGGTTAAGGAAATAAAATTTTAGATCCTACTTTAAACCAACATGAAAATAATTTCCAAATGGATTAAATATTTAAATGTAAAAATGTAACTCTATGAAATAGCCAAAAAGTAGAAATAACTCAAATGTCCATCAACTGATGAACAGATAAACAAAATGTGATACAGCCATACCATGGAATATTATTTAGTCATAAAAAGGAATGATGTACTGTTTATGCTACAACATGGATGAACCTTGAAAGTATTGTGCTGAATAAAAGAAGCCAGACACAAAAGGCCACAAACTGTATAATTCCAGTTATGTGACATACCTTGAATAGGTAAATCCATAGAGACAGAAACTGGATTAGAGGTTCAAAGGGCCTGGGGAAAGGCTAAGAATGGGGAGGGATTGCTGATAGGTACAGAGGTGTTTTAAGGGGAATGATGAGTATGTTTTAGAATTAGATAGTGGTGATGCTTGCACAATCTTGTGAACATACTAAAAACCTCCAAATTATACATTTTGAAAGTGGTGAACTTTAGGTATGTGAATTATATCTCAATAAAAATATATAACCATTAACATAACCAGAAGAAAATATAAGTGGCTCTTCATATATTCTTGGGGGTAACTAAGGATTTTAAAAACTTAAACAAAATTGAAAGGTAAATAATAAGCTGCAAAACAATACTAGCGACAAACACGGCCGGGTCAATAATGTTCTGTTCATAGTTCGTTGTTGTTGTTGGTTGCAGTCGAGTCAATTATAAATTAGTAAAAAGGAAAAAGACTAACACCTCCACAGAAACAGCTGGCTATGGATATCAACAGGTAGTTCTTAAAAGCTGAAATACATGTGGCTAGAACACATTCAAAATATGCAATGAGGCTATTAAAAATATAACAAATCAAGATACTTTTTACGTAATAAATTGGCAAAGATTTTTTAAAAAAACTTTTCATAGATGAAAGGTTAAATGGTCCAGGCTTCCCAGGGGACGACCTGGTGACATACCTCCCAAGCATTTAAATGACTCAGCTATATCACATGAATTCATACCAAGGAAACAGCTAAGGGTGTGTCCACACAACCATCCTCCAGGTGGTTAATCGGTAGCCCTGTTCAAGACTGCGTAAGTTGGAAAGGAGCTGGGTGTTAAATAACAAGGGTTGTGTTAAAAGATGGTCCATCTATTAAATGAAATAATTCAACTATTAAAAATGATGTTGTAGATTAATATTTACTGCCATGGAAAGATGTCCGTGACACATTGTTAAGTGAAAAATGTAGATTGCAAAACAGTACATACGGTATGAGCCAACTTTTGTTGTAAAAGCTGTATATGTGATGTAAAAGATCCAGAAGTCTCTATACCTCAGTGTTACAGAAGCTGTCTCTGGGTGGGGAAACTAGGATGGGTTTTCTTCTTTTAAACTATCTTTTTTTTCCTGTAATTATTATATAGTGCTTTGGTAATATGGAAACAATTTTCACTTTTAAAAGGAATCACAAATAGAAGGTCTCAGACAGAACTGGAGGAAAATGTAGAACAAAATTCAAACTCACAAAAAAAGACCAGACTTACTGGTCTCACAGAGACTGGAAAAACCCCAAAGTTTGGCTCCCAGATACCTTTTTAACTCAGTACTGAAGTCACTCCTGAGGTTCACCCTTCAGCCAAAGACTAGACAGGCCAATAAAACAAAACAAGACTAAATGGGCACACCAGCTCAGGAGCAAGAACTAGAAGACAGGAGGGGACAGGCAAGTTGGACGAGTGGAAGTGGGCAGCCCAAGGTGGAGAAGGGGAGAGTGTTGACATTTCTCGAGGCTGGCAACCAATGTCAAAACAATATGTGTATTCATTGTTTGATGAGAAACTAATCTGCTCTGTAAACCTTCACCTAAAAAAAAAAAAGCACACACCAAAAAAGAAATGTAATGTAAAATTGAGGTTGACACTGTTTTCTGAGAAACCACTCTGATGTACAAGATGTACGGGGTCAATGTTGCGAAGTGCAGAACAAAATGAGCACAGCCTTAAGGACCCCCACTCTTGATGCTGCATTCCTGCAAAATATTCCTTAGGCTGTTTTCCTACCACAGGGGCACATGACTCTGCTAATCAAAGGTGCTCTGCTCCTGAGGAAACTTGGCAACTTCAAGGAATACTGCTTCTCAAAGGGTATCATGTGTTTATAGCGTTTTTTTTTAATAATACTTTATTGTGTTTTCGGTAAAGGTTTACACAGCAGTTTACATTCCCAATCAACAAAATCTACACAAGTTCTTCAGTGACATTGTTTACATTCTTCACAATTGGAGAACATTTTCGTTATTTCTGTTCTGGTTGTTCTGTTTCCATTAATCCAGCTTCCCTATCCCCTTACATTCTCATCTCTGTTTTAAAGTTTGGTCTCATATAGGTGATTTTTAAAGAAGCACAGTACTTACAGGTAATATTCACTATTACGTGAGCTAATCAATTATTTAGCTACAAGGTGACCTTAGGGGTTAGTTTTGGTTCAAGGTTTGAAGAATGTCTCAGGGCAACAGTCCTGGGGAGTCCTCCAGTCTCAACCAGTCCAGTAAGTCTGTTTTGTTGTTGTCTGTTTGTTTTAGGAATTTGAGGTTACATTTCACATTTTTCTCCCATTCTATCAGGGTCCATTTATTGTGCCCCATAGAGAGATTTTTATTTCCCTAAATGTCTTACGTTGGAGAGAATTCAGAGACCCAAAATCTGTGAGCAAAGAAGAAAGTAACACTATCAAACTTGAGCAATTTATTGAGGCTCATTTCCACTAATAGTAAACAGCTGCCATTCAGTCAATTCCAAATCATGGAGACCCCATCTGTGTCAGAGCAGAACTGATCCAGGGTTTTCAGTGTTCAGAAGTATATTGCCAAGTCACTTAGATTTACAGTAGATTCCAAGTTACTTCTGCACGGATTCAAACTCCAACCTTTCAGTTAGCAGCCAAGCATTTGTGCCACCCAGGGACCTAACAGTAACAATGTACATTTATTTAACACTTACTACTGTCAGGCTCCAGGTGTTTCACATGTATTAATTCATTTAATCTTCACCACAATCCTATAAACTAGGTACTGCTATTATCTCCATTTTACAATGAGAAACTAAGGCACATAAAGATTAAGTAACTTGCCCAAGCTAACAAGATTGAAATCTAGGCAGTCTGGCTACAGAGTTTAGACTCTTTAACAACTCTGTACTTCCCGGATTCAAGTAAATATCTTGCCATTGTCATTTTGGAAAGCATCTTTACCTCTTCACTGGGCTATGATTGTTGTTGTGTGCCACTGAGTCAATTCCTCTTCCTGAAAGACTCAGAGTGTGCCTAGGGAAATGTCCTGCACCATCCTGATCCATCTGCTCCTGAGCCTGGGGATGCAGGGTTCCTTGGATCCTCCCCAGCTCCCTAATCCCATTGCCCCATGGGTTCACACTTGAAGAGTAGGATGGGGCTGAGTAACTACTGGGCTTTTTGCATGATGGACCTCATATACTGTGCCTTTGGCAGGGCAGGTGGGGGGGAGGTTCAGAGTTTACAGATCATGTCCCCAGTCTCTCCCATCAGCTGCTACATGCTGGGCACATTGAGAGCCAGAACCTGTCAAAATCCCAAGAAGTGCTCAATGGTCTTGAACTGTCAGTTTTGCCTGAACTTTCAGAATGCAGTGACGTATGGGGTGGAGAAGTCCACCTGGGGTGCAAGCAATGGGGGAGTGCATTATCCGTAGATAATTTAGAAACAATAATGTTGTCATTATTACCTGACATTGAGTTAGCCCCTGACTCATGGCAGCCCCATGCAGTGGAACAAAATACTGTCCAGTCCTGTGCCATCCCCATGATTGGTTATGGATTGGACCACTGTGGTCCATATCACATTCCTTGGCTGCATTTTGAAAGTAGATCACCAAGTCTTTCTTCCTAGTCCATTTTAGTCTGGAAGCTCCACCGAAACCTGTTCAACATCATAGCAACACTCAGGCCTCCAGTGACAGACGAGTGGTAGCTGTGCCTGAGGTGCATTAGCCTTGAATTGAACCCAGGTCTCTCGCACAGGAGGTGAGAATTCTGTCACTGAACAACAATGCCTCAAAAGCAATAATAGAGCTAAAAGCCTTTGTCGTTGTCATTGTTGTTAGTTGCTGTCAAGTCAATTCCAACTCATAGCGACCCCATGTGTGCAGAGTAGAACTGCTCCATTGGGTTGTCAAGGTTATGACCTGTTGGAATCAGATAACCAGGCCTAGCTCCCAAGGCACTGCTGGGTGGGTTCGAACACCCAACCTTTCAGCTAGTAGTTGAGCACTTATCTGTTTGTGCCACTCAGGGACCAAACTAAAAGGCTATGTGCTTTTTATTATCCCCATGGGTCAATAAGTCTAAACAGTGTCAGTGATAAAAGACTCCACCCAATGGGTCAGACCACTCCCAAATATCCCCCCTTCCCACCTTGGTCCACCACAACTGACTTTGTTCCTAGCTTTTCGTACGTTGTACAGTTTTATGTGTAGATCTGGCCATCAAATTAGCAATCGCCTCCTTCTACTCTGAGTTCTTGGTACCCCCAAATGATGGGTGAGGAGGCCAAGACGCTTTATTTAGGAGAGAGGGAGGTGGAGAGCAGTCTTTAGAGGCTGTCTGTCATTTTTTCTCCCCACGAAGGTGTCTGGGAAAGAGGAGCTGTGAAACTGGCATGGTGCCCAACTTCGGCTTTCCCCTGAGGGCAGATGTTGTCCCCAAACTTGGAGCTGGGCTCATGCTGGGAAAGGGAGTGCCTGTGTGGCCCCACCCTGATGTCCCAGCTTCTCTAAGACTTTCCCTGCGCTTCAAGGCAGAGTTAGTCACTTCCTTCCTGGGCTCCCACAGAGCTCTGTACATCCCTTTGTTAGAGCACTCAGCACAGTGGAACACTCTTAGATCATCTACGCCACTACCCAGGGAGCTCCCTGAGGGCAGGAACTTGTGTCAGAGCGAATGACACAGCACAGCTGCACAAAAATGCTCAGCAGAGCTGAAAATGGAATCATCCACTGTCTTCATCTTTCCCTGTGAAACCCTGTTTCCTATCATTTGTTGTGTTTTTGTTAGTTGCTGTTGAGTCGATCCCAACTTATGGCGACCCCATGTGTTACAAAGTAGAACTGCTCCATAGGGTTTTCTTGGCTATAAGCTTAAGGTAAGCCGATCGCCAGGCCTTTCTTCCATGACACCACTGGTTGTGTTCAATCAGCCAACCTTTAGGTTAGCAGTTGAATGCCACCATGATAAATCGCATGGTCCAAAGTGAGCTATCATTCATTCATTTATCATTTGCTCCACATAGGCTTGCTTTTTGTTATGTTATTACCAGTATCGTAGAGTGTTGTTGTTGTTTTTCATTGTTATTAATCTGAGCACTTTCTTTTGTTAAAGATATTAAACTGCAAAGCTGAAAGAGAATAGCAATTCCATACAAAATGGGGAAGTTTCTGGAAAGAAATTCCAACAGTTACGGATGGGAAGCTGACAATATGAATTCACTCTCTGGTAACTGGAGACCTATCAGAGGAATGCAAGAAGGAACGGATTTTGGGTCATCCTCCCCAGAGGCAAAATCTGACAAGAGCTGTGGTGTCCTGGAAGTCCCACCCAAAGCCAAACCTGAGATAACGACTTTGCAGAAGGCTCTGTGCAGTAAGGGAATTACTTACTAATAACGGGTGGGGATGAGCTGGGAGTAAATGAGACACAACTCGTCCAGCCTTGTCCAAGCCACACCCAGTTTAGTCAACAACTTCTGAACCCTAAAAATGTTAAAGGAACTAGCTCACCTTGGGACAAGTCACAGGCAGGGGGAGAGGTTTAAAAATAAAAATGTCAACCTGCTCCTACAGTGAAATACAATACAATCCCCTCTATCAGGAAAGAAGCACCCCACTCAGCGAGGATGGTCTTAGAAAGATATGTCACTCAAGAACATCTGATAGCTTTGCTTAAAGCACACGTAGTTGAGCTAAGTTCCCTTCTTCCCTTTATACTGAAGAACTTGTACAGTCACTACAGCAAGGTCCATGTCAGCAGTAATCACTGTGAACAACTTTTTGCCAGGATGTAATTCAACCTTCACAGGCATGTGCCATGGCTGCGTTTTAAAATATATTTCCTAGGCACCTGCATGGAAAGGTAAAAGCATGTAAAATAAATAAAAGCCAATTAACAATAACATCTGGGAAGATGCTGCTTGGGGAAAGGAGAACGGAATGCAGGGGAAATCCTTGGGAAGCACGTGCTGATAGCTTCAGCGGCACTTCCTGAGCCCTTGCTTTGACCTAGTCTGAGAACCTTCCGTGGCCTCTCTGGCGATACTAGCACGCACAGGGTTTGCAAACCAATGGCCCCCTGGGCCAAATCCAGCTCACAGCTGTGTCTCGCTTGGCTTGAACAGTCAATTAATTTTATGAAATCTGAAAATCTTTAAATAGCGCCTGTGCTTTCCACTTCACCACAGTCTTTGCTATTCCCAGTTGTCCAACACTGACTCACCCACGCCACCTGCCAGGCCTCTGTAGACATGTAGGTCTGGGATCCCTTTATACCCTAGACTCTGGTTCTCAAACTTACCTACCCACTGGAATCATCCAAGAGAGCTTTAGAAAATACGTCTGGGTAGTGGCATCACTAGGGTTGGTGTCACCCAATGTGGTAATCCATGGTGTCGAGCCCCCTTGCTGCCCAGGGTAGGTGGGGCTAGCTGGTGGAACTCCCTCCTACCCCCCACCCCTGCCCCCGCCGTGGGTGGAGTGGCCAGGTGCTACAGGCCCTGGCGTCATTTGGTGTCACCCCCCTCTGACAGTGTCAGGGGGTGTGGTCTACACCCCACCCCTCTAGTGACGCCACTGTGTCTGGGTCCCACCCCAGAGCTTCTAATTTAATTCACCTGGGGTGCAACCTGGGCAGCGGGAGATTTAAGAGTTCCCCCAGGTGATTCTAATGTGCAGCAAAATGTGAGCGAGAACCATTGCCCTTGAGAAAATAAACTGGCTGGAGAGCTATGACCCCAGGGCATTTTCCACCAGACACTGCTTATCTCCAAATTGACTGGCTCTCTTTAGGTACCCCTGGGTCACCTGGACAGCAGGAAGCACCACCTCACCCAGATGCGCTCATTCAGCCTTCTCTGATGGGGCTCCAGGCCAAACATCCCAAACCAGATGCCAACCCTGATGCTGACTTGGAAGATAATGATCCCTTTTGAAATGATGGGTTGGGGCCATTTTTCTAGACCTTTTAATAGGTAGTGATTTGGCCACAAGCACATTCAAAGTCAGTCAATTTGTATTAGGCACCAGACACTTTCTCATTTGATTCCTCATTTTAGATTTATAAGAACATCACAATGAAAATAATATTATCCCATGTTACAGATGGAAAAATGGTGATACCTAGCTCTAGGGCTGTGAAAGCCAGGGCTGTAGTCTATGTCACTCAGGCCACAGCTGAATTCAATTCAACACCTGTTACATAGTCTATTGGGCACTACACACCAGAACAGCCCTATCAGTTGGTAAACAGAACCAGCATCCTCTTATTTGTCAGTGCTTATGCCATGCTAATTGTCAAATGTTTGAATTTGGAGTCAATCAGCTTGTTTTAGGCACCAGGCACTTTCTCGTATCATCCCTGTTGCTAAAAACAAAAACCAGTTGCCATTGAGTTGACTGCGATGAGTAGTCAGAGTAGAACTATGCTCAATAGGGTTTTCAATGGTTGATTTTTCAGAAATGGATCACCAGGCCTTTCTTCCAAGGCACCTCTGGATGGACTCAACCCTCCAACCTTTCACTTAATCATTTTACCACCCAGGTCCTCTTCATCCTGTTACTAAAAAAAAAAAAGTAGAGATTCTAGAGGACAGAGCAGAACTCCCCCTTAGGGTTTCCAAGGAGCAGCTAATGGATTTGGACTGCCAACCTTTTGGTTAGCAGTCGTATCGCTTAACCACTGCACCACCACCAGGGCGCTACCCTGTTACTAAACTGCCCCCCCACGAAAAAAAAACAAACCCGTTGCCATTGAGTCCAACTGGGTTTCCGAGGAGTACCTGGTGGATTCAAACTAGCAACCTTTTGGTTAACAGCCACAGCACTTAACCACTATGCCACCAGGGTTTTCCACTATTAGGCACACAAAATACAAAGGTGATTAGATGTGGTCTCAGTGCTTGAACGCTGAAGCCTAAAGGGAGAGGCAGACACTGAAATACTTGCAATGGGATGTGATGCTCCATAGATGGGGTGTAAACTGAGTATTATGAAAGCATCAACGGGGAAGCATCTATCTCCAACTCAAAACACCAACAAAGGCTTCACAGAGCAAGTGATATTAGACCTGCATCTTGAAGGATAGGAGTTTACCAGGCAGAGAAGAGGGTGGATAGGTGAAAGTACTTGCTGAGCAAATGCATGGAGGTACACCCTTGCACAACATATTTGGGAAACTTGGCTTTGAGCCAGGCACAAAATAGCCGATTCCTTTGAAGCTTAGTTTATCCTGCTTATCAATAAACCTAATGGTTCTGAATGGCCTTAATTATGTTTTTGGTATTTAGACCATCAGATCAGCTTGTAGTTGAGTTTCCCAGCTGCAAAGACAGAGCTCACTGCGGTAGCAACATCCCTTATCTGTTACCCAGCACCTTTCCCTTTTCAAATAGCATTCCAGAAATCTGAAAGTGACCCTTATCTCTAGCAGAAAGTAATCTCGTCTTCTCTCTTACTATATACAGTCTCAGGCACACTGGGCTTGCTAATTAGCTTACACTGGCTACCTCCAAAGGCAGCGTTATAAAAAGAAACCAGAGGAAAAGATAGAAATTACAGAAAAGGAGCACACATTATAACACTAATACTTCGGATATTTGCTTAAAATTGTTTTTGGGACAATTACAACTTTAATCATTCCACTAATTAATACAGACACACATTAAACCCACTGCCATCAATTCTGACTCATAACGACCTTATAGGACAGAGTAGAAGTGCCCCATAGGGTTTCCAAGGATGTAATCTTTATGGAAGCAGACTGCTACATCTTTCTCCCCTGGAGTAGCTGGTGGGTTCAAACCACTGACCTTTCGGTTAGCAGCCAAGCGCTTTAACCACTGCACCACCAGGGTTCCTACAGGCACATTAACCCGTTCCTGTTGCCATTGAGCCGATTCCGATTCATAGCGACCCTGTAGAACAGAGTAGAACTGCCCCACAGTGTTTCTAAGGATTCAAACTGCTGACCTCTTGGTTAGCAGCCAAGCTCTCAACCACTGTGACACCTTAGTGTCTGTAATTCCTCTTAGCCACATTTTTAAATATTCACATTTTGTCCTGGGCATCTTTCTTAATGCTGTTGAATTCAGAACTTATGGATTTTTAATATTCAGGCTCGGTGAATTATCTAAAGGCTTTTACCTGGGTTAATTATGGTTATACCTTCCAAAGTGAACAGACTGTCGGAAGTAACATTGCCCAAGATCAGGCAAAACGCCTGTGCATGGGCCTGTATCCTGTTCACCTGCATGTGCTTTAGCCTGGAGCAACATACACGGCTTTGATATTCTTCAGTATCTTTAAGCTGGAAGTTCTATACGAGATTAATTACAAACTTAGGGGCTGAGTGTAGTTCAGCCCCTCATTATCATTAATGATGCTTCGTCTGTACTATGAGGAGAAGAGACCTCTAATTGGGTTGATTTCTTAGAGCAAGTATAGTAGTATCCCTCAGAAGTTTACTTGGCCAACCTATTATGTGAAGTGAACCTGCTAATCTATGCAAACTAGAGGATCCACTGAGAATAAATAGATTTTGTGACATTAGCCAGTTGGGGGAAGCCATAATGAAAATCCACTACATCCCAACATATACGGTACTGGGTCATCAATCTATACGCAGAAACTGGCCTTAATTATTCATGGTAATAGCCCTTAGTATACTAGTTCTCTGCAGCATCTTTGTATCAGTAATGGAGGTCGCCATCATTTAAGAACTTATTACAACTCTTTGCTATTAAATCTTCCCTGAAAGGTGGGGTAAGAGACTGACCAGGGCTTTCATGGGAATGTCCTGTCCGCAGCATAATAATCAGGGTTTACTGTTCTGAAGAGACTTTCATCCTGAGGATCTCAAAGCGCTTTACAAGCCCTCATTAGTGCCAAGAATACCCCAAAGGCACCAGGGTTTTATTATCTTTGTTTTATAGGTGAAGGAACAGACACAGGTTGGTGAAGTGACTTGCCCAAGGTCACATAACAAATCAGCGGGACATCTTGGAGGGCACAGGCAGGTTTAGGCAGTGACTGTTTTTCTTCAGTCTTACAAGATTAGAAACCATTTGTGAGTCTTTTGAATTAGAGGCTGCAGCCATGACTTGCAGTGTTCAGGTGGCCTCATCCATTCTTGGCACATTCAGTGCACATGATAGGCCCTCACTACCTGTTGAACTCATGGTTGTCGAGTCGATTCCGACTCATGGCGATCCCATGTGTGCAGATTAGAACTGCCCTCCTAACCAAAAGGTTAGCGGTTTGAACTTACCCAGAGGCTCCTTGGAAGCCTGGCGATCTGTTTCTGAAAGGTCACAGACATTGAAAACCCTACAGAGTGCAGTGCCTGCTGAAGAGAGAAATAAATGATAGTCTTACCAGTGCTTCTTATTCAGAAATTCCTTATTAGTTAGTTACTCAACTTCTTTTATTCACAGTTTCTCCCTCATTTTGTATAGCTTATTGACAATTTTCATGAATATGCTAAATATGCCACTACCACCACTTTCACATTTGCACTCTCTAAGAAGAACTGATGGTGCCCTGGTAGTGAAACAGTTAAGCACTCAGCTGCCTACTGAAAGGTCAGCAGGTCAAACCCACCAGCGGCTCTGTGGGAGAAACACGTGGCAATCTGCTTCTGTAAAGATTACAGCCTTGGAAACCCTATGAGGCAGTTCTACTCTGTCCTGTAGGGTCGCTATGAATTGGAATCGACTCAGACTCAATGGCACACACCAACAACAAGAACTGGGAGTCCCTGGGTGGTGCAAATAGTTAATGCAATTGGCTGCTAACTGAAAGGTTGGGCATTTGAGCCCACCCAGAGGTGTCTTGGAAGAAAGGCTTGGCAATCTACTTCCAAAAATTCAGCTATTGAAAACCCCATGGAGCGCAGTTCTACTTTGACACACATGGGTAACCATCAATCGGGGTCAACTCGACAGCAATTGGTTTTAAGAAGAATTGAGTGGTTGAGGATTTTTTTCCCCCCTTAGGAGAGATTTCCATCTTCCATATTATAGGATTTTAATAAGAGAATTTTGCTTAAGTTAGATTCTATCGTTGTGTTGGAAAATTCTAGATAATTAAGTGGTAGTTTTTGCCTTATAAATCCTCCTAGTCTTCCTAAACCCTCAAGCTTCAAAAACACTGAGGAGCTTTTAAAAAAATTTTTTTTTTTTTTATTTCTAGTGACATCTATATTATGGTCCTACTTTAAGGTGGGGGGCATCTTTTTTGTTTGTTTTGCTTTAAATGTGTGTATTTGATCCCAGCTCAGATTTACATTTAAAACATTTTAAAAGTGTATGCACTCCCAATTGTGTGGAATGCCAGGAAACGAGTTCATTCCACTAGGAATGGGCTTTCAGCTCTGTCCTTTGTGACAGATTCCAGAGCGTCTCTACCTTAAGGCAGGCGGGTCACCGGGCCGCTTCTGTGACCCCCCCTAACCTGTACCAGGCAGCCAGCAAGCACTCCTGTCAGCTCTGTTTACTCTGGCAAGACTGATGGCATCCAGGTGGATTTCCCAACCCCCGCGCCTCCTGGCTGTCCGCCCCCACTTCTCTCCAGCCTACCACGGTTGCATTTGCCAATTGAATAGTTGAGGCGGGGGGTGGTGAGCTGCTGTGGAAAACTCCAGCCTGTGAAGACAGCTTTTCTCCCGAGTTAAACCACTCACTTCTCTTTAGAGTGCAGGGCCATCACCTGACTACGCTCCCCACACACACACACACCCCGCTCCCCAAGTGTGTCATCTGGCTTTTAGGAAAATGTGCCTCTGTGCTTGTTACTGCCCCGGCATCTCCCCGGGATGAAGTCCCTTGCCTGGGAGGGCTGTGCTATTAGGCAGATAATCCTGTTAAGCATCTGGAGAGCCTGGTCAGGAGATGTTCAGCTCAAGAATGTCAGGGGGAGACGGGATGAGCAGGAGATGGACTCCGGGCACAGTGCCGAGGGTGAGCGGCTGCTTCTCTGGTGGATATCAGCGTCAGGTCTGCCTGCTCCCACAGGCTGGTGATAAACTGCTGACCACAAGGATAATTATTAATGGATGATTATTATGGACCAACAAGTGTTGTTAGCCCTTTGTTAGTCGGACTGGCACTAAGCACCAGGGACTTAGACAGGAATAAAGGCCCTCTTCCTGGGTAATGTGTGAGGAGGTGGAGGAGGGGCAGGATGAAGTTAAAGGATAAGATAGCAAATGCTCAACGACATGTTGCAGAATCCAGAAAAAGGAATGGCCCCTGAGGAGTGGAAGGAGCCAGGGAACCTTTGAGACTGTTGGGAACCAAAGGGACAGGACATGAGGAAAAGAAGATTCCTGACAGAAGCAATGACATAAGCAAAGGTGCTGAGGGGGAACTAAAAAGCTGTGTCCAGGGAACAATGAATGCTAGAGGAATATGGCCAGTGCAAGAGTTCACCTGGGGGAGAAACAACAGTAAGTCTGCAGAGTCATGGTGGGGCCAAGTGAAGAGGGCCTTGAGTGCCAGGCAGAGGGGTTATTCAGCAGGCAAAAAAGTTCTAGAAGGATTAGCCAGGAAGGTGGGAGGGTGACATGATCCAGGTGGTGTTCTAGAAAAATTAATCTGGCATCAGTGTGTAGGCAGAAAGAGGTTGAAAGCAGGAAGTCAGTTGACTGTAGTAACCCACATGATTTGATAAGGGCTGGGTGGTGGCTGCTTAACCTACTCGCAGTCATCCTTGCCCTCTTCAGCCCATTTCTGCCTCCCACCCTCCACCCCACAGGGTCCTCCTGCTATATCTTCCTATAGCAGCCCACTTACTTTGTCATAATATTTCTTTGTGTTTTTCAAACTGCAGATAACAACCCATTTTAGGTTGTGAAATCATTTAGCAAATCTAGATCTGATTTCTTTTAAATAACATGGACTCTGATAGGGAGAATAGAATAGACTAAAACTACCAGAATGCATTCTTGTAATCAGGTACCTATTAAGAGGGAAAGTAACTTGTCAAAACCGCAATATATTAAGATTAGCGAATTAGAGAACAAATTTTATATCATGTTCCCAGAATTCAGGGACACGAATCAAATTCCTTCTGCATCCTGCGTATAGTGCAAGTGTCAAGATGGGTATTAGATGACTTGTATGTCTGACTCTTTTCACTTCAAACCACCAAAATAGGATCAATGGAGGGATGAGAAAGTGCTATTTCTCCTGGACACATTTTCCCAGGTGTTCTTCATTCTGCAGCATTATCTGCCTCGGAATATGTACCAGCTTGTTGAGTAGGACCAGTTTTCTTGGCTACATGACCGTAGAGAACCTCACAGAACTGGAATGCAGTTCTCTGTTACTCAGCTTCATTGCCCATTGGAGTCTGGGTTTAGCTCCTAATGTGAGCCCCAGAGCCCTTCCTCTCCAATGCCCTTGAGATCTATGCTCCTAGCAACTCGTGTTAAACCCTGCAAGGGGCCTTTCCTTCTGAGCAGGACAATAGGGGTCTAAGACAGCTGTGTGAAAATTTTTTACCTTGCAGGTTCAGGTACATAAGTTGGGGGGTGAACACACGTGTGCACGTGCATGCACACACACAGACACACACAGAGTCTAGGGGCAAGGAAGCAAACAGAATAAGTAGCTATTATACCTTGGTGACTGTGGGAGGGAAAGGAGAGGATATGAGTGACCATCACCTCAAATCCTTGCCCTTGTCATTGCCAGGGACATCATCCCTGACCCCATGTTACTGCTTTCTTCTGGATATTATGCTGATATCCAGTGGACACAGCATAATATAAGTTGTGCCAAGGTCTAGAGCCTCCCTGGGCCCAGAGAGGACCTCTGTTGACCTGTGTCTCCCACACTTGATTAGCCTCAGGCCCCAGGAACTTCACTAGGCCAGGAGCAAAGTCATCAGTAAACATCTCTACCTAAGAGACTCAAGCCATTACCACATCTGTATAAACGAGAACAGTGAGCTGGAAATAACTTACACTGGTAGTTCTTTAATATGACAGCCATATCCCATGACATATATCCACAGTGCAGAGATTCATAAAGCACATAAGTTTAGATAGAAGCACTGGTTGGAAAGATAATGTGTAATGTTATTACTTTAATTTTCCATACAGAAGCCATGGTGGTGCAACGGTAAGGCTCTCAGCTGCTAACCAAATGTTGGTGATTTGAACCCACCTAGCTGCTCCATGGGAGAAAGACCTGGCAATCTGCTCCCGTAAAGATTACAGCCTAGAAAACCCTCTGGGGCAGTTCTCCTTTGTAAAACATGGGGTCACTATGAGTCAGAATCGACTTGAAAGCACCCAACAATAACAACAATACTTTTCAATATAGATGCTAAAACAGAAATTCAAAATTAAAGAATTGTACCTAACTCTCGATGTAAATGAATTTTAAAATTGTTATTGGAAATCAGAACATATCAAGATCTAGAGACACTGAAGACATAAAATTGATACTGAACTTCTGATATAATTTGGAAGCAGGTCATACAGTCAAAATAGGTTTAAGTTCATACTTTGAGTCCCTATCCAACTCAACACATGACAATGATAGATGATATGTAGTAGTGGAGCACTAAAAATATACGGTCATGCTCAAGAATGAAATAAGCACCTCCGGGGACTAGAAATTGATCAAAAATACAAAGTGGTAAGCAGAGTTTATAGGTCTGAAAGTGCCTCCATGAGAGATGGTGAACCAAAGCCAGGATCTCTGCATAGCAGCACAGATCCAAACAATAAGCAATGAGGTGACTTTTCTCAGGTCCTGGATGCAAGGTGTAAGTTTCTCCCACCTCCCTGGATATATGTCCTTTTTAAGAGCTATAGGTCCAGTTGGCAGTGTTTGCATTTTTTTTCCAGGCTTTTTTAATGGGTAGGAGAGCCCCACTTTAAGTTTCATACAGCGATCCCAGTTTGGTCCCCACTCTTGCATGAAGTTTTGAATAAACATTAAGCAGATGAATTCACTCCAGACAAAATGACAATGATAGAGTTATCTGGAAATGACTTCAAAAATATTTATTTTAGGATTTTCAAAGAGATAAGTGAAGGAATAAGAGTCATAAAATAACAAAAATTATGAACCAATAATAAGCTGAAAGGAAATAAGAACAGGAAAATGTGAAAAAGAACTTATAAGAAATCTTGGAAATGAAAACATATTTAGAAGTAAAAAAATTACTCCATATTGGAAAGAGAAATAAAAGTAGCAAATTGGAAGATACTGCCTGGGATTTACTCAGAATCAAGCATAGAAAGATGATAAAAAATAACCAAGAGAAGTTCAGAGACCCAGGTGATAGAAAGGCTCCCAGCATACGTCTAATAGGAGTCTGGTATGGTATAAGAGGAGAGTGAAAATGAGGCAACAACAATGGTTAAAGAAATGCTGGCTGAGAATTTTTCTTCAGATTGAAAGAGCACCCCAAATGCTGAGCAGAATAACTGGAAATATATCATTCCTAGAGACATCACAATGAAAGTACAGAAAATCAAGGATAAAGAGAAAAAAAGCTACCTAAGGGGCAAGACCAACACGCGTCTGTCAGTTGGTTGTACTGTGGTGGCTTGCGTGTTGCCATGATGCTGGAAGCAGGGTCACCAGTGGTGGACAGGTATCAGAGGAGCTTCCAGACTAATACAGACTAGGAGGAGGGGTCTGGTAATCTACTTCTAAAAAAATTAGTCATTCAAAATCTTATGAATAACAGCAGAATATTGTCTGATATAGTTCCAGAAGATGAGCCCTTTGGGTTGGAAGGCACTTAAAATACAACTGGAGAAGAGCTGTCTCCTCAAAGGAGAGTCGACCTTAATGACATGGATAGAGTAAAGCTTTCAGGACTTCATTTCCTGATGTGGTACAACTCAAAATGAGAAGAAACAGCTGCGAACATCTATGAATAATTGGAGTGTGGAATGTATCTAGTGTGAACCTAGGAAAATTTGAAGTCGTCAAAAATGAAATGGAACACTTGAAGATAGATATCCTAGGCAGCAGTGAGCTGAATTGGACTGGTATTGGCCATTTTGAATTGGACAATCACATAGTCTACTATGCTAGGAATGACAAATTGAAGAGGAACAACGTTGCATTTATTGTCAAAAAGAACATCTCAAGATCTATCCTGAAGTACAATGCTGTCAGAGATAGGATAATATCCATATGCCTACAAGGAAGACCGTTAATATGACTATTATTCAAATTACTCACCAACTATTAAGGCCAAAGATAAAGAAATTGAAGATTTTTACCAACTTCTGAAATTGATCAAACATGCAATCAAGATGCATTGATAATTACTGCCGACTGGAATGGGAAAGTTGGAAACGATGAAGAAGGATCAGTAGTTGGAAAATATGGCCTTGATGATGGAAACCATGACAGAGACTGCATGATAGAATTTTGGAAGACCAACAACCTATTCGATAAAAATACATTCTTTCAGCAACATACATGGCGACTCTTCACATGGACCTCATCAGATGGAATACACAGGAATCAAATTGGGTACATCTATGGAAAAAGATGATGGAGAAGCTCAATATCATCAGTCAGAAAAAGGCCAGGGGCTGACTGGGAACAGACCACCAATTGCTCATATGCAAGTTCAAGTCGAAACTGAAGAAAATTAAAACAACTCCACGAGAGCCAAAGTACAACCTCGAGTATATTTCACCCGGATTTAGAGACCATCACAAGAAAAGATTTGATGCATTGAACACTAATGACTGAAAACCAGATGAGTTGTGTAAGGACATCAAGGACATCACATATAAAGAAAGTAAAGGGTCATGAAAAAGACTGGAAAGAAGGAAAAGACCAAAATGGATGCCGGAAGAGACACTGAAACTTGCTCTTGAACATGGAGTAGCTAAAGAAAATGGAAGAAATGATGAAGTAAAAGAGTTGAACAGAAGATTTCAAAGGGCAGCTTGAGAAGACAAGGTAATAGATTATAATGAAATGTGCAAAGACCTAGAGATAGAAATCAAAAAGGCAAGAACACATTTGGGGCATTTCTTAAGCTGAAAGGCCTGAAAAAAAATTTTCAAATACAGAGTTACAATTTTTAAGGATTCTATGGGTGAAATACTAAACAACACAGGAAGCAACAAAAGAAGATGGAAGGAATACACAGACTCACTATACCAAAAAGAATTGGTCAACATTGAACCATTCCAGGAGGCAGCATATAATCAAGAAATAATGGTAACCTCAGAACCTACTATATAGCTACAGTAGTCAAAACAGCCAGGTACTGGTACAATGACAGACACACTGACCAATGGAGCAAAATCAAGAACCCAGATGTAAATCCATCCACCTATGGTCACCTGATCTTTGGCAAAGGCCCAAAGTCCATTAAATGGGGGAAAAGACAGTCCTTTTTAACAAATGGTGCTGGCAAAACTGGATGTCCATCTGTAAAAAAAAATGGAACAGGACCCATACCTCACGCCATACACAAAAACTAATTCAAAATGTATCAAAGACCTAAATATTAAACCAAAACTACGAAGATCACTAAAGAAAAAATAGGGTCAACAATAAGGGCCCTAATATATGGCATAAATAGGATACGAACCATAACTAACAATACACAAACACCAGAAAATAAACTCGATAACTGAGACCTTCTTAAAATTAAATGTTTATGGTCATCAAAAGACTCCACCAAAAGAGTAAAAAGAGAACCTACGAACTGGGAAAAAAAAATTGGCTATCATATTTGACAAATGTCTAATCTCTAAAATCTATAAGAAAATTCAACACCTCTACAACAAACAGACAAGCCATTTTAAAAATGGGCAAAGGAAACTGTACCAAAGAAGACATTCCAGACATCTAACAGACACATGAGGAAATGCTTATGATCACTAGCCATTAGAGAAATTCAAATCAAAACCACAATGAGATACCATCTCACCCCAACATTACTGGCACGAATCAAAAAAATCCAGAAAATAACAAATGTTGGAAAGGCTGTGGGGAGACTAGAACTCTTATACACTGCTGGTGGAAATGTAAAATGATACAACCATTTTGGAAAACAATACATCGCTTCCTTTAAAAGCTAGAAATAGAATACAGCAATCCCACTCCTAGGAGTATATACTGGAGAAATAAGAGCTGTCATGCAAATAGACATATGCACACGCATGTTCACTGCAGCATTACTCACAATAGAAAAAAGATGGAAACAACCTAAGCACCCATCAACAGATGAATGAACAAATGGTACATACACACAATGGAATACTATACAACAATAAAGAACAATGATGAACCTATGAAACATCTCACGACATGGATGACTCTGAAGGGTATTATGCTGAATGAAATAAGTCAATCACAAAAGGATAAATACTGTTTGAGATCACTATTATAAAAACTCAAGAAAAGGTTTACACACAGAAACAATCTTTGATGGTTATGAGGGAGAAGACTGGTGGGGTGGAAAAAACACTAACTAGATAGTAGACAAGTGGTAACTTTGGTGAAGGGTAAGACAATACATAATACTGGAGAGGTCAGCACAACTTTACCAAGGTAAAGTCATAGAAGCTTCACAGACACATCCAAACTCCCTGAGGGACCAAGTTACTGGGCTGGGGGCTGGGGACCATGGTCTCAGTGAACATCTAGCTCAACTGGCATAACACAGCTTATAAAGAAAATGTTCTACATCCAACTGTGGTGAGTAGCATGTAAACTAAAAAACAAAAACAAATTCATTGTCTTTAAGTGAATTCTGACTAATACTGACCCTATAAGGCAGGCTAGAACTGTCCCATAGAGTTTCTAAGTAAGGCTGGTGGATATGAACTGCTGACTTTTGGTTACTAGCTGAGCTCTTAATCGCTGCACCACCAGGGCTCTGAGTAGCGTCTGGTGTCTTAAAAGCCTGTGAGCAGCCATCTAAGATACATTTACTGGTCCCATTCCAGCTGGAGCAAAGGAGAATGAAGAAAACCAAAGACAAGGAAAAGATTAGTCCAAAGGACTAATGGACCACAACTACAATAACCTCCACCAGACTGATCACAGAACAATTAGATGGTGCCCAGCTACCACCACCGACTACTCTGACAGGGATCACAATAGAGGGGCCCAGACACAGTGGGAGAAAAACGTAGAACAAGTTTCAAATTCATGAAAAGTAGACCGGACTTGTTGGTCTGACAGAGACTTGAGAAACCCCAAGACACCCTTTTAACTCAGTACTAGAGTCACTCCTGAGGTTCACCCTTCAGCCAAAGATTGCCCTATAGGTCTTTAGGGCACACAATAACACATGTGAGGAACATGCTTTGCAGTTCAATCATGCGTATGAGACTACATGGGAACACCAGCCCAAAAGCAAAGGCAGGAAGGGAGAGGAAAATTGGATGAATGAAAACAGGGAACCTGGGGTGGAGAAGGGGAGAGTGTTGACACATCTGTGGGTTTGGCGACCAATGTCACAAAAAAAATTGTGTTAATTGTTTAATGAGAAACTAATTTGCTCTGTAAACCTTCACCTGAAGCACAATAAAAAAAAAAAAAATAGAGAACTGATGGTATTGAAGGAAGAAGTCCAAGGTGCACTGAAGGCATTGGCAAAAAACAAGGCTCCAGGAATTGAAGGAATACCAATTGAGATGTTTCACCAAATGGATGCAACGCTGGAAATGCTCACTTGTCTACGGCAAGAAATTTGAAAGACAGCTACCTGGCCAGCCCACTGCAAGAGATCCATACTTGTACTCACTCCAAAGAAAAGTGATCCAACAGAATGTGGAAATTATCAAACAATATCAATAATATCACAAGCAAGTAAAATTTTGCTAAAGATAATTCAAAAACAGTTGCAGCAGTATATTCACAAAGAACTGCCAGAAAGTCAAGCCGGATTCAGAAGAGGATGTGGAATGGGGGATATCATTGCTGATATCAGGTGGCTCTTGCCTGAAAGTGATGAATATCAGAAAAATATTTACCTGTGTTTTATTGACTATGCAAAGGCATTTGACTGTGTGGATTATAGCAAATTATGGATAACACTGCAAAGAACAGGAATTCCAGAACACTTAACTGTGCTCATGCAGAACCTGTACATAGGCCAAGATGCAGTCATTCAGACAGGACAAGCGGTTAGTGCTTGGTTCAAAATCAGGAAAGGTGTGTATCAATGTCGTAACCTTTCACCATACTTATTCAATCTATCTGCTTAGCAAATCAAATAATCTGAGAAGTTAGACTCTATGAAGAAGAACATGGCATCAGGATTAGAGAAAGGCTCATTAACAACCTGTGATATGCAGGTGACAAAACCATGCTCGCTAAAAGCGAAGAGGACTTGAAGCACTTACTGAAGAATTTCAAAGACTACAGCCTTCGAGATGGATTACACTTCAACATAAAGAAAACAAAAATCCTCACAACTGGACCAATTATGATAAACAGAAAATACTGAAGTTGTCAGGGATTTCATTTTACTTGGATCCACAATCAACACCCATGGAAGCAGCAGTCAAGAAATCAAACTACATATTTGCATTGGGCAAATCTGCTGCAAAAGATCTATTTTGAGTATTAAAAAGCAAAGATGTCACTTTGAGGACTAAGGTGTGCCTGACCCAAGCCATGTATTTTCAATAGCCTCCTATGCATGCAAAAGCTGAACAATGAATAAGGAAGAATGAAGAAGAATTGATGCCTTTGAAGTATGGTGTTGGTGAAGAATATTGAAGATACCATGGACTAACAGAAGAACAAACAAATCTGTCTTGGCAGAAGTACAGCCAGAATGCTGCTTAGAAGCAATGATGGTGAGACTTCATCTCATGTACTTTGGGTATGTTATCAGGAAGGATCAGTCCCTGGAGAAGGACATCATGCTTGGTAAAGTAGAGGGTCAGGGAAAAAGAGGAAGACCCTCAGCGAAATGGACTGACACAGAGGCTGCAACAATGGGCTCAAACATAACGATTGTGAGGATGGCACAGAACCAGGCAGTGTCTTGGTCTATTGTACATATGGTTGCTATGAGTCAGATCTGGCTCAATGGCACCTAACAACAACAAGAACAAAAGGTAAGACAGATTACTTCCAAAAGAATGATGGTTAGAACAACAGCAGACCAGTCATTGACAATATCAGAAGCCAGAAGACTTCTAACGGAATAATATCAATGTGCTGAAGGGAAAAAAGCCATCAGGCCAGAATTCTTCACGCAGCTAAACTATCATCCATAAGTGAGAGCAAAATAAAGGCATTAAGGGTCATTCAGAGATTCTCACTGAAAGGACTACCAAAGGATTTACTTCAGCAAAAAAGAAGGTGATCCCAGAGAGACGGAATGGAATGCAAAGAAAGCCCAGAAATAAAGAAAATATTTTGGTAGATTAATTATTGACCATAAATTTGGGCCAGAAGTTATCCGAAGATGCCTAAGATGAAGAGGAAATGTTGAAACATGGACCAAAACAAAGAAATAATTCACCAGCATTAATAAGAAAGACTTTGATCTGCTCCAGATTCTCTTTGCTCAGCCATTCAGTAGAAGAGGGATGAGTGACCCACATCTATTGATTGATTTATATGCCAATCTTATTCCAAGAAAGATTTAGGTTAGCTAACCTACAGCTATTCCTAGTCTATCCTTCATTTTCAGATCCAGAAGCTTCCTAAGGGAGTCATTGGCAGTCTTTAGATTGAACCTTTGGCACTAGTCCCATGTAGAGCTCTCCATGTTCAAATGAATCATGGGATGTGGGTTTTTTAAGCAATGCAATCCCTTAAGTCTTCCAGACAAACACATTAAAGACTTTAAAAAAAAATAAGAAAAATCCAAAGGGAAAAAGAGCATGAAGTCTATAGAAAAAAAAATCTTCAGCATAGAAGAATGTGTAAGACTCCAAAGGAAAATCTTCCTTCTCAAGTAGGTTAACTTGAAGATAAAACTGCTTTATATTTCCAAGGAGATAAAAAATGTCAATCACATCAATCAATGAACAGGTCAGCATAAAAGGAGAATGCAACAAAATTATACCAACAATGGATGAAATTAAATCTTCATTAAAAGCAATAAAAGCAGAATGAAAACTACAGAAAATCTATTCATCCAAATGGATGATAATGTCAAGGATGATAGAATACAGAAGAAATCAAGAAAATATTTAAAATGAACCAAGAAACTGAAAATGAAACAAAAGATATGAAGAACAGGACACTGAACTGACAGCCAACCTGTGGACAAAATATTCCTGATGAAGAGGAAACAACTGGTTAAGAACTGGTTATCAATGTCTCCTGGATTTGGAGGGGAGAGGAGGAAGCCTGACACTGGAAATCAAGAAGATTTATCTCATACCAGGTAAGAATAAAAAAAGGAAACAATATTAGCACATATCCTGGTGTATTTTTAAACCTCAAGGGAGAAAAATACTCCTATAAACTAATAATTGGAATCCCTGAATAGTGAAAATGGTTTGTGCTCACCTCCTAATGGAAAGGTTGGTGGTTGGAACCCACTCAGAGACTCTAGAAGAAAGGCCCCACAATCTACTTCCATAAAGTTTACAGCCCCAAAAACCCTATGGAGCAGTTCTACTCTGTAACATGTGGGGTTATCATGAGTCAGAATCGATTTGACAGCAATGTTTTTTAAACTAAGAATTAGGGTAGAGGAAAGGTTATATTCAAAGGGGTTAAAATCAGGCTTGCTTTGTATAGCTCTTTTGGAACTGTCAGTGCTAAAATAAAAAGGAGCAATGTCTACAGTCCACTAAGATCTAGATGTGACGGCCAAGGATTCTATTCCTAGCCATGGATTTTTCAAATGTAAGGGCAACAGAATGACATTCTCAGGTTTGAAAGACTGGAAACATTAATAAGCTCAGTGCTTTTTATGGAGAGATTCTTCAAGCATATTCAAATCATTGTATTCAGAATTGAAGAAAGAACTGTTAATTAGGAAGTTACGATGAAGAAAAATGGTGACTGTCATTGAAATCAAGCTATGGAGAAAAGTGTAAAATCCTACCTTAGGTTTTTACAATTAACAGGGAAAAAATGGTATTGATGTCTAAATAATTAATACAGACATTGGAACAAAAGGAGAAAACAATTTGAAAGAATAAAAGAGAGTGTTTTATACTGAGGTAGGCTCAAACATAGCAACAATTGTGAGGATGGCGCAGGACTGGGCAACGTTTGGTTCTGTTGTGCATAGGGTCGCTATGAGTCGGAACCGACTCAAAGGCACCTGACAACAACCAAAAACCAAACCAAACCTGTTGCCATCAAGTCAATTCCAACTCATGGTGACCCTATAGGTCAGAGTAGAGCTGCCCCATAGAGTTTCCAAGAAGTGCCTGGTGGATTCGAACTGCCAACCTGTTGGTTAGCAGCTGTAGCACTTAACCTCTACACCACCAGGTTTCCCTAACAACAACAGGCAACCCCTAAGATGGTGCCCAATGATCTCCTCCTCCTGGTATCTGCTTCCTTATGAAATCTCCTCCCCTGCAGTCTGGGTTGGATCTAGTGGCTCTCTTCTAACAAATAAAATACAGCAAATGTGAGGGGATGTCACTTCTGAGATAAGGTTACAAAAAGACTCTGGCTTCCATCTTGATTGTCATTTCTTGCTCTCTCCCTGGCTTGCACTGAGGAAAGCACTGCCATGTTGAGAACTGACCTACGGAGAGGTCCACATAGCAAGAAACTGATATCTCTGGCAAACAGCCAGCCAGGACCTGAGGCCTGCCAGCAACTGTGTAAGTGAACTTGGAAGTGGATCTTCTGAGGCCTGCCAGCAGCCACATGAATGAGTTTGGAAGCCAGTCCTCCCCCATTTGAGCCTTGAGGTGACCGCAGTCCAAGCCAACACCTTGACTGAAGGTTTACTAGAGATCCTAAGCCAGAGGACCCAGCTAAGCCATACTCTGTGAGATAATAAATGCTGTTTTAAGTCACTAAGTTTTGGGATAATTTGTTACAAGGCGATAGATAAATAACATACCTACCATAGAATTATATTTTAAATTGTAGAAGAATGGGAAAAGGGGGAGAAAGAAGGAAGCTCAGAAGTGGACAATATTTCTTTTTTCTATGAAACGGAGTGAAAAAATAATATCTTTGATTAAGTACAAAAAACCAAAACCCATTGCTGGAGTCTATTCTGATTCACAGTGACCCTAGAGGACAGAACAGAACTGCCTATAGGATTTCCCAGGCTGTGATCTTTACAAAAGCAGACTGCAACATCTTTCTCCGAATGAGCAGCTGATGGGTTTGAACTGCCAACCTTTTGGTTAGCTGCTGAGCGCTTATCCACTGTGCCACCAGGGTTCCTGATTAAGTACAAAACAAAATTATAAAATGTTTTAAGAAAATTATTACAAGTAGTCCCTGACTTATGACGGGATTCCATTCCAACGATGACTCCATTCAAAGTCGGTTCTGACATAAGTTGAATACCTCATTTTTTAAAAGTCTTCATTATTATTGCTGTTTATTATCAGTTTCTTTCTTTTTTTAAAATTTTTATTGTGCTTTAAGTGAAAATTTACAAATCAAGTCAGTTTCTCACACAAAAACTTATATATACCTTGCTACATACTCCCAGTTGCTCTTCCCCTAATGAGACAACCCGCTCCCTCCCTCCACTCTCTCTTTTCATGTCATTCGGTCAGCTTCTAACCCCCTCTACCCTCTCCTCTCCCTTCCAGACAGAATTTCAGTTTCTTTATAAATCTGAACTTCATTGTCTTTGGGGGTTGGCATGAGAATGATAACATCAGCAAATTACACACTGCAACATTGTAGGTAATACATAATACTAACGACACCAAACCAAAAAAATCAAACCTAGTGCCATCGAGTATATTCTGACTCATAGTGACCCTATAGGATAGAGTAGAACTGCCCCATAGAGTTTCCAAGGAGCACCCGGCGGATTCAAACTGCCGACCCTTTGGTTAGCAGCCGTAGCATTTAACCACTACGCCACCAGGGTTTCCTTACTGATGATAAGACGTATTAAAAGGACTGTCCTAAGGATGGTTCATCATAACTAGAATATGTCGTAAGTCGGGAACTACCTGTACCAGGATTAACAATATGGTGATTTACTTCCAAATAGTAAACAGAACATATTTCATATGTCCACAAGGAAAGTAGGAAAGTAGCACTGAGAAAGCATGTGGTACAATATGTGAAGTTACCCCAAGTGTAACAATTACACTAGGTACCATTTTCAAAAACAAGGAATCTCAGGTTGATTCAGAAAGCAGAATTCAGCAATATTTACATATCAGTGAGCAGGTATCTACTAAGCACCTACCGGGATAACAGGTGAACAAGCTGACTCAAACTAATGGAAAACACAAACAAGCAATCATAACACAGGACAGTAAGGGAAGTATAGGACCTAAGAAAACTTGATTGGGTGCAGCCTAAAACAAAAGAGGCGCCATTCCTCTAGACAGCCTTCCAAGATTTCTCAAGCACCCCTCCACACACATGACTGCAGTAAGAGACTTTAATTCACTGTTATTAGTTTGTGACAGATTAAACAAGGGAGGTACCAAAAAAGATTAGAGGATATGAATAACATAATTTTAAGGTTCAATTAGTGGATTATACTTTAAAGGCAGAAACACAAATTATTTTCATATGAGACCCTCTCAATAAATTCAAACAAGGAGAAATTATACTTTTTTTTATTATCTCTGATCATAGCGTATAAAGGAGAAATAGTAAGATTTAAGACATAAGAAACAAAAGAAAACCCTGTAAACAAATTGGAAAGCTTTATATGATAACCAGTTCAAAGAAAAATATTAATAATACCAAAAAAACCTGTTGCTGTTGAGTCGATTCTGACTCATAGCGACCCTATAGGACAGAGCAGAACTGCCCCACAGGGTTTCCAAGGAGCAGGTGGTGGATTCAAACTGCTGACCTCTTGGTTAGCAGTCATACCTCTTTACCACTGGGCCACCAGGGATCCATTAATAATACAATAACATATAATTTAGAAAAAATAATTACAAAACATTACATAAGAAAAATTGGGAATGTGGCTAAAGATATACTCAGAATTGAATTTTTAGCATAAAGTGATTAAAAAGAAAAACTTAGCATTCAACTTAAATTTCTATTGAAGTCCTTGAACTTAAAAATAGCAATTAGAAAGCAATTTATTACTAAAAATAAAGAAAATAATTAAAAATACAAGGAACAGAAAAATTGAAAATAATAGAGGAAAATAAACAGAAAAAAAAATTTAACTCTACTTAGGTAGCAGGAATAAGTGAATATATAGATGAATGCTATTAAACCTTAGAGTAACAGATAATCTCCATGTTAGAAAAACTTTTTCAGAACATTGGGAAAAATGGGAAGCTACCAATTTATATTATAAATTAAACATGTCCATGGACTCCAATCCCCCATGTGTCTGTCAGTTTGCCATACTGTGGGGGCTTGCGTGCTGCTGTGATGTTGGAAGCTATGCCACTGGTATCCAAATACCAGCAAGGTCAACCATGGTGAACAGGTTTCAGCTGAGCTACCAGACTAAGATAGACTAGGAAGAAGGGCCGGACAGTCTACTTCTGCAAAGATCTACCAGTGAAAACCCTATGAATAGCAGCAGAACATTGTTTGATATAGTGCCGGAAGATGAACCCATCAGGTTGGTAGACACTCAAAAGATGGCTGGAGAAGGGCTGCCTCCTCAAACTAGAGTCAACTTTAATGATATGGATGGTGTCAAACTTTTGGGATGTTCATTTGCTGATGTGGCATGACTCAAAAGGAGAAGAAACAGCTGCAAACATTCATTAATAATTAGAACATGGAAAGTACAAAGTATGAATTTAGGAAAATTGGAAGTCATCAAAAATGAAATTGAATGCATAAACATTGATATCCTAGGCATTAGTGAGTTGAAATGGACTGGTATTAGCCATTTTGAACTGGACAATCATATGGTCTACTATGCTGGGAACAACAACTTGAAGAGGAATGGAGTTGCATTCATTATCAAAAAGAACATTGCAAGATCTATCCTGAAGTTCAACGCTGTCAGTGATAGGATAATATCCACATGCTTACAAGGAAGACCAGTTAATACGACTATTATTCAAATTTACGCACCAACTGCTAAATTCAAAGATGAAGAAATTGAAGATTTTTACTGACTTCTGCAGTCTGAAATTAATTGAACATGCAATCAAGATGCACTGATAATTACCGGAGATTAGAATGTGAAAGTTAGAAACAAAGAATTGGTAGTTGGAAAACACGGCCTTGGTGACAGAAACGATGCCAGAGATCACATGATAGAATTTTGCAAGACCAACAACTTCTTCATTGCAAATATCTTTTTTACCAACATAAATGGTGACGATACACATGGACCTCACCAGATGGAATACACAGGAATCAAACTGACTACATTTGTGGGAAGAGATGATGAAAAAGCTCAATATCATCACTCGGAACAAGGCCATGGGCTGACTGCAGAAAAGACCATCAATTGCTCATATGCAAGCTCAAGTTGAAACCGAAGAAAATTAAAACAAGTCCACGATAGCCAAAGTACGACTTTGAGTATATCCCACCTGAATTTGGAGACCATCTCAAGAATAGATTTGACACATTGAACACTAATGACCAAAAATCAGATGAGCTGTGGGAGGACATCATACGTGAAGAAAGCAAGAGATCATTAAAAAGACAGGAAAGATAGAAAAGACCAAAATGGATATCAGAAGAGACTCTGAAACTTGCTCTTGAACATCAAGTAGCTAAACCAAAAGAAAGAAATGATGAAGAGTCGAACAGATGATTTCAAAGGGTGGCTCGAGAAGATAAAGTATTATAATGACATGTGCAAAGAACTGGAGATGGAAAACCAAAAGGGAAGAACACGCTCTGCATTTCTCAAGCTGAAGGAACTTTAGAAAAAATTTAAGCAATATTGAAGGATTCTATGGGGAAAATATTAAACAACTCAGGAAGCATCAAAAGAAGATAGAAGGAATACACAGAGTCACTATACCAGAAAGAATTGGTTGACATTCAACCATTTCAAAAGACATCATATGAGCAGGAAGCAATGGTACTGAAGGAAGAAGTCCAAGCTGCTCTGAAGGCACTGGCAAAAAATAAGGCTCCAGGGATTGACAAAATATCAATTGAGATGTTTCAACAAATGGATGCAGTGCTGGAAGTGCTCACTCGTCTATGCCAAGAAATTTGAAAGAGCTACCTGGCCAACTAAGTGGAAGAGACCCATATTTATACCTATTCCCAAGAAAGGTGATCACACTGAATGTGGAAATTATCGAACAATATCACATACAAGTAAAATTTTGCTGGAGATCATTCAAAAGCGGCTGCAGCAGTATATGACATGGAACTGCCAGAAATTCAAGCCAGATTCAGAAGAGGACTTGGAACCATGGATACCACTCCTGATGTCAGACAGATCCTGCTGAAAGCAGAAAATACCGGAAAGGTGTTTACCTGTGTTTTATTGACTACGCAAAGGCATTCAACTGTGTGTGGATCATAACAAATTATGGATAACATTGCGAAGAATGGAATTCCAGAACACTTAACTGTGCTCATGAGGAACCTGTACATAGATTAAGAGGTAGTCGTTGGAACAGTACAAGGGTACACTGCGTGGTTTAAAATCAGGAAAGGTGTGCATCAGGGTTGTATCCTGTCACCATATCTATTCAATCCGTATGCTGAGCAAATAATCCGAGAAGCTGGACTATATATGAAGAAGATTGGGGCATCAGGATTGGAGGAAGACTCATTAACAACCTGTGATATGCAGGTGACACAACCATGCTTGCTAAAAGTGAAGAGGACTTGAAGCACTCACTGAAGAATTTGAAAGACTACAGCCTTCCAGATGGATTACACCTCAACATAAAGAAAACGAAAATCCTTACAACTGGACCAATAAGCAACATCATGATAAACGGAGAAAAGACTGAAGTTGTCAAGGATTTCATTTTACTTGGATCCATAATCAACACCCACAGAAGCAGAAGTCAAGAAATCAAACGATGCATTGCATTGGGCAAATCTGCTGCAAAAGACCTCTTTAAAGTGTTGAAAAGCAAAGATGTCACCTTGAAGACTAAGGTGCGCCTGACCCAAGCCATGGTGTTTTCAATCGCTTCCTATGCATGTGAAAGCTGGATGATGAATAAGGAAAACCGAATAAGAATTGATGCCTTTGAATTGTGGTGTTGGAGAAGAATATTGAATATACTATGGACAGCCAAAAAACTGAAAAAATCTGTCTTGAAAGAAGTACAACCAGAATGCTCCTTAGAAGCAAGGATGGCAAGACTACGTTTCACATACTTTGGACATGTTGTCAGGAGGGATCAGTCCCTGGAGAAGGACATCATGCTTGGTAAAGCAGAGGGTCAGCAAAAAAAAGGAAGACCCTCAATGAGATGGATTGACACAGTGGCTGCAACAATGGGCTTAAGCATAACAATAATTATGAGGATGGTACAGAACCAGGCAGTGTTTCATTCTGTGGTACGTAGGGTCAATATGAGTTGGAACCTACTCATTGGCACCTAACAACAACAACATGGACTCCAAGCTTCTTTGGCTTGCATACAAAATATACACAGGCTAACTTTTCTTATAAAATAGATATGAAAACCTTAAATGCAATGGAATATAGATAGGACATTAGAAGGAAAATCTACAATTCAGTCCTTCAACAGTCATTTATTGAGCAACTATACTGGGCACAGATGATACATAAAGCACTGTGCTAAACACTGGGAGATAATAAATTAGTAAAATAAGCTCAGGGTCTAATGGGGAGGGGATACATAAAACCAGGCTTAAAATGTGTTAAATGCAATAAGAAATATATTCTCAGAGTACAGCACAAAGTAGACATGTAGCCTAGCTTGGCAAGGTAAAACAGGGGGCTGGCAGAAACAGAGTTCTTGGAAGAAAATGTGCTTGAACTAAGTCTAAAGGCAGAGTAGGTGCAAGGAGCATGTTTCACCTCAGAGGGTGAGGCTATTCCAGGCAGAGGAGATGGGCCTGGGTGCACAGAGGCAGGAAATGGTTTGGTGCTTACAGAAAACTATTGTGCACCTATCTGGTCATATTGTATTCATAGGGTCTGCACCAAGGGCCAGCACATGGATTTAGGGATCATCAGCATATAGTTACGGTTGAAGTCATACAGCAAATGAAATATCCCAGGCAGAGTGTAAAATATAAGAAAAAGCAGGTGGCTGAGGACAAAATCTGAACAATACGACAGGGCAGATGGAAGAAGAGGAGCCCATGAAGGAAACGGAAAATGACTGGTGAGAGAAGAATCAGGAGAACCAAGAGTATGAGGAGTAACAGAGATCATGGAAGGAGAGATCCATAGAGACCAATACAACAGAGGAACAGTAAGAAGTGAAGAATGGCTGTTAGATTAGAAGATGAGGAATTGAGACAGCAAGTGTAGATGACTTTGAAAAGCTTGGAAGAGGAGAAAGGGTGGAGAGGGTGTGAGATCAAGGGAATGTTCTGTTGTCTTTAGGATTATTTTCGTTACCTGCTGCTACACAGCAAATCCCTATAGATCTTATGACTTAAAACAAGGGTTTATTACTTCTCAGGATTCTATCAATTAAGTAAGTTCTCCTGTTGGTCTCTCCTTTGGTTACTTTTGGGGCTACATTCAGCTGGTGGGTCATTGGGATGGTCTATTAGGGACCCCAGGGTTCTAGCTCTATGTGGTCTCAGAACCTCTTTCCCAGAATGGTCTCTCAGATCCCAGGGCTTCTCCACATGACCATTTTCTCCATCAAGATAGTGTGGACTTGCTTACAACATGGCAGCTGGTCCCAAAAGGGAATAAGCCAAGCAAGATAAGCTCAGGTGCAAGCACTTACCAAGTTCCTACTTACATTACACTAGCTGATGTCCCCTTATCCAAAGGATATTATGCTGCCAAGCCTAGAGTTAGCATAGAAGGGGACTACACCAGGATATGAATATTGGGAGACACTGTTCATTTGGAGGGCTATTAATTTAATGGTCCACTATAAGCAGTTTTTTTGTTCTGTTTTTCCTTAATATGGGGGAGGGTTAAAAATATTTACAGGCTGAACCTAAAGGTACTAACCGAAAGGGAAATGTTGAAGATACAATAAAGAGAAGGTATTACTAATAGAGCAGGTTCCAGAGTGGGTGTTTGCAGGGGGAGGGGGGAGGAGGGGGGAGGAAACCATCCTCTGAGACTGGAGAAGAGAGATTAAAAATGGGTATGCATGTACCTTGGCTTAATCACTGAGGACAATAGGAGAGGGAGTTAGTTGCCCATGGAAATGGAACACTTGAAGGCAGACTTGGAATTTGTAAGTAACATCAACTCCACCATCATTTTGCTGCTTCATCAACACTCAGTCTGGGTATAGAAGCTGAAGAGGCTGATTATAGTACTGATCCAGGTTTAGAATTTGGCTGCTCAGTACTACAGAGGATAGTGGTACTAGGGAATCATGGGTTACTGGAAAGAGTAATTTGAACGATGAAAACAGGCTCCTGACTCCATAGGTAAGAAGAAAAGGCAGAAGCGAACTGATAAAGTGGAGAAGTCAAGAAAACTACAGGTCTCTACAGATTTAAAACACAGTAAAGTGGGGATAAAGATATGAGAGAGGGAAAATGAAGTTGAAGCTGGAGGAGGGCCAAGAATTGTAGGGCTAGATTATTGGATGGGCAGACCACATAAACATTGAAATCCAGGGATGAATGACAGCTGATGTGGGTCAGAAAGTTCTAAACTAATTCTCAATGTCAATAGCAAATGATGGGAAGCGACCAGGAAGTGAAAGGAAGTAAGCAAGAAAGTATAAAGGGTAGCACCGCTGAGGGGCTACTCATGAGGACAGGGACTGAGTTTGTAGTGTCCTCAGCCTCCTGTACCATGCCTGGCACATACAAGGCACTCAACAAATATTTCCAGAATAAACAAATGACTTTAATCCATCTCCTTTGTTTTACAGATGAGGAAACTTAGGCCCCAAAAGAATAAGCGTTACTTGCTCCAAATCACACAGCTAGTGTACAGTTAGCCAGGTCTCAACCCAAAGTTTCCTACCTCCCTGCAAAACCACGCCTGAATGTGGATTTCCTCCTCAAAATTCCCAGAGTCCAAAGGCAGCTCATGATTTTATTATTTCATTATCTTAAGACTATTTCAATGGCGTTTGTCATTCCTTGGGTGCTGGGATAAATACTCTGAAGGTAAATGAATAAAGGGACTGGCTAACATCTTCCTTGAGGCCTAGAGGGATTTACTCACTGGTTGGAAACACACCATATGCATTTCTAAGACACTTCCAAAATGCCAGTCCTGTAACTGTATCCTAGCCCGTGTGCCAACAATTCATTGTTCTCTTTTGATGCAGTGGTCTCACCTTTTTTCTTTGACTCAGAAAGGAAACATACACACACACGATAGGTGTTGACCATAATCACCATGGATTTTTCCACAGACTCCACAGGATTACAGAAATTTTAATTAGCCTTCAGCTGTGTAGGTTTGAGGCTGTTAAAGTCTTACTGACTACTACTCTTCGAGAAAAAGGAAAACGTCCCTCCCAAAGCCTTATTTTCAGTTACGGACTCGAGTATAAGAAGGAGGGTGGTGACGTGCTCTTTTTTTCCCACTGGACCAGAATTTCAAAGCTTAAAATGTGTGGTAAATCCAACCAAAGATAAAGATTTGCAGGTGTTTTTTTTTTTTCATAAAAGCAAGAAGGGCAGATGTATCTAAAACGTGCTTCTAAGCAAATGGGACATCTGCAATCCATTAGAGGTGTCCTGATGAGAGAAAGTGAGAGGGGAGGTTCGGGCAGAAAGCCTGCTCTGCAGAAACGCAAGCGTGAGGACGTATACAGACCCTTCTGTCAGGATCTGAGGACACTGAGCTTCCAAAAAAGGTTACCTTTCCAAGGGTAAACTGACATCTCTGGCAAATAATCTAGTTCTTCTTTTTTCTTTCCTTCTATCAAGTTACATTTGAAATGTCAGTGCCTCCTCTTTACCCAAGTACACCTACATGTTTTAGTATTTAAGACTTGGCAGCCACCTCAGATAAAGAGAACACTCCCTTCTTTGAGTGCACGGACTTTCCTTTCCCAGCACTCATGGAGAGCAATCTATGTTCTGACTCGGCTTCTTATACTCCCACAGAACAAAGCAAAATTGTCACCATGGGCATTACTTGCAGGTTACTCACTAGCTGTTATGCACCCTGTTTGAGACTCCCAAGAAAACCACTTTTATTAAAGCGTTTGTAGCAAAGGCCCTTGCAAAATTCCCAAGGCTGTGAAAATGACTCTGAGGCCTGTGATTCCTAGAACGGACATTCCCAAGGGCACTAGATTATATTACCATACAGGATCTGTGCTCAGGGCTTGCTTCTGGCCTCGTTTTGGAGGTCGTACATTGAGCTTCGGCAAATGGGCCCAAATAGGATACAATATGTGACTGGGGTGCACCTCAAATGAGTTCCCTTACTGAGTATAGTAACTCTGTTTCCTGTAATGTCTCTTACTCGCTTACTGTCCTTTTGATAAACCATTAGTGCTGGGGCATTTTGTTAATTACTAAATTTTTGGTGACAGACAAAGCTGGCCTGTTAAAACTTGCATTGTAATTTGAGGATTAAAAGCCACACCTCTGGGAAACATCGGTATCAAACTGATTTGGTGTCGGAGACAAGGTGTTAGAAACCACAGTTCGACAAAGTGGATTTCCAAGTGCAGTCAGCAATTACATTTTCAGAAGTCTTCAATTACGCCACTTACAAGAAGGTCAGGAATGTATGTTTAAATTTCCTCATTTACACATTTATAGGTGGAGCTCATATTTATGGAGCTTTTTCACCACTGTGTACAAAAGATCACTGTGTTAAAAATCAACAGTACCTATGCTCCAAAATCTCAAAACCCAATTAAGAGAAGTCTTTCCAAAAAATCAAAGTCTACGTGGCCAGTACATTTCTGGAAAATACTCAATGTCAAGGAGAAAATCATGACTATAGTATCAATGCGCTTTGATTGGAAGAATCTCCTTACTCGGCCTTGAGTTTGTGAATTGAGAGCCTGTGTTAGGAGACTATCTCCGAATCCTGTATCACTAATGTCATCTTTAAGTGCACAGAAAGGAACAAAGACTGTTATGACAGAGGACACTTGGTATTTCATTTATCCTTCATCTCAGAATAATCTTTCAGTAAAACTGAGTGTAAGTTTCTATAACAGTCTAAAAGCTTTTGATTGAAAATAACCAAAAATCCATCTCGAACTGGCTTAAAGGATCAAAGAGATTTCATTGTCCACAAATCTAAAAAGGCCAAAGGTGTTTTTTGATCATAGTTTGATCAGGATTTCAAAGGGGTTTCTCAACAATTCTCTATCCTTCTCCGTGTATCTGCTCTGTTCCCAGTCTGGTTCTCCTTCATTAGCCACAAGATGGCTACCAATAACACCCAAGAGGAAAGAAGAAGTTGGCGCCTCAGAACAATCAAACAAAGGTCCCAAGTATTAAGCTGATTCAACCACCCTAGAACCAATTCCTGTGCCTAGAGAAATACCTCAGTGCTGATCGGTTTAAGCATGAGTTACCTGAACCAATCACCTGTGGAACTGGGGCTGGGGTCCTAACTACCCAAAGGACAGGGCTGCTACCTACTCTCAGAAAGGAAGGAAATGGACGTCCAGGAGACAATCACAGCACAGTGTCTGCTACCATCCTTTTTTAATGAATGGACCTTGATTACTAATTAACTTTTATTCAATATTGGAGATGAAACTCTGTAAAAACGAATCCATTTTCTCTGAATTTGGTAAGTCAGACATTTAAGGATGGTTTTATTTTTTCAAAAAGTTCAAAGAAACTGAAAGTAACTCTTTTTTATTCATAGTTTTCTCTTAAGAATATACTGAAATCCCCAACATATGTTTTCCAAGTTTGATATCAACTTTAAAATCGATCCTATAACCTATCTCCCTAACCCTTTTCTTCCCAGTTTCCAAAAGCAGTATGATCTCATTTGGAATTCTCAGTTACAGTAACCCAAATATTTTCCTCTTGAACTTAAATGTACACACACACACACAAGCCCAAACCCATTGCCTTGGAGTCAATTCCGACTCACGGTGACCCCATGTATGACACAGTATTGTGGGTTATGGGTTGTGGGTTATGGGTACTTGCTCCATAAGGTTTTCTTGATTTTAATCTTTACAAAGAGGATAGCCAGGACTTTCTTCTGCAGTGCTGTTGGGTTGTTTCAAACCCCTAACCTTTAGGTTAGTAGTCAAGTGCAAACCATTGGTGCCACTCAGGGACCTTGAACTTGAATAATGGGTCATTAAATTTGCAGAAGATGCATATTCCAAGGCATAATGAGCCTTAAAAGTTTTCTTCTCATATATGATCATCGACCTCCCAAAGCTTATCAAATAGAACCTGTCCTGCACTCATAAAACTCACCCCAAGTTCATCAACTCCAGCTGCAATGTGCCAATCTAAGGTATTTTCCACAACTAAGTATTTCTTCCATACTTTAATTAGAAGTAGAGCTCCTTGATTTCAGAAATGTAACTGTGGTACTAAATAAAGCTTCTAGGGATGAGTCCACTTGTGCTACTTCCCTCCCACTGCCTCAGTGATGAGAGATGAAGCTGTGTGGAAGGCAGGCCACAGCCTTCCTGTGACTGCCATTGATGGTGTAAAGGCCTTGGAGAATGAAATCAGTGAGAAGCTAATATTAGACAGACAGAAACAATGGTAGCCAAGCTCGCAGTGTTTTCTCCAAGCATTACACTTGAAAGAACCACCGTAAGCCTTCAACCGTGCATATCAGAATGTGCATTCTTTCCTGATGGCAGAGGGGACCGCAGATGCTCGCGAGCTGCATCATTGGCAGATGCGTTCAGGGAGGCAGCTTAGAATCAGACCCCGCTTTGTTTTCCATTTGGAATTTACAGTTTATCATCCTTCCTCACTGACAACCCCCTCCCTTCACCCCTTCAAAATTTGGCAATCTTGGCTACCAAAACCCAAAATGTGAGGCCTGGTGAATTCCCCTTTGGATAGCTGGACCTGCAGGCCATTTTGGTCCCTTCAGTCCCTGGCCTTGTGTGAGGGGTGGAAGAACAGACAGACGGGTGGGGGAGATAAAGCTGGGTAGTTCTCTGTCAGCCAAACTCTTCACCGTCCTTTGGAATGTCCTCATCTCCTCTCCCTCAATAGGGAGCAGCCCTGGGGCGAGAGGGAGAAGTTGCGACACCTGGGCCAGGCCTGTAGCAGGCCGGCCTGTACCCCAGCAGGCAGGCAGCTGCGTAGGGGGGCCAGCCGGCCCAAGCGCAGCTTAGTCAGGCTCTAACGCTGAGCCGAGCTGCAGATATGCCCAGACCTGCCGCCCCCAGGTGTCTGTGTCTGGGCCGGGAGGTGACGGCACAAAAGTGACTCTTGCCTCCTGGTGTTTCCCTCTACCATCCTCAGAGGAATGTGGAGGACTCAGGTGAGGCCACCTCACAAGACCTCTGAGAGGCCACAGTTCTCTGCCCACCCCAGCATGTCAGAAGCCTTTGTCTGCTCTACAACTTTGGCCCTCACCCAGTCCTCCTGCCAAGAGCCCCAGGGCTAGCTCCTCCTCCAGGCCACTGGTGAACTCAGGTGGGAGGTGGCTGCCTCCTCAGGCGGGTTACCTGCCTGCCTGCCCACCTGCCCTGCTGTAATCTGATGATGTTCCCATCATTACTGGCCAAACCTCCACGGCTAAAAAATGTCTTTTTTCTTTTTAATGCAGTGATCCCATAATTAGAAATACTTTCGTTTTTTTTCAAGTTAATTTGATCCCACTGGGGAAAAACTTCTTGTGAGAATTAGTTTTTTAAGAAGCAGCTATTCTGTATTTAACAGAATTGGTAACAACTGGAGTTAGCCTTCCAGGGTGCGAATATTGGGAAGGTTTACCAGCGAATTTGTGGACTCTGAGTCCAACATAAAAAGGTTGTTACTGAGTGTGGCTTTTGAGAATTCCGTTTAAAACTCGGGCTGTGAGCCACTCTCCATCAGGAATGTACCTCTACACATGTTCACTGCACATCTCCTCCGTACTCAAAGTCCTGGCCTGAGGAAGGCATCGCTATTTACAGCAGAGGGTGCAAACGAACAGCACATTGGCCAGATTCAGCCCACAAACATATTTTGTTTCACTCACACCATATTTTTCAAAAATTTGAATTAGTTGCCAACTTTTAAATATCAGAATAGTTCCAGCTTCTCTTGAAAACGCAGGAAATCTGGTGAAACTGAGCCCACATTCCCGAGTGATGACAAGCAGAGTAACAACTGCCACTTCAGACACGACACTGGCTCTCGGCTTGCACAGCGCCCACCTGCCCCACTCCCTCTGACTCGGCCTGCCCAGCCCTCAGCATCTGCTAGCGACCCTCAGGATGGGGAGTCACAGCATATCCACCCTGGGAAAAGCCTTACTCCGAGTCCTCATCCCAGCCAAGCCCCTCATTTCAGAAGAGCTCATTCTTGCCTCCAGAAGAACAGGTCACAGGGCTTTTCTTATTTTTGTGTCCTCTCAATGTTTCTCCTTTTTAATAAGGATTTTTAAATTCCTGGTAACCAAAAGGTTGGCAGTTCAAACCCACCCAGAAGCTCCGCTGAACCTGTGAGTGAATCTACTTCCATAAAGATTATAGCTAAGAAAACCCTATGGGACAGTCCTGCATGGGGTCTCCATGAGTGGAAATCGACTTGATGGCACCTAACGATGACATCAAAAACAATGTTAAGTTAGGGAAGATATTCAGTGTATGTCACTAGCTAAAACAAGGACCTTGATACAAAAGGAAAATGGCAGGGCTGAAGCAGAGAAGCTAAGAGGGAGGATTGTGAGAGGTGGGCACGCCCTCAGGGATGCTCCCATTTGCCACATGAAGAAACCGAGGCCTAGACAGAGGGAAGGCAATGCTCAGGTCTTATTGTTGGCCTGTAGGACAAGAGGAGCATTGTCTGGATGGTCTTTACCCAGCCAGCACCCCAGTCTTTTCTATATACAGGGGTGGTTTCTCTGTCCCAGTTTCTGCTTACATGTTTACAGGGAATGGCAAAGAAGCCCATCGGATCTGAGAAATAAATGTAAGGACTGATTTCAAAAGTCACACAATGACATCAGGTACATGTTCTAAATGAACCTATTGCTGTCAGGTCGATTTTTGACTCATACCGACCTCATGTGACAGAACAGAACTGCCTCATAGAGTTTTCCAGGTTGTAATCTTTACGGGGAGCAGATTGCCAGGTCTTTCACCCCAGGAGTGGCTGGGTGGGTTTGAACTGTCAATCTTTCACTTAGCAGATAAGTAGTTTACTATTGTACCACCAGGGCTCCTTAAATGAACCTAAAGAAGAATAATTAGCAGTCTTCATCTAGACCTACTGGTTCCCTACATGAGGATCAAAATTGTCATATGTGGATTTTAAATCAGTGATTTTACTTCAGTTTTTAAAAGATCCTTCTGGATACTCTGTGGTAAATGAGGTAGTCTATGCAGGTAAACATTAAAGCAGGCAGTTGTTAGGAGGCCGCTACGGTGCTCTTGGGGGTGGTTGATGGTGGCTTGTCTAGGGAGGTGGTAATAAGGGACGAGGGATGCTGATATGTGCAGGGCATGCTCTGGAGAAGGATTCAGGGGAACTTGCTGATGGCTTGCATGTGGGGGTCAGTTGCTGCCTGCCAAGCCTCAGCTGCTTTGGCACTGTCACCTTTCTGGCCTATACAGCACTGTTTGTGTAACTATTTTCATCTGCATGGCCTTTTCCCTTATTACTCCATAAAACAATAAAAACTGAAAAATGAAAAAAAATTGTCAGATGTGAAGAAACGTGTCTGATGACTCCGACAGTGTGTGTGGGGAGAGGCAGCCAGTTTTCATGTTTTCAAACTATGTATTGCTGAAATCCTCCTGGTGTTCACAACCAGAAATAGAGTTCAAACAGGTTGATCCCAAAATTTGTTGCTAGTGGAAATACTGAAATAAACATCATTCAGTTGCAGCAAACACAAAGAGACTGACCAAAACTTTCAGCTGGACAGAATAAAGGTATTTAAGTGGGCCACTGCCTGGGACTTGGAAATGTTGCTGTATTTGTAAGTATATACGGCCATTCAGTAATACTGCCACCAAGGACTCTGCTAATAACAAAAAAAATAAAATTAGGTTAATCCAAAAATCAGTTTTAAGTGCAGCAGAAAGGGAGGGAGGAGAGCAGCATTTAAAGAACAAAGAACTATCTTCTTTAGCCCTACCAATCTGGCCAGGGACTGAGTTTCATACCTACTTTTATAGATGAGTAAACTGGAGCCAAAAAAGCTGACTTCCTCAGCCAGTTTCCAAACACCAGGAAACAGCTAAGCCCAGGTCATTCTAACTCCAAAATATTAGCTCTGTCTGCTACAACTGACAGCCCAGAAGCAACTAAGATGAACAATGGCCAAAGAAGCTTAGACAAGGACATATCACAACTAGGCTACAGAATGCATAAGCACTATAAGAAAGGCGCAAACAAGCGCTTGGGAGGTCAGATAAGGGCAAAAGCACATGGAGCAGAGGGTCAGTGGATCATAGCAGGCTTCCAAGAGGCAGTGGCATTTGAGAGAGTCCTTGAAGGATGCACTGTGTTCAAACAGGCAGAGCAGAGAGAGGCGGGAGTAAGAATAAAGGCCTAAAGTCTGGGGGGCAGAGGAATGGAAGGTAAGCTGTTTGGGTTTGGACTCCACAGAGCCAAGTTTCATAATGAAATTAACCTGTAACCCACTGCCATCCAGTCGATTCAGACTCATGCCAACCCCTGTGTTACAGAGTAGAACTGAGCTCCATAGGATTTTCCTGGCTGTAATATTTTCAGAAGCAGATGGACAGGCCTTTCTCCACAGAGCCCCTTGGTGAATTTGAACCACCAACCCTTAGGTTAGTAGGTGTGGGTGAACCGTTTGTGTCACTCAGAGACCATAATCATTCTTTCCCACACCTGTTAGGCAGGGCGGGGTCCATCTCATGAAGCCGGATGACCTCATGTCTGCAAGGAAGGCCATCACATTACAAATCCAGGACAGACTCACCTGGACAGAAAGCTGGATATGTGTCCCCAGCCAGTAGACAGGCAGCGTGCCCTCTGGACTTCGTGCAGCCCAGACACTCACACTTTCTTCTTCGTACTCTGACTGGCTGACTGACTGCAACTCACTTTATTGTTCCTTTCTCTCAGATTGTGGAAGGAAGGGCTTTGTTTCCTGTTCAAGGATCTCCACCAGCTGCAAGGCAGGTACAACCAACTGGGGGAAGAGAAAGTAGGACCCCGAAGTCCAGTGTTCCTGAGAAGACTTTTAAGGAGCTCAAAAGGGCAGAGAAGAACTGATTCACCTCACGGTCTGTGTAAACCCTGCTCCAGGGTAGAAGAAAAGCTGGGTCCTGCTTCAACAGCTGTGGGCGATCTCTGTCAGCTCCTGAGGGTGAAGGATACTGCTGTCACCAGGCCCAGGAAGCTGGTTCTCGGGGCAGGCCCCTCCCATCTACTCATGAGTGCTAACTAAACTCCCGTTTAGTTTTCCAGTACATTTGATTTTAGTTTATCCTTAGCATCCACTAAGACAGGTGAAGATATAATCTCATTCTACAACTGAAGCAGTTGAAGCTAAGAGAGCAAAGACACTTGTCCCGCTAAAGGGGTAAAGCTGGGACATGAACTCATTAGACCATAGAAGGGAAGGGGGGGGTGCTTGTTTAAGTTCGGTAAAGTCGCCTGGCGAGCCCCTTTTTCCACATCCTGGGACACGTCCCCACACTTCCTCTAGAAATAAAGGTTCTGGTGGCGAGGGTGGCGCAGCCCTCTTACTTGGCCGCAGTGGGACCGAGGGCGCTCCGGGGTAGGTAGGGAAGGCAGAACCATCCCCGGAGAGGAGCGCCAGAGAACTTCAGAGCGTTTCGCCCTTCCCCAGTAGAGGCAAACACAGACAAGTCTGTGTCTTTTACCAACAAGTGCCTTCAAGCCCGGCGGGGGCAGACACCTCCGCGCCGGCCGCCGGCGAGGTCTCCGCTGTCTGTGGGGGCAATGGCCTCGTATCAGCTGCACTGATTTAATGCTCATTGGGCAGCCCGAGCAGGAGGCGTCTTCCCCGGCAGCGCGGCAGCGCGGGGAGCCTTGGGCGACTCCGCGGCCCGGGAGGAGGAGAGGGGGAGGGGAGGGAGGGAGGGAGGGCGGGGAAGGAGGGCGACCCCCCGGGGCGCAGGGGCGGGCGTGCGGGCACACGCGGGGCGCGGCGAGCGGGGGCGGCCACCGCGCGGCGCGGCCCGGGCGCCCGGGGAGCCGCCCATTTCGCCGCGTCGGGCCCCGACGGCCTGAGCTTGGATGCGGCGGCCGAGGCGGGGCGGACGCGGCGCGGCCCGGGCCGGGGGAACGCGCCGGTAGCCCTGGCAGTGCGGCGGCCACAGGATGGCTGAGGTAAGCGCGACGCCTCTCTCTGGGAGCAGGGTTCCTCTGCGCGCGGGGCAGGCTGCCGTCGGGACATGGGGGGCGCAGCTGGAGCCACCTCCCCGAGGGCCACCTGCGTGGTAGCGTGGCCCGAGGCTCGGGCGTGAGGGAGCGTCGTCTCCGGGTGTGAGTGAGGGTGGGGGCGCTCGGGGCGGATGACCCGCCGCCGCCCGACGTCCCAGAGCCGCACGACGCGCGCCGTTTGCGCGCCGGGCTCCGAGGCCGAGGGCGGCTTCGCGGCGTGCCCGGAGCATTCCCTGACTAAAGTGTCGCTCGCGGTGAGAGAATCTCTGGACAATATCCTTCCAGTGGCCGGGCCGCCGCCGGCGAGTGCGCGTCTTCCTTCACGTTTCTGTCCGCCTCTTCAGCCCCTAGAATTTCAGTCCAAGGACATTTTGGACTTACCGTTTCGACCCGTGGAACATGCCCCCCACGCCACACACCCATTTTTTATTTTCTTAATATCAGAATTAAATAGCTGATTTTTTAAACTGACCTTTTTTTTTCTACCCGGATTTTCTCTGGAGAACTAAGCCTGTGATAAACTTAAGTGACTTTTCAAGAATTGCGGAGAAAGGCAAGCGGCAGTGACGGGGGCTCCCTGTCCACGGTTGGACAAACCTTTTGTATCAAATGGCAAATCAGGAGCAGCTATGATCAGAAGGCTTCCAGGACATAAGTAGCGTTCACAGCGTATGGCCGGATTGTGTCAACGTTAAAGCTGACCAGATAGGACTCAGAACAGTGAAGTGCGAGGAAAGAAAGCACTATGGGAATGGGGTTAAGGCTTTAGTGTTTCCATATAAAAGCCAGACAGAATAGGCTTGGCGGATTTTAAATGGTTTACCTACAACTAGCAGGAAGTGAACTTGCACTGCCGAGCTGGTGAATGTGCCTGGCGCTTCACGCATGTATTTGCCTGAGAAGCTCCAGAGCCTGGCAGCGCCCCCACGCCCGTAATAAACCCCTATAACCGCTCGGCGTCCCGGGGCCGGGAGCCAGCGCCCGCCCCAGCTCCGGAGCGCCTAGTCGGTTCCGAGTTGCAACCCTGGTAGCGGCGGCTGGAGCCGGGGGGCGGGGGCCCCTGGCATTGGGGCTGCTTTGATTCCCCGCAGCCTCTCGCTCCGGCGCTGCCGGCCAGACCCCGAGCACCTCGGCTGCCTGGCTTTGCATAAGCTCCTAAAGATTTGTCAGCCAGATGTGACAAGATTGTCAAGAGGTGAGTAAAGGAGGAGATCTGATATTAATCAGTATATAGCTCGGAGCCAGACTTTCTCAAATGCGGTGTAGGAACATGTTCTTCTCATTTAAGGCATCTCTTTGTGGCTGTGGGGCTGCCACCGGTCGGAGTTTGACAGTTAAAATGGAATGCCAACTCTCAGCGTTTACTGTGTGAGTAAAATTGTGTGTGTGTGTGTGCGCGCGTGTGTGGAGAGGGGGTATCATAAGACGCTCTGAAGTTTGAAATGTCCCCTAGTTTTATGGCTGCGCTCATGGCAGCCCTCTGAAGACAGGGCATTTAAATCTGGCCAGATGCCTGGTCGCAGCCAGGCCTCTGCTGTTAACACTTAAGGGGCCTAAAAGAGGCCTCACTGGTGTCCTGGGAATCCCTGTCAGAGGGTGTGTGTGTGTGTGTGTGTGTGTGTGTAGGGGAAAACATGTGTTACTGTGGCTTAGAGACAACAGAGCAGATCTAGCAAAAGAAAAATTTCAATATATTCTTCCTACCAAAGCAGCAAGGTTTTGGCTAAACAATAAGTAAATCAAAAAACAGCATTAGCAGATCATCACTTTTTGTTAGTCACCTTTCATTCCCTGTTTACCGTTTTAAATTCCTTTTTTAAATTTTATATGATATTTCATAAGATTTCTTAGACTCTTAGTTTGTAAGTATCTGCTATGTATTAAAACTTTGTTCAGTGATAAATATATGGGCTTCTCAATTGCCTCTTACCAAATTTATTGATATACAGAATTAAAACCTCATTAAAATTGTCTCTGAAAATAAAATGGTTTGTACAACTTACAAAAGAATATTCCTTCAGAGTGTGCTGTCTCATTAGGGGGAAAGCAATTAGGAATATATAGCAAGATGTTTATAAGCTTTTGTATGAGAGTCCGACTTGATTTGTAAACTTTGCACTTAAAGCACAATAAAAATTATAAAAAAAAAAAAAAAAGAATATTCCTTCAAATGTTAACAAAGTGTCCTGGATTTGATTTTTGCTTTACATAGGTGTGACAAGATGACCACCGCTTTTGCTGTGATGAATTGTGATAAAATAATCTTATTCTTTTTGGAATACTTTCAGATAATTAAAAAGAATAAGATTATAGGTCGTCATCTGATGTCTAATAAATTTGCTAACTTCAGTATCACAAAGTATTGCTATTTCAACTCAACTTTTGTTAGTTAAGCATGTTCCCGTTACAGTTAAATGCTGAGAAGAGGTGGTAAAATCTTCGCTTAGCACTCGTGTTGTCCATACTTGGGGAACTATAATTATGCTCAGACATTTAATTTGGAACATCACCTGTACCCATGGAGGTCCTTCAACCTATTAAGGTCTTAGTGACATTCTCCTCCTTCCGTCATAGAGAAAGCAGTTAGTTTAAAGTGGTTATTTGGCCACTGATACCCATTAGGATGTGAAACAGCTATATGTTTGCTGTGGTTATAAATCACTTTAAAAATATTAACCAACATGGAGTAATGCCTTGGAAGCATAGTGGGTTTTTGTTTCATTTTTTTACATATCCCCTAGAAATTTTCGTGCAGCGGTTAGACCTGCGTCTGAGGCCCATGCCCACATTTTGTACCTCAGAACCTCAGGATTATCAGCTTGTAAAGGATAGTCCAACTCGATGGGTGAGAAAAGCCATATAGGTTTCCCAGCGAAACAAATAATAATTGTCCCTTCATCACACTTTTGTCACTTATGAAATACAAACAGGGAGACATTTTTTTAAAAGTTCAGTTTGTCAGTAAAGTTGCACCACTGTGTATGTGGTGGGGGTGGACTGTCTTTTAGCTCTGTATATGGCTTTAGAAGTTATTTTGACAGTGGCTATTAAAAGAGTTGCCCTGAAGGTTCCACAAGGTAAATTACTTGCAGGAGGAGCTGTGCTTCGCCCTGGAGTGAATTTTCTCCTTTACAGATGTCATTTAGAGTGAGTTACTTTTGTCAGAAACAACCGTTTTTAAAAAGAATGAGAAATACCCTACCTAAGGGGAAATCTCGATGCTGAGCCACCATTCTTTGGTGTCAGGATTTAGGGAATCGATCATTTTTTATTCCCCAAATTGCCTTATTTTGAGTAGACTTCTGCAGAGCCTTTATTATCCTCATTTTTTTTATTTAGATCTTTTATTTTTGATGATTTATTGGGAAGTTACCTGGTGACACAGTGGTTTAAAGCATTTGGCTGCTGACCAAAAAGTCAGCGGTTCGAACCCATCAGCCGCTTCATGGGAGAATGATGTGCCTTGGATTTCAGCCTTGGAAACTCTATGGGGCAGTTCTACTCTGTCTTATAGGGTCACTACGAGTTGGAATCGACTCCACGGCAGTGAGTTTGGCTTTGTTTTTGTTTGTTTTTAATGGGGAGATGTTAAAGATAACTGAGTTCTTTAAAGAAGGAGCATCTGGAAAGTTTTTTGTTTTTTTTAATCACTTTCTACCTGAAAATCTTATTTCCTCTTACCTTTGAAACCCTTTTTCCTAATTCTGGAAATTCCAAGATTCGGGTGTGGCCCCATTTCTCTGCACAGACACATGCTGCTTTTAGCCAAAGAGGGTTCTAAACAGAGCAGATGTGCTTCACCAGGGCCCAACTTGGGACCTTTTTAGACTTTGAGTAGTTATAGGCAAAAGGGCTGTCGCTGTTCACTTCTGCACATGGACAAATCACAAGGAGGACTCTGCCTTGGAGTGGGGGGTAATAATTTCACTTGGCTGCTATGAAGCAAAAGAGAGATGGAGAAATAAAATATGAAGGCCAGGTCTAAATAGCCCTGTGTGGCAGGAAATGGTTGTCTCAGATAAAGTCCGATTCAGGCTTTCTAATTTAGGATTGCTTCATATAGCTATGTTACTTTGATCATCTTCTCTTACAAATTATTTGTGTGATCCTGCCACACATGCAAACAAACATCAAAATTATTTTCCGGCTTTACGTTCTGTAGCCCTCTGATTGTTTATCGTATTCGTTATGAAGGTACAATTTTTAGTCTGTCATCTAAAACATTTTGTGTTTATGTCATGCTGAATTTGTAGACAGTGATCAGGATGCCACATTAATTAAGTCTGATCTTTTTAAAACAGTTTTGAAAATCAGGTTCCTTTTTTATACTTAGTTTTGAAAATCTAGTTCTCATTAAGTCCCTAAAAGAAATGTTTCAGAATTTTACTTAGAAATGTTCACAGTTTCATCATCATTTTCCATCAGCGGCAGCAGCAAAGTTGCCTGCATGTGGAGCTGACCACCTTAGTTAAAATTATCTTAAAGTGTTAATGTCTTGTTCTTGGGGTTTTTTTTCTTTTCTCTTAAGACCGATTCAACTGTATTCAACAGTTCCCTACATGTACAGTTAACAGTTAACACCTTTCTGTTTTACATTATCAAAGGTTTCTGAAGATTATCCTTAAGGTTTACCAAACTTAGGTTATAGGGGAAAAGAATCCATTGCTATCATTTATATTTCTCTATTGTTATTTTTTTAAAGAAGTGTTTGGTTTGGTTTCTGAGGTAATATTTGCATGTTTCTCTACTACTTTTTATATTTTCCATTTTCAGAACCAATAATTTTAAGAAAAAAGGCATAGATGTTAAATTATTCTGGCACAGAGTTTATACTTTGATTTATAAAGATCAAAAGAATGAGAATTTTCCCCATAGCCCTCTTTGAACTAAACAGCAAGAGAATACTACAGGTGTGTCACGCATACCTTCTCCTCACAGGTAGACTCAGCCCAATATCTGCCACCTGCAGGGGGTCTTACCTCCCATCTGCCCTTTCTCCACCAGACCCTTCTCCACACCCTCAGTCGTCTTTGGTCTCTCTTTTCATCCCCGTATTTGCGGTGAGAATTCTGTCAATTCTCCTTGAATGTCGTTTATAGATTACAAACACTGACTACCTGGTTTCCTAGGCCCCCCAAGTCCCTGCTTTCAACTATGCTCATGGTAAACAGTGTTGCCCATTGTTCGGAATCCCGTTGGTTCCATGAACCCAGTGGAGGGATTCCTGACTTCGCATCTGAACAGAGCCCCCTCCCTGCCATCCATGTTGCCTTTCAGGGTCAGCTGTCACTGCCCATAACAGAAACCTCTGCTCTGTGGCCCCGCTTCCTGGGTCTGACACACAAGGACCATGGTGAGACTTTCTTTGTGCCTAGGACTGGTGGCATTTCCTGCACACACTTAAAAAGATATGTCTCCTTCCTGAGGGAAGCCTTCCTCCTTGGGCCTCTCTAAGTGACACTGCTTTCTCGCTCTATATATGCCATCTCACTTGAACTAAAAATTTGAGGGGAGGGGGAGACTTGATTTATTTTATGTTTTCACGGAAAATACCAAACCATCAAAATTAGAGTAGTTTAATGAAGCTTGGCAAGTGTTCTTGGGGGTTTAGCAATTTCCAATTTTCGGGCAATCTTGTTTCATTTATATTCCCTACCCTATTCCTTCCCCTGTTACCAGTACTGGATTACTTTGAAACAAATCCTAGGCATAATAATTTTATTAATAAGTATTTTAACATGTAGCTCTGAAAGACAGACTTTCTTTAAAACAAAAACAGTATACCATATAGTACCTAAATTTTTTTTTTTTTACAATAACTCCTTAATGTCATTAAATTTCCAGTCAGTGTTCATATGCCTTGATTATCTCATAAACTATACCATCATTGTTTTGTTCAAATCAGAATCCAGATAAGGCCTATACAGTATCTCTCTTAACCCATACTTTTATTACTTGATACTTTTTCCTTGCAATTTATTTGTTGAAAAAGTTGGGTTATTTGTCCTGTCGAGTGCTCCTGAGCCTGAATATTGGTGATTGCTTCCTTGTGCATTTAAACATTGCTCTGTCCCCTGTCCACCAGGCATCTCTTAATTTGTTGTATTGTGGTGGCTTGTATGATGCCGTGATACCAGAAGCTTTGCCACTGGTATTTCGAATACCAGCAGGGTCACCCTTGGTGGACAGGTTTCAGGGGAGCTTTCAGACTAAGACAGACTGGGAAGAAGGACCTGGCAGTTTACTTCTGAAAAAACTGGCCAGGGAAAACCTTATAAATAGCAGCAAAATATTGTCTGATGTAGTGCCGGAAAATGAGCCTCTCAGGTTGGAAGGCACTCAAAATACACAGTGGCTGCAACCATGGGCTCAAGCATAACAATGATTGTGAGGATGGCACAGGACCAGACAGTGTTTCATTCTGTTGTATATAGGGTCGCTAGGAGTCGAGACCAACTTGATGGCACCTCACAACAACTATCCCCTGTATTTTCTGTAAACTGGAGTTGATCAAGATTTGGGTTTGAACTTTTTTGGCAAGGACATCACCATGTATCCTTCCATTCAAAGGCAAATGGTCTCTTTATTAGCAGTTGCAGAATGATGGTATTCCAGTTCTCCATTTATTTATTCACTGGAATAATTCTGTAAAGGGAATGGTCTCATCAGTGATTTGGTGACCCTGAAATACAGTCTGTATGGAAATGGATACCTACTTGATTCTTTCCCTTTGTTTACCGGGTTTCAGAATAATTAGTTGGTTCCCTAGCATCTTCTAAAGGTGGCCAATGAGTTTAATGTTTGTTTTGAGTCTATTTTGAGTTCCTAAATTTTAATATTGTAAATGACTCACATTAATTTTTGATAAATTGTAATATCAGCTTGGTTGTATGACTTTCATCCCCTGATGAAGTCATCTGCTCCCCTAGGGCAGATACTGGAAGTTATTCATATTTGTATTCATATTTGCTCCCCATCGTTATCGGTACGTGGTAACCAGAAAACCAAACCAGTTGCCATGCAGTCGATTCCAACTCACGTCGACCCCATGTGTGTTAGAGTAGAACTGTGTTCCGAAGGGTTTTCAATGGCAGTGACCTTTCAGAAGTAGATTGCCAAGCCCTCCTTCCCAGACGCTGCAGGGTGGATTCCAACCACCAACTTTCAGTTAGTAGCAGAGCACTTAACCATTTGTGCTACGCAGGGTCTCTCTAGTACAGAGTGGATGCCTTCAAAAACAAACAAAAGAAAACATGTTAAATAAATGGCTATCATTTTGTTAAGCAGTTAATGGGAAGGTGATGTCAGGGTACGTTGATGACATGAACGTCTGGTTCACGTGTGTGTTTCTCGAGGTAGGTTTCATCCAGCGCTGCCAACGGCAGATGAGTTACTCACACATAAGGACCTTATGGGTTTTCTTCTCTCATCTTCCTGGTTGTCCTTATTGCTTATCCGTCAAATCCTGCTTGTACTTCTGTGGGTTTGCCTATGTGAGAAATGCAGTGGAAAACTTTTATGTGAAAGAAATGAGAGATCAAAAGGACGAGTGTTTTCCCCGTTGCCATCTTTGAACTAAACAGCAAGAGAACACTGCAAGTTAGAGGAAAGGAGGCAAGGGGGCAAAAAAATCGTATTAAAATCAGAAAAGTGAGAAGCACAGAATATGTGTAAGAGGCAGAGCAACTTCAAAGAACTCCTACCCTTGGATGGCGAGGTTCCTTGAACCAGGAAGGTGAGCTCTGCAGCCACAGAGGATGATGGGAATGATAATTTCACCACAGGTGAAGAGAAACAAACCCTCTCCCCACAAGCCGAGGGTGGTCCAGCTGCTTTAAAAGCTGTCTTGTGTTAATACAAGGAGCTCTGGTGGTGCAGCGGTTAAGCACTTGGCTACTAACCAAAAGGTAAGAGGTTCAAACCCATCAGCCTGCTGCATGGGAGAAAGTTGTGGCAGTCTGCTTCTGTGAAGGTTTACAGCCTTGGAAACCCTATGGGTGAAGTTCTGCCCTGTTCTATATGGTCGCTATGAGCTGGAATCGACTCGACAGTAATGGTTTGTTTTATTTTGTTTTTGCGTTATACATCCTGATTGTCAGTTTTCGATGTGTGCTTCAATTTTGCAGGACTCAGATATATAACAACAAAAAATAGGCTTATATTCAGTATTTAAAAATACAACTTGGAAAAACCTGAAGCATTTTTATTCTAAAGCTTGGTGACTTTTAAAAAGTGATTCGTGGTTTGTCAGACTGGGTCCTTTGACTTCAAGTTGGGGAATTCATGATTCTTACCACTAAGAATCTTTTATCTCCTGAGACTTTCCCATTTAAAAGAGAACCACAGACTCTTAGCTTGGCCTCAGTGATCTCTACTAGTAAGCCATTTGCCATGTGGTTGTCACGTCGTCCTCTCCATGATCAGCAGGAAGATCAGTGTGTAAACTAGGAACTGCACCCGAAAATAATAGTTGCCGTCCTTTCTGCTCAGCAATCCTTAGGGCATGACTTCCGACTCAAGATTACTTCATGGTCACTAAACGGCTTCTCAACTCCAGCCATCATATTCTTGTTCCAAGAAGGAGGAATGAGGAAAGGCAAAGAGATCTCTCAGCTGAGTCAGCTCCCATTTATAAGGAAGTTTCTATAAAGCTCCACTCAACAACGTCTACATATATACCATGGGCCAGAACTTAACCACTTGGCTGCCAATGGAGACTTGGAAATTAAGGCTGTTTTACTGAGGCAGATCTGGAAAAAGAGTATTCAGTGGGCAGATATTATCAGTAAGTATCGTGCAGCTCTCTCACTGATTCGTTCAGTCATTCATTTATTCTTAGCAAATCCCGACAGGAAGTTTACCAAGTAGCAGACACAGTGCAAGCCACTAGTTGTTGGTTTTGGAGTTCCAGTTGTTTTGTTGTCTCTTTCAGAAGTGATTGGTTGTGGAGCAGCTTTTGTGGAGTTTTTTTTTTTTTTTTTAAATCTTAGATGTTTTTGGTAGCTCTGTCTGTGCAAAATCAGACTAGCAGAGCCCAGAGGATCTAAGAGCCTACTTGCTGTGGGGCTGATGGCAATAATAGTCTCACTGTGCTAATTGGTCTCTCCAGCTGTCCATTTGTGTATCCTCATTAATTTGGCTAACAAGCCTCAGGTAGCAGGAGCAGGTATCCAATCATTTTATAGATAAAGTCACCAAGGCCTGGAGCTGAAGTTACCTGGCTTAGCAGGAAGTAAGACGTAGGTTGCCTGTGGCCAGTCCTAGGTTTACTGCTTCCCATTGGGGAGTGCCCAGCATGGTGAGGGGGAAGGAGCTCAGGCTTCTCAGGTCTGCAACCAGAGGAATCTTTTTAACAGACGAATCATATTAATTTCACACCTTGTTAAGGCTCACCATTAGAATAAAATCCATACTCCTTGCCCTGCCCCACAAGGCCCTATACAGTGTGACATCTCACCTCTCAGACCCCATTTTCTACCATTAACATCACTGACTCCACTCCAGCTACCATGGGTCCTTTTCTGTTTCCTGAGTACCCTAACCTCTTTTGTGCCTCCGGGCCTTTGCACTTGCTGGGCCCCCTGTCTGAAACAACTCTTTCCCTCTCCAGGTCTTCACATGACTGACTCTTTGCCATTCCTCGGGACCCAGTTCAAAGGTTACCTCCTCAAAGGCCTTTGATGATGATCCTTTCTAAAATATATTTATTCCTGCTTCCACCCGCTTCATGCCACCCAGTTAAATCGCTAGCATAACTTTTTTGTTAGTTTTTTCATTGCATTTCCCTTACTCTGAAATAATCTTGTTTGTTTACTTATTTTGTTTTTCCCCTAGGCTATAATTTCCTGGAGGGCAGGGACCTCATCTGCCTTCTTTAACACTTTAACTCCCAGAGTGTAGAACAATGCTTGGTTCCTAAACGCCCAGCAAATACTTACTCAATGAATGACACTTCTTTAACATGTGGAATTTCAATTTCCTTATTTGCAAAATGTGGATGATAATGTCTCCCTGTCAAGGTTCCTGTAAGGATTAAATGAAACCGCGTTACTGCACTTAGCATTGAACATTGATGTTTCAAGATATAATCCACCCCTAGTATTCAATATCCATATCTGAGACCACACTGATAGCCTCTAAATCCCTCAGCTTCCTCATCTATGAAATGGGGGTTTTGTCTAACTCCTGGGATGGTTATGAGAGAGAAATTAGATCGTTCAATGGTTAGTGCCTCACACATAATAAATACTCAGTAAAGCTCACCAGCTCTGTAATCTTGAGCAAGTTACAAATCTTCCATAGATTTGAGTTTCCTGAGAATAAGTCCCTCCTCCCAGCAATGTAATGAGTATTAAATGAGATCACCTATTAAACATGAGCACCATCGTATTGAAAGGTAGATGCAACGAACTCAGCACTGTCCAGTGGAACTTTCTGTGATGATGGAAATGTTCTGTATCTCTGCTGTCCAATACAGTAGCCACTAGCCACATGTGGCTACTGAGCACTTGAAATGTGGCCATTGTGACCCAGGAGCTGAATTTTTTATTTTATTTGATTTTAGTTAATCTAAATTTAATAGCCACATGTGGCTAGTGGCTACCATACTAGAAAGTACAGACTAAGTGACTTGAGCCTGGCTGCCTGGCTGGTACACAGTTCAATTTTGGGCCTGAGCCAGATCACAAATGACTCTTCAGGATCAGTGCCGTGACTGTGGGAGCCCCAAAGATCTATAATTTTCCTTTTCTCCTTCTATCTCTTGTACCATTGCTGTCGAATCAATTCTGACTCATAGTGACCCTATAGGACAGAGTAGAACTGCCCCATAGGATTTCCAAGGCTGTAAATCTTCACAGGATCAGATCACCAGGTCTTTTCTCCCCCGGAGCTGCTGGTGGATTTGAACCACTGACTTTTCGGTTAGCAGCTGAGCACTTTAACCACTGCACCACCAGGGCTTCTTGCCTTCTATCTAGTCCCCCAAGAATATCTCCCTGAATTTATCCTCAGTGTTATGAAAATGTATGCATGTGCTAGAGATGAAAACAGCTTTGAAGTGAACGATTTTTATTCTCAACCTCAAGAATTCAAACCCTGTCAATAGCTTGCACCGTGTAGCAGTGGATGTCTGTGCGTGTACCCCACTGTGTGGAGATTCAGCACAATGTCTCCTGACAGGAGGCCCATGACAACATCTCCCCACACTGAAGGTAGAGCAGGGGTGTCTCGGAGATGAAGCGGGACCTACAGATTCACCTGAAAACTAGGTCATAACTTTCTATCCCACGACTGCAAATGACCGAATTATCCGTAACATACTCGATGTGTCAGTAATAGCTTTTGGACAGATGAATAAGCAAATGGTTGTTAGTTACAAAAAAGTAAACCAGAATTTTGAATCTTGATTTGTAACACATCAAAGTGGCAAATAACAATTCCAGAAATAGTCTGATTAAGATAAGTGCGTGAAAAAGCAATAATCATTGTCTTGATGAGTTCGGAATGTTGTAAACATCTGCTTTATGTTTCTGAAGAATGGAACAAGTATTAGGATTCTGAAGGAAAGGATGTAAGTTTTAAAGAGTTTTCCATTTTGATTATATGAGTACTTTTCATCCTGTAATTAGAATTTCTTGGTTTGATTTCTTTTGAGAAGCTTTAATTTGTCTTTAGATAACGGTGCTATAATTTTACTACATCATGGAATTCTGAGATGGGTGGAAAAATACAAGGGCCTTGATATTGGAAATTTTCTTTGACACTGTAATTAGCTTTTTTAGTTCATAAATAATTCCTCTGAGATTACTTCCATAGATGTTTAATAAGCTTTATTAAACTTCATTCAAATGGGTTTGTGTAGAACCACATGAAGGTTTCTTACAAAGCAGCATTCATACGTTAGAATTATAGATAAAATTGCCTAAAGCTAGAAGTTGCTGAAACTGATTGGTCAGATTTGGTCAGTGGTTCTCAACTGTGGTCAGTTTTGCCCCAGGGGACATTTGACAATATCTGGAGACGTTTTTGATGTTACTGGCATCTGGTGGGCAGAAGACAGGGTGGCTGCTAAATAAATATCTACAGTGCTCAGGACAGCCTCCCCAAATGTCAGTAGTGCTGAGGTTGAGAATCTCTGGGATAGTGATGAGAGGCTCAGAAGCAATCTTAGGTTGTGAAATGCCCTTGGAATTATTCCCCCTGTGGTTGTCTGTGCTGGGTCTGAGGTAGGATCACCCAGAATTTCCTGGGGCTTCACCTGAGCAGGAGCCTTTCAAGCAGAGTCTTCTGGAGTAGAGGAAATATGTGCTCAAGGACATCTCTTCCTTTGATTAAAGCTGGTCTCGTTTTCCAAGTAAATGAAATGTCAATTTACTTTGCATAGTTTCAACATCTTGCTTTTAAAGAGTGAAAGGCATCTTGAGGGACATAATCCCACACTAAAAACTTTTCTCCTTTAAAAAAATTTCCTTTAAAATAGTCATATTTGTAGAATCGAAGTTGTGAAATGTTTCAGACGCTTAGTAGTGAGTATGCCGGGAGCTATGGAGAACACAGAAGTGACTGGATCATCTGTGAACTAACGTTCAAAGTTTGGGATGCTTGGCAGCATGTTAGGTGTACCACAGACTAAGCTAATGGAGACTTTTAAAATTTTCGCTTTGATAGTGTATAATGTAAGTTAAGCCATTACTCATTTTTATTCTTTAGCTTCCATTCAAAACACATACATAATTATGTGTATAGAAATAAAAAAAATATGACCGAGTAATACTGCCCCATAGGATTTTCTTGGCTGTGATCTTTATGGAAGCAGATCGCCAGGTCTTACTCCTGTGGAGCTGGTGGGTGCATTCAAATCATGAACCTTTTGGTTAGCCATTTGCACCATTCATGTACCAAAAAGAGTACAGTGGAGTGACTTTTAGTATGTTTATAGAGTTGTGCAACCATCACCACTAATTTTAGAATATTTTCATCATTCAAAAAAAAACCCTGGTCAAAATTTAAAACTTTTGTGCTTCAAAGGATACTATCAAAAAAGTGAAAAGATAACCAATAGAATGGGAGAAAATATTTGCAAGTCGTATATCTAGTAAGGGACTTGTACCTAGAATATATAAAGAGCTAAAAAGACAAATAACCTAATCTTAAAATGGGCAAAGGATCTGAATACTCCCGTCTCCAGAGAAAACATACACATGGTCCATAAGTACATGAAAAGATGTTCAGCATTACTATCGATCAAAAAAATGCAAGTCAAACACAGTGAATTCTACTTCACACTTACTAAACCAAAAAACCCATTGCCGTCAAGTAGATTCCGACTCATAGCGACCCTATAAACTAGAGTAGAGCTGCCCCTGTGGGGCAGCATTTTCAGGGAGCACCTGGTGGATTCGAACTGCTGACCTTTTGGTTAGCAGTTGTAGTTCTTAACCACTACGCCACCAAGGTTTCTGTTCATTAGCTATAATAAAAAAGACAATTACAAGAGTTTGAAAGGGTATGGAAACATTGGAACCCTCATACATGACAGGTGGGAATGTAAAATGGTATAGCTTCTTTGAATAACAGTTTGCCAGTTCCTCAAAAAGTTAAACATAGAGTTACCATGTGATAACAGCATTTCCACTCCTAGCATAAACCCAAGAGAAATGAAAACAAATGTCCACCATATTCTTGCACACAGGATTTTTTTTGGAGGTGATGAAATGTTTTAAAATTAAATTGTGGTGATGGTTATACAACCGTGTGAATAGACTAGAAATCATTTGAGTTGTGTACTTTAAATGAGTATATTATATGGTGTGTGAATTATATCTCAATAAAGCTGTTTTTTAAAAAAGATAAAAACAAGGAAAAAAGAACATCTTCTACCACCACCAGTTAGCAGTCACCCATTTCTCTCCTTTCCCCACAGCCCTTGGCAACCGCTACTGTGCTTTCGGGCTCTGTGGGTTTGCTCTTCTGGACATCTGTTGTAAATGGAATCACATATGTGGCCTTTTGTGCCTAGCTTCTTTCACTTAGCATGTTTTCAGAGTTCATCCATGTATAACATGTTTCAGGACTTTGTTCCTTTTTATTGCCAAATAGTACTTCATTGTATAGGTAGACCACATTTTGTTTCTCCACTCATCAGTTGATGGGTGTCTGGGTTGTATCCACTTTTTAGCTATTATAAATACTACCGCTGTGAACATTGCTGTACAGGCAATCACCAGGTTACGAATGTCAGACTTGTAGTTACGAACCAACCCCCTAATGCCTACTAAAAATGAGAAGTACATACAATGGTTTCGTAATAAGAACGGATGCAACTTTGTGACACGTATCAAAACATTATCATTATTATTACTGTATCTGGAAGTGTTTAAGGTTTTTTTATGCGTAGGAAACCTGTTGCCGTTGAGTCAATTCCAACTCAGAAGGTACACTATATTCTAAGGCAAAACTGTTTGAATTTATGTACAAATTGGAGTAAAAGACAGATTTAGGGATGGAACTCGTTGGTAACCCAGGGACTGCCTGTACAAGGATTTGTGTGGCTGCAGTTTTCATTTCTCTCGGGTATATACCTGAGAGTCGTATTGCTGGGTCATCTGGTAACTCTGTGATTAACTTTTTGAAGAGCTGCCAGACTGCTTTCCAAAGTGACTGCACCATTTTACAATCCCATCAGCAACCGATTTTTAAGTGAAGATAGGTTATATCCTCCTTAAAACAAGTTTCCCAAGTCTTTGGGCCACATTCTCCCCTTCTCTGCCCCCCACACAAGGCCACACAATCCCTTAATTGGCAGACAGAGGTTTCAACCCATAATTGTAGGGCCTTACCACCCCCTCCTCGAAACACATGCACACACCAGTTTCCAGACTCTCTTGAATCCTACAGGTTCCACCCAGCAGCTCTTCGCAGGCACCTCACTAACACAGCTCCTGTGAGAGTTTTTTCGCTTTAATAATAGATTACAGTCCTCAGGCCTCTACCCCCTTTTGAGAACCTCATCTTAGAAACATATGTGAAGCTTTCTTTTTAATACTGGGACTTTTTTGGACACATTCATCTCTATTTTTTATTTCAGTTAGAATTTTGTCCATCCGACATGCCCGCACCAAGCACGGCACCATAACGTGCAGTTGAGGGGTCAGCGGGCTGACCCAGGGCATCTGTGTCTGACACATACACAGTCCGGTGTAGTCAGCCATCATCAGTTGCCGTGGAGGTGATTCTGACTCATGGCGACCCCATGTGTGTCAGAGTGGAAATGCTCCGTAGGATTTTCAATGACTGTGGTCATTCAGAAGTAGATCACCACATTGCTCATTGCTTTGGAGCTGCCTCTGGGTGGACTCAAACCTCCAATCTTTTGGTTGGTAGTCAGGTGCATTAATGGTTGTACCACCCAGAGATTCCAATCAATCACTAAATCCAAAAAACAAAGAAACAACTCAGTTGACATTGAGTCAATTCTGACTCATGGTGACCGTACGTGTGCAGAGTAGAACCGTTGCATAGGATTTTCAAGACTGTGAACTTTCAGAAGCAGACTGCCAGGCCTTTCTTCCAAGGCCTCTCTGGCAGGGTTTGAAACACCAACCTTTCAGTTAGTACTTAATCATTGGTACCATCCGGGGACTCCTAGTCACTCATTATATGTTCTTAAATCCGTTTAGATTTTCAGCCTCTCCCACATCTTGGGGGCAGTAACAAATTCCGTATGTGGATTATTCTCGGTTCACATAGTCCTCCCTTTTCCTTGTTCCAAGATGGCCTCTGTAAACCTTTGAGGATTGCTGCTTTGGTCAACTTAGAGATTTGGTGCAAATGGACTTTTCACTCTTTCTGTGCCCTGAATAATACAGCAAGATGTTTCCTTCCAACCTGTAGTCTTTCCTTTCATACTAAAAAGCCCCGATGTTTTTAGCCCATTCTCGCGTGTCAAGGGTCTGTGTATATCTTCACGGTCTCCAGGTGCTCAGCAGGCTGCTTATCTTCCCGGGGCAAAATATACCCCTCTGGGCCTGACATAAAGTGGGCACGCATGGCTCAGTGAATGTTGCTGAATGGAGGACTGTGTTTTGTTTTGTAAATGCAGTGCATGTTCCATACATCACTCATGTGCTACGCATAACCGTCTTCTCCTTTGCAGGCTATAGGCTGTACTCTGAATTGCAGTTGCCCAAGCTTCAAACCAGGGAAAATAAACCACCGGCAGTGTGAGCAGTGCAGACACGGATGGGTGGCCCATGGTAACTTTATTATTTTTTTCTCCTTTTTTGTTTTGTACTGTTCCCTGTAAACACTTCTAATTATTTAGGACCTGTTTTAATATCTAAAAATGACAGCTAATGTTCAGTAAGTGATTGCTATGTGCCAGGTAAAATGCTCAGAGCTTTACAATATGGTATCTCTTTGAATCTTAACAACTCTGTGGTGTTTTATTGGCTCTGTCTAAAGATGTAGAAACTGGTGCTTCAGAGCCATCATTCTGATAGAAATGTTCTGTGCTGTCCAGTGCGGTAGCTACTGGCCTAGGGTCGCCAGATAAAATACAGAATGCCCAGTTATATTAGAATTTAAGATAAGCCGTGAATAACTTTTAGTACAAGTATGTCCTGTTGAGTATTTTTAGTATAAGTATATCCCACTTAATTCATTATTTATCTGAAATTCATATTCAGATTTAACTGGACATTCCATTGCTAAATCTTGACAACCCTACGCTAGCCACATGTGGCTCCCGAGCACTTGAAATGTGACCAGTGTGACTGAGGAACTGAATTTCTTTTTTTAATTTTAATTAATTTAAAGCTAAATTTAGATATCCACACGTGGCTTGTGATTATTGTATTGGACAGCACAGGTTTAGGTGGTTTAATTTGCCAAGTAAGACAACTGGGAAGCAGCAGACTAGGGTTCAAACCCAAATCAGACTCCCTAACCCAGGTTCTTCACCTCCAGCCTCTAATCTTTCTGATGATCTGTCCTCTTGATTATCTCCCAGCTGCTTTTGTTTCCCCCCTTTACTCCTTCCCTAATTGTGGCTGTCTACTGCTTTTTTTTACTGCTTAGAGATGCCACATTAAAGGGAAAAAGGACTCTCAGTCCAATCAATTTGATTTTAGCAGTGCCTATGAATAACTTGGAGCCTGATAGTTATTCAGGTTGTTAATCGTATGCACATTGGCGTTTTTTTTCTGGAAGTGATGACAGAGTTGTAGAGCTGTAGTCTACCTTTTATTCCGTGTTTCTCTTCAAAGTGTCTCCTTCAAAATGATCTTTCTTCAATTTGCTTTTTCAGCTCTAAGTAAGCTGAGGATCCCCCCTGTGTATCCGACAAGCCAGGTGGAGATTGTCCAGTCCAATGTGGTGTTTGATATTAGCAGCCTCATGCTCTATGGGACCCAAGCCATCCCTGTTCGCCTGAAAATCCTACTGGACCGGCTCTTCAGTGTGCTAAAGCAAGACGAGGTCCTCCAGATCCTCCATGCCTTGGACTGGACCCTTCAGGATTACATTCGTGGATACGTGCTGCAGGTACAGGGCTGCTCCCCTAGAATGCCTTCTGAAACCTGTGTCCATGTAACTTACGTAGCCCAGTTGCCTGCCAGTGCTACAACCATTGGTGGTCGTCATTCCCTTTAATGTTGCCTTTCATGGCTTGAATCTCCACCTCATCTTCTGAGGGAAGTCCAGTGCTTTACCCAAGATTTCTGTGAATCTCCAGGGAGGGGGCACTTTATATGTTCTGATTTGGGTTTCACAAAACCAGCTCTTCCATAGTAAACCATTTGCTCCATCTTGGGTGCTACCTCCATTTCCATTTTTATCCCCAAACTACATCCTGACACGGAGTTCCTGGGTGGTGCAAACACTTAATATGCTCAGATGCTCACTGGAAGGTTGGAGGTTCCAGTCCACCCAGAGGCACCTCAGGAGAAAGGCCTGGTGATCTACTTTTGGAAAAAACAGCCTTTGAAAACCCTGTGGAGTACGGTTCTACTCTGACACACAACATCAGCAACTGGTTACTGATACCTAGTGACACAAGACAGTGTATCAGATTTCACTGAGATTTTGGGGATGAGAACAGAAGCTTACGTTACAGAACCACACAGCAAACAACTTACAGCTTCGTGCCACACCTTGGTTTTTAAAGCCCTCTGCCGTCCCACTGCTGGTTTTCCTTCATAGGCTCCATCTTCTTGTGCTGTTCTTGTGTATTCACACCCTTGCTCATTCTCCCTTTCCTCACATTTTCTCTCCTTTTCTCCATTGTTCCATGCCCTTCATTCCTTCTCTCCTCTCTTTATTTTGCAGGGATAGTTTTGCCTCTCTTTCTAGACCATGCTATTGGGATAGGCCTCATGTTTCATATCCAAAGAGACCATTGAGGTGTTTTCACAAGCAAAGAGTGTATTTCCTGCTAAGATGTATATCATTCTTGTAACATATGAAACAGCTACAGCATTTTTTTTCCTTGCCCCTACGCTAGAAAATGTCAGCTAACTTTGGTAACAATTTTAATGAAATGGGGGAATGAAGGTATTTCCAAGACTAACGCGGACGACAGTCTTCATCAGGTAGGCCCTATCATTAAAATGAGCACTAATAACAACCATTAATTAATGAATTAACTCCTGGACTCTGTGCGTGTCACCCCTAATCCACAAAGTAATCTTACAAGATAGCAGGTATGTTATTCCCATTTTCAGGTTGAAAAAGTAGAGGCTTGGAGTACTTGGAATTTTGCAGGAAGCCACTCAATGAGTATTATGTGGCAGACCTAGAATTTGAAGCCACTTTTTTCTAATTCTAAAGCCCATAATCTTTCCCTAGAAACACGTTTGCTCACCTTGAGTGTAGGGCCCCCCCAGCAGGCTAGAAACAACCTTTTATGTCGAGTAGCATTATGAACTTACATTATGACACAGATCAATATTTAATGATCCTGATAACCTTGCTTTCTAGGGTTAAGATTAAAAATATGACATCAATTACCTTCAACCTCTATTGCATGAAAAATTTATGATGTTACATTCCTCGTCATCTTTGAAACTCCTACATGCACTGTGAAAAATCTCAGTAGGCCATCAAATACATGCTCTGTGATAAAATATTTATTGTAGTTTTAGGAAAAGTTAGGCCTGGCTAGAGTTTGAAAGATCTCCACCACTCCAGAGTAATCAAAGCTCTGCTTTGTGAACACAGGCAGTAGATCAATACAAGTTCATTTGTTTTCTGGTGTTAGTTGCTTGGGAAGGTTATTAAACTTGAAGCTGATGAATACTTGAGCTCTATCTAGGCCTGATTGTTCTGTTTATACTCTTTAGATAAAGAAGTTACTGTTGGTCAGATTACACATATTTTAACTTTAGAGGGAAAATTATTATGCCTAACATAAGACAAAGGAGCCCTGGTGGTACAGTGGTTAAATGCTTGGCTGCTAACTGAAAGGTCAGCAGTTCGAACCCACCAGCCACTCCACAAGAGAAAGATACGTCAATCTGCTTTTATAAAGCTCACAGCTTTGGAAACCCTATGGGACAGTTCCACTCTGCCCTATAGGGTCACTATGAGTCAGAATCAACTTGGCACACAACAACAATGTAAGACAATCCAAATAAGGTAGAAAATAAAAACTAAATTTCCCTGGCTTGGACTTAAGTAATATAATTTTATTTCTGTCTTTTGGATCAAATATAGGGCCACTGCTTATATTTGTGCAGTTTATTCTCTGTACAAAAGTTTCTGGCCCAGGGGAGTGTGTGAGTGGGGTTGACTTATCAAGCCTTGTGCTCATGCACAGGGGGCATCTTTTTCTAATAGACACACAGGTGCCCTATAGGCTTGTAAGAGTCCTGACCAAATTCTTAGAGAAAAGGATATGGAGTAGTAAATTGATCATGCCGTGTAATTCTGGTTTGGGTTTAGGATGCGTCGGGAAAGGTTTTGGACCACTGGAGCATCATGACTAGTGAGGAAGAAGTGGCCACCTTGCAGCAGTTCCTCCGCTTTGGAGAGACCAAGTCCATTGTCGAGCTCATGGCAATTCAAGAGAAGGAAGAGCAGCCCATCATCATACCCCCTTCCACTGCGAGTGTGGACATCAGGGCTTTCATCGAGAGCTGCAACCACCGGCGTTCCAGCCTCCCCACGCCTGTGGACAAAGGAAGCCCTAGCAGTGTACACCCCTTTGAGAACCTCATAAACAATATGGCTTTCATGCTGCCTTTCCAGTTCTTCAACCCTGTACCTCCTGCTCTGATAGGCTCACTGCCTGAGCAGTTTATGCTGGAGCAGGGTCAGGACCAAAGTCAGGACCCCAAGCAGGAAATCCATGAATCCTTCCCTGACAGCAGCTTCTTGACTTCCAACCCCACACCATTTCAGGTTGAAAAAGACCAATGTTTAAATTGTCCAGAGACTGTGACTCAAAAGGAAGACAGTGCCCATTTAAGTGACTCCAGCTCTTACAACATTGTCACTAAGCTTGAAAGGACACAGTTGTCCCCTGAAGCCAAATTGAAGCCTGAGAGGAACAGCCTGGGCACAAAGAAGGGCCGAGTGTTCTGCACGGCCTGCGAAAAAACCTTCTATGACAAAGGCACCCTCAAGATCCACTACAACGCCGTACACCTGAAGATCAAGCATAAGTGTACCATCGAAGGGTGTAACATGGTATTCAGCTCCCTGAGAAGCAGGAATCGCCACAGTGCCAACCCCAACCCTCGGCTGCACATGCCAATGAACAGAAACAATAGGGACAAAGATCTGCGGAACAGCCTAAACCTGGCCAGCGCTGAGAGCTATAAGCGCCCAGGTTTCACAGTGACCTCACCAGACTGTAGGCCACTCCCCAGCTACGCTGGCTTAGGGGAGGATTCCAAAGGCCAACCAGCCTTCCCAAGCACTGGGCACAATGGCGTGCTGTTTCCCAACCTAAAGACAGTCCAGCCGGTCCTTCCTTTCTACCGCAGCCCGGCCACTCCAGCCGAGCTCGCCAACACACCGGGGATGCTGCCTTCTCTCCCGCTGTTATCCTCTTCGATCCCAGAACAGCTGGTTTCAAATGAAGTGCCATTCGATGCCCTTCCCAAGAAGAAATCCCGCAAGTCCAGTATGCCTATCAAAATAGAGAAGGAAGCGGTGGAAATCGCTAATGAGAAGAGGCACACCCTCAGCTCAGATGAAGACATGCCCCTGCAGGTGGTCAGCGAGGATGAGCCCGAGGTCTGCAGCCCTCAGTCAGACCAAGCACCTGAGGAGCAGCGCCTGCCATCGGGACACATGGGTAGGCCTCTCCCTGAAGGAGAGAGGCCTCGCCATCTCAAATCAGTGATCGAGTCCAGCGGCACCATCCACCGAACCCCTGAGCAGGCCACACACAACTTGGAGAAGGAGCCTGAGCAGAAGCCAGCATTGACCTTGGTGTCAAGTGAGGTTGAGGACAGTGGTTGTGAACACCACCTCCCCCCTGGGATGGAACCCCACGGTCCCTTTCCTGACTACATCCAACTGCAGCAACGCCTGCTGGCTGGGGGCCTGTTCAGTGCATTGTCCAACAGAGGAATGGCGTTTCCTTGTTTCGAAGATTCTAAAGAACTGGAGCATGTGGGTCAGCATGCACTAGTGAGGCAGAAGGAAGAGAACCACTTCCAGTGTGACATCTGTAAGAAGACCTTTAAAAACGCTTGCAGTGTGAAAATGCACCACAAGAACATGCACACCAAAGACACCCACCTGTGCACAGTCGAGGGCTGCAAGGCCACCTTCCCTTCCCGCAGAAGCAGAGACAGGTAAGACATGCCTGGCAATCACTCCTTCTAAGGTGGTGGTTTCTTAAACTTGAATATGCATCAGAACCACCTGGAGGGCTGGTGAAACCACAAGCTGCTGGGCCGCAGCCCAGAGTTTCTGCTTCAGCTGGTCTGGGGTGCGGGCTAGAGTTTGTACTTCTGACACATTCCCAGGCGCTGCCTGATGATTGCTCGTCCAGGGACCACCATGTGAGAAACAACGGTTCTACAGGCCCACATCGCTGAATCTTCAATTACAAAATCTGAACTCATTTGGCCACACAACCAGACCTGAGGCGATGTGAGGCAATTTGCCATCTTTTTTTACTCGCCCTTGGTGTGAATTTTTCTATATGTTAGTACAACAGTACAATAGTACAATTATTATGTGAACACCCCCTTAACAAATGGATTTGTTAAGGGGGTGTTCACATAATAATTACAGTGTGTGCACCATTTTGCCTTTCTGAAGTCTGAGAAATTCTGAATTCAGAAACACATCTTGCCCAAAGATTTAGGATAAGAAATCGTAAACTATTTCTTACATTAGTAGCTTGGATAAAAGATTTGAAGAGGAGGAAGGAGGGAGCTTTTTAAATTATCACTATAGCCTCCTAAAACACGCTGATTTTCATTTCATAATAAGTCCATCGAATGAGGCATTTTCTCTGATTTCAAGTTAACAGTCTGTATTTGAAAGGAAGATTAACTTCATAACCAAAGATTTTTTTAAATATTAAGATATGAAAGAATAAAGGTGATTGGCAAGTTACCTCAGAGCAGGGCTTCGAACCAGTTCAGTCATGACCGATGAAGTGGAACTGGAACTGACCTGAATTTTAAAAAATTGGGTGATGTGGAACCATAACCAGAATGGGACAAATTATGAGTTGAAGCCCTGGATTGGGAGACTTGGAAGTGGCATACTGAGCCCTTTCAGGAGCGTGATGCATGAGATTAGATTACTGGCAGCACTACCACCTTTGAGCTGGACACTGGTGTTTTCAACTGTGCGCAGAATCCAAAGGGCAAGAGATTTGGTTGCTCTGAAACGCTTACACTGCCCTTGGTTCCTAAGAAGGAGATTAAGTTTCTAGCAGGGCTTTGATCCATAATTTTTCCTGTTCCAGTTATGATTCTGGTTCACCCAAATTTTAAAAATCTGAGTCTGTTCCAGTGTCACTTCCTCAGCCATGACTGAACCAGGAAGAACCTGTTCAAAGCCCTGCTTCAGAGTCTGTCATGTGTGATTAGAAGACGAGAAGTCTGTTGGTGCTGGGCTTTCATGACAGACAGTCAAACTGTTTACAGAGTTCCCGGTATAGAGCTTATCTTATCACCCTAAGGGACCAGAGGATGGTGCCAGAGTTACCACCAGGCTTATGCTTTTTATAATGAACTTGAGTCACTAAACCACTCTTCAGGTCACCTCCTCACCACCCTATCAGGGAAGAGCCAGCATACCAAAGGGGACCCAAAGAGGCTTAAGGAAAGGATCAGCTGTCTAATGAAATGCAATTTGATAAATGCTAAATGGTTCATAGAATTTTAAAGTGCTGCAATTGCTCAAACAAGCTTGACTTCAGGCACATCAACACCACCACTAACTTTAAATCCAAATGTAATTCCTAATGGCATGGTAGTTAAGAGCTTGGCTGCTAACCAAAAGGTCAGCAGTTCGAATCCACCAGCCACTCCTTGAAAACTCTGTGGGGCAGTTCTACTCTGCCCTCTAAGGTTGCTATGAGTCGGTATTGACTCGATGGCAATGGGTTGGGTTTGGTTTGGCTAATTTATTAAGATGGATTGACACAGTGACTGCAACAATGAGTTCAAACATAGCAACGGTTGCAAGGATGGTGCAGGACCAGGCACTGTTGTGTTCTGTTGTACAATAGGGTTGCTATGAGTCAGAACTGACTCAACGGCACTAACAATTTATTACGAAGGAGAAAAAATACAGATTCCCATACACATTCTCGGACAGGGCTCTTAGGAGCCAGGGCTTTGAACCAGTTTGGTCAAGTTCAATGACTGCTAAAAATTTGCGTGTCTAACAAGTTCCCTGCTGAGAATTGGCATTTCCACCCCAGATACACTGTATCAGAATCTACATTTTAACAAGATCCCCAGGTGATTCTTCTGTATAACTTCCTGGAAGGTGTTAGAAATACAAATTCTCAGCAGGGGTTCTGAACTGGAACAAACCCCGTTAGAAACATACTTTTTGTAATGAAGAAGATAGAGCACAGGTGATACTGGTTAAAACCACCAGGCTAGCCCAGTTAGTGAACTGGTCCTTCGCTCTTTCCTTTTCCTAAGAGGAAGGAGTGTTAATAAATAAGCTGTCGTTACGAGGAAGATGGGGAGCCTTGGTGGCACTGTGGTTAAGTGCTTGGCAGCTAACTGAAAGATCAGTGGTTTGAATCCATCAGTCACTCTGTGGGAGAAAGCCCTGGTGATGTGCTTCCATAAAGATTACAGCCTTAGAAACCCTATGGTGCATTTGTACTCTGTCCTATAAGGTCACTATGAGTCAGAATCAACTTGGCAATAACGAGTTTGGTTTTTATGAAGAAGACGTAATCATATCAGTGATATTATCTCAATATTTATGATATTGTTCTAGCCTACAATATCTACTAAATTAGAAGGTATATTGAATTCAAGATACTTTGTTTTTTAAATATTTAACATTTTCTTACCTAATTGTTAGATATAAGCCTCCTGCCCCATCACAGAAAAGCATCCGACATTCTAAATTAAAAACTTTTAATCCCAGTAGTCTAGAACTCAGAATGCATTTTACCTAGACTCTGTGATTAAGATGGTACCGTTTTAGATAGGGCTTTGTGGGTAGGCCTGGGTCCACCCCCGTTGCAGTGAGTCAGAGGTGAGAACCGCAATGGTGCAGGGACATCTGACTTCCCCTCCTGGAACCACAGCTACTGCCAACAGCAGTTACTAGGACCCACCAGGAGGGGACTGGGACAGCACCCTGGATGCTTATTTAGCCAACAAATCTGTGTTGAGCACTTTCTGTGTCAGATCCAGGGGACGTAGCCCCTACCTACAAAGGCCTTCAGTGTGCTGGGGAAACAGACCAGTCAACAGGCCATTGCAGCTGAATGTGGTGAGTGCTAAGATGGGGAAGTGTAGGCTTATGGACAAACAGGAGGGTACCTAGCCAGACTTTGCAAGAGGTTAGGGAAGACTTCCTGGAGGAAGAGGGTATCTAAACCAGTGGCTCTCAAATGTTTTAGCCTCATGACTCCTTTACAAACTTTTAAAACCTGAGGCCTCTCTAGAGCTTTTGTCTATCTGGGTTATATCTATCAATGTTTACCATATTAGAAATTAAACCCGATAAAAAGATCTTAATATATTTATTTATTACCACCTTAAAAATAATAATAAACTATTATATGTTAACATAAATAACTTATTTTATGGAAAAACAACCACATTTTCCAAACAAAAATTTAGTGAGAAGAATGACTTTGTATTATATTTTTACAAATATCTTTAATGTCTGGCTTCACAGAAAACAGCTGGATTTTCTTATCTGCTTCTGCATTCAATCTGTTGCGAGATGACATGTCACATTGCTGCTGGAAAACTCCACTGTACGCTCATGAAAGTGAAAAAGGCAAATAATGTCTTAGTATTGCTATGAAAATAGTGTTGACTTTGGGGACCTCCTGAAAGGATCTCAGGGACGACTAGGGGTACTCAGACCACACCTTGAGAACCTCAAGCCTCTACTGATTTAAACAGTCAGAAGCCAGGGGAGAAGATTTGGAGGGACGGGTAGAGGTTGATGGGAAAAAAGAGAAGACACAGACATTGGGCACAGCATTAGCAAAGTCCTGGAAGCAGAAAACCTGGCACATGGTCCATATGCTTTTTGCAGTTGTGACAGTCACCAGTCTTGGGACATGATGCCTCAGGACATGTGTCTGACCCTCAAAGTCTTGAGGAGGAGGGAGAGGACCCTGAAAGTCATCTCTTGGTATTCATGGGGCACTCAGTAGTTCAGACGGGACAACAGGGACCTTTCTGTACAAGGTTTTGGTAAACGTGCTTAAAAACCAACCCTTATCTTTTTTTTTCTTTAACCACTTGTATGTACTAGAATCTGTATGTCAATCTAGTGTCTGGTTTTCTGCCGACACATACCACCCCCTTCAACTCAAAATGCTGACATAATCACAGGTCAGAGTTGTAGTTGAGAAGAGCTGTTTCCAAAGTGGGTGATCTGAGAGTATAATTCTGATTATGACTAGACAAAGAATGTGTAAGGGGATGGAAGAGAAAAATTGAAGAGTAAATTTTATACATTTTTTGAAAAATATATTATTAAGTTCCACCCTCACTGACACGTCTTTGGAGATTTAGAAGAGAAAATTCAATTCTTAGTTATTTTGATGAAGGTGTTTTTCCCAGTTTGACCTTGGCAGGTATTCTGATCTGTATTTGGGGAGATATGGTCCCCCTTTGGTGTCATTTTCCTGTCACCTTTAAGATTGTACCCCTTGGTAAGGGCTAGTTTTGCTTGTCAGAAGTTAGCTAGGGGCTATCTGAGCAAGGCTGTTGATTGACAAGTTATATCCAAATGATATTGTCTGAGTAAAAGGCATGGGCCATAATGGATACTCATTATCTTCCCTTCAGGAATAATCATTGGGTAAAAGATTGGTGGTATGCTCACAGTGCTGCATTTGCAAAACTCCTGTCTGGTATATAGTGAAACGTTGCAAATATGAACTAAACTCTATACACGTGTGCGTACACACATACGCACTTTCTAGCCAGTCAGATTTTCACCCACAGCTGTAGAACTTCTGGGGTGATGTGCTTGCAGACAAATGCTCCAGACCAGCTCTGTCTAATAGAAATGAGGTGCAGAGCATATACGTTACTTTAAATTTCCTAGTAGCCACATCAGGAGCCCTGGAGGTGCAGTGGTTAGAGCACTCGGCTGCTAACCAATAGGTTAGCAGTTCAAAACCACCACAGCTCTGAGGGAGAAAAGACCTGGTGATCTGCCTCCATAAAGATTTACGGCTTTGGAAACCCTATGGAGCAGTTCTACCCTTTCCCGTAGGGTCGCTATGAGTCAGAATTGGCTCAGTGGCACAGAACAACAAGTAAACACATTTTTAAAAAAGTTAAAAAGAAAGTGAAATTTAAATAATTTATTTAATTCATTGTATCCAAAATACTGTCATTTTAATATATGACAACAGCCACATTTCAAGTGCGTCAAAGCTACGTAGGGTTAGTGGCTAGTGTATTGAACAGTGCCGCTCTGGAAGATATTATTTCCTAATCAGCTAACCACTTGTCTTGGAGTCGATTCCAGCTCATGGCAACCACATGTGTGTCAGAGTAGAACTGTCCCCTTAGAGTTTTCAGTGGCTGATTTTTTTTTTTTAATTTTTGTTGTGCTCTAAGTGCAAGTTTACAAATCAAGTCAGTCTCTCATACAAAAATTTATGTACACCTTGCTGTATACTCCTACTTGCTCTCCCCCTACTGAGAAAGCACACTTCTCTCCACTCTCTGTTTTCGCGTCCATTCGGCCAGCTTCCAACTCTCTCTACCCTCTCATCTCTCATCCACACAGGAGCTGCCTACATAGTTTCATGTGTCTGCTTGATCCAAGAAGCTTCAGTGTCTGATTTTTCAGAAGTAAATCACCAGGCCTTTCTTCCGAGGTGCCTTCGCATGGACACGAACCTCCAACCTTCTGATTTGTACCACCCACAGACTCCTAGTTTCATTAAAAGAAAGTCCTCTACTTAGTTTCATATAGATTGTGACCAGTCTCCTCTTGGGATCTCCTGATTCCAATGCCTCAGTTGAACCAGCCTTATTGAAGTAGTCTAGCCATTCTCAACTATAGATGTGGTACAGGAAGTTACCTGCCAGTCAGATGGTGGAAATTGAGGAAATCTGTGTATTCCAAGTGTGTAGTCTGCTGGCTTTCCTGGTAACTGCTAACTTCTGACAAGGGGTGAATGACGGTGGGCTACACTAAACACCCATGGCATCCCACTGGGGCCTAAGCCCCTTACCATCACTTTTCCCATGCCATGAGAGTTTTTCCTGGTATCTACCTAGTGTCTTCCCTCAGAGTGATGACTGTTTTAAAAAACTACAGCCCACCCCATTGCTAACCATCTTTTTACTCTTTCAGACACAGTTCTAACCTAAACCTCCACCAAAAAGTTTTGACCCAAGAACCACTGGAGAGCAGTGAAGACCACTTCCATGCAGCATATCTTCTGAAAGATGCAGCTAAGGGGCCCTATCAGGATGTAGCTTTCACACAGCAAGCCTCCCAGACATCTGTCATCTTCAAGGGAACAAGTCGGATGGGCAGTCTGGTTTACCCAATAACCCAAGTCCACAATGCCGGCCTGGGGAGCTACAACTCTGGTCCCCCAAGAGAGGGCACCATCCTCGATTTGAGCACTACCTCAAGCATGAAGTCGGAGAGCAGCAGCCATTCCTCTTGGGACTCCGACGGGGTGAGCGAGGAAGGCAACATGCTCATAGAGGACAGTGATGGCGACTGTGAAGGGCCAAGCCTTGTCCCCGGGGAAGATGGCTACCCCATCTGTGTCCTGATGGAGAAGACCGACCAGAGCCTGGCCAGCCTGCCTTCTGGGTTGCCCATAACATGTCACCTCTGCCAAAAGACATACAGTAACAGAGGAACCTTCAGGGCCCACTACAAAACTGTCCACCTCCGCCAGCTCCACAAATGCAAAGTGCCAGGCTGCAACACCATGTTCTCATCTGTCCGCAGTCGAAACAGACACAGCCAGAATCCCAACCTGCACAAAACCCTGGCCTCATCTCCAAGCCACCTCCAGTAACAAGATGGTGGACCAAGTATGCTTGGAGAAGCATCCATTCTAATTCAGGAATAAGGTAGTCCAAAGAAGTGTTTCTAGCTTTGTTGAATACCATTTGAGGCAAACCAGGCTAAAAGTATTTGATTTAACTTTATAGTTTTTTTACAGCAGGATGAGCAAAAGCGAAGCCTTGTGGGAAGTTGACATTGAGGTAGCCCTTCCAAGTATTATTTTTCTTAGCCCAAGAGGTTTTTTTCACTGACATAAAGAAAACTTGCAGAAACTCAGTTTTTCCCAGATTTGTTTACATGTTCCTTGGGGGAAATCCAGGTCTGCAGATCAGCTGGGTCTGGGACTTGGGGGAGGGGGAGCTTAAAGCGAGGCTTGCAGTATTAAAAGATAAGTGTGTGTTGGGGAAGAAGTCTGTCATCAAGAGTGAGAAGCCAACCCCAAAGATCCCATTTTCAGTTCCTTCTTTAAAAAAAAAAAAAAAATTTACTGAGTATAAATCCAGGCTTGAGCTGGAGGGAAAATGACTCTTTGAGACCATCCCTCCATTTGGAGTGAAGAATTGCCTTTTTTTTTTTTTTTAATTCTAAAGCTCTCATGTTACTCCAGGGAGTTCTCAGAGGAAGTTGTTTGGCCTCTAACGTGTTCCTTGTTAATTCTTAATCTGTAACACTAGTTCAGGAAGCTAGGAGAACATATTTCGTGCATTTAAACAATAATGGTCTTCAATTTAATTTAAAAATAATTTTGATACTATTTAATTTGTGTTGATGTTACTCAAGTACTTGGTGTGAGTGCAGACATGTCACGGGATACCCACTGGATCTCTCTGCTCAAAGGCAGAACAAGTGATGACATAAACTTCCAAACCACCACCCGTTTTCACTGGCGACCTTCGAGGCTGTTAGTTTTGATCCCCTGTGGAATGAACACGAGCCTGAGTCTGACCGAGATCATTTGTATATATTCTGCCACAGCATTTAGAGAGAGAATATGGTTGTTGACAGCTGTCGTGAGTTTTCACTGTCACTGGATCCCTCAATCTCCATCCTTTTGACAAATATGTCAGATGAGGATGAACTCTTGAATTTCCTTGGTAGAAAGAAAAGTATGACCTTCTTGTCATACTACACGTCTTAATATTTAACTTATTCTGAAATGTTTTCCACACTGTTATACACATTTGCTGTTGTAGAAAGGAAACTTAAAAATCAGTCCTGTGAAACAACACCATCTCCTGAAACTTGGCCTTTGCAGTCCTTTCAAAGCCTGTGGTTGGTAAAAAGAAATTGATTTTGTATTCAGAGTTCAAATCCACTATCTTTTAAATTTATGGTTGATTCAAGTAATGAAAACATCCTAAAGAAAATTGGGCGTTCTAAGAGAGATTATTTCTTTGGCCTGAAGGTGAAAAAAGTTAACACCCTGTTACCAGTTATTTCCTTTTTTTTTTTTAAATAAATGTGACAACTTAATACTTGTCTCTGCTTGAAATGAGATGTATCTTTCAACTGTTCTGTTACCCAGCTGTTTAATATTCCACTTTCTCCAAACTAGAGCAATTTGTATACAAATGAGTTTTCTATGATTTAATAAAAATATATGACACACCTTTTGTTTAAAAAGGCAAATATTTGTCAAAGCAGTTTTGTCATCCGGACTGTCTTTTGTACAAGTGTGTATGCGTGGGTGCACACACACATACACATACACACACTGAATTTTACAGAGTTGAAAACCCAGGGGATCTGGTGGGCAGGGAATAACATCAGTTTCTTAGGGTATTTTCCATAACAAAAATACCACAAGTAAGTGGCTTTAAAGAACAGAAATTTATTGTCTCACAGTTTTGGTGGTTAGAAGTCCAAATCAGGGCACGGGTTCTAGGGGAGGGTCCTTCCCTGTGGGTAGCCCTGAGCATTCCTTGGCTTGTAGCCAAATCGCCATGTACTTTCTTTCTCCTGCGTGTGACTCTCTCTGTGTCTTCTATTTTTTATAAGATGTCACTCAGAAGGGATTAGGTTTAGGACCCACCCTACTCTACTATGACCTCATTAACATAGCAGGATAAAGCTCCAATTTCCAAACAGGGTCAGATTCACAGGTACAGGGGTTAGGACTTTGACACATTCTTTCGGAGGACACAATTCACTCCGTAACAGTCAGTAGCTCCTGCTACATCCAGAAAGGAATTGCAGCAATTAATGAGTTCAAAAAGAAAGAAAATGATTATTGAGGAGGAGGGCAGGGTATTGATCTTTCATCAAAATATAAAGTGATTTTTTAAAAATATTGTGCTAGCAAAGATAAGTCTTAATAGCCAATGCTCAAAATAGAATGCAGTAAGAGATTTAAGCCTCTTCTTGCTTTCTTAAATAAACAGGGTTTACAGGGGGAAAAAAAACTTAAGTTTTTATGACTTACCGTTTAACCTCTTCACATCTCTTTTATATATGAAGGTATGATCCCACCTACCCATCTATCCCCCTTTCAGTTGATGTCCTTGTTCGTACTTCACTGGGAGGAAAGAAGCCATCGGTTGTGCCCCAGCCCTGCTCCAGGCCGTGTCATCTCTTGCCTGGATGACTGCCGTAGCCTCCTAACTGGTCTCCCTGCTTCCACTCTGACCCCTTATAGTGGCCAGACAGAAAACACTCTTTAAGATGTAAAGCAGAGCAGGAAGTGCCCTAGCTCAGAACCCTCCATGGCTTCCCAGAACGGTTAGTATAAAATCCAAAGACCATCCTATGGCCTACAAGGCCTTAAAACATCTTTCCACCCCTGCTACTTCTCCATCCTCTTTTCCCACTATTTTTTTTTTTTCATCACAACCCTTGACAACTTTTTCTTCATTTCCCCACGGTAGCTCTTCAACCCTCCACTTTATAAGGTCCTACCCTACCAATGCCCATATTCACAGTAGCTGACCTCACTTCCTACTCTCAGAGAACTGGGTGGGCATCCCGTCAGCCTCTGCATTGCCCACCACCTCTCTGTTGATCAGTATTCACACTCAGTCTTGTGCAGTCTCATCTGCCTGGACCTGAGAGTGTACCTCACGCCATGTAGTGGACAGTCACAGTGGGCTGCAGCCCTCTAAGAGAGAGTGATGAGGATCTACCTGCACTCCCCTGCCCATTTGCTGTCATGCACAGACCTGTTGTGGTCTCCCTAAGCTCAACACCTATCACTGAGGGATCTGAGTTTCCCTAGCTCAACCTTTCTGGTTTTATCCACTTGTGTTTCAGGCAGCTGTGTCTTTCAGGGTCCTCTGAGAAGCAGATGCCGACAGGACTAAATGTGCAAGGATTTCATTAAGAGAAACACCTGTGAGAGAAAATAGGCAGGGAACCAGAGAAGGGTGGGAGAGCTGGCAGACCCAGTGCAGATCTGACCCCAAGTGAAGGAGAGAGGGAGGGAAGGTTGGATGGAAGCTTCCAGGACTGCTGTACAGCCTAAGGATTGTTCAGCAAAGCCACCACAGAGTCCTTAAGCCAAGCTCAACCATCAGAGCTGTCCTGTGGCTCCTGAGAATGGGTTTGCCTTAGAAGCCCTGCTGCGCTCAGTCATTGGCTGGGAGTGCCCGTGGGAAGTGTGGCCGCTGGGCAAACATAGGAATGGATTTCAGAGCACGGTAGCTGGAGCCTTTGGCCAAATCTCACCTCTCTAAAGCCTCTGTGTTTGTTCAAGGTGGCCTCAAACCTGTACTTTTCTCTGGACTCAGAAGAAGGGTTTCTATTCTTTTTGAAGGTTGATGCCCTCACCTCACTCCTTCGGCCCTCAGGGATGTTACTCTATCACGTCCCCCCTCATTCATTATCAAACTATGCTTTCTACTGGTTAAATCTCTCTAGTCTGTAACATTCTCAGTTCTCTCTCATCTGAATGATGAAAAGAAAAAGCCCTCTGGACAGTGACTATTCTCTCCTCCTCCTTGTACAGTTGATATCCTTAAAATAGTAGATTTCACTTCTTTGCCTCTCCACTAATCACTGCTCTCTTGTTTCTTCCCTCACCCTGCTAAGGACTCCACTCTCACCAGAGTTCACTCTCACTGAGGTTCCAGTGACTTTCTGATGGTCATATCCAAAGAGTACATTTGGTTCTCTCTCTCTTGTCTCACTCCATAAGTGTTGGTATCCTCTGGTCCTGACCTGGCCCTTTTCTCTCCTCACTCCGTATATTCTTTCTAGGCTGTCATCATTCCCATGACTCAACTACTAACTGCAGGCTCCTGTTGTTGGGTGTCATCCAGTCGATTCCAACTCATAGTTAGCCCATGTGACAGAGTAGAACTGCCCCATAGGGCTTCCTAGAGTGTAATCTTTACAGGAGCAGATCGCCAGGTTTTTCTCCCATGGAGCTGCTGGGTGAGTTCAAATAGCCAATGTTTTGGTTAGCAGGCAAGCGCTTAAGCATTGCATTACCAGCGCTCCTTAAGTGCAGGTTGGTGCCTCCTGAATCTACACGTCCAGCAAGATTCTTCCAGAGCTGCCATTTTGACTGCCAACTGCCTATTGGATATCATGGAATAACCCACAGCATCTCCAGCTGAACTTGTCCTAAACTGAATTTGTCATTTCCCTACCAGTCAACATTTTCCTCCTTCTCCTCCAGGAATTTGAACATTTTCCTCCAGGGCTTTGAACCTGTTAGAAATGCAAATTCTCAGCAGAGGTTCAAACCGGAACAAATGGGTTGCCCTGGTTTCCTCAGAGTGAGGGAATGATACCATCAACACCTGACCAATTCAAACCAAAAACGGGGCAATGCCAGGTAGGGTTGAGAGCATGGCTCTTCAAGTCAGACTTGAAGACCACCTGGGCACAGGTATGGCATATCGGTCTATTATAGGGGTGTTTTTCTGAGTGAGCTAATCCACCCCTAACCAGATTTTGCCTAACTTCTTAAAATCTACCTCTTAGGAAAGTTTATGTCATTGATTCTTTTTTGAGAGAAAATTCACTTAACATTTATCATTTTGGCCTCTTTAAAGTATACAGTGTTTTTATTGTATTCATAAAGTTGTGCAGCCATCACCACTAACTAATCCCAGAACCTTTTCATCACCCCAGGCGGAAACCTGGTACGCCCATGGTACCCATGGCAGTCATTCCTGGTGCCCCTTCCTCCTGACCTCTGCCAATCACTAATCGACTTTCTGATTTTATGGATTTGCCTATTCTGGACATTTCATATAAATGGAGTCCTACAATATGTGGCCTTTTGTGTCTGGCTTCTTTCACTTAACATAACGTTTTCAAGGTTCGTCCATGCTTTAGCACCTATCAGGTATCAATACTTCATTCATTTTATGGCTGAATAATAATCCATTGTATGTACAGACCACATTTTGTTTATCCAGTCATCAGTTGGGTTGTTTCCGCTTTTTGGCTACTATGAATAGTGCTACTATGAACAATTTGTGTCCAAGTTTTTGTGTGGACATCATTTTCATTTCCCTTGGGTAAATACCTGGGAATGAGATTATTGGATCTCATGGTAGCTGTAGCCCTATATTGAACCTTTTGAGGAACTGTGAGACTTTTTTTCAAGGCCACTGATTCTTAAATGCAGCTGCATTTTGGAATCACTGCTTCCTAGGTACCACTAGCAGAGGTTCTGATATCATTGGTTTGCTTTGTGGCTCGGGCTGGGGAGTGTCAAAGTTCCCTAGGTGATTCTCCCCAGCTTGGGTTAAGAGCTTTTGATACAGCAAAGGGGACTCAGAGGTGATATCATTAACCAGAAACTCCCCAACCTGCTCTCTGAAGTCAGACGTGCTTGGTCATGAGAATTTCCCTGGCACTTGTCCCTGAGTAGCAAGAATGGTTTGCACTCGACTACAAAACAGTGGTGGTTTGAACACACGCAAAGGCACCACGGAAAAAGAGCTGGTAATCTGCTTCTGTAAAGATTACAGCCAAGAGAAACCTATGGAGCAATTCTGCTCTGTGATACGTGGAGTTGCCACGAGTTAGAATCAACTCAATGGCAACGGATTTTGTATGTGTGTCTGTGTGTCTGCGTGTTGTTGTTGTTAAAAAAAAATAACAGATTTCTGGGCCCCCCTTCTGGAGCTGTCCCACGTAGTGGGTCTCAAGTGGGGCGTTGAAAGTTCACAGGAAGGGATTACCCAACAAGCAAGGTACACACAGGTTTACTTGTATTTACTTACTAATCTGTAGTGCCTGGTTTCACATGGGTTTCACCACATTGATTATCAATTCACCAGTTGGGTTGTTTGTACTTTTGTTTCCACACTGATGTGGTGAAACCTATGTGAAGTCGCGCATTTCAGATTAGTAAGTAAACACAGTTAAGCCCGTGCATGCCTTGCTTACTGTAAACCTGTGCGGACCTTGCTTCCTGGTTAATCTGTCCCTTCAACATGCACTTCAAGGGTGTCTTATAGTCTGGCAAATTTTGGAAGCACCATCTTAGATCTTCACTTCTTAAAGTGTAGGCAGTGTTAGTATCGCCTGGAGCTTGTAAGAAATACAAATTCTAACTGCTACTACTAAACCAGAATCTGCATTTTAACAACCCCAAGGTGACGGTAAGCATTATCAGTGTCTAAGGAGCACAGTTTTAGATCACTAATATCAAGCAGAATCGTCTCTCAAGTTTGAGCATGCATTAAAATCAGCTGAAAGGCTCACTAAAGCACAGGTTGCTCCCAGAGCTTCTCATATAGTAAGTCTGAGGTGGGGTACCATTAATTTGCATTTCTAACAAGCCTCCAGGTAATGCTGAAGCGTTTGGTCTGGGGAACACACTTTGAGAACCACTGGTCTAGAGTCTACACCGAGGTTTCTAGAACTCAACACTACGGACAGTTTGGGCCACTATTGACATCGTAAAGAGCCCTGGTGAAGCAATGGCTAAATGCTTCGCTGCTATCTGAAAGGTTGGTGGTTTGAACCCACCCAGCAGCTCCACAGGAGAAAAGACCTGTCGATCTGCTGCTATAAAGATTACAGCCTAGAAAATCCTATAGGGCATCTCTACTGTGTCCTATAGGGTCGCTGTGCATCAGAATTGCTCGATGGCACACAACAACAAATTGACATCAAAGGGGACTTTTCTGTGCGTTGTAGGATTTTTAGCAGCTTCCCTGGCTGCTATCCACTGAATGCCGGTAGAAACCCCCACGTGAAGTTGTGATAAGCAGAAATGTCTTCAGACATTGCCAAATGTCCCCTGGGGGCAGGAAGGGTAAAGTAGCCCCTGATTGAGAACCACCGGTCTAGAATATTCATAAAAGGGAGAGGTTCTGCAGCTGAATCCCTGACATTCATTCCATTCACGGGGAGAGAAGATTGGCCCCTGGCTTGGGCAACCTCTCAGCCTTTCTTCCTACCGTTTGAGACCCTGGGTCATTCATAAGGGAGCCTGAGACCCCCCCTCCCCACCCTACCCCTGTGGCAACACCTTTGACCCAGGATTTCCTCACCTGGGGAAGTGAAAACTCTATTCCTTGGCAATAGTAAGCCTAGAAGAAAAGGGTCTGAGTCTCTGGACACCAGCTGTGTAGTCCTGAGCAGGTACTGCAGCCCCTGCCACCCTCTCCTCCTCACCCACAGCTCCTTCTGTGTGGCACACTTGGGGTAGTCATTAAAATCAGGCTTGTCCAAGAAACGTTAACAGTGGTTATAGGCAGACTGCACGAAGAGTGTAATGTCTTAAGTTACCCAATGTTTTTAAAGCTACACCATAAAAATCTGTGTGATTGATAAGTTTTAATTAGTCTGGACTGCTATACTTCCCTAATATTCTTTGTAGAGAACTAGAAATACTGAGGAAAAAAAATGTTTTGCGTTTTTATAAAGGAGCTTCTTTGTTTTCCAATCTTCTTTGAGGCCGGTGACATTCAGATTATTAGGGAATGGGGCCATCTGCTGGAAATATTTGGTATTGCACTTGACATTGTGTGGACCATGTCCTGTCCTATCAGACCCAGGTGTATTTAAAAAGTCCACCTCTTGACCCCATTTACGTCATCCAGTACCAAGGCTATCAGAAAACAGATCATGTTTCCTGAATGTTCTTAAGCTCATTCATTTGCCAGATACTAGTTCACTGCTAGATTTAAACAGTCTCCCCAGGGGCAAATTATCCAATAAGCAAGGTGTTTAAAACTAAAAGCTAAAAAAGTTTAGGGTACCTCAAATTTTAAAAAGTTATACAACAAAAAGTATACAAAGAATAGTAATATTCCTTTTATTCAGATTCTCCTATTGTTGACATTATACCCCATTTGCTTTACTTTTGGCATGTTCTCTCTCTATAGTTTCGTGCCTGTGATTCTTTTCTGAACCGTAAGAATAGAGGTGCTCTTACATGTATTTATACGTAGCTAAACTTTTTTTTAAACAGTTTTCAGGAGTCCTGGTGGCGTAGTGGTTGAGAGCTCAGCTGCTAACCAAGAAAGGCTGGCAGTTAAAATCCACCAGCTGCTCCTTGGAAACCCTATGGGGCAGTTCTGCTCTGTCCTAGAGCGTCACTGTGAGTCGGAACCGACTATATGGCACCTAACACCACCACCAACAGGGTACCTCACAAGGAACTCTGGTGGTACAGTGGATCCGTGCTCGGCTGTTAACCAAAAGATTGCTGGCTTGAGCCCACCAGCCTCTCTGCCATAAAGATCACAGCATTGAAAACCCCATAGGGCAGTTCTACTCTGTCCTGTAGGGTCGCTATGAATAGACTCAATGGCAACGGCTTTGGTTTTTCTGGGTTTTTTTGTTTTTTGGGGTTTTTTTTTTTTTTTTTGTAAGGTACCTCACAGTTGCCTGGGGGAGGGGAGCTGCAGGGGTTATGCAGAACAGCCTAGCCGGCCACTACCACCACCACCAAGGCTCGCTCCACTTCCTTCTGCTTTTATACACTAGGTTTTAATACATATCTTGTTTTGTGTTTAGTTGCTAAAAAATAATAATCATAATGTCTTATTGAAAATTGTGGAGTAGATGTCTCCAAAGCCCTTTGGGTGCTTTCTCAAAAGCTTCCTACTCTAAGTGTGAGGGGCGGTCTGTGTGTGAAGTCACTCTGCCCTGCGCCGAGCTTCCCTGTCTTACCAGACAGGTTATAGAATAGGGTGAGGGCAAAAGTGTCCTCTTTCTTCACCCTGAACCATGCACACCCCAAAGTAGATGCTCAGTGTGCGTGATGACAGTGGCTCCCTCCAAAGTGAATTTTATGGTAAACTGAGACCCAGAGTTTTTTTTTTTTTTTTTTTAAGAAGAAACTTTTCCATCGTCTCTTTCCGCAGATGTAGTCAATTTGATTTCTGTGTGTTCCATCTGGTGAGGTCCATGTAGTCGCCGTTTATGTTGGTAAAAGAAGGTATTTGCAGTGAAGAAGTCGTTGGTCTTGCAAAATTCTACCATTTGATCTCAGCGTTGTTTCTATCACCAAGGCCATATTTTCTAGCTACTGATCCTTCTTTGTTTCCAACTTTCGCATTCCAATCGCCAGTAATTATCAATGCATCTTGATTACATGTTCGATCAATTTCAGACTGCAGCAGCTGATAAAAATCTTCTTTTTCTTCATCTTTGGCCCTAGTGGTTGGTGAGTAATTTTGAATAATAGTCGTATTAACTGGTCTTCCTTGTAGGCATATGAATATTATCCTATCACTGACAGCGTTGTACTTCAGGATAGATCTTGAAACTTTCTTTTTGACGATAAGTGCAACACCATTCCTCTTCGAGCTGTCATTCCCAGCGTAGCAGACTATGTGATTGTCTGATTCAAAATGGCCAATACCGGTCCATTTCAGCTCACTAATGCCTAGGATATCGACGCTTATGTGTTCCATTTCATTTTTGACGATTTCCAATTTTCCTAGATTCATACTTCGTACATTCCAGGTTCTGATTATTAATGGATGTTTGCAGCTGTTTCTTCTCATTTTGAGTCGTGCCACATCAGCACATGAAGGTCCCGAAAGCTTTACTCCATCCATGTCATTAAGGTTGACTCTACTTTGAGGAGGCAGCTCTTCCCCAGTCATCCTTTGAGTGCCTTCCAACCTGGGGGCTCATCTTCCAGCACTATATCAGACAATGTTCCGGTGCTATTCATAAGGTTTTCACTGGCTAATGCTTTTCGGAAGTAGACTGCTGGGTCCTTCTTCCTAGTCTTAGTCTGGAAGCTCAGCTGAAACCTGTCCTCCGTGGGTGACCCTGCTGGTATCTGAATACCTGTGGCATAGCTTCCAGCATCACAGCAACACACAAGCCCCCACAGTACAACAAACTGACAGACATGTGTACTTCTTAGAAGTACAACCAGAATGCTCCTTAGAAGCAAGGATGGTGAGACTACGTCTTACATGCTTTGGACATGTTGTCAGGAGGGATCAGTCCCTGGAGAAGGACATCATGCTTGGCGGAGTACAGGGTCAGCAGAAAAGAGGAAGACCCTCAATGAGGTGGACTGACACAGTGGCTGCAACAATGAGCACAAGCATAACAACGATTGTAAGGATGGAGCAGGACCGGGCAGTGTTTCGTTCTGTTGTGCATAGGGTCGCTATGAGTTGGAACCAACTCAACAGCACCTAACAACAACAAGAAGAAGAAACTGTATTTGGCCCAGTTCAGATACAACCTGACTGGAAAGGTTTGGTGACGGGAACCTCCTCAGGGAGGCTGGCCCACTTCTTTGAGCCTAAACATTTCTGAAGTTTAAAATTTAAAATTTAAACCTAACATAATGGTTAACCTGAATACTAGACAGTGTGAAGTTTAAACCCCCACCACCTGTTGCTTTGAGTAGATTCTGACTCATGGTAGAACTGCCCCATAGGGTTTCCAAAGCTGTAATCTTTACGGAAGCAGACTGCCACATCTTTCTCCTGTGGAGAGACTGGTAGGTTCAAACCGCTGACCTTTCAGTTAGCAGCTGAGTGCTTTAACCACTGCACCACCAGGGTTCCTTTAATCCCTTATAAGTTACATACTTATACTGCTATTGCTTAATCTTCCATTTTAAACATTATCTATTTTCTTCCTCGGAAGTCCTGGTGGCATAGTGGTTAAGTGCTACCGCTGCTAACCAAAAGGTCAGCAGTTCGAATCCACCAGGCGCTCCTTGGAAACTCTATGGGGCAGTTCTACTCTGTCCTATAGGGTCGCTATGAGTTGGAATCCACTCGACGGTAACAGGTTTGTTTTGTTTTTTATGGAAAATGAGGATTTAAGTCTCTTGTGTTTGTAAACAAATGACTTTTTAAAGTTACTGCTATTCCTACTGAAATTCTTCAACTGAATCAATAGTAGCTGCTGGGAAAAATCCAATTGTCTTAGTCATGAAAGACTCAAATATTGGGGAGGTTTTCTGAATATGAAAGTCGTACAAATTCTTGGGGGAGGGGGGAGGCACAGAAAAAGAAAAAAGGTCCATCTTTTTCTTTTGTTAAAGGAACGAAAGTATTTATTTCTGTAATCATTTGCTTCTCATTTTTATCTAAGTAATAATACCAATACCAGTTGCTGTTGAGTCGATTCCAACTCACGGCGACTCCACGTGTGTCATAGTAGAACTGGGCTCCATAACGTTTTCAATGACTGTGACCTCTGAGAAGTAGATTGCCAGGCCTCTGGGTAGACTCAAACTGCCAACCTTTTGGTTAATAGCTGAATGCTTAACTGCTCCATCCAAGTGGCCCTATATAGGTAATATATGTACATAATTTTAAAAGTCAACTAGGACTAAAAAGTCTTTATGATAATTAGAAGCCCTTGACCCCCATTGCCTCCTACCCCTAGTCCTATTCTCCAGAAGCAGCCATTCTCAACTCTTTTAGCTGTCTCTTTTGGTGGTTATCTCTGTATTTCTGTCATAAACTTACGCTGCTATTGCTTCATCTTCCGTTTTAAACAGTATCTATTTTCTTCCTACTGTGGAAAATGAGAATTAACTCTCTTACACCATCCCATATGCAAACACTTCCCCTCTTCCTTCCTTACATCTCAACTTTTGACATCAAAAATCAAAAGCTTTGTTAATTATGACTGTAAATATTGTTTGCAGCTGAGTCATGAACATTTCCTTTCTTGCAAGAAGGTTTGCTTTTCCTGGTATTAATAATGGACTTGTTTTTTTCATTTGCATGTTTGTTTCTTTGTTTAATGAAACTGTCACTAATTTAGCCCCAAAGTCTCTGACCAAAAAAAAACCAAATCGTTACTGTTGAGTCGATTCCGACTCATAGCGACCCTATAGGACAGAATAGAACTGCCCCACAGAGCTTCCAAAGAGGGCCTGCTGGATTCAAACTGCTGACCTTTTGATTAGCAGATGTGGCTCTTAACCACTACATGACCAGCGTTTCCAAGTCTCTGGCAGGATTGTAAAACTCCTCTCTGTAGAGTCAGACACCTCAGGTAGTCTTTTAGTTTTTTTCTTTCTCTCTCAGTCTTCCTCTCAGATCTTCTATCCTTCTGATCCAGTCTGGGCTGTTTTCTAGACCTGCTGCCCAGCCTGAGATATCCTTTCCCCGCCATCCTAGGAATTGTCTTCTTTTTCTCCAGTATTGGATGCTTGTTCCTGGATCCCATTTCTTATGCTGTCCTGGTTTATGTGTTCATTTGTTGGTGCACATTTTCCAGTTGCTTCCTGAGAAAAGATACATGAAAGCAAAGGCTTTTGAGATCTTTCCTGCATAAACCAAAAAACCCAAACCCACTGCCGTCAAGTCAATTCTAACTCATAGCGACCCTATAGGACAGAGTAGAACTGCCCCACAGAGTTTCCAAGAAGCGCCTGGCGGTTCAAACTGCCAACCTTTTGTTTAGCAGCCATAGCACTTAACCAACTATGCCACCAGGGTTTACATGCATATTTTATTCTATCTTCATACTTTAGCTAGGTATAAAATTTTACGTTGGAAATTATTTTCTCCACCATTCTCTAGCTTCCCATGTTTCTGTTGAGAAGTCATTCTGGTTCCTAGTTCTTTTACATGGCCTATTTTTCCTCTCTGGAAACTTTTAGGATCTTCCCTTTATCCCTGGTGTCATAATATATTACCACCAATATGTCTTGGTATAGTCCTTTTAGTTTGGCAATTCATGTTCTTCAGTTCTGGGGACATTTTCTTAAATTATTTCTTTGGTAATGTCTCCCTCAATTTTTCCAAGCTCTTATTCAGGAACTCCTGTTAGTCAAATGTTGGACCTCTTCAAATGCTCCTTTACTTTTATTTTTTCATCTACTTCTATCTCTTTGTCTTTTCCTACTTCCTTGGAGATTTCCTCATTTAATCTTCCATTTCTTCTCTTAAATTTTTTTGGCTATTATATTTATATAATATAAATACTCTATATTTCAAAGGAGTAATTTTTCTTGAGATGCATGTTTTTCAACAGCCTATGTTCCTGTCCTTTGCTTTTGCTGGTCCCATGCACAGAACCTATGCTAGTCTCTTTCTGATGGTTTTTCAACTTTGAATGGGGCTCACTACTTGCTGAAGAATAGAGTGGAGATGGGTGAAGCTGGGGATGGAGGAAATGGAGGAAAGTGCTCTATAATTCGAGTCTATAAAATGGGTATGTTGTAGCACTTAGGAATGTTTTAAAGCATGTAACAGAAAATTTAAAAAACTAGAAGAAAAAACTAGTGTCAGACAGATGGAATTTGCTATTTCAAATAACAAGAAATCTAGATATAAGTGACTGCTGGTATTTAATCTGTGGCCCAACCACATTAGTGTCAGCATCTCCACAATCTTCTCCTGATTTTTTCCTCACATTTGTAAGATGGCTACTTCAATCCTAGGCATTACACTTAAACTGAAGCCAGGAAGAAGTGGTAGAGGAATGGCACTACCTATGTTTTTCTGGATTATCAGGAAAAGCAAAAGTTTTCCCAGAAGTCTCCAGAAGATATCCACTTTTGCATCATTCTCCAGAACCATGTCACACAGCCACATTTAACCGCTAGAGAAATAGGGAAAGCAAATATTCCTGCCAAAATAGAAGATAATAATAATAAACAAAAGAAAACATGGAGTGAAGACAAAAATGAAGCCAAACAAAACAATAGAACAATAATGACAAATTCAACACCTCTTTTACTACGAGAAATGAACTTTTCATCAGCCACATTATAAAGTAAAAAGCATGACAATCTAATCAGATCTACTGAAAAGTCAGTCAGTTGTCAAATTTTGCTAAGAAAGTATTTGAAATGCAGATTTATAGCACTATTAGTAAAGATGTGCTGTTAATAAATAAAAATTATTTTTCAAATATTTAGTCCATTTCTGTCTCATCAGTTTAAAATTTCTATTTTCATGTGTCTTATCACTTACATAATTCATGAGTTTACCACTACATGTTTGTAAGCTATAGAATAATAAAGAAACATAATTTGGGTGTGTCTGAAAATTTTTATTTTGATAATAGTTTACCAACAAAAAAGGTCTAGAAAAGACTGCCCCAGGCAGAGAACTTTTAGAACTCTGACTTTCCTCCTGTCAGCCAGGGTTCTTGGTGTTAACCACAGAAATCACTCTAGTTAATCTAACCCCGAAAAGGAATATGTCAAAGATACTCAGTAGCTCACAAAACCTTTAGTTGAGCCAGCCATTGAGTCGGTTTGGAGACTACACATCCGGTAGCAGTGCCCACCTACCCACACCACTGGACAAATCCATTGAAACCCTCTCTGCTGCCCCTGCTAAAGACCATACCCCATGTGGGACCACGGTCACTTGGACTGGATGCCCAAAACTCTGCCACAACGCACCAGAGGCCAGATCTCTCCCCAGCCAGCCTGACCAGGAAATGGAATTCCCAAGGTAAATGCTTCATTTGGGCTCCCTTCCAAATCAAAGTCTCATTCCTGTGCCTCTGATTACAGAGCCTAAATCCCAGTCTTTATGCTTGTAATTTTGGTAATTTACGTATGTGTTTCTTTCTTCTGTCTTGATTCATCTGGCCAGAAATCTGTGTTATTTTTTTTCCTTGAATTCGTTCATCAATAACACTGGTTCATTTTTCTATTTACTAATATTCTGAGTTTTGCTTTTATCTTTATTCATCCCTTGTCCCTGCTTTCCTAAGGCTTGTTTTTTATTTTCTTGAGTTGAATGCTCCATCCCCTTGTTTTTGCTCTAGTGTGAATGGTTTCGTGCTAAGAATTTGCCTCTAATGTCAGAGGTTTTGAAATGCAGTGTCATTACTACTACTTTTATCATCACCATCAATGTTGTTTTTTCTGTGTACTGTGATTTTAATACTCATTTCCTTTTTGATCTCAGTTAATAAAAGTGCTTTGTTTTGGTTTTGTTTCCAAGTTTTATAGGGTTTTTTTGTTGTTGTTGCTATTAATTTAGTCTTGGGTTATTAATTTCTGGTTTTATTCCACTGTGATAAGATAGTATCTGCTTTGAGAAGTTAATTGAGGTTTACTGTGTGGCCTGATACACAACCAATTTTTGTAGATGTTCCATGGACACTGGACAAATCAATTATCTGTTTATAGGATATAAAATTTAATTTACATTTATTGAAACTGTCTTGTTGGTTTTACTCTTTTAGGTGCTCTCTAGCCTTAATTCCACCACCGGTTTGTCAGTGTGTTGTACTATGATGGCTCGAGTGTTGCTATGATGCTGGAAACTAAGCCACTGGAATTTCAAATACTAGGAATGTCACCCATGGTGGACAGGTTTCAGCAGAGCTTCCAGACTAAGACAGACAAGGAAGAAAGGCCTGGCAATCTACATCCAAAAATCAGCCGGTGATCACGGAGATGGCACAGGACTGGGCAGGGATTCGTTCCATTGTGCATGGGATCACCACGAGTTGGGGTTCACTTGATGGCAGCTAACAACAGCACAGAATTTACTCAAATTTGCCAATTGTCCAAATTACATTCTTTACAGTAATTTTTTTTTTTTTTGCTAGCCCAGGATTCAATCAGGATTATGCATTACATTTCGTTTTTATGACTCTCTCTCTGCTTTTATCTGGAACAGTTTCTCAGCATTTCTTTGTCTTCCATAACATTGACTTTTTGAAGAGTAAAGGCCATTTATTTTATATAATATTCCTAAATTTTGGTTTGTTTCATGTTTCCTCATGATTAAATTTATGTTATGCATTTTGGGCAAGAATGTTTCATGTGCCAGTATCACATTGGTTTAATTACAGAGGATTTGTATTAAGTTTTATTATCTGTTAGAATTAGTCCCCCTACTGCCCCCCGATAGCTTTTCTTTTCCAGCGTTTTATTATTGCATGTTCATTTCTCCATATGAACTTCACTATTAAATCTGTCTAGTATTTTTATTGGGATCATGTTAAATTTATAAATTAACTTTGGAGGAATTGACATCTTTATGTTCTTTCATCAGCCTATACCAGAATGAGATGTCTTTTCATTTGTTCAAGTCTCTTTTGATGTCTTTCAGGAATGTTTTAAAGTGTTACTGCTATAGGTATGTACTATAAAGTTCTTGTTGAGTTGATAAGCACTTTATTTTATTTTTTAACCCTTGTCTTTTTCTTTATTTTCACTTTATTGTGCTTTAGGTTAAAGTTTATAGTGTAAATTAGTTTCCCATTGAAAATTTATATGCAAATTGTTTCGTGATATTGGTTGCAATCCCCACAATGTGTCAGCACTCTCCCCCTTTCCCTTTACACCTCGAGTTCCCAAGTCCATTGATTAGATTTCCTGCCCCTTCCTGCCTTCTCCTCTTTGCTTTTGGGCGGGTGTTGCTCATTTGATTTCCTATACTTGATTGAACTAAGAAACACATTCCTCCTGTGTGTTATTGTTTGTTTTATAGGCCTGCCTAATCTTTGGCTGAAACCGTGGACTTTGGGAGTGGCTTCAGGTCTGAGGTAGCAAGGTGTCTGGGGACCATAGTCTCAGAGCTTCCTCCAGTCTTTGTCAGACCAGTAAGTCTGGTCTTTTTTTGTGAATTTTGTTCTACATTTTTCTCCCACTTTGTTTGGGACCCTCTACTGTGATCCCTGTCAGAGCGGTTGGTGGTGGTAGCCAGGTGCCATCTAGTTGTTCTGGGCTCAGGCTGGTGGAGGCTGTGGTTCATGTGGTCCATTAGTCCTTTGGATTAATATTTTCTTTGTGTCTTCGGTTTTCTTCATTCTCCTTTTCTCTGAATGTGATGGGACCAATAGATGTATTTTAGGTGGTTGCTTGCAAGCATTTAATGCTCTAAACAGTCCTCACCAAAGTAGAATGTAGAACATTTTCTTTATGAACTACCTTATGCCAGCTTACCTGGACGTCCCCAAGACCATAGTCCCCAGCCCCCGGTCCCAGTAACTCCATCCCTCAAGGTGTTTGCATATGTCTAGGAAGCTTCTATGGCTTTCCCTCGGTCAAGTTGTGCTAACTTCCCCTATATTGTGTGTTGTCGTTCCCTTCATCAAAATGAATACTTGTCTACTTTATAGTTGGTGATTTCCCCCTCCCCAACACTCCCCTTTCTCATAACCATCGAAGATTGTTTTTTTTTTTTTTTTCTGTGTATAAACCTTTTCTTGGGTTTTTATAATAGTGGTCTCATACAGTATTTGTCCTTTTGTGATTGACTTATTTCATTCAGCATAATGCCCTCCAGATTCATTAATGTTGTGAGATGTTTTACGAATTCATCATTGTGCTTTAGTGTTGTGTAGTATTCCATTGTATTTATGTACCATAATTTATCAATTCTTCTGTTGATGGGCACTTAGGTTGTTTCCATGTTTTTGCTATTGTAAATAATGCTGCAATGAACATAGGTGTGCATATGTCCATTAGTGTGACTGCTCTTATTTCTCTAGGATATGTTCCTAAGAGTGGGATTGCTGAATTCTATGGTATTTTGATTTCTAGCTTTTTAAGGAGATGCCACATTGTTTTCCATAGTGGTTATACCATTTTAAATTCCCACCAGCAATGCATAAGAATTCCAATCTCCCTGCAACCTCTCCAACATTTATTAACTTCTGTTTTGTTTTTTTTTTTCAGTTAGTGCCAGTAATATTGGGGTAAGATGGTATCTTATTGTAGTTTTGATTTGCATTTCTCTAATGACGAATGATTCCTAGCCTTTCCTCATGTGTCTGCTAGCTGCCTGAATGTCTGTTTGTATCCTTTGCCCATTTTTTAATTGAATTGTTTTTTTTGTTGTTGTTATTGAGTTGTTGAAGTATTCTATAGATTTTAGAGATTAGACCGTCGTCAGATATGTTGGAGCTAAAAATTTTTTCACAGTACGTAGGTTCCCTTTTTACTCTTTTGGTGAAGTCTTTAGATGAGTATAAATGTTTAATTTTTAGGAGCTCTCAGGTATCTAGTTTATCTTCTGGTGTTTGTGCATTGTTAGTTATGGTTTGTATTCTATTTGTGCCATGTATTAGGACCCCTAGTATTGTCCCTATTTTTTCTTCTACGATCTTTATCGTTTTAGGTTTTATATTTAGGTCTTTGACTTATTTTGAGTTAGTTTTTGGGTATGGCGTGAGGTATGGGTCCTGTTTCACTTTTTGACAGACGGACATCCAGTTGTACCAGCAACATTTGTTAAAAAGACTATCCTTTCCCAATGTACTTTGGTCCTTTGTCAAAGATCAGCTGACCATAGGTGGATAGATTTATGTCTGAATTCTTGATTCTGTTCCATTGGTCTATGTGTCTGTCACTGTTCTAGTACCAGGCTGTAGTGACGACCATGGCTGTAGAGTAAGTTTTGAGATCAGGTAGTATGAGACCTCCTACTTTGTTGTTTTTCTTCATTAACACCTTACTTATCCAGATCACCTCCCATTTCCATATAAGGTTGGTTATTAGTTTTTCCATCTCTTTAAAGAATGGTGTTGGAATTTGGGTCAGGATTGCATTATACTATAGACTGCTTTGGGTAGAATTGACATTTTCACAATGTTGAGTCTTCCTGTCCATGAGCATGGTATGTTTTTCCATTTGTGTAGGACTCTTTTGGTTTCTTGCAAGAGTGTTTTGTAGTTTTCTTTGTATAGAATTTTTATGTCCCTGGTTAGATAGATTCTCAAGCATTTTATCTTTTGAAGGACTATGATAAATGGTATTGTTGTCCTGATTTCTTTTTCGAAGTTCTCTTTGTTGGTGTATAGTAATCCACCTGATTTTTGTATGGTGATCCTGCTACTCTGCTGAATGTTTCTATTAGTTCCAGTAGTTTTCTTGTGTAATCTTTGGGGTTCTCTATGTATAGGACCATATCATCTGAGAATAGGGATGATTTTACTTCTTCCTTTCCAATTTGGATGCCCTTTATTTCTTTTTCTTGCCTTATTGCTCTAGCTAGCATTTCCAGCACAATGTTAAAGAGAAGTGGTGATAAAGGGCATCCTTGTTGTGTTCCCATTCTCAGGGGGAGTGCTTTCAGCCTCTCTCCATTGAGAATGATCTTGGCTGTTGGTTTTGTATGTTGTTTTTGTTAAGTGTCATTGAGTTGATTCCAACTCATAGCAACCCTGTGTACAACAGAGTGAAACACTGCTCAGTTCTGCACCATTTTCACAATCATTGCTATATTTGGGCCCATCTTTGCAGCCACTGGTCAATCCATCTCGTTGAGGGTCTTCTTCATTTTTTGCTGACCCTCTACTTTATTAAGCATGATGTCCTTCTCCAGGGACTGGTCCCTCCTGATAACATGTCCAAAGTGCGTGAGACAAAGTCTTACTATCCTTACTTCTAATGAGCATTCTGGCTGTACTTCTTCCAAGACAGATTTGTTCATTCTTCTGGCAATCCATGGTATATTCAATATTCTTCACCAACACCATATTTCAAGAGCATCAATTCCTCTTTGGTCTTCCTTATTCACTGTCCAGCTTTCACATGCATGTGACCTTGTTCTGACTGATGATATTGAGCTTTTCCATCATCTCTTTCCACAGATGTAGCCAATTTGATTCCTGTGTATGCCACCTGGCAAGGTTCATGTGTATAGTTGCCATTTATATTGTTGAAAAAAAGGTATTTGCAATGAAGAAGTCATTGGTCTTACAAAGTTCTACCATGTGATCTCTCCAGCGTCATTTCTATCACCAAGACCATATTTTCCAACTACCAATCCTTCTTTGTTTCCAACTTTTGCGTTCCAGTTGCCAATAATCATCAATGCATCTTAATTGCATGTTTGATCAATTTCAGACTGCAGAAGTTGGTAAAAATCTTCAATTTTTTGGTTTTGTATAGATGCCTTGTATTATGTTGAGGAATTTCCCTTCTATTCCTATTTTATTGAGAGTTTTTTTTTTTTTTATCAGGAATGGGTGTTGGATTTTATCAGATGCCTTTTCTGCACTGATGGGGATGATCATGTGAGGGAGACCCTCAGTGAAACAGGTTGGTGCAATAGTCGCAATGATGGACTCGAACAAGCTAGATATTGAGGATAACGCAGGACTGGGCAATGTTTTTTCTGGTTGCCATGAGTCGGAGTCACCTCAACAGCTGCTACCTAAATGTCTAGTACAGAGACCAAATACTACAGAATTTGAGAGGAGCCTGGACCATCTATGGGAGTTTTTGGTACAGGAGAGGTAGATAGAGCTGAGCCCCAAAGGGAGGGAATCCTTAGCCAAAGGGAAGGAGGGAAAGAGTAAATGAATAAAGGGGACATTTGGTGTGGTCTATGTGAGCTATACATATATATAATGTGTATATATATATACATATACATTTTATATATGTATATATACTGTATACCTGTGTGTGTATATATATATATATATATATATATATATATATATATATATAATGATGCTTTCTTTTTATCATTAGCGAATGCAAATTACCTTCTTTCCCCTGTAGCTTGGAAGACATTTTGGTCTTTCCAAAGCTGTGGATACAGTTATTGATTCAGGACCTCTAATTTTCTTTGCTTTTCTCGTGAATGAATAAAATGATGCACTGTAGATTACCTTTATGAAACAATACAGTTGTTTACTGCAGAATCTTTGAGCTTTTCTAAATATGGTTTGGTAATGGAATCCATTTTATGTATCTGAAAATAATTTTCCCATTTTTGGTTATCCTTTTTTTTTTTTTCCCTCAGCACCACCCATTCAAAAAATATTAGTATGATAACTAGATAATTCCTCATGAGGATGAACTTAAGGAGAGGTACAATCATATTTAGGGCTTTTAGAAAAGCATTCACAAAGAATGGACTGAGACATTCTGGAGAAATGGTGCTGGATCTTTAAACAGATGAAAAGACCATTTAGGCAGAAGATGTACCTTAGAAAAGATAAGGAAAAAGTAGGCAATAAATATGTTGCACCCTCAAATTTAGAGAAAATGAAATGTATGAAAGAAAAGATTAGATATGAGAGGATAATAGAACAAAAAGAATAGGGAGATTCAGAGCTAAGGAAAAAAATAAAGGACTAAAAATGTCTTTATATAACTTATTTTATAAATAAGAATAAAAAGCAAAGAAGAACCCAGATCTCACAGAAAAGAAAAAGATAAAGAATTAAAGCAATTAGAAATAAAGTGAGGTATGAAATTTTTTTTTTTATGAAAAATACACTGAGAAACCAAACACATAGTTAAATGCTACTCTGAAATAAAGAGCAAACAAATGAGACACAAAAAATTGTTTCAAAAATATAATATTAAAAAAAAAATCCCTGAAATGAAGAAAGAGCTATATTTTCAAATTCAGACAATTGAAAACAACAATGTTCCTGTGAAAAATATGATATAGAATCATCAAAACTGAGGCATGTCCTAGAGAGCTTTCTCAATTCCAATGATAAAGAAGAATCTTATTGGCATACAGGCAAGCTACCTATATTTGGGAATAAGATCAAGTAGGGCTCTGTTCATCTCTAAAAGGACGATGCCAGAAGACAGGGGTGCAAGTCTACAAAGTATTGATTGAGGGAGAAAAATGAGAGTTCCATCTCATTGCCAGGAACTTTTCCATATGAAAGACGGCAACAGTAAGACATTTTCAAATATGCAAAGACTCAGAGAACATAGATATAAGGATCCTTCTTTAAAAAAAAAAAAAAAGACTACTTTCATGACAACCCAGTCAACCCAGAGATGAAACAAAATAAAGAATTCAGGAACAAGGAAATCATCGTGTTAAAAAAATAATAATAAATTAAAACTAAAGATTGGAATCAAAAGCAAATGTGTAATATAACTAAAAATTTAGAAGTGATGGAGGGCATGTGGGCTAAAAGAAATACGGTCAATCCTCATTATTTGCGAATTCCTTATTTACAGATTTGCCTACTTGCTAAAATTTATTTGTAACCCCAAAATCAATACTCACAGCACTTTTGTAGGTTTTAACTGGAGAAGGAGGCTATAATTTTGCTCTCAAATCCTAGAGATCTGTTCTGTTATTCTTCTTTAAGAACTTCTGGAAAGTCTGTCCAGCATCTCTTTTTGCCATTGACATTTCAACTACCCCTGGGGTCATAAAACTCAAGCGGCAAAGTAGTTTGAACTACAGCTTGGATCTGCTGCAGAGCCTTTTCCCTCAAAACTGGTAGGGTGCCCCAACAAGAATGAACTGGAAAACACACAACTGTAGCACGTGTTGCTTCCAAAATCCAAAGAGGCAAATCAAACATGATGTCTCTTTTTTAGTGGTAGGCAGTACAAGATAATTTGTCAATCTTTTTGAAAGGGATATCTCAGCATGCTTGAGACCCATGAACCTCCTAAAACCTCTCTGAAATTCGGTATTTGTCTCCCACCCTCTGGCACACATGTTTCTTACTAAGATATCTAAGGTGCCTGCTACTTGCTCCTCAGCAGGACCAGTCATCATTATGTCATCAATATAGTAGATGAGTTTGAATTTCTGTAGGATGTCAAGACATGATTTCTACTGAGTAGATTATGGTAGAGAGCAGGAGAGTTGGCACAGAAAGCAGGAGACTTAGTTGTCTCAGAGGAGGCAAGTAAAGGTGTACCATTATCCCTGTAGGTGAAAGCAAACTTCTTCAGGAGTCCTTGCAAACTGATATAGAGGAAAAAGTATTTTCCAGATCAACAGCTGTGTACTAATTATCAGGAGCTAGGTTGATTTGCTCTAGGGAAGATATTACATCTGAAACAGCAACTGCAATTGGCATCTTTACCTGATTAAGTATGTAATAATTGTAGTGAAATGAGTTCCTTTATGTGGCCGTTTGCCTTGGTTTTTTTGAAAAACAGTTTCAGAGATTTTTAACCCTAAGCCCTGAGGAGTTACCTTTACCCTAGTTTTCTACTCTAGAGGGTTGGCTACTTTTTGCCAGGTTGATGGACATTTCCTGGGTAAGCTGTAAACAATTTGGTTTTGATGCTTTTGTCTGGTCCTAAGTATCCACCTTGCAGGAATCGGTCAGCAGACTATGCAAACGAGGTGAGTTGTACCCTACTATGCAAATGAAGTATCTGGACTACCAAGAGGGTATTGGTCAGTTTGTGGTACTGGTGGGAGTGCCATGCTTTGAAAGTGACAAGGAGTTGTGTATGTATAGACAGTGAGAGGCCCCACAGAGGTTTTAGAGACAGAAAGTAGCAGGAAGAGAAGCAGCAGGAAAAAGCAGAGGGAAGAAAGAAAAGAAGCAGAAAGAAAGAGGAGGGACTTCCTAAAAGAGTCATAACACTGTCAAGGGCTGTAACAATGAAGACACAGCAGCAGGCCCAGAAGGAGACCAGAAGTAGAGCCAGCAACAACAAACAGCAGGGCCAAGAGGAGCCTGTCCTGAGGGGGCCGAGAGGAAGTCTATCCTCAGAGAGCTGAGGGGAGGCCTGAATGGCTGAGAAGGAGTGTTTGCATAGCATAGAGGGCTTGCTTGCTTGCACAGCAGAGAGGAGCTAAGAGAGCTGTCCTGCACTGAAGAAGGGAGACTTTTGCCTACATACTTCCGGAAACTGATCCAGAGTTGTAGTCTGTTGATCCTGATCTCAGGTTGTACCTTGTTCCTTAACAAACAAACCACTTATCTGTAAGTATGGTCTGTGAGTTTTTTTGTGGCCATTACAACGGATCATTGAACCCAGAAGAGAAGTAGAGAGTGCCATGGGAGGGATGGCTGGTGTTAGAATTGGTAAAAAGGTTGGAGGGTGAAGGTGTGTCTCACCTCCACCTCATAAGGATCATCCTTGAGCTGATCTTGATTCTCACTATTCCCCCCCGAAGTTAGACAGGTTCTGACGCTACTACTGATGCTACTACTCCTACTCGCCCCATTTTACAGTAATCAACTGTCATTCTCCAAGATCCCACCACCTTCTCACAGACAAAACAGGCAAGTAAGGCTGAGTTAGAATTAATATCCTTATATCTTCTAAGTCTTTGATAGTGGCACTAATCTCTGAAATTCCTCCAGGGATGCTTTTCGTTTACACCCTGGTAGGGAAGGAAAGTTTCAAGGGCTTCTGCTTGGTTCTTCCTACCATAATAGTCCTCACTCAATAGATCAGGGAGCCAATATAGGGATTCTTTTAGTTGCTGAATATATCTGTTTCAATTATACGTTCAAGAACTATAGAAATAGCCACTTTGTTTTGTTAATCTTAGGATGTATTAACGAACAAACACCAACTCATATATCTAAAATAAAATGACCTTGAAAGTCACAGTATGGATATAGACATACTCCCAACATACTAGGTAAATGAAAATATAAAAATACAGTCCTTAGCATCAGATTATGATCTCTGATACCATTATCTACTAAAAGGAATCAGGTTTTCTTAGGTAAATGACTGATTCCATGTCTGGGACAAGAAAATTAGAAAATTACAAGAAAATTATGGAACATCTTGCCATACCAAAAAGCAAAGAACCTGTCAAAGACTACTGTGGTCATCATGTCAAAAGGATTTATGATGTAGCTTGAAGAGCTCCCAATGGCCAAAGATGGGACAACGTGAATATCAATAAAAATGATAATTTCAATGGATTGAAATAGGTCAAATATTTTAAAATCCATAAGTTAATAATGACACTACAAAAGAAAAAAAGAAATGGAGAAATTAATGAGTTACCGTTGGTGAATACTAAAAATCCAACTCATTATTTCGGAAAATTAAGTAAAGGGAAAGAATCAACCATTTATCCTGACTTTTCTAATCAGGGTAACGAAATAGTTGATTAGGGAAAATTTGTCCTTAGAGATGTATTCCAGTTAATAAATAAAGAAGAAACTATAGCATGTAATATCACCATTTTGTAACCCATAATGAATTAATGGATCTATTAAAAATGAGATATTATTGAACATTATTAAAAATGTAATGACTAGACAATATGTGCCTATTGATGGAAGTAGATAACACTATCTATGAAGTAGTGTCAAAATGTTGAAGCCTCTTGACCGACATACCAGTTTACAGCAAATACAAGAGACCAAGGAGCACATTAAACAACATCATGGAAATGAACTCTTCAAAATCAAGGCTGTGGGAATCAGACCAAACAATTTGGACTTTTTGACAAATACTTTGGAAGGAAAAAAATCTTTAAAAAGATGGAGTAGGAAACCGTTAGCTTAAAAGACACAGTTACAATGTATGAGCTTTATTTGGCTCATGATTTTGAACAAACAGACCACAAGAAATTTATGAGACAATTGAGGGAATCTGAATGCTGATTATATATTGGATGATATTACAGAATTATTGTCAATTTTTAAAAGTGTGATAATGGTATTGTGCTTAATTATTGTTTGTGTGTGTGGTTATTTTTTTAAGTGTGTTTATCATTTAGAGATACACATTGAAATATTTACAGATGAAATTATACATAAGGGATTTGCTTCAAAATATTTTAGGTATAGGGGAAGTGATGAGAATTCAAACAAGAGTGGCCATTAGTTGATAATTGTTAAAACTGGATAATAGATACAATGTGGATTCATTATACTGTTTTTCATACTTTTGCATATGTTTGAAAATTTCCAAAATCAAAAGCTTTAAAGATTTATCAAATGAATATAAGGGTTGTAATATTAAAATCAAATAAGGTTAATTTAAATGAAAAAGTATTTTCCAAAACACTTTATAATGTTAAAGGGGACTAATCCACAATGAAGATACAGCAGCCAAGAAGCTTTTTGTAATAAATAAATTCATAGGACAAAACTGCAGATAATAATAAGAAATTGGTGAAAACAATGGTGGTGACTATAATCAATTTCTCTCAGCACATGACAGATAAAGTAAACAAAAAATAAATAGGCCTATAAAGGCTCGAATTATGTAATCAATAAGGCTGAATTCTACATCCTGAGCATAGTGAACACTTTCTTTGCAAGTATCAATACTATATTTATAAAAATCAATCTTTGGATAGGCCAAAAGAAAACTACATAAATTCCAAAGAGTTGAATAAAATAAGACCCCATTCTGTTTTCATAGCATAATAAAACTAGAAATTAATAACAAAAATAGGATTAAAAAAACTTTTATACATTGCTGTTGGAAATGTTAAATGGTACAACCATTTCACAATACAGTCTGGCAGTTTCTTAAAAAATTAAACTTATTTTTTCAGCATGATCTAGGCATTCCCCCCCCAAAAAAAAATTGCTGTCGAGTCTATTCTAGCTTGTATCGACCCTACAGGACAGAGTAGAACAGCCCCATAGGGCTTCCAAGGCTGTAATCTTTACAGAAGCAGGCTGCCACATCTTTCTCTTGCAGAGTGGCAGGTGGGTTTGAACCACTGACCTTTTGGTTAGCAGCTGAGCACTTAACCATTGTGCCACCAGGGCTCCTATTATCCAAGAGAAAAGAAAGCGCATGTCCATACAGAGACTTGTCCATGAATAATCCCAGCAGCTTCATTTGTAATAGTCCCAAAGTGGTAACTACTCAAATGTTCTTCAACAGCTAAATGGATAAACAAATTGTGGTATATCCAAACATTGGAACAACACTCAGCAATGAAAAAAAGAACTAGGGATACATGGAATAAAAGAGATGAATCTCAAAAGAATTGTGCCGAGCAAAAGAAGCCAGACAAAAAAGAGTATGTGCTATATGATTCCATTTATATAAAAATTCTAGAAAATGCAAACTAATCTATAACAGAAAGCAGATCAGAGGTTTTTTGGGGGGTGAGAGTGATTACACCGGGGCACGAGGACATTTTTGGGAGTGATGGCTATATCCATTTGTCAGAGTTTATCAAATTGTACACTAATGATACATGCAGTTTATTGTATGTCAAGAATGTCATTTTTTAAAAAATCCTAGGAAATATACATGTAAAAATAATCCTAAGAAATATACAGGATCTAAATAAGAAAACTCCACTCGTCTGTCAATTTGTTTGGACTGTGGTGGCTTGCGTGTTGCTGTGATGCAGAAAGCTATGCCACCGGTATTTCAAATACCAGCAGGGTCATCCATGGTGGATAAGTTTCGGCAGAGCTTCCAGACTAAAACAGACTAGGGAGAAGGACCTGGTGGTCTACCTCTGAAAAACTGGCCAGTGAAAACCGTATGAATAGCAGCAGAACGTTGCCTGATATAGTGCCAGAAAATGAGCCCCCCAGGTTGGAAGGCACTTAAAATACCACTGAGGAAGGGCTGCCTCCTCAAAGTAGAGTCGACCTTAATAATGTGGATGGAGTAAACCTTTCTGGACCTTCATTTGCTGATGCGGAACGACTCAAAATGAGAAAAAACAGCTGCAAACATCCATCAATAATCAGAACGTGGAATGTACAAATTATGAATCTAAGAAAATGGAAGTCGTCAAAAATGAGATTGAACACATAAAGATCAATAGTCTAGTCATTAGTGAGCTGAAATGGACTGGTACTGGCCATTTTGAATTGGACAATCATATAGTCTACTATGCCAGGAATGACAAATTGAAGAGGAATGGTGTCACATTCATTGTCAAAAAAAAACATTTCAAGATCTATTCTGAAGTACGATGCTGTCAGTGATAGGATAATATCCATTCACCTACAAGGAAGACCAGTTAATACAACTATTATTTAAATTTACACACCAGCCACTAATCCCAAAGATGAAGAAATTGAAGATTTTTACTAACTTCTGCAGGCTGAAATTGATCAAACATGCAATCAAGATGTGTTAGTAATTACTGGGGATTGGAATGTGAAACTTGGAAGCAAAGAAGGATCGGTAGTTGGAAAATATGGCCTTGCTGACAGAAACAATGCCAGAGATTGCATGATAGAATTTTGTAAGACCAACTACTTATTCAATGCAAATACCTTTTTTCAATAACATAAATGGCAACTACACACACGACCTCACTGGATGGAATTCACAGGTATCAAATTGACTATATCTGCGGAAAGAGACGATGGAGAACTCTATATCATCAGTCAGAACAATGCCAGGAGCTGACTGTGGAACAGGCCATCATCAACTCCTCATATGCAGGTTCAAGTTGAAGCTGAAGAAAATTAAAACAAGTCCACAAGAGCCAGAGTACAACCTTGCATATATCCCACCTGAATTTGCAGACCATTTCTAGAATAGATTGCCGTGTGGAACACTAATGACCAGAAACCAGAGGAGTTGTGGGATGACATCAAAAACATCATACATGAAGAAAACAAAAGGTTGTTAAAAAGACAGGAAAGAAAGAACAGACCAAAATGGATGTCAGAAGAGACTCTGAAACTTGCTTTTGAATGAAAAGGAGCTAAAGCAAACAGAAGAAATAATCACATAAAAGAGGTGAACAGAAGATTTCAAACGGCAGCTTGAAAAGCCAAAGTAAGGTATTATAACGAAATATGCAAAGACCTGGAGTTAGAAAACCAAAAGGGAAGAAAACACTCGGCATTTCTCAAGCTGAAAGAACTTTGAGGACTAAGGTGCACCTGACCCAAACCATGGTGTTTTCAATCACCTTATATGCATGTGAAATCTGGACTATGAATAAGGAAGACCAAAGAAGAATTGGTGCCTTTGAATTATGGTGTTGGTGAAAAATACTGAATATACCATGGACTGCCAGAAGAACAAACAAATCTGTCTCAGAAGAAGTACAGCCAGAATGCTCCTTAGAAGCAACGATGGTAAGACTTCATCTCATGTACTTTGCGCATGTTATCAGGAGGAATCAGCCCCTGGAGAAGAACATCATGCTTGGTAAAGTAGAGGGTAAGCGGAAAAAGAGGAAAACTCTCAATGAGATGAATTGGCACGGTGACTACAACAACCAGATCGACATAGCAATGATTGTGAGGATGGCGCAGGACTGGGCAGTGTTTTGTTCTGTTGTACACAGGGTTGCCATGAGTTGGAACTGACTTGATAGCACCTAACAACTACAACAACAAATGAGAAAAACTTAAAACTCTATTAAAAAAAAATAGATATGAAACTCATGGAAAGGCAAACTTCACTCTTTGATAGAGGCATTCAATTTCATAAATTTGGTGCAGTAAAAAAACTAAGGTGGTGCCTGGCTACAACCAATGACTGCCCTGACAGGCAACACAACAGAGAACCCCTGAGGGAGCAGGAGAGCAGTGGGATGCAGACCCCAAATTCTAGTAAAAAGACCAGACTTAATGGTCTGACTGAGACTAGAACGACCCCAGTGATCATGGTCCCCAGGCCTTCTGTTAGCCCAAGACAGGAACCATTCCCAAAGCCAACTCTTCAGACAGGGATTGGACTGGACTATGGGATAGAAAATGATACTGGTGAGGACTGAGCTTCTTAGATCAAGTAGACACACGAGACTATGTGGGCATCTCCTGTCTGGAGGGGAGATGAGAGGGCAGAGGGGGTCAGAAGCTGGCCGAATGGACATGAAAAGAGAGAGTAGAGAGAAGGAGTGCGCTGTCTCATTAGAGGGAGAGCAACTAGGAGTATATAAAACCCAAAACCCAAACCCAAACCCACTGCCATCGAGTCGATTCCGACTCATAGCTACCCTATAGGACAGAGTAGAACTGCCCCACAGAGTTTCCAAGAAGCGCCTGGTGGATTTGAACCGCCGACCTTTTGGTTAGCAGCTGTAGCACTTGACTACTACGCCACCAGGGTTTCCAGGAGTATATAAATTTTTGTATGAGAGATTGACTTGATTTGTAAACTTTCACTTAAAAAGCACAATAAAAATAAAAAACTAAGGGATATTGATTTACTTATTTGAAGTTGAAGAATGATTCCAAAATTATTCTTCAAAAAATGAAACACATGAAAATATCCAGGATATTCAGAAATAGAAAACTGGCACAGGAATGAACAAATGAATGGAAGAGAATGGAGAGTACAGAAATAAACCCAGGGACAGAGAGGAGTCTGGGATAGATTAAAGGTGGTATTTCTGATCAGTAGGGAGAGAATGATTTAACAATTGAAATGGGATAACAATCTAACTATTGAGGAGTGGAGGAGCTGTATTACACTGTCTCTTTTGACACCAAAAACAAACAAAAAAATTCTAAAGGAATAAAAAAAATTAATGTTAAAAAATGAAACCATCAAAACACTAAAACAAAGCATGGATAAACATGTTGAAAACTTTGGAATTGGAAAAGCCTTTAGTAAGCTTGAGCAAACTCTAAAATGCATATTGGGAAACACTGATCAATTTAACCACAAGACATTTTTAAAACTTCTGTAATAAAAAAGACAGGAAAAAGGTAAACTGTAAAAAGCATTCGGAAGCAAAGGGCTAATTCCTTGGTTTACAAAGAGCTCTTCACATATCAGTAAGATAAATATAAACAACCTAACAAAAACGGACAAAATAAATGGGCAGTTCAAAGAAAAAAATGTAAATAGCCATCGAACATGCAAAAAGGTGCCAATCTCTATAACTAAATGTGAAGATTAGCGCTGTTTTAGTTGTCTCTTGCTGTATGACAAATCATACCAAAGCTTAGTGACTCGAAACAACAATAAACATTTCTTATCTCTGACAGTTTTTGTGGATTAGGAATGACTTATCTGGGCAGATCTGGCTTGGGATCTTTCATGAGGTTGCAGTAAAGATGCTGACTGGGGCTGCAGTCATCTGAAGACTTGACTGGGACTAGAGCATCCATGTCCAAGGTGGCTTAATTGCATGACTGGCAAGTTGGTTGTGGCTATTGGCAAGAGGCTTCAGTTCCTCCCCAAGTGGGTCTTTCCATAAGGCTGTTTGTGCGTCCTCACAATATGGTGACTAGCTTTTTCAAAGCAAACAACCCAAGAGAGCAAGGTAGAGGCCCCGATGGCTTTCACAGCCTAACCTCAGCAGTCACACATATCACTTCTACCACCCTCTATTGTAAACACAGGGCCAGCTACAGAGGCATAAGACCTGTGCAGCTGTTACAGAGCCCTTGTGTTCAATAGAGCCCCATGTTGTCTTAATGCTCTACTATTGCCATCTGGGTATTCTTAATAATTTTGTCTTTGAACTTGTGTTCTGTAAGTGAAGTCTGATGGGACAATGGGGTACGCACCTGAGCAGAGGAGATACATGCCACACAATATGTGTGTCTACTGCTGTTCCTCGCTGCCCCATTCACTACAGTGTTAGCAGTGCCCTATGAGCTCAGAATTGTGGTAGGCCCAGGATGCATGGGATGTCAATGAGACTCAAAGCAAGTACAGGTAAGCGTGGTTTGGAAGCCACAGGTTTCTGCAGAGTCCTGGTACAATGTACATGTATCAACAAGTTCATTTTGTGCAGCTTTTCCACTGTTCTGGCAAGAACAAAGTGCACATGCATGTATGAGCTAAAGAATACAAATCCTGTGATTTTGATAATTCCACATATGAGTTAAATGCTCTGATATTTGTATTTAAAATTGGCATTGCATAATATAAAGGTGAATGGTAAAATTTATGCTAAAATTTTTAAATTTAATTTTTCATTACTAAATGGACATTAAATACCAAATTGAAAAAACACCATGACAAGCCGAGAGAGACCATGGAAGAAAAGGAAAAGCTTTGTATTTCAGTATCTTTATCAGCACTTACTCCTACTTTTTGAACAAGGGGCCCCACATTTTCATTTTGCACTGGGCCTCGCAAAGTATGTAGCCAGCCTTGGTTACAAAGACCAGTTCTGATTCAATGTGAGCAGAGACTCACAAGGTGTGGATACCAGGAAGCCAGGATCACTGGAGCCTGGCTACCACAAACATCAATAAGTTTATTTATCACCTCTAAAGTCAGAAAATATTTAAATATCAGTGTTGATGAAGGGGTTGAGAAAGAGGTGTACTGCATTTGGGAAGGTCCGCTGGTAAATTTTTGGAGGTCAATTTTGCAACATTGATGAAAAATTCAACCGCACATGCCTGTAGCCCAACAAATTCATTTACAGGACTTTTGCCCGAAAACACTCCCACAATTGTGCAAAAGTATACAAGAATGTTCACTGCAGCATTGTTAGTGATCATGAAAAATTGGAAAAAGAAAATATTGTGTTTAGCAGTGAAAATTTGGAACCAGATACATCTTTATCTACTGACCTGAAAATACATGTGCAATAGACTGCTAAACAGAACAAGTACATTGTAGTGTGTTTAATGCTGTGCCATTCAAGATTTTTGTAGAAAGGAGAAGTTAATAGTGGTTATCTCTGGAGAGCGAGGTTGGGTGTGAACTGGTGGGAGAGGGTGGGAGGGGAGAATTTTACCTTGTATATTTCTGTGTGTGTGTGTTATGAATAATGGACACTACTTTAAATTTTCAACTAAACTTTAAAATCTCTTTCTATTCCATTGTGTTAATTATCCCTTCTAATCAATCTAAAAAATCAGAAAAAATTCTAATTTGATTTAAAACTTTCTAATACAATCTAAAAAAAGATCATCAGCTCATTAATTCACATGTTCAAATTATGTTTAATTGCTGACCAGACAAGGCCGAAAATAGAGACGATGTCCGTGTCACCCAATTGCCAGGAATCCATTAATAAATACACTTGATAAGATGACTTTCAACCAGATCTACCGTATTGCTTTGATATCAAAGCCCCTCAGATATCTTTTGAAGAGTCCTTACATTTAAAAACTAGACACATCAGGCCTTCAGCACTCTCCAGGAGCAGGCTTAGGGAACCTATCTAAAAAGAAAGTCTTGGTAAACTCCCTTTCATTTTGTAAGTGGTCACAAACAATCTCCAGTGGTTTTGCTTCCTCTGAACACCAAAACCTTACTTCTAATAGTTAGGAAGGGTCTGTCCAGACCAGGGGACTAACAAGATGCAAACTAGCAGCCTGTGAACCACATCCAGCCCATGAATATGTTTTGTTTGTTCTACACAGTGTTATTGCAAAATTTGAATTCGTTGTTAAATTTACAAAGAGTGAAACCTCAGATAAGAGTCCAGATTTCCAGCATCTCAAAAAATTAGAAGCCACAGAAACACCTGGACCTCGTTCCAGTACGGTAACAATCAGCTTGAGCTGAGTGTAGCTGCCCATTTTATGAAGGGCATAAGCTTCACAGTTTTTCTCACAGTCTCTACTGCTCCTTCTTATTTTATACCTAGTTTGCTTCAATTGCTTACATTTCCTGTCTAGCTCTGTAGGCATTTGCATATAACAAGTTTATTAAGAAACCCAACTTACTGTATTTTTATTTAACAACCATTTATACAAAAATTACTGTGTGCCAGGCACTGTTCTAAGTGCTTTATGAATAGTAACTCATTTAACCCTCAGACCTTATGAAACCTTATGATCCCCATTTTACAGATGAGGAAACTGAGGCCCAGAGAAATTAAGTAACATGTCCAAGGTCACTCAGCTAACAAGCGGAGGAGTTAACATTTCAAGGCAGGTACTCAGGCTCCAAAGTCTATGCTTTTAACCACTGCTATGAATTAGTGTTTTTTTTTTGTTGTTGTTGTTCTTTAGAAGCCCTTTCCCTAGTAGATAGAGGACTCTCCTAATAATCTATTAGATTAATTTCCCAAAATTCAGTTACCTTTTTTGTTTTAAAAAGGCATTAGTTGCAATGTTATTTCATCCTCCCCTCTCTACCTCACCCCCGACTAAACTAGTGTCTTTGAGCGGAACCAGCAGGACACACCTGCCTGCTCCCATAGCCCCTTCTTCCTGGTGACTTCTCTCTCACCAGGGCAAGGAGGAGGGATAGGGAAACAGGGATCTTCTTCCATGTTACAAGCCTCTCTCGGCTCCTGTGGGCTTGGCGTGAACAGGTGCCTCCAGTGGGCTCTACTGATGAGGCACTAGGCACTGGAGCCATTAGGAGACTTGGTCACATCTACACACTGATCCCAGCTGGTGGCATCATCCTGCATTCCTAAGATGCCTGTGCCATACTGTTCCCCACTGTGGTGGTTCCTGCAAAACTCAAGCTCCCTCGTGTCATTTACTCTCTGTGGCAACACACAAATCCGTGGGTATACGTGGGATCTCTCTTCCACATGTTTTGAGTGCTGGGACCATATGAAGTGGCCCTGGCTGGCCTGTTCTCTCTCTGACTTTCCCACACACACTTCTCCAGAGCTCTTTTCCTTTGCGCTGGTAGCACAGGGGAAGGTCAGCAAGTCAAGTGGCTGAGCAAGCACACAACCAGAGATAGAAATGTCAGCCTTCCAAATGCAGAGAGAGTTTCCCATGGGTGCTCCCTCACTTGACTTTGAAGAGGTAAGTGGTGGCAAGACCTCTTCAAACACTGCATTCCCCCACAAGGTGAATCCCTTCTTCCCAGTCCCTTGTGAAGAGGAAAGCCCGCTGCACTGTGGTACAGCAGCATTTCCCAAACTCTGCTCGCAATTAGATGTTCCAAGAATGAAGAATCCTGTGGGTAAATTCAAGGAACCCTGGTGGTACAGTGGTTAAAGTGCTCAGCTGCTAGCCAAAAAGATCGGCAGATAGAACCCACCAATGGCCCTGTGGGAAAACAATGTGGCAGTCCTTTTCCTTAAAGATTACAGCCTTGAAAACCCTATAGAACTGTTCCACTCTGTCCTGTAGGGTCACTATGAGTCAGAATCAACTTGACAGCAGTGGGTGGATATTATGGACTGAATCATGTCCCCCCAGAATGTGTGTCAATTTGGCTAGGCCATGACTCCCAGTATTGTGTGATTGTCTACTGTTTTGTTATCTGGTGTGATTTTCCTGTATGTTGTAAATCCTACCTCTATGATGTTAATGAGGCAGGATTAGAGGCAGTTATGTTAATGAGGCAAGACTCAATCTTGAGTCAATCTCTTTCGAGATATAAAAGGGAGAAGCAAGCAGAGGGGGGGACCTCCTACCACAAAGAATGACGGATGGGGGAGGGAGCATGTCCTTTGGACCCGGGGTTCCTGCGCTGAGAAGCACCTAGACCAGGGGAGGATTGATGACAGGGACATTCCCCCAGAGCCAACAGAAAGAGAAAGGCTTCCTCTGGAGCTGGTACCCTGAATGTAGATTTCTAGCCTCCCAAACTGTGAGAGAATAAACTTCTGTTTGTTAAAGCATCATTTGTGGTATTTCCGTTATAGCAGCATTAGATAACTAAGACAGTGAGTAAATTCATTTTCGTGCGAAGAGCAGATTATTCTGAAACGCTTTTGGAGATTCTCAATGTCCATTAACACATTGGAGGCTCTAAGAATTCTTGCAATGAAGATGGCTTAACTATGCTTAACTTAGCATTTCCCAAACTTGCCTGACCATGAAATCCTTTCTGCCATACACTTATCACAGTCCCAGTCACAGATCCAGCTAACAGGAATCCCTGCCCTGCACTACCCTCTACACACACACACACATATAACAAACAAACACAGTTCAGAACTCAGGGAAAAGTTTCTCTGCATCACTGTTCCTACTTTCTCAAACCCAAAGGTAACTGTGTCAAAACACAATGAAGGTTTGTAGGTGGCTCTGCTGCCAAACTGGGAGACCAACACACACAGGGAGTCTGGAGTGAATCTTAGTGGTGAAATACTTGTTATTGTGTGCCATCGAGTCAATTCCAACGCATAGCGACCTTACAGGACAGAGTAGAACTGCCCCATAGGGTTTCCAAGGCTATAATGTTTACAGAAGCAGACTGTCACAGCTTTCTCCTGCAGAGCAGCTGGTGGGTTCAAACCACCAACCGTTAGGTTAACAGCTGACCTCTTAACCACTGTATCACCAGGGCTCCTGAGGTAGCAGTACTTAAGCAAGAGAAAAGAAAAATTAATGTGCCAAATCCTTCTTCTGCCATAGCATGAATATAATGCATTTTACATAACAAAGCCTCTTTTTGAGGCAGGACCCAGCTTCCTTCCCCCGCCTCTTTTCTTTGTGTTCCAATTCATGGTTCTGGCGATAAGTTAGACTAGTAGTTGCACAGGGTGGCTGAAGAACATTTTGCAATATTAAATAATTAAAACTAATTTTAAATGTGTGTATATGTATACACACACACACACACACACACACTGGTCTAGATATTCCATGTACTATATAATGCTGCTTCTTTACATTGGCAACTAGATGGACATTTCATGCTTGAATGGCAGATACTTTTATTTTCATAAAAATATTTCATACAATTTAATTAAATTTAAAATTAAAACATTTTGGGGTTTGTTATGGATTAAATTGTGTCCCCCCAAAATGTATATCAACTTGGTTAGGCCATGATTCCCAGTATCGTGTGGTTGTCCACCATTTTGCAATCTGATGTGATTTTTCTATGTGTTGTAAATCCTAAAATTTGCCTATGGTTAATAAGGCAAGATTAGGCAATGTTAAAGAGGATTAGGGTGGGCTGCAACACCCTTACTCAGGTCGCAGCCCTGATCCTATGTAAGGGGTGTCTCTCTGGGGTATGGCCTGCATCACCTTTTATCTTACAAGAAATAAAAGGAGAGAGAAGCAAGGTGAGAGATGGGACCTTATGCCACCAAGAAAAAAGAGCCGAGAGCAGAGCCTGTCCTTCCTTTGGACCTGGGATCCTTGCACTAAGAAGCTCCTAGATCAGGGGAAGACTGAGGACAAGGACCTTCCCCCAAAACCAATAGAATGAGAAACACTTTCCCTGGAGCTGGTGCCCTGAATTTGGACTTCTAGTCTCCTAAACTGTGAGAGCATACATTTTTGTTTGTTAAAACCATCCACTTGCAGTATTTCTGTTACAGCAGCACTAGATAACTAAGACAGTTTTGGGCACTAACACGGTTAATAAGTAAAGGAGTATAAAGTCAGAATTTTGATCAAAATCCAGAGGCATTTTTTGTGCCACGTATGGCATATGGCTTGAATTTGACATTAAAAGATGGAACTTTATCTGTTCCAATAGAGACATTCTTTGAAACAGTTTAAAGATTATATGTGATAGTGTCTAGATCTGCCTAAAGATGGCAAAATCCTGATGAAAACATGTCAAATTTAACTTTACAACTATTCTAGGGCACTAATGGGAATTTACCTGGATGCTGTTAAGACAATTTAATTTAGATAGGATATAAAATGCCCAAGAAGAGTCAGTGAAACAACAGAACATCTTCAAATCAAAAGTGAAGAACTATAAAAAGGTATACAAAGACATTACAAAAGATACGACAGGCATCCAAATTGTAAAGAAAGAAGTAAAATTATCCCTATTTACAAATGCATGATCCTATATATATTTTTATTTAAATTAAAATTTTCTATATATAGAAAATTCCAAAGCATTCACAAGAAACCTACCTGATCTAATAAGTGAATTCAGCAAAATTCCAAAGTACAAGGTCAACACACAAAAATCAGTTGAGTTTTTAAACATTGGCAATGAGAAATCTGAAGAGGAAATTAAGATCAATCCATTTCCAACAGCATCTAAATGAATAAAATACTTAGGAATAAATTTTACCAAGGAGATGAAAGACTTGTACACTGAAAACTATAAAACACTGCTGAAAGAAACTAAAGACCTGAATAAATGGAAAGACATTCTATGTTCATATATTAAAAGACTTAATATTGTTAAGATATCAATACTAATAAAAGCCATCTACAGATTCAACACAATCCCTGTCAAAATTCCAACAACCTTATTTGCAGAAATGGAAAAGCCAATCATCAAATTATATGGAGTTGCAAGGGGCCCCGAACAGCCAAAGCAGTCTTGAAAAAAAAAAGCTAAAATAGGGGGACTCATACTCACTGATCTCCAAACATGATTTAAAGCTGCGGTAATCAAAACAGTCTGATTGACATATAAACCAATGGAATATATCTGAAAGTCCAGAAACAAACCCATACATCTATGGCTAATTAATTTTTGACAAGGGTACAAAGTTCATCCAATATAGAAAGAATAGTCACTTCTGTAAATGGTGCTGGGACAACTGGATCTCCACCAGAATAAAGTTAGAACCGTATCTCACAACATATCGAAAATTAACTCAAAATGGATCACAGACCTAAATGTAAGAATTAAAACCATAAAACTCTTAGAACAAATCATTGAAGTAATGCTTCAAGAACTAGTTTTTGACAATGGATTTTTAGGTATGGTACCAAATGCATAAGCAACGAAAACCAAAATAAACTGGATTTCATCAAAATTTACAACCTCTGTGCATCAAAGAACTTTATCAACAAAGTGAAAAGACAACCTAGAGAATGTGAGAAAATATCTGGAAAGCATATATCTGAGAAAGGTTTAATATCCAGATTATATAAAGTCCTATAACTCAATAACAAAAAGACAAATAACCCAATTAAAAAATGAGCAAAGGACTTCAATAGACATTTCACCAAAAAATGTACAAATAGTGAGCATACGGAATGATGCTCAGTGTCATTAGTCTTTGACCTAACCTGGCCTGTTGCCGTCGAGTTGATTCCAACTCCTAGTGAACTTACAGCACCTTTAGTATCTGAGCTCTTAACCACCGTACCACCTGGGCTCCTCAGCCACTCTAGTGGGTGTGAAATGGTATCTCATTGTGGTTTTGATTTGCATTGGCTGCTAACCAAAAGGTCAGCATTTCAAATCCACAGCCGCTCTCTGGAAATCTGTGGGGCAGTTCTACTCTGTCCTGCAGGGTTGGTATGAGTTGAAATCAACTCCACGGCAGCGTGTCTGGTTTTGGTATAGGGTGGCTATTATCAGAAAAATGAAAAATAACAAGTGTTGGAGAGGATGCGGAGAAATTGGAACCCTCCTGCTCTGCTGGGAATCTAAAATGGTACAGCCGCTGTGGAAACAATTTGGTGGTTCCTCAAAAAATTAAACATAGAATTACCACATGACCCAACAATTCCACTCGTAGGTATATATCCAAAAGAATTTAAAGCAGGGACTCAAACAAATAATTGTATACCAATGTTCATTGCAGCACTTTTCACAATAGCCAGAAGTGGGAACAACCCAAATGCCCACCAACAGATGAATAGATAAAAAGTGGTACATGCATACAATAGAATATTCTTCAGCCATGAAGAGCAATAAAGTTCTGATAGATGCTATGACATGGATGGACCTTGAAAATATGCTGAGTGAAATGTCAGTCACAAAAGGACAAATATTATATGATCCCACTTATATGGAATGTTTAGAATACAGGCAAATGCAGAGACCAAAGTTTATTAGTGGTTACCAGGGATGAGGGGAGGGGAAAATGGGGTGCCACTTAAGGGGTAGTGAGTTTCTGTTGAGGGTAATGAAAAACACTGGAAACCGATAGTGGTGATGGCTGCCCAGCATGGCGAATGTAATTAACGTCACTGAATTGTATGTGTAAAAAATGGTTGAAATGGTACATATTTTGTTATATATGTATTTCACCACAATACAATATTTTAAAAATCAATCATGATATTTGTTGGAAAGTAAAAATCATTTTGAATTTGTGCTATCCACAGTTAAAACTCTTGCTTGCTTCAAAACTATTAGCAAAAGTTCATTTCTAAAAAAAAGTCACTTTTGAAAGGAGTTAAACAACTTTGGTAATTTTAGAGAAAACTATTTTTCTAAATAAACACAAACTGCATGTGAAATAAGTAACAAAGTGTGACAACCAACAAAAGCCAAACCGTTGCCATTGAGTCGATTCCAACTCATAGTGACCCTACGAGACAGCGCCTGGTGGATTTGAACTAGGGACTTTTTGGTTAGCAGCCATAGCACTTAACCACTGTACCACCAGGGGTTCCAACAAAGGGCGATATCCCAATAAAATACAAGGATTCCAGTTCATAGGAACAAACAAGTTTTTGTGACTCTGATGGAAAAGATTCACCTACAAATAATCCTGAAGCTAATTTCTAGGGAGGCCACTCTTGTCAAAATATATAGAGACGTGATCTTTTTTTTTTAATTTTTATTGTGCTATAAATGAAAGTTTACAAGTTAGATTCTCATACGAAATTTATAAACACCTGGCTATATACTCCTAATTGCTTTCTCCCTAATGAGACAGCACACTCCTTCCCTCCACTCTCTTTTTGTGTCCATTTGGCCGGCTTCTGACCCCCTCTGCCCTCTCATCTCTCCTCCAGACAGGAGATGCCCACGTAGTCTACTTGTGCCCATGTGTCTACTTGATTCAAGAAGCTCACTCTTCACCAGTATCATTTTCTATCCCATAGTCCAGTCCAATCCCTGTCTGAAGAGTTGTCTTGGGCGAACAGAAGATCTGGCGACCATGACCTCTGGGGTCATTCTAGTCTCAGTCAGACCATTAAGTCTGGTCTTTTTACTTGAATTTTGGATCTGCATCCCACTGCTCTCCTGCTCCCTCAGGGGTTCTCTGTTGTGTTCCCTGTCAGGACAGTCATCAGTTGTAGCCAGGCACCATCTAGTTCTTCTGGTCTCAGGATAATGTAGTCTCTCGTTTATGTGGCCCTTTCTGTCTGTTGGGCTCATAATTACCTTGTGTCTTTGGTCTTCTTCATTCTCCGTTGCTCCAGCTGTGTTGAGACCAATTGATGCATCTTAGATGGCCGCTTGCTACCGTTTAAGACCCCAGACGCAGCTCTCCAAAGTGGGATACAGAATGTTTTCTTAATAGATTTTATTATGCCAATTGACTTAGATGTCCCCTGAAACCATGGTCCCCAAAGCCCCGCCCCTGCTACTCTTGCCTTCGAAGTGTTCAGTTTATTCAGGAAACTGCTTTTGGTTTAGTCCAGCTGTGCTGACCTCTCCTGTATTATGCATTGTCTTTCCCTTCACCTAAAATAGTTCTTATCTACTATGTTAAGTGCTATGGCTGCTAACCAAAGGGTCGGCAGTTCAAATCCGCCAGGCACTCCTTGGAAACTCTACGGGAGGCAGTTCTACTCTGTCCTATAGGGTCGCTATGAGTCGGAATCGACTCGACCACACTGCGGGGAGGAGGGAATTAGTGAAAACTCCTCTCCCTCCCTTCTCTGGTAACCATCAAAGAGTATTCTCTTTTCTATTTAAACTATTTCTCGAGTTCTTATACAATATTTGTCCTTTTGCTGCTGACTAATTACACTCAGCATAATGCCTCCCAGATTCCTCTATGTTATGAAATGTTTCACAGATTTATATACCATAACTTATTTATCCATTCATCCATTGATGGGCATTTTGGTTGCTTCCATCTTTTTGCTGTTGTGAACAGTGCTGCAACGAACATAGGTGTGCATATATTTGTTCGTGTAAAGGCTCTTGTTTCTCTAGGATATATTTCAATGAGTGGGATTGCAGGATCTAGTTTTTTAAGGAAACGCCAAATCGATTTCCAAAGTGGTTGTACCATTTTATATTGCCACCAGCAGTGTGTAAGTGTTCCAGTCTCTCCACAACCTCTCCAACATTTATTATTTTGTGTTTTTTGGATTAATGCCAGCCTTTTTGGAGTGAGATGGAATCTCATTGTAGTTTTGATTTGCATTTCTCTAATGGCTAATGATTGTGAGCATTTCCTCATGTATCTGTTAGCTACTTGAATGTCTTCTTTAGTGAAGTGTCCATATCCTTTGCCCATTTTTTAATAGGGTTATTTGTCTTTTTGTGCCTGAGTTTTTGCAGCATTATGTAGATTTTAGAGATCAGGCGCTGATCAGAAATGTCATAGCTAAAAGCTTTTTCCCAGTCTGTAGGTAATCTTTTTACTTTTTTGGTGATGAGCATAGGTGTTTCATTTTTAGGAGCTCCCAGTTATCTGGTTTCTCTCCTGCATTGTTAGTAATGTTTTGTATACTGTTTATGCCATGTATTAGGGCTCCTAGCATTGTCCCTATTTTTTCTTTCATGATCTTTATTGTTTTAGATTTTATATTTAGGTCTTTGATCCATTTTGAGTTAGTTTTTGTGCATGGAGTGAGATATGGGTCTTGTTTCATTTTTTTGCAGTTGGTTATCCAGTTATGCCAGCATCATTTGTTAAAAAGACTGTCTTTTCCCCATTTAACTGTCTTTGGGCCTTTGCCAAATATCAGCTGTTCATATGTGGATGGATTTATGTCTGGATTCTCAATTCTGTTCCATTGGTCTATGTATCTGTTGTTGTACAAGTACCAGGCTGTTTTGACTACTGTGGCAGTATAATAAGTTCTAAAATCAGGTAGAGTGAGGCCTCCCACTTTGTTCTTTTTTAGTAATGCTTTACTTATCTGGGGCCTCTTTCCTTTCCATATGAAGTTGGTGATTTGTTTCTCCATCTCATTAAAAAATGTCATTGGAATTTGGATTGGAATTGTATTGTATCTATAGATGGCCTTTGGTAGGATAGACATTTTTACAATGTTAAGGCTTCCTATCCATGAGCAAGGTATGTTTTTCCACTTATGTAGGTCTCTTTTGGTTTCTTGCAGTAGTGTCTTGTAGTTTTCTATGTATGTCTTTTGCATCTCTGGTAAGATTTATTCCTAAATATTTTATCTTCTTGGGGGCTACTGTAAATGGTATTGATTTGGGATTGATTTCCTCTTTGATGTTCTTTTTGTTGGTATAGAGAAATCCAACTGATTTTTGTATGTTTCTCTTGTATCCAATACTCTGCTCAACTCTTCTATTAGTTTTAATAGTTTTCTTGAGGATTCTTTAGTTTTCTGTGTATAAAGTCATGTCATCTGCAAACAGAGATCATTTCACTTCTTCCTTACCAATCTGGATGCCCTTTATTTCTTCATCTAGCCTAACTGCTGTGGCTAGGACCTCCAGCACAATGTTGAATAAGGGTGGTGATAAAGGGCAGCCTTGTCTGGTTCCCCATTTCAAGGGGAATGCTTTCAGACTCTCTCCATTTAGGATGATGTTGGCTGTTGGCTTTGTATAAATGCCCTTTATTTATGTTGAGGAATTTTCCTTTTATTCCTCTTTTGCTGAGAGTTTTTATCATGAATGGTTGGAGATGTAATCTTTTTTAAAGAGAGATTCGAACCTATCAAGCAAGATACTAAGATTTGGGGTTTTCTACAGAATACCCCAACATTAAAAGCTATTAAAGAAAAAGAACTTAAGACATACTGTATGGATCCATATGTTACTTTAGGAGGCAGTAGAAATTATGATATAAATATTCAGAATATATATTATGAAATTCAAATATTTCTGTAATATACTCCTTGATAATGATCATTTACATATGCAACCCCATCATAATGTTATACATGATACGTAAAATTCTCATTTGTTTCCAAATCTATGTATAGCTTTGAAAATATTGGCACTTACAGTTGTTGCTGCCTAGCAGAGCAAAGTTTCTCCAAACTGAAATATTTTACCCTAGACCTACAGTGGTGAACTACAGACATTGTAAAGTCTAATTTGACATCATTGTCAATAAAATGCATGTTGCATAAATTTTTATTTTACTGAAATGAGGGCAAGTAAATAAATGTTATGGACTAGACATAAAATAATTGATTAACCAGCCACGTCTTTATTATATTATTCACCCAAATACCACTGGATCATCAACAGAATACCCAGACATACACAAAAATAATTAAATCCATCATCTTCAATTTTTGCCATCTTCCAATTATATAAAGAGGAAACCCTGGTGGCGTAGTGGTTAAGTGCTACAGCTGCTAACCAAAGGGTCAGCAGTTCGAATCCGCCAGGCACTCCTTGGAAACTCTATGGGGCAGTTCTACTCTGTCCTATAGGGTCGCTATAGGTCGGAATCGACTCGATGGCACTGGGTTTGGTTATTTTTGGTTAATTATATAAAGACCATAGCTGTTTACACATTTTTCAATGTTATCCTTTTAAAGGTATGTTTGTAGTGGTAGATGGCTAAAACATATTTTATCTAGCAGCATGTTAGCTTGATTTATAACTATTAAATATTTTCGTATGAGCTTCAACTTATACTCTTGACGTGGGTCTTGCAAATATAAGGGAAGGCTTGCTTATGAATATACTGAAGAGCAGTTACGTGAGAAACATCTGTTTGGGAAAAGTTGATATGTAGACATTAGAAGTCGTAAGTACTGTTTCTGATTCCCTTTCCATTTATTTCACTTTGACTTACCGCTCATATCTTTTTTTTCCCATAAAACCTAACCTCCTTCACAGTAAGTAGCTTACAATTTGATTTGTTGACTTTTCTCTCATATCCTCTATTATTAACTTAAAATTCTCTTGGATTTATAGGGATCCCTGGGCAAACAATGTTTTTATTTTGGTGTTCTGCATCATCAGCCAGGATCCCATGGGTGTGGCACCTTTAAGCCCCAGATGGCTAGTATGTGTTGCTCTTGCCACCACTTTGTCTTTGGTACCCATGGCAGACTTTGCTAACTGACCGCAGAATCATTTCCACCGTTCCAGGATGCAGCATTAGAATTCTCCTACACAGCGTTCCGGCAGCCACTACTAATAGTTTGGAGTTGGCATAGTTGATAAAACCTATTTGCCATCCTTGGCCTGAAAGTCAGGGTTTGTGATAGGTGTGGAGCACAGAGAAGTGAATGAGATCGTCTCTCCCTTGAGAAGTTCACGATCTGGTGGTAAAAAGCCCTTAATGACTGCACAAGATTCTGTATACCTTCTAATAATTATCTCCCATTCCTGAAGCTGAATTTAAAATGCAGAAGGCCCTTTTTCATCCTTCAAGGATTTGTTCACGGAAAGTAAACATTTGATGTAAAAGCACTCTAAGTGGAGTTGATTTCAGAATTTTAAAGCTATAGTCCAGAAACCCAACATTCATTCATTTTACATTTATTATGAAATAAACTTTTTATTTAAGTATAATAACTATGCAAGGTTAAAAAAAAAAAAGCATGCAGCTTGATAAATTATCATAAAGTGAACACACTTAATGCGAACTCCCCAGATCAAAAATAGAAAACTACTAGCACCCAAAAGTCTCCGTGTGCCCCTTCATAACTATTATTCCCATTTTCATTCCTAAAGGTAACCACTAAATCCCATAGGTAAAATCTGAAATTTTTGTAAATGGAATCAAATAGAATTTATTCTTGTGTGTGTGTCTGGCTTCTTTTGCTCAACATTATGTTTATAAGATTAATACGTCATTGCATATAGCTGTAGTTAGTTTGTTTTCATTACCATTTTATGAATTCATTCTTTGTATGAATATTATACAATTTATTTATCCATTCTAGTGCTGATGGACATCTGGATTGTTTCCAGATTTCTGTATTATGAATAACATTACTAAGAACATTTCCATACATGGCTTTTGGTGCCCGTATGTTCACATTTATATACCTAAGGAGTGAATCACTTTATCTTCAACTTTAGTGGATAATGACAAATTGTTTTCTAAATTGTCTAATTTATACTTCCATCAACAGGGTTTGAGAGTTTTAGTTGCTCCACATCTTTGTCAACACTTGGTATTGTTAGTACTTTTCATTTTAGTCATTGTATTGGGAGCATAGTGGTATTTCATTGTGGGTTTAATTTGCATTTCCCTGGTGACTAGTAATTTCAGAGCTCCTTCATTAGTTTTTGAGGGTTTTTTTTTGCCATAGAGCTAGGTAACATCTTTTGCAAAGTGCCTGTCCAAGTTTTTTGCCCAACTTTCTTACGGGTGGTCTCTTTTTCTTATTGATTTGCAGTTGTTCTTTACATATTCTAAATACAAGCCCCTTGCTGATTACATGTCTTGCAAATATTTTCTCCCACTCTCTGGTTTTCCTTTCTACTCTCTTAATGTTGTCTAGGAGCCCAGTGGCACAGTGGTTAAGAGTTTGGCTCCTAACCAAAAGGTTGGCAGTTTGAATCCACCAGCCACTCCTTGGAAACCCTATGGGGTAGTACTACTATGTCCTTTGGGGTCGCTATGAGTCAAAATCGACTTGACATCTACAGGTCTGCTATTTTCTATTAAAAATAGTAAAATTTGCTGGGCCATGAAGACCCTCTTGACTGTCATTACCAAAATTTGTACCAATGATTAAGAGAGACAATTAAAAATGTAGAATCACAGTGATTTAACAGTTTTTAGCCAATCTGTGAAAGGGTGAAGCTTTAATGATTTTACCCATTCGTAATGTCGGCATATACTGATGATTCTGTAACATTCCTTGGACTCGGGCAGTCATGGTTCTGGCAGCATGCTTCACTGTTTCCCACTTTTGCCTCTTGGAACATAAGCCAAATAAAGTCTTGCTTTTTTTTTTTTTTTTAAAGCATAATCTAACTGGGATTAAAGTTTTCATACATTGTGAGATAAAAGTCAAGATGCAGTAAAACTTTGAAAAGCCAGGAACTGTGTAAGGCAGAAACCTGTCAGAGAAGGAAAACTCAAATATTTTCCACTAAAAGGAGAGATAGAAAAATGGTAAGACTGCACCCTGTCAAAGACAGACAACTTGCAAGACCCAGAAAAACAAGGCTGTCCCATTGAGTTCCGGGTTTCACAGGATTCACTGTACATATTTTTGGTATGGATGTGTGATTGACTCAGCACTATTTATGTCAAAGACAGGACTTTCTGGGTGGCACAAATGGTTTGCACTCAACTATTAACCTAAAGGTTGGTGGGTCAAACCCACCCAGTGGTGCCATGAAAGAAAGGCCTGGTAATCTGCTTCTGTAAAGATTACAGCCAAGAAAACTGTATGGCGCAGTTCTATGCTGTAACACATGGGGTCATCATGAGTTGAAATCAACTTGATAGCAATAGGCTTGGTTTTGCCCAAAGTGCCATCTTGGTCATAAACCAAATATCCATATGTGAGTTGGTTTCTGCATAGCGATTCTGTCTCATTGTCTATCTTTGTGACAAACCTCACTGTCTTAATCACTTGATTAGTATTAATATCAGGTAGAGTAAGTCCTCGAACCTTTCTTTTCTTCTTCAATACTGTCTTGGCTGTTGGCCCTTTGCATTTCATAGAAGTTTTCGAATTAGTTTGTCAGTTTACTCTCTTTCTCTCTCACAGACATACAAATTTTTATTTGGTTTAACTGGGATCCATGTAGAGCATAAGCATGTAAACAGTATGAAGTTCTTTTTAAGAGTATGATAATCCTTTAATTTTAATTGGAATATTTATCCTCTTACCTTTAATCTGATCACTGATATATTTGGGTTTAAGTCTATCTTATTATTTGTTTCATATTTAATGCACTACTCTGCTTGTTGGTTTTCTCTCCTTTTTTGCCTTTTTTATGATTGTGTGTTTTTTTATTTTGTTATCCCTCATTAGCTTGTTATTTGAGCATTCTTTTATTAACATTCTTTTGGTTATTGTATTAGTTATTAGTTATTGTATTAGTTCTATTAGTTATTGTAGAGATCACGATATTCATCTTTGACTGATTAAAATGTAATATTAGTACTTTTGCCACTTTGTGTATCATCCCAGGATATTAGAGCTTTTTACTCCATTTTCCCCAAACGTACTTTTTAAAAATTTATAATTCTCCATATATTTAAATCAAAATAAATCATCATTACTTAACTTTGGACAGCCATTTTTTAAATTTAGATTTATCGAAATATTCATTCTTTTCATAGTTCTTCATGTCTTTCTGCATTTCCGTCCTCCCTTGCAAATACTAACCAATAGAAAGCTCATGTGAAATACTGTGCTCTTTTCTGTTTTTTCCTTCCTTTTATCTCACTGGGCTTTATTCTGGATATTGTCTTTGACCTACTGGGATGGTTAAGGTTGTGTGTGTGTCAACTTGGGTGGGCCAAAATTCACAGTGGTTTGGCAGTTATGATGTAGTCTGGCAGTCATGATGTAGTTTGGCAGTCATATAATGATGCAATTACTTCCATGATGAAATCTGATATGTGATTGCTTCCATGATGGGATCTGCTATGAGTAGCCAATCAGTTTAAAGGGAATTTCCTTGGGGGTGTGAACTGCATTCAATACAGGTGGACTTTATGGCAAGGCTCGCTGGCTTTTGCTCGCTCTGGATCCTGCAGTTGGCTCCCGTTCATCTGACCTCTGGTTCTTGGGAATTGAGCTAGCGGCTTACACGCCAATCATGGGAATTGTCAGCCTCTGCGGTCTGGATCTTGGGTTCACCAGCCCCTGCAGCTACCTGAGTTGGGAGAAGCCTCCAACCTGACCCAAGGATTTGAGGCTTTCCAGCCTCTGCAACCACATGAGCCATTTCCTTGATATACATCTTTCTCTGTCTCTCTCTCTATATATAGATAGATGCTTCACTGGTTTTGCTTCTCTGGAGAATCCGGCCTAAGACACCTATCTTCCAGTTCCACTAGCTCTCTTCAGCTGTGTCTAATCTGCTGTTGAACCTGGTTTCAGTTATCTATTCCTACACAAAAACTCACCTCCCAAATTTTGGCTTAAAACTACCACCACCATTTATGTACTCATGACTCTGCAATTTGGGCAAGCTTCCATAGGGATAGCTCATCTCTGTTCTTTGTGGTGTTGACTGGGATAGCTAAACTTACATATGAGGATCTGAGATGGTTTCACTCACATGTCTGGTACCTCAGCTAGGGGAACTAGAAGAGTTGAGGACTGGCTGGACCTCTCTATCTATGCAGTCTTTCATTCACAGGGCATGTTCCTTTCCATGCTGCCTCTCCCTCCAGCAGGATATTCAGAATTCTTTACATGGTGGGTCAGGACTCCAAGAGGGTAAAAAGAGAAGCTGACATGTCTCTTAATGCTTAGGCCTAGAACTAGTACACCATTATTTCTACTACATACCTGACTCCACATAGTGGCCCTTTGGAGGTTGAACTTAGATACCCTAGCCTCCCAGGAGTCCTGCAAAACTACTTCATCTGTCATGGCTTTGAGTCCCTCACCATCCCCCTTGTTCTCCACAGACCCTGAACAATGATTTGGGCATGGGAATGCTCAACATTTATTTGCTCAATAAATATATGAAGGAGTAAATGCTAACTGTTGACCCAATGCTCTCTTAAGCAGCATATACATGATTTTTAGAACAATACTATCAAAGATGGTAGACAAGCTTATAAGTTCAAGTCTTTATTATCTTCTACATTTTAAACCCTTTTCCCCCAAGTATCTAGTAACTCATTAGAATGCTCCAGTTTGTTTCTTAGCCCGGGGCAGGACAGTGAAGGAGTAAGCAATGTCAAGGGAAACAGCCTTTGGCTCTGAGCTCCAGGCAGCAGAATTCCCAAGGCCTGGAGCAATTATCCCTTCTTTCCCCAAGAAGGAAACCCTGGTGGCACAGTGGTTAAGTGCTACAGCTGCTAACCAAAAGGTCAGCAGTTTGAATCCACCAGGCGCTCCTTAGAAACTCTATGGGGTAGTTCTACTCTGCCCTGTAGGGTCGCTATGAGTCAGAATACACTCAATTTATGGGTTCTCCAAGAAAGAACCAGGTGGCTCAGGCAGCATCTTCAGAAACCATTAGCACGTATATGGGGTCATTATTGGGGTGGTTTCCGCTTCTCTACGGGGTAGCCTGAGTATACTAGCTGCTGGTGTTACATACTCCCAGTCTGGCAATTCTGGCTGACCCTGACCTTTGTCACATACTCTCTTCCATCATTGCCCATATTGATCTTATGGTGCCTTCTGCCAACCTAGAACTGTCCCAATTCTGTTGACACCACTCACACTGAGGTGGGAGTTTTCTCACTTACCACAAGCAGTGTATTACACTTCTTTTATTTGACTCCCAGAACTCCTTCTCTTTCAAGGAATGTGGGACCGGTTCCCCTGGTACTGTGCCAAAGAACATTTGAAAGACACCTCTAGTGGCAAAAGTAGTAGAAGTGGACTCTGATATAAAGTCCAGAGAGCTCCCTTTTGACATATTCAATATATTTGTTGTTATGTGCCATCGAGTTGATTCCAATGCATGATGATCTATATGACAGAGTAGAACTTCCCCATAAGGTTTCTACATTGTAATCTTTATGGGAGGAGCCCTGATGGCACAGTGGTTAAAGTACTTGGCTGCTAACCCAAATGTCAGCAGTTCGAACCCACCAGCCACTCAGCAGGAGAAAGATGTGGCAGTCTGCTTCCGTAAAGATTTACAATTTTAGAAACCCTACGGGGCAGTTCTACTCTGTCCTATAGGGTCACTATGAGTCAGAATTGACTCAATGGCAGTGAGTGTGAATCTTTATGTCACACACACACACACACACAGCAGCCCTGGTGGCACAACAGTTAAGTTCTTGGCTGCTAACTGAAAGCTTGGTGGTTCAAAACCACTCAGTAGCTTCATGGGAGAAAGATCAAGTTTTTTTAACTCCCTTTCCACAGTTCTTTCCACCATGGCAAGTTACTAACAACAATAAAGATAAGTGTCAACCAACACTTAATGACTATTTACTATGTGCCTGGCTCTGTTCTAAGTGATTTATATGTATCACCTCACCTGCAATTAGTACATTTTGGGGGGAAGAGGAATAGATTTTAGGAAATTGAAGCATCATGGAATAGGTGAATTTTGGGAGCAAGATACAAAGGAGCTACTGGACAGAGTTTTATTAGGAAGCCAAGACAAGATATGAAAGAGAAAGGTAAAAACAGGACTGGGCCAATAAAATGTGTGGATGTGTGTGAGTGAGAAGAGGAGAGGCAAAAAATAGATCAGGCAGCCAAGGGTGGGGAGAAATAGCTCATAAGAATTTGAGGATTGGGAAATCAAAAGTGATCAAAGGACGTTGATATTATCACCATTTTCCAATGAATTTCTTTCCAAGTTTCAGGTGAAAAATTAATGTGTTCTATTTTGACATAGCAAATAGCCCAGCTTTTGTGGGCACATTGACTAAAATAAAATACATCAGGCTCTTTTAATGGTCCTAGTGCTATCTCTAAAGGATTACTTATTATCTGTTAAATATTTGAATAGAGCATTGTTCTAGAATAGCCACGGCAACAGCCCTCTGTGTAAAGCGGAAGAACCAATCTGAAAGCTCTGCCTGCAGAGAAAGTCACAGGGCAATGCTTCACCCCAAGAAGCAATGTGTTGAGGAGGTGATCTGTATCCATCCTGGCTTCATACACAGATGGTCTCTTAGCCAAGCACATTAGGAGATCCCTGATGAACAGCCAGTTGTTGTTGTTACATTGTTGGGTGCCATTAAGTCAGTTTGGACTCATAGTGACCCTATACACAACAGAATAAAACACCTCCCTGTCCTGCACCATCCTCACAATTATTGCTATGTTTTAGCCCATTGTTGCAGCCAGTATGTCAATCTATTTCATTAAGGATCTTCCTCTTTTTCACAGACCCTCTACCTTACCAAGTATGATGTCCATCTCCAGGGACTAGTCCCTCCTGATACTATGTCCAAAGTACGTGAGATGAAGTATCACCATCCTTGCTTCTAAGAAGAATTCTGCTGTACTTCTTTCAAGGCAGATTCATTCGTTCTTCTGGCAGTGCATGGTATAGTCAATATTCTTCGCCAACACCGTAATTCAAAGGCATCAATTCTTCAGTCTTCCTTATTCATTGCCCAGCTTTTGCATGCATATGAGGTGACTGAAAAATACCATGGTTTGGGTCAGGTGCACCTTAGTCCTCAAAGTGACATCTCTGCTTTTTAACACTTTAAAGCGGTCTTTTGCAGCAGATTTGCAATACATCATTTGATTTCTTGACTGCTGCTTCCATGGACGTTGATTGTGGGTCCAAGTAAAACGAAATCCTTGACAACTTCAGTCTTTTCTCTGTTTATCATGATGTTGCTTATTGGTCCAGTTGTAAGGACTTTTGTTTTATGTTGAAGTGCAATCCATACTGAAGGCTGTAGTCTTTGATCTTCACCAGTAAGTGACTCAAGTCCTCTACACTCTCAATATAAAGGGATCCCATATGGATGTGTTATTAAGTCTGACTTAGTTAGGGTATGGAAGGCCAGCACATGACCTGTGTTCAGCAGCTAGTCCAGGCTGTTGAAAACCTTAGACCAAGCCTATATTGGGAGAAATCTCCACATTCTCAAAATAACTAAACTCCACTAATTATCCCCTCTTTGGCCTTTATCTTCAACCATTCTATTAGCTCCTTCTTCTCACACAAATTCAAATTTCTCTTGTTTTTAAAAACCAACCAAACAACAACAGAACAACTCTCCCTTCATGCTTTCTTGCTACTCCTCCACTGTTGGGAATGAATTATCTACACTTTCTGCCTCCACATTTTTACCTCCTACTCACATCTCAAGCCACTGTTCTGTAGTTTCTTCCCACCACCATTTCACTGAAGCAGTTCCTAACAAGATCGCCAATGACTTTTTCCATTGCCAGATTCAATGGACTCATCTCATTCCTTATCTTACATGACCTCCTTCTGGCATCTAATTATCTGGCAATCTTCCTCCTTCTTGAAGTTTTTTAACTCTTAGGCTTCTATAGCACTATAGTCCTCTTTTCCTGCCTGACTTGTAAAAGTTGATGTTGCCTAGCTCTATCAGCTCCTTCATAGGCCACTGTTCTCATGTGACACAATCTCTTGGGCATCCTCCCTCACGGTTTCAACCACCACTTATAAAAAAAAAAAATTATAGATTGATGTAAACCTCATTGTTGCCTGTTGCCTGGACCACTTTCTCTACACTATATATCTAGCTGTTCACTAAACATCTGTCTCTGGATGCCTTATAGAAATCTCAATATATCCAAAAATACTCATAATCTCATCCCCAAACTTGCCTACTCTTCATGGATTCCTCACCATCCTGTTGCTTAAGTCAGAAATCAGGGAATACTTTTTGATTTCACTATCTTCCTGCCCGATGAGTTGGCAAGCCCTATCTCAGCCCTTCCTTGTCTTCTCTGTCCGGGTGAAAACCTCCCAACTGGGCCTCCTACCTCCAGCCTGTCACCCTCAAATCCATCTCCATACTGGCCATCAGAGTGATCTGTCTAAACCCAAACTATGACCATGTCCTTCTCCTGCTTAAAGTCCTCCTAGGTTCCCAACTGCCAGCCTTTTCCATTTCATTTTTCTCCTCTCCCCTATTTCCACCTTGTGCCCACAGGGAGGCCAGACCTTATGGGGCAAGTAGCCAACAGCTAGGGCTTTGGCAGCCCGTCACAGAGATTTGGGTTTGATGTAAGAAGATATACAGGAACGATTCACAGGCTCATGAGCAGGGTGTGACACGATGACGGCTGTGCACGGCAGGTTCTAGAAGTGGGAGACGCATTGGCCGGCTTTTACAGCTGAGGCGAAAAGACCTAGACTAGTCTTCGCGTGAGAAAAGAGGGAAAGGTGAATCCGTAGGACAGGTGAGGAAGGATAAATACCTAAAAAAGGGAAAGCCACCAGATGTTAGTAAGGATATGTCAAAACACTATGAACAAAGTAAATGATCCACAGGAAGTCTAAAGCCTTTAAATCTGTATTATTGGAAGTCCAGCACCAAGGAACAAGAGAAGGGGTTAAAAAATAAACACATAATTCTACAGGGTGACAGAGGGAGGAGGATGCTGGGAGAAACTGTAGATTCTGTAAGACAGAGAGGGCAGGAAAGCCTAGAGAGGGGACAGACACAAACAAGAACTGCGGGCCTCTCGTATTATTCAAGGTCCTTGGGACAAGGTAAAGTCCACAGAAAGTCAGCTACACTCAGGAGCTGTACCCACTGACCTCTTAAAGGTAGGCTTCCGGATAATGAAAGGGGCAGCTTTCATTCATTGGGTTGATTAAGAAAGAGACTGGTTGAATTACTTGATTTACTCCCACAGAGGAGGGTGTTAGAAGCCTCACTACCAAAATGTCTTCGAAAGCAGCCAGCTAAGGAGTTCAGAGTAAAATAGTGGTAAATGCACACGCTGTTCTAGATTTATACATAGATCACCAGAACTGGGTGCCAAATTTCAAAAGAGTTGTCCAAAACGTTCCCAGGACTGGACACAAGCGACCTGCCAGAGTAATTCTTTTTCATAAAAAAACTGCATAGCCGCTTATGAACTCTGGTGTCACCTAAGATCCATGTTCGAACCCAACTATGCCAGGCGAGAAACCCTCCTGTGACTCGGTTAATAGCTTACCCTCTGTGGGTTACACTGCATTGTCAAGGACAGGCCTAGGCGAGAACCCAACAAGGTCGCTGACTCCAAAGCAGTGTTCTTTTCAGCAGCCTGATGCCCAGGGCAGCAGGTCCCCTCGGGCAGCCGTTCCCTGGTCCTGGAGTGCCTTTGTCCCCCACTCCCCAGACAGCGCCCGCGGAAGTGGCCCGCGGGGGTAGCCGGACAAGGGCGGGGACGACTCCGCGGGAAGCGGGTGCGGGACTGGGGGGCGCCCCCAGTGTGGTGCGCGCGGGCGGAGAGGGGGACCGCTGGGTGGTGATTGGCTGCGTTGCAGCAGGCAGCTCCCGGCCGAGAACAAAAGAGAGCGGCCGGCGGGCTTCCTCCGGAGTAGGCGCTCCCGCCCGCCCGGCGCGGGCTTCGGTGCTGGGGGAGGACGTATCCACCGCCCGCCCGCCCGCCCGCCGAGCAGCCGGGCTGGCGCGCTCGGTTTCTCCGCGAAAGCCGGCCGTGTACCTAGGAATTAACCGGCCGGCGCGGGAGGGGAGGGGAGCGGGAAGCGAAGCGAGGGGGATGCTGAGCGCGCGCGAGAACAATAATAAGATCGTGTTTGCGGTCGCTGCCCGAGGAGGAATTCGGAGGAGGCGCGAGGCCCGGGGCTCGCGCCGCGCTGGGAGCCGAGAGAGGCCGCTGGCAGCCGCGGCGGCATGAAGCAGGCGACGCGGCGCCTGTGAGCGGCGCGCGGCGGCGGCGGCGGGCACCTCTGCGCGGCCAGACGCGGACGAGCGCCGAACGGCCGGGGGCTCCCCTCCCCCGTTGCCGGGCCGGGATTTGTCGGGCCTGCTGCGCCCCCGCCCACCCTCGCCTCAGCCGCCGCCTCGCCGCTTCCCCTCGTCGGAGCGGCCGCTCGCCTGCCCGCCCGGCTCGAGGCCCGCGGGGAGCGCGGCGCAGTCCGTCGGCCCGCGGGGGGCGGCCTCCCGGCATCTTCGGCGGCGACCAAGGGCGACCGGGAACGGGAGCGGCCGGGATGGCGCGTCCGCGGCCCCGCGAGTACAAGGCGGGCGACCTGGTCTTCGCCAAGATGAAGGGCTACCCGCACTGGCCGGCCCGGGTGAGTACGGCGGCCGCGCGCGGGCACGCCCGCCGCCCACCATTTTCCCCTTCATGATGGCGCGCCGCCCCCTTTCCCCATCGCCTCGGCCCCGCGGCTCCCGGCGCTGCGCAGAGAGAACGGCCGGGGCTGGAGACGAAGATTCCCGGCCGCGCCCGCACCCCGCGAGTGCCGCCATCCTTCCGCCCACCTTCGAAGGCGGGTCCGGCCCCCGCAGGCCTGACGCTGCCGTCTTCCTGAAAGCCAGTGGTGATCGGGGGACGGGCGCCACTGGGAAGCGGGCCTAGGGCGGAGGCATCGAGTTCGGGCAGGGTCGTTGGTAGATATCCCGGGTCCTGGGCGAACGTCGGGGCAGGTAGGTGAGCGCCGTGCAAATGGCTGTCCACGAGCTGGCCCGGAACCGCGGCGGCAAATCCCGGACAGGGGTAGTGGTCATTCCGAGGCCAGCAGGAGCCTCTTGGCAGTCATTCATCCATCTGTCGGGGCATCCTTCGCCATCCAGACTTGTTGAGTTTTCAGTGAGCGCGATTCCGGGCGCCCGCCTGCCCTATCATTGTCCTGGGGTATGTGCTTCCCTGGGATCGGTCGTTATTTTAAACAAACACCAAATAACCAGGAGCTTGCAGCTTGGCTCTGGCTCATGGGTCCAGCAAGCATCTCATGCCTTTTCACCTCCATATTTGTTTTAGGTTGAATCCCAAACCTTAGCTTTGGCTTTCCACCACAGTCCACAGTAGTTCTTCCTATATCAAGGTTGTCGCTGGGCTCTTTCTCTAGAAAACATCTGCATGTAGTACATAGCATTAAAATTTTTCATTATACCCTTTGAGTGAGAAAGACGTATAACATGCTCTGAGTGCATTGCGTTTTAAAATAAATCATTGCATTTTAAATTTTGTAAGAGTTAAAAAAACAGGTGATTATTTGAAATAAATACAGTGAAAAGAAGGGCCGAGGCATCTTGGAAACTATATTGCTATCCCGAGGAACAGAAATAGGCATGGGAAAAAATGGCATAGAGTGTGGTTCTAAAATGTTGTGTTATAGTCAACTTAAGATAGCCAGACACCCCACCCCTCAAAAAAATACACCCATTCACAAAAGGAAGTGACATCATGGGTAGACAGACTGAAATTTAGTGTAGTCGAATTAATGGATGGACGTGATCACTGTGTTTTATATTTCCTTTGGAAAAAAAAAGAAATCATAATTGTAGAATGGAAAGAGCGCTCAGCCAGGAATTGGGAGATCTGGTGTCTGGTTCGGTCTCTGTTACAGGCTAATCATTTCAGCTGTCTGAATATCAATTTCTGCAACCATAAAATGATCATTTCTAGGATTCCTTCCAACACTTAACAACCTCAGATTTCAGTTGGAAAAAACAATCTTATTCAGGTTCCATTAGGCTGTGAAAATAACTTTTCTCTATGTGTGAACTGTGGGTTGTCCTTAAATATGGCAAAGTTTTCATGGTGGAGTAGCTGGTTATTTTTCGTATTATACTACTATATTGCTTAAAGGGGCAGATTTGTGACTTTAGGAATCTTTAGGGAATCCCTGCATGTATTTTTAAAGTAGGAAGTATAGTGTATGTGTGTGTGTGTGTATATATATATGTTTATATATATATATATACACACACATTTGTATGTTCAAATATGAGTTAAAGTTTATCATCATCAGTTGGTCATTTCCTTGTAACACAGTGGCTTTCTTAAATCTTGCTTTTGAAGAATGTCTGCTGAGAGTCAAAAAGAAATTAGACTTAAAATTTCATTAACATGTTGTTTGTACAGGTTGGCCACCTGTAGTAATTTGTAGTAAAGTGCTGCAGAAGTGGTGCTGGTTACGTAGTCTCATTGGACAAGTCAGTCAGTTGGCATAACGTAGTTCACAAAAATCATGACCTGCTTTCTAGTGAAGTGAGTAGTGCCTGGGGCCATAAAGGCTTGTGAGTGGCCATCTATGATGGAACTAGTTTCTACTGGTCCGGAGCAAACCAGAAGGTAACAAGAAGCTCAGAGAAGAAACAAGCCTGTATTAGCCACAACCTCATTTACCCTGAGACCAGAAGAACTAAATGGTGCCTGGCTACCACCACTGACCATTCTGCCTGTGGCATAATAGGTGGTCCTGGATAGAATGGGAGAAAAATGGGGAGCAGTACTCAAATTATTACCAAAAAAAAAGCCAGACAAACTGAAAAGGTAGAAAACAGAGGACTCTGTGAAACTATCGCCCTGAAATACTCTTTAAACCTAGAACTGAGCCTATCTCCTGAGGTCACTTTTTAGTGAAATAGCAAAGTGACACACAAAATAAAGGACATTACCAGTACCATTGGTCCTATCCTTAAAAACCATAAGTATGAGACCAAAAGGTCAACAATTACTCAAAAGCAAAGATGAGATGGCAAGAGGGCAGGGAAACTAGAGTACTAGAAATGGAACAAACAACACGGTTAAAGAGAATGTTGTGTGATGAATGTAACTAATGTTACTGAATAAATGTGTGGAGATTGTCAAATGGGACCCTAACTTGCTGTGTAAACTTTCACCAAAAACTCAATAAAATATTACTTAAAAAAGATTAATCAGCTAGAGAACAGAATTCAAAAGGGGGGGGATGGTCCTCATTGTATGTCTAACTGTAGATAAAGTTCCTAGAAGTTTTAATTCCAAACCAAGGCAAATTGGAGAATAAAATGAAACAAAATGTATGAAAAACTCTGTGTTCACATTTACATGAACTCTGCAAGGAAAAGACCTTGGAAGTCTCTTGGAAGAAAAAAAAAAGTATTATTTTATAGTGAGTGGCCTTTGCGATCTCTAAGGAAAGGTAAAGGCTAGAAAATGAAGAAAAAGATGTTTGTGTTACTGTTCTTTGTTAGTTACTGTGCTGTATGCTTCACGTATGTTCTCGTTTTATTTTCATTCTAGCTCTGTGAGGCGTTATCCCCATTTTACACCTAACTATAGCTTTGTAGATGATAATTTGTAAAATATTAACTGGAAAAAATCCTGTTTTTCAAATTTCAAGTTACTGTCACTTGGTATGAAGGACAGTCATGTGGATTAGATGCAATATGCCACGAGGAATCACACCTAGGAGGAGAAAAACAGTGCGAAGACAGATTTCAATCCTTGGTAGAACTTTCTAACAGAGTTGGTACATCCTAGAAAGGAGAAGTGAGTTCCTTGCTCTAGGGAATGTGTTTGGTCCTAGCCTAAGCTGCTGCTTGTGAGGATTGTGGGCCAAGAGAATTTGGACATGTGGAAAATTTGGATAAGTTGGATTCAACTCCTGCCTCTGCCTCACATTGTGTGACTTTGGGCATGTTCTGTAATCTTACTAAGTTTCAGTTTACTAGTCTGTAAAATAGGGGTAATTCTCACCTCACAGATTGATTGTAAATAAAAGTACCAAGCAGTGGTTCTTGAATGTTTCTGTTTTTCCTTTTTTTAATTTCCAAGTGCCTTTTTTTGTATCGGTACGTTGTTTTTAATTAATATTTCTCTCTCAGTTTTCAACCCAGTGTTATGATCTCTTTAGTAGATGTTATTTCCTCCTAAAAAATTTCAAACATAGTAAAGTTAAAAATTGTGCAGTCAGCACTCATGTATCTATCATCTAGATTGTACTATTAATACTTTATTTGCTCTATCACATATTTGTCCAAATATCCACCTCTCTATCCATACAGCATTCCATTTTATTTTAATGTATTTCAAAGTAAGTTGCAGACATCAGTATAATTCACTTCTAAACGCGTAAGCATGCGTACCGTTAACTAATGGTCAATATTGTTTTATAGATCCTTTTTTTTCTTCTGAAGTAAAATTTATGTAGCATGAAATGCATTTATCTAACTTAACCTGAAATGTGCTGTGCAGTAAGTTTAATAAATGTATACACTGTTATAATCTAAACCCCTGCTAAGATACAGAACAGTATCAATACCTGGGAAAGTCCCCTTATATCTCATCCCAGTTGATTCCTGTCCCTCCTCTTCTCCCTCACTGCTCAGATGTGTTATTTTAACATTAAGTAGCAGCTGACTATTTCTAGTGGAGTCTTTTTTTTGTTTTTAATTGTGCTTTAAGTAAACGCTTGCAAATCAAGCCGGACTCTCATAACAAAAACTTACAGACACCTTGCTATATACTCCTAATTGTTCTCCCCCTAATGAGACAGCACGCTCCTTCTTTCCACGCTCTCTTTTTGTGTCCATTTGGTAAGCCTCTGACCCCTTCTATCCTCTAATTTCCCCTTCAGACAGGAGATGCCAACGTAGTCTCATGTGTCTACTTGATCCAAAAAGCTCATTCTTCGGCAGTATCATTGTCTATCCCATAGTCCAGTCCAATCCCTGTCTGAAGAGTGGGCTGTGGGAATGGTTCTCGTCTTGGGCTAACAGGAGGTCTGGGGACCATGATCTCTGGGGTCATTCTAGTCTCAGTCAGACCATTAAGTCTGGTCTTTTTACTCGAATTTGGGGCCTGCATCCCACTGCTCTCCTGCTCCCTCAGGGATTCTCTGTTGTGTTCCCTGTCAGGACAGTCATCAGTTGTAGCCAGGCACCATCTAGTTCTTCTGGTCTCAGGATAATGTAGTCTCTGCTTTATGTGGCCCTTTGTACCTGTTGGGCTCATAATTACCTTGTGTCTTTGGTGCTCTTCATTCTCCTTTGCTCCAGGTGGATTGAGACCAATTGATACATCTTAGATGGCTGCTTGCTAGCATTTAAGACCCCAGATGCCACTCACCAAAGTGGGATGCAGAATGTTTTCTTAATAGATTTTATTATGCCAATTGATTTAGATGTCCCCTGAAACCATGGTCCCCAAACCCCTGCCCCTGCTACGCTGGTTCGGTTCTATTTTATTATGTATGGTTTAAAAAATTTAGAAGTTCCTCTATAAATTTACTTTAAAATTATATATACATGTACTTTGTATACTGTTACAAACATCATAGGACAAAAAACAAACTATAAGGGATGAAAGATGATATAAATAATTTAAGTGTTTAAAATTGTATTGGCAAAATATCATTGACAGTAATAGATTAAGTCCATATTTAGAATAGTCTTAATTTCTGAAATATTTTTTCCTACTTTTTGTGAGATCTGAGTAGATGGTCACAGTTTTTATCTTCTGAAGAGGTTTTCTAGAATAGAGGTGTCAACTCAGCCATTTCCTTGTTTTCTTACGTTTACATTCCTAGTATTTGTAAGCTTCTTTTTAGCCACTTGTTCATCTGTTGAGAGTTAGTTCCGTTGAGTCTGTTATTCTACTCACCTAAACCCGTTGCCGTCAAGTCGATTGCGACTCATAGCGACCCTGTAGGACAGAGTAGAACTGCCCCATAGAGTTTCCAAGGAGCGCCTGGTGGATTCGAACTGCCAGCCTTTTGGTTAGCAGCTGTAGCTTTTAACAACTATGCCACCAGCGTTTTCTCTACTCACCTAGGAGCACACAAAGGGCAATAAATCACAGTATGCACAAAGGAAGTAAATGTGATCACTAACATAAGGCCGAGTAAAGACACTAGTGTCAATTCATACATTAAATATTAGTAACTTTTACTTTTTTTAGCAAAAAACAAAAAATAGGAAACTAAAGTAGAAGTTTTACTATTTTCTTCCCATGCTTCCCAAAATCATCTTGTGTATCCCTTGTGATGTGATATTACCTCCGTTCTAAAAGATGGACAAACAAAACAAAAAGCCTCAAAACTCTTGTTGCTCTTCAACTAAAGAGCTTTTTAAAACTTAAAAATTTTATATGAGAATTCACAAATATTGCTAGTAGGAGGATAAGTTGATATAATCACTTTAGAAGACTGGCCTGATCTAATAAAACTAAACATACACGTACCTTGTGATCCAGCAGTCTATTCTAGAAATACCAAGAGAAATGAGTGCTTAGGTCCACCAAAAGACTTGTACGAGAATCTTCATACATAACAACTTTATTCATAAAAGCATAAGGCTGATAACAACCCAAATGTCCATCAACAGGAAGATGGATAAACAAATTTATAGTCTATCCATACAATGGAGTACTACTCAGCAGTGAATAGGAACAGACTACCTATGCCCACAGAAATATGAATGAGTCTTAAAATTATAAGGCTGAGCAAAAAAAAAGAAATCAGACACAGGAGAGCACATTCTGTATGATTCCATCTCTATGGAGTACGAAAATAGGCAAAAGCAATCAGTGGTGCGAGAAGCAAGAATATGGCTACCTTTGTGGTGGGCTGGGGGCGGGGGAGGAGGCACAGGAAGTGTTCTGTATCTTGACCTGGGTGGGGGTTACATGGGTGTGTACAGATGTAAAAATTTATCAAGCTTCACATTGAAGATTTGTGTACTATGCGGTATGTAATTATACCTCAATCTAAAAACATACTTTTTATGAGGCAGGGAGAAAGAAGAATCCAGTAATACTCCAGGCATCTTCATGGATTGAATTTCACCATTCTTAACTTTCAATGAATTTTCTTCTTGCCTTTAAGTCCTAAGTCCTACCAAGTTGAATATTCCTATTCCCTCTAACTAGTTCAGAAACTGCCTACTGCTTTAGAGCTTTCGTTTAGGCTTCCTTTTAGTTTCAGTTTTGGCCTCTCTCGTTGGTTTACCTGCATCCGTCCTTCTGTTCATTCCGTACCGAACCCCTGCTCATCACGCTTTTGGTCTGGCGCCCAGCCTTTCACTTGATAAAACTGGAGAGTAAACCGTTTGACCTTACTATTATATGACAGCTTGCGGAGTTTTCACTGAGTACCTACTATGTTTAAGGCATTGTATTTTTTTTATTAGGTGTAGTTTTTCGTTTTTCTACCAGTAGATTGAATTTGCAGCAATTTAAAAGCATGACTATCATTAGCTAATTAAAATATTCCCATACTTTTTATTAACATAAATATTAGTTGGAAATCCTCAGTTCCTGACACATAACACTTTTAATTTTGTCTACCTTTGATAACAAGCTGCTAAAATATGGAACTTTATTTCTGGAGATCAAGCTACCAGTTTTCAGAGAATCATTTGGGACGTAAATTCTTTTTATCTTAACATAAAATGTTTATAAATGTCGGAACTTTAGCCTGAGTCCGAAGAAGTCCATCACTGATTCTTTCCTCAGGTGGCATGGTAAAGGCTCACACAGCATTTTCCCCACGGACTATATTCAGTTTGCCAAGGAACTGGCAGACTGTCTTATTTTCTTCTCTTAGCTCTGGGAGCAAACAGGCAACTCTCAATACCAATTTATATTTTCCATCGCTTCCATTGCAGACAGATAAATCTGTGTACTTGGTACATCCAAATGACTCCTGTTTCGCCATGATTTGGGAGATGTCCTAATGACTCCTGTTTCCCCATGATTTGGAAGTTTTTATTAATTCTCAGAAGTTAAGCCTTTACTATGTGAGATTGCCTTTTTTTTTTTATGAGTGGCAGTTTAAAATTGTGTACAACTTCATAGAAAATGTCTACTTTTAGCATTAGAAAAATATTATAGGCTAATGCATATAGTAAACATAATAGGGGATGAAACCAGATATTCCTATTTATTGAAGAATGTTATCTCCTGTTGTGGAAGAGTCTTCAGATGCTAGATCCAAATATTGTCCGCTTGGTACAGTTATCTAGTACCTGGCAAAGGCTTTCTAATCACTTCAGTCAGTGCTATGGAAGGTGTAGTCAGTGAAGAGAGAGGTACAGAAATGAGTTTAGAAACATTCTTTTAACAATTTGATAGAATAATTATGTTTATGAATCTCATTTAAAAATTGAGCTTGCTTTTGTATGCCTTTTAATTTCATTTTTCTAGAAATTTTTATTGCATTTTACAAAAACTAGCAAATGGAAAATTCTTTAAAAAGGAGACTTTTCAGTACAGATAGCATAGAAGCGCTGAGTTAGAGAAGATAGCTAGTGGTCCTCGTACCTAAAATAGTTGCTCAGACTGTAAATTATTTCAAAGGGGGACTGGATTGATCTAGGTGTTATAAATAGTAATTTCACCTGTTTAAAAATTGTATTATGCAAGTAATGACATTAGTTGTAGAAAAATTAAAATCCCTACACCCAGTTACTAGCACCATGAATATGTACCTATATATATATAGGTACATTTTTTAAAAATATATATATAGTTTCGCAAACTTTTTTCTCGCTTATACGCTGGGTCTTAAATGACCTTCAGTGACAGTGAATATGTTTCCGTAACATCATTTGTAATAGTTACCTGGTAGTTTATGATACGGACCTATTATAAAGTATAATTACTTTGAATTATTGGGCATTTAGGTTATTTCCAGTTTTTGCATTATTATAAAGCAATGCTATGAAAAACATTCTTTTAGCTAAATGATTATTTCTTTAGGACAGACTGCTGGATATCACATTTCTGAGTCAAGGAGTATGTGCACATTTTAAAGTTTTGGTTTTATATTGCCAAATTGCCCCCCAGAAAAGTTTTGACTGTCTTACACATCCATTAGTAGAATAGGAGAATGCCTGTTTTCTCAAACATTCTTCAAAAGTAGATGATTTGAAACTTTTTTGTCAGTTTAATAAACACAAATATTTAATTGAGTTAATTTCTTTGATTACAAGTTAGATTGAATCTGTATCAACCTATGTGTAACACACAGTTTATGCATGTTGTTGGTTGCCTTTGAGTTGATTCTCACTGATGTTGGCATATCTATATGTGCGTGTCTATGTATATCGCAGATACATATGATATTTGTGTTCTTTTGTGAATTGCGTAGTCGTGTCCTTTACCCATGAGGTGTGTTCTTTTTTTTTAATTGATCTGTAGTTTTTAGTTATAGGTTAACGATAATGATATTTAACTCATTTATGTTGCCAGTGCTTTTCTAGTTTGCTATATGCTTTTTAATTTAGCTTTAAGTTTTTATGCAGGCACATCTATCAGTCTTTTTCCTTTATAATCTTTCTTCAGAGGGCGTATTTAGAAAATTCTTCTCTGTAATGAGGTTGTATGAATAGTCACCTATATTTTTCTTTTAGTTTTTCATTGTTTCATTTTATACATTAAAATTTATTTTGGTGTAAGGTACGGAACACTGTGGAATAATTCATCTTATCAATTATCATCATTAATAATTGCTGTCATTTCATTGAGCTTGTGCTATGTGTTAGGCATTATGAACATTATTTCATTTGATCTTCATAATGCTACTGTGAGGTAGATAAACCCACAGACAACCAAGACTTAGCTTCCAGAAATTCACCCAAAGTCATGTAGTTAATAAATATCCTAGTGGTAGGCTATTTAAAATGTCACAGCATAAGAAGTGTGATGTTAGATTAGGTGAAAAGACTGAAGCATTTGGCACTATGTAAAAAGACCATATATGTATGTATATATGTATGTATGTATATATATATGTATATGTATATATATATATATATATATATAGCACTCACAAGTGGCTGTAAACCTGGAAACCTTAGTGAACATTTATTAGGATGAGATATATTATCTTTGAAAGCCCTTTCATGTAAGAAAGTAGTTAAATAATAAGACATTGGTTGTGCATATAGAGAAATCAGAGAGCCATTAAAATAAATTATGAATGGACACATGGTGTGGACTTAGGTATAGGCTCCAAAACCTTTATGTGTTAGAGAATCTTTATACTAGTGAACCTCAGGTACAGCAGGTGTGCGAGTTACTGATTCGGTAGAGCTGGGAACCTGTTGCCATCGAGTTGATTCTGACTCATTATAAAAGCTGCTACTAGCCCATGTACGTTTTTGTCAGTTTGCCTCATCCCCAATCCAAATAACAGCATCTCCCTTTGTTATTTAACTTCCATTCATATTTGTAATCTCCTTTCAGCCTAATTAAAATACAACTAAATGAATTTTTCTATTGTATCTTCCCCTGGCTTAGGTAAGAATTTACCACAGGTATGTAAATAGCCATTTTTGTAGTCACAGGAGGCATTGGTGGCTCAGTGGCAGAATTCTCACTTTCCATGCAGAAGACCTGGGTTCAATTCCCAGCCAGTGCACTTCACGCACAGACACCGCTCATCTGTCAGTGGAGGCTTGTGTGTTGCCGTGATGCTGAACAGGCTTCAGCGGAGCTTCCGGACTACTATATTTTTATGCAAATAATGCAGGTTTTCAGTTTGCTTGCCAACCATGCCCTCCTACCCCGCAAAGTATTTTTGTAAGCACGCTACGCTAAGTTTTTTAGATGGACTAGGAAGAAAGGCCTAGCAATCTACTTCCGAAAATCAGCCAGTGAAAACCCTACAGATCTGTCATGAGGATGGCACCAGACCAGGCAGCGTTTTGTTCTGCAGTGCACGGGGTTGCCAAATGTCGGGGGCTGACTTGATTGGTGACAGCTAACAACAGCATGGTCACAGAGAGCCACATAGAGGTAAGAAGAATGCAGTAACCTAATGACTGGTGAGTTCAAGTCTTTAGGACGACATCTTGTATTTCCAAGGGAGCCCTGTGATATAGGAAAAGAGAACTAGACCAGGAGTTAAAGAACAAACACCTCATTCCACCACTGTCTTGCTTTGCTAGGTTTGGATATGTTTTTATTACAACCCTTTGTAAAATAAGGAGGATGATAATGCTTAATCTCTTTCCCTTCGTTTTTCCTAGGATTAAATGTTAAAATGTATGTGAAAGAACTGTTTGCTAATTGTTGTTTTAGGGTACCAAAGAGTTGGTTCGGATGCCTAACAACTCCATGTAACAGAGTAGAACTGCCCTGTAGGATTTTCTCGGCTGTAATCTTTATGAAAGCAGATTACCAGGTCTTTCTCCTGTGGCATTGCTAGGGCAGATTCAAACTGCCAACGTTTAGATTAGCAACTGAGCACTTAACTGTCCTGCCACCAGGGCTCTTTGTTTGCTAATTAAGTACCAGATAATTACCTCTCAGGATCACTAAGCTCCTTATTACACACTGCAAGGAACATAGTAAAGTCTCAGTAAATACTTCTGTGGTTTGGCAGGTGTGTCTTTCAGCAGTTCCCTTTTGCCCCAGAAGTGGTGGATTGTCTCTAGGAGCTGGGAGTTGTGGGACTTCCCCTTGTTGTCTCTCATTCAGATTACTGAGTGAATGTGATGGGCCATTTCTAGAAGTCCCATGTAGCTTCAGAATTTGGGGCAAGCCAAACTGGACAACCTTGGTATACATAAAAGGTCTGTGAATAAACTACTCTTCCCACCTGGATTACTGGAACTCAAGCTCTTGGTAGATTCTGAAGGTATGATTATAAAGTTTCTAAGGCTCCCCAGAAGTGAGATACCATTTCTCAAGTGTAGGAGAGTCAGTAGTAACAGCAAGGTTGCTTTCGTGGAGAAGTGGAAAATTCTTGATGCCATGGTAATAACTTCTCAGTTTCTGTTGTAAAATATGCTTACGGTAAGAGTCGGTATGAGTGGATAGGTTCCAGTAGGTTGATCAGTGGTTACCAAATATAAAAATGAGTTTCAAAGAAGATTAAAACAATTTTAGTTAGGTAGAAATGTCACAAAATAAACTCTGAATTTTAAGGACATACATATTCAGAGGGAACAGGATTACAAATTCTCAGTTCATTTGTTTGAGTTAGCATATGTAGAATGGATTGAAAATGAATTCCCTGTAGATCTCTGGCTTTTAAAATGAGATCAATTATTTTAAAACGAGGAATTATAATTGTTCTTATCTCCCCCACTGGACTGCTACTTGAAGATTAAGTAAATAATTTTGAAAAAGTATTTAGAATTTAAGAATGAGTCATTGTTGATTGATTTTGATGTAGTATAGTCTAGTGGCTTTTAAACTTTTTTACTGTAACTCACAGTAAGAAATAAATAGTAATTTTCCATCCCAGTACACACACACCAGAAAAAATTATTTTCACCTTATTTTACCTCTTATAAGAGTACTTATTATATGCAATATATTCTGATATCTTTATATTTTATTTTGTAGAAAATCAGGTTGTAACCCACTAAATCAGTTTCATTACCTGCAGTTTGGAAAGCACTGGTAGGGTCTGTTAAGCCAAAGGGAAATTAATCTATGTGAGTTGTATGCATGTGTATAGAATAGTAGTTGAATTTTTGAGGTGATGCCTTGTTAACAGTCCTGAGCTTTTAATTATTCTGTGGCTACAGGCTTATGTGACGATCACAAGAACATAAGAATTGAAAGTGATAAACTGGATTTAACCATCTAGGCCAGTATTTCCCATAATCTCAAAAGACTGAGAGTACGGATCAAACATTTCTACATTCATTTTCCTTTTAATCTTTGAACTGCAAATGTATTCACAACTTTCCTGAAGCTCATTATATTATTATTTATTTGCATTCTTAAGGGTGATAAGAAGTAGAGGCTCAGCAAGGTCACAAGCACTCAAGGGCATTCTCAAGTTTGCGCTCCCTCGCCCCCCCCCCCCAATTCCAGCACCCTGGGACAGTCTAATTTGTTTTTCCTCCCCCCAGTTCAAGCGCCCAGGGGCAATCTCTTAAATTGCCACCTCTTCCCAATTTCAAGATGAATAGATGTTGATAGCTGTGAAGTTCAGCAGAAACGCCTTAGCCCCCTCTGATCCCATTGCCTCGGTCAGGCGCCTTTCATATGCCTCATCTGGCACCCCCTTGGACTGCGGGGGAGAGCAGTTGACCCCTCTGCCAGGCTCCCACCCATGTCTGTGATGATAAGCCCTACGCATTTGCCGACCAGTTATATACACTTTTGGATTATACCATGTTCCCTGGATGATAATAGTGAGTTGAGGCTCTGGAGTTTTCTTGGGTTTATGGGACTAGACTGTGGAGGTATCAGACTGTCTATGACTGGAGGTGAGGGGCTTTTGGTAAGTTCAAAGAAGATTCATAGGCAGAGCAGGTTTGTGGTACCCTCTGAGGTGGATATAAAGTCATTATGGCCAACACATTTCTAATCGTTCTCTCTTTCCTTTTTAATTGCTTTGTGTCCATTCAAAAAAGACTTCCTTGCTACTGGTAAGAGAACCTAGCATTGATGATAAAATATTCTGCCATTTCTGAAATGGATACATTTCTGGAGACTTATATATCACATCTGGCTGTTTGATTGACTTACACAAAGCAAGTACATTCCTATTAGAAAATAACCCCACTTTACTAAATGCAAATATCTTGAAACAAAAGGATAAGATTAGGCTAATTTTTGTATTATGCCAGATATTCAAGAGCTTTGGTTGTTCTCCAGGTCAACTTTTTGTTGTCATTTACTATGATTGTTATTTCTTAGACCTATCTTGTATTATGCAGAGTGGCAGGGGAAGGACAAAAGCCTTTGATACAGAGTTGTGAAATACCATGGTCTCCATTGTCCATTTTTAATACGCTCTTTGTTTGGGGCAAAAGTTTATTTAACTGCAAGGGACCAGGTAACCCAGAACAAACATGTCCCTTGTTGTTATATTGTTGTAAAAGCAAATTACAAAAGTAGAGCAGTCAACAAGAGCCAGCATTTGGAGAGGTTTGCTGAAGTGAAATGGAGATGAAGGTGATTGAAGACTCCTCCTTTCCTCTACTAAAATTGCTTTTCATTCAATATCACTGTAAACTCCAAGTAAGCCCTTAAGCCCCCCATGTACTCTAGGTATACCAGCGTCCTCCTGGCTTCATTTCTGTCCTTATCCCAATTAGATTTCCTCCACAGTCTCCGTTTACTTTGATGTATTTACCCTACAGATTCTTACTTGGGTTGTTCTTACAGTCTTCCTTCTCTGCTCCAGCCAGTCATCTACTGAGCCCAGCTGGCCACATCACATAGACACACAGACAGGGACTATCTAAGATTAATTTCATCTAGGTTCTCAGTGCTGCTCATCAGCTCTTTTACTTGCCCTGGGTCAGCACCTCATATGTCCTCCTCAGAAGTTAGTAGATACTTTTAGAACTCTCTTCCAGCCTTACTTCTTTTCCTCAATTATTTTACCTTATTTCACAGAGAATATAGAGGCCAACAGGTTGAACTACAGCTTCCTACCCTTTGCTTATAAATGAAAACCATCACTCTCTGTGCTTTCTCTCTTCCCTCTGACTATAACCTAGTAACCCACTGCCGTAGAGTCGATTTGGACTCGTAGCGACCCTATAGGACAGAGTAGTACTGCCCCATAGAGTTCCCAAGGAGCGCCTGGCGGATTCAAACTGCTGACCTCTTAGTTAACAGCCATAGCACTTAACCACTATGCCACCAGGGTTTCCTCCGCTGACTATAGAGGAGCGCATTTGTGTCCCTTCTCCTCGGAGGTGGGAAGAGCAAGACCTTTCTGGGCAGATAAATCCATATCAGAATATTGCCTCTGCTCCTCAGGAGGTGAATAGTCTTGGGAAGATTATCTAACCCCTGTGCCTTAGTAGACCCATCTGTAAATGGAGACAATAATACATTCTTTTTAGGATCATTTCAAGGATTATGAACATAGGAATCTGGAACATAAAAGGTAATCAAGAAATGTTAGTCTTCCTCCTCTCTCCTCTTCACTAATACCTTCTTCCTCTTACTTGGTCCCACCCCTTTTTCCTTCATTTATTCAGCATTCAATAAATTTTTTGTTTTTGAGCGCTTGCTGTGTTCCAGTCACTCTCTGATATGTATTAAGGATAGAGACATGACCTAAACAAAGTCCTTATTCTCATAGAATTTAAGTACAGGTATGCCTCAGAGATACTGCGAGTTTGGCTCCAGACCACCCCAATAAAACGAGTATCACAATAAAGCAAGCCATACGAATTTGTTTCCCAGTGCATATAAAATTTACATTTACACTATAGTCAGTTAAGTGTGCAATAGCATTATGTCTTAAAAAAAAAAGTAAGTACCTTAATTAAAAAATGCTTTATTGCTAAAAAATACTAATCATCATCTGAACCTTCAGCGAATTGTAATCTTTTTGCTGGTGGAGGGTCTCGCCTCCATGTTGGTGACTGCTGACTGATTGGGGTGGTGGTTACGAAGGTTGGGGTGGCTGTGTCAGTTTCTTAAAATAAGACATCAGTGAAGTTTGCCACATCGATTGACTCTTGATTTCATGAAAGATTTCTCTGTAGCATGCGATACTGTTTGGTAGCATTTTAGCCACAGTAGAACTTTCACGGTGGAGTCAGTCCTCAAACCTTGCCACTGCTTTATGAACTAAGTTTATGTAATATTCTAAAGCCTTTGTTGTCATTTCAACAATGTTCCCAGCATCTTCACCAGGAGTAGATTCCATCTCAAGATGCTCATCCACAAGAAGCAACTCCTCATCCAGGAAAGCTTTATCAGAAGATGGCAGCAATTCAGTCACATCTTTAGGTTCCACTTCTAATTCTAGTTCTCTTGTTATTTCCACCACATCTGCAGTTACTTTCTGCACTGAAGTCTTGAACCCCTCAAAGTCATCCATGAAGGTTGGAATCAACTCTTCCAAACTCCTGTTAATGTTGGTATTTTGTCCTCCTCCCATGAATCATGAATGGATGTTCTTAATGGCATCTAGAATGGTGAATCCTTTCCAGAAATTTTTCAATTTACTTTGCCCAGATTCGTCAGAGGAATCACTATCTGTGGTAGCTGTCGCCTTACAAAATGTATTTCTTAAATAATAAGACTTGAAAGTCTGCATTACTCCTTGATCCATGGGCTGCAGAATGGATGTTAGCAGGCATGAAAACAACATTAATCTCCTTGTGTATCTCCATTAGAGCTCTTAGGTGACCAGGTGCGTCATCAATGAGCAGTAATATTTTGAAAGAAATATTTCTTTCCGAGCAGTGGGTCTCAACAGCGGGCTTAAAATATTCAGTAAACCATGTTGTAAACAGATGTGTGGTCATCCAGGCTTTATTGTTCCATTTACAGAGCAGAGGCAGAGTAGATTTAGCATAATTCTAAAGATTGCTAGAATTTTTGGAATGGTAAATGAACATTGGCTTCAAGTTAAAGCTACCAGCTGCATTAGCCCCTGACAAGAGAGTCGGCCTGTCCTTTGAAGCTTTGAAACCAGGCGTTGACTACTCTCTAGCTATGAAAGCCCTAGATGGAATCTTCTTCTAGTAGAAGGCTGTTTCATCTACACTGAAAATCTTGTTGTTTAGCATAGCCACTTTCATCACTTATCTTAGCTCAATCTTCTGGATAACTTGCTGCAGCATCTCTGTCAGCACTTGCGCTTTTATGTTATGGAGACAGCTTTTTCATTAAACCTCATGAACCAACCTCTCCTAGCTTTAAACTTTTGTTCTGCAGCTTCCTCACCTCTCTCAGCCTTCATAGAATTGAAGAGAGTTAGGGTCTTGCTCTGGATGAGGCTTTGGTTTAAGGGAATGTTGTGGCTGATTCGATCTTCTAACCAGACCATGAAAACTTTCTCCATATCAGCAATGAAGCTGTTCTGCTTTCTTGTCATTCACGTGTTCGCTGGAGTAGCGCTTTTCATTTCCTTCACAGACTTTTCCTTTGCATTCGCGACTTGGCTAACTGGCGCAAAAGGCCTAGCTTTTGGTGGCCTCTCTCAGCTTTCAATGTGCATTCCTCATTAGGCTTAATCATTTATAGCCTTTGATTTAAAGTTAGAGACTTGCCATTCTTCCTTTCACTTGAACACTTAGAGGCCATTGTAGGGTTATTAATTGGCCTAATTTCAATATTGTATCTCAGGGAATAGGGAGGCCTGAGGAGAGGGAGAGAGATGGTGGGAACGGCAGGTCGGTAGAACAGTCAGAACACGCACCACATTTATTGATTAAGTTTACCATCTTATATGGGTGCGGTTCATGGCATCCAAAACAATTACAATAGTTAATATCAAAGGTGACTGATCACAGATAACAGGTATAATAATAATAATGAAAAAGTTTGAAATATTGTGAGAATTACCAAAATGTGACATAGAGACACGAAGTGAGCACATGCTGTTAGAAAAGTGGTGCCAGTAGACTTACTGGACACAGGATTGCCACAAACCTTCAATTTGTAAGAAAGGCAGTCTCTGTGAATCACAGTAAAGAGAAGTGCAGTGAAACGAGGTATGCCTGTAATCCCTCTCTTAAGTCTTTCAACCTCTTCTTTTCTACTAGCTCTTTCCTTCAGACTGCAAATGATAATCTCTTTAATCTTTGAGGCAGTGCTCTGTCTCTCTGCTTCCCTTGGTAGCCAAGCTTCTTAACAACTGGCTTGTCTCTTTCTCACCCTCCTCTGAACTGTTCCCCAAGAGATCACCATGACCTGCCAGTCCAAAGAACACTTCCATGTTTATTTTGACTCTGTGCAATTTAATACTGCCTTTTAAAAATTGTCCTCCCTTGGCTTCCTTCATATGTTTCTTTCCTTGGTTCTTCCACTTCTCTAATCATATTTTCACAGATTCTACTTTGTCTTCAGCCACTGTTCTTCAGTTCAAAGTGATATCTTTCAAACCTCTATTCAGGCCCTCAATTGTTACTATGAGCTCAAATGCATATATCCATTTACTTACTAGAAAGCTATACCTAGCTTTCCATCAGGTACTCCAAATTCACCTTCAAAATGAATCTAGCAGCCCCTTTTCAGCCATATATTCCTGTTTTAGTGAAAGATTACTGTCCATCAAGTCACCCCAAAAAACGAATACTGTGAGTCATCCTTGACGTTCTCTTTTCTTCACCTTCTACATCTTATTGATCATTAATGATGTTATGATGGGCTGTGCAAATGGAGGCCTTATAGTCATTTTGATGGATAAAAGTGGTGTGAGATTTGATTCATCATGCAGCCCAGGGCAGTGTAAGGATGCTAGACTCAAAACAACCTGAGGCATACTCATATTGCAAATGGGATATAATTTCAACAAAACAATGTGACATTAATAGCACTAATTTGGATTTTATTGGTGTCTTAATTTTATTTCTCCTTAATATATAAATTTGTTTTATAGTTGTGTGGTTGTAAGAGTACTATAACATAAGGATTTTGTACATATTTCAGAACATAATGATTAAATTTTATGACAGTTGTAGGTCTGCAAGATTTTTTCCCTTTAAAAAATTAAAGGGAAAAGGTGTCACAATTTTAAGAGAACAAACTAGAATGAAATCTTGACAGTGAGGGATGTAGAAACTAAGACATATAAGGAAATATTCGGAGATTTTAATGTTTAGTCAGAAGAAGAAATGAGGAGTATGATAGCAATCTTCAAACATTCAAAGGGCTCTCACGTGAAAAAAAATAGGAAGTATAGGCAGCAAAAAGAACATATGCTTTGGAGCCAGGGCAGTGTGAGTTTAAAGCAAGCTTCATCACTTATTACCTATATACAACCTTGGGCAAGTTACTTAATCTCCCTTAGCCTCCATTTACTCTTCTCTAAAATAGAGGTAATAGTACCTACCCCACAAGGCTGTTAAGAGAATTTAGTTAAAAAGATAGTTAAAAGTGCTGTTACATGTTGAATTCCTGGCCATTGTACTTGTGGATGTGGTCCTGTTTAGAAATAGGGCTTTTCTTTTGTTACACATTCATGAGGCCAAACCTGTGTAGGGTAGATCCTAAACCTAATCACTTCTGAGTTATAAAAAGACCAAAATAGACACAGAGACACACAAAGGGGAAGACAGATGCCAAGGAATGCCAGTGGACACCAGAAACTAAGACTCATAGAAGGAATCCACATGGCTGAGACCCTGACTTGGACTTGTAGCCTCCAGAACTGTGAGAAAATAAATTTCCACTCTTTCAGGCCACCCACTTGTGGTATTTTTGTTATGGCAGCGCTAGTGAATCAAGACAAGTGCCTGATACATAGTTGAGGCTAAATGAATATTATTTCCTTTCATTTTTTGATAGTTTTTAAAAGGATAGAACTAGAATCAAAAGATAGAAATTTAGGGGTAAGTGACTTAGGTCCATAGGTGGGACAGATGATTAAGTGCTCGACAACTAGCTGAGAGGTTGGTAGTTTGGACTCATCCAGAATCATCTCAGAAGACAGGCCTGACAATTTACGTCTGAAAAATTGGCCTTTGAAAACCCTATGGAGCAGTTCAACTTTGCACACATACGGGATCGCCATGAGTCAGAATCAACTCAACGTCAACTAACAGCAATCTTAAGGAAGGGAATCCCTGGGTGTTGTAAACAGTTAACACACTTTGGAGGTTTGAGTTCACCCAGAGGCACATCCAAAGAAAAGACTGAAGATCTACTTCTGAAAAATCAGCTATTGAAAACCTTACAGAGCACAGTTCTACCGTGACACACATGGGGTCTCCGTGAATCGGAGTCAGCTTGAGGGCAACTGGGTATCTTAAGGAAGAGCAATTAAGAAAGAGAGTTGTACATTGGGTGCCATCAGTTGATGGCAACCCTGTACTATAGGTATTATTACCACCTTTTTACAGATTAAAAAAAAATTTTTTTTTTGAGAGATTTTAAGTACCTTCCCCAAGATGGCTCAACAATAAACCTGGGTCTTGGCTCCATAGCCTGTGCTCTAAACCATTATAGTATATTGTGTGTTTTATCTTTTGTAATGCAAGTTTATCCATCCATTCATTCAACAACTGTTTATCGAATGCCTGCTGCGTTCCAGATACTATTCTTGAGTCAAGGTTTATAGTACAGAACATGACAAAGACCCCTACTTTCAAGTGATGATGAGTGCCAAAGAGAAATAGTTCGGGGGCATTGAGAATGCTAGCAAGGATAGGGAGTGTAGAGAGGGTGTCGGCTGTCTATTATATAAAACGTTCAGGCAAAACCTATTTAAAATGGTGGCATTTGAGCCGAGACTCGAAGAAAGTAATTGAGAGAGCTGCATGGATATTATGGGAGGAGCATACTAGGCAGAGGGAACAGCAAGTTCCCCCTAATTAATCTTTTTATTAAGTTAAGAATACTTTTTAACCATTTTTCTAGATTGATTTTAGAAGCACCTTGAGTTTTAAAAGAAATCTCAATGAAATTTTAATTTGAAGTGAATTAAATTATAATTAATAGGAGGAAAAATGTTACTTTTTGTGATATTGAGGCTTTCCAGCTAGAAACAGAATGTTTCTCTCCGGTAATTTAAGTCTTTTTCTTTCTCAGTAAAATTTTGTAGTTTTCTTCTTAAGGACCCACACGTTTTTCAATAATTACTGGGTGGTTGTTGATTCGAATCTTAGTTGCTTAGAACAAAAACCTTGCAGTCATCCTTGACTACTCAGTTTTTATTCTTTATTAATATCGTATATTGCATTGATTCATTTTCATATGTTGATCCAACCTTGGATTCCTGGGATAAACTCTCCTGCTCATGGTGTATATTTTTTTTTGTATGTTTGCTAGTATTTTGTTGAGGATTTTTACATCTATGTTCATAAGTGATACTGGTCTGTAGTTTTTTTGTGATGTCTTTCTCTGATTTTGGTAGCAGGGTAATACTGGTCTCATAGAATTAGAATGAGTTGGCAATGGTTCCCTTTTCTTCTATTTTTTGGAAATATTTGAGAAGGATTAGTGTGTTAATCTTTAAACATTTGGTAGAATTCACCAGTGAAGTCACCTGGTCCTGGGCGTTTCTTTGTGGCAAGTTTTTTGATTCCTTACACAATCTCTTACTTGTTACAGGTCTGATCAGATTTTTATTTCTTCTTGAATCAGCTTCAGTTGTTCGCATCTTTCTAGGAATTTGTCCATTTCATCTCGCCTATTTAATTTGTTGGCATAGTTGCTTATAGTATTCTCTTATAAATCCTTTTTCTTTTTATAAGTTGGTAGTAGTGTTTTCCGCTTTCATTTATCATTTTATAATTTGAGTCTTCTCTCTTTTTCTTGATAGGTCTAGCCAAATTTTGTTGATCTTTTCAAAGAACAAACTTTTGGTTTCATTGATTTTTCTATGTTGTTCTTCTGTTCTCTATTTCATTTATTTCCATTCAGATCTTCATTCTTTCCTTCTTTCTGCTTTGGGTTAGTTTGTGGTTATTTTGTAGTTTATTAAGGTAGAAAGCTTGGTTATTAATTTGTGGCCTTTTCTTTCTTTCTTTTTTAATATAGGTATTTACAGCTGTAAATTTCCTTCTAAGCACTGCTTTCATGGCACCCTTTAAGTTTTGCTATGATGCGTTTTTGTTTTCATTCATCTCAAAGCATTGACTAATTTTCTTTGTGATTTCTTCTTTGACTCATTGGTTATTTAGGAGTACGCTATTTGATTTTCACATATTTGTGAATTTTCAAAATTTCTTTCTGTTGTTAATTTCTAGTTTTCATTCCATCATGGTCAGAGAACATACTTTGTATTATTTTAATCCTTTTAAATATTTTGAAACGTATTTTATGGTGTAGCATGTAGTCTGTCTGGGAGAATATTCCATGTGCATTTGAGAAGAATATATGTTCTGCTCTCGTTGTGTATCCTATGGATGTCATTTAGGTCTAGTTGGTTTATAGTTTTGTGCAAGTTTTCTGTTTGCTCTGCCTATCAGTTCTATCCTTTATTGAAAATGGAGTATTGAAGTCTCCTACTGTTATCATTGTCTCTTTCTGTCATCACTTCTGTCAGTTATTGTATATTTTTAAAATCTGTACTCCTTAGAGATTTGTCTGTAAGATTTTTTGTTTTCGGTGTTTTTGTTTTGTTTTACTATTTTGTTGGCTTTGCTAACTTGGTAAAATGTGTAATGAGCTTTATTATTTTTCTATGTTCTAAACAGTTTATGTATAGTAAAGCAGTAATCAATGACTTGAAAGTTTAAGAACTCACCTTAAAACCACCTCAGTCCTGGAAACTTTTTGGGGTTGATTGGATACCTTTTAATTTCTAGTTACTGGTTTATTCACATATTTTACTTCTTGGATCAGCTATAACAATTTATATTTCCCTAGAAAAATGTATTTCATAAACATCATAAAACGTCTAGTATAGAGCCTTAGGTTCACTATTTTAATTTTTTTTAATCTCAGTCTAGTTACATCTTCTCATTACTAATTATGTATTTTCTTTCTTTTTACACTTAGATTTGCCAAAGGTATATCAGCATTATGGGGATATTTTCCCCCAGGGTTCTAGCTCCTGGTTTCTGTTTCCTCCCTTTTTTGTTAGTCAGTTTTGCTTTTTTTTCTCTTCATCTCACATACTTTGTCTCATGTACTTAGGACATGTTATTAGGAGGGCCAGTCCCTGGAGAGGAACATCATGCTTGGTAGAGGCTCAACAAAAGAAAGCAAGACTCTCAAGGAGATGGATTGATATAGTGGCTACAACAGTGGGCTCAAATACAGTAGTGATGGTGAGGATGGCTCAGGACTGGGCAGTGTTTTGTTCTGTTGTAAATAGTGTTACTGTGAGTCAGAACTGACTCAACGGCACCTAACAACAACAACCTTATTAATTTCTAATTTCATCTTTACTAGCTTTCTCTGATTGTTTTCTTCTATTTCAAATTTCATGAAATATTCTTAGTTAATGTCTTTAAAATCATTTTTGAAAATGAAAATTCTTTAAAGCTAGGAATTTTTCTCAGATTGGATTTGGCTTCAACATAAAGGTTTGGATATTTGGTGACTTATGGTCATTTTCAGAATAGATTTTAATTGTGAGTTTTGTTTTTTTTTTTTAATCTTGTTTGGCTCAAGTGATGTTTAGGAGAGAATTTTAGATACTATTATTGGTTGAAGAGTTTTTTTCGTATAATGTTTTATTATTGGTTTCTAATATGGTTACCTTCTAATCAGATTAAATATTCTTGTAAATTTGCTGCATTTTCTTTTAATACGTGATCAAATTTTTAAAATGTTCTTTGTCTCCCTGAAAAGAAAGACCCTAGGATTCAACTTCTATGAGATTTAATATATTTTTTTTCAAATCATTCATCAGTATTTATTTTTTGCTCTGTCAAAGATGAAGAAGTATATAAATCTACCACATCTATTGTATTTCTATATATCTCACCCAGTATTTTTAACTATTTGTTTAATTAATGTCAGGGCCTTATTTGGTACACAAATATTTATGACTTGATGTAACCTCAGAGTAGATTGTACTCTTTGTCAGAATACAGTTATCCACTTTGTACTGTTTTATACTTTTAGCTATTAAGTTGCACTTTTTTTTTTATATTGGTCTTGCAAACTGTTTTCACTTTTGTTTACATTTTGCTGAAGTTTTTTTTTTTTTTTTTTAATTTAGATGAAGGTTTACAGAACAAACTAGTTTCTCATCAAACAGTTAATACACACATTGTTGTTTGACATTGGTTAACAACCCCAGGACATGTCAACACTCTTCCTTCTCAGCCTTGGGTTTCCTATTACCAGCTTTCCTGTTCTGCCTCCCTTCCAGTCCCTGCCCCAGGGCTGGTGCGGCCCTTTAGTCTTGATTTTTATCATGGACCTGTTCAGTCTTTGGCTGAAGGGTGAACCTCAGGAGAAGCCTCATAACTGAGCTGAAAGGGTGTCTGGGAGGCATACTCTAAGTTTCTTTAGTCTCTGTCAGGCCAGCAAGTCTGGTCTTTCTTTTTGAGTCAGAATTTTGTTCTACATTTTTCTCCAGCTCTGTCCGGGACCCTCTATTGTGATCCCTGTCAAAGCACTCAGTGGTAGAAGCCGGGCACCATCTAGTTGTACTGGACTCAGTCTGGTGGAGGCCATAGTAGATGTGGTCCATTAGTCCTTTGGACTAACCTTTCCCATGTGTCTTTAGTTTTCTTCATTCTTCCTTGCTCCCAAAGGGGTGCAACCAGTGGAGTATCCTAGATGGCCGCTCACCAAGGTAGAATTTAGAGCATTGTCTTTAAAAACTATGAAATGCCAGCTGAGCTAGATGTTCCTGAGAACATGGTCCCCACAGTCCCGGCTGAAGTATTTTTATTCAATTTTTTACTCAAAACAGAAACCCTGGTGGCATAGTGGTTAAGAGCTACCGCTGCTAATCAAAAGGTTGGCAGTTCAAATCTACCAGGTGCTCCTTGGAAACCATATGGGGCAGTTCTACTCTGTCCCGTAGGGTTGCTGTGAATTGGAATCGACTCGACAGCAATGGTTGTTTTTTTTTTTTGGTTGCTCAAAACTTTTCTGCTCTATTTTAAGATGTAAATTTTATAAACGGTATACATGTAGCTTAATGCTATTTTTTGACCACCTCTGAGAGATACTCTCACTGGTTGTTGATAGTCTTCCTCAAGGTTTTACCTGCTTTTTTAGCTTTTGGCAGGTTGTTGTGCAACATTAAACATGCAATGTTACCAGTCTAACCAGGAAAATGAAAAGGGCCTCATTTCATGCCCTGTTCCTGCCTCCCTACCTATGGACTTTTTATAAAAACTCACTCTCCTGTTGATATCTCTTCTTAGTTCTGTTTGTGGCGTATTCAGATAAATTGTAAGGAGCACATACATAGCTCATTCCAAGCCTGGTTTTAACTCTTTCTGTACCTGATCTTTTAATTTTAAAATTACACAGGGTTTCTGTCAGATTGTCAGAAGCATGCTAATGTGAGTTCTGTGTCTTTTTACTTCCCCCTGTCATCTCATGAGGTGAATAAAGACAGTAATAGATTTTGGTGCAGCTCTTTCTACTAACTTGTTCTGTAACTCTGAGCAAGTTACTTGGTCAAAAAGATTAACGGATTTTTAATTTTCTAATCTACTCTGAAAAATAACTAACAACAGCCATAACAGCACCACAAGTTGTCTTAAATCCTATGTCTTAGAAGTCTCCATGGGAGAAAGACCTGACGATCTGCTCCCATAAAGTGTGCAGCCTAGAAAACCCTATGGGGTAGTTCTACTCTGTCACATTGGGTTGCTATGAGTCATAATCAACTCGACAGCACCTAACAAAAGCATAGTGTTCAGAAAATGCCTCCGAGGGGTTTATTGAATGACTGAATCAGTTTTTGCATGGATAAAGTGGTCAAGATGGATTGGCTAAACTACTACCATTATTTGTCAGAAAAAGGCATGGCTTAAAACTAAATATGGTATAATTTTGTTTTATGCCTTGAATTGTTTGAATTTTTCGGGGTTGAATTTCATCCTGCTATATAAACTGAAGGCAGCAGTTTATGAGGAAATTATCGGGAAAGTGCCATCCTTCCTGGGCACTGTTATGCCAAGAACCAAGTCTTGTGTTCTACTTTTAGAACTATTACAATTAGCTCATTTTTTTTTTTTAAATTGGCGTTACATTGAACCATCAAAAGTCAACATTAGCTTTCTAATCTAAGTATTCACCATTGTCCACTCTTTTTACTGTGGCATATATTAGTATTTTCTTTCTGTTGTTTACTTTCCATTGTTAAATATTTGTTTAACAGCTGTCAGGAGTGCATGTCCATCAGAGGTTTTTGTTTTTTATTTTTGGATTGGTGCTTTTGGTAGAATAACAAAACTATCTTCACATCTTTATCCTTAAAAAAAAAAAAAGATAAATTACAATAGGGTACGTTTAACAGAGTGTTCTAAACCCATAAAATGTTATATAATGCTATTATACATAACATTTTTGAGGTATTTGGTAGATTATTGTACTTACTAGATTCAGTGATTTTTGCCTTTGTGTGTGGTGTCAGCTTTCCAGGGTGTATTTCCCTGTTCCAGAGGCATTCAGGGTAATTGCTGCTATACTAAATTTGAAAGTACTCGGAGTATCTGCTCCCTTCGACCTTTCTGCTGTTTCCTCCCTTTCCCAAAGGCTGCTTTATCCCTTTATGCCATGCCTTATGATTGTCCAGAGCCTTTCAGTGTGGTATTCTACCCTCATCTGTGTTCCACAAAATACTCTTTTCTCAATGAAGAAAAATAGGACGTGAACAGGGACACTATTTGTCTTAGTTATCCAGTGTTGCTGTAACAGAAATACCACAAGTGGATGGCTTTAACAAACAAATTTATTTTCTCACAGATTAGGAGGCTACAAGTCTGAATTCAGGGTGCCTGAGCTAGGGGAAGGCTTTCTCTCTCTTGGCTTGGAAAGTTCTTGTGTCTTTGAGCGTCTGCTCCTGGTGATCTTTATGTGGTTTGGCATCTCTCTTCCCCATCTCTGCTTCACTTGCTTTGCTTGTATAATCTCTTCTGCTTCTCAAAAGAGACTGACTCAAGATATCCCCTAATCCCACCTCATTAACATAATAAACATAACCTAATCCTCATTGATACAACCTAATCCTGCCTCGTTAACATAACAAACAACCGTTCACAAATGGGATTATAACCACAGGCAGACATTAGGATTTACAACATATTTTGGGGGGACACAATTAAATCCATAACACTATTAAATAAGAAAAGCAGAGTAGAGAGTATATAAAAACCTCAGGTAACAAGCAGAATCAGTGTTAGGGAAAATGAATTAGCAAAATAGAAGACAGACTTTGAGGAGCATATCCAGAAAGCAAAAGAATGGTTAGAGATGATTACAAGGGAAGAGATGATAGTTAAACATCAAGTATATTTCACAGAGAGCTAGCTTAATTATAACATGAATTCCCGAAGACAGGACAGATGATTCAAAATTGGCTATCGGAAGCATAATAAAAGGAAATTTCCTGAACCTGAATTTAAAAACAAAGCAAACCTAAAATTAGAAAAAGATGAGGCTTATCACATTTTAGATTCCAAGACATATTTTGGTTAAGATCTTATACCTTATACTTAAATTTATAATTCTGTATGTTTCCAAACAAGAAGCGGAGACAAAATTAGCTTGTCAAGACACACAATGAACTGTATAAGGATTTTTATTGGAATTGGATTATGTTTATAGATCAGTATGAAAAGAATTGACGTTTTATGATATTGAGGCCTCCAATCCGTATAGCCAGTTTATTTCTCCATTTATTTAGGCCATCTTAAATATTTTTAAATAGTTTAATAATTTTCTGTACATCTGTTTTTATATATGGAGCCCTGGTGACGTGGTGGGTTAAGAGCAAGGCTGCCAACCAAAAAAGGTCTTCAGTTTGAATCTACCGGGCGCTCCTTGGAAACCCTATGGGGCAGTTCTACTCGGTCCTATAGGGTTGCTATGTATGAGTCAGAACTGACTTGATGGCAACAGGTTGAGGTTTTTTTTTTTAAGATATATTCTTGGCTATCATAATTTTTGCTGCTGTTGTGAACGATATGTGTTTTTAAATTATGTTTTCTTTTTGTTGCCATCCTTTGAAATATATGTGGAAAAGTAGAGGGCCAAGACAAAACATTCTAAACAAGAATATGGTGAAATGCATATAATTTTTAAAAAGGAAGAGGAGAGACTTCTACCAGATATCAAAACATTGTTCAAATTATAATTAATAGTAACTGAGATAGTGTTTGGAGGAGCCCTGGTGTGCAGCGGTTAAGCATTTGGCTACTAACTTTAAGGTCAGGTCAAAGCTTTGAACCCGCCAGCCACTCGGCAGGCTGCGTTCATAAAGGTTACAGCCTTGGAAACCCTATATGGCAGTTCTCCTTTGTCTTGTAGGGTCCCTGTGAGTCAGAATCTACTCAACTATGGCTCAGGGAGAGTAGTTTTGACCAAGCAAAACAGAAGACTCAGAAACTGGTTCACAGGTATGTGAAACCGTAATATGTAACAAGGGTGGCCAGATAAGTGGAGGAAAGGAGAGACTATTTATTAAACAATGCTGGCCATGTTTGATCCATGTAGGAAAAAATGAAATTGGATCCCTATTTCACACCATATACAAAAATCATTTCTACATTCGACTGTGAAAACAAAACTTTTAGGACATACAGTGGGCTATCTTTGTGTCCCTGGAGTAGGGAAGAATTTCCTGACAAGACAAAGAAAGGACTCTCCATAAAAGAAAAGATTGTTAAATTTGCTACATTAAAATCAAGAACTTCTGTTCAATAAAAAATCGCATTCAGTGAAATTGAAAAAATAATTCACAAACTGGGAGAAGATGTCTGCCACACAGTGAATCAACAAGGCTTTAGTATACAGAATGGACCAATAGGAAGAAGACAAATATCCTAGTAGAAAAATGAGCCAAAAGAATAGCCACTTCATAAAAGAAATACATAAGTCCTATAAATATATGAGTCAATTCGACGGCACTTAACGACAACAAATATATGAAAAGATGCTCAAGCTTATAATCAGAGATATGAAAATTAATAGCACAATGAGATTGCCAAAAATTAGGAGGATACAGATCATTGGAGGAATGTAAATCGGTTCAGTCACTTTGGGAAACAATTTAACTTTATGTTGTGAGGTTGACTTTCGCATACTTTCTGATTCAGAATCTTTAGTCCTACTTGTACACCCCAGAGAAACTTACACATGTGTACCAGAAGATGTGTAAAAGAATGTTCACACCAACACAACTCGTAGTGGCAAAAACAAACAAAATACCTGGAAATAACCCAAATGTCCTATGACAAATGGAAAATTAAAGTGTGGCATATTGACAAATGAAGCAGCACTAAAAATGAATGAAATGTAGCTATACATTTGTTGCTTTCAATGTAATCAGGATACCTTTGTGATAAAAAAAAAGCCCAGTGAATTTACAGCATTCCTGCTATGTGCAAGGCATCATTCTTGGTGCTAAAGATTTAGCAGTGAACACAGTGGACGTGTTTTCTGTCCTCTTGAAGCTTACATTTTAGTTTAGGTGGGAACAAATTAATAAGCAAGCAAAGTAATACATAATCTCATATAACCATAAGAGCTTTGGAAAAAGATGAAGCAGAGTAAGAGGGTAACGTGATGTGTGTGTGTGTTTCTGCGCAGTCAAGGGAGGCCTTTCTGATAATGTGACATTTGAACAGAGTTGACTATTGTGTGGGAATGAGCCATACGATTGGGGGAATAGTAGGAATGAGTGTGGCTTGTTCAAGGAAGAGCAAGAGGCAAATAAGGCTAATACAGAATGAGCTAGGATGGAAGAAGAGGGGCAGGAGATGAGTTCAGGAAGGTAGACAAGGCCCATGTCACGGAGGACCTTATAATTTTAGTAATGAGTCTAAAACAAAAAAAGGAAAGTCATTACGAGTACTGAACAGGGAATGACATGATCCGATTTATGTTTAGAGTCTGAAGAATAGACTGTTGGAAGTGGAAAAGGTGTGTAAAGGTGGATGCAAGGGGCCCAGTTAGAAGACTTGCAGAAGTTTAAACAATAGATGGTAGTGGAGTAGATCAGAGGACAGCCTTGAAATGTAGAAAGAACTAGTTAGTTTGGTGATATATTTGGGGGTATAATTGATAAAATTGAAAGGACTTAGTAATGGACGAGCTGTCTGTGAGGGAGAGAAATAAATCAGTAACGACTCCCAGGTTTATGGTAGGAGCAAGTGAGTAGATGGTAATTCAGATGCGGTATCCTGAAGGATAAGCGTATTAGATAGACCACAAGATTAGGAGCTTGGTTTTAGAACTCTTAAATTTGAAACGCCTATAAGACTTTTGTGAACCTGAAGCTCAGAATATAGGTCTAGAATTTGAGAGTAGAAATATGGGAGTCATAAAAATATAGATGGGATTCAAAACCATGGAATTGGATGATACCGGCAAGGGAGTAATCATAGGTAGAAAAGAGGAGAAGCTATGAAAGAAGACTGCTGAGAAGTGGATGGTGAGACAAGGAAAAAAAAAAAAATACCAGGGGAATGTGGTGTTCTGGAAGTCAAGAAGAAGGAAATGTTTCAGTGGACAAATGATATAATGGAAAATTTATTTGCAATGGAAATGATAGGTATTAGAGTAATACATTACAAATGAATAGGAAAAAGACAGAATCCTATGCAGAAATTGGAAAATGATACAGATAGGCAGTTCACTGAATGGCAAATCCTAATGGCCAGTAAAGCTACGAAAAAATGCTTAATCTCACCATTAGTCAGGGAATGCAGATTTGAAAGAGCAATAACATCTAATGCTGTCAAAGATTGGGAGGGAGGTCATTTTCATACTTTGGTGGAAATGTGAATTATAGTCTTTTTTGAAAGCAATCTAACAATACCTATTAAAATGAAAAGTACCCCCAATCTATGATCCAACAGTCTCACTCCTGGAAATATGTCTCTTGGAAATAGAAACACCAGTACATAAAAATATAAGTATGTTTAGTGTAGCTTTTTTTTTTTTTTTAAAGGGCAAAAGCAATGAACAGAAGGTTAAATGCCCATCCCTCAGGGAAAGGTTGAATAAATTGTAGTTTCTCCAAGGCATGAATTAGTCTGCAGTCAAAAACAGGAGTTTTGACCACTTTCTTTGCAATTCTGGCTTGGTGGCTACTCATCTCACTTTGGAATGTAGCATCTATTGTCCTGGAGCTTCAGCTTCAGCTGAGACTCAGCTAGTTCCCATACTGACATCTTGTTTCATCTGCTGTTTACCTTCTTCCTACTCTGCCAGTGAAGGCATTGGCACCTGGGTTGCTTGCAATCTTAATTGCTGTGGCAAGAAAAGTGGTTAGTAAGTAATTTATTAAACTAAATGATGGTACATAGAGAAAACATGGGGGGGGGAGATTAATAAAGAATGAAGAGGGGAAAAGGGGGAGAGGGGAAGGCATTAAATGCTTTATCTTGTTTCAGATTAAATGGATAAATATTGTCTTAATTTAATGTGCATATGTTACTGCTTTCAGTGGTGTTTTTGAAATATTTTAAATACTGGCAGAATTTAAAATGAGTCATTTGAGTTATAATTCATAGAATAAACGTAAATATGAAGAGAAAATTGTTGTTAGGTGCTGGCAAGTCAGTTCCGACTCATAGCGACCCTGTGTACAAAGAATGGAACACTGCCCGGTCCTGTGGCACCCTCACAACCGTTGCTGTGCTTGAGGTATTTGAGTCAAAATTCATAGAATAAAGGTAAATACTAAGAGAGAAAATAGGAGCATAAAAAACATAGCAGATGACAAAAGCCAGACATTAAATAACAAGCATAAATGATCTCCATTTGGATCAGTAAATAAAATCCCGCAATATATTGCTTCGAAAAGACCCACCTAACACAAAATAATAAGACAGAAATTATTCCAAAATTTGAAAAAAATCTATCAGACTTGAATAAAATGAAAAGAGAGATGGCAGTATTTATATCAGGCAAAATAGAATTTCAAAGGAAAAAGTAGACATTTCATATCATTTTATGTTGACAATTTAAGCTCAGTGAAATTGACACCAAAAATAAAAGATTGACACAGGTCTTGAGAACTAGATTCATTTCACTAGTATCTGAATTTAGTTTTACATAATTAAAAATATTTTTTAGGTAGGGCTTAGAAAATCTGAGAAAGCAGTGAATTCTTCCCTCACTGAACTGTACTGTATAAAATTTTGCATACAGTTAAAAATTTCTCTGGAGGAGGGCCAGGTACGAGTTCCTGCTGAGGCAGTGGAAAAGGCTGAAGTTCTTCTAATATAGTTTCTAGAAACTCAAACCAGGTTTAGAACTGAAGACTCATTCCAGTCTCTCTTTGCTGTATCAAAAGGTGCTTTTTATATCCAATCAGGCAAGGTTCAGTCCTTAGAGGGGCTGGCTCTCTAAAGGAAAGCACATCCTAAGCTAGACAGCAGAGTCTGATGTCCAATTTTACTGTCCAGTTATTTTTTACCTAACAAGAATTTTATTCTGCAATCATGTTTTTATTCAACCAGACTTTCTGGGGACAGGGCGTAAGCATCTGTACTTCTGTTGATTTTGGAAAACTAATTTGTGTTTGTGTATGTGTGTGTGCTTTACAGAGCAATTTAGTTTCTCATTCAACTATTTATACACAACTTGTTTTGTGACATTGGTTCCAATCCCCACAATGTGTCAACACTCTCCCCTTCCACACCCCAATTCCCCGTTTCCATCTGTTCGTTGTTCCTGTCCCTCCCTGCCTCCTTGTCGTTGCTTTTGGTCAGGTGTTGCCTTTTTGGTCTCACATACATGATTGAAGAAGTACATTCCTCACGTGTTATTGTTTGTTCTACACACCTGTCTAATTTTTTGGCTGAAGGTTGAATTTGGGAATGACTTCAGTTCTGAGTTAAAAGAGGGCCTGGGGGCTCTAGTCTCAGGGGTTCTTCCAGTCTCCGTCAGATCAGTAAGCCTGGTCTTTTTGTGTGTGTGTGTGTGTGTGAATTTGAATTTTGTTCTGCATTTTTCTGTCCAGTACCCTCTATTGCAATCCCTGTCAGAATGGTTGGTAGTGGTAGCTAGGCACCATCTAGTTCTTCTGGAGTCAGTCTGGTGGAGGCTATAGTAATTTTGGTCCATTATCCCCTTGTATCTTTGGTTTTCTTCATTCTCGTTTGCTCAGGACAGGATGGAACCATTAGATGTGTTTTAGATGTCCGCTAACAAGCTTTTAAGACCCTAGAGGCTACTCACCAAAATTGAATGTAGAACATTTCCTTTGAGAACTTTGTTTTGCCGATTGAGCTAGATGACCACCAGGACCCTGATCTCCAGCACTTAGCCCCCGTAAGTCAGTCCCTCAGAGTGTCTGGATATGTCTGTAAACCTTCAATGACTTCGCCTTGGTCAAGTTGTGCTGACTTCCCCTATATTGTGTACTGTCTTATCCTTCACCAAAGTTACTACTTATCTACTATTTAGTTAATGATTTTCCCTTCCTCTCCTCCCTCATAACCATCAAAAATTATTTCGTTTTGTGTGTAAACCATTTCTTCAGTTTTTGTAATAGTTGTCTCATACAGTATTTGTAGTTTTGTGATTGACTTATTTCACTCAGCATAATACCCTCCATACCCTCCGGATTGATCTGTGTTGTAAGATATTTCACAGATTCATCATTGTTCTTTATTGTTATGTAGTATTCCATTTACGGCTGCCAACCAAAGGGTCGGCAGTTCAAATCCGCCAGGCGCTGCTTGGAAACTCTATGAGGTAGTTCTGCTCTGCCCTACAGGGTCGCTATGAGTCGGAATCGACTCGACAGCACTGGGTTTTTGGGTTTTAGTATTCCATTGTGTATATGCACCATAATTTGTTTATCAATTCATCTGTTGATGGGTGCTTAGGTTGTTTCCATTTTTTCCTATTGAGAATAATGTTGCGGTGAACATGGTGTGCATGTGTCCAGTCATGTGACGGCTCTTATTTCTCTAGGATATATTCCTAGGAGTGGTATTGCTGGATCATACGGTATTTTTATTTCTAGCTTTTTAAAGAAGCACCATATTGTTTTCCATAGTGGTTGTACTGTTTTACATTCCCACCAGCCATGCATAAGAGTTCCAGTCTCCCCACAACTTTGCCAACACTTGTTATTTTTGTTTTTTGTTAAGTGCCAGTAATGTCAGGGTAGGATGGTATCTCATTGCAATTTTGATTCGCATTTCTCTAATGGTTAATGATCACAAGCATTTCCTCATGTTAGCCACCAGGATGTCTTCTTTGATGAAATCTCCGTTCATATCCTTCACCCATTTTTAATTTTTTTTTTTTTTAGATGAAGGTTTACAGAACAAACTAGTTTCTCATTGAACAGTACACATATTGTTTTATGACATTGGTTAACAACCTCATGACATGTCAACACTCTCCCTTCTCCACCTTGGGTTCCATATTACTAGCTTTCCTGTTCCCTCCTGCCTTCTAGTCTTTACCCCTGGGCTGTTGTGACCCTTTAGTCTCGTTTTGTTTTATGAGCCTGTCTGATCTTTGGCTGAAGGGTGAACCTTGGGAGTGACTTCATTACTGAGCTTATAGGGTGTCCGGGGGCCATACTCTCAGGGTTTCTTCAGTCTGTCAGAATGGTAAGTCTGGTCTTTTTTTGTGAGTTAGAATTTTGTTCTACGTTTTTCTCCAGCTCTGTCTAGGACCCTTTATTGTGATCCCTGTCAGAGCAGCCAGTGGTGGTAGCTGGGCACCATCTAGTTTTACTGGACTCAGTCTGGTGGAAGCCATGGTAGATGTGGTCCATTAGTCCTTTGGACTAATCTTTCCCTTGTATCTTTAGTTTTTTTCATTCTCCGTTGCTCCCAAAGGGGTGAGACCAGTAGAATATCTTAGATGGCCACTCACAGGCTTTTAAGACCCCAGATGCTACTCACCAAAGTAGAATGTAAAACATTTTCTTTATAAACTATATTATGCCAACTGAGCTAGATATTCCCCGAGACCAATGTCTCCACAGCCCTCAGTCTAGCAATTTGGTCCCTCAGGGAGTTTGGATGTGTCTATGGAGCTTCCATGACCTTGTCTTATACAAGTTGTGCTGACTTCCCCAGTATTGTGTTGTGTTTTATTCTTCACCAAAGTTACCACTTATCTATCCTCTATTTAGTGGTTTTGCATCCCCGCTCCTCGCCTCCCTCATAACCACCAAAGATTGTTTCTTTTTGTGTGTAAACCTTTTCATGAGTTTTTACAGTAGTGGTCTCATATAATATTTGTCCTTCTGTGATTGACGTATTTCATTCAGCATAATTCATGTTATGAGATGCTTCATAGATTCATCATTGTTCTTTATCACTGTATAATACTCCATTGTGTGTGTGTACCATAGTTTGTTTATCCATTCAGCTGTTGATAGGCATCTTACTTGCTTCATCTTTTTGCTATTATGGACGGTGCTGCAGTAAACATGGGTGTAACTGCCAAACATGGGTGTGCATATGTCTATTTGTGTGAGCTCTCATTTTTCTAGGATATATTCCCAAGAGTGGGGTTGCTAGATAATATAGTATTTCTATTTCTAGCTTTCTAAAAAGCACCATATCGTTTTCCAAAATGGTTGTATCATTTTGCATTCCCACCAGCAGTGCATAAGAGTTCCAGTCTCCCCACAGCCTCTCCAGCATCTGTTATTTCCTGTTTTTTTGATTTGTGCCAGTAATGCCGGAGGGCGAGATGGTATCTCATTGTGGTTTTGATTCGCATTTCTCTAATGGCTAGTGATCACGAGCCTTTCCTCATATGCCTGTTGGCAGCTTGAATGTCTTCTTCAGTGAAGTGTCCGTTCATTTCCTTTGCCCATTTTTTAATTGGATTATTTGTCTTTTTATTGTAAAGGTGTTGGATTTTCTTGTAGATTTTAGAGTTTAGACCTTTGTATAATTTGTAATAGCCAAAATTTTTTTCCCAGCCTGTAGGTTCTCTTTTTACTCTTTTGGTGAAGTCTTTTGATGAGCATAAGTGTTTAATTTTTAGAAGATCCCAGTTATCTAGTTTATCTTCTGGAGTTTGTGTGTTGTGTTGGTTATGGTTTGTATCCTATTAATATCATGTGTTAGGACCTCTAGTGTTGATCCTATTTTTTCTTCTGTGAGCTTTATAGTTTTTGACTTTATATCTAGGTCTTTAATCCGTTTCGAATTAATTTTTGTATATGATGTGAGTTACGAGTCCTGTTTGATTTTTTTGGAGAAGGATGTCCAGTTTTGCCAGCATCATTCGTTAAAAAGACTGTCCTTTCCCCCATTTGATAGACTCTTGCCCCTTGTTGAAGATCAGGTGACCGTAGGTGGATGGGTTTACATCTGGGTTCTCAATCCTGTTCCATTGGTTAATGTATCTGTTGTTGTACCAGTACCAGCCTGTTTTGACTACTATAGCTGTATAGTACATTCTGAGGTCAGGTAATGCGAGTCTTCTTACTTTTTTTTTTCTTCTTCAATAGTGCTTTACTTACCCAAGGCTTCTTCCCTTTCCATATAAAGTTAATGATTTTTTTTATCTTTTTAAAGAATGTCGGTATATGGATCAGGATTGCATTGTATTTGTAAATTGCTTTGGGTAGAATTGTCATTTTCACAGTGTTGAGTCTACCTATCCATGAGCATGGTATGTTTTTCCATTTATATAGATCTCTTTTGGTTTTTTGCAGCAGTGTTTTATAGTTTCCTTTGTATAGGCCCTTTAAATCCCTGGTTGGATTTATTCCCAAGTATTTTATTTTTTTAGGGACTATAATAAATGGTATTGTTTTCCAGGTTTTCTTTTCATCATTCTCTTTATTGGTGTGTAGGAATTCAACTGATTTTTGTATTTTTATCTTGTATCTTGCTATTCCGTTGATTTTTTTCTATTAGTTCCAGTAGTTTTCTCGTGGAATCTTTTAGGTTTTCTACGTATAGTATCATAGGATCCGCAAATAGGGAAGTTTAACTACTTCATTACCAATTTAGATGTCTGTTATTTCTTTTTATTGCTTGATTGTTCTAACTGAGACTTCTAGCCCAATGTTAAATAGAAGTGGTGATGAAGGCATCCTTGTCTTGTTCCTGTTCTCAAGGGGAATGTTTTCTGCCTCTCTCCATTGAGAACAATGTTGGCCATTGGTTTTGCATAGATCCCCTTTATTATGTTGAGAAATTTCCCTTCTATAACTATTTTATTGAGAGTTTTTATCACGAATGGGTGTTGAACTTTGTCGAGTGTCTTTTCTGTGTCGCTTGAGTTGATCACGTGATTCTTTCCTTTTATTTATGTGGTAGATTACGTCAATTGATTTTCTAATGTTGAACCATCCTTGCATACCTGGTATGAATTCTGCTTGCTCGTGGTGTATTAATTTTTTTATATGCTGCTGAATTCTTTTGGCTAAAATTTTGCTGAGAATTTTTACATCTGTATTCATGAGAGATATTGGCCTGTATTTTATTATATTTTTGTGGTGTCTTTGCCTGGTTTTGGTATCAGAATTATGCTGGCGTCATAGAATGAATTTGGAAGTATCACTTCCTTTCCTATGTTCTGAAATAGTTTGAGTAGTAGTTCTGTAAGCTCTTCTCTCAAAGTTCGGTAGAATTCTCCAACGAAGCTATTTGGGCCAGGGCTTTTTATTGTTGAAAGTTTTATTACCTTTTCAGTCTCTTCTCTTCTTATGAGTCTGTTCAGATTTTCAACATCATTTTGTGTTTGTTTGGATAGGTAGTATGTTTCTAGAAATTTGTCCATTTCCTCTAGGTTTTCAGATGTGTTAGAGTATAGCTTTTCATGATACTCTTGTTATGACCCTTTCTATTTCAGTTGGTTCTGTTGGAATGTCCACCATTCGTCACTCTGTCTCTTGTTTTTGTTTTGTCAGTTTGGCCAGGGGTTCGTTTATTTTGTGGATCCTTTCAAAGAACCCACTTTTGGTTTTGTTGATTCTTCCTATTGTTTTTCCGTTCTCTATTTCATTTATTTCTGCTCTGATCTTTATTTCCTTTCTTCTGGTGGCTGTGGGCTTCTTATGCTGTCCTCTTTTTCTTTGCTCGAGTTGTGTAGCTAATATTTTGATTTTGTGCCTTTCTTCCTTTTTGATGTGTGCATCTATTGCTATAAATTGACCTCTGAGGACTGCCTTTGCTGTGTCCCAAAGGTTTTGGTATGATGTGTTTTCATTCTTGTTTGATTCTAGAAATTTTTTGATTCCATCTCTGATTTCTTCTATTACCCAGTGGTTTTTAAGGAGGGTGTTATTCAGTTTCCATGTAATTGATCTTTTTTCCTTGCTCTTCCTGTTGCTGATTTCTACCTTGATGGCATTGTGGTCAAGAGAAGATACTTTGTATTTTCTCAGCATTTTGGATTTTGTTGAGGGTTGTTTGTGGCTTAAGATGTGGTCCATTCTGGAGAACATTCCATGTGCATTGGAAAAGAGTGTGTATTTTGCAGCTGTTGGGTGTGTAGATGTTTATTATGGTTATGTTTTCGTGATGGATCGTCCCTTTAGTTATTATGTAGCGCCCTTCTTTATCTTTTATGGTGGATTTTGTTTTAAAATCTGTTTTATCTGAGATTAGTATTGCCACTGCTGCTCTTTTTGGTAGTTATTTGCTTGATATATTTTTTTCCATCCTTTGATTCTTTATAAATTTACGTCTTTGTTTCTAAGGTGTGTCTCTTATAGACAGCATATTGATGGATCCTGTTTTTTTTTTTTTATCCCTTCCGTCACTCTCTGTCTCTTTGTGGATACATTTGGGCCGTTTACATTCAGTGTAATTATTGATAGGTGTGAGTTTATTGCTGTCATTTTGTAGTGCTTTTTTTTTTTGTGGTGCTGACATTTTGTGTTCCTCTTACTCTACTGTGCTGAATTCCTTTTGTTTGTGGATTTTGTTTGTTTCTTTCTTTCTTTTTGTAGATTTTGTTTTTACTGAGACTTTTTAAGTTTTTCTTCTTTATTTTGATGAGAAGGTTTGTTAACTTTCTTTGTGGTTACCTTGAAATTTACCCTTATCTTCCTAGGTTTGAACCAGACTGTTATTACTTGGTATCACCTTGTCTTCCTGTCCATTAGAAAGTTCTGTACCTGCACCGTTTATTCCCTTTCTTATTGTTCTGATGTTGATGTCATTTACAGATTAACCTTTCTGTTTCCCTGTTTTAATTCTTTTGGTTTTGCATAGTCCTTGAGAGTTCATTTCCTGCATTGGTATCTGGCTGGTACAATCCCACGTCCTCAATTCAGGCTGTGGTATGATGTTGTTTATTATCAGACTGAAGAACTCCCTTTAATAATTCTTATAAATTTGGTTTGGTTTTTACATATTCCCTTAATTTCTGTTTATCTGGGAATGTCTTGATTTCACCATCACATTTAAACGAGAGTTTTGCAGGATATATTATTCTTGGTTGGCAATTTTTTCTTTTAACATTTTATATATGTCATCCCATTGCCTTCTTGCCTGCATGGTTTCTGCCAAATGATCAAAACTTAGTCTTATTGTTTGTCCTCTGTATGTGACTTTCTGTTTTTTCTTCAGCTGCTCTCAGGATTCTTCTTTCTTTGGTTTTAGCGAGTGATTATGATAATGCCTTGGTGATTTCCTTTTGGGGTCTGTCCTATATGGGGTTTGTTGAGCTTCTTGGATGGTCAGCTTTCTTCATCTCTCGTGATTTTAGGGAAGTTGTTTGTCAGAAGTTCTTCAGTGATCTTCTTTGTGTTTTCTGTTTACTCCCCATGTTCTGGAACTCCTATCACTTGTAAATTTTTGCTTTTGATTGAATGCCACATAATTCTCAGGGTTTTTTTTTTTTTCTGATTTTTCCTCAGAGTTTTATCCAAGTGTTTGTCTTCAATTTCGCTGATCCTGTCTTCCAGCTTTTCACACCTGCTCCTCAGCCCTTCTGTGACACTGTCTGTTTCTGAAATCTTAATGTTTATCTTTTGGATTTCTAATTGTTGTTTTTGTATTATTTCTAGTTGTGAATTTATTTTGGCATTTTGTTCCTATATTATTTTCCTGATTTCTTTCATTTTTTTTGTCCGTAGTTTCCATGAATTTGTCTGCCTTTTCCATAAATTTGTCTATTTTTTCCCCATTTTTGTCTGCTTTTTCTTTTAGCTCTTGGATAGCTCTGAATATTAGAGATTTGAATTCCCCATCAGGTAGTTCTACTGCCGTTTCTTCTACTGGAAAGTTATCTGGTGTTTTATTTTGGACGCCTACTGGAGCCATCCTGTCATGTTTTTTTTAATATATTTTCTTGATATTGTCTGCCGTTTGGGGGACATTGAGTATTTTCTTCGTTTATTGAGTGTAGATGTGTTGGTTTCTTCCTGCTTTTCTGTTTTATTTGGTTATGTCTGAGCAGGCGGGCTTGTGTTTTTTGTTGTTTGCTCACTGTGGGAACAAACTTTTCACCTTGTCCAGTGGGCAGGGCCAGTCACTCAGCTATATGCAGCAGGACAGGTCCATCTGAAGAGGAGGGGCTGTGGTGGGTTGTCTGTGGCACGTATTAAGGCCAAGAGAGCGGGCTAGGAATCAGTGCAGGGCAGGTTCTGGTGGGCTGGGCCTGTGCTGCTCAGGTGTGTGATGTTCGGTGCAAAGTGCAGGTAGGCAGGAAGGAGGGGGGAGGTTGTGATGTGTGGAGCTAAGATGGGTATGGGAGAAAGCAGATACAAACAGGAGGTAAAAAAAAAAAAAAGAGAGAGTGCTAAGGGAGCTTGCCGTTTTAGTGGGGACATGAAAAACTGAGAAATAGAGAAAAGGAAAAAAGAAAAATTAGAAAAAAAAGAAAAGCCCCCAAGGATCCCACCAGTGCGGCTCAGAATACTGGGTAAGTGGCTCCCAGGGCTTGCAGTACAGCCTGGCTAGAAGGCGTAGAGATGTCACATAGCACCAAGTATAGAGAGACAAGAAACTGAGAAATGAAGAAAGACAAAAAGAAAAAAAAGAGAAAAAAATGCCCCCAGGGATCCCACCAGTGTGGCTGCACTGACCGGCGAAGTGACCCCCAAGCCATGCAGTACAGCCCAGCTAGAAGGGGTTCCCAAGCGGCAAAAAGAAAGAAACAAACAAAAAGCCCCAGGTTCCGACCAGTGTAGCAGTGAGGGCCTGGGAAGCAGTTCCCCAGTCGAGCAGTGCTTCACAGCCTTTCAAGAAGAAGCAGAGATGGCACATGGAGCCAATTGTTCTAGAGAAAGGAGGGGAAGGTGGTGAGAGGCACAGAAGAAACCAAAAGAAGTGGAAAAAAGCAACAACAGCAGCAAACAAATAGCATCAAGGAGCTGGCCAGTGTGGGTGAGGCAAATCCATGTGGCAAGGACATCACTTCTTGGCCGGCTGAGCAACTGCAGCCAGCTATGAAGTGGCAGAGGTCAAGCAGGGAGAAGGATGGGGGGCGGGAAAGCGTATATGCCGGTTACCAGGTGTTCCTTCTCCTGCTGGGAGCTCTGTGAAGCTGCTTTCCTATACTCCCTATTTGCCTAACTCCGATGTGGGCAAGGCGAATCCAAGCAGCACAGACCCTGCACTTCCTGGGCGGTGGAGATAGAGCAGGAGGGGAAGGATGGGGAGTAGGAGAGCGTATATCACTGGTTACTGGGTGCTCTGTCTCCTGCTGGGAGCTCCATGAAGCTGCTTTCCCATATTCCTTGTCCACTGATCTCCGACAGGAGTTCCAGGTGGTGAATCTGTGATGCATTAGCTGATAGGGGATGTACACACATATCTCTCCTTGCTCTCTGTTCTCTGTCAGTTTCTTATTCCATTCAGTGCTTGGCTGAGTTCTTTATCTTTTCATTTGGCACTTAGGGTTCCAGGTTCGATGTTTGTCTCTTTTACTTAGTTTTTTGGGTCTTTGCTGTGGAGGGATAGCATGGTGCTTCTGTCTATGCTGCCATGTTGGCTCTGCCCCTCACCCATTTTTTTAATTGGATTATTTGTCTTTTTCATTGTTGAGGTGTTGAAGTATTCTATAGATTTTAGAGATTAGACTGTTGTTGGATGTATTGTAGCCAAAAATTTTTCCCAATCTAAGTTCTCTTTTTACTCTTTTGGTGAAGTCTCTTGATGAGCATAAATGTTTAATTTTAGGAGCTCCTGGTTATCTAGTTTCTCTTCTGGTGTTTATGCATTGTTAATTATGGTTTGTTTCCTGTTCATATTAGGGCCCCTAGTAATGTTCCTATTCTTTCTTCCATGATCTTTATAGTTTTAGGTTTTATACTTAGGTCTTTGATCCATTTTGAATTAGTTTTTATGTATGGGTCCCGTTTAATTTTTTTTTACAAATGGACATCCAGTTTTGCCAGCACCATTTGTTACAAAAGAGACTGTCTGTCTTTTCCCCCATTTAATGGACTTTGGGCCTTTGTCAAAGATCAACTGATTGTAGGTGGATGGATTTATGCCTGGGTTCTCAATCCTGTTTCATTGGTCTGTGTGCCTTTCATTATACCAGTACCAGCCTGTTGTGACTACTATGGCTGTATAGTAGGTTCTGAGATCAGGTAGTGTGAAGCCTCCTACTTTGTTCTTCTTTTTCAATAATGCTTTGCTTATCCGGGGCCTCTTTCCTTTCCATATAAATTCAGTGGTTAGTTTCTCTGAATCGTTAGAGAATGCTGCTGGTATTTGGATTGGGTTTGAATTATATTGATAAATCTGCCAGTCTCGGTATCTTTACAGGTACAGTTAAACCATTTACATTCAATGGGATTATTGACAGGTATGAATTTATTGCTGTTATATTGTTTTGCTTGTGTGAGTGTGCGTTGCTGATGTTTTCTTTATTCCTCTTACTTTCCTGTGTTGAGTTCCTTTTGTTTGTGGATTTTCTTTCTTTACTATAGATTTTGTGTTTTTTTTTTTTTTCTTCTGATGAGTAGGTTTGTTGACTCTGTTTGTGGTTACCTTGAAATTTACCCTTACCTTGCTAAGTTTGATCCAGTCTTTTACTACTTGATTTCGCCTTGACTTCCTCTTCATTTGGAAGTTTTATACCTCCACTGTTTGTACCCTCTTTTATTGTTTTGATGTATTCATTGTTTACAGGTTAACTAACGTCTCTGTTTCCGTGTTTTAAGTCTTCTGGCTTTGTTTTACTATCAAGAGTTCTTTACCTAGGTTGGTATCTGGCCGATGCTGTCCTTTGTCCTAGACTCCAGTTGTTGTCTGATGTTGGTTCTCTAAACAAAGGATTACCTTTAATAGTTCTTCTAAGTTTGGTTTGGTTTTTACAAATTCCTTGAATTTCTTTTTATCTGGAAATGTCTTAAATATTTAAGAGAGAGTTTTACAGGATATATTATTCTTGGCTGGCAGTTTTTTCCTTTCAAGGTTTTATATATGCCTTCTTGCCTGCATAGTTTATGCCAAGTAATCAGAGTTTAGTCTTATTGTTTCCCCTTTTTAAGTGACTTTTTGTTTTTATCTAGTTGCTCCCAGAATTCTTTGTCTTTGGTTTTAGCGAGTGTGATTATGATATGCCTTGTTGACTTTCTTTTGGGGTCTGTTTTTATAAGAGAATACCACAAATGGATGGTTTTAAGAAAAAGCAATTTATTCTCTCACACTTTAGGAGTCTAGAAGTCCGAATTCTGGGTGCCATCTCCATGAGAAGGCTTTTTCTCTCTGTCAGCTCTGGGGAAACTCCTTGTGATCAGTCTTCCTAAGTTGGGGAGCTTCTCAGTGCAGGGACCCCGGGTCCAAAGGAGACTCTCCTGGCCCTTTTTTCTTGGTGGTCCCTGTCCCTCTACTCTCTCCTGTGTTTTATATCTCAAAAGAGATTAATTTACAGAACGTAATCTTGTGGATTAAGCCCTGCCTCGTTAACATAACTGCCTTTAATTCTGCTTCATTAACATCATAGAGGTAGGACTTACAACACATGGGAAAATCACATCAGATGACTATACAGGGTTCCTTGAGCTTCTTAGGCAGTCACCTTTTTAACTTTCATGATGTTTGGGAAATTTTCTGCCAGCAAATCAACAATCTTTTCTGTGCTTTCCATTTTCTTCCCCGTTCTGGAACTCTGATGACACACAGATTTTTCCTCTTGATTGTGTCCCACGTAATTGTTAGATTTTCTTCATTCTTTTCTCCAATTTTTCCTCAAACAAAGTGGCATCTTAAGTTGTTTCAAATTTGCTCCTGAGGCCTTGTGATAAGTTGTCCATTTCTGAAATTTTATTCTTTATCTTTTAGATTTCTGGTTGCCGTTTTTGTATGATTTCTAATTATTTATTTATTTTGACATTTCGTTCTTATATTATGTTCCTGAATTCTTCTACTGCTTTGTCTGTGTTTTCTGTGGTTTTGGCTTTGTTTTCATTGGTGTTGTCCATGATTTTGTCTGTTTTCCTAAACATTAGTCCTAATTTCATATTGGATGGTTCCACTGTCTTTTCTTCTTTTGGAAGGTCATCTGATTATTTTGGTCACTTTCTGGAGGCATTTCGTCCTGCTTTCTATATGTTTTGGTATCGTCTACTGTCCCTGAGACATTATGGTATTATATTATTTATTTATTTATAAATAATTTTTATTGTGCAAATTTTTTTTAAGTGAAAGTTTACAAGTCAAGTCAGTTTGTCACATATAAGCTTATATACACCTTACTCCATACTCCCACTTACTCTCCCCCAATGAGTCAGCCCGCTCCCTCCTTCCAGTCTCTCCTTTTGTGACGGTTTTGCCAGTTTCTAATCCTTTGTACCCTCCCATCTCCCCTCCAGACAGGAGACGCCAACACAGTCTCAAGTGTCCACCTGATACAAGTAGCTCACTCTTCATCAGCATCTCTCTCCAACCCATTGTCCAGTCCCTTCCGTGTCTGATGAGTTGTCTTCGGGAGTGGTTCCTGTCCTGGGCCACAGAAGGTTTGGGGACCATGACTGCCGGGATCCTTCTAGTCTCAGTCAGACCATTAAGTCTGGTCTTTTTATGAGAATTTGGGGTCTGCATCCCACTGTTTGCCTGCTCCCTCAAGGGTTCTCTGTTGTGCTCCCTGTCAGGGCAGTCATCGGTTGTGGCCAGGCACCACCTAGTTCTTCTGGTCTCAGGATGACGTAAGTCTCTGGTTCGTGTGGCCCTTTCTGTCTCTTGGGCTCATAGTTATCGTGTGACCTTGGTGTTCTTCATTCCCCTTTGATCCAGGTGGGTTGAGACCAATTGATGCATCTTAGATGGCCACTCGTTAGCATTTAAGACCCCAGACACCACACTTCAAAGTGGGATGCAGAATGTTTTCATAATAGAATTATTTTGCCACTTGACGTAGAAGTCCCTTTAAGCGATAGTCCCCAAACCCCCGCCCTTGCTCTGCAGACCTTCGGAGCATTTAGTTTACCCCAGAAACTTCTTTGCTTTTGGTCCGGTCCAGTTGAGCTGACCTTCAGTGTATTCAGTATTGTCCTCCCCTTCACCTAAAGTAGTTCTTACCTACTAACTAATCAGTAAATAACCCTCTCCCACCCTCCCTCCCTCCCCCCCTTATAACCACAAAAGTATGTGTTCTTCTCAGTTTATACTGTTTCTCAAGATCTTATAATAGTGGTCTTATACAATATTTGTCCCTTTGCATCTGACTAATTTCACTCAGCATAATGCCTTCCAGGTTCCTCCATGTTATGAATTGTTTCACAGATTCGTCACTGTTCTTTATCGATGCGTAGTATTCCATTGTGTGAATATACCATAATTTATTTAACCATTGATCCGTTGATGGACACCTTGGTTGCTTCCAGCTCTTTCCTATTGTAACCAGTGCTGCAGTAAACATGGGTGTGCATATATCTGTTTGTGTAAAGGCTCTTATTTCTCTAGGGTATATTCCGAGGAGGGGGATTTCTGGGTTGTATAGTAGTTCTATTTCTAACTTTTTAAGAAAACGCCAGATAGATTTCCAAAGTGGTTGTACCATTTTACATTCCCACCAGCAGTGTATAAGAGTTCCAATCTCCCCACAGCCTCTCCAACATTTATTATGTTGTGTTTTTTGGATTAATGCCAGCCTTGTTGGAGTGAGATGGAATCTCATCATAGTTTTAATTTGCATTTCTCTAATGGCTAATGATCGAGGGCATTTTCTCATATATCTGTTAGCTGCCTGAATATCTTCTTTAGTGAAGTGCGTGTTCATATCCTTTGCCCACTTTTTGATTGGGTTGTTTGTCTTTTTGTGGTTGAGTTTTAACAGAATCATATAGATTTTAGAAATCAGGTGCTGGTCGGAGATGTCATAGCTGAAATTTTTTCCCAATCTGTAGGTGAAGTCTTTAGATGAGCATAGGTGTTTGATTTTTAGGAGCTCCCAGTTATCTGGTTTCTCTTCGTCATTTTTGGTAATGTTTTGTATTCTGTTTATGCCTTGTATTAGGGCTCCTAACGTTGTCCCTATTTTTTCTTCCATGATCTTTATCGTTTTAGTCTTTATGTTTAGGTCTTTGATCCACTTGGAGTTAGTTTTTGTGCATGGTGTGAGGTATAGGTCCTGTTTCATTTTTTTGCAGATGGATATCCAGTTATGCCAGCACCATTTGTTAAAAAGACTATCTTTTCCCCAATTAACTGACACTGGGCCTTTGTTAAATATCAGCTGCTCGTATGTGGATAGATTTATATCTGGGTTCTCAATTCTGTTGCATTGGTCTATGTGCCTGTTGTTGTACCAGTACCAGGCTGTTTTGACTACTGCAGCTGTATAATATGTTCTAAAGTCAGGTAGAGTGAGGCCTCTCACTTTCTTCTTTTTCAGTAATGCTTTACTTATCCGGGGCTTCTTTCCCTTCCATGTGAAGTTGGTGATTTGTTTCTCCATCACATTAAAAAATGTCATTGGAATTTGGACCGGAAGTGCATTGTATGTGGTATTACGTTATTGATTGATTGTATGTTCGTTTGTTTCAACCTGCTCCTTTGTTTTGCTTTGATATGTCTGAGTGAATGAGACAGGCATGCTTTGTTGCTTGCTTGTCTGTGGACACAATAACTCTCACCACCCTGTCCGAGTGGGCAGGGCAGCAGTAGGCAGGATGAGCTTGCTTTACTAGTTCGGTGAGGTGGCCGAGGGCAGACTGGGCAGGTGCTGTCTGCCTCTTGTGGCGTGGGAGCATTCACAGTCCCTTGCCAGATAGGCGGGGTATTGGACGGGGGGTGGTACAGGTGCACTTTCCACTGTTCAGCAGCTGATTAAGTGGCAGGAGTGGGAGGGAGTGCGGGCCTGGTGTAGCAGCAGTCCTGAGCGCCAGGGATACTTTAGCCATGGCAGCACAGCGGGGGCCAACTGGAAGGGGTAGGTAGGGGGAGAAAGAAGGAAAAAAAAGGTGGCTGGCAGGTAGGGGCAGGGTGGATCTGGGGGAAGGGGTAGAGGTTGCATATGGTGTTAGGCGGGAGGGAGAAAGAAAAGGAAGAAAGGGAGAAAAAAGAAAATAAGTGGCATGGCAGGAGCCGGCCGGTGCAGTCCGGCAGACCTGGTGCAGTGGTAGGCCGATGGCCCTCTAGCTGTGGCGGTGTGGCATGATCCCACAGGAAGAGAAGAGATGGCATATGGGGCTAGGTGGGTAGGAGAAAGAAGAGGAAGAAAGAGAAAAAAAAATGGTGTGGCGGGAGGCAGGGAATCTGGGGTGGTGGCATGCCAGCGGCTCCCTAGTCATGGTGGCATGCTATGGCCCAGTGGGAAAGGGGGAGGTTGCGTACAGGGCTAGGTGGGAAGGAGAAAGAAATGGAAAAAAGAAAAAAAAAATGATGCAGTGGGAGCCGGTGGTTGGGGGCAGGATGGACCCAGTCTGGTGGCAGGCTGGTGGCTCTCTAGCCGCAGCCATACAACATGGCCTGACGGGAAGGGGCAGAGGTGGTACACTGGGCTAGAGGGAAGGGAGAAAGAAAAGGAAGAAAGGGGGAAAAAATGGCACAGTGGGAACCACCAGGTGGAAGCAGTGTGGACCTGGGGTGGCGTGTGCTGGTGGCTCTTTAGCCAAGGTGGTGTGGCATGGCCCAGCAGGAAGGCATAGGTGGGAGGTAGAAGGAAAAGGAAGAAGGGGAAAAAATGTGCAGTGATAGCCAGCTTGTGGGGGCAGGCAGACCCAGGGCAGCGGAGGTACAGTGGCTCTCTAGTCAAGGCAGGATGGTGTTGCTCAGCAGGAAGGAGTGGAGATGATGTATGCGGAAGAAGGGTGAGGATTGGGAAAGCGTGTTTCTCTGGTTACCAGGTGCTCTGTCTCCTGTCCGGAGCTCCATGAAGTTGCCTTCCTGTACTCCTTGTCCGAGGTCGTTGCTGCGGACTATTCCAAGATGGCAATATTATGCCGTGTTAGTTGGTAGGGGACCCTCTACTCCGTATCTCTCCTCATTATTTGTTTTCCTTCAGTTTTCTTCTCTTCGGTGTTTGATCTAATTCTTTATCTGTTCATTTGATACTTAGGGGTCCAGGATTGATGTTTTTATCAGTTTTACTTCGTAGTTCAGGTCTTTGCTGCAAAAGGATGGCTAATCTGGAGCGCCGTGTTGGCTCCTCATGCTATTATTTCTGTAGGAACGATTGATTCCCAGAGGTGGGATTGTTAGGCCATGTGGTGTGTTTTAAATTTTATAATATATACAACCATATTAACTTCTTGAATGTTTATAGAAATTTACATTCCTATTACTCATTTATGCAAGTGCCTATTTCCTTATATCCACTATTTGGCACATTTCTAGTTTAAGAAAATAATTCATTAAAGCCACAAAAGTAATACTAGGGGGGAAGTGGAGAATTTTTTGGTAATCTTGGAATAGGAAAAAAGCCTTTTAAAAGCCAGATACAAACCCACAGCCATAAAGAAAAAGATTAATAGTTTTTACCAAATAAAAATTAATAATTAAAAAAAAAAGCCAACCCAGTGCCATTGAGTCGATTACAACTTATAGTAACCCCATAGGGTTTCTGAGGCTATAAATCTCTACAGAAGCTGATTGTTGCATCTTTCCTCCGTGGCACCGCTGATGGTTTCGAACCGTTGACCTTTCAGTTAGCAGTCAGTCACTAGCAAAAAATTTTTACTGGCTTGTCATAGATTGAATTGTGTCCTCCAAAAATATGTGTATCAATTTGACTGGGCCATGATTTGCAGTGTTGTGTGATTGTCCACCATTTTGTCATCTGATGTGATTTTCCTATGTGTTGTAAATCCTATCACTATGTTGTTAATGAGATGGATTAGCAGCAGTTATATTGATGAGATCTACAAGATTAGATTGCCTTAAACCAGTTTCTTTTGAGATGTAAAAGAGAGAAGCAAGTAGAGAGACATGGGGACCACATACCACCAAGAAAGAAAAACAGGAACACGTGTCCTTTGGACCCGGGGTCCCTGTGCTGAAAAGCTCCTAGACCAGCAGAAGATTGATGACTAGGACCTTCGACCAGAGCTGACAGAGAAGAGAAAGCCTTCCTCTGGAGCTGCCGCCCTGAATTTGGACTTGTAGCTGACTAAACTGTGAAAAAGAAATTTCTTCTTTGTTAAAGCCACCTACTTGTGATATTTCTGTTGTAGCAGCACTAAAAAACTAAGACATAGCTCCAATTTTTACTGGCTAAAAAAATATTTCAAATGATAAATGGGAAAAGAAAAACTTGCATAGTATGATAGAAAATGGACTGATTTTATATACCATATTTTTACATAAGTAACATGCACCTTCTGTTTGTTTGCCAACTGTACCCTCTCCCCGCAAGGTATTTTCATAAGCACCCCATGCCGTTTTTTTTTTTTTTTTTTTTTTTTTTTAACACATTGCTGTAAAAAAATTTTCAGTAGTACACTTAGGAAAATGTTTTATGGGGGAGAGGTGTGGTTGGCAAACAAACATAGGTGCGTGTTATTTGCATTAAAATACGGTGTGTGTGTGTACAGTTACGCATCGCATAACGTCCGTTTGGGCAACATCCAACCACATAACATCCGTGGTCATTTTTTTTTTCTTTTTTGATTCTTTATTAGAACTCTTAATTTTGTGTTTGCAAACATTTAACACAGGAAAAGAAAAATCCCACCCCATCATCCTTAACCCAGGGTGTAGAAACGGTACCTATAAGACCAGGGTTCAAGACAGAGCTTTCACTTTAACCTCTGCGTGGCTACTGCCCTGAGGCATGAACTACCTTCAAAGCTTGGTAACCCAGACCTGTGCAGTGTCTGGTGCCTGCTATGTGTCAGCCTTCTGGGGGCAGCGTCCAGAGCCTGCTGTGTGCTGGCCTCTGGGGCAGTGTCAGGAACCTTCTGGGTGCCAGCCTCTGGGAAGACACCCAGAGTCTGCTGGGTGCTTGCATCCAGGGCATTATCTGGAGCCTGCTAGGTGCCAGCCTCCCAGACTGGCTCTGGAGCCTGCTGGGTGCTGGCCTCTAGGAGAGGATCCTTCTCTGAACTTTGCACCCCAGGGCTGGTGGTGATAGTCTGCCAAGTTTATGATCATCTTGGCTATGTACTGGTAATAAGACCACCCAAATATCAAAATCTCAGCCTCACCTTTGAGGTTCAACCAACTCATGCAGAGAATGGTCTGTGATACACTTGACATGTGGGATGTGTTCTCCGCCTAGACCAAAGATTGTTTCCAACAGCCATACCTCAAAGTGAACTGTATATTGTATTCATACAATGGCCAAATCACGTAACATACTGTTTCACGGAACATTAAGCAATGCATGACTGTATGTGTGTGTGTGTGTTGTTGTTAGGTGCCGTTGAGTCGTTTTTGACTCATAGTGACCCTATGTACCACAGAACAAAACACTCCCTGGTCCTGCGCAATCCTTAACAGTCGTCGTTGTGCTTGAGCCCATTGTTGCAGCCAGTGTGTCAGTCCATCTTGTTGAGGGCCTTCCTCTTTTCCGCTGACCCTGTACTTTACCAAGCATGATGTCCTTCTCCAGGGACTGATCCCACCTGACAACGTGCCCAAAGTATGTAAGACACAGCCTCGCCATCCTTGCTTCTGAGGAGCATTCTGTTTGTACTTCTTCCAAGACAGATTTGTTCATTCTTTTGACAGTCTGTGGTATATTCAATATTCTTCGCCAACCCCACAATTCAAAGGCATCAATTTTTCTTCAGTTTTCCTTTTTCATTGTCCAGCTTTCACATGCATATGATGCAATTGAAAATACTATGGCTTGGGTCAGATGCGCCTTAGTCTTCAAGGTGATGTCTTTGCTTTTCGACACTTTAAAGAGGTCTTTTGTGGCAGATTTGCCCAAGGCAGTGCGTCTTTTGATTTTTGACTGCTGCTTCCATGGGTGTTGATTGTGGATCCAAGTAAAATGACAACTTCAGTCTTTTTTTCATTTATCATGAGGTGGCTTATTGGTCCAGTTGTGAGGATTTTTGTTTTCTTTATGTTGAGGTGTAATCTTCATCGGTAAGGTGCTTCAAGACCTCTTCATGTTTCAATAAGCAAGGTTGTGTCATCTGCATAACGCAGGTTGTTAATGAGTCATCCTCCAATCCCTGTGCCCTGTTCTTCTTCATATAGTCTACTGTGGAAAGTGACAACGGAAAAGTTCAATATGATCGGTCAGAAAAAGGCCAGGGGCTGACTGTGGAACAGACCATCAATTGCTCATATGCAAGTTCAAGTTGAAACTGAAGAAAATCAGAGCAAGTCCACAAGAGCCAAAATACGACCTTGAGTATATCCCACCTGAATTTAGAGACCATCTGAAGAATAGATTTGGCACATTGAACAGTAATGACCAAAGACCAGACGAGTTGTGGAATAACATCAAGGACATCATACATGAAGAAAGCAAGAGGTCATTGAAAAGACAAGAAAGAAAGAAAAGACTAAGATGGATGTCAGAAGAGACTCTGAAACTTTCTCTTGAACACTGAGCAGCTAAAGCAAAAGGAAGAAGTGATGAAGTAAAAGAACTGAACAGAAGATTTTAAGGAGTGGCTTGAGAAGACAAAGTATTATAATGACGTTCAAAGAGCTGGAGATAGAAAACCAAAAGGAAAGAATATGCTCGGCATTTTTCAAGCTGAAAGAACTGAAGAAAAAATTCAAGCCTTGAGTTAAAATAGTGAAGAATCCTATGGGGAAAATATACGACACAGGAAGCATCAAAAGAAGATGGAAGGAATACACAAAGTCATTATACCAAAAAGAAATAGTCAATGTTCAACCATTTCAAGAGGTAGCATATGATCAGGAACCAATGGTACTGAAGGAAGAAGTCCAAGCTGCACTGAAGGCATTGGCAAAAAGCAAGGCTCCAGGAATTGACGAAACACCAATTGAGATGTTTCAACAAACAGATGCAGCACTGGAAGTGCCCACTAGTCTGTGCCAAGAAATTTCAAGGACAGCTACCTGGCGAACTGACTGGAAGAGATCCATATTTATGCCTATTCCCAAGAAAGGTGATCCAACCGAATGTGGAAATTATAGAATTATATCATCAATATCACACCCAAGTAAAATTTTGCTGAAGATCATTCAAAAGTAGACAGAGAACTGCCGGAAATTCAGTCCAGATTCAGAAGAGGACATGGAACCAGGGATATCATTGCTAATGTCAGGTGGACCCTGGCTGAAAGCAGAGAATACCAGAAGGATGTTTACCTGTGTTTTATTGACTATGCAAAGGCATTTTACTGTGTGGATCATAGCAAATTACGGATAATATTGTGAAGAGTGGGAATTACAGAACACTTAATTGTGCTCATGAGGAAACTGTACATAGATCAAGAGACACTTGTTCAGACAGAACAAGGGGCTACTGAGTGGTTTAAAGTCAGGAAAGGTGTGCGTCAGGGTTGTATCCCTTCACCATACCTATTCAATCTGTGTGCTGTGTGTGTATACATACATACGTGTATATATATATGTATATCACTTTTATAGTTCAATAAGAAAAGATCAACAACCCAGTGGAAAGAGGGATATTTTGTGTTGTCATGGTTTTTTACTAGCCACAAGTGGGTGGCTTTAAGGACCAGAAATATATTGTCTCACAATTTTGGAGACTAGAAGCCCAAATTAAGGGCATCACCTACAGGGGAGACTCATTTTTGTTGGTAGCCCCAAGCGTTTGTTGGCATTCCTTGGCTTGTAGACAGTTACTCACATGGTCTTTTCTCCATATATATGTCTCCCCATGTCAGTTTTCCCTTTTTATAAAATACCACTCAGAAGGGATTAGGTTTAGATACTTAGATAAAAAACCTTATTGACATAACAAAAGAAACTCGCTATTTCCAAATAGGGACATATTTACAGATACAGGGGCTAGGAGTTCAACATAACATTTTTGTTGTTGAGAACATACACAGCAAAACATACACTGATTCAACAATTCCTGCTTGTACAATTCAGTGACATTGATTGCATACTTCAAGTTGGGCAACCATTCTCACCCTCCTTTTCCCAATTGTTCCTCCACCATTAACATAAACTCACTGACCCCTAGGTTTCCTATCAAATCTTTTGAGTTGCTGTTGTCAGTTTGATCCCATATAGATAGTTTCTAAAAGAACACAGTGCTCAAGGCAGACATTCTTTACTAATTAAGCTAAACTATAGTTTAAAGAAGGCTTCAGGGAATATTTTTGGTTTAAGGTTTAAAGATTATCTCAGGACAGCAGTTTTGGGGACTCATCCAGGCTCATTGGCTCCAAAAAGTCTGGATTCCATGAGAATTTGAAGTTCTGTCCTACATTTCCCCCCTTTTGATGAAGATTCTTTTATAGAATCTTTGATCAAAATGTTTAGTAACGGTAGCTGGCAACTATCCATTTCTTCTGGTCTCATGGCAAAGGAGGCCATAGTTCATAGAGGCAATTAGCCACACATTCCATTTCCTGCTCCTATTCCTGACTCTGCTTCTTTTGCTGTTGCTTCAAGCAAACAGAGACCAATTGTACTTTGAGTAGCTGCTTGCAAGCTTTTAAGATCTCAGTCCCTATACAGTGAACTAGGAGGTAGAACAGAAGCACTAAATACACTTCTGGTCTAATTAACTGGGATGTCCCATGAAATCATGACCCTAAACCTCCAAACCAAAAAACCAAATCCTATGAAGTGTTTGACTGTACATAAGCAGCTCAGCAGCTGCTCTTTTTTGTGTTGTTGTTGTAAATACATCTATCACACAATATGTGCCAGTTCAACTTTTTACAACTTACTGACATCAATTACATTAATTGGTTGTGCAGCACTTACCCTTAATCTGCGAGATTTTTCCATCACTCTAAACCAGAACTCAGTGCCCCATAAGCAGTAAACCTCCTTGTCCCCATCCTTAAAAAAAAAAAAAAAAAAATTTTTTTTTTTTTAGTAACCACTATTAACTTTGGTCTCTATACAACTGGTCATGTCTTTTTATGTAAGTGATATCATGCAATATTTGTCCTTTTGTGATTTACTTGTTTGACTCAACATAATGTCTTTAAGCTCCGTCCGTGTTGTAGCATGTCTCAAGACTTCATTTCTCCTTCTGGCTGAGTAGTAGTAAATAAGGGAATAGAGAATGATAGGGGAAGGAATGCTATTTTAAGTTGGGTTATAAGGAAGGACTCTCTGATGAGGTGGTATTTGAGCAGAGATTTGAATGAAGGAAGCAGTGGGGTCATGAACATTTCTGAGACAAGAGAATTTGCCTGGGGAGGAAACATGATGTCCTTGACTAACCCGCTGGCCCTTAAGACTCTTTGCCTTCCACTCTACCTTACCAACCACCATCTGGAATTCTAAAATGAACGAAACTATTAAGCTGCCACCCATTTGAGATTGAGTCATCAAGTGGGACACCTTACTGCTGTATCCTAATTAGGTTTCCTGATGTTGGTACTTATCTGAGCCAGATCAGTTTCCCCATTAATACTCTAAACTCAGCAATATCAAAAGCGTTATCAGAGATTTGATCATTTGATTAAGATAGGAGCTAAGACATCTGAGACTCATGAATAAGTCAAAATGACAATATAATGTTTTAAGTAAATATAAAAGAACATAATACAATTTTTTAAAAAGAACTTAGCTCTTTCAGAAGTAAAGAGTGTTTTTTATTTAAAAAAATGTAAAGACGTAACAAAGTCAGCACAGTGCTCAGGAAGTTATTTTAATAATATGTGGCGTCCTTGCTATCTAGGCAGATTATTCAGAGAGTGAAGAATAACCTTTTACCACATCTTGTTAAGAGCAGACAGTACTCCAAGACCAATTTACTAATTTAACAGAGAAAACAATTCTAGTTGTGCATTAATAAATATGTGACATTATTGGATTCACATGCTTTCCCCTTTTAATCTTATGAATAAATCTATCAAAACTGAGCTAGCTTTTGATTACAGCAGCTCAAAGGACTGGATAGGAACCTTAGAGGGTCGTAAGTTTATGTTAATGGGGGAGGACCAACTCAGAGAAAGAAGGTGAGAATGGTTGCACAACTCGAAGAATGTAATCAGTGTCACTGAATTGTACATGTAGAAACTGTTGAATTGGTGTATGTTTTGTGTGTATTCTTAACAACAACAAAGAAATTAATTATTTTTAAAAAACTGAGCCACCTTTGGCAGAATTTTAATATTTCATTGCTTATTTTCAGGCTGTTATTTGTAGCTATTATAGTTCAAAGCAAATTTCCCTTTCTTCAAATCTTCTACAGCTTTCAATATTTATCCAGATTTTGTCCTTCATTATGCTATTTCTCATTTTGGAACAACCCAAATACTTTTCTTTAGGACAAGACTGATCTTTTCCCATTAATAAACAAAAACACATCCTTGCCTACACAGTTGTACTTCTTTGGCACTATTGGTCTTATTTAGTCTCAATCTCTGTATTAATTATAACTTAGCCGAGGTAAATAATTTATTTCACGGAGTTAGAAAATTGAGCAATTTCTGTTCTATGCAGGTGTTTTAACAGACCAGTAAAGCTCACGGGCACGCATAATCCCATATTCCTCTTACACCTTCTTAAAGTGAAATGTTTATTAACGTGACTCAAAGGTATAGCCACTGTCTTAGTTATCTAGTGCTTACTATAACGGAAATACCACAAGTGAATGGCTTTAACAAAGGAAAATTTATTTTCTCACAGTCTAGTAGGCTAGATGTCCAAATTCAGGCATCAGCTCCAGGGAAAGGCTGTCTCTCTGTTGGGTCTGGAGAAAGATTCTTGTCATTAATCTTCCCCTGGACTAGGAGCTTCTCCGTGCAGGTACCCCGGGTCCAAAAGACGTGCTTTGCTCCCAGCACTGCTTGCTCATTGGTAGGAGGTCCCCCTGGCTTTGTGCTCATTTCTTTCTTTGATATATCAAAAGAGATTGGCCCAAGAGACAGTCCAATCTTGTAGCTTGAGTCTTGCCTCTAACAAAACTGCTGCATATGCCACCTCATTAACATCATATGTTCCCTTATATTACAGTTTTGTAAGTTTTACTCGTGTCCATAAACCAATAAAAACAGAGCTCCTGTATTTTAAAAAAATATCGAATTTGTTAATGGATTTTTTTCCAGAGGTAGGAAAATGTTTCAAACATACAGAAGCGGTAAAGGCATTCCTCAAGTACAGGTACACAGCTTAAGCTTCAGGTCTACAACTTCAGCCGCAGGTCAAAGGAAACACAGTACACTCATTCACAAATCTAAATCTCAAAGGGCTTTTATCTTTTTCGGTAAAAACAATGCATTTTTTTCTACAAACAACAATAACAAAAAAAACTACCATACCAGATTCTTTGCCACGTCACACCCAACAGAGACTAGATCCCTGTCATCCTGTTATAGGAATGATTTGTTGGCTGTGCACAAATCAGAACTAATTGTAGCCAAGAACCAGAAACAAAAATAAACATACAAACTCAGGAAAACAAAAACAGTAGAGAAATAGAAATCCAGTGAAGGTAAAGCTCTACTGTCTCTTGGTATTCACTCTAGGAGGCAAAAAAAAAAAAAAAAAAAAGTGACTACTAGGAACCACACACTTGAATTGGCTCAGGAACGTGTATTCACTTGAACATCAGGTGTACATGCAAAACTGTCAAAGTGTAATTTTCAAAAAGCTAAACATAAGACATAGAAATATAAAGTAAGCGCATGTCAAAAAATTATTTAACTCATTAACAAAGGAACCAGTATAATGGTAAGGGCAATTGCTATTTTTGACAGTATTTATTGCAGGGAGATTGAAACTCCCATACCCAAAGGGGCCAAGCAAACAATATAAATAGGAATAGCGAGCATTTACAACATAGCAGAGATTGGTGGGGACTGTGGCAAACTTGAGAGTACCGTATATACCCTGTCTACAGTGAGCAACTGTTAGTCATCTTCAGCTAATTGTTGCCATGTGGAAATATAAACCTACTGTTGCAGTCCTTCCCTATTTTCGTACTCACAGAAGCCATTAAACTGGATTTTAATGTGAATCTTGCAGTTTTTAAATGTTAGCAACTAATTCAACTTTAAAAAAAATACCATATGAGGCAAACAAATATTTTCAGACCAGAAATGGCACAAGGGCCATGGTCTGCAACCTCTGCAGTAGATATCAATTATATAATGTTATAACAAAGGGGGAGTTTGACCAAAAGTCTTGTGTTTTTATTTGAAAGAAAAGTTTTAAAAATATTTTTTAAAATTCTTTGTTTTCTCGTAAGAGTGAAAAGTACATGATATGATGGTTTTTTATCAACTAGCAATTCAGTGCCTACCACATAGCTCACCATATGCTTTTCAAATTATGTTCTATTTTTGTTCATTCAAAATATAATTACTCATTTTAAGTTGTTTTTGTGGTGTAGTATTGAATGTAGCACAGTCAAGGTTTTCACAGAAGTTGTGTAAATAGGTGACAGGGGAAAGCCTGGAAACGAAGATACTTTGAAAGGTTGCTTCTAATGGCTTTGTCAAAAGATCGTGAGAACTTGATTTAACGGGGATGGTGATCAATTTGAAAGACATTTCAGGGGCTAAATTGTCAGTGTTCGGTGATTGTATGTGGGGCTTGAGGAAATAATCAAAAGATTAAGGTTTTTTCTTGGTAGTAGAATGGATGATTGTGCCAATAATAAACATAGGAAACTATCTTAGTCATCTAGTGTTGGTATAACGGAAATACCACAAGTGGATGGCTTTAACAAAAAGAAATTTATTATCTCACATATGAGGAGGATAGAAGTCCAAGTTAAGGGTGCCAGCTCCAGGGGAAGGCTTTTTCTCTCTGTCAGCTCTGGGGGAAGGTCCTTGTCATCAGTCTTCCCTGGTCAGGGAGCTTCTCAGCACAGGAACCCTGGGTCCAAAGGATGCACTATGCTCCTGGTGCTTCTTTCTTGGTGGTATGAGGTCCCCCTGTCTCTCTGCTGGCTTCTTTTATATCTCAAAAGAGATTGGCTTGAAACACAACCTAATCTTGTAGATGGAGTCCTGCCTCATTAACATGACTTCCACTAATCCCATCTCATTAACGTCATAGAGGTAGGATTTACAACACATAGGAAAATTACATCAGATGACAAAATGGTGGACAGTCACACAATACTGGGAATCACGGCCTAGCCAAGTTGACAGATATTTTGGGGGGACGCAGTTCAATCCATGACAGGAACAAAAACAAATTCAGAGAAAATTAGTTCAGTTTCAGACAAGCCATGGAATTTTAGGACTTGAAGGAAACCTCGTAGTTACCGAGTCCAACCATTTTAGATGTGAACATGAAGGCCTTAAGAGGTTAAAGGTATAAGCTTTGATATCACCATTTAAATCAGAGCCAAGACTTAAACACAGGTTCCTAGACTCGAAGCCCACCTTTTCTCAGGACTCCAAAGCTGCTTTGCTCTGTGATACATGGTGCCTTTAGCTTAGAGGAGATGAATTTGTAATGGTACAGTAATCCTCAGGCTGTTGCGATTTATTAATTCAGAAGGCCTACAGACTTCCAAAAACAGGATTACCAGACCCTTTTCCTTGTACTCTAAGTCAACATTTTTCACTGAATTTGGGGAAATTTTGGCCATAGTTTACTCACATTTTCTGCCTCATTCTCACTCTGTTCTCCTTCTAGGCCTCCTATTACATATGTTAGATTGATACTCTCCCACAAGTCTTGAGGCTCTATTTAGATTTTATCAACCTTTTTACTCTCTGTTCTTCAAGCTGGATAATTCCTATCTTCCCTGATTCATTCTTCTATCTCCAATCTGCTATTTATGTCACTCAGTGAATTTTCCGTTTCAGTTATTACACATTTTAGTTCCAAACTTTACATTAGGTTCTTTTCTCTTTTTTTTATTGCAGTAAAATACACATAACATAAAACTTACCATTTAGACCATTCTTAAGTGTACGATTCAGTAGCATTACGTATATTTACGATGTCGTATAACCATTTTTTTACTATCTATTTCCAGAACTTTTTGTTCATCCCAAATAGAAATTCTGTACCCATTAAGCAGTAACTCTCCATTCCTTTTACTCCCCAGTACCTGGTAACCTCTAATCTACTATCTGTGTCTATGAATTTGCCTATTCTAGATAAAATATATTATAATTGGAATCATACAATATTCGTCCTTTTGTGTTTGGCTTATTTTACTTAGTAGAATGGTTTCAAGGTTCATCCATGTTGTAGTATGTATTAGAGCCTTATTCCTTTATATTCCTGAGTAATATTCCATTTAATGAGTATACCACATTTTATGTATATACCACATTTTGTTTATCCACTTAGCTGTTGGTGGACACTTGGGTTGTCCCCTGGCTATTGTAAATAGCACTACTGTGAACATCGGTGTGCAAAGTATCTGTTTGAGTCTCCACTCTCTATTCTTTTGTATATGTTAGAACTGCTAGGTCATACAGTAATTCTGTGTTTAACTTTTTGAGGAACCACCAAGCTGTTTTCCACAGTGGCTGTACCATTTTACATTCTCCTCATCAATGTACAAGAGTTCTAGTTTTTCCGCATCCTCTCCAGTGCTCATTATGTTCTGTTTGTTTGATAATAGCCGTACTACTAGGTGTGAAGTGGTTTCGATTTACATTTTTGAAATGACTAATGATGTTGAGCATCTTTTATGTGCTTGTGGGCCGTTTGTTTATCTTTGAAGAAATGTCTATTCAAGTTCTTGGCCCTTTTTTAAATTGGGTTGTTTGTATGTGGCCTTTACCATCTTGAGTAAATTCTATCCTATTCCTAGTTTTATGAGTGTTTTTTTTTATCATGAAAGGGCATTAGATTTTGTCAGATGCTTTTTCTGCAGCCGATGTTTTTTTTCCCCCCTTCATTCTATTGTGGTGTATTACATTGATCAATTTTTTATATTAAACCAAATTTGCATTCCTGGGGTCTTTCAAATATGTATATAACTAGCTATTACCAAAAAAAAGATAACATCTTTTTGTTTATCTTTTCATGTTACTCTTTTGAATTATTTCACTAGGACAGATTTCCAAGAGTAATTCTTTTGAGTCAAAGGTAATATAAGTGGTTTGGGCTCTTGATTTTATATTGCCATAACAGTTATAATCAATTTACAGTGTTAATGTCCATGTGGTGGGCCAAGTAGGAACTTTAGAATCATTTTATAGGATTCAAGAAAACAAAATTTAAGATTTTGATTAGAGTAATTTTATTTTGAAATTAGCAACAATTATCAGAGCAATGTTTATATGGTGTTTATGCTGTCTATTTTGCATGATTTAACTGAACATATAATAACTAAGTTTATTTTTGGTAGATTGATGAACTCCCAGAAGGAGCTGTGAAACCTCCAGCAAATAAGTATCCTATCTTCTTTTTTGGCACCCATGAAACGTAAGTCAGCAAAAACAACTCTAGTATGACTCCGCTAGACTACCTTGTTTATGGAAAATCTATAATTTTTATATTTTGTTAAAATAGTATAATCAATTATATAAAATTAGCATGCTTGATAATGCATTTTTCTTAATGTAAACATTTTCATGGTAGAAATCATCATGACTGAAAGCATATTTTTTAATTTGAAAGTCACTTTTGTTCTGCTTAAATGTTGAGTATTACCCAGAAATCTCTGTTCAGGATACTTTTGAGCCCTAGGATGCTTGCTTTACAATTCCCAGTTATTTCTTTTGTAGCTCTTGTATATTTCCCTTCTAGAGAAATTTCTTCTATTCACATTTCATAGAGCAAGTTTTATTCTCTCAGGCTCTTTCAACTTGCTGAACCCTGAAGCAAACATACCATATTTTTAAGATTTTCTAACTGTATTGGTTAGGCTATAGGCTAAAATTGTTATAATGCAGGAACCTGAAAATGTAATATCTCAAATAATATAGAAATTTCTTTCTTTTGAAACAGTGCAGAGGTAGACAGGTAGATCAGGGTGGATAAACTACTATTGTGCTTTAGGAACCCAGGTTCCTTTGTCTTATTGTCCCACCATTCCCGAGTATTGCCCTTGTCTGCTTATCGAAAAACCGATTCAGCAGCATATATGTCCATCTTCCAGCCAGAGGGAAGGTGGAAAGAGAAGAGGTGATGGGCAAACAACTGCTTTTTAAGGAAATGACGAGTAAGTTGCATATATCACTTCCGTTTGTATTCCAGTGACAAGAACTCGGTCATGTGGCCATACCCAGCTGTAAGGGAATCTGGGAAACATACAGTCTCTAGCCTGGCAGCTATATAGCCTACTTAAAAACACTGGGAGGAGTAAACATTAATAAAAGGAGGAAGAATGGATAATGGGAGACAGTTGGCACTCTCTGACCCTCCGAGAATGTATATGGTTATTGACAATAAGGAAAACAGATGGAATAGAAATTGCAAATGTGGGAAAAAGCTAAAAACTATCATTAAAATCTTATAAGTTTCCAAATTTAGGGTCATCCCTTCTGTTCATTTTAATGTTAGTAGAGCCAAGTGTGAACGCTTTCTTGGTCTCTGTCACTGACATTTTCCTCATTCTTGTCTTGAAAGAGAGCTAACCAGGAGAAGGTCCCCAAAACAGATCTTTCTTGTTTTGATGTGAGAAGTAGATATGTTTCTTTCAGGCAATTAATTTTTTTTTAATCTAATAGATACTGTGAATTATGCAACTAATCACGTTAATCAGATTTTCCTCAGAGAGGTTTCTAGAAAGCTTAGAATGAAATGGTTTACCTATAACAAATTATTTTTGTGATACATATTTTTGTATTTGCCTCATTCATGTCTCCATTTTATGTTTGTACCATTGTTTTTCTTTTTCTTTAGGACCTGTTTTCAAGTGACCTGATTGAATTTCTGGGAAAACACAGGGTTTAATAAATGAAATTATCACATTTCTACTATAATCACCAAAATCCACCACATTATGTGGTTTCTTTCATTAATTTAGTAAACCTTAGTTTTCTAGGCATTCTGCAAGGCACTGGAAATAAAAAGGTGCCCTTAAAGAGTGTGCTACCTGGTATGTTGCTGGTGAATATAACAGAATCATTTCACTGAACAGTGTGAAGATTCTCACAGAGCTGTTTCTTACAACATCTTTAATATAAGTCACTGACATCATTCCAAGGCTTAACTCAGTAAAAGCAATTCTACCAAGTACCAATAAAGTATCATCTATATGAGCTTCTTGCTGGTTTTACCATCCAGGTATAGATTTTTAAATATCTGGAGGAGAATGAAGGAATGTCAAACAACCTGCTGTTTAATACTGTTTCAGGTGAACTTTTACTAGCTACTGGGTGTCTCTAAACCGGAGATTATACCCCCTGGCAAGTACCTGATGTTCAACCCCACTGTGAAGACAAGGGTTGCTTACTCCTAATACACACACCTAGCACAGTGCCTGGCCCATGGGAGGTGCTTAAAAAATCTCTCTTGAATGAACTGAAATTAATTAAATTAAATAATAAGAAACAAAAACCCAAAGGTATGTGAAAGGGGAACTTAACAAGAGACTATATTAGCTCTAGGTTCAAGTCAGCCAAAGGAGTACCCCATGTAGGGCCAGGATTCTCCTCAAAACATGACTTTATTCTAATGCCCAGACAGATGAGTGATTGAAGCCCCAAGCTCTGTTCCACATAACACAACCCAAGCAGTTTTAGTCTGGGCAGTTTTCAAGGTAGCCTTAGTCTTGGCCTGGAAAAAAAAATTCCATCCTTAGAGTATGTAATTTTGAACAATTTTATTTCCGATCTGCCCTGTAAGAGTTGTAAAACATGCAGCAAAATAGCTAATTGAGAATGAATTTGATGTATAGAAATATGTATAATCCAGAAAAAAAACAGTCATCTGTCAAAAATATGGGCATGTTTTAGAATGGTTCATTCATGGTCCCACTTTCTGGTAACAGCTAACATGGCCAGTTGACAAGTAAAGCCATTCCTGGGTAATGATAGTAAAAGCCTACCATTTATTCATAAAGGAATGCTTTCTGTTCTCTGTAGCAGGAGGGCATGCATCTCATATATCCACAAATTGTATTAATGAATAAGATAAAAATAAGAAAGGACAGAAATGATCAACTCTTTCATCAAAAAATAATAACCAATAACCCTGCCTCTTACAGCATCATTAAAGTAAGGCTCTGGTTACCATCCCCAGCTGGTGGTCTTTGTGAACCTCAGGCAGCCTAGCCCAGAATCAGTTCCTATGCATAGAGTCAAAGGATGGGGGAAAGGTCAAAAGCCAGAGCCTGATACTATTCATGACAGATTTCTGTAACAGTGAAACAGCCATACCCAAAGCCTGTTTCTTTCTCATGTTCAGTTTGTCAAGCAAGACATTGGCATGCTTTTTTACAAACATGTCTAGTGATCTAATAAACTATTTCTTGGTTCAGTGAGATGGAGTCATACTGACTGAGCAGTTAAAGGTGAGGAAGTAGGGAAGGTTTGGTGATTCTTAAACTCTCTGGGATCAGAAAGCTCCCTCTAGTTGTTTTATGAGCTTGAAATTTTTGATCAGCTGAGCAATGTGAGGGATCAGTACTGAAACCCACTCTGAAAATGGGATTTACAAATAGCAATAGTAAACTGTTAACCTATAGGTCGAAGCTTTAAATATCATCTCTTTGCTGATAATTCCCAAATTCATATCTCCAGCTTAGACATGTCCCCTGAACTCTAGAATCATCTCTTAAAACATAAACTGTCACTTCTCTTCTCAAAACCTTTAATGGCCTCCCATCTCACTCAGAGCCCTTATTGTGACCTCCAAGGGCCTCTGTAATCTGTCCCTCCATGCTGTTACCTCTCTGACCTCATCTCATACTACTCTCCCCTTCACTCATTTCACTCTAGCCGCACTGGCTGCTTCTGTTTCTTGGACACACTAGGCATGCTCCCGCCTCAGGGCCTTTGCATTTGCTTTTCCTTCAACCTGCTCTACTCTTCCCCAGGTGAATGCGTGGGTTGCTCCTTCACCTCCATTTCTTTCTTTACTTAGATGGCCCCTTTTCAGTGAGACCTTCCCTGATCTATATATTTGAAATTATAAAATCCATGCCTAGTCTCTTCCCTGCTTTACTTTTTTCTTCAGTACACATACTGTATTTTTTTTTACCTTTTTTATTGTCCACACCTCCCACCCTCTACCACTACAGTATATTCTCCATGAGGGCAGAGATGTTTGCTTCTTTGTTTCCTGCAGAATCCCCAGCACCTCTGGAGTAGTGCCTGATACATAAGAGTTGTTCAGTAAATATTTGTTGAATGAATGAATAAACGAATCTTAGTTTGTAATGTAAACTTCAAAGGAGTCAGCTAGGATGTGGGCCTCCACAGTCTCGTTCACCAGGTTAATATCTCCGGTAATAATGAAGACTCTAACAGAATGCTCAGATCTATTAGCTGACCCCAGGATCTAACTCATTTTTTTCATGGCTATGATGGCGTAGTGGTTAAGTGCTACAGCTGCTATAGCCCAAGGGTCGGCAGTTCAAATCCACCAGGTGCTCCTTGGAAACTCTACGGGGCAGTTCTACTCTGTCCTATAGGGTCGCTATGAGTTGAAATCGACTCGACGGCACTGCGTTTGGTTTTTTTTTAAAATGATAATTTTAGGGTAAGGTTTACATTGGAAAAGATTTTATGTACCTTGCCACTTCTGATTTTTTTTTTTTTTTTTTGCTTAGTGCCTCATTAAACACTAATATGATTTTTTTTTAATTTATAGAAATATTAGTGAATATACTAATGTGGAAATTTAGTATTTACATTTTTTAAATCTAAGGTGTTTTCTTTAATGGTCATATGATTACTGTGAATTTGACAAAACCTTTTTCTAACCCTACGGTAAAATTAGCATAAGTCAGTCAGCTTAAGATGATGATTTAGGTGGTAAAAGTAGACTTATTTCATGCTTCTTGTATAACTAAAAATCAATTTTAAAACAAAGAAGAATTTGGTAATTTGAAAGTAAAAAGCATACCCAGCTGTCTGTTTTTTCTGCCTTGAAGTATGTATCTGAAACATCTCATGATACGTGCCTAACTCAGAGAATTTATATATACTTTAAATATGTTTACTAAAACGTGCTATGACCCCTTAGTTGATATTGATATTTAAGGTACCTTACATTTGAAGGCCATAGTGTCAATTCTATTTCTAATATATTTCTACAGTGCATTTCTAGGTCCCAAGGACCTTTTTCCATATAAGGAATACAAAGACAAGTTTGGAAAGTCAAACAAACGGAAAGGATTTAATGAAGGATTATGGGAAATAGAAAATAACCCAGGAGTAAAGTTTACTGGATACCAGGTAAGTTTACTTTGTTATCACTCACTGTATCTCGTTTCTTTGGCTTTACCTTTCCTGGACCTTTCTTACATGTCCTTTGTACCAGTGGTCACCATCCATTTGAAGTTAGAATGCTTTCTGGCTCCAGCAGCAGTTTGGATTAAATATAATTCTCCTACCTAGAGTTCAAGTGGTCAGTGGGAAGTTGAGGTTGCCAGACCTTTATTTTTGAAATGTTAAGAATAAGCTGGACTCTTTCCAATTAAGATAGAGTGATTCTTTTCATAGCCTGTGTTCTTTCAAAAATGTCATTAACTAAAATTTTATTATTTCTAAGGCAATTCAGCAACAGAGCTCTTCAGAAACTGAGGGAGAAGGCGGAAATACTGCAGATGCAAGCAGTGAAGAAGAAGGTGACAGAGTAGAAGAAGATGGAAAAGGCAAAAGAAAGAATGAAAAAGCAGGCTCAAAACGGAAAAAATCATATACTTCAAAGGTTACTGAGGAACTTTTCCATTTGTTTTTAATGTTACATGCATGTTCATTAAAAGTTTTTTTATTGTTTTTAATTCATTTATTGAGCACATAAAAATATACCAGATTCTGTGGAGCCTGTACCTGTAGAGATACTAAAATAACAGAGGGGAGTGAGATAGGTAACCTTAGATTTGAAGGCATTCTGGCCATTGACTCTTTGGGGCTGATTTGGCTGTGCGTTCGGCTAGAAAATGGAGTTCTTCTCAGCCAGAGGAGAACTGTCAAGCATATATGAGTAGCCATGCCTTCTCTAAAGAACTGAGGAATACGGGAAACTCAGTGTATCAGGACTATGTCTGTGCACTGTATATGTAAACAAATGCATATAGTCTTGACCGGTCTTTCTGCTTCAAAGAACGTGCTTTGTCTCTTTATTTATTCAGTTCTTATAGTTCCTGATCACCTACTCAATGCCAGACACTCTACAGGGAATTTATAATACAGCCAAGGGAGCGGGGACACAGCAAACAAGTAAACATGCAGATAATGAAAAAATTGTGGAAACGGCTGTGGGGAAATGAATGGGAACAGGGAATGACAGTGGGGGAATGTCTTTTGGATAGGGTGGCCAGGCCTCTTTGAAAAGATAAAGTTTATGCTGAGACCTGAAAAGAGCTTGTGGGGGGAGAGGGAGATAGCCGTGTGCGCACCAGAGGAAAAGGAATGTAGCAGCAAAGCTGCAGCCAAGAGTTTGGCGTGTGCTTGAACTGAAGGAAGTGGGGCTGGAAGATCCTGAACAAGGGGCGGCAACTTGAGACTGGAAGAGAGGCAGACATGGTCAGGCCATACAGACCTATAGTCCATATTAAGGAGTTTGGATTGTATTCCATGTAACAGGAATTTACTGAAGGTTTTAAACAGAGGAGTGACATGATCCTAGATTTACAAATTGAAAGTCTGTGCTTTTCATACAGTCATTCAGAAATGCAATTGAAAAAACCATGACATTGTGAAAATTGCTCGCCTTTTAGACACTGAAAGCAAGATAAATGGATCCTTGAAGACAGGTTTCACTAAAATTGGTCTGTCACACTGTTGAATACTTGGATAAATTATTTCCATTTAGGTCCTGGTATTTTTTGGATGGCTGGATATACTTAGGAAACGCCTTACAGATGAGTACTAAGAGTTATCGGACTATCAACATTTTATTTTGGCAGTCTGTATGAATGCAGTATTACTTCCTGTGCACCTAATGACAATTCTGATATTTGCCTTGGATATCATGTTGTAAATGGCAACAAAATAATTAGAATCTTCCCTGTCAGTCTGTATCTTCCACTGAAACTATTTTTTAGGGTGAATTTCTGGCAGCATTTTGGACTTCACTTAAGTACTCACTTAAATTGATTTTATTTAATTTGTGATTGCCTGCTGAGCTTCTCCGTAATGTGTTGGACCGCCCTAAGTTATCTAAACTACCCAAGATAGCTTTAATAGTGCCCAAATAGTAGCATTTAATAGTGTGGTTTTTAAAATGCCATTATTTCTTTGCTTGTTTCCAAAACCAGAAGTAATGGGAATCTAGGCTCATACCTGAGGTGGATTTATGATTTAAAAGCAGCAGAGTAAAGGCATACTTACTAAGGTTTATCTATTTTAAATTAAAGGATCATTTTCTTTGCTTTCTTTGAAAATCACAACTTCTATGATCTCTTAAGAATCATGACTTTTTATTTTTACTGTCAACTGCAGTGGTTCTCAAACTTTATCACGCATCAGAATCACGTGGAGGGCTTGTGAAGACACAGATTTCTGAGCTCACCCCTAGATTTTATATTTCACTAGGTGTGAGGTGTGGCCCACTAATTACATTTCCAGGTGAGACTAATGCTGCTGGTCTGGGAACCATATTTACGGAAACATTTATCTAGCATATAACCTGGTTGGTATCTTTGGCTTCCCAGATGGTTCCTTTTTGTTAAATATGGTGATCTTTTTTACATTTGTTTTTTAAGTTGAATAGTCTTCCTTTGGCACTAAGAATCAGTGGTTCACAAACTTTTCTGACTGTATTCTAATTAGTTAGAGGAAAGGTCCCACATCCCCTAGCTCACCCAATTCCATTTTTCTGTGGGGGGAAAAATCTTAATGAAAAGCCATAGTACAAGCAGATTTGAGAGGAGTTATATATATATCTTTAGCAGTAAGGGTATGGATGATTCATGTTTGAACCATAACAAACACTGGGAAAGTATAAATTAAAAATAATTCGAAAACAAATTATTCACTGTCTACAGTAGGACTCCCATTGCCTTTGAGTTGATTCTGACTCATAGCGACCCTATAGGACGGAATAGAACTGCCCCATAGAGTTTCCAAGGAGTGCCTGGTGGATTAGAACTGCCGACCTTTTGGTTAGTGGCTGTAACTCTTAACCACTGCGCCACCAGGGTTTCCAACAGTAGGATTAATCAGCCTTAATTACAAACTGATGATGATGCTAAGCCACCTGTAATTTTAGTTTTTTTTTTTTTTTTTTAATGAAACGAAGGTAGCAATAATTGGAAACACAACTAATTCAAGACCACACGATAAAACAAATGAAGGTAGTTCCTCAAAATTACAGAAATTCCAACAATCTGAACATGCAGGTTGCCTTGCAAGGTTACCAGACAGACACAGCTTGCATCCTGATTTCTTTGTAGAATATTGAATTTGACTCTTCAGTAAAACTCTGGTAATGCCCTAATTCTGGTCTATACAAGCAGTCCCCAGGTTACAAATGAAATCCCTTCCTAAGTGTGTCTTTAATTCAGAATTTGTAGGTAAGTTGGAACAGGTGCGTACAATTCTTCTTTAGCCTTACTTTAGTGCAAGAAAAGGCTTGAAGTCTTTGCAGTAATTTAAAAGCTGCATGTGCAGCAAACGAAGGTGATTGTCATGAAGAATCTGAGAGTAGGGGTTGGTTCAGTGGTTTCAAAGTGAGGGCAAATTTCCATAACATTAAGGGTAAGTATGAGTTGTCTATAAGTTGGATGTTCATTAACCCAGGGACTTACTGTATATACCAAATTCTGATAATGCTTATCAACTCACTTATAAGATTGCTCGTAAATACTCTTTACAAGTATAAATTTTAGGGAGTTACACATTTATCTATTAGAACTGCAGGTCGAGGACGATTCTTTGAGAATCACAAAGCAGTTACTACATCTCAAAAATTATACTGTATTTACTAGGAAAACAAAAAGTATTTTTGCTTTTTGTATTTTCATATTTGGTCTTATCTAACTGTAGATGCTTCACTTTGGTTATTAAATCTCTGCTTTTCCCTTTATGAAAAAAGTAAAAATGACCTCATTTTACACTGGCTTGTTGGGCTTGGTTTTGGTAGTTTCAGATAAGTAAAATAGAAGCAACGTGATTATATATTCCATCACATAGCTAGAAGATGTTTTCTTTTTGGAAGCTGAATTTTAAAAAATTGATTGAGGAGGCTCCAATTTGCTAATTGATTTCTGGAAGACTAAAATTGCTTGACTAAGTTAGTTCAGCCTTAGCTCTTATTTGCCATGTGATTAAAAGATTCAGATTCTTCAAAGAAGAAACGTTAGCAAAAAGTTAACATTTTATTTTCTTAGAGGTACAGAGTTGGGATCAGATCTTTATTATTTAATGCTATTGTGCTAAGCAACTCTTGCTGCAGACTTTAATTATATTTTTCTGTAGAGTTCACCTTGATTTCAAATACAAGATGACAAGAAAATGGGGCTGGTCACCAGTATAGTTTTGGGTTCTTAAATACTAATCCATAATTAGAAAAATTAAAGTTATTTTGTATTACACAATGATATAAATGTTTTGTCAAGATGATTCCATATATACCATTGACCAAACAGCTTCTACTGGTATCCCAAAATGAACGTCCATATGTAATTCTGGATAGCTTGCTTCTCTGGACCTTAATTCCCACTACTGTAAAATGATGGGGAAGGACAAGATGACCTTTAGGGTGCTTCCCAGCTCTGTAAAATTCAATATGGTTTCCCTTATGGACAAATTGCCTTCCTAAGGTGGTATCCATCCAGTTATAGTTACTCACTGACAGTGTTCTGGCTACATGAATCTTTCTTTTCTGTCTTCAGTGACACACTGCTGGAAAGAACTAAAAGGTCATCTAGTCAACCTCCTTTCCAGCACTTCATTGAGGCCTGCTGAGGTGAAATGACTTGTCCTAGGTTATCTAGCTCAGCTTTGTTGTATCTGTAGCAACTGTATCAAGTCACCAAGACAGGGTAGAGATCTGCTCCTTCTGCATCCCTTACTTACACTTGTGCGTTTGGATTTCTACTTTTGACTATAATTTTTAACTTGTCTAAACATATAGAAATCCTCTAAACAGTCCCGGAAATCTCCAGGGGATGAAGATGACAAGGACTGCAAAGAAGAAGAAAACAAAAGCAGCTCTGAGGGTGGAGATGCCGGCAATGACACAAGAAACACAACTTCAGACTTGCAGAAAACCAGCGAAGGGGTAAGGACATTCATCTGATGTTCTCTTACCTTTCGATAACTTAGAAGACGTTTTGCTTTAGAATCAGGATCTGTATCTCAACATCAGTAAGTGTTGTATCAGTAAATGGAGAAATATGCTCAGCCTGCTAGATACATTCACTCACAGCTCCTAAGTGACTGGATGCTTAGAGTCTGAAAACAAAAGAGGGAGAAGTGGGAATAGCATCTGCCTGTCAATTTGGAATTGCCTAAACAGGGTTTTTTTCTTAACTAAGTTCAGAGACTTCAGAGAAATTGGAACCCTCACCTACTGCAGGTGGGATTGTTAAATGGTGCAACGCTATAGAAAACAGTTTGGTGGTATGGTAAGAAGTTAAACATAGAACTACCTTATGACCCACTCCTAGGTACGCACCCAAAAGAATTGAAAGTGGAGTCTCAAAAACAGATACTTGTACACCAGCATTCATTGCGGCATTATTCAAAATAGCCAAAAGGTAGGAACAACACAAGTGTCTGTCAGTAGACGAATGGATAAATAAAATGTAGTACATGCATACAATGGAATACTACTCAGCCGTAAAGAAAAATGAAGTTCTGATACATGCTACAACGTGGATGAGCCTTGAAAACATTATGCTGAGTAAAACAAGTCCAAGACAAAAGGACAAGTATTACATGATCCCACTTACATGAAATAGCCAGAATAGGAAAGTTCATTAGTGAGAGGGAGGGAGAAATGGGCTTGTATTGCCTAAGTGATACAGTTTTTTGTTAAGGGTGATGAAAAAACTTGGAAACAGTGGCAATTGTCATACAACATGGTGAATATAGTTAATGACACATAAAAAATAGGTGAAATATTTGGTTACCATGTATTTTACCACAATAAAAAAAAAATTTTTTTTTTTAAGAAAAATGCTACCTCAAAACTTGACAGTAGTATCTTTTATTACAGAATCAATGGCATGTTCAAAATAGGGAATTACATACTGCTGCTTCTCTTCAGAAGCAGTAGGTAATTTAGAGTACACACGAGTACTTTAAATATTTCAACAATATTTAAATATTGTTGTTTAAAGTACCGATGGGGACAGATTTGTCCATTTTGACTCTTATTAACTTCTACTAACCTCTGTTAACTTCAAAGTCACAGTTAACGCCCACCTTTATAAAAGTGTTACTGAAGGAAGTTTTGCCCCTGGGAATTTTCCATGAGTTTTCTCTGTCTGAAAACTAGTTGGATAGTGGCAAATCATTTTAAAAGAATACCCTCGAAACGTATTATTACTCTTCTGTTCAACTCTGGTTTCAGCTGAGTTCACATCAGTTCTGTCCCCTGACCTGTCAGTACCTCTCACCTCTCCTCCTTCATCCTCATTATCCATTATCCACTCCCGAGGTATTATGATTCTAATTCTTATTCCTCCAGCCTAGCTCAGCCTTACTCTCTTCCAATAAATAGTTCTCTGTCATTACCTTTGCCTACAGCCCTCCCAGGGACATATCTTGCTAACTTCCACTGAAGCCCTGAGCACCTGGCTCACTTGATTTTCTTACTGTCACACCTGCTACCTTCATTCCAGGTGGCTTCAGTATGCATTTAGCAAAATATCTGTAGCTTCTCTCTTCTTTACTACCAGGCTTACTTCTAGCTGCACTTCTGTGATAAAGGAAGAGGTGTTCTGCACTCTTTACTACTCAGAGTGTATAGCCTGTGGACAAGTAGCATCAACATCACCTGATCGCTTATGGGAAATGCGGGCTTTCAGGCCCAGTCCTGACCTACTGAATCAAAATCCGCACTAACCTAACCCGCAGGTGATTCAAATGCGCGTTTGAAGTGTGAGAAGCACAGGTCTGTACCTTTTTATTGCCAGGGTCCAGGACATTATTCTCTGTTACTTTCTCTGGGGCCACACCCAGTCAATTGCCCTTCTTTTAAACCTTTATCTTCCTTTCAACTGGCTCTTTCTCCTCTGCCTATAACCAATTTCAGATCTCCCTTGCTCTTAAAGATATCTCCCTTCAACCATATTGTCTTAGGCTGGGTTCTCTAAAGAAGCAAAACCAGTAAAGCGTATAAATATATATAGGGAGAGAGATTTATATTATTAAGGCTCACACAGTTATAGAGGCTGGAACATCTCAAGTCCATGGATTAGGATAGAAACTTCTCCCGATCCATGTAGCCACAGGCTGTCGAACCCAAGATCAGCAGGTTGGCGAGCAGGACTCAGCTCACAGGCTGTGAAGATCTTCTAAACCCAAGATCAGCAGATAAGCTGATAGCTCAAGTTCCAAGAACGAGAGGGCAGATGAACAGGAAGCAGCTGCAAGATCCTGAGGATCCTGAGAAAAAGCCAGAACATCTGTTTATATTTGAATGCAGGCCACACCCGCAAGGAAACTCCCTTTTAACTGATTGCAGATCCCATCATGGGAGTGATCACATATACACACTGAGAATCATGACCCAACCAAGTTGATACACAATCTTAACCATCACACACACATATATATATTCTATTCTTTTTACCTTTTCACCTCCAAACTTATTAAAAGAGTTCTCTTTTCTCCCAGTCTCCATTTCCTCACATCCTATTAGCCTTAACTCACTGCACTCTTGTTTCTTCTTTGAATGGCATTTGTAAAGGCCCCCGGTTATCCTGTCATTGCTAAAGCCAGTGTCTCCTTTGGTCTTTATTTTACTTGACTTCTGCAGCATTTAATAATGCTATTAGCTACTTTTTCCCCCTGACTTTGCCTCCAGCCTACCACTCTCTTCTCCTTTTTCTCTCTGTTCCTTCTTAGTCTCTCCCGAGAACTCCTGTTCTTCAGTCTGTCTTGGAGCTCTTCTACTCCCACTCTGAAAGTTTCTCCTGTGTCCATCTTTTACCCAGTCACATGGTTTCCACTATTGCATGCTACTGATGACTTCCCACTTTGTATCTCCTGCACTCTAGATTCATTTTTCTAGCTGCCAACAAACCACTCCTATTTGAACATCTCGGAAATGCTATAGAATATAGTAGTTGCTACTGCAGTAGCAGCAGGGAAGTAGTGGCTAATATTGTACTGTGCCACATACTAAGCTGAATACTACATATGCATTGTCTCATTTAATCCTCACACAAGCCATAGAAGGTAGGTGTCGGTATTGTTTCCATTTTTTAGTTGAGCTATTGACTTGATTTGCCTGGGGTCACAGAATTTGGAAGAGTAAGATCTAGTCAGAGCCTGAGGTCCTTTTATTTTTAACCTGTATTTAGTAATATATTTGTTACATACAAAAGAATCAACTGGATGGCACTGGGTTTTTTTGGGATGTAAGTTATAAAGCATAGTATTATAGTTAACTCCACTGAACCTACCACTCAATCCAAAAACTAGAAGGTAACAATAACTTGTATCTACTTTCATGTTTTTCCCCTGTCAAATCTTCCTACCTAGAGATGACCACTGGCCTGAATGTTGCATTTATCATATGTATATATTTTTAAATTGTAGCCAATACCTAACGTACAGGTATCTGCCTAAAAAATATATCATTTAATTTTGTTGTTTTTGAGCTTTTTAAAAAGTGACGACATTTACTTATCACTGTGCGTCCAAGAGGTTCAGTGTTTAAGCATTCGGCTTCTAACCAAAAGGTTGGCAGTTAGAATCCACCAGCCACTCCTTGAAAACCCTATGGGGCCGTTCTGCTTTGTCCTGTAGGGTCTCTATGAGTCAGAACCAACTTGATGGCAGCAGGTTTGTTTTTTGGATGCTTCCAAGATTACTCCATGTGGTTATGTATAACAGTAATTCATTCACATTTCACTATTGTACAATATTCAATTTGATGAGTATATCACAATTTGCTTACCTAGCCACCTGTTCGTGGGTATTTCAGTTGTTTCCAGCTTTTTGCAGTTATGAACTGTGTTGTCATGAATCTTCTCATACATGCCTCCTAGTTGTACATGTGCAAGAGTTTATTTAGGGTGTATAGCTAGGACTGGAAATACTTAGTCATAAGTTTACAATTTTCAACTTTACACAATAATGCCAAATTATTTTCAAAGTAGTTGGACTAATTTACACCCCCACCAGCAGTGTATAAAGAGTTCCATGAGCCACTTGCCAATACGTTGTTGTTGTTACGTGCCATCAAGTCAGTTCCAACTCATAGCGACCCTATAGGACAGAGGAGAACTGCCTCATCGGGTTCCCAAGGAATGGCTAGTGGATTTGAACTGCCAACCTTTTGGTTACCAGCCGAGTTCTTAACCACTGTGCCACCAGGACTCCTGCCAGTATAGTAGGTATAAATGGTATCTCTTCGTAGTCTTAATTTGCATTTCTCTAATTAGAAGTGAGGTTGAGCTTTTTTCATGTTTTGACCATCCATGTTCTGTGCAGTGCTTGTTTTGGGGTTTTGGCCATTTTCCTGTTGGGCCCTCATACACATGCCTTATTGATTTATAGGACTTCTTTACATATTCTGGAGTCTAACTAACATGAATAGCCTTATGTATTACAAATATCTTATCCAAATTTGTGGCTTGTCTGTTCATTCTCTTTATGATAACTTTTGTTGAATAGAAGTTCTTTACTATAGTCAACTGTATCAAACTTTTCTTGTTTTGGTTAGAATTTTTCTGTCTTGTTTAAGAAATTTATCCCTATCTCAAAAGAGCCCTGGCAGCACAAGGTTAAGCGCTCAGCTGCTAACTAAAAGATTGGCAATTTGAACCCACTAGTAGCTCCGTGGGAGAAAGACCTGGCGATCTGCTTCTGTAAAGATTACAGCCTAGAAAACCCAATGGGGCAGTTCTGCTCTGTCGCATGGGGTCACATGAGTCAGAATTGACTGGATGGCACCAACAACAATATCACTATCTCAGGGTCAGAAAGATATTCTCCATATTTCCTTTTAAATTTTTTAAGTTTTGTTTTAACATTTTAGTGTGTTATTCCATCTGGAATTTATTTTCTTGTATGGTATAAGGAGCCCATTGCATTTTTCCCCACAGCATAACCATTTGAACCAGCACTATTTATTGACTAGTTCCTCCATTTCTCTCTGATCCGCAATGCCTTCTGTAATATATCCACAGGTTTCTTTCTGGGTTTTCTCTTCTGTTCCTTTGGTCAGTGCCACACTTTATTCATGGCAGTAGCTTTATAATGAGTCCTAATAGATGGTGGGGCTAGTAACCTAATCTCATACTTCTTTTTAAACACTTAATAGTCATGGGAAATAAAAGGTCAAGAAGAATTTTTTTTTTCTTAATACGAGAATTTACAGCACATATGCTGGTGGGAATGATCCAAGTAAGAGGCACAAAATGATAATGTAAGAAAGAATTGCTGAAACAGTGTCCTTCAGGAGGCAAGAAGGTATAGGCTGTAATGCACAGCTAAAGCGGTTGGCCTTTTCATCCATTAAAACAGAAGGGAATGCAAGTGGGTAGTTGCAGTGAGAGCATGTAAAAGTTATCATCTGATAGCTTCTGTTTTCTTAGGAAGCAAGGTTAACATTTCAGAGTGGCAACAGGAAGAAGTGTGGGAAGTTTCAGGAGACGGAGAAAGGTATAAAATGTCACCTAGAAAGAATGGGAGAGTGAATGGACTTGTGAAATGAAATCACATTGTCAGGTGGCAGTAAGGACCTACTTGAGTTTAGTGGCCATGGATTTAAAAGGAAAGCAGTTGGGATGGTTGTGTGTTTTTCTCTTGGGCATACTCAATTATGTAGCCACAGAGAGGGCTTTGCTAGCCCTCTTAACTAGAGTAAGGGCTTTGCCCATAAAGTACAGTAAAGGAGGTTAGAGGCAAAGGAGGAGGGTGTCTGCAACGGAGTATTTATAACAATGGACATGGAATGAAAAATATGTTAAAAGGAAGGGAAGGGCATAAGGAAGAGATAGAGTCAAAGAATTATTGGCACCAAAAGAAACGCACATAAGTGGAAAAACATACCTCGCATATGCATAGGAAACTTAACATTGTAAAAATGTCTATTCTACCAAAAGCAATCTATAGATTTAATGCAATTCCAATCCAAATTCCAACAACATTTTTTAATGAGATGGAGAAACAAATCACCAACTTCATATGGAAGGGAAAGAGGCCCTGGATAAGCAAGGCATTACTGAAAAAAGAAGAACAAAGCAGGAGGCTACCTGATTTTAGAACCTATTATACCACCACAGTAGTCAGAACAGCCTGCTACTGGTATAACAACAGATACATAGACCAATGGAACAGAATTGAGAATCCAGACATAAGTCCGTCCACAAAGGAGCAGTTGATATTTGACAAAGGCCCCAGATCAGTTAAATGGGTAAGACAGTCTTTTAACAAATGGTGTTGTCATAACTGAATACCCATCTGCAAAAAAATGAAACAAGACCCATACCTCACACCATGCGCAAAAACGAACTCAAAATGGATCAAAGACCTAAATATAAAATCCAAAATAATAAAGATGATGGAAGAAAAAATAAGGACAATGTTTGGAGCCCTAATACATGGTATAAAGAGTATACAAAACATTACTAATGATGCAGAAGAAAAACCAGATAACTGGGAGCTCCTAAAAATCAAACACCTATGTTCATCCAAAGACTTCACCAAAACAGTAAAAAGATTACCTACAGACTGGGAAAAAAGTTTTTAGCTATAACATTTCGGATCAGCGCCTGATCTCTAAAATCTACATGATATTGCAAAAACTGAACTACAAAAAGACAAATAACCCAATTAAAAAATGGGCAAAAGATATAAACAAGACGTGTCACTAAAGAAGACATTCAGGTAGCTAACAAATACATGAGGAAATGCTCACAATCATTAGCCATTAGAGAAATGCAAATCAAAACTACAGTGAGATTCCATCTCACTCCAACAAGGCTGGCATTTATCCAAAAAACACAAAATAATAAATGTTGGAGAGATTGGAACACTTCACTGCTGGCGGGAATGTGAAATGGTACAACCACTTTGGAAATTGATTTGGCGCTTCCTTAAAAACTTAGAAATAGAACTACCATGCGATCCAGCAATCCCAGTCCTTGAATATATCCTAGAGAAATAAGAGCTTTTACACAAACAGATATACGCACACCCATGTTCATTGCAGCACTGTTTACAATAGCAAAAAGATGGAAGCAACCAAGGTGCCTATCAACCGATGAATAAATAAATTATGGTATAGTCACACAATGAAATACTACGTATGCATTGATAAAGAACAGTGATGAATCTGTGAAACATTTCATAACATGGAAGAATCTGGAAGGCATTATGCTGAGTGAAATTAGTCCGTTGCAAAAGGACAAATATTGTATAAGACCACTATTATAAGAACTTGAGAAATAGTTTAAACAGAGAAGAAAATATTCTTTGATGGTTATGAGAGGGGAAGGGAGGGAGAGGGGTATTCACTAATTAGACAGTAGATAAGAACTACTTTAGGTGAAGGGAAAGACAACACACAATATAGGTGAGGTCAGCACAAATGGACTAAACCAAAAGCAAAGAAGCTTCCTGAATCAACTCAATGCTTCCAAGGCCAGCGTAGCAGGGGCGGGGCTTTGGGGACCATGGTTTCAGGGGACATCTAAGTCAATTGGCATAATAAAATCTATTAAAACATTCTGCATCCCACTTTGGAGAGTGGCGTGTGGGGTCTTAAACGCTAGCAAGCGGCCATCTAAGATGCATCAACTGGCCTCAACCCACCTGGACCAAAGGAGAATGAAGAACGCCAAGGACACAATGTAATTATGAGCCCAAGAGACAGAAAGGACCACATAAACGAGCGACTACATCAGCCTGAGACCGGAACAGCTAGATGTTGCCCAGCTACAACCCATGACTGCCCTGATAGGGAATACAACAGAGAACACCTGAGAGAGCAGGAGAACAGTGGGATGCAGACCCAAATTCTCGTAAAAAGACCAGGCTTAATGGTCTGACTGAGACTAGAAGGACCCCGGGGGTCATGGTCCCCAGACCTTTTATTAGCCCAGGACAGGAACCATTCCCAAAGCCAACTCTTCAGATGGGGATTGGACTGGACAATGGGATAGAAGAAGATGCTGGTAAAGAATGAGCTTCTTGGATGAAGTAGAGACTTGAGACTGTGTTGGCATCTCCTATCTGGAGGGGAGATGAGAGGGCAAAGGGGGTTAGAAGTTGGTGGAATGGACATGAAAAGAGAGTGGAGGGAAGGAGCGTGCTGTCTCATTAGGGGGAGAGCCATTAGGAGTATATAGCAAGGTGTATATAAATTTTTGTATGAGAGACTGACTTGATTTGTAAACTTTCACTTAAAGCACAATAAAATATTTTTTTAAAAATTATTGTACTAGATAGAAGGAGCAAGCTGAAAAGATAAGTGATGATAGAAGAGTGAAATGTTCAGGTTGAATTATGGAAGGGTTGCAGTAGTTGTTGATGACAATGGAGGTGCTGTTGGTATTTTGAATGACAGTTCATTATGTGGGCGCCGTTCAGCACATCACAGGACATTTAGTCCTTGTGGCCCCTGCCCATTATATGCCAGTAGAACCCCCAAGTTCTTAAGACAACCCACATGTTTGTAAATACTCCTAGCTGTTGAGAATCACGTGTCTAAGAAATAACCATGGGACTGAATGAGGTAGGGTAGAGGACAAGATCTTTGGAGGAGAGGCAGTCAAGGTGCTGGGCAGCCAGAGCATTTGAGAGACAATCTCCATGAATATTGGTATCACAGGAATTTTAATATCTAGTGACTGTGAGCCAGTGCTACAGCCTTCAACAAGTTAGGGAGGATGATTTGGGGAGTTTGTAGATGATTGCAGTGAGAATGGGTAGTGGCTTACAGTATTGAAATTCAAAGCTAGGAGGTTTTTTTGGGGGGGGGGCAGGTGGGGGACAGGGACACAGAGAAGAATAGCCTAGAAACAGTCATGAAGAGTGAGAACACCCTCCACACCTCTGAGGGGCTAGTGGTACAAGGTCTGTGGGAGAGAAAAAAATCACCACCTGAAAGGATTATAGGGGAAGAAGTTCTATCCTCAGAGGAAAACTATGTTTCAGTTAGAACAAACTGGTGACTGGAATATCTTAGAAATTCAAGTTGAGAATGGATATTTGCTAATGGTTGGCTCTGATTTCAGGGGACCCAGTAGAAGAGATTGAACAGTTGGGGAGTGAGAAGGAGATGAGGTCATAAAAGGAGATGTACAGAGTTGACTGGAGGTGAGAGTCCAGGAAGTGATAGACACTGTGGAGTCCATCTTGTGGTAGCTGAAGTAAGCAAGGATAAAGACCCTGATGATCTCAAGGTGGATGGCAGTGGTGAGGTTATTAATATTGGTAGGTGTGAAAAGGAACTAGTAGTAGTAGTAGCATCTAAACCTATCTAACTTCCTGGGGGATAATGACAGTCACCATCAACACAAAACTGATTCCCATGAGGTATGGAGGTCAGACCTATCTCCTTTTTCCAACCTTTTTATCAGTTCTGATACCAGCATTCCCTCCCACAGCAGTCTCTACTTCTCTTCTGGGTTTGATAATCCGTTGCTGTGGCCACACAGAACTCACACACCATACTTAGAGTTAAATGGCTAATTAAGGAAGTAATAAGGTACCACTCAGGATCAGGATCAGGTTCAGGAAGCATGTAGGCAAAGTCCCTTCTTGAGTATAGGACAGCTCTCGCAGCTCCTCTTGACTGCATAGGCCTACACTCAGCCCCCTGAGGACAGGCTCCTCTTAGCCCTGCCGCCTGTCTGCTGCTGGGCCTCTTCCAAGCTTGTTGCTGCCAGCTGCCACCGGGCCCCTTCTGGGCATGTCACATCTTCAGTGTTAAAACCTTTAACTGGTATTATAGCTCTTTTAGGAGGTTCCTTGACTCCTCTCTCTCTCTCTGCTTCTTTCCTTTTTTCTTCCCTCTGCTTCTTCCTGCTACTTCTCTTTCTGCGTATTCCTGTCT